>NC_136063.1:1097676189-1098876189 GCF_964261635.1 Lissotriton helveticus | reverse complement strand
GATTCTGGACCACAGAGGCGAGTGACCGCAGGCCTCAGGTGCCGGGCATACCACGGCGAGGGCGCAGGGAAGTGGTGAGGAGTGCTGCTCGATGCTGGGGCGTCCAGGAGTAGTATGAACTTTGTTTTCACCCCTGTACGGAGAGGGAGTGCGACCAGCTGCCCCCCCCACCCTTGCAGTGTGTGAGGGGCCAGCAGACTGGACCCGGCCGGCCACGAGGTGCGGCGAGGCCCAATAATCCAGCGCCAGACCCCCCCCGGGCGGCAAGGCATTGTGGGAGACCCGCGGCGGCGGCGAAGGGGTGCCAGGGGGGACAGCTGATCCAGTCCCAGGCGCACGAGCAGTGTGGGGCTAAGAAGGCTTGTTCCCGCTCCTCTTTGGGATGACCGGATACGAGGGACCGGTGGACGGCCTGAAAATTGCCGCATGCTCTCTCTGGCGGTCATGCGGAACAAGAAACCCACAACGCCCCCAATCCAACACCATGGACAATTACACGGCGTACCCGGGCGGTAGTGGTCGGCCCCACCCCGGGTCGTCTGAAGAACCCAGAGAGCCGTCTCTCTCCTCCATCATGCAGGCCCTTCAGTCACTGGGCACCACACTGGAATCTAAGATAGACAAAATGTCTATTGAACTGACGCTTCAGCGGGCGGACCTGAAAAAAACGTCTGAAAAAGCAACGCAAAATGCTGCCGCCATCACGGATCTTCAGGGAACCACCAAAACGCTGCAGCAACAGGTCCAACAACTCACGCACCAACAGAGGCAAATGGCGGTACGGCTTGAGGACCAGGAAGGAAGAGCCCGAAGGAACAACCTCAGGGTGGTAGGTGTACCGGAGAAAATGGAAGGGGCTAGCATGGAACTGTTCCTGGAGGATCTCATTCTGAACACCCTGAAACCCAAGCGACTGTCTAAGCTCTTTGTCATAGAGCGGGCGCACAGGGCGCCGATCCCACCGCCGCGACGAGGGGCCCCGCCGAGAACCATCATCGCGCGGACACTAAACTATAGGGACAGAATACAATCCTACAAGCGGCGAGGCAACATGGAGATCTACGTGTGGAGGATGCTACGATACGCTTCTTCCCTGACTTTACCCTCAAGGTCCAGCAGGAGCGTAGATCATTTGACGCGGTTAAGAGGCGACTCCGAGAGCGTGGCCTCCGCTACATGATGTTCTTCCCGGCACGATTGAAGGTCTTGGTGGAGGGAAAATCCGTCTTCTTAAACACCCCAGAGGAGGCCCACAGCTGGCTGGAAGAGCGCCATCAACAACAGCGGGGGGGCCCGGACCGGGAGGGAAGCTGGAGAAGCCCGGCCCCCCAGCCTCCGACCTCATCGATGGGGTCGACGGGGAGGGCACGACGGCAACGAGAGAACCAGCACCAACAGACTACAAGAAGGACCCGCAGCCTCTCGGCCTCGCCAGACCTGGAGTGAGGAGGTGGACTATATGGACTCGCACTGGTAGGACTTTGAAGCCTCGCAATGTTGGGGGTAGCAATGATTGTCAGCATGGTAGGCTGGCTTTATGTGGGGTGCGGCCTCGGCCTGCGCAGTGGGCTCTACGAGACTTGATGGATACCCTGCACAGGTATTTGACTATATTGCTAGCAGCCAGTCGGGCGGGGAAACAGAGCTGGATCATGGGAGGCACTTACTATAATACATGTCACTGAGCTAGCCTGGGATGCTAGTCAGACTGTTTATTAGACTGCGAAGGAGGGTGAGGGGGGGAGCCCTGGATGCTGAACTCGGTTGCTCCACTCACCCCTCAGTTTATCATTCAAAGGGCTACAGGCGCTCTGCTGGTTGGGGATGTCTGGCATGGTTGGCCGGAGTAGCAGGGTAGCAGGGTGGGGGGTTGTTCAGAGGAAGGTTAGGGGGAATGTTTTGGGTGTTATCTTTTGCTTTTGCATTGTTTACAGGCGTTGACTCCATCGACACACACAGGGAACGGGTGGGAAGGGGGTGGGGGGGAGAAGTGGGCATTGCCCATTCAATTCAACAGATACAATGGCAGAGTCACCCACATGTAAAGCGCAGCACATAGACGTCCTATACTGGAATGTGAATGGCTTGCAGAATAAGATCAAACGCACTGTGGTACTGCAGTACCTCCGCAGACACGCCCCAGATGTTGTCCTCCTACAGGAGACACATTTACTAGGGAACCACTGCAAGGCCCTAGACAGATTTGGTTACACTCTCCGTGCCCACGGGGGTTTCACATCCGGATCTAGGGGAGTGGGCATACTCATTAAGAACTCCATGCCGTTGGTCCTGGGGCGATGCTGGTCAGATCCCTTGGGCCGCTGTGTGGCACTGTCTGTGAAATGGGAGGGTCGCATCTTAAACCTCTGCTCACTATATGATCCCCCGAAGCTGCATGCATCCACGCTTCCTGATGTGGGGAAGCTCCTGCTAGAACTGCCTCCAGGAATACTGGTCATGGGAGGGGACATGAATGATGTGATGGATAGAGACCGAGACAGATCAACGTCTACACTGGGTAGGGGAGGGGTGAGCCACCTTAGGGACTTTGTGCAGGCACTGGGCCTGATTGATCTGTGTAGAACACATAACTCGCATCTACGACAGTACACACATGTCTCCGCAGCTCATGGGTCCTCTTCTAGGATAGATTATATATTCACACAGGCGGATGGCGTGAACCTGTTTCGTGACGGCCATCACAAGGCTAGGGGGATCTCTGACCACGCACCAGTGGGGGTGCAGTTCTTGGGACCCAAGCAGGATTGGAGCGCCCCACTCAGGCTTGACTCCTTTATATTCAAAGATAGTGATTTCCAGGAGAGGTTCAGGGAAAGGGTCGCTTTGTACTTTGAGGACAACGTAGGGTCAGTAGACTCCCCCGGGATAGTGTGGGAGGCATACAAGACTGTAGCCAGAGACTTTGTACAGGCTGAGGTGGGGCGGAGACGCAAGGACAGGCATGTACAGGTGGAGCAATTGGAGCAATTGGAATCGGAGCTTCTGGCACTGGAAAACGGGACAGGGACCACTCCGACCCAGGATCGTGACAGACTGCATAAGGCACGCCTCTTAAGCAAAGAAATACGGGACGTCCTGACGGAACAGGCAAGGTCACTCGCGCTAGCCACACAGCGGAGGGTGTACGATTTAGGGGACAAGGCGAATAAAATGATCGCCTGGTTGGAGAAGAGAGACCGAGACCGTAGTTGGGTGCCGAACATAGAACGAGCGGATGGATCAGTGAGCACCACAAACTCAGCAATCGCGGAGGACTTTGCGCGATACTATGAAGAGATCTATCGGTCGCATACGACGAGGGACAAACGGGAGTGTTGTGATTTCCTGGCCCCTCTGCAGCTCCCGGTACTAGAGCCTGCAGACAAGGAGCTGCTAGATGCAGATATCACGGTCAAAGAGGTAGAGGAGGCTATGGGAGATCTGCAGACTGGGAAAGCCCCCGGGCCCAACGGGTTCCCAGCGGAAGCATTTGGATGTGTGGCTAGCCTCACGGCACCCCACATGTGCAACATGTTCCTCGAGGCGCGGGAGAATGGATAGCTCCCGAGGGACCTACGGGTGGCCACGATTGTGGTGATCCATAAGGCAGGGAAACCACAGGGGGTATGCAGTTCGTATCGGCCCATCTCCCTCCTTAATTACGAGACGAAAGTCTTGGGGAAGATCCTGGCCACGCGCCTGGATGTGGTGATCCAAACGCTGGTTCACCCGGACCAGTCGGGCTTCATGCCCCACAGGAGCACGAGACTGAAGCTGCGCCGTCTATTCGGGGTCCTGCAGACGGTGACTGCGCGTCAGGAGGTGCCGGCGTCTCTGCTCTCTCTCGATGCCCACATGGCCTTTGACAGTATAGAGTGGCGATACATCTACGCAGTCTTGGAGAAGCTGGGCTTCGGAGACAACTTCTGCTCCTGGGTAAAGCTACTCTACACAGGACCACTGGCAAGGGGGTCGGGTCAACGGGACTATGTCACGGGAATATCAACTGGGTCGCGGCACCAGACAGGGGTGCCCCCTGTCTCCGACCCTCTTTGCCCTGGCACTGGAGCCGCTGGCGCACTGGGTGAGGACGGACCCTGGGGTATGGGGTATAGATGTGGGAGGTGGATGGGAGGAACGCATATCGCTATATGCGGACGATATTTTGCTCTACACCCAGCGGCCGTCGGACTCCATACGGCGACTGATGGTCGTCTTACGCACGTTCGGAGAATACTCCGGATACAGTATCAACTGGAGCAAATCCTTAGGCTATGTCCTGGTGGGACCCCAGCCACTGGTGGTGCCCGGCTGCGAGGGCCTTGTCTGGCGCACAGCTTTTCGTTATCTGGAGATTTGGGTCACGCCGTCCGACACTGAGTTTTTCCAGCTCAATGTGCAGACACAACTGAACTGCCTGCACGGCGACGTACAGCACTGGCGAACCCTTCCATTCTCCCTAATGGGCAGGGCCATTCTGTTCAAAATGATGGCCTTGCCCCGTCTGCTATATGTGCTGCAGAGCTTGCCCTTCCCGATCCCGGAACAAGTCTTCAAAACGGTGGAATCGGAGCAACGCTCCCTGTTGTGGGGCGGGGGATGTCCAAGGATTGCACTTCGAAAATTGCAACAGGGTCCCTACGAAGGGGGACTGGCGGTGCCCGACATCCTCCTGTACTACTGGGCGACACAACTAATCAATATCAATGGATGGGTGTTAGCCCCACAGGAGGAGCCGGCATACCGAGTGGACCGGATGGTCCTGGGGGAGGGCTCCTACTTGGCAGCTCTTTACTCCAAACCACGGCGCGACCAATCCTTGCCTCCCCAAACGGCGGTAGTGGTAGATGTATGGCACCGAGCATCAAAACTGCTTGGATGGGGAAGGAGACTCACGGTCTAGACGCCCTTATGTAAATGTAAATGTAAATGTATGTGTCTTGTAAAGCGCACTGCTGCCCTGAGGCGTCGTGGCGCTGTAGACCGCTGGGGAACCCGTCCTGGCTATCCCTGTGAGATGGTCCCTACTGGGTATCTCCAAGGTGAAACCAGGCATCCCCGGCGAATGTGGGGGGCCGTTGTAGAGATGAGGTAAGCTAATGCCCAGAGTTGCCGAGTGTGATCCCTGGTTAGAGTAGGCACCGAGGCGAGAATTATCGAGTCCGCTGACCCTGGTCCACGACCCTGCTGCGTCGGGAATTAAACCCTGGTCCCGGGCCATTCTCTACTTCCGGGTCTGCCGCCTCTAACCAGTGAGCCACACCACTCCACTGGAAGGGGGACTTCCTTAAAGAAGTGGTGAAACTCCGGGACCTGCGAGGACAGACTGCTGTTAGACCCCATGATTGACAAGGCCATATCACTTACTTACAAAAAGCTCATTAATAACGCTCCTGATATCCTGGGGGCGCTGCGGGAAAAGTGGGAATCCGACCTTGGCTTGCTAAAGGACGACGACTGGAATGAAGCCCTGCAGTGTCCTAGGGAGGTAGCGATCCGAGCCAGATTCAGATTGGTGCAGTTGCGCATCCTCCATAGGTCCTACACCCCACGAACGGTACTACTCAAGATGGGGTACACAGCGTCACACTTTTGCCTGAGAGGCTGTGGGGAAGAGGGAACATTCTTTCACATCCTCTGGGATTGCCCTAAAATCCGTACATATTGGGTGAGGCTGAAAGACATAATGGAGGAAGTAGTGGGGCAGAGGTTCCGTTGGAAGCTAGGTGGCACGTTCTGGGGGTCATGGGGGACATTACATGGCCCAAAGGAGACAAGATATGGCTGGCCTTTGCGAGTATGGTAGCCAAAAGGAACATCGCAAGGCTCTGGGGGAGTGACTTAATTCCGACAATTGAGGAGTGGGAACGGGATGTAGATTGGTGCCAGAGGGCAGAGAAAGTCATCTATAACAGCAGGGGGTGCCCCAAAAAATGGGAAAAGATATGGCAGGCGTGGAGGAGGTATAGAGGAGAATGGATGGATACCCCGGATTCATCACCTTAGGAGTTCCCCCCATGAGGTACCGCGTACTACATACCTTGGATACGACCTCTCCCTGGGAGGCCCTTGGCTCCGACTGGTAGTAGAGTCTGATCACAGCACCGAGGGATGGGGGAGGAGGGAGGTAGGGGGACGGGTTCTGGCCGGGGAGGGGAGGAGTGGGGGAGAGGACGGGCGGATTAGTGGACCAGCTTATGTTCTGTAGGGGCAAGACCTGGGGGTAGACTGTGGTACTATCCATTAATGACTGTTGTATTCTACTCAATTAATGTATACAGACCACTGCTTTCTCACTAATACCTGATGTGTCTTTTGATGGAACTGTTTTGTTTCAATAAAAAGATTTATAAAAAAAAGAAATCCTTACAATAGATAGCCGAGCGTATCCAACCTGCCACTGTAGGCGGAGTCATCTCCTTCCAATGCAACGCTATCTGACATTTAGCCAGTAATAACAGTAGAGCAGTCAACTTACGGGATCCTCTAGGCACCTCCATTACAAAGCCCAAGAGTGCCATGAGTGGATTATCCTGCAGAGTCATATCTATAATAACACCTATATGTCGTATAACTTGTACCCAGTAGTTCGCTATTTGATCGCAATTCCATGTTAAGTGGAAGAATGTTGCCTCTAGTGCACCACATCTCCAACAGTTTGCATCTGGTTGAAGTCCCTTGTGGCATAACTGCTTAGGCGTTCGATATGTCCTATGTAAATAATTGAAGAGTATCAGCCTTAATCTGTAATTGGGTGATACATTTTCCAGCTCTGAGCAACAGAATGTCCATTGCTTATCAGGTATCGAAATATTTGCTTCTGTTTCCCACTCAATCTTGGATGTATTTGTAATGACCGGTGATGTCTCTTGCGTTATACTATAGATACGGGTAATCAGTTGGTTAATGGAACTGAATCAGACCAGGTGAATTGTTAGACAGGATAGTCTCCAGTGCCGGCAATGATGCCGGAGCTTCTGGGAACTCTGAATATCTCGCTTTGCATGCTGCCCTCAGCTGGTAATATAATAGCATATCAGACGCAGTGGGCGCATCGGCTCACACATCTTTTGTAATGTCAAGAATTCATCATCTGGATAGAGATCACTAGCCACCGTCAGTCCCCGATTCCTAGCTCTTTCTGCTACTGCCTTATCAGTCAGTGGTCCCAACAGCGGGTTCCCTCCCAGCGGCATAGACGGCGCTTGAGTTCTTCAATGCCCGCCCGCTTTGCTATGTTCCTCGATGCCCAGCGTGTAGATTCAACAGTGTTAATATCCGAGGAGGAGCATCTGTACGGGTGATAGACAGTGGTATTTAGCGGACTGGGCGCAGCCACATCTATTTCAATTGCTACATGTGGTTGGTACGGGATTGGATGGTACCAGTAATATAGATACTGTGCTTGAGCGTTATAGCGTATAATTCGAAGTCGGGGGTCGCTAGTCCTCCTTGAGTAAAAGGAAGAGTCAATAGTTTCCACGACACTCTGGGTTGCCGTCCCGCCCAAACTAATTCTAGAATCACAGTGCGGAGACGCTTGAAAAAGTGGGTATTTAAGGACATTGGAATATTTGCAAATAGATACAGTAGTTTAGGTAGAATCGCCATTTTGGTAATAGCTATACGTCCAGTCAAGGAAAGTGGTAGTGTTTTCCATCTTTGTATCTTTCTTTCCAACCAATCTATTACTGTTCCATAGTTAGCCAGCCATATGTCCAGTATCGACCTGCTGAACCAAATTCCCAGATATTTTACGTCACCTTCCGTCCACTTGATGGGAAACTCTGTATCACATTTTTCAGTTTTATCAGTCAGCGGCATTAGGACTGATTTTGTCCAATTAATCTGTATGCCTGTCAAACCTCCATATCTTACGAACTCGCTCATAACCGGGTCAAAATTATCTACAGGATTGGTCAAGTAAATGGTCATATCATCAGCCTACATGGAAATTAACAATCCCCTAGAAGTGAAGTCAATGCTACGGTGTGTATGATGTTGCCGAAGTCGTGCCTCCAGTGGTTCTGTAGCAATAGCAAACAGCAGCGGCGAAAGAGGGCATATCACATTATAAAGACAAGTAAATTGCACAGATTCTGGCATTGGGCATGGCAGCTAATAAGACAAATTAAACACCCCGTTCCACCCCCCTACCACACCAACCCCCCAAACAGGTTGTGCATTCCCCACCCCATCTCTCAAAACCCCAACACTCCCCCCTCCACCCACACCAACCCCCCAAACAGGTCGTGTAATCTCCCCCCCCCCCATTACCCATGACAACAAACAGGTCAGAAATTCTGTCCACTCTAAGGGAATCATCCCATGGGGTGCGTAGGGTGATCGGCATCTAACCCTGTACTCATGACAGGGTGGCCAAGCTGCAAATACCACGCACACATACCCTAGGTGCAGCTAGTATATCAGATCACAACAGTCAGTAGGGAGCTTCATGTGTACAAATACAGTAGGGGTCTTTCAATAGCATTGTGTAAATCTTATCTTACCCTTCAACAATCCAACCGCTGATCTACGACACTACCTGTGATCACCCAGGGTTCGGGGTATGCCTCACAGCTCATTGCTAATCAATCATTGTCGCTGAGCCTATTCGCCGCCTGTTCCTCCTCCGACGATTTTTGTTGCTTCTGGTCTTTCGCCATCTGTTTTGCATAATTTAGCGCCGCCTTAGCATCTGTGAAGAACGTTGGTCGTCCAGGTCCTTGAACACGCAGTTTGGCCGGGTAGATCAAGGCATATTTTGTACCTATTTGTTGGAAGATCTTCTTCGCAGGTATAAATTCTCTGCGGGCGGCCTGTACCTGCAAGGTAAAATCTGGAAAAAGAGCCACCTCATTTCTCTGGTATTGGATGGTTCCTTTCTCTCTGGCGAGGCGTAAGATCGAGTCTCTGTCCCTATAGTTAAGTACCCTGGCCAATATCGGTCTCGCCTGAGTACCACGTTTCGGTCTGGGACCTAAGGATCTGTGCGCTCTTTCTATAAGAAACATTGGAGACAGACATGGACCGAACAGATCTTTCATCATAGTTTCAACATATTGCTCCATGTTTTGAATGTCTGATGATTCAGCAGTACCCGTGATCCGTATGTTGTTACGTCTTGATCTCGCCTCCAAATCCTCATTCTTCTGTTGGATTAGAGCCAGTATCTTGTCCATTCCTCTCAATTTCTTTTCGGTTTCGGTGTGCCCTTCCTCCGTCTCCGTCACTCTGGTCTCAAGTACCCCAACTCTGCCCTCCTGCTTATCCATCCATTTGGTAATTCTGTCCATGCGTTCAGCAAGATTGTCCATCTTCGAGTCAATGCCCTGTAGGCTTGTTTTCAGTTCCAGAAACATGGACCGGACGTCCTCCGCCGGCAACTGGCTCGGTGCCCCACTTTCCGTCAGGTCTCGATCAGCCGCCTCATTCTCAGTAGACTTACTTGATTTCCTATTAAAAGTGAGGCGCGGTTGCCTCGTATCCGGCTTCTCCATGTCGGCTCAGAGTGTGCTCTTTCTGCGAATGCCTGCCCCCGTACAGCTTGTTAGCTTTCAGTGGATGCCAATGTAGAGCCCCAGGACGTCCAGCTCGCGGTCCGTGTCTTCAGCAATTCACTTTCTATCCGAGTTGTGTCTGCTTGACTCTGGCCAAATGTGCCGTCTGCTACTGACCTCTAGTTCTGCCACAGCCCAATTGTGAACGAGTCCCACTGGGCGCAAATTGACCGCGACGCCATTATCTTCCTCTTTTGGCCGCGTCTCAAAATGGCTGACAGCAGCTGCACTGTTATTAACTGCTACCCCGCAGCTTGTCTAGGCCTCAATATATGTCAATAGCCGAGAGCACAAATCAGCCAGTGTATCCCAACTCCAACACTTTTTTGGCCTAGGGGAACAGTTTGTGTACATTTGACACAGCTCGCTACCCTATATGTCCGGGCAACATAACTAATACCCAAAACTCTGGTGATTGAATATCTCCAGCTGCTTGTTATATGCATTGACAAGTTGCAGAGAAAACACTGCGCCAGATCGGGTGGTATTTCGTGCCAATCAGATCAACAGCATTAGATTCCCCCACTTTTTTCCCGCTGACCTCTCAGCCAGTTTCCTCCGTTGCCGTTCAGTCACAGCACTTCCACTCGAGTACAAGCTTCTTTAGGCACCAACAGCACCATAATCTTTAAATTACGCTCTGGCTCCAGTAACCGTGCCACTTCACTCGTGCATAGTAGTACTCACGGGTGCTGCACTTCATCCGTCCCACTCTGGGCACGAGCAATCGAATGCAAAATGACGGCCGTCTCCGTCCTCTTTCTTTCGCCGGAGACACTCCGATGCTGTGACCACGAATCGGGTGAACTGGCAAGAGACACCCCGCTGCACTAGGATTCAAACTGTGCAGTCTTGCCCCTAGCGCCAGCGTTTCACAGCAGCTTTTTCTGTGCACAGCCTCGGCGCCCCACACCCTTCTCTCTTCCTCGCGGCTGTTGGGCCAGTCGTTCCGCTCACTCTTCCGACACAGCAATCACGTAGCAGCCCACCAGCTGTGTACTGCTACCTCCAATGTTCTTACCACCACACGAGAAGCTGCTTCACAGGACCAGGGGCAACCCCCCCCGCTAGCAACCACAGTCTGTTCACAATACGGGCCCAGCAGTTACGGCAGTCCCCGGTTCGATAACAGCCAGCAGGCCCCACGCCCGCCTCGTTTGCTCATGGTGCTGACTTCAGTTCTCGCTGAGCTACACCTCCAAAAGCAGCATCCACACGGGCAGCAACGTCCTCTGCTCCCTGTACTGTGAGTTTGCACCCTTGTGTGGCGTGTGGTGGTCGGATAATTTCGGATTATTTAGCTCGGCCGGCAGGGCAGCGTTAGCAAGCAGCCATTCCGCTGCCAGGCCAAGCCACGCCCCCGTCACCAAGCATCACTTTATAAGATCCCTTTTTAATCTACCAGCCAGCACTCCCCTGACTCCAATTCCTTGATCTGGCCCAGAGAAAACTGGCTCGCAATCTGGACTATAAGCTTTTAATGTTCTGGCATCGCCTATAGACAATTGAGAAGCTCGCCCCCTATCGAGTGGCGATTAGAGATCTCCTGATACAGCCCAAGGTAAATACAATTCCCTGGTTTAGTACCCTGAGAGAACTGTTGAGGAAATTGGGGATAGAGGGTTATTGGTCAAGACTGGAGGACAGGTGTTCAATTCCAAAGAGTAGAGTTAAAAGCCTCTATTGGAAGTCTATTCTGGTGAGAGATGTGACAAAGTTTGTGGGTTCTTTGACCCAAGAGTTTATGAATGTTAAACCCCTCCAGCTGTTTTAGAAAACAATCGATGACATTGTCCCACCTCTTGCACGTAAACTATTCCTCCAATTCAGATAGAAGACCTTTCTCAACTAATTGCTCTGTCTTAAGTGATGAACTAATTTCATAATAACAAGATGGCCATCAGGTGAGGAGCTCCTACTGGGAGCTCCTGGCCAGGGATTTCCGTTTCAGCCTAAATCCCCCCTAATTCCCCAGAATTCTTCCCCACCTTGGACCCCTTAGTTCTCCCGTGACTGCGTTTCCCCAATCTCCCATTTCTGGATTCAGAACCGTATCTTGAGTTCTGACTGCAGACCATGAGCCGACATGGCCGATGCCTGGTGGAGCCACTTGGTTCGACTATTGAGGAGTCTGGCTGGGGTTTCTCTTCGGCCGTTACCTACGCAGCCAGACATTGGGGCATGGCATTCCTCGTCCCAATGCTGCTGTTTTCCTCCTTCTGCCTCCCTCGGAATGAATCACTGTGGATCGTTGATAACTGGAAACTCCAGATGGCAGCTGAGTGATCTGGGGAGAGATTTCACCCTTCCAGACCGACCCCCTTGCCCTCCGTGTTGGGGTGTAGCTGTCCGCCCTGACGATTGAGCTCCTGCCGCGATGGGGCTGTATCGGCGGTGAGTGCCACAGCGCTGCTGGTCCAGGGCACCCAAATTCTTGCCCGAAATCTTCCGATCAAGGGGAGGCTCGCTCTCCCTGTCCATGCTGCTGCCTTGTTGCCTCTCCCCATCCTGGCCGTCTTGTTGGGTGTGCCTCGTCTCAGATCTGACTTCTGGGACCCTTCAGTCCTCTCCAGTTACGGGGGTGCAGGGGTGATGAATCTTTGCACACTTGCTACAGGCTTCTGCCCGTCTTTGGTTTTGTGGCTGCGTCCCCCCTTTGACTCAATGAATCCTGCTCTCTGGGTTTTTCTTTCAGGATTTTTGACTTTTGTGCATCTCGCCATTTTGTTGTTGGTTTCCTTCGATATTCACGACCCGGACCCACCATCTTGTTTGACCTTTGTCCATTCCCCCTTCCCTTTATACTCCCCCTGATGACCCTCGAACGTTTTTCTCATTCTTGCTGGACTGCCTTAACTCCATCCCCCCCTCAGGTTCCCTTCTCTCCTCTCACCTATTCTCAGTATCCTATTCTTGTCCCCCTTTGCCTTCCCTGCCCCCTATGATTTGCCACTTACTTTGTAATGACTGTGCAACAAATGTTTAAATTATTGTACCTTGTAACTCACTATGTGGTTCCTTATGTAAAGCGCTCTGATACCTCCGGGTCTAGCCAGCAGTATATAAAACTCAAATAAAATTAATAAACTCATGAATTCCCTGATGATAAATGTCCAGCTTGTGAAGGAAGGCCTGAATCTCTAGTCCATCTGTTATTTTTCTGCCCACCTTATAAGAACCTGAGGGGCAAGGGCATAATCCCCTTGTGTAGGCTTATTGGTCCTGGCCACTATCTCGCCGTGCTCAGAATTCTTTCTATAGCCACCCGTAGAGAAATCATTTTTGGTTTAGCAATATTCCTGTCAGCTCTATGGATGAAATGCTCAAATTGCATAGTATAATAATTTTGTCTTTCATTTTAACTGTATATATGGAAGAGATGTATTTTTTTTTGGGTCCTATTCTTTTAAGATATTTTTGTTTAAATTTGTTTTATTGATTTTTGGTGCATCGAACACAGTACAATATAACAAACATGGTCTCTGAAGACAACTCTGTATACCAGTGCTGTACCACCCTCCAGTGTCAATTAAAGAACTACGTAGGCTGCTGGGTAATATGATGTGTCCATGAGAGCAAGTAGCGGGTATCCCTCGACCAATGGTGCGTCCATCTACCCCATAAACAAAAAAACTCCCCCCCGTTCCTGACCCTCCCAACCACCCCGTGCCCCCCCTCCGGTGTGTCACTTCTTTCCTCCAGGTGTCGATCAGGTAACTCGCCTATGTGGGCTCTAACTTGGGGAGCTGGCCCTCCTGGCAGAATCATCAGTGAGCCGCAGCAACCTGAGGTATTTCGAGCATGTACGTTCATTGAATTCCCCAGCTAGTAAAGCAAGAAAGGGCTGACGTGTGGTGGTAAAGGTGTCCGTGGTTTGAGTGAGGGTCGCCTGAATCCGCTCCATGCCCATTATATACCAGAGCCTGTGGTGCCAGCCTGTGTGTGTAGGTTTCCTTATGGTGCCCCAGAGCGAGAGGATATGATGTGCCCACTGCTTACCCCATTTGTCGCCCCCTATTTGATGTATGTGGAAATTTCAAGGTGTTTGGGAGGCCAAGTAGTGTGTAGGCAGGAAAACGGGGAACCTCCGTCTCTAAGTGTGTTTCAATGTCGTTCAGTACTTCTTTCCAATATTCCGTTACCTTCTCACATTCCCACAACAAGTGAGTCAGCGTCCCCACCTTGCCGCACCCCCTCCAGCATGTGAAACTGCGGTTCGGGTTACCCTAATGCAGCCTAGCCGGTGTCAAGTACCAGTAGTATGCGATCTTAACTGCCGACTCCCTACTTGCCACGTTCCTAGTGGTGTGGTGGGCTCTTTGGTAAATGTCGTGCCATTCTTTATCTGTAAAGGTTCTTCCAAGCTCCGACTCCCAGCGCTTCTGACCAGCAGAGCGCGAGATAGACTGGGGTGGGCTAAGCATTTTATAGAGGTCCGTAATCACTTGTCTGTCTGTCTTTTTCGTGATGAGCCATTTCTCATACGCTGTGAGGCGCCAACTCACCATAGGCAGCATGTCTTGTTGTGTTAGCCAGTGACGAACCTGGAAGTATTGAAATCGATGTGGTGTTAACATAGTGTACATCTCCTTCAGGGCATCACGCTGGATAAAGCCGTCCAAGTCAAACAGGTGACCAGCCGACTTGCATTCCGAAGTTCTCCACTGGCCAAACGCTCGAGGGTCCATCCCTGGGGGAAACGCCGGGTTATCAAATAGTGGCGTAATAGGTGAAGGGAAAGTAGTGAGGCCCATGCTGACCGCTATCGCGTCCCACACCTTGAGTAACGAATGGGTAATAGGCGACTTCTTGAGATAAGACGGTCTGTCTGAACGTTGCAAAAAGGGGACCTTCCACAGAGACAATTGGGCCATTGATTTGTCCTGGAAAAGCCACCTCTTTTCTGACTCCATTCTAGGAGGTAGCGAAGCTGCGTCGCCGGGAAGTATCTAAAAGGGTCAGGGATGCCCAAGCCGCCTTCTACAGGAGCCCGTCTAGCTAAGTCCCTGTGGAGCCGTGGGCGCTTACCCGCCCAAACGAACTGCTGTATTGGGTCCTGCATTTTCTGAAGCATCCCAATCGGTGGAGTCATTGGAAGGGGTTGGAACAACTAGAGGACCTTGGGTAGCAGGGACATTTTAATCGCCGCCACGCGCCCCAGCCAGGATCGTGGTTGTTGTCGCCATCTCTTTAGGTCCCCCTGTATTTGAGCAAATAGTGCTGCAGAGTTTTGATCAACTGTCTGTGTTGTGCTGGGAGTCAGGGTGATCTTCAAGTATGGCAAAGACAAGTGGGAGGACAGTCCCCCGAACTGCCGCAGACCGCCCGCGGACCTACGGGTGTTACGGCCCAGTGGAAGAATCAAAGATTTTCCTATATTCATTTTGAACCCCGAAAACTTCCCAAAGGTCTCCATTTCAGCTAGGAAAGCCAGCACCGAGCACGTGGGGTTGTCTACCGTCACTAGTATGTCGTCTGCTTATAGGCTAATAGTATGTGGTGTCACCCCCAAATGTGATGCCAATGATATCCGGTTGTTACGATTTTTTTGCACAAATGGTTCAATGTAAAGTGCAAACAATAGGGGTGAAAGCGAGCACCCTTGCCTAGTGCCTCGCCGGATATCAAAAGGCTGCGAGCCAATGCCATTAATCCGAATTGTCGCCTGGGGTTCGTCATAGCAGCTAGCGACCCATGCCCGGAAACGCTCCCCAATGCCAAAGCGCGCCAAAGTCTTGTCCAGGTATCCTCAGTCCACCCTGTCGAATGCCTTCTCGGCGTCGACCGATAAGAGGGCTGCGTCCGAATCATTAAAGTGGGCTTTATCAATATCATGCAGGAGACGCTTGGTATTGTCGCTGCATTGCCTGTTAGGAATGAATTCGGAGTGGTCGGGCTCCATGATGCCCGGCAGGCATGGTCCAAGCCTCGCCGCCAGAATCCACGTGAAGATTTTGAGATCCAGGTTAAGCAAGGAAATGGGCCGGTATGCAGCACACTGTGAGGTGTCCTTGCCGGGTTTGGGCAGCACAATAATATCCGCAGCTAGCATGTCAGATGGGATGGAACCTGGCCCCTGAAAGGAGTTAAACAGCTTGGTGAGAACAGGCGCCAGCAGTGGGCAGAAGGCTTTATAAAAGCCGGCGGAGAAACCGTCTGGCCCTGGTGCTTTCAGAGGCATGCTATCGCCGATACCACTTCCTCCGTCCGTATCAGGGCATCTAGGAAAAGCGTACTAGCCCCGTTAAGTGCTGTAACCGCTGCCCCGCTAAGGTAGGTATCCCCTCCCTCTGGATCTAGAGCCGGGTCCGCGGCATAAAACGAGGCATAGAATGCCCAGAACGTGTCCGCTATCTGCTCGTCCTCATGAAGCATCTACCCCCCTGGCCCTGAATAGCGGGAATCTTAGATCTTTGGACCCGAGCCCTGAGTTTACTGGCCAGCAGGCGCCCCGTTTTATCACCTCCCACATAATATGTATGTCATAAGCGTAAGGCTGCATATTCTGCGCAATCGAGATATAGGCTCGCAAGCTGTGCCATAGCTGCCTTTACCTGTCTCCAAATCCTAGGGGCCTCTGTTCGGCTGTGAACTCATCTAATTCCACCACCTGCGCCGATAGAGCCTGTCTACTATTCTTACGTTCTTGAGCTTCAGCCACCGCTATTGCTATGAGGTCTCCGCGCACCATGGCCTTAAGTGCCCCCCAAACTGCTGTCACTGGCACGTCTGCGTTGTCATTAAGGCTCAAGTATTCCGTGATGCTTTTGTGTAGTTGCTGCGTGGCCCCTTTGCGCTGTAGCAAGGCCTCCCGTAAGCGCCACCTGCCTTTGTGTGAGTTTGTGCGTGGGATCGTCAATTGAAGTGTGACCGCGTCGTGGTCGGAGAGTGCAACCGGGATAATGTCTGTGTCCGTCACTGAGGCAGCCAGGTCGGGGGACCCTAGAAAGTGATCCAACCTAGCGTAGGTGTGGTGCACATGAGAGTAGAATGTGTACCCAGTGGAATTGGGTTGCGCCTCCCGCCACAAATCTAAAAAGCCTCTGCTAGCCAACCACTGTTTACCCTCCTGTGAGATTGTCCCGGTGACGCCAAAGCGGTGGCCTGACCTGTCCCTGTCCTGGTCCATCACCAGATTAATATCGCCACCCACTAATGTGTATCTCGATTGAAAAGCAAGGACATCAGCCAGGGCCCTAGTGAGGAAAGCTTCCTGTTTAGTGTTGGGAGCGTACATTCATACATTCATACATGGACAAGTTCGACAATGTGTTCTTAACCTTAAAAGAAGATGTAGGGAAATCAGGATTTCAGCAGCACCTGACCCTACAAACAGACACCCTTCACACCATCAACACTACCACCACAGACACCATACTACCTAGAGACTGTCAGGAACCACAACACTCAACGTGTCTAGGAGACACAAGGGGAACAGGAGGAACCTTGAATGTGAAGGACACAGAGAGAACAGAAAGGTCGACACGATTTGCGAATACAGACCTTTACCAGTTACAGAATGAAAAAGCAATGCCCATCCCTTAAGATTTGACATCTACTTCGAGTAGACCACTCCATGAGAGCCTGGAATTAATTGATAGAGAAGTCACCAACCCATCCACACCCACCTCTACTACAGCACTGATGGCATCTAAGACCAGACGAAACGATTATCCCCAAGCGAGGTTCTAAGATCCCAAGACATAAATGGCACGTCCCATATCACACCTAGAGGAGGCTCAGCCAACCGAAATATTGACACGAATACAAAGATCTTGGGAAAAGGAACAGAGCTGAAATACAGGAACGCAAAACTGACACGATTGGCGAATACAGACTTTGAGCAGTTACAGAATGAAGAAGCAATGCCCCTCCCTCAAGATTTGACATCCACTAGGAGTAGGCCACTCCATGAGAACCTGGAATTAATTGATAGGGAAGTCACCAACCCATCCACACCCACCTCTACTACAGCACAGATGACATCTAAGACCAGACGAAACGATTATCCCCCAAAGCGAGGTTCTCAGATCTCAAGACATAGATGGTGCATCCCACATTGCACCTAGAGGAGGCTCAGACAACCGAAATAAGGACAAGAATACAAGGATCCCGGGAAAAGAAACAGATCTGACACACAGGAACGCAAACTGGGAATCCAGAGACGGGAGAATGAACACTACTAGTATGTCACCCCGGATTCAGAGAGAAATCAAAGAGCTGCAAACGCAAGAAGGCAATATGTCTCAGGACATCCTAAACGCACTGCAAGCGATGGAAAAGATAGTTGAAATCACTGTAAGCACTCACTCCAAAGTCGAGCACATCAAAGAATTAATGCACAATTGTCAATAGAAGAGCAATGAGACAGCCATACCATTGTCAAACAGACCTAATCGACCAGACAGGAAGCTTAATTACTTGACGGAAGATGAAATCCTATCCTTACTCAAGGAATATGAGCCCACAGACCGCAGTAGAGGGAAAGAAATTAAAACAGTCCCGCTCGATGCTAATAGAACATCCAGACATAAGGAAAGGAAACCTAACCTCAACAACTTACAACAGATCGACACCGATGAACAAGAGATGAACTCTAGCAGCTCAGGAAAACCATTGACATGCCTACTGCTCAATTGCAGATCTGCTGCAAAGCATGCATCAGACATCGCTGCCCTCATCGTTAGCCAGGAAATTGACATAACAATACTAACAGAAACATGGCTATTGGAGTCCTCCGATGAACCTTCTAGTGCCCCCTCAGTATAACATAGTGAGAATAGATAGACTAAAAAAGACAGGAGGTGGTATAGCCTGCATTCACCGATCAAATATAGAGGTCTCCTAAATAGAATCCGATCTACCCGAATCATGCGAATACCTAGGGCTCAATATACGAGCAGCAGGCAATCAAAAATGCAACCTGATTGCGCTTTATCACCCTCCAGGAAATAATGCTACTTTCATAGACCAGTTAATGGAGATCATCACGGCTAACTATAACACTCACTCAAATAACATATTCCTTGGCGATTTTAATTTACACTGGGACGACAATAGTGATAAACAGGTCAACGCTCTTAAAGACTTTTTATCCAAACTAAACCTCATTAAAGCCTGCACTCAGCCAACACATTTGAAAGCAGCAACATTAGACTGGATAATATCAAGAAACAAGGATACCTCAATCGAATCATTTGTCCCATGCGACTGGTCGGATCACCACGCCCTGACCTTCCTTACACCCACCTTGAAAAAGAATAGGACCACACAACCTATCAAACTCAAAAGCGGGCTCGGGATACTAAGGACTCGAATATTGAACTACTAGTAGAAAGCTGTGAGAGGAGCTAAACCCGCCAAACAACTTGCAGAATGTGAACGATCTAACGGATCACTACACTACATCAATGTCGAAGATAGTCAATTCCACCATGCCACTAAAACTTAAAAGAGTCACAGAGAAGGTTAAAAATCCATGGTTTGATGGATCGCTGAATGAAGATAGGAGAAAACTAAGACTTGCTGAAAGAAAATGGAAACAACACCCATCATCCCCCGAACTGAAGTCCCTCAGAAAACTCAGAAAAGAATACGACAAAAAGATCATCAATACCAAAAAGGAATTTATTAGGTCAGAACTGGATAATGCCAAAAACAGACCACGAAAACTATTCTAGATATTAAAACAACAATCCAATAAGTTGGCCAAAACGACCCAAGAAACTACAAAAACTAAACTGAGTTGTGAAGAATTCTCAACATTCTTCACCGCTGGAAAGAGAACTCAAGATGGCAGTGGATATTCTTCATAGCCAAACACCTTCTCTGAACAACACCACCTCAATTACTGACCAAAATAGAACAAAAAACAATGCACAATGAGATACCGTCAATCTTTATGACCAGGAGTCCATTGCCAAAACGCTCTCAGATATCAAACCAAATAACCACTAAAATGACCCACACCCCACTAAATGCCTGAATAAAATCAACCATATCGTCATTCCAATATGGACAAAAATAATAAATGCCTCTCTAGCCCAAGGAATCCTGCCAGATTGCCTAAAAACAGGTCAAGTCGTCCCCATCATAAAAAAACCTACAGCGGACCCGGCCGATCCTAATAACTTTCGCCCAGTGATCAATATCCCACTACTGGCCAAATTAATCAAGAAATGTGTGCAAAGCCAACTGACCTAGCACATCGCCAACTTCTCGTTACTGGACGACTGCCAATCGGGATTCAGAACAGGCCACAGCACGGAAATAGCGATCCTACATATTGTCAATGATGCATTACAGGCCCTAGACCACAATCGAACATGTCT
Source organism: Lissotriton helveticus (assembly GCF_964261635.1). Classification (NCBI taxonomy): domain Eukaryota; kingdom Metazoa; phylum Chordata; class Amphibia; order Caudata; family Salamandridae; genus Lissotriton; species Lissotriton helveticus. The sequence continues at coordinate 1,098,856,298 of NC_136063.1, read as the reverse complement.
ACTAGTCCTTCTTGACCTGTCATCAGCATTTGACACGGTAAACCATCAAAAATTACTAATCCGGCTTCATGACATGGGAATGTCGGGAAATGTGCTTAACCAGGCACTTTCTCCATCATGCCCTAATTCGATTGGCGTTCCACAAGGATCTACATTATCTCCATCACTGTTCAACTTGTATGTCGAACCTCTTACAGAAATTCTCAGAGACGCAAACATAGCCTATCACATGTATGCGGATGATACGCAGATATACATTAGGATTGCGTATCTGGAAGACATTAAGCTAATGAATGAGGCCTTAAAAATGTAATTACAATGGTTATCTAGCAATCATCTGAAGCTAAACGCACAAAAAACGGAATTCCTTCTAATTTCACCACCAAAGAACCACACTGAAGTGAAGGAATGGACGAAACTGATCACATCTTTAAACTGTACCCCTACTCTAGTGGACTCAGCGAAATCACTTGGAATCACACTTGATGAGAATCTAGACATAATAGCCCACATCGATTCAATGGCAAAAAGTGCCCGTGTTCATCTGAACTACATTAGAAAAGTGAAACCATTCATTTCTCCGGCAGATCTCAAACTGGCAGTCCAATCCTTAGTTATATCAAGTATTGAATATGGCTGTACAACGTTAGCAGGCCTACCGAACATTTCCACAGCACCACTAAAAGCATGCCTCAATGCAGCTGCAAGAATCATCACCGGATCAAGGAAATTTGACCATATCTTTCCACACTTGAAAGCGTTAAACTGGCTATCGTACGAAGCCAGAATCCAACTTAAACTGGCATGTATTACCCACAAAGCGATTCACTACAAAACACCAAGATACCTGGCCCAGAAAATTGAGTTATCAGGAGGAAGCAGACCAGCCAGGAGTGCCAAGGAGCTGCTGCTGAGACCATCCATCTTCAGGAAGAAGAAAACATATGATAGAGCTTTCTCAGGTGCAGCCCCCAGAATATGGAACTCACTCCCTCCAATCCCTCGGAAAATGCCAAACACAGTAACATTTAAGAGGGAAGTTAAGATCTTCCTGATGAGTATGTTCCTTCCATAGACAAGACCGCTCATCACTAGCACCATGACATAGATGGTTCCTAAACAGGATAACTATGCTGTAAAAAGTAAGTCTCCAGTTATAGGTGGAATAACCTCTGTCAGCAATATACTAATCCTGACTTTTTGAACTCACGAGAAAAAGACATTTTCAGAACTATCATGTACTGGAAGCCCCAGCACGTCTTGATATCAAATGTATCCTAAAGCTACCTCATGTCACTGTATTTTCTTATGTTAATGCTCTATGGACATTGAATGTACCTACCTCATATCACTATGATTCGTAATGCTATACAAGATGTAATTCTATACTACCTCATGTAATTGTGAAACGCTCTGATACCCAAGGGTCAAGTTCGCGCTATACAAAACTCTTTAAATAAAATTTTAAAAATGGACCCTATAGCCACGGACCTGCCTCCCACCTGAACATTGTACGCCAGGTGCCTTCGGCCCCTAATTTCCGCAATCTTGTCACCCACTTGGCCCTTGAACTGTTTAGCAAAGAGTATAGCTGTCACGATTCCCCTAATAGGGAGGGGCCAAGTTCCACAGAAGCGAAGATGAAAGTCCTCCACACTTCCTAAAAGCAACGACAAGAGTGGGATATATACACACTCAATGCCAACTGCTCCCAAAAAGTGAGGGGGGAATAATCCGAGGAGTGTACCAACTCTCCCCCAGCTGGACGTTGTAGCTGCAGACTTGGAGACAGGAGAAGGCTGCAAAAAATACACAGTGCGTCTAAACTACAATGAAACGACAAGAATTATATACATGTGTTCAACATGAAGTTCCACTTACCCTACGATAGTGAGATTCAGACCTTGAATGAAGTGTCACCAGGAAACTCCAGAGAGGAAAAAACGCCAAGGAAGTTATGTACCCCGACAGCAGCAGCGGACTCACACAGAAAAGGGGCTACAGCAAGAACGTGGGAGAATAGGAGTTTCACCCGGCTTCCAGAGCAACAGAAGTGGAGTAAACACTCACTACCAGGGGAATTCCTACCGGCTCATGCACCAAAGATAGAGCGGGAAGGAAACGTACTAGACTATAAGTTGAGCAAACCACGTCCAGCTCTTAAACTAAAGACAGAGCGGAACGGGTGTACACAAAACACAAACACGAATGAGAAGCTCCGCCCAACTCTTAAGCTAAAGACAGAGTGGTACGGGGCTCTCAAATAGACAGAATGTTACGGACTCACTAGAGACGAGAGGAAGTGCTGTCCGGCTCGTAAACTAAAGACGGAGCGGAACGAGCATCTCACTAGACATACACACACAATATGACAACACTCACAAACACAGTGGAATGCCAGGTAAAGATGAGAGAGTCGTAATCCAGAATAAGGCGGAACCCGGAAGTGAAGGACTGCGGGGTCAAGACACGCCACCCCTCGCGAGAGGGAGAGGGTGTGTGCAAACGAAGAAAACAATCTAGTCAAAAGTTAGGCAGAGCGCAGTCAGGGGAAATAGGGAATAGACAACAAGGTACAGAAGTTCTATCCAAAACGATGGCCAGGAATCAATATCAGGAACTTGAACAGGAAGAAATCGGGAAACAAAGGCTCCGGTAGCTTCCATGAAGCACGAAGAGCGAACGCTAGGTAAAGGGGGCGTGGTCACGTCAGAATCAGTAAGCCAAGCGTGGACCCACGTGAGAGACGTCCTTTTCAGTTCCCTAGGGATCGTCTCAAAAGTACACAACAGGGCACAAGGAGCATAAGGAGTTCATTAAGGGGACGTCTAAAAAAATGCAAGTCAGGTTAAGAGGGAACACAATGCTGAACACATGTTACAGAGAGTCTGTGAATCCGACCACCCCTAACAGTTCTCCCCCCCAAAAGCCTCCCTCCTGGGCATGGTTTAGAGGGGTGTAATCTATGGAATTGTCTCATCACTAATCTGGGGGCATGAACATTTTCTGCAGGTTCCCAAGTTCTGTATTCAGGAGGATATCCTGCTCAATCCACTAAGTATTGTAATTTCCCTCTTTGTCTCCTAGAATCTAGGATTTGGTGTACTTCAAATTCTTCTTCTCCCTCTATTTCGATAGGAGGGGGAGGTTTTTCAGGTTTCAATGAGGGTATGTATTTTTTTTAAATTTATTTATGGAAATACATGAGTCAGTGGGAATGAATCAATCTCGTAAATACACTGTATACTACAGGCATTCAAATTGTCACAAAAAAAATAAAATAAGAGAACAATATTAGCAGCATAAAGAATACACAATACACAGGGGAGAATAATTGCCAATATTGAAAATCCTAAATTATGAATTAAGGTGAGGAGCTATGAGCATAATGCAAAACATTACAAACATTACAAACATCAGGGGACCCAGTCAGGACCGGATTTCACGTTTCACACTCCAAGTATTGCGAGACTGTGCCCCAAATTCGCCAACCAAGCTTCTTTTTTCGATGACCTTTGAGGGCATATAAGCTATACTCCATATTATATACAGCAAAAAACCGTGCCCTCCATACTTCAAAAGAGGGCGGTTCCTGTTGCAGCCAAAAGGAGGCTATGCTTAATCTAAATACAGCTGAAGCTAGAAATATTAGGAAAGCCTGTTGCTTTGATATTCCTACCGCGCCAGATTCCATCTCTACCCCCAGGAGAATCTGAGTAACAGATAGTTGCGTTGGGGTACCTAGAATCTCTGATAGGAATTTCTCCACCTGCGTCAATAAACTAACTAAAGATGGACATGCAAAGAAAATATGAACATCATCTGCTGATGGGTATCCGCAGCGAAAACATTTCCCTATTAGATCCCCAGACCATTTTGAAACCTTATCTGGAGTATAATAGAGATTGAAAAGTGATTTAAAGTGTTGGGCAGATAGTTTTGCGCAGAGAAATAAATGATTGGCCATATCCAAAGAAACTTCTAATTGTATATCCTGTCTCCCCAGTTTAATCCCCCATTTGCAATTTTGTTCTACCATATCATTGGCCTTAGTACTTAACATATAACAATATAGAGTACCTATCCTTGCTCCTTTCATATTTCCTTCTATCAGGGGATTAGCTTGAATAATGCCACCACTATTCAACAAGTAATTCCTAATTTGTAGATACTTAGCAAAGTTCTCCCTAGGCAACTGATACTGTTCCCGCAGTTGTTCAAATGATTTAAGACCGCTTTCTGAGTAGAGGTCACCCACCACCCTTATTCCTTTTAATCTCCAATTATGGGCCACACGATCCCACAAATCAGCTGGCAAAAATATTGAAGATACCAATGGTGTATATCAAGAAATTTTCTCGAACCCATACATACTACTTATTGCTTTCCACACTTTATACGCTGCCCTCATGACCTTAAATCTAGTGCGCTTGTAATAACTCCAATCAAGGTGTAAAAACAAACAATTTTTGGCTTTCACTCCCAATTGCATCTGGTATATGGATGGACATTCTGCAATATCACGAGGATCAGCCACTGTTAACAAAATATTCATACCTTGGATCATACAGGCGTAGTAATACAGCGTGAAGTCGGGTACCGACCAGCCACCTAACATTCTTGGTAATACCATGTATCGCACAGCCCGACGGGCTTTACCCACAGACCACATAAATCGCATACACATAGCTTGGAGCTGTGCCAAGATCGCCTTTGGAATTTCCAAGGGGACACATCTAAAGAAATACAGCATTTTAGGCAGTATCATCATTTTTAATAAATTGCATCGCCCTGCTAAGGAGAGATGCAAACATTCAGCCCGGTCTAGCTATCTCCTTACCCCCAACAAAAGAGCCTCCCAATTTGATTTAACCAGGGCAGTTGCGGAGACCCTAAGCTTGACACCCAGGTACGTAACCTCCTGGCATGCCCTTGGATCAGAATACGTTGACATATTGGCACATAGCAACTGGGTCTTGGCTGTATTCAGCTTATAGCCAGAAACCACCCCAAACTTTGTGGCTAAATGTTCGATCTCCTGCATCGCTAAGGTTGGTCTCGGCGTAACGACAGCAACATCATCCGCATAGGCGAGAACCTTAAACTGATAATTTTGTATAGCCATTGGTTGAATCCTAGTGCTAGATTCAAGCATTCTCAAAAAAGGTTCGATGTATAATGAAAATAGGAGTGGGGAGCACGGGCACCCTTGCCTAGTGCCCCTTTGTAAGTGAACTGCCTCCGACTCGAGTCCCATGGTGCAGATACGGGCCACAGGTTGGCGATATAATGTCTGCAGTGAGGTAATAAACTCTGGCCAAAACCCCCGACGCCTCATTACATCCCATAAAAAGCACCATGAGACTCGGTCGAAAGCCTTCTCGGCATCTAATAAAATTAAACAGAGTGGCTCCCGAGTTATATTGACATAATCGAAAAGAGTTATCACCCGGCTAACATGATTCGCCGTTCCTCGATGCGGGATGAACCCGTGCTGCGTAGTGGAGACTAGTGAAGCAATAACTGAAGATAACCTGTTAGCCAATATTTTTTAATAAATCTTCCCATCCAAATTTAAAAGCGAGATGGGACGGTATGAGCCGGGTAGATTCGCAGGTTTATCTTTTTTATGAAACACGACTATGCATGCTTCATTCCAAGACATAGGGGGAGCCCCTTTCTGAGCCATTCTAACTGTTGCTAGGAGATCTAACTTTAATACAGAAAAAAAAGTTTTGTAAATTTCCAGAGGTAACTTGTCTGGCCCTGCCGCCTTGCCCCCAGCCAGCCCATTCACTGCTACCTCTAATTCCTCTAGCGTAATGGGAGCATCTAACCTTTCTGTCTCATCTGAAGAAAAATTACCATTCAATACTAGCGAATGAGAGTGGCAGCACTATCCTCGTCATACTCATCTCTACGATAAAGTAACTCATAAAACTGTCTGAACACCTCTAAGATACCATTTCCGTTTTCGACAAAATGCCCATTCGAGTCTAAGATATTATCTATCCGTTGAGCTGCCTCTCTCAATCTTCATTTTTGGGCGAGGCATCTGCCACTTGCCTCGCCATACTCATAGTGCAATTGCTGCTTGATAAGAAATTTATTTGCAGTTTCCTGGGACCAGTTAAGATTTAACCTAGCTTTAAGCCGTGCCTCCGCCGTTATCAAAGCAGTTATCTCTTTACCAGCCTGGATGCCCTGCATAAGCGACTCCTCGGCCTTTATCAGCTCCTGATATAACTCTTGGAGTTTTGCTGCCTGTTTTTTTTTATTATGCAATCCAAAACTTAGAGCTTCACCTCTAAAGGCGGCCTTGAAACTGTCCCATATGCAGCCTATATTAGTGCTCCCGCGATTTATGTTAAAAAAAGTGGTAATCCATTGCTTCATATATTCGACAAATTGCTGCTCTAATAATAGTTTGCGATCAAAAGAAAACACCCTTGGCCTAGTAACTGTTGCTATACCAGTTATTGAGAGAACTACCGGCCCATGATCTGATGTGATTCTTGGGTATACCTGAATAACTGCCTGATTCAGTAACGATTGCGGAGCAAAAAAATAATCCAATGTCACTAACTTCCGATGGGGGAAAGAGAAAAAAGTATACCCAGGCGCCACCCCCGAAGAGAGGCCCAGACATCCACCAACCCATGTGCAATCATTAACGACTGCAATGCTTTGAAAACACGCGGTTTACGACCACTATAGCTCGACTTTTCGTTGCATAAAATATTAGGTGCTAGATTTATATTTAAATCACCGCACAGGATCAGGGGTGTGGGCCAGGTCGCTAGCTCGACATTTAGGAAACTAGAGTAGCAGCTTCATCTATATTAGCCCAGTAAACTGCGCAGATCGTAAATATTGTGGCACCTATAACACATTCCACAATTGCCCACCTACCCAACCAATCGGTTAGAATTCTGCCTGTATTGCCTATGTGTTTTTTGACCAGAATTGCAACACCTCTAGACGTACCAGAGTATTTAGTGCAGGCTAATAGATTAAATCCCAGCTCTTCCAGCAGTTGCCGCTTTGCCCATACTATATGAGTCTCCTGGAGACAAATTATATTGCAAAGGAGAACTCGTAACTCCTGTGCAACCCGCCGTCTTTTATCAACTGAATTCAGCCCCCTTACATTCAGCTTACCTATCCTGATACCCCTAGCTGCCATCTAGCTGTGCCTGGGTTCCCTTCGCTAGCCCCACACACTGACTGAATCAGACAAAGAATGCCCAAAATAAACTCATTACCGTCCTGTACTCATGTATTTTCTTTTTTCCCCCCAAACACCCCCACCACCCCTCCCAAATACCCCCCAGCACCGCACCCCCCCCACACCCCCACCACCCAAATTGAGGCTTAAGGACCATGTCCTCTGCGATGTAGAAGTGATATGCCCAGTGCCCCCCCCCCTGACTCCCGTGCCCCCACACTCTATCTCTCTCATTTGTCGAGCTGACAAAAAACCCAAATCTTACCTTCCCCTCGCATGATTCTCATTCCCAATATTACACATCATACAGATTTCCCAGAAATTCATAAATTCAAAAAACTAACTTTTCCTATACACCCCCAGTAATCCATAATCAAAGTTCCTGAGAGAACAACAGATACTCAGTCAAGCCTAGGGGGAGGGAAGGGAAGGGAAAAAAAAGAAAAACAAAAAGAGAATCTCCCTAGTCTAGAGAGAAAAAAATTTCATTATCCCACCCATGACACAAAAAATATGCAAGCTACTACCACTGCGTGCTCATTTGCTGAAAAACTTATATTAACAGATAGTAACTTTAACTTTTCTGCCCCTTGTCCATTTCCTTTAAATAATCCTGTGCAGCAATCCCAGATGTGAAGTATCTAGTTTGGCCCCTAAAAATAATTTTTAGTTTAGATGGGTTGAGCAGAAAGGCCTGGGCACCTTTTGCTTGGAAAGGTGAAATTAACTTCCGGAGTTGCCAACGTTCATGAACCGTTGCTGGACAAAAATCAGGGCGCACAAAGAACTCACACCCCATGCCAATCCGTTTTTTCTCAGGACGTGCCAGATCATAGAACGCCTCTTGCGACAGATAGTTATTAAGGCAAATTAAAATCGCCCTGGGGTATGAGTTTTGATCCGCTTGTCGCTCATTTCTGCGCTGCCGCACCGCAAATGGAAACCTGTGTGCCCTAATCACTTCAGTTTCCCAGTTCCAAACATTGAGTTCAGGAAAGGCTTCCTTAAAGAGCTGTACAATGAATTTTCGTGGATCTGCTCCTTCTTTAGTCTCGGCTATACCTAGAACGCGCAAGTTATTACGTCGTGCGCGATTCTCTAGATCCGTGAGTTTCCAATCCACGTCTGTTTTGGACTTTTGCAGAGTCTCAATGGCTGTTTGCTGTTTAGCCAGGCAGTCCTCGGCTAAGGAAACTCTTTCTTCCACCTCCACCACCCGAGTGGAGACCTCTGTACAAGTCTTTACCAAGCGCCGCACTGTATTTTGGAGTTTCCTTACAGCCCCTTGTGTACGTAAGCCCTCTGCTTTAGTTTCACTGTGGTGAGCCATTATACTCTTGTAAATTAGGCCGAGAGTAATCGAGTCTTCCTCGAGGTCCTCATCCAAGTTTGGCTGAGCTAATGGTAGACTCTGCTCATACAATAGTCCTTCACCAGTTTCCGCCACCTTCCTCACTGTTTCATGGGGAAGAGATCGTTCAAAATCATCACCTTCTTCGTCCTCTGGCATATCCCCCCAGTCACCAGGGTTACTGGAGCTATCCTCGTCGTGCTCCTTGTCTGAAGCGGTTGTTAAATCAGACATGGAGTAGAACTTGCTTTGGAACCAGCATACCCCAACTCACTGCCCTTCTCAGTTGCTGCTGAGATAAAATCAATGCTTGGCCCTAGCGGTAAGCCACTATCTGCTATGGCTGCTACTGCATTAACTGAAAGGGCTTCCATTGGGATAGTATTCATACTACCTACTAGGTTGACTGAGGCTAGGACTGGGGCCGCTAGAACATCTACACTGGAAGTGATCGTTTCGTCTGGAGTCAGCCCATTCTGAGCCTCGGAAGCAGCTTATACCATGCCTACTGCCTCTGAACCCGTTTTCGCCTTCACTCCTTGTTTTTTATTAAAGATTGCTGGGACAGTCCGCTGTTTTGCTGGAGTATCCTGATTCTGCTGTATAGCCTGATTCTGCCGAAAAGCCGGTGTTTTAAGGACTGCAGCTGGCTCCTGCTGTAAGTTAGTACCACCAGCAAAACTCTGAGTGCCCCCAACACCTTGAGATGTCACAGCAGAGCTATTAATACTATTGCTGTTATCGCTAGCGCGAGTGCCTTTGCTCACACCCATATCGCCGCTTCCAAATATGGCAGAGTGACCTGCATTCTCACTAACAGCACTATGCCCCTGGGCCGTTGCACCACGCTCCTTCACTGCACCTGCGGGTGTATTGACTGAAGTTCCCCCGTGGGGCCTTGCGCCACCTCTGCCCTTTGGCGCCATTGCGATTACTACGCTACTCACCGCGAGCTTCTCTCTACCGGCACTCCACCACTCACTCTTTATCCCAGGATTTTTAGGGAGTTGCCGAGTCACGGACCGCCGCGAGGGTAACCACTCCTACAGCTGCTGCTGCTACGCCGTACACGCTAAATCCAGCGAGGTCAGCGCCGGCGTCTCCCCGCACAGCTCCGCTCATAATCCACCTCAGCTGGAGCCTTCGAGTCGGCGTGGGAGCGTGAGTACTGGCCACACTGAACTACAGTGAGGCAACACGACTTCCAAGTCAAGCCGAATCAGTGCACAGCTGTTCTGTTCCAATTCTGCGATTCAGCGATACCACTACTGCTGCTGCCACAGTTTTTCCCGGGGAGAAAAGTCACAGTCCGCTACGGAGGTAAGGGGGAATCATGTGGAGCAATGGACACACCACCTCACACGGCCACTGCCGCGGCCGCCATCTTGCCTCGAAGGGGGTATGTATTTCTTAAGTAAGGAGCAATGAAAAACAAGATGAATCTTTAAGTGTGAGGGTAATTGCAATTTCAAAGTAACATGAGTTATGACCTTGCTGATTGAATACGGACCTATGAAACGGGGTTGTAGTTTCCTAGACCCTGGAAATTTGGGATTTTTGGTAGACAACCAAACCTTTTCCCCTATCTCATACGGTGGTTCTGCTCGACGATGCTTATCTGCATGATGTTTCATATTTTCTATGGCTTTATTTAATTCTTGAATGGCACTTTCCCAAACTGCCTTCAAATGTTGATGATGTTCTTTTAAAGCTGGGATATTGTCAAGTTCCTTTGGAAAGGGGATGGGTAGAAACCCTGGATGTTGTGCATAATTAAAGAAGAAAGGGGAGACCCCTAGGGAAGAGTGAGTTGCATTATTGTATGCAAATTCTGCCATTGGGAGAGCCTCCACCCAGGTAGTAGACAGACTGGTTAGAAGACAACGTAAATATTGCTCCAATGTCTGATTTGTTCTCTCAGTCTGTCAATCTGTCTGTGGGTGATAGGCCGTGGAAAGTCTATGATTCATTTGTAATATTGAACACACCCCTTGCCAAAACTTGGAGATAAATTGAGGTCCTCTGTTAGATAAACAGCATCCCTTTTGCTGCGTCTTATCATATGGTGGATCATGAAATGAGATACATTTGAATTGGATTGAGAGACATTTGAATTTGGACATTAAAATTGAGCAGAAGTACTCTACAAAGACTGTGTTTTATCAAATTGAGTGCTCGGAAGACTAACATAGTCTTGATTAAACCACAAATGTGGTTTACTTCTGGGGTTGTGGTAACCGGCCCCGCTTCTTCCTGAGCACCTTATTACGATTTGCTACGTTACATTACCTTGTATTTGCTGTGCGCTCTAACTGTTACCAATTGTATTTGTATCTCTTTATTCATGTTGTCCCACCAAAACCATCTTTGACATGTACTAGCAGTCTTGACATCCCCGGATGTCCTGCTAAAACACTATTATGACACCACTCTAGTATTTGATTTTGTAAGGAGGGAATAGGTATGTACAACCTGTCATCATGATAATATAACCCTTCTTTGATAGAATGCAAAGGATTATTTTCCATTCTTCAGCAGGGATAAGGGCATATTGCTCTCTTAATAGCTCTAAGAATGTCTTTGTATTGTGGTCTTCTGCTCCAATGATCTTATACTTTGGAATGATAGGATGTTCATCTTCTTTGATCTCTACTTTAGGACTACTAATATGCGACAGAGCGTCTGCTTTGCCATGCTGTGCTGCTGGCCTATATGTTATTACAAAGTCATATTCCCTGAAGAATGACACCCATCTTATCTGCCTAGGTGTGAGAGCTTTGGCAGACTTAAAGAATTGAAGATTTCTGTGATCAGAAAAAATAGTAATGACATGTGGGGATCCCAAAAGATAATGCTTCCACTCTTGAAAAGACAACTTGATGGCGAGTAACTCTCTTTCTCCTATTGTGTAATTTTGTTCTGCAGGAAGTAGAATCTTTGAAAAATAAGCAACTGGGTGCAGTTGACCTGTACTTTTATCTCTCTGCGATAACACTGCTCCAACGGCTAGTTAAGAAGCATCGGCTTCCAAAAAAAAAAAGGTTGAGTATTATCTGCATGACAAATTATTGGAGCAGAAGTAAATTTGTCCTTCAGAATACAAAAGGCTTTTTCAGCTTCTTCCGTCCAGGAGAACTTTGCACCTTTCTTGAGTAATTTTTTTAATAGGAGTGATGGTATCAGAAAAATGATCAATAAATCTCCTATAGAAATTTGCAAACCCTAGAAAGGATTGCACTTCTTTGATCGTAGTTGGACTTGGCCATTCTACTAAGGCTTTTGTCTTTTTCGGATCCATTTGGATACCTTGGGGTGAGATTATGAAACCCAAAAAATCAATGGTATCGGTGTGGAACGTGCTTTTGTCCAACTTTGCGAATAAATAATTCTCCTGTAATTTCTTTAACACTCTTTTTACATGAATCACATGCTCTTTTTCACTCTGTGTGTAAATCAAAATATAATCGATGTAAACGATGACAAACACATCAAGAAATTCCCGCATGATATCGTTGATAAAATATTGAAACGCAGCTGGGGCGTTGCATAAGCCAAAGGGCATGACGCAGTATTCATATAACCCAAATCTGGTGCGAAAAGCAGTTTTCCACTCATCGCCCTCTGTAACCCGGATAAGATGATACGCTCCTCTCAAGTCAATTTTGGTGTAGATCTTTGCACCTCGCACTTGGTCAAGAAGGACAGGAATGAGTGAAAGGGGATACTTATTTTTAATAGTGATCTTGTTCAGAGCACGATAGTCCAGGCTGGCTCTCAAGCCTCCCTCCTGTTTGGGAATAAAAAATAAAAGCGATGACACAGGGGAGGTCGAATGCCTAATAAAACCTTTCTGCAACATTTCTTCCAAATAGTTCTTCAGGTATTCAGTTTCAGCCGAGGTCAGCGCATATATTCTACTATTAGGAAGTTCTGCCCCTGGGATTAGATCTATACGACAATCGTAACTACGATGTGGTGGTAGTTTAGCAGCCTCTTCTTCATTAAATACGGATTCAAACTCGGAATAGATCTCTGGTACAAAAGAAGTAGCTGCCACTGATTGAACGGTACAGCAGAAAGGGTGCAAACTGTCACTGGCTTCTTGATAACAATGCAACATACAGAATTTAGATTTTAGCGTCACTGTACGTTCTATCCAATCAACTTGTGGGTTGTGAGCTTGTAGCCATGGGACCCCTAATATTGCTCCGAAATTAGGAGTGTCAATCAAATCAAACGTTATTTGTTCGGAATGTCCATTGCCACATACCAAGGTAAGGGGAGGTGTTTGATGAACAATCAAACCGGAAGATAATTCCGAACCATCTACTGCCTAATCTGGTTCAGGGCAACTCTTTGTGATGAAAGGGATGCCAATCTTATTGGCTAACTGTATGTCAAGAAAAGTGCCTGTGGCTCCTGAATCTAGTAATATAGACATGTTATATCTGTCTTGATTTGAGATTATGAGGGTCACATTTAGAAGAAAATGTTTCACGGGTCTGATTAAAGTCTTTCTTGATTTTGAGATCTGTTGAGATGATGAACTTGAAGAATCAATCTCATTATTCTTCAAGTTTTCTAGTTTTCCTGAGTGCTAGCAATCTTTTTAGGAGGAGTGGAAGGCCTGACGGGGCAATCTCTTGCAAAATGTCCTCCTTTCCCACAATACCGACATAAATAATTTTTACGTCTCTTTGATTTTTCTTCATCTGATATAGGGCCTCTCAAACCTCCAATTTGCATAGGTTCTGGCATATCCTTAGATTCTTTTTTGTCTGGTCTCTGTACAACATATCTTGGATAACTCAATCAGGATTTTTCTCCTCTTCTTTCTTGTAATCTATGATTTAATTTTACAGTGAGTTCAATAAATGAAGGACAATCCTCAGGTGGATTTACTATTTCTGATAATATATCCTTCAACTCATCCGATAAGCCTCTGTAAAATAATGATATCCTCTTATCTTCAGGCCAATATGTTTCAGCCAGTAGTCTATTAAATTGTGTGATATAGGTGAGAAGATCTTTAGACCCTTGCTTTAAATTAAGAAGAGCATTGTCACTAGCCTGCATGTATGTATGTTTAGCAAAGAGGCTTCTCATCATGTCCTGAAAGTTGTTGTAATCGAATAACAATGGATCATTAGTCTCAACAAGGGGTACTGCCCATTTGGCTGCATTCCCAGCTAAATATGAAATAACAAATGCTACCTTAGCAGCATCATCAGGGAAAGCAGCCGCTTTACACATGAACTGGAGATGGCACTGAGTCATGAAACTATTGAATTTAGAGCTGTCCCCTGTGAACCTTTCGGGCATAGCTAAGGGCACATGACTAGGGGTGTGGACAGTAACCTGAACGGGAGCTATGGCACTTGTGTCTTCAGATGTGACGCTCGCAGAAGAGTTTGGGACAGAAAAATGAGCTGGCTGGATATAGTTTCTCCTTCCCTTGGGAATTGCTCCCAACCCTCCAACCCCACTGATATCTGGAGCTTTTAATTGGGCCACTTCTGCCTATAATTTTAGATTCTCTGAACGTAACTGAGCTACTTCATTTTGCAACTCTACCAAAACTATAGGTAGGTCTTCTACTGTAGGAACTTGACTAGTTAAGGAGGATGCCTGTTTGGAAGGACAGCGAGTCTTATCTACATTCATCTTCGCTAGGGTGGAAAAAATTCGTGGGCTTGGCTTTCTGTCACGATTCCCCTAATAGGGAGGGGCCAAGTTCCACAGAAGCGAAGATGAAAGTCCTCCACACTTCCAAAAAGCAACGACAAGAGTGGGATATATACACACTCAATGCCAACTGCTCCCAAAAAGTGTGGGGGGAATAATCAGAGGAGTGTACCAACTCTCCCCCAGCTGGACGTTGTAGCTGCAGACTTGGAGACAGGAGAAGGCTGCAAAAAATACACAGTGCGTCTAAACTACAATGAAACAACAAGAATTATATACATGTGTTCAACATGAAGCTCCACTTACCCCATGATAGTGAGAGTCAGACCTTGAATGAAGTGTCACCAGGAAACTCCAGAGAGGAAAAAACGCCAGGGATGTTATGTACCCCGACAGCAGGCAGCGGACTCACACAGAAAAGGGGCTACAGCAAGAACGTGGGAGAATAGGAGTTTCACCCGGCTTCCAGAACAACAGAAGTGGAGTAAACACTCACTACCAGGGGAATTCCTACCGGCTCATGCACCAAAGTTAGAGCGGGAAGGAAACGTACTAGAGAACTAGACTATAAGTTGAGCAAACCACGTCCGGCTCTTAAACTAAAGACAGAGCGGAACGGGTGTACACAAACCACGTCCGGCTCTTAAACTAAAGACAGAGCGGAACGGGTGTACAAAAACTACGTCCGGCTCTTACACTAAAGACAGAGCGGAACGGGTGTACACAAAACACAAACAAGAATGAGAAGCTCCGCCCAACTCTTAAGCTAAAGACAGAGTGGTACGGGGCTCTCAAACAGACAGAATGTTACGGACTCACTAGAGACGAGAGGAAGTGCTGTCCGGCTCATAAACTAAAGACGGAGCGGAACGAGCACCTCACTAGACATACACACACGATATGACAACACTCACGAACACAGTGGAATGCCAGGTAAAGATGAGAGAGTCGTAACCCAGAATAAGGCGGAACCCGGAAGTATAGGATTGCGGGGTCAAGACACGCCACCCCTCGCGAGAGGGAGAGGGTGTGTGCAAACGAAGAAAACAATCTAGTCAAAAGTTAGGCAGAGCGCAGTCAGGGGAAATAGGGAATAGACAACAAGGTACAGAAGTTCTATCCAAAACGATGGCCAGGAATCAATATCGGGAACTTGATCAGGAAGAAATCAGGAAACAAAGGCTCCAGTAGCTTCCACGAAGCACGAAGAGCGAACGCTAGGTAAAGGGGGCGTGGTCATGTCAGAATCAGTAAGCCAAGCGTGGATCCACGTGAGAGACGTCCTTTTCAGTTCCCTAGGGATCGTCTCAAAAGTACAATGTACCTGCTATATATACTTACTGATGTATGTGCTCTGCTTTGTTTCTTTTCTGCAAATCTGCAAAAATAAAGTTATATAAAAAAAAAGTACACGACAGGGCACAAGGAACATAAGGAGTTCATTAGGGGACGTCTAAAAAAATGCAAGTCAGGTTAAGAGGGAACACAATGCTGAACACATGTTACAGAGGGTCTGTGAATCCGACCACCCCTAACAATAGCTACCCCGGCTTTTTTCTCTGCAGTGGAAGAATAGTATTGCTGGGGGAAAGCCCTAGAGCGCAAGTGATGCCAGTCCCTGGAGAGCAGATGCGTCTCTTGCAGTAGGCAGATCAAAGCCCCCGAATTCTCCAGGAAAGATAGGACGGCCCTACGTTTTATAGGGTTGTAAAGCCCCTTCACATTCAGGGTGAGAACTTTCAGGACATCCTCAACCATGGCTGGATCTGTGTTGGCCTACGCGGATGCCAATGGGAGCTGAAAACCCCCACTGCCTTGCCTGTACCCCCCTGTAGTACGGCACACCGGAGCCCTCCCTCCTTGCCCACCCACATCAACCCGCCACTCCAGATCCCCCCTCCCCCTTATCATCCTCCCCACCTGTCCTATCCTCCCCAACTCCCAGCCCCAATAGCCCACCACCCCTTCCCCCAACCAAGCACTCCCCCCCTAACCCCAACTGGACATTCCCCAAGAACAGTCAAAGTCCAATGCCTGTCAGTCCACGCCACAGGCATGTGGGTGAGGTTACCTGTAGGAGCGTGCAGCCACAGTGTCATTCGGCTCCCCACACCCGCCACCCAGCCAGCTGTGATATGCAACACATGTGTCCCCCGTCGAGTAACTAGTTAGGCTACAGGTGAAGTATCCCTTGAGACAGCCTCCACCGCCGCCGCCCGTTCCTGGGATAGTGTTGTCAAGTCCGTCTTCAGCTTAGCCACCGCTGAGGATCGTCGTGTGCGCACCGTCCGAAAACCATTGCTTCTAGGTTGTTGGGACTGGGGTGGCGAGTCGTCTGGCTCGACTTGATCCAGGCCCAGGAGGTCGCAGGTGTCCCGAAGGGATCTCATCTGGTGCAACGTTCCATTCCACTTGAAGATCAGACTAAAGGGGTGGCCCCAGGAGTACCTCACCCCTTTGTCTCTTAAGAAGGATATAGCTACCTGGAACGCCTTCCATTTCTGGAGCGTAATGGAGGAGAGGTCTTGGTAGAGTGCCACTGAGTGTCCTTGATATTGTAGCGTTTGTTTCACTCTGGCTTCTTTGAGGATCTTTTTCCTTGAGTGGATAATCTGGGATAAAAGCGAGGATCTCGGATGGGGGGGGCAGAGGCCCGCCGTGGTGGGCCCACTCTATGCACCCGGTCGATCCGAATGTCGTACTCCGGGCCCAATCTGAGGATATCCATGAAAAGTCCTTGGAGGTAGTGCGTAACATCTGTTCCTTCGGCGGACGGTGGAACCCCCCGGACACATATGTTATTTCTTTTTTACCTATTTTCTAGGTCTTCAGCATGTGCTTGGAGGTCCACCTGTTGCTCTTTGAGGCAAATGAGCTCCTGCTGGAGGCGGTCAATTTCCTCACTCCTTGTGCGGTGATTGTCCTCCATGACGGACACGCGCTCTCCCAGGCCATCAACGTCACAACGTATCTCCCTCACCTCGCCCGCTATCTCCTGTTTAAGTGTTTGGAAGTCCGCTCTGAGGGAGTTGAACAGTGACTCCAGAAACGCCTTAGTGATCGGCACCTCACATTCCACATTATCCGTCACCTGCGTAGAGTGTTGTGGGGAGGGGGCCCCATTGTCCCCTCTACTAGGCCCTTTGAGAAGCATGTCCGTGAGGGTGCGTTCCCCTTTCTTGCGTGTGGATGCCATGATGGAATTTAGTTCTGCACGCCCGAGAGCCTTGGCACATGGCGGCGGAAGCCCCCTGTGGGCATGAGGGGGTCCTATTCGCCAACTTCGGCCCTCAAATTAATCAGTTACGTAGTCCGCTTATGTCTGACTGGAGCGCTAGAGGAAGTCTCTGGTGCAGGGCGGGGGGGAGCGGCAAACCACCTGGGAAGTGTGAACGACCGACCTCCCCGCTCCTATGTGGCTACTGCGGGAAGGGCCTGGCTGTGCTGTCGCTGTAAGGGCCCGCCGCTGACATGCTGTGCTGCTCTTGGAACCTGTGGTCTGTAGCGTGCTGGGTAAGGGCCCTATAGCCGTGCTTCTCCTCCCGATGGCCTCCTTCTTGGTGAAATAGGACTCTGCGGCTTCAGGTGTAGCGCTGCGGTGGGAGCGATGAGTCCGACCCTTGGGCCTCAGAGTGGCGGCCCCCACTCCTGCTCCACCCGCCCAACCGCCCCGGCCCCAAACCACTCCTTTGGCGCAGGACCAGGCTCTCCGCCGTATTCTGTGCTGTCAGCGCTGACTTCTCCCAAGTTACGCTTTCCTCTCTGTTACGGACAAGGTGGGGCAGTCAAACACCAGATCTCAGCCGCCCCTCCGCCCGTCCCAACCCCGGTGTGGGCTTCGCACCCTCACTTGATCAGGGGCTTCGGATGATGCGCTCCCCGGGATCTCCAGTCTATCTCCCGAGGCTAGTGCCTGTAGCCTCGACCTCAATTTTTGCGCCCCCGGCGCAGTGCAACGGGCGGCCTCCCTGGCCTCTTCCAGCTGCCCTCCACGCAACCGGTGCCGCCCCTTTGGTGTGTGGTCGTACGCGCTGATTACACCTTCTGTCCACTCCTCACCTCCATTCCGCTTTGGCACCTGGCGACAGAAGCGGTCCCGATCAAGGCCCAGCGGACCAGCATCCACCCACAAGGTGCGGCCTCGCAGCCCCAGCCTCGAGTTCAATGGCACCGAGCCACGGGCTGCTCTTCTTGGACCTGCCATCAGGCAACCTCACACCCTCCACCGCGGCCCCCTCCGATGCTCAGCGTTTGACCGGCGGGGATTCCTCTCGCCCCCGGTAGGCCTCCTCTGTGCCGCTCCCCGTCTGCTCATCTGCCACTACCGAGCGGGCGACAAGTGCAGCTCCTGGCGTCGGGAGCACCCCAGATGAGATCAGCCGAGCTCCGACACTCAGTGGCTCCGGGGTCGTTCAGACTCGCAGTGGCTCCGGAGTCATTCAGCAATGTAGCGTTCTGCTACCGCACCTTCAAGGGCCCAAAATATTAATTTGTGGGGACACTGAGGCTAGATTAGGCCAGGTGAAGGAGGGCGAAGCGGAGAGCCTCACGGAGACATGTCCGTTCCATCTTGGCCACGCCCCCTTAAGATATTTTTAACTGTTTTCTCTATGCACTTTTTAAGATCTTTGTGATCGAAATAAAGTTATGATGATGATGACATATGGGTTTCAACTAATTGTAGAGTGGTGTTGCCTGAATGTCGGTTAAACCCAATGGCAAGGCAGATTCATGGAGGGGCTCATAAAGGAAGGGATGCGATTGTGAGATTGTGCAGGCAGACATGTTTCAATTCAAGGTTTCGTGTGATTGCAGAAGCAGTGTGTCATTGGTGAGTAACGTGTCAACAAAGGAATGCTGGGAAAAAGATGGTTGTTGCTCTGAGTCACATTGGCAGATCGTGGGGGTCCCTTCAATAGGATTCAATTGGATTTTGTTGAGATGCCCGTGTGTAATGGACTGAGGTACATTTTGGTTGTTGTGTGCATCTTTTTTTGGTGGGTAGAAGCATATCCAACTAGAAGGTGGGACAGTCTCACAGTAGCAAAGTTATTGTTGAGGGAGCTTATACCTCATTTCAGATTTCCAACTACATTGAAGTCGGATAGATGAATGCACTTCCACAGCGAGATAATGAAGATGTTGTGTACTGCCTTGAGTGTGGATCAAAGACTGCATTGTAGATAGAGTCCAGAAATGCATCAGGCATTGTGGAGCAGATCAATGGGACTTTAAAGGCGAGGCTGGCAAAAGTGTCTGCTTCAACATCTTTGAAATGGCCTGATGTGTTGCCCCTGGTTCTAATGAGTTTTCACAGCATTCTTGATAAAAGAACTAGGTTATTGCCCCATGAGATCCTCATGGGAAGGGCAATGCGCTTACCCGCAGTGCCTGCGACTGCTTTGATCAGTAACACAGATTACTTGATCCTTGACTACTGTACAGGATTAGCTGATGTGGTTCATTCTGTGTCTTATTAGGTTGAAGCAGCAACTGCACTGACTTTGAAAGACCTCTGCCATGACCTGAGCCCAGGAGATTGGGTGCTCATCCGAAAGCATGTAAGAAAGAACTGTTTTGGCTCTCGGTGGCATGGACCATGTTAGGTGATATTGGTAAAGAATACTGCTGTGAAGTGTGGAGAAGTGACAAACTGGAACCACGCTTCCCATACCCGATGAGTCACAGGTTCCTCTGATGAAACAGCTCCTCTCCCAGAAGGTATTCTAGCTGTGACCGAGGGGTCACTGGAGAGGGCAAGCCAAGCTGTGCAGGTTCCTGACGAGACTGGATACCCACCAGAGCAAGCTGAGGGGAGGCAAGCTACATAAGACCCAGACTCTGAGGAAGACAGTAATGTTGTGAGTGGTATAAAGCCTGTCTTCGCAGAAGAGACTGGTGTGGAAATCTGCCATGTGCAGTCACTAAAAAAAGATGACGCAGATGAAATGTAGCCTGTGAGACAGAAAAGATGGTACTTGAGAATTGTATTCGAAAGAGAAGTTGCACCAATAAGTGAATCATCTGAGTCTGATCTAAGCGAATCCGAGCAAGCCCCAGGAAGTGTAAGGAGATCAAGGAGAACAAGAGTGCTGTGTTGGAGGTATACTTATCCCGAGTGGACCTATCTGGTTACCAATGCTGGGGATAGCGAGGTCCAAGCTCTCAATACTGATTGTCGAGATTTTGCTGAGAGTTCCTGGAATTGAGGCTAATGCAATCCTGTCATTGACTGTGCCTTTTTCACCAAGGTTGAGTGATTTACGGACTCTGATTCTGGAAGACATCAAATTCTTGAGCTTCGGGATTCCACCATCTCCTCAAGAGATTGCTGCATTCAGAGCAGAACTGTTAGAGAGTCATTGAGCAAATTGGCTCTGATCTCGTAAGGGATGTAAATTGAACTTTTGAACTGTAAATAAAAATTGCTTGAAAGAAGATAACCGAGGCCCAAGTAGAAGGAGAATAAAAATAGGGACTTTTCCTTTAGAAGAAGAAAGAGGGCTAAGGAAGTTTTTCAAGCTGTATAAATACTATGCAAAAGACTGCTACAGAATGTTCTAAGATCCAAAAGAAGTTACTCAAAGACTTTTCCTGCACAAAATTAAGAGGCGGAGAAAAGAGACTCTGTGTGTTGATCCTCTTACAGCTACAATCAAAGCCACTTTGATAATGGAGTCTAGAAATTCGAATCGTCTGCACAAATGTATAATAGGTACACTTATTATAGGGGTAATTATAGTAATAGCTGTAGTAATTGTTGAGTCCATTTTAAGCAGTGGCGTAACGAAAGTTAAGGGCCCCCCTGCAAGGTACACGGTGGGGCCCCGCTCTGGATTTAATCTAGTGCTCTCAGGCCTCAGGACCGTGCTGAGGGTGTCCCCTGCAGCTTTGGGCCCTTGGCACCACGGGGGCTGCGGGGGCCTGTTATGCCCCTTATTTTAAGCGCACACAAAGTTGAAGAACATGGAGTGGGGTACATGGGACATCCACACCTACCACTGCCGCCTCAAAAGAGGTTACATTAGGACCTGATAAAGGTTTAGTAGAGCAAACTAGTCACTTTCTGCATGTAGATTTGTCTAAAGGTGATTACACGCTGAATGCTTATGCAAAGTTCCTGTATGAAAATGTGAATACTATGGATGTGAGCGATTGTTACATGTGTATGCAACTGCCTGCTTCTTCTGAAGTATGGAATTATTTTTAGTTTGTTCCTTAGCATGTTTTATGAGTATTATTTCTGAAATTATGATTTGGTGCTCTCAGAAGTTCCAGTCTACAAACATGTGAACAAATATGATTATTACATGCAAAAAGAGGGAATGAAAAAGTATTTCGTACCCACAGTAACGTTAGGCACTGCTTATGTGCACAGGCATAATTTAACGTGCACATTAACAGACATAGAAAAGAAATTTGTAGATCAAGTAGAGGATAAATATAGATGCCTAACTGTTAAACTTAACAATAGGGAGGGAAACTTTGAATGGACCACAAGCTCACAAGGCTAAGGGGAGCTATGGTCCTATAGCTCTAGATTGGGAACAACAAGGCAAGCTTTGCATTCAACAGGTACAGACCCGTTATGACACTATTTTGCGGGCCAGAGTGGTTTGATCACATCTTCCTAATTGATGCTTCTTCAAAAAAGTTCCTACAAGAAGAAGTGCAAGTGAGGCCAGGAGTATATTTTGTGTGTGGAAAGAAGGAATATATGTTCGGCTGCTGAACAATTGGTATAGTTCTTGTTATGTAGCAGTTGTGTTTCCGAAGATATATCATGTGGAAGATTTGGAGAATTTGGAGGGTAAATCGATCCATAGAGAAAAGCATGGACTAAGTGCTGGTGAAATTGTGGGAGACATTTTTGAGCAATGATACCTAGTTTGGGTATGGTGTTGAATGACATAAAGATTAGAAGGTTTTCTACCATTGTGGATAAGTTGTCGGTTATCACGGCTCAGTCAATATTGCTCATAGGTGGAGAAATGGTTTCGATAAGGGCAATGGTGATGGAAAACCGGCCTGCTTTGGATGTGTTATTAGCAAAAGAGGGCGGAATCTGTCAGAGGATGAAGGTCCAACAGTGTTGCACTTACATTCCCGATAAGAGTAAAGATCTGAGGGGATAAATTAGTAAAATCACTGAGATACATCATGAGATACATAACTTGGCAACTGAAGGAGTTTAGGATAAGATTGGGAAAGGATTTTGAGCAGTTGGAAGTTGATTTCCTAACATAGGAGTGGGAATTCTTGGATATATGTTGAAGCTAGTCATAATTGTTGTGGTATTTGTTATCATCTTGCTAGGTATGATAAGAGCATACAAATAGCATAAGGCTAGGCAAATGGAGGTTTCCTTTAGGGAGAGAGAAAGAAGGGTGGAAAAACTGCAGGACAGTCATTGTGAGTATCTTAAGGAGTTCAGAAAGAGGAGACTAGGTACGACAGTTGTTTAGGTCAGCCTACTCTACAGGGATAAAGTGCTTTGTGATGACTCAACATCTTGAGAGGAGGCAACTGATGTAGCGGAAACCGCATTTTATTTGTAGTTGTGCATCATAATCACACATGTAGAGCGCACCAGCATATAATTCTTTATTGTATTAACGTGAAGTGTTAGAATTCTAAATGTAATAACATGAAACACAATGTGTTTAGGCCATTGAGTAGTACCATGGAGAATCAATGTAGAAGGTGAATGTAACTATTCGAAACATTGACATGAACAACTCGTGTTGTGTAATTGACCACCATTCATTTATTAAAATGTGTCATTTTACATGTAGGTAAATGTACTAACTCAACGTGCCTTGATTTCCTATGCAATTTCATAAAACTCATATGCTATTTTCCTATTTTAGCAGAATTTTGTAGGCCTGAAATGTATTTTTCCCTGGAAGCTCTCGCTTTAGAATTAATAGCTGATTTTCAGGTGTGCTGTGAAATTTGTTCTTTCTCACATTTTGGGTTGCAAGTTAAAGAAGCGCTCTTGTTTTTTTTTTTTTTTGTAAAATAATTTTTATTGCAGAGATAGTGTCAAACATACTGTATAAACATCAGCAAGAACTCCAGCACAACTGCAGGCACTGCCCAATTATCGTTTGTATACACAGCCTTTCGGCCCACATCCCGGAGGCTGGGCGGCGGTCAATCTTGTAGTGTGGTGCAGTTAGTACCCGCAGAAACAGCACAACTGTACAATGTTCTCCGCTTTTATTTCGTCTACGCCTATCGTGCCCCCCTGCTCTACAGTTGTGTATAAACTCTCTCCCTCCAAATAAACAGGTCAATTTTACTCCCCTCTTCCCCCCCCCCCCTACCTCCCCGTCCCCCTGGTGTCTAAGCCTACTTGTCCAGTGTAAAATCTCGGGCAAAGCTGTGTGAGTAGGATTGCGGAAACAGTACTTTAGGTGCTCGTGTCAGGTGTCAGTGCAGGGTCCGATACCTCCTCCCTCGGGGCTTCCTGTCGTGCCACTCCCTCCTCCTCATCACTCAACTCTACACTATCTCTGAGCGCCTGGACTAGGGCCTCCCAAGCCAGTGCCGCCTCCTGAGCCTTATCATTTGCTGTCCGCCGGGCCAGTTGGTATCTGAGCGTGCTTTCTGCCGCTGCCCATTTCAGAAATTCGTTCAGCCATTTTGTGTGTGTCGGAGCTGACTTTGACTTCCAACCCCTAGTGAGCTCCCTCTTTGCGATCAGAAGGCCCATGTCAATAAATTTACTCGACAGTTTTGTTTTGCGCGTGTGTGGGAACCAATGTAGGAGGACGACCGCGCTATCATAGTGCAGTGCTCTATCCGTGACCTCATTTAGGGCGTCCCCAACTCCCTCCCAATACTCTTGGATGCGCGGGCAGGTCCTAAGCATGTGTTGCAAGTCTGCGCCAACTAGCGTGCACCTGGGGCATGCCGCATCTACTGCGCCAAAATATCTCGCTATCTTATTTGGAGTGAGGTAGGCTCTGTGTAGGATATAGAGGTGTATTAATTGGAAACGGGCGTTTCTGGTGCTCTTCCTTGCTCGCTGAAGCAGTTGGGACCATGTTGTGTCTGGGATTTCCTTCTGCAAGTCCTCTTCCCATTGTGTTTTGAGACGTGTTAGTGGTGGGATGTGTTCTGTATGCATTCTGGAGTAAAGGCATGTAACCGCCTTCCTCATACCTGCTGACATCATCGTATATTGACATGCCAAGGACGTCACAGGTTCCATCAGTCCCTCTCCCCAATGTGCCTGAAGCGCCCGCACTATTGCTGCATGCACCAAATAGTCACCCCGTGGAAGATCATAGCGTTCCTGCAGAGTACGGAACTCCATCAGCACCCCGTCGGAGTATAAGTCCCCCACCATCTGAAGTCCCGCCTCTTCCCACAGTTGGAGGTTCGACCAATCCCCCCCATGTGGAAGTGCCGTCAACATCCCCAACGGTATCTCTGGGGCATAAGGGTGACCAGGACCTGCACGCTTTTGCATGCGAGTCCAACATAATCTTAGAGTCTTTTCTTCCTGGGTCAGTCCACTCAGCAATAACTTCTGCTGGAGGGCTATATAGGCCAGCACATGGCGGGGGGTGCCCGCGTCCCTCTCATGTTCCGGCCCCCTGTACACTCTCGCCACTTCCTGCGTAAAGAATTGAAGCTGCGCTGCCAAATAATAGAGCTCAAAGTCCGGGACCGCTAGCCCTCCGTGATCCTTGGGCCGCATGAGATTCGTCAGTGCTATACGCCGTCTGCCGCTTCCCCATAGAAAAGCTGTTATGCTGGACTTCAGGCGCCTGAACACTTCTCCCGGTATCCATACCGGCAAGGTTCTAAAAAAGTATAATAGCCGCGGTAGGGCGATCATTTTGAGGAGGGACACTCGCCCCGTCATAGACAGGGGGAGGGTAGCCCAGAAAGCCATATTGCCCTTCAATCCTCGGATACATCGCCCGATGTTCCCATCCAACAAGTTGGCGGGATCGTGGTATATGTAGGTCCCAAGATAGTGCAGGCAATCAGGTTCCCAGCGCACTCCGTTGGTGGTCGCCGGGCATGTCTCCCCTTTCCGGAGTGGGAATAAGCATGTCTTCTCCCAATTCACCCGTAAGCCTGAGAGCGCCCCGAATCTCTGTAGGAGATCCTCCGCACCCCTGGCCGCCTCATCAGCGTTATCCAAAAACAGCAAAAGGTCGTCCGCATACAACGATATATGGTGGTAGGTCCCTCGCACTTCCAGCCCGAGGTACGCATCACCCCGTCTGGCCAGCATTGCAAACGGTTCCATGGCCAGGGCAAACAACAGCGGAGAGAGCGCGCAACCCTGCCTCGTCCCCCGGTTCACATCGTAGCGGTCCGATATCAAAGCTCCCACCCTCACCCTCGCACCCGCCCGTGCATAGAGCACTGTGGTCCAATTTATATAACCCTCCCCGAGACCGAACCCCCGCATCACTGCATATAGGTAGTCCCATTCCAGGATATCAAAGGCTTTTTCGATGTCGACTGACAACACCATTGGGGCTAATGCCGTTTGTGGGGGGTCCGCCAGTAGCCTGAGCAGCCGCCGAATGTTATGGGTCGTGTTCCTGGTTGGAATAAAGCCCGATTGGTCCCTATGAATCAATCCCGTCATATGAGTGATCAATCTCCCAGCCAGAATCGTGCTCAGGATTTTGTAGTCCGTCGTCAGCATCGACAACGGTCGGTATGACGTCGGGTTCGCGCTATCTCTGCGCGGTTTAAGCAAAGGGATCATGATCGCTTCGCGCATCGACTGGGGCAGCTCACCTTTCTCCCTGGCTTCATTATACACCATTCTGAGTCTCGGGGCCAGGAGCTCCATATATTTCACATAAAACTCAATAGGGAGACCGTCCGTCCCCGGCGTTTTGTTTCGCGCCATCCTCTTGATAGCCCCTCTAATTTCCTCGAGGCCGATCGGCCCCCCGAGAGCCGTAGCATCTTCCGGGTCTAACTGGGGCAATTGGGCCTCTGCCAACAGGGCTTCCGTCGCCTCAGGTCGGTTCTCCAACCCCTTCCCGTACAAGGTTCCGTAGTAATCTTGGAAGCACCGCACTACGTCCGGTTGCGTGTGATAGGTTTCCCCGTTTGCTCCCGCCAGGGATAGTATTGGGGTGGACCCTCTGTGAGGGTTGGCCAGCCAGGCTAGGAGTGTCCCCGTCTTATCCCCCTCAGCGAGTGTCCTGGTCACATAAGCTTTATAATCGAAGCAGCGCAGGCGCTTTACTTCAACCGCCACCGCCTCCCTCGCCTCACTAACTCTACTCTGCAGTTCGGGACGGCCGGGCCTCAATCGCTCGGCCGCTCGCAGCGTCCGTTCCGCCCTGTCCACGTCCTCTACCAACGTCCGTCTCGTCCCCGCGAATTTCCCTATACAGTGCCCCCTTACCACCACCTTGAATGCGTTCCATTCAGCGGCCCTGGAGGAGGCGGTCCCCTCGTTTTCAGTGAAATATTGGACGATTCTGAGTTCCAAGTCCGTTCTAAAGGGCGGGTCATCCAACGTGTCTGGCCGGAGCCGCCACGTTGGAATCGGAGCAGTCCCAGTCATCCAGGCCAGGGTGAGCAGCAGGGGGTTATGATCCGATATTGTACGCGTGAGGTATTCTGTGTGCGCAATTGCCGGGAGAACCTGAGGAGAGCATAGGAATGCGTCAATGCGGACATGTAGGTCGTGCATGCTGGAATAGAAGGAATAGTCCCACTCAGCCGAGTGTTGTGCGCGCCATGCGTCAGTGAGATCCCATTGCCCCTGCCAATGGACCCTATGTTTCGCTAGCCTGTGCACTGGGGAAGCATGGAGCGGTGGGTGTGACCTATCCAACGTAGTGTCCGCTATAGAGTTAAAGTCCCCCCCCAGCAATATCGGCCCCGCGAAGTAGGTTGCTAAGCGCGTAGAGAGTTTAGTGAAGTAAGGTGCTTGTTCAGTGTTGGGCGCATAAATGCTGCAAAGCGCTATGGCACGGCCCCTGAGCAAACCCTCAACTGCTACAAATCGACCCTCCGGGTCCTCTGTATGCCTAGTGACTTGGAAGGGGACCCCAGCCCGAATCCATAGCAGCACCCCCCTGGCAAACGCTGAGTATGTGGTGTAAAACAGGTGACCCCTCCACCTCCTTTGGAGCGCTACCCCCTCCTGTTTGGTCAAATGTGTTTCCTGTAGGAAGGCAATGTGAACCCCTCTGCGGACTAGGTATGAGTGAACCTTGTGCCTTTTAGTCATCGAGTTCAGACCCCGCACGTTCCATGACACACATTTTAACGATCCCACACTATCCATAGTCTTGACATTGAAGGCCAAGAGCCCTGTTCCACAGTGGCCAGACACCAGTAAAGGCCCCCCCGTCCCTCCTCCCCAATCTGTTCGTTCCCCACCTTCTTTGTCCTACATCCCTCCCCAACTCCGTACCCCTTCCCCTACCCCCCTCCCTGTCCTGAGTAACCCCAACATCTCCAGACATCCACCCCCCCTAGAACAGGACCTAACTGCAGAAGAGTTACCCCCGTCCAAACAAATTAGCAAAGTGCTCTCAAAACTTTCTAGCCCGCAGTCTGTACTGCGGTGGCCTTAGAGGCCTCTGGGTGCGTGTACTAGCTACCGCAGCAAAAATTAGCGTCCCGTTTCCCATTCGCCCCTCCCTGTACAGCCAAACTCACGATAGATCAGTCTCACTGCAGCCTGCTCCATCGGCCAGTTTCGTCTGTCCCTCCAGACCGACGCCGCCAGCTCCCACACTCCCTAGTTCAATACTCAGCTGCCGAAGATCTCCTCCGCCGTCTGTGGCGTCACCGTCGGGCCCTTCACGCTGTCCACCTCCGACAGTTCAGTCTCCGACCCTGTCTGCTTGTCCTCCGAGATCGATTTCGAGTCCTCCTCCTGCTGTGGGACCTCCGATCCCGAGACCTCTTTCACCGCCTGCAGTGCTGCTTTCCTTTCCATCGTTGTCTGTGATTCCGTCAGTCGCTTCTGATGTTGACCCCTCTTCCGAATTCGTCTCGATCGCCTCACCGTGCCCCTTTGGAATTCCTCCGCGGCCGCCCTTTGGTGGGCCCCATCCGTTCCAGCCTTGTAGGAGTCCCACCAGGCCCAGGCATCCGCTGATGAATTGAAGAACAGTGCCTTCCCATCCACCGAAATTCGGAGTCTCGCCGGGAATAACAGTGAATATTGCAGTCCCTCCGTCCGCAGTTCCTTTTTAATGGAGAGGAATGAAGCTCGTTGCTTTTGGGTTTCAAAGGTGTAGTCCGGAAACAACGTGACTGCGCTATTGTCAACTTGGAACGGGCCCGCTTCCCTCGCACGCTGCAGAAGCCAGTCCCTGTCCCTGTAGTGGAGGATTTTGATCACCACCGGTCTCGGGGGGAGCCCCGGTTTGGGGGGTCGGGCAGGCACTCGGTGAGCTCTTTCCAGCGTGAAAAAGGGGGAGAGGCCTTCCGGCGCCACCACTGTCCGTAGCCAGTTGTCCACATAACCCAGCATGTCCGTCCCCTCGCTTTTCTCTGGAAGGCCCACCAGGCGTACATTGTTCCGCCGGCTTCGGTTTTCCGCATCTTCCGCCCTCCTTTCCAGCGTCTGGATTCGTTCCAGGGTGTCCGTAAGTTTCCCCTCCAAGGCTTTCTGTCCCGGTACCACTTCCTTCAGGATTATTTCTGCGTCTTTGACCCTGTCGGCCAGTTTCCCATGGTCTGCCCGCAGGAGTCCCAGGCCCGTCGACACCTGAGCAATGTCTTGTTGCAAGGCGGTCCTCGTGGCCGCTATAGCTTCCAGGATTCTGTCCTGCATCGTGAGTAAGTCCGACTGGGTATGCGGCATGGTGTCCGGGGCCTCCGAGGCCGTTCCTGCGTCACCTTTTGGCCCTTTCGGTTTCCCCATGCCTCCTCCGGGCCAACCGCCGGGCAAACGTGGAGGCGATCGAGACTGACAAGTCACTTAGCCGGTTGGCCGGTCACTCCGTCGATGCAGAGCCGTCGCTGACCAGTCTGTGATAGTCCGCAGTCTGTGAGGCCAGGGGCGCCCACTCAAAGCCGTCCAGCCGTTATCTGGGCCCAAGCTGGCTTCCCGCCACTGGCCAGATTAAGCCCCCATGCCGCCCACTGGCGTCGTCTCCTCGCTTCTCCCCCACCACCTCGGGCCGCCGATGCCTCCGCTGCTGCGCAGGGTGTTTGCGTGGAAGGGATCCTCTCTGCCTCCGGTGCAGGCCTCCCAGCGGTGGGCCCGGACGTCGCTCCAGAAGCGGGGCCGCCAGTCTCTAATTTCACCCAGCCATCCGCCGGCGGAATGCACGGCCGCCAGGAAGTCACCGCTTCGCAGCTGTCGGTGTGTTGCCTAGCTCCTCGCCCGGCCCCAATCAACCCACCGCTCCAATGTCCACACCCAGGAGCTCACCCCGCTGTGGTCAGGCCGTCCCGCTGGTCAGCGCCACTCCGACCGCCCCGCCAGGTCGTCGCAGGATGTCGCATACACCTGCCGGCTCCTCCTGGGTGGTGTGCAACGAAACGGGGCAGCTGTGCGCGGGGGTGGGGGGGCACGGCCCCCAGGATTGGGCGCTCTGCCCGGATACTCAGGTCAGCGTTGGAGCCCGCCGGGCCCCCACTCGGGCTCGTCAAAGTGGGGCTGCTGGGTTCTCAGTCCGGGCTCGTTTACCGCCTCTCTGGTGGCGAGTCACTTCACGCTCAGCCTCCTGACCCTCTGGATCGAGCCCACTCAGGCACCTCAGTCAGTTTGTGGGGGTGCCCCACCGGTGCTCCGGGCTAGGCGGCGTCCTCGCTGCCGCCCCGTGGTCTGCACACGCTAGCGCAGGATCGGGCGCCACAGCGCCGCCACCAGGGTCGCCCAGGCCCAGAAGCCGGGACCTCGATTTTTGAGCCCCTCAGAGGTACCGGAGGCGCCCCCCTCCACAGCGCCGCCTCTGGGTTTCTCTCAGTCCACCGCTGGCTCTGCTCCGATCTCCGCGCCCCCGCAGCCACTCCAGGTCCGCTCTCACCTTGCTCAGTTAGCCGTAGCCGGTTCCTGGGCGCCAGGACGCTCAGGGCTCAGTCCGGTGGCTCCCGGAGATCCCCGCCGCCATTTTAGGGTCTGTCCCGTCCGGGACCGGCGGGGGCCGCAGCACCGGCCGTGGGTGACAGACACGCTCGGCGCGCCTCCCAGGCAGGCTCCGATGTCAGGGGCGGACTCGACCCGGTTATCACGGGGAGTCCGCGCTGTTTGGGGGATAACAGAAGGATTTATCGGGGCTAAGGACGGGAGCCTCGTTAGGCTGCGTCCGCTGGCATCGGCTGCTAGCCACGCCCCCCCAAAGAAGCGCTCTTGTTAACTAGAATAATGTCTTTGTTTTACTATTCCCCCTAGAATTAAGTTCAAAATCCGCTGTTTTGTCCATAAAGCACTTAATGGCAGAGGTCCAAGCTACCTTGCGGAAAAACTTATTTGCTATCAACCTTGCAGATCTCTACGTTCAGGGGAGTAAGCTCCTCTTGTTATCCCTGTTACAGAAAACTCCATGCTGGAGGCAAAGCTTTTTCTTACCTTGCCCCACGACACTGTTACATCTACCTCAGTGCTTGGATCTTATTTATTTCAGGTAACTCCTGAAAACAGAACTTTTCAGTAACTGATCCTACTGGCAAAGCGTTCCTGCACCTTTAGAGCAGGGATACCCCTTTGGGGGCGAGTCTGTCGCTTTACAAATTCCATCATTCATTCAAATACCGTCATTCATTCGCAGTTCAATGCTTCTTTTTCCTTTTGTGCCCTTCTCACTTCTGCTTCTCTTGGCATTAATCATCCCTGCTCACACTAATTAAAAAAAGTTGCCTTTTTTCTGTATTTTTTGACGTTTTCTCGTCTTTGTGCCAGTATTTTTCGCTGTTTTTTACCCACTGTATTATTGCCTGTTTTCCTCATCTTGTGCCCTTGTTTTGACTTTCATTGTTTTGTGCGCGTGTTTTACATTGCTTTTTACCTGTTTTTTTGTGCATTTTTGCTTTGTCTTGTACCCTCTTCCTGACTTCCCTCGTATTGTACCAGTCTTTTTCATTGCTTGTCACTCGCTTTTCTTTGCCTCTCTACCCCATTCTGTGCCGTTTCCACTGCTCCTGCCCTTTCTTCACCCCTCTCCCTACCTCCTCACCACTCTTACCTGTTCCTCGCTGTATGTCTTTTCCCACTCTCTCGCACTTCTGCCTCTTGCACCCCTACAAATGCCTATTTAATGGCAGCTGCAGTGCAGACACATGCAGCGGCCATGTCACTGATGGCCAACACCAGCCAAAGGCAATCTCTTCTACACCTGTCCATGCCTGGGCCGAGCACAATGCCAGAAATCCTGGACCTTTCCTGCCCCTCCCCCCACAGCTGCCCCTTGGCTCTCCTTCACCCTCTTAACCCTGGCTATCGCTTACCGGTCTGCTGCCACACCACAACATACAACACAGAGACCTTTTAACTGCACTCCTGCCACTTCACCTCCTCAATACCTGCTCATTCAGCAAACACACCATAGACATCTGGGACCTGCTGGACAATGCCACAGTGGACCTCTTTTTTCACAATGAAACATGGCTACCCTAGCCATCACTGCAACTATTACTGCCAGTTACAAGATCATGAAGCAAGGTCAGCAAAATAGATCCAAGAAGGAATCACCATAGCATTCAAGGTCTACATCAGCTGAACAGCCAGCACAGAAACAAGAAACAACTTTGTGGAACATCTCAACTTCAAACGGCAAATCACAGCCAACTTCACTCTGGGCGGATCCCTAGTCTACTGACCCCCAGCCCTGAGCTGACTTAATCAGTAACTTCCCGGAATCAGTTGCCCCCCCCCATGCCACAAGACACAACCTGGACTCAGTTTTCATCTCATTCAATGGTATGATTAACACACCCACTTCGGTCACCTGTATCGACCACGCCATCATCAGTTTCTAAATCGACAATCCAGCCCACAGAAGAACTAAAACAGCAGGCCTGACTGCTGGCATTGGAAAAACATATCTGAGGTGAATTGGGCTTCCTCCCACCATGAAAAACAACACGAGAACACAGGCAACCTATCCGGCAACATCAATAACTTTACCAACTGGATCGCCGCCTGCAGTGAATCACCTGTCCCTCGGAAAAGAAGCTAAGTAGCATGAATGTAAATGTAGGGCAGCAGGTACACAGATGCACTCAGGGTGCCCAAACAGTACTGCAAGCAACCAGGTTGGAGGTGGATAGTGAGCCAACAAGAATCTGGCATGGAGGTGTTCAAAACCACCCAGAGACTTCCACAAACAAATCTGCTAAACCAAAAGGAAGGCCATAGCTGAATGCATCAACAGCTACAGCAGCAGGAGAGAATGTTTTGCTATCATCAAGAATTTCACCCGCAGCAACCATCAGCAACATCACCCCAACCCACTAAACTGTGAAACAACTTCTCAGACTTCTGCATCAAAATCATAGTCATCTACACCAACTTTGACCCACTACAGGACCCCATCAACCTTGTGATAAGTCTTCCACGATTGGACACTGGCAACACACTGACAATATGGAACCTTTTCACCACAACAATCATGAAGACCATCCACCCTGGGATCTTGTTTGACATTGCCTCCACCACACCTTCAGCAAAGGTTCTACCCACATCGGGAAGCCCTCATCCCATCCTCAACATTTCCATCAACACATCCACTCTCCTGGAAGACTGGAAGCATGCAGCTGCCACCAGCCTCCTGAGGAAGCCCTCAGCAGTCCCAGTCAAACTGGCAAACTACCAACCGATCTTCTTCCTACCATATGTGTGATGGAGCAGGGTTTTCTGTAAATAAACCTGCTCGGATTAAAACTCCCATTGTGTGAAAATCATTAACAAAGTTGTGAAATTAACTGAACAAAGTATTATTAATCTTTAGTTCTGGAAAAGAACAAAATAAAGGTGCAGGAAAATGACAATGGGTTTAAGTAGGCCACAAACGATTCTTGCACGAGAAGACAGCACAGAAGGAGCAAATAATGTTAGCTTCATGAGCAAATGTGACATGAAAGCTACATTTATTGTTTATCGTCTACTATTTTTCATTTAATTACGCAAATATTAATTACATAGAATAATAGTTTAAAATGATTGCGTTCATATTAGACAAATTAAAGATTGAATTGAAAAGATGACATGAATCTTTATTTTGAGCAAATAACTGAATCTGATATTTCTCATAGAGAAAACCGCACGCTTTAAAAAGAAGGCCTCAAAAAGCTGCCATAGTGTTAATTTTGCTTTACAACGTGGAAATGCCGAAAAATGTGTTTTGTTCTTTATAGAGGACTATTGCGTGTTCTTTCTTGTCGCTGGCTGCAACGTGTTTGAAGTATCAGCTGGACTTCCTAATGTCCGAGCAAATATTTAGTTTTGTGGATAACTGTGCTAGTAAATGTTGCAACCTTTGTTCAAAAGTGTGAGTCGAGGAAGAGGAAGATTTTGATTTTCTTTGCTGAAGGACGATGATGACAGCGTGAATCTAAACAAAGAACTTTTGAAAGAGAAGAGCGATGGAAGTGATGTGACTTGACACCCTATGCTTCTTGGCCAATGAGGAGAGAGACTTTCCACAAAAGTAGCTTGGACTTTTAAATTTAGGGTATAACTATTAGTGCAAGAGTCCATGTTTTGTGGGAGAAAACATCTTTAGCTGAGGCAAATGTGGCATTCGTGTGAGCTGTTTCTTTGAGATCCTTTAGCTGATGCTGTCTGTATGTCATATGTCATACATTCTTATATAGCACACAAATTCACCGTAAGGTCATGGCGCTAGTAGCGAAAGAATGGAGGACAGACAATGCGTCAAGTCGAATTGGTGGCTGAAGGAAAAAGCCAGGGTTTACGTTTTTTGCGAAAACATTTGTGATCAGTTGTGGATGAGATGTGTACGGGTAATTTGTTCCATAGCATGGTGGCAAAGTAGGGAAAGGAGCGGCCTCCGTTACGCAGAGTCCGAATACGGGGCTGAGCAAGGAGGAATTTAGAGCCTGACCATATGATCTTCCAGGTATAGACCATTTAAGTTTGTTTTTTAGGTAGTGAGGGCCAGCATCATACATTGTTTTATGGGCCAGGCTTAAGATTTTAAAATGGCATCCCTGGCAGATCGGAAGCCAGTGAAGGGTCTGTAGATTCAAAGTGGATGAGGATCTACAGGGGAGATTAACCCCTTACATGCTGCCATCGGCCATTGGCCGACGGCTGCACTACCTCGCTGGTGCTGCCGTCGGCCAATGGCCGACGCGGCCCAGCCGTTTTGCGGAAGTGCCGCACTTCCGCAAAATCGGCGGCGCAGCCTAGGGGGTAAGGGCGAGCCTGGCTGCCATGTTCTGAAGGATCTGGAGCTTGGAAAGCAGATCTTCATTCTGAGCGGTGAACAGGGCATTTCCGTAGTTCAAACGACTGATGATGAGGCCCTGCACCAGTGGGTTCCTTGCCTCAATGCGTAGCCACTTGAAAATCTTGCGGAGACTACGCATGATACCGTAACATACCCCTAAAACCCGATCAATATGGAATTTCATAGACAGGAAGGTGTCAATGGTGATGCCGAGGTTTCAGACGGATGACTTGGGAGAGGGACACGTTCCTAATTCCGAAGGTCACGAGTCATGTGACCAAACGTCTTCAGCTTTTCCGAACAAGATGAGCTCAGACTTATTGCTGTGTAGTTGAAGCTTGTTTGCGCTCATCCATCATTTATTTGGATCATACAGCTCTTAAAGCGAAAACGAGTGCCGGCGAGATCGGAGTCACAGGTGGCGAGTAATTGAGAGTCGTCGGCGTAAGACACGGTTTCAAAGCTGTATGATCTAATGATGGCCGCTAAAGGGGTTAGGTAGAGATTAAACAACATGGGGCTTAGCATCGAACCCTGACTCCTTGAACTTTGCTCCTCATACTTTTGTGAGGATTGCTCCGGCTTTCCCTTGCGGGCAGAGGGTTAGCTCTCCAGCTGTCAGCATGCTGTGCTATAGTTTTCTTAGGTTCTTATGAAATTCTGTATTGCATTGATCTTTAAAAAATGCTCTTTTGTCTCTTACACTATCCACTCAAATCATGATCCTTAAATGAGATGTTATTGTGAATGACTGAATTTGTGTTCTCTTATGTGATTGTTCTAAATCGATACTGTACTTGTGATTGACCATTTCATAAGCTTTACAAAAGAATATTAGATAAAAGCAAAGTAACAGAGAAACTGAGTATGTCATTAATGATTATTGTAAATAATGATATATATCTATATTTGTACATAGTGTGGTTTGTAGAAATATTCCCTTTGTTTCTATATCCTCATGAGGGGATATCCATCTAAATCTTTTGCCAAATCCCTGTCAACTCTCCGATCTGTCGGAGGACCCGATGTTGATCTGGGCCAAAATGTAGTCTTACAGTAAAGAGATTTCTAAACTGTATCAACGTGTGGTGTAAATATTACGCACTTTGCCTTAGTTAGCCAAAAGCCCCTTTCCACTGTGCCAGTTTTGGTAGCAGCTTTAGGGTGGTTGGGGTAGATTGATTATATTGGCAATTGATTAAGATGAGAATTATTGTTTGTTATTAATCTCTCGTATTTTTTGTTACATGTAGTGGTCGTAACCGGTTTGACCTAAAAGAAATTTGTTTGCAGGTCTGAAGTGGCCTAATGGACTTGCCTTAGTGTGGCATACACTAAGTATTATTACGTTGTCTGCTGTTGATGCAAGTATTGAGCAATAGCTGTATTGTCAGTACTGCATAGGGAACTTTGGAGTTAGTATAGTAGAGATTTATTTGGGTACCTTTAGAAAGCGTATCTGAAGAAGTCCTGAAAGTCTTCACTTGAATGAGAGTAGAATCACTCTGGTCTGAGATTTTACTAGTAGCAACAGTATTCTTGGAGAATTTGTATCTATCTTCTTTTTAGTGGAGCAGACAAGCTGGATGCCAGATTTCAGAGTCAGTCCACAGGAGTTGTCAATGGTTCCCAATGCCCCCCCGCCTCAACTGCCACACGAAAAACTTCAGGGTCACAGCAAATGTATGGGGGAAAGGGAAATGGGAGAGACAGAGAGACAGCCTCTGCGCTGAAGAACGTGAGTCCTTGTCCTCTTCAGGTAAATGTGATTGGGCGTCTTTGTTAACTGCACCTGTGGAAACAACATGCATTGAATGCACACCCATAACCTGCCTCTTGTTTGATTATCAATACTGGTTATCAGATTTATATCTACCCCTTATGACCTAGGCTATTGCTGCTCTCTAAACAGAAGGTGAAAAGGATGTGAATCACAGTGTACCTGCATATGATGACAATAATATGTTTATACCTTTCTCTCCTCTCATGACACTACTAATATGCTAGTTCAAGTCGTGATCTTTACCTTCAACTCATTGACTCTGTTCTCCTTAGTTGTTGCTTTAAATTGTAGTTTAACCATTTTAGATTAGCAAATCAGCTCATAGAGAGGTAGTTGGAGGTTTGTGGGCTTTTTGGGGCGACAGATGCTTCCACTTCAGAAGATTAGGGTGGGGGGAGTTGGGGGGCGAGGGTGGGGGGGAGACCATTGTGTCCCAACAGTTTGTTATTTTTAGCCGCCTACGGGCCGCTGTTCGTTGTTCTCACTGGCAGCCGTGATTCCCTAGATGTCCTCGCAGTTCACAAGCAGATCACCACTTTACATGCCTTTTCCCCTAGGTCCTGGGCCCGAGTGGGTACCCCGCAGGGCTGGAACGGTCACACGTCTATATCCGCCCCTCCACACATCACTCTTTTAGATGGCAAGCGCCCTCAATAGGCCTATCCATATCCTTTCCTGGAACGTCAATGACCTCCTTGATCGAATCAAGCGCACGGCTGTCCTTTGCGCAGCCCACCCCCACATGCCGGACATCCTGTTTCTCCAGGAGACGCACCTCCTGGGTACACAATGCAATTTCTTAGCCCGATATGGATTTGACAGGGTCTGGCATTCTGGCTTTTGGCTGGGTTCCCGAGGGGTGGGTATGCTACTTAGAAAAAGGTTTCCCTTTGCCCTGACTAGAGCCGAGACCGATGCACAGGGCCGATATGTGGCCGTTTCCGGAACGATTGAGGGACGCCCCATGAACCTCCTCTGCACTTATATTCCACCTGCACTACTGCCCTCCACCTTCGGCATCTTTAAGCTGGTCTCCTCCTCATTTCCGCAGGCCTCACGGTGGTCGGGGGGGATTTTAACGCCGTCCTGCAACCCCAGCATGATGCGACAGGGAATCCATCGGAGGGTCGTCTCGCCTCCGCGAGGGCCCTCTCGAGTTGGTCTTAGGACCTGGGCCTTTGTGACATATGGAGGGTCTGGAACCCTCTTAGGGAACAATTCACCCACACGTCGGCGGCCCATCATACCCACTCCTATATAGATCTCCTCCTGCTGCCTGCCATGGACTGTCAACTGGTCTCTGCGGCGGCGAAACTGCCCAGGGGGATCTCGGATCACTCGCCCGTCTCCCTTCATCTTGGGTACTCCTCTACGGGTCCGCGAGCGACTTGGCGGTTGAACGCCTGGTTTTTGCAGGACTCCAAGCTCGTCGAATCACTTGGGCAGGAACTGCGTCACTATTATTCCACTAATACAGGCTCGGTTCCCTCACCGGGGACGCTGTGGGAGGCAGGCAAGGCTGTTGTCCGGGGGGTGGCCAGGGGACTGGTCCACGCGAAACGGGTGGAGCAGACAGCCCAAATTGTACGGCTGGAAGCTCAGGTAGCACAGCTGGAAAGAATCAAGCTGGCGAACGGTCGCGGGGGCTCCTCTCTGCAATTGGCAGTGGTCCGCGAGGAGATTCGCCGGATCTCATTGGAATCCGCGAAAATGCTCTGGCGTTCATCGGTGGCACATATCTACGGGTGGGGTGACAAAAATGGCAAGCTCCTACACAGTCTAGTGTCCTATCCCAAGATCAACCGCGTTATCCCTGAAATCCGCTCAGCTACCGGGGCCCACCAGGTGGCGTCTTCAGCCATAGCACAAACTTTTGCTGATTACTACTCACCTTATATGCTGCTCGCCCTCCTGGCGCTCCGCTGGCGGGGTGGCTGGAGAGGACCGGTGCCCGGCTGCCAAGTTTTCCTCGGGAGACTGCGGAGGCGTTGGACCACCCCTTCACCCCAGAGGAAATTCACGAGGAAATATCACTATTGCACCCCGGTAAGACGCCTGGTACGCGACCTTTCGCGAGATCCTGGTCCCCCACTTAGTGGAACTATTCAACCATGTGGCGGAGGCCGGATCCTTCCCACCTGAATCTGACGTGGCCACCATAGTGGTCATTCCAAAAACGCAGCCGCCCTCCCTGGATTGTGTGGACTATCGCCCAATCTCGCTGATTAACACGGAGCTCAAGATCTTCGCTACCGTGATAGCCCAGGGACTCAGACCCCTTCTACAGGACTTGGTCCACCCTGACCAATGCGTGTTCATGCCAGCCAGGGGTACTCGTCACTGCATCCATCGCCTCCACTTGGCTATGGCCCACCGTGGTCGCCTAACCCCGTATCTGGCGTTGCTCTTTCTCATTGATTTTGAGAAGGCCTTTGATACGGTGGACTGGACGTACCTTGAGGATGGGCTGGAGAGAATGGGCTTCAGGCTTCCCTTCCTGCACCTGGTCAGGGTCCGTTACACCAACCCCAGAGCCCGTGTTCTCATCAACGGCGAGCTTTCTGAGACATTCTCAATCCGGAGGGGCAGACGACAGGGGTTCCCGCTCTCACACCTCTTGTTCGCGCTGGTGATGGAGCCCCTGGTGGCGCTCATCCGGCATGACCCACTCATCAGAGGTTGGGCCTGGGACTCGAGCCAGGTTGACAAGATAGCCCTTTATGCGGATGACATCCTGCTTTATCTGGCGGACCCGGACAGTTCTGGCCCCAGATGCCTAGAGGTCCTCTCCGGTTTTGAACGGTTCTCCGGACTCCCGCTCAACCCAGCAAAATCAACTTTGGTCCCTAAACATCCCTCCCGGGACTGCTTTGACTGGTAGACAAATATTCCCATACGGAGGCAATCATTCAAATACCTGGCCGTCTGGATCACCCTTTTGCCAGAGCTCGAATGGGCTTTGAATGTCGCGCCTTTGGTTACCCGGATGAAGTCCGACCTCAAGAGATGGCAGGCCCTTCCCCTTAATCCCCTGGGCAGAAGTGCGCTCTTTAAAATGATGATTGTCCCCCGCTTCCTTTACATTTTGCAGAACATCACTATCCACCTCCCAGGGAGTTGGTTTCGGGAACTGGACGGCATCCATACCCGGTTTCTCTGGGGAGGCGGAAGTCCGCATCTATCCCTCGCTTACTGTCGTATCCCCCCCTTCGATGGAGGCATGAGAGTGACCAATCTCCACCTCTACTACTTGGCCACGAGGCTTATCGTGATCCACGACTGGTTTGCGGGCGGCTGGTCCGACCCGGCACACCGAGTGGAACTTGCCACGGCGGACTTCGCGCAGATCCAATCCTTCCTATACGGTAGCCCGGTGCCGCAGGCCCTACCCCCTGTCACAAGAACAGTGGTCATGGCTTGGCGTACAGCCCTGCGCCATGTGCGGTGGAACCGTAAGCT
Organism: Lissotriton helveticus; assembly: GCF_964261635.1. Lineage (NCBI taxonomy): Eukaryota > Metazoa > Chordata > Amphibia > Caudata > Salamandridae > Lissotriton > Lissotriton helveticus. Next base: position 1,098,816,417 of record NC_136063.1, on the reverse strand, counting down.
CACTCAACAAACACCGCTCTGGAGCGGGGCCTGGCTATGTGAGGTCTCGTCCCTACAGGGGTTCTGCCGCTGGGATCTCGTTGCTTGGAGACGTATGGGTGGGAGACCACATTCGATCCTTTGCCGACCTGCAACATTGACATGCCTTTCACCATTCCCAATTCTATAAATATTTACAACTCAGACATGCCCTACATGCACACATTCCATCGCCTGCATCTTTTCCAGAGTTCAGCCCGCTGGAGGCTCAGGTGGTGATGGGGAAACTGGGGAGGGGAGGGGTGTCCCGCATATATCGGTCGCTAGTCAATAATGGCCCACATCCTTAGACCGGCTGAGGGCTTGATGGGAGGGATGGTTGGGCCCCCTAGAGGGGGCAAACTGGCGAAATGCCCTTATGGCGCCCAAAACCCTGACCACGTCCTCCAAGTTGCGCCTGGTGCAACTTTATTACCTGCATGTAGTCTACCTCACTCTGCTGCGCATATTCCGGGCCCGTATGAAATCATCCCCAGCATGTACGCGCTGTGACGCCGCGCCAGCTGACTTCTATTACATGGTATGGCAATGCCCGGCTTTAGCGCCGTTCTGGAGAGGGGTTGAACTTACGCAGGCCCTGGGATGGGCGGTTCCCCATGACTCGGGACGTATGCTGCTGGGGGTGTTCGACGGCCTAGATGGTTCCAGGGCAGATAAGCGCTTTCTGGGGACAGCTGTGGCGGTGGCAAAAAGGGATATTGCGGAGCTTTGGTCCCAAGCTAAGGCGCCGACGGTGCAGAAGTGGAGGAGGGGAGTTGACATCAGATGCCAGAACCCTCCCTTCACAGGTCCCCACCCAACAATGCTGTGATGCCTTAAACAGCTTCTTCATCGAAAAGATCATAAAGATCAAGAACACTATCCCCCCTGTCCCTCTCGCCGCCCCACCTGTTTCTTCCCTTGGGAACCCACGCTCACTATTACACTTTCCCCCCCTTGACCCTCCTTCCCTTGCCAAACTTGCCTCTCAGGTCAAATCTGGCTCCCCTAATGATTGCTGTCCTCCCTCCGTCTTCAGTGATATCTGCCTGGCCTTACCTAACTGCGTCTTACCACTGTTAAACACCTCTCTCGAGGCGGGCATAGTACCTAACTCCTTTAAGGAGGCTCTTCTGGTACCTATGCTGAAAAAACCTTGACACTATCGGCCTATTTCTCTTCTGCCTTATCTTTCCAAAATCTTGGAGGCACACGTCACCAGCTGCCTCTCCCAGTTCGTCGAGTGCTCCGGCTACCTTGAGCCTAATCAAGCCGGCTTCAGACCTGCCCACTCTACTGAGGCCGTGATCTTGGCGGTCATGGACTCTCTCAGGGGCAATGCCGACAAAGGGTCTTCCCAGGCTCTGGTCTTATTGGATCTGTCGGCAGCGTTCGACACGGTGGACCACAACATCCTTCTCCACCGTGTCGAACAAGCCGGCATCCGGGGCCTTGCCCTGGCCTGGATCAAATCTTTCTTGAAAGGCAGAACCCAGGCTGTCCACCTGGGTCCCTTCAGGCAACTAGGGAACCATCTACCTGTGGAGTGCCTCAGGGATCTTCTCTGTCTCCCCTGCTTTTCAATCTTTATCTTCGCCCGCTCATCCACTCTTTGAAAAGTTGGGACATTACCGTCTTCAATTACGCAGACGATCTGCAAATCATCTTCCCTCTCAATACTCCCAATGCAGCTCTCGACTGTCAGGCGGTCATGCTACACATCCAGCAATGGATGAACCTTAACCAGCTCAAGCTGAACCCGGGGAAGACAGAGCTAATCCTCCCAGGCAATAGTTCCATTCACTGGGGCTCACTGTTCTCCAGCAAAATCGGCAAAGAGCCTTGGGGTTATCATAGACACAGAGCTCTCCCTCAAGCCTCAGGTCGGTGCAGTTGTGTCATCCTGCATGTTTCAGCTCATGAGAATCAGGAAAGTGTCCCACCTCCTTTCGCCTGAGGCCCTGTTACAAGTCCTGATCGCCCTGGTGCTCTCCCGCCTGGACTTTTCCAACTCTCTGTACCATGGCCTGCCCAAATATCTTCTTCACAGGCTGCAAGTTGTACAGAACCAGGCGGCCAGACTGGTTTATAAAACCCCGAAGTGGCAGTCTGCAAAACCACTTCTCTGCAAACTCCACTGGTTGCCGGTCGAACAGAAAGCCGCATTCAAGATCGGCTGCCTGACCTTCAAAGCTGTAAATGGTACCTCTCCCGCTTTTCTCAGATCCCTGGTGATCCCTTACCGTCCGGCACGTAACTTACGGTCCTCTCATCGCCAACTTTTGACTGCCCCTTCAATCAAACTCAAAAAATATGGCGGTTGCAGATTTGCTCATTTGGCCCCCAAACTCTGGAACCAGTTGCCGTTACTGCTCAAATCCTCTAATTCCCTCTGGGATTTCAGAAAACTCCTGAAAACTAATCTTTTTACACAGTCTGGCTAGCTCCCCTCTCCTACATTCTTCAGCACCCATCAAGCGCCAGGAAACTGACGGTGACAGAGCGCTATACAAAACTCCCTTAAGATAAGATAAGATAAGATAAGATAAGGGGAGTGGACTGGTGTGGGATGCAGGAGGAGTCTCTCTTCGAGGCCCTGGGCTGTCCGGAGTTTTTTGGTAAAGTGTGGGGTAAATGGTTTAATCTGCTGCCACTGTGATGATCTGTCTAATTTTAGGTATCTGCAATGAATATTTGATCTGCAGTACCCGACTTGGCCGGTTCGCCCATGTCCTCTTAACTGTGTACAACGTCATGTTCCTCTCAATTATGATTAATCTGCTGCCAATGATTTTTTTGTGCTTTGAAAATCCAATAAAGTTGATTATCAAAAAAAAATAGTCTCTATGAGGTTAATCACCTTTGCGATAGTTCTTCTGAAAATGACGAGTCGAATAAAAATAGAGAGTTCTCTGTACCTTAATTCTGTTGAATACTGGCTTGCCTTTTTCCTGAATCAAAACTTCTAAAGTCCGAGAGCTCACTAGTAGACAACAGGTTACCTCTGAAGCTGATGTAAATAGCCTCTGACGGACTTGCCACACCGAGCCTCTTCAGACGGGAACTCCCTTGTTGTGCATGCGTTGGAATTTCTCTCTGCCAAATAAACCCTAACACTAATCCTGACACAAAAGACGCTACTCGCGTCTCAAAAAGGGTGCTTATTTCTTCACAAAAATTCCTGTGCGAAGAGGAGACACTCCTCGCACGAAGACGGTTGAAGTGCGCAGTTCCTTTATGGAACATGTGCATTAACCGCTCTGTTGGTCGCGAGCTAAAAAAACACTAGACCGCAAACCTAAAACCTGGTGGTTCGTTTCAGAACCGCTTTTCTTATGGTATGAGTCTTTAATTCTTTTCACGCAGTGTCGGAGGAATAGAATTGACACCTGATGTCGCCGGACTCTGCCAGGGTATTTCACCAATGTCTCCAAGCGCATATTGTTTGGCCTTTTTGTCCCTGTCATCTGCTTAGGGGCCGCAATAGTCCTGACACTGGAATGTCTATTTGCTCTAAACTTGTTTGTCTAAAAAGTTTGTAAATAGTTGCCGATAATTTTTGTAAAGGGAGGGGCAGTCGAAGGAGTTATAGTGGCATCAAAGAGAGCCGCGCTGCAATTGGTTAGCTAACGTGAGTCATCATAGAGAGCCACGCTACTATTAGATAGCTAGTGTGAATTGTCATAAAGAGAAATACTCTGCTATTAGTTGATTGGTGTGAGTCGTGCTGATATTGGCAAGTGAGAATCAATTGGATTTGTTAGAAGTACGGAAGGAATTTCTTGAATAGAGTTTTAGCGATCAATCAAAACAAAAATGAAGTTATTAAAATTGTTGAAAACCTTGTTTAGAAAAGATGAGCCTATACCCATTAGAGAGGGAATCCCTGTAGCTCCTGAGGGTACGCCTGCTTCTTTTATGTCATTAGAAAGGGGGTTATCATACGTGTACATGGTTGGAAAATTGGGTGAAGTATACTGAGAGAGATGGTAATCTGCCATTTCCAGAACATGGTTTTTCTATATAGGAAACATCTTAAAACGTGGACCAAATATCTATGAAAACATGTACAAACACATGGATAATGATTTATCAAAAATTCATATTTATTATTTTTTTAAAAATTGAATAATAAATATGTATTCTTGATAAATCATTATCCATGGGTTTGTACATGTTTTTATAGATATTTGGTCCACGTTTTAAGATGTTTCCTATATAGTTATTCACATCTGTTATTTCCAGAACATGGTACATTTAACACTAGGATTGTAGAGAATTTTAGAGATCAGATGAATGAGTTGAGACCAAGTCCGAGACCTATGCAGTCTGAAGCGCTTGAAGAGTGGGAACATATGGCAAACAAAAGAAATAAGGATAGAACTGAGAAAAGATACAGAAACACTGTGAGTAGATACTCAGAGGCAAAATAGGATGCACAGATGAAAAAAGGAGGAGAGATGTAGTGGCATTGGGCGAAGGAATGTATCCAGTTGCACTAGTGAAGAATAATGAAGTAGGAAAATGTAAAGAAAAGAAAAAGAATATTTCAGAGATGGAATCAGATCCAAATGAGATAGATAATGAATTGTTGGATGAGTTATTAATGAATAGACCTCCACCGTATCAGAAAGAAAAAGAGAGACCATCACCGAGTGTTCCATTGATTCAGATAGAAGATTCCCAAGGAAAAATACAAGTGTAGTGAGTCAGGCAAAAGGAGATCTAACTAAAAGAATAAATTAGTTGAGTTTAAATGCAGATGATCTGTCAGTTCCAGTGAGTATAGGTCCTATAGTTCCATTATATAATAATGAACACAAAGTTTCACAGGTGCATGCTCTAACAGTCCCTACAGTTCTAAATGATAGGACTAGTAATGGTGCGAGTGAATCAGAATTTTTGATTGATATTTCTGAAAGATCAGTAGAAACTCCAAAACGTGGTGTACAGATTGATCGAAGGCGATTATTACAGAATACGAAGGGAGTGACAGTGATATCTACATCAGAGGGTCTTTAGGGCCTTCACCGGAGGAATTTGATGAGTGGATGTGGGAGGGCAGGTTTGATAAGCAGGCGTGGAGGCTGTATTAAGGGTTTAACAGAAAGAGGTTTATTGATAATTGGATGGGTTGAAAAGTGTTGGGAGGAATGTCCTTGGTGTTCTTCTTCTTCTGACGACTCCGGTGATGAGCTTGAGGGGGTAGAAATGGGCAAAGGTGTGGTCTTGCTCTCTGGATCTTCTGGACCTTGGTGGTCTCCCCGGAGGCTCATAGGAGGATAAAAGACACAAAATAGTGGAACCGTAAGAATGAGGTTCTGGTAGTATGAATTTGTTCTCCCTTCACCACACCATTGTGCACTATCCAGTACGTGTGTGCCAAGTCTAGAAAGGAATGGGAACCAAGGGCCCAAAACGAGTTCCAAGTAAGAGAAAAGAGGGATTTCGAATTTAAGTGCCTAGGAGAGGGAATGTAATGTAATGTAAGCACACATTTATATAGCGCTACTATCGCTCCAAGGAGCATCTTGGCGCTCAACAACCAACCCCGCTGAAATAAGTTGGTGAACAGAAGGCAATTTGACGCATTACAAGCTTTACACTAATGCTCTGCAGGCCGCATCGGAGAGTGAGAAGATCCATGTCTTCAGGGACTTCCTAAAGTCGCTCTCCTTGACTATGCGCCGAAGCTGAGCTGGCAATTTATTCCAAGCTCTTGATCCTAGTACAAAAAGAGATTTCCCCCCTTTGGTGGCCAATCTGAATCTGGGGATCTCCAAAAGATTTTGATTGATAGACCTCAGGCAGCGTGCTGGCACATAGCGTTAAAAGCCATTCAACAGATATCTAGGACCTTGTAACTGGAAGGCTCTAAAGGTGATAACCAAGACCTTAAATAGGACACACTTGTGGATGGGCAGCCAGTGTAAGATCTTAAGCGCCGCCGAGGCAGATGACCTTCTCGGCCAGCGAAGTACCAGGCGAGCAGCAGCATGCTGGACCATCTGCAGCCTGTGCAGCACTGCTTTATTGGTGCCTGCATAAAGACTGTTGCAGTAGTCCAATCTAGATGTTATAAGAGCTACTGCTACTGTCTTCCTGGCTGCCAGAGGAAGAAGATCAAAAAACGTCCTCAATGATTTGATGATCTGGAAACATGAGCTAGCTACGCCTACTGCTTGCTGTTTGAATGAAAGTTGGTCATCGAATTTAATACCCAGATTTCGCGCAGAGTCAATAGTATTGGGGGGAGCTTCTGCATCCTCAGGCCACCATTGTCTAGGGGAAAACAGATTTTGGGGTCCAAAGGGCAATATTTCTGTCTTCCCTGAGTTACACTTGAGGCGATTGTTATTCATCCACTCAAATGTAGCCGTGAGACAGTTCATCAAATTTTCTTCAGCCCCAGGCAGCTCCCTATCCAGCACTAGGATCAGCTGCGTATCGTCAGCGTACGATATGACTTCAATCTGGTAGGATACAATCAGCTCAATCAGGGGGACCATATAAAGATTAAAAAGAACAGGACTCAGACTAGCGCCCTGTGGGACCCCTGAGCTGATGACCTTTTCTTCAGGTTTGTAGTCACCTAGTACTATTACCTGACGACTCCGAGAAAGGAAATTGGTAAGCCATGCCAGCACCATTCCTCCTATACCTACGTTTTCCAAACGGTCAATCAAGATTGAGTGTGAGACCGTATCGAAGGTCGCCGATAGATCGAGTAAAATCAAGACGGAATGGAAGGGTGCGCGCGGATTCAGCAGGTGTCGATGAACAGTACTATATATATTCTGACCAAACGAAACTATCGTAGCTCCAAAAGGAATCACAGTACCATTAACGCCCGAATCACACCCAAGGTTCCCTCCCGCTTCTTTCCCCCCCCTCACTCCCACCAACCCCGAGCCGTTAGTACTCACCGGCTCCGCCGTAACTCTCCTGAGTTACGGCCGCTCCCCAGCATCCTCCGGACACCACCAGTCCTCGTACGAGCTTTCCTCTCCTTCTTTTGGGTTTCCTGGTGTTCTGGCGTCCGGTAAGTCGGGTCCCGCGTCTTCTTCCTCGGGTCCAGCGTCTTCTCCTTTCCTTTCGGGTCCCGCGTCTTCTCCGTGTTCCTCTCCACTCCGGCGTTCTCCGGCTCCTCTCGCACCAACTCTCTCTGAACCTCCTTTTTGAACCTGCCCGTTTTTCATTGCTCTGTGTCCGTCTCTTCCGGTTTGCGTGGGCGGTGCTTCCGGGTCATACCGTTTGGTGAATTCCTGTGGAAACATAGTAGATGCACATGGAGTTTGTAGTCCGTTATGGCGTCGCTGCAATGACACCCGTGACTATTGGTTTCCTGATGGCAATAATCCGGTAAGTGTCTCTCCCCTCACCGTGTCCTTCTCACAGTGGATTAGAGGGATGACATTTAATAAAGTAAACATGGATGTACGTAGATTAAAAGTGGATTTGGAAGAAATTATATTAGGTACAATTGGTCCAGAGAGATTCAGTAGGTATCTGAAAGAAGAGTTGTTATTTTTATATAAAAATATCTCAATGAGAGCAAGAAATCTTCATGAGAAATGTGCTGAAGTTGCACAGACGTATGGAGTGGATATAGAAAAGTCAAAGACTTACAGAAAACATATAGATTGGAGTTCAGTGACAAAGAACTGGAGAGTTTGAATGCTTCAGGGAAGCAATTGCAGATTAAATTAGTTAATTAACACATTGAGACAATGGGATGAGTTAGATCGTCGGAAAGGAAGATGGGCGAAAAAGAAGTATGAAACAGCTGTAAATTCAGGTACTTTATCAATGTTTCCAGTGAGAGAAACAGGTACAGAAGCGACTGAAATGATATATCCCACGAGAGAGTTACCAGGAGGTGGATATGTTCATGTCCTTTGGCCAAGACAGGATATATTGGGCCCGATTGACAAAAGTAATCTGAGACAAAATCCTAACTTTATGACTTTCAGTATTCACAAATGGCTTTTAGTAGTAGTAAAGGTTGGAATCCTAAGTTTACTACTACTAAATCCCTTTTGTGAAAACCGAAAGTCATACAGGAAGGATTTTGTCTCAGATTAGTTTTGTGAATTGGGTCCATTGTCTTTTATGAATGAATTTTCCAGATTGAGAGACAAACTAGTAGAATGGTACAAACAAGTAGAAAGGGTTTGTGAAAGTTTCAAAAGTTTTGTGGAAAGACTTGGATGGTTTACTTGATATTGTGGTTCCAGCTGATTTGTGGATTGAGTGTAAAATTGCAGTAGATTGGCCAAAAAAAGAATACCCAGGAGATGCAAAAACTGGAGCACCATCTGATTAAGTGATTAAAGGAAAGATTTTGCCAAACGAGACAGATTGGGTTAAAATAGATAGCGGTGCGTGCAAGTTAGTGAGGATCAGTGCGAGTCAGACCGCGGATCTGCCGGGACTCTGCCTGTATTGTGGAGGGCCCCCTGGAGGGGAAAGTAGGAGCGACCATTAAGGGAGCAGCCTGGAAATACACCCGAGGCCGGCGGCGGTGTTGACTTGTTGCAAGCAGTGTGGGGATTGTCTGATAGCGGAGAGACGGACTGACCAGAGGCAGTTGGAGCATGGGCGACAGATGATCTGAGACCACCGGCGACATCACTGGGGAATTAAGGACCTGAGAAGGTACTGGCATACTGGACCAGTGGAGCGCTGAGACCGCAGGGAGCAGGCCCTGAGTGCAGCCTTAGCACTGGGACGCTAGTGTGGCACTGACCCTGAGGAGAGCACGGGGGGACTAAGGTACTGTGTGTGGTGTGGCCTGATCGATGGGACTCTCGGGGGGCGGCTCAGCCACAGCGTGAATTTTGATAATGCAGTGGCCGGAGTGCAGGGCAGAATTGACTGCTGCTGTTGGACTGTGTCCATGCCCTCCCCATCTTGAGACCTTCCCAGGCGGCACGAAGAGGGAGGATGGAGTGATGGTGCCTGGCTAGTTGGCGGGGCACTGTGAAAGAGCGCAGCCGACTTGTAGCCTGGAGAGGGTGCGAGGGCGGCCACTGGTGGGAGACCCTGGTAGAGAGTGGACCGAGTGGGGCCACAGAAGTAGATAAGGGCTGGAGCAAGTAGAGAGCGGAACGACGGGGAGGCTCTCACCGGTGCGGGGTGGTGTTGCGTATCTGGCAGGTGGCATGGCGCACGACGGAAGAACATGCCCACCAATGACGCATAAGGCGGAGCACCGCGGGACCCGGCCACGAAGGGAACGAGGTGGCCATTGACGATGGGCCTTGTGTGAGCTGCACTTCGGGGCGGGGACCTCGGACTGTCGACTGCCTGCCTGAACTGAGGGCTGGAATAAGGGCAGTGCGGCTCTGCTTGGGGTGTGCCTTTGGAAGAGGGTGAAGAACGCCGAGGGACAGGTGGACTACCGGGCTTGATTGGGCTGTGGAGTGCAATCCCGCTAAAAGGTCGCGACTGATAGTGGACCCACCTCTGGGGACGTGCAGGTTTCATGACCCTGTGAGACCATGGGTAAGCCAAGAGGGAAGCAGGTGGGAGCACCCACGGAGCAGGATGAGGAGACAATGTCTGGAGAGGCTTCCAAGGGTATGCAAGTTCAATCGGAGGGGATGCTCCAGCAGCAGGTTGACCAAATACTAAAGGCTATTATGGATACCAGGGAAGCACTGCAGTTGGACATCGTGCATGTGAAGCAGGGATGGGGGCTGCTTCGGGCAGACCATGCTAAACTGGAAGATAGGGTGAAACAAACGGAAACTGCTGTGGAAACCTTGGGGCCTGCTCAGAAGTCGATGGAAGCTAGATGACAGACTTTCAGACCCGGCTGCAGACACTGGAGAGGCGGGCAGAGGACGCGTAAGGACGGAACCGGAGAAACAATATTCGCGTGGTGAGACTGCCTGAAGGAGCTGAAGGGGCCAACATGGTGGACTTCCTAGCGGAGTGGCTGAAGGCAACTGTTTCGCCGGAGGATCTATCATCTTTCTTTACATTGAAAAGGGCTCACAGGGTGCCGGCCAAGCCCTTGTCTCCTGGGAGACCGCCAGGGGTGGCCAGACTGCTCCATTATAAAGACAGGGATCTCCTGCTGAACAAAGCAAGGACGGCGGGCCCATATACAGTGGGCAACAGCAAGGTGACACTATTCCCAGATTACACGCTTGAGGTTCAGCGCCGACGGGTGTCGTTTGTGGCAGTTAAGAGAGCGTTTCAGAACGAAGGTATTCAATACTCTCTCATCTACCCGGCACGTCTTAAGATCATGATGGATGGCAAGATGTCCTTTCACGACAGCCCGGAGGGGGCCTGGGACTGGCTGGAGTTGTACAAAGTGGGTATCGGAGACCCAGGAAGTGGTGTGGGGGCTGGGACGCAGGGACCTCGACCTCGCAGACTGAGACGCAATCGGAAATGTCAGCCGACAGCCCAGAGGCCGACAGAGACACAAACGGAGACAGAGAGGGCAGCGGCGCTGCATGCTGTCACGGCCATTTTACAGATCGGAGGGGGCACCCCTCCGGCACAGTCGGAATCGGACGATGGGTCTCGGAGGAGGACGATGAGCACTCAGAGGCTGGGAGCTTGACGTTGCCACAAGTGACTGCTGGGACGGCGGATGAGATCGTAGATAGGTGATGTTGACTCTGGCTGGACGTGGGGGGGTGGGGGGGAGGGCAGGGAGGGGGCCGGCAGGGAATGAGGCTGGTGCACACTAGTTTGCTGAGGTCTGTAGCACGTGGGGGAGGCGGTGGAAATGTGCTGTAAAAAACTAGAAGATATGAGGCCCCGGAGGGGACTGCCATATTATGATGGGGGTTGAGCGTGGGCTGGAGGTCTGTCGAGTGTCCCGTTCTCTGAGGCTGAGGGCTCACCCCCGTAAGTTTGGGTGGGAGTAGTTCCCTGAGAGGGTTGGGGAGTGGTTAGATTTGTAGTTTGGATGGGTTCTAATGTTGTAGCGCCTGTTCTGGGGGAGGGAACTGGGGGGGGGGGGATTGGGATAGGTTTTGGTGTAGTTAGAGATACCGGTGTGCTCTTTGATAAAAGGCGGGTGCGGAGGAAGGTCTATCTGACATTGCATGACCTGAAATGTATAACTTGGAATGTGCAAGGGCTTCACTCCATGCAGAAGCGTCACAAGATGCATGCATTCCTAGTTAGGCGGGGGTGCAGGTGGCACTCCTCCAAGAAACGCATATCAGCCGGTCCGAGGGGACGGCGTTAAGGAAGAGATGGAGAGGGCAGGTACTTTGCACAACTTATTCGGCGTATGCAAGGGGCGCCCTGGTGTAGATAAGAGCGGGGATCCCATTTCAGCCCACACAGCAACTGATTGACCCAGAGGGCGGTGATGGGAGGCTCAACGGAGTAGATGTGACATTGTGCAGCGTGTATGCCCCAAATGTTGACCAGCCGTCCTTTTTTGAGAGCTTATCGGGGAGCTTGGCACCCTATTTGACCAAGGCGCCCATATTGGGGGGGGATTTTAACTCCATAGCAGATGTGGGCAAAGACAGGTCCCACCCTCTGCTCTCGGGTGCTCCAGTACATCGGAACTCCGAGGCGAGGAGAACGAGGCAAACTAATTGGGGCCTAATCGACGTTTGACGGGCCCAGCACATGGAGAAAATGGACTATTCTTCTTATTCTAGCATCCACGACCTGCATGTGCGATTGGACGCCATTTTGTGCACCCCAGATGTCCATGCCAGGGTGATAGATAGTGAATACTTAGCAAGAACAATTTCGGACCATAATCCGCTGTTAGTTCGGATACGCTAGAGCAGAGAGAGGCCACTTATACCGACCTGGCGGCTCCGACAGGAGGCGTTGGAAGATCCAGTCTTTGGGGGAGAGTTGGAGGAGGGCATTACCCAATATTTTGCGGAGAACGAGGGGACGGCGCCGTCGGCAGCAGTATAATGGGATGCATTTAAGGTCGTGGTCAGGGGTATCTGCATTAGCAAGGTGACGGGGGTAAGGAAAACGTTACTTGCGGACCTGGAAACGGTGGAGAGGGAGCGGAAAGGGACCGGCTGGGGAGACCCAGAGCAGGCAATGCATTGCTAGAGGCTAAGGAAGCAGTTGCGGTGCAGATGGAGAGGTTGCGCTCATTCGATTACAAGAATTATAGAGCACGGACACATGCAGAGGGGGACAAATCGGGCGCCCTGTTGGCGTGGCTGGCCACTCCGCTACCGAGGGGCGAACCGATCCTAGGTTTGAGGGCGGCTGTTAGAATCGGAGGTCTCTGGTTGGCACAGATATGCACTTGTGACAAACAGGGACCCTCTCTTCTAGTCAGGGCAAGGGAACTACTCCTTCGAATAACCCCTGCTCACCCTCTAGGTAGTGTGGCACGAGCAGACAAGGCTAATCCTCAGGGCGATAGTTAGTTAAGCATTTATGACCGTGCACAGTAAACCCACTGACCCACCACAAATGGACACCAGTCGTAAGGTTGTATGAAAAATACGTAGACTTTATATAAAAATACTTCAGATGCAGAATTATCACAAGACCATATAACGTTTAGCGATTTGAGGCCACCAGATTTAAATAGGCAATTAGTCATTAAATATTTGTTGTTCAGCAAGGTATGATGACAGGGAGAACAGAACGTTGCGGACCCTGGATCCGATATGAACTCGCGACAGAGTTCAAGTGTACCTTGCTGGTGGAAGTCCGAGGCGTTTCAGGCGCGGCTACTGGTGAGGGCGGACCCGGCACGAGGCCAACGGTTCTCCAGAGGATCTCTCCGGCTCGGAGCCCCCTCAGGCCTGCGGGGCACACTACTTCTTAGTACGCCAGGTCGTACTCGTGGATCTGTGAGGGGCGTCGCGTTCTCGGGCAGACGGGTGCAGCACCAGGCTTCCGGTACCACTGTACGGGGAGGCCTTTCTTGAGGTGCGGCACGAGCCTTGGTATGCAGGAGGGCAAAGCGAGACAATCGGGTACGTTACGACGTACGCACCGTCCGAGGCTATGGAATCCGCTCCGTGCAGATTCCGGCTGGAGAAGATGAGAGGCGCACAACGCCCTCCGTTAGCTGGCGAGGTGACAGGAGAGCGGGTGGCCTGGCACTGGAGTGAAGTGCGACTCGGGAATGAGCGGGGCTCTCTGCGGCGGGGCGACCAGGCTCCGAGCTGTCACGACCTTGGGAGGGGCGAAGGCACCCGAGTCACAACTCCAGTGAGGGAATAAGAACTAAGGCCCAACAGCAGACGGGCACAAGCAGAATAGAACCCAATGGTCCTGGGGTTCCGTTCAGGGGGCAAGCTCGCAATCAAGCCCTTGGAGATTGTTTCAGGCACAAGTCTACAAAGTCCTCTCTGGTCTTTTCCTCTCCGTTCTCAGCAAGGCACCACTGCAGGCCAGTCTTACATGATACAGACTGGTTTCCGTCCTTCGGCTTCTCTTGGTCCTTCTAGTCAGGCAGAGGTTTGTCGTGGTCAAAACAGGATCTGATTTGTAAGGAGCAGAGCTCCTATATTTATACTGCGTTTCTTTTGTCTTTACAGGCCAGAGGGCCTGAGCCTAGTTCAACCCGGTTTTGGAGTACTCTGTTTACAGGAAGCTGCCGTCTTCTTTCAGTGTGCAGGGCAGGGACATCAGATGCTCCGCAGGAGGTGGAGCCAGCATTGTGGTGGTGGAGCACAACCCTATCTAGAGTCAAGGACTACTCCGCCCACCCATACTGGTGTAAGCACCCTATTCACCACCTGGAGGCCCAGACTGTCCCCGGGAATTCCCCAGCCCTGTCACTCATACAAACCAGACAACAGATACACATCCTGGCAAAGTCGGGCCGAATAGTTAGGCGAGTAAAGGCTAACTTTTTAACAGTAGCGTTTGAACACGCAGGATATTAAAATAAGCCTTGCTAAAGGAAGTATTTTATTATTCTGAGTTCAGGCATACTAAACTCGACGTGCTACCATGTTCCCTGAGCCTGCCGGGAATATAGCGTGTAATAATTCCGGCAGCTCACCTTGGCCTAAGAGAACAGGTAGCCCTTCAATAGTGAAGAACGAAAAGGGCGGTAATTCACTACTAGGACATGCCACGCACTAGGCTTGTCCTACCTTACGCTTACAATGCACCCTGCCCGTAGGCCTACCATAGGGGTGACTGATATGAAGGTTAGGGAAGGTTTAGGGGCTGGCAAGTGTGGGCACTTGCGCAGTCAGCGTGACAGTACGAGACTGTACGCAGGGTCTGCAATGGCGGACCCAAGACACATCTTATGAGGCCGCAACTGTGGGTGGCGCAACCAGCGCTGTATGCCCACTAGCAGCGTTTGTATCTACAAGCCCCGGCACTCCTCGTGCACGTTACTGGGGACTGACAGTAAACCAAACAAGGCAATCGTGGAAATCAATTACATATACCCTTTACATTTGGAGCACTTGCACTGCGGCACGGATTGGCCATGTCGCAGTGCCTTGAGCATCGAATACCAGCAAAACATCTGAGGCACATCAGCAAAAAGTGGAAGGGAGACTCACGCCAAGGTGCCAGGTCTAACACGTGTCCCCTCCAGCTGAAAAGTGAGGAGAACTACCCTTGCCCAGGGAGTTCCTCATCACTAAGGCGGAAAAACCTTGACAGACCGTCAGCATGGCGTGGTCTATGCCAGGGCGGTGTTCCACCGTGAAGTCCATACTCTGTAGAGAAATGGACCACCTCAACAGTTTCGGGTTTTCACCCCTCATTTGCATCAACCACCTGAGGGGCCTGTGGTCTGTCTGAACTCGGAAGTGAGACCCAAACAAGTAGGGTCTTAGCTTCTTCAGGGCCCAGACCACAGCAAAAGCTTCTCTCTCGATCGCACTAAACTGCTGTACCCGTGGAAGTAACCTCCGACTGATGAAGGCTACAGGTTGATCCCAGCCCTCCTCAGTCATCTGTGAAAGGACAGCCCCTACCCCATGCTCTGAAGCATCTGTCTGCACTAAGTACTCTTTGGAGAAATCAGGAGCCAGGAGCACGGGCGCCGTGCACATGGCCGTCTTCAGGGTGTCGAATGCTTCCTGACAGGCGTCAGTCCAGATCACTTTCCAGGGCTGCTTCTTCGAAGTCAGCTCTGTCAAGGGGGCAACGATGCTGCCATACCCCTTCACGAACCTCCTGTAGTACCCGGTGAGTCCGAGGAAGGCCCTCACCTCCGTTTGGGTCTTGGGGGGTTCCCAAGCCAGGATGGTCTGAATTTTGGGCTGAAGGGGCGCCACCTGGCCGCTCCCAACTAGGTGTCCCAAATACACCACGGAACCCTGCCCGATCTGACACTTGCTTGCCTTGATCGTGAGGCCTGCCTTGCGCAGCGCCGTCAACACTTCCGAAAGGTGCCTCAGGCGTTCGGTCCACGTACCGCTGAACACTGCGATGTCGTCCAGGTAGGCTGCACTGAACGCGTCCAGTCCAACCAATACCTGGTTGACCAACCTCTGGAAGGTGGCAGGGGCTTTTTTCACCCCAAATGGCATGACCCGGAACTGGTAATGCCCATCTGGTGTTGAAAACGCTGACCTCTCTTTGGCCCCGTCAGTTAAGGCGATCTGCCAGTATCCAGACGTTAAGTCAAACGTACTGAGATACCGTGCAGCCCCCAACCGATCGATGAGCTCATAAGCTCTGGGGATGGGGTGCGCGTCAGTCTTCGTGACCGAATTGAGTCCTCGATAGTCCACACAGAACCGTAGTTCGGGTGTGGCTCCCGCCGTCGCAGCCTTCGGGACCAAGACTACTGGGCTGGCCCAAGGGCTGCTGGAGGACTCAATCACCCCAAAAGCAAACATCTTCGAGACTTCCTCCTTGATGCAGGCTCGTACCCTGTCAGTCACGCGGTAAGCCTTGTGCTTTACCGGCAACCTGTCTCCCGTGTCCACATGATGGACGCACCAATCTGTGACACCCGGAACCAGGGAGAACAAGTCAGAGAATTGCCCCAGCATCTGGCGGCAATCACTCTGCTGCTCGGGGGTCAGGGAGGGTGAGAGGTTAACTCCGTCCACTGACCCATCTTGCTCGGAGGCCACCAAGAGGTCCGGAAGAGGCTCGGTCTCCTCCCCCATTCCGTCATCGGTTGCCAACAGCGTGCCCACTTCGGACCTCTCCAAGTGGGGCTTAAGGCGGTTAACATGTAGGACCCTCAAAGGGTTCCTGGGAGATTGCAAGTTTACCAGGTAGGTGACAGGACTCTTGCGCTCCACAACCTCGAATGGAACCGTCCACTTATCCTGAAGTGCACAGGGCTCCACTGGGGCCAAGACCCACACCTTTTGTCCAGATTGAAGCTCTACTAGAGTGGCATTCTGGTCGTACCACCGCTTCATCTCCTCCTGGCTGGCTTCCAGGTTTGCCTCAGCAAGTTGCCTGAATCGCCTGGTCTGGTTTCGGAAGGCCAGCATGTAACTGTATACAGACTGGGGAGGTTTCCTGGGAGATTGCTCCCAGCCTTCCCTAACCAGACTCAGAGGTCCGCGAACCGGGTGACCGTACAGAAGCTCGAAGGGACTGAACCCGAGCGACTTCAGTGGCACCTCTCGGTACGCAAAGAGTAGGCATGGCAAGAGAACGTCCCACTTACGCCTCATCGGTCCTTCTAGGCCCATGATCATGCCTTTCAGAGTTCGGTTGAATCTCTCAACCAACCCGTTTCCTTGGGGGTGGCAAGGGGTGGTGAACTTGTAGGTTACACCACACTCTTGCCAAAGGGACTTCATATACTTGGATATGAAATTGTTGCCCCTGTCAGACACCACCTCCAGAGGGAATCCCACTCGGGAGAAAATTCCTATCAGGGCCCGTCCCACCACGGGGGCCGTCACTGTCCTCAGAGGGATGGCTTCGGGGTACCGGGTGGCATGGTCCACCAAGACCAGGATGAACCTGTTGCCCAGGGCTGTCTTGGGGTCCAGAGGCCCCACAATGTCAATTCCCACTCGCTGGAATGGGGTACTGACGACGGGGAATGGTTGGAGGGGAGCCTTGTTCTTCCCTCCGCACTTACCACTTGCCTGGCAAGTTTGGCAGGTCCTACAGTGAGCGTTTGAGCTCCTGTGCATTTGGGGACAATAGAAGTGGGTGACAAGCCTGTCATAGGTCTTGCCCATGCCCAAATGTCCTGCTAACGGCACATTGTGAGCCAACCCCAGTAGGAAGGCTCTGAACTTCTGGGGTACCACCAGCGCACGGGTTGACCCAGGTTCAGCAGCCTTAGGCTCTGAATACAGGAGTTCGTTTTCCCAGTAGACCAAGTGTTTTCCGGACTGAACACCATTGCCCACGAGAGAAGGACACTCTTTCTGCTCCTTGCAGAATTGGGCCTCCCTCCTGCTGCCAATGGGTCAGCTCAGGCAGGTCCCCCAGTTCGGCGATCTGTTCCCCGGTAGGCTCCAGGGCATCCCCCTCAAGGTCTGCTTCCTCCTGGGCCGTGGGAACTTTGGGGGCCGGCTGTCTGCGCCCTCTGCGCCTTCTCTCTAAGGCCGGTTCCTGGGCCTCTCCTTCAGGCTCCAGGACTTCTTCAACACCCATACTGGCTGCCATGGACCGCGTGGTCACGCACGGCCAGTCGGGTAGACCCACCATTCGCAGATGAGTCGTTTTCTCCACCTTTTCCCAAGGGGGGTTCTCCAAATCGTTCCCTAGCAGACAATCTACAGGCATCGAGGTCCTCACAGCGACTTGCAGAGTACCGGAGACACCTCCCACTCGAAGGGAACCTGAGCCACCGGACACTGGCTCTCAGAATTGTCAGCATTGACAACCCTACAGTAGGCGTGCGGTACCACCTGCTCTTGAGACACCAGGTGCTGCCTCACTGCAGTCACACTGGCTCCTGTATCTCGAAGAGCCTCTGCCTTCTTTCCATTGATGGTCACTACCTGCCCATATTTCTTAGTAAAACTGGGTAGGTAGTTTTCGGGGACCATTTCACTGTCTCCTAGCAAGACTAGGGTCATCTGGACGGGATCCACACCCTTTTGGACTGCTACTTCCTCCCCAAAATTAACATTAGCTATTTGCCGGGGTGGAGCACCAGTGGGTGCGGGTTTTGCGAATAAGCGACACTTAGGGTCAGAGGCAACGTGACCCTGGTCGCCACACCTAAAACAGGTGATGGGCCCTCTCTGAACAGGTTTACCTGTCGGGCCCCGGTCGGCTTCGGGGGTTGAGGAGGCTGATAACCTTTCCCTTGGTTCCCTTGGGGATTACTTTAGGGGCCTTTGTGGAACCCTTTCTTTTTTCCCCTGTCCCCCCGACTCTTCTGCTGGGGACCCTGCCCACCTTTGGCTGAGTCCTCCCCGAGACCCTTATGGACCCTGGTGCTGAGCCAGCGGTCCGCTTCCTCAGCAAGCTTCCTCGGGTTGGACAGCTTGCTATCGATCAGATGCTGGCGTAACTCAGGAAAACAATTAAGCGACAAGTGCTCCCATGCTATTAAGTCAAACAGCCCTTGGTAATCATTCACCTTGCTGCCCTTCACCCAACCATCCAGCGCTCTGCAGAAAAAGGTCACATATTCCACATACGTACCCCCTTGCTTTCTCACATAATTCCGGAACCGCTGTCGGTACATCTCAGGGGTTAACCCAAATCTGTTCATCAGGGCATCTTTCATGTGCTGGTAGGAGTTAGATTCTTCAGAGGGAAGATCTAGCAGGGTATTCCGCCCCTCGGTCAGGAACCGTCCCCACAACCCCGCTCCCCAATCTCTCTCAGGGACCCGGTGGGAGGACATGGCTACCTCGTAGGCCCGAAACCACTGCCCTATGTCATCCCCCCTAAAATACTTCTTTACCACTTCCTTCGGTAGGTAGACCTTTGACTCTACCTGCGCGGGCGTTGTGCTGCCACCAGGAGCTGCGTCCAAGCTCTTTGCTTTCAGCTCCAATTCTTTGATGCGTATCTCATGCTCTAGCTGGAGTTTCTTCTCCACCATCCCATCACCATCTGTCCATTCAATCTTGCCATCTCCACTTCATGCGCTCTGGTTGCGGCCCTGTCCGCCAACTCTTCTGACGACAGGCCCCGGGCCACCTCGACAAGGCTATCTGGTGGATCCACCACCAGCTGATTCTCTGGCTCTCTCGACTCCTTCCAGGCTCTCAGTGCCTTGATGGTCTGGGTTTTGTTTTTGCACCCGGTTTGGGCGACTCAGAACTTTGAGCAGAAGGCTTTCAACTGCTCGGCTTTGTAATTTTCAAGCCCTTCCCAGTCAACATCATCGAGTCCAGAGGCGACAGAGGGTGCTCTCACGGGGAGTGAACCCGGCATGGTTTGGTGATACGAGATATCTCGGCAAGACAATAAATCTGTGGCTTCGTTATAGGTCTGCTCTCACTACGTGGTGATCAGTAATCTACTGTACATAATTCATAAATGCAAATTCGGAATCCTCACCACTGCCGCCAATGTTAGAATCGGAGGCCTCTGGTTGGCACAGGTATGCACTTGTGACAAACAGGGACCCTCTCTTCTAGTCAGGGCAAGGGAACTACTCCTTCGAATAACCCCTGCTCACCCTCTAGGTAGTGTGGCGCGAGCAGACAAGGCTAATCCTCAGGGCGATAGTTAGTTAAGCATTTATGACCGTGCACAGTAAACCCACTGACCCACCACAAATGGACACCAGTCGTAAGGTTGTATCAAAAATACGTAGACTTTATATAAAAATACTTCAGATGCAGAATTATCACAAGACCATATAACGTTTAGCGATTTGAGGCCACCAGATTTAAATAGGCAATTAGTCGTTAAATGTTTGTTGTTCAGCAAGGTACAGGGAAAACAGAACGTTGCGGACCCTGGATCCGGTATGAACTCGCGACAGAGTTCAAGTGTACCTTGCTGGTGGCAGTCCGAGGCGTTTCAGGCGCGGCTACTGGTGAGGGCGGACCCAGGACGAGGCCAATGGTTCTCAAGAGGATCTCTCCGGCTCGGAGCCCCCTCGAGGTGCGAGGCGGGTGAGCAGGACTGTGGAGGGTTGTGGCGATCCGGGGTCGATGCAGCTCAAGGGGCGAGGCGCCGTTCAGGCCTGCGGGGCGTACTACTTCTTAGCACGCCAGGTCATACTCGTGGATCTGTGAGGGGCGTTGCGTTCTCGGGCAGACGGGTGCAGCACCAGGCTTCCGGTACCACTGTATGGGGAGGCCTTTCTTGAGGTGCGGCACGAGCCTTGGTATGCAGGAGGGCAAAGCGAGACAGTCGGGTACATTACGACGTACTGACCGTCCGAGGCTATGGAAAGCACTCCGTGCAGATTCCGGCTGGAGCAGATGAGAGGCGCACAATGCACTCCGTTAGCAGGCGAGGTGACAGGAGGGTGGGCGGCCCGGCACTG
The DNA here is from genome assembly GCF_964261635.1 of Lissotriton helveticus. Lineage (NCBI taxonomy): Eukaryota > Metazoa > Chordata > Amphibia > Caudata > Salamandridae > Lissotriton > Lissotriton helveticus. Next base: position 1,098,796,061 of record NC_136063.1, on the reverse strand, counting down.
GAGCGAAGAGCGACTCAGGGATGAGCGGGGCTCTCTGCGGCAGGGCGACCAGGCTCTGAGCTGTAACGACATTGGGAGGGGCGAAGGCACCCGAGTCACAACTCCGACGAGGGAATAAGAACTAAGGCCCAACAGCAGACGGGCACAAGCAGAATAGAACCCAATGGTCCTGGGGTTCTGTTCAGGGGGCACGCTCGCAATCAAGCCCTTGGAGATTGTTTCAGGCACACGTCTACAAAGTCCTCTCTGGTCTTTTCCTCTCCGTTCTCAGCAAGGCACCACTGCAGGCCAGTCTTACAGGATACAGACTGGTTTCCGTCCTTCAGCTTCTCTTGGTCCTTCTAGTCAGGCAGAGGTTCATCGTGGTCAAAACAGGATCTGATTTGTAAGGAGCGGAGCTCCTATATTTATACTGCGTTTCTTTTGTCTTTGCAGGCCAGGGGGCCTGAGCCTAGTTCAACCCGGTTTTGGAGTACCCTGTTTACAGGAAGCTGCCGGCTTCTTTCAGTGTGCAGGGCAGGGACATCAGACGCTCCGCAGGAGGTGGAGCCAGCATTGTGGGGGTGGAGCACAACCCTATCTAGAGTCAAGGACTACTCCGCCCACCCATCCTGGTGTAAGCACCCTATTCACCACCTGGAGGCCCAGACTGTCCTCGGGAATTCCCCAGCCCTGTCACTCATACAAACCAAAAAATCAAATGGGGAAGGATCACTTGTCCTGCATGAACCAGGGTATGCAGGAGATCTCACAGAATTGTGGATAGCGGTATATCTTGATTCTCCACTCTTCATACACGTGTGTGCATAATCATAGGGTTAGTTTCGGTATGCAGCCTCCACCAGGAGGATCTTACCCTTGGTTAAAAACAGTAGTGACCCAGTGACATGGACAGTGTTAAAAAAAATATGTTAAAAAACACCCGGATAACCAGAGATTTAATTTTATTGAGTCTGGGTTCGGGTGAATCCCGTGAGGGAATGCTCAAGATCAGTGCGTTCTGTTGAAAAAGATTCGGTTTTCAGGACGCACTAGCATTATTTAAAATTAAAATGACAGACATGTTTCAGCCCTCTCTGCCGGGATTCGGACTTAAGGGCTTTCTTCAGGACCAATAGTGGTAGGTGAAAGTGATACTAGTTTACTAAACTTTAGCAAGCAAGTGGTAGAAAAAGGGACATTTTCAACCTGTTTCTTTTCTTCGAGGTCACGATGTACCTGAAGTATAAGTCAATTACACCTCCTTCGGGTGTTACAAGGGCTTCGAGGGGGCTAACGCTCCGCTCCTCGCGCCTCGCGTTACGCTGCAGCTGCCTCTTGTGACCCGGACCTATACTTCAGGTACATCGTGACCTCGAAGAAAAGAAACAGGTTGAAAATTTCCCTTTTTCTACCACTTGCTTGCTAAAGTTTAGTAAACTAGTATCACTTTCACCTACCACTATTGGTCCTGAAGAAAGCCCTGAAGTCCGAATCCCGGCAGAGAGGGCTGAAACATGTCGGCCATTTTAATTTTAAATAATGCTAGTGCGTCCTGAAAACCTAATCTTTTTCAACAGAACGCACTGATCTTGAGCATTCCCTCACGGGATTCACCCGAACCCAGACTCAATAAAATTAAATCTCTGGTTATCCGGGTGTTTTTTAACATATTTTTTTTAACACTGTCCACGTCACTGGGTCACTACTGTTTTTAACCACGGGTAAGATCCTCCTGGTGGAGGCTGAATACCGAAACTAACCCTATGATTATGCACACACGTGTATGAAGAGCGGAGAATCAAGATATACCGCTATCCACGCTTCCCAACACGTGTATGAGGGTTTTTTATTGGAGACACTTCTGTGAGATCTCCTGCATACCCTGGTTCATGCAGGACAAGTGATCCTACCCCATTTGATTTTTTGCATTAAAATAAGGAAACTGAAGGATCAGGCATTTCCTCCTCCCCCTCATTTGATTAGTAGACTCATACAAACCAGACAACAGATACACATCCTGGCAGAGGCGGGCCGAATAGTTAGGCGAGCAAAGGCTAACTTTCTAACAGTAGCGTTTGCAAACGCAGGATATTAAAATAAACCTTGCTAAAGGAAGTACTTTATTATTCTGAGTTCAGGCATACTAAACTCGACGTGCTACCGTGCTCCCTGAGCCTGCCGGGACTATAGCGTGTAATAATTCCGGCAGCTCACCTTGGCCTAAGAGAACAGGTAGCCCTTCAATAGTGAAGAACGAAAAGGGCGGTAATTCACTACTAGGACATGCCACGCACTAGGCTTGTCCTACCTTACGCTTACAATGCACCCTGCCCGTAGGCCTACCATAGGGGTGACTGATATGAAGGTTAGGGAAGGTTTAGGGGCTGGCAAGTGTGGGCACTTGCGCTGGCAAGTGTGGGCACTTGCACAGTCAGCGTGACAGTACGAGACTGTATGCAGGGTCTGCAATGGCGGACCCGTGACACATCTTACGAGGCCGCTTCTGTGGGTGGCGCTACCAGCACTGCAGGCCCACTAGCAGCGTTTGTATCTACAAGCCCCGGCACTCCTCGTGCACGTTACTGGGGACTGACAGTAAACCAAACAAGCCAATCGTGGTAATCAATTACATATACACTTTACATTGGGAGCACTTGCACTGCGGCACGGATTGGCTGTGGCGCAGTGCCCTGAGCATCGAATACCAGCAAAACATCTGAGGCACATCAGCAAAAATTGGAAGGGAGACTCACGCCAAGGTGCCAGGTCTAACAGCGGCCTCAGGGGAGTTGCTACATACGCAGATGGGGATTAACGGGCGGTTCCTCTGGAACTATGCAGATCTATACCGCACCCAGCTGACCGTGGATGCAGGGGGCATAGAGAGTTACTTGGAAGGATTTGCAATGCTGCACTTGAGCAAGGAGCAGTGAGAATCACTGGGCGGTGCGATCACGATGGGCGAGATTTGATGCGCAATCAAGCACGTGGCCCGCAATAAGACACCTAGGGTGGATGGCCTGCCTATTGAATTTTATTCCAAGTATGTGGACTTGCTGGCTCAGCGATTGCAAGTAGTCTATGAGGAGGCGTATGCTTCGGGCGGCTGCCTGGGACTACTAGGGAGGCAATTATCATTCACCTCCTGAAGCCGGGTAGGGCAGTATCGGATGTGAAGGCCTATCACCCACTCTCGATGTTGGCAACCGACTACAAAATCCTGAGTAGGATACTGGCGACATGCTTACTCCCGCACATGACGCAATTGGTGCACCGGAACCAGTCGGGTTTCATCCCTAAGCGCAACAGGGCTGTTAATGTAAGGCGCTTATGCGAATCTTGAACGACTGCCAAGAGCTGACACGGAAGGCCCTGATTTTATCGGTCGATATAGAGAAGGCATTTGATAGCCTGGAATGGCCATATCTTTTTCAAGTAATGGGCAGAATGGGGTTGGGCGAAACGTTTGTGAAGTGAACTCGTATACTATATGATTTGGCGACGGCACGGGTTCGGACAGGGGGGACGGTGTCAGAGCCTTGTTCGTGGGGCGAGGGACGAGACAGGGCTGCCCGCTGTCTCCACTCCTGTTTGCCTTGGCAATCGAGCCACTGGCGATACAGGCAAGGTCTCGGAAGCACTATACTGGGATGGGGGTCCGTGGGGAAGTATATTATATATCGGTTTACGCGGATGATCTACTGATATTTCTGGCTGAGCCTGATGAGATCGATACGGGTGTGATAGAGCTGTTGCGGACGTTTGGGGAGGTGTCCGGGTTATGCGTGAACTGGGAGAAGACTTGCATTTTCCCAGCTTGCAGGGCAATGACAACTCCTGCGGGACTGAGGGAAATGAGGTGGGCGCCTTCTTGCCTACAATACTAGGGTACTAACATCTACCATGAACAAGAGGAGCTATTGGAGGGTAATGTGAGCAGGGCAGTGCGAGGGATCAACGGGAATATGGCGTTCTGGGGCACATTGCCACTCTCGGTTGTGGATAGAGTAGCGCTACTGAAGATGGTGGCGCTGCCTAGACTTTTATATTACTTTAGAATGCTGCCGGTCGGGGTTTCAGGCTTGGTATTCAGGGAGCTGCGATCTTTAGTGGGGGGGTTTCTGTGGGGCCCTGGTAGGCAGTGGGTGGCTCTGACCATGATGATGAGGCCTAGGGGGGCAGGAGGATAAGCGGTCCCGGACTTTGAAGGGTATTATTTGGCGGCTCAGCTGCAGTGGCTCTCGCAGGCAGTGGCTAGGGAATTCTGGATAGGTGGCTACCAAGGCATATTCTTTCGCAGGTCCCTGAAGCACCCTTTTTTTTATCTACTCTGAACTTTGTTATACCACTACCAACCCTTGAACTCTAAAATTACCATAACCACTCTTTACCAATCACAACTCACTCCAAAACTCTATATATATTATATATCACCACTGGGTAGTTATAGTTAGGTCTACGTTTTCATAGAAAATTAATTTTCTGCTTAGCTAATAACGTTTCAATATTACAAATTTTTTTTTTTGATCGATTGGGTGTGGCGAATGAGTCTATGAGTGAGTTTTCATTCTGGGGACCTTCGGATGCCTTTCTGACACAGGTTTTTCCTTCTTATTTCTTTTTATTCTTATTTCTGACTATGCCTTTTCCCTCGAAGAAGTCTACACTTAGTAACTCTGCCCCATATGGATTCTTTCTTTCATGTACAGAATTGTTTGTGACGCTCAAGGGAAATGAGAGTTCTGATGATGACTGTGTAATTGTACAGTGGTCGAAACGCCGTTGACGCTTATGTGGCCCAAAATTATCGGAGGATACATTATTTTTGTATATGTTGTTCCTTTATTGTAACGTATATTTCTTCGTTTGCCACCTGTCTGGTCTGTGATATGTGTTGTTTGTATACCAGCACTTTGTCTTCATCTTCTAGCTCCACCCCATCTGCACTCCACTGTGTTCTGATAAGTCCCAGCTGGTCTTCCATATTATTAATAAGCTTATGTATACTAAAGAGATAGTCTTCTCGGGGAGGTATCTGTCTAGTACTCGATCTTCAAGAGGAGAGGCCTAGGGAAGTGCGGCGTCTCGAGGTAAAGTAAAAGTAAAGTAAAGTCCACATTTGTAAAGCGCACAATCACCCGTAAGGGTCTCTAGGCGCTGGGGGCCGTCGGGAAGATTAAGCGAGCTATTGCCCAGAGTCACATGGTGCTGGGCTAACCTGCCGCCGGAGCCGGGGATCGAACCGTGGTCCCCAGATTCCAGCGTCAGTCGCCCTGGCCGCGGCGCCACACCTTGTACGTGAGGAAAGCGTGTTTGATCTGGAGGTAACGATAGTACTCACTATCGTGTAGGCTGTATTGCTGCTTGAGAGAGGCAAATGTATGGCCTGAGCCCCCTCCCCACATGTCTTTGATCCGTGTGATCCCAATAAGATCCCACTTGTCGAATGCCTTGGATTTCCAAGAGCTCCCTAGTCTCTCTGAATTCCATAAGGGCGTGGCCAAGGTGAGCTTCCCCTCCCAGGTAAGGTATCTATTGGCCGTGTGCCATACGTGCACAGCATGTGCCGTTGGACCCGCAAGGGAAACCGCCGAGGCCTGGCATACAGCGCCCTGGTGAAATCACCACCTGGCACCTGCCAACGGTCCATGGCAAACCCTGGATCCCCAGGAGGTCCGTATACAACATGGTTCACCGCCGCAAGCTGAGAAGGCCAATAGTATTTCCGCAGATCTGCCAGTCCAATCCCTCCACCATACCAAGGGAGAGTGAGTTTAGAGAATGCTATGCGGGGTCCTCCATCCCAGAGAAGTTTCCTATGGAGGGCCTCAATATCTTTGAAATAGGATGCCGGTACTGGGTCCATTGTATTCTGTAGTACATATAGAAATCAGGGAAGGGCCATCATCTTGAACAGAACTTACCTACCCAACAGGGAGAGCGGAAGAGCCTTCCAGCGCTCCACGTCCCTTTTTAACCGGTTCAGAGGGGGACCCAGATTATTGGTATACCGTAGCTTCGGGTCAAGTTTAACATAAATACCTAGATATTTAAACCCTACTGGCTCAATCTGTATAGGGCAAGACTTAGGGATCACTGGCGGCTCGCCCCTAAGGACGAAGAGCACCGATTTCGTCCAATTAATTGCAAATCCGGAATATCTTCCGAATATGGCTAGTACATCTAGAAAATTGATCCAAGATCCCCTAATGCTGGTGAGGCAAAGCAGAATATCATCTGCATACAGTGAAATTGTATCCTCCCACTCCAGTGTCCACCGCAGGCCTCGTATTGACCGGTCCCTTCTAACCCACGCCGCCAGAGGCTCCAAGGCAAGAGCGAAGAGAAGCGAGGACAAAGGGCATCCCTGTCTCGTGCCCCTTCCAAAGGGAAAGTCGGCCGACTTGCAGTTATTTACGACTACTCTAGCCAAGGGATTAGTGTATAACAAACGTACCCAACCTACAAACCCTGGTCCAAAGCCCATCTTCACCAATACCGCGAATAGGTAGGACCACTCCACTCTATCAACCGCCATAGTGAATCATCGGGGATCTACCCAGTATCCCATGCAACTTCCACAAGTTGAGGGCCGTGTTTCGACGTGGTATGAAGCCTGACTGATCCAGGTGTATCAAGGTGGTGATTACCTTAACCAATCTAGTAGCAAGTAGCTTAGCCAGGATTTTAGGCTCAGCATTGAGCAGCGAGATTGGTCTATATGAGGAGCAAAGCGTCTTAGGTTTGTCCGCCTTATGGATAACAGCTATGTTTGCCACCCGCTGGTCGTATGGGAGTCGACCCTTCTCTCTACTTTCCGTGAACATGGGGCGAATATACGGGGCAAGTTTATGGGCATTCAATTTATAAAGTTCTATTGGGATGTTGTTCGCCTTTTGGGGTCAATATATTTAATTATTTGGGGAGAAGATTTGCATGAACCACCTCTCCCCAAGCTGATTACGGCCCTAGGGACCCCATCCCGGGAGAGTCCAGGCATACCCTGCCCACACTCTCCCAGGCAGGTAACTCGCCTTTGCTCCAATCCGGGGGAGCAGTAAAAAATGGTGCTCCCAACCAGGTGGGAGCAAATTGAAGGGAGCACCCAGTATGGTGCTGGTTGAGGACCCGGTGTGGGCCACGGGCTCCTACTCTGGTCCCCAACAACCCCTGGAGTGTGGGTGTTCCGGGTGGGCATCAGGGGACCCACCAACAAAAAAAAGTGTATGGCTCCTGCAAGGGGAGCTGGGTAGGGACGCCTGGGTCCTGGTGCTGCCCCCTAAGGAAATGTAAAATGTGGGTGTCCCTGGTCTCAAGTACCTGTAACTTGTGCCCTTCGTCATGCAAAGTGTTGTCATCAATGATGTAATTTAATTTCTGCTTATTACCCCACATATTACATCACTCATGACATGTTCAATGACTTCATTAACAATGTCACTGCTACAGTTGAAATTACATTATTCATGACAAAACTGTGCTTCACGGGGGCGGAAGTTATAGTTACTTTAGGGCAAAAGTGTTGTAGACCTCATTGTACTGCAGTTATAGGTGTATTGGCTTTCTAAGCTATCTTTTCCTTTTTATGGGTTTTTTATTTGAATATTGTATTTTAATGTTTATGAGGTGTATGCGATGTTCGGGTGCATATTTTGTGTTTCTCTTTCAGATTTACGCTTGAATTGATCAGTGTTATATTTAATGTCTTTGATTTTGGTGGTTTTAGATGGTTTTCATGGATCATTATTACTTGTTTGAAATGTTATTTATGACTGTGATGTTTTTGCATTTTTTAAGACTTTTTTATTTATGGATTACTTTTGCCTTATAGATGATCATGGAGTTTCATCTCTTGAACTACGAAATTGTAAGTGATTTTTTAAATATTTGCAGAGCAGAATGTTATTGTGCTGTGTAGTACTATATGTTATTTATTATTAATGATGTTTTTATGATTCTTTGAGAATATTTTTAATATTTTTGAACATAGTAAAAAAACACTAAAGAATATATATGTGGGAAGATGCGGACAGATTACTTAAATATAAACATTATATATGGAAATCTATCTTTAGAGAAAATATATCTTAAAACAAATCTTATTGGGGCGTGGCCAAGATGGCGGCGGAGTAGGACGTGTTGCTAGTCCCCTCCTGCGCCCGGCCCTACATAGCATTGTCCAGCGGCGGCCCCAGTAGTTTCCCTGGGCTGTGTATAGCTCCGGAGCCCTCTCGAAGTGTGGCAGGCAGTGGAGCGACTTTCGCGGATTTCCGAGCCGGGGGTAGTGAGCCCAGAGACGGCGGCGGTGCCCGAGACCTGAGCGGCGCCGCAGGCTGGGGAGACGAACTGCGGCGGGAGGCGCTCTGGTGCCACTCAGCAGCCGGTGGCGGGCAGAGGCGCCTGTGCTTCCCTGACGGTGCTACAAGGGGCCATGCAGTGACGGGGAGACGCCTGCTTAGCGCCGGGACCTTGAGCCCCGGGAGGGGGCGGGGCCTGTACCCGCGGACTACTGGTGCAGAGTCGCGGCTAACGGACTAATTGAGGCCGGGGATTACGGCCTGGTCCAGGAGGCGGTCGGCGCTGCTCTGGGGTCCCGGCCCTTTGCGAAGAGACTCGGACTATGATCTAAAGTTAGGGCGACCTCGAGGAATAAAGACTTGGCCCCCACAGTGCGGTGTAGCGGCGGACGAGGAGTGGAGCGCTACGAGACCCCTGCTTGGGTCCGGAGGTACTGGGTCAGCTTGTTCTGGTTGCTGGGGACTGGGGAGAGGCACACCTGTGCCGGGCGCCGCTACTGGAGTGAGACTGGTACGCCGATCGGCCGGGAGACCGAAGTGAAGACGCTGTGGCTGCTTGGTGAGGTAGAGAGACCCCTGGCAGATGGTCTACCTGGCAGCCGGGACCCCAGGAGATGAGCCGGTCCGGTGGGCAGCTTGCGGGGCCGCGGTCGGGCCTAGAGGCGGTCCTGCGGGACGTAGAGGGAGAGCGCTGATCGGACCTCGGGGCCGGTGGGCCTAGCTGCGCTGCGCCATCGGGCGGGCCTGTTCTCTCTGCACCGCCGCACACCTCTCTCCTGGCGCCCGTTCCGGGGTGTTGGACCCCCGGGGACTAAAGGCCTGAGACATCTAGTTCTTCTTAGACATTGGGGTGCCGAGGGACGACTGGAGGCCTTGAGCGATATTCCGGCCTGATCCTAGAGGCGGGCTCTGGCAAGCTCCGCTCCCCTGCGTGACGCTCTTTCGCCTTGCTGCTGGCGAGGAACTGGAACAGCGATGGCCTCTAACCAACGCAAGATCAAAGCTGGCAAGGAGGGGACGACTAAGACTTCCCAGGCCCCGGCCTCCCCAGGCCCTAGTGCATCTCCGAGGAGGTCTGATGATGAGGCTCCGGCTACTAAGGCCTTCATGAAGGAACTCTTCACCTCCATCAAAGACGATATATCTGAGCTCCGAGCCCAGCTGACTTCGGATCTCCGCGAGGTACGGAGAGATGTCGATGGTCCTGGGGAAAGAGTGGCCACTCTGGAAGATCACGACCTCAGTATGGCCAATGATGTCCATTTGCTGCAACAAGACGTGCTCCGTCTCATGGAACAGAACATAGATCTGCAGGCCCACGCTGAAGACCTGGAGAATCGTTCCCGCCGGAACAACATTCGCATTCGAGCGGTTCCGTGGGATGGTGAAGCAGGAGACCTCCGGGAGTATGTGCAGGCGCTCTTTCTTCAGATTTTAGACGAGGAGGACTTGGGAGAAATCAGGATGGATCGGGTACACAGAGTGGGGCTGCCCAGGCGGAATGGGGGTCCTCCTCCTGACATACTGGTGTGTGTACACGATTTTCAAGTCAAGGAACGAATCCTGAGTAAGGCTCGTGACATTCCCTCCCTGCAATTCCGGAACCATCGCCCTCAGCTTTATCAGGACTTAGCAGCGACGACGCTCCAGAAGAGGCGCGAGTTTCGTCCGGTCACTGCCTATCTCCGGGAACACAACATCTCCTACTCCTGGGGCCACCCCTTCCGTATCGTCTTCCGATGGCAGAATAGGCTGGCACAGATTCGATCTCTTCGGGAGGCGAAGGAGCTTCTGGGGATTGAGGACGAGGCCCCTGCACCCGACCGTCGCAGTCCTTCGCCACGGAGAAGACGCCGTTCCTCGTCTTGGCACAGGGTGGGCCCGGACATGAACCGCAGGAGGCCCGACCGCACAACTAGCCTACAGGAGCGAGGGAGTGCTGTGGCTTCTGTGGCCTCCGCCACGCTTACGTCGTCACAACAAAGCTCTGGGGCGGCCTGACCTTCGGGCAGCTTGCCTGGGTGCCGGAGGGGCACGCGCACTCAGGTAACGGGGTTATGAATGTACTTTTCGAGAAGACACCCCGATCTTCGGCCTTGGGAGATCCGTTCTTGGGTCCCCGTCTACGCCCCCTGAGAGGTTTCGTTCAGGGTATGTTTACTTCAGGATTCTATTTGTTTGTATCTTGGGTTGTTGGGGAGTTGGGGGGGGGGGTGGGGGGCAGGGTGGGAGGGGGGTTAGGGGGGCGGTTGGGTGGGGGACGGTGTTTGGCGGGGTGGTGGTGGTGACGACGAATGGATGATTGTTATCGTAAAGGACTGTTTGCAGGTTCTGTGCTATTGGTCTTGGATGGAGTCTGTCACTCCGTGCTGTACCCTGGGGTCCTGTTATCGACCTGGGAGCAGGAGCGGAGAGTGGTCTGGGAGGGACCAGTCCCGGGGTGAGCTGGGAAGAGCGCCCGAAGTGCGAGAGGACTGGGGAAGTGTGTTCTGGGGAGTTTGGGAACTCATGGACCTAGCTACTGTGGAGCAGGGGGGCTTGATGTATCTGCATGCCTCTTAGCGTGGGCACTTGGAATGTGAAGGGCCTTAACTCCCCGCAGAAACGCCAAAAGCTATGGAAGTATCTGCTGGATCATCACCTAGATGTCGTGGGTCTCCAGGAAGCCCATCTAGCCCGTAGGGATGAGCTCCGGCTCCGACATAAGCAGTATCCCCTCATATATAGGTCTTCCGCTCCTACTAAACACAGGGGGGTGGCTCTTTTATTTAGGACTTCCATCCAATTCCAGCCTTTGGGGGTGAGTAGTGACAAAGACGGCAGGTGGTTGATGGTCAGGGGGGTGCTTCTTGGACGCCTGTGTACATTTGTGGTTGTATATGTGCCCAATGCCCAGCAAAATAACTTTTCCAGGACCTATTGGATAAGATGGGAAGCTTCGTAGAGGGTCATCTAGTGGTCATGGGGGACTTTAATATGGTATGGGATCAGGCCTTAGATAGCTCCCGCGCCCAGAGGACAGACTCTGGTGTTTTCTCCGCCGCGACTAAAGACAAGATGGGGGAGTTGGGACTCATGGATGCCTGGCGTGCAGTACACACACAGACTAGGGACTATACGTTTTTCTCCCATGTACATCACACCTATTCCCGCATAGACTATGTATTTTTGAGCCAGGCCCTCAGGGGAGATATCCGCGATTCTAAGATTTTTCTCCTCTCTCTGTCTCGGATCATAGCCTGTTGGTACTCCAGCTCCAGTGGTCAGTGAGGGGGGACGGCTATCGGAAGTGGTACTTCCCGGCGGCGCTTGTGCGGGATGATACCTCATGTAAGGAACTAAGGAAAGCCATTAGGGAGTTCTTGACGCTCAACCCGAGCTCGGACACCTCTGTGTTTAACACTTGGGATGCCTGTAAGGCCTCTTTGAGGGGCACCTGCATAGGACTTAATGCGGCTCTTAATCGCTTGCGTAGGGTGGAACGGGAGAATTTGGAGGCTGAACTTGAGGGACTGGAGCAGGCCCACAAGCTGAACCCCTCTCGCACGACACTTAGACCACTGTCGGCTGTTAGAGGGAAGCTGAAGGCGCACTACAATAACCGCTCTGAGCTTACCCTTCTTCGACTGCGTCGAGGATCGTACGCTCAGGGGAACAAAGTGGGCCGTCATTTGGCTCGCCAGCTTCATGAGAAAAGAGAAAAGGAATATATAGGGGGGATCCGGGACTCGGGAGGCTCGATACATCATCGGGACGGTGACAAGGCGGATATCTTTGGACGATTCTATGCGGCGCTTTATAAAGGTGACTCGCTCGACTCGGGGGCGCAGGAGGCTTTTTTGTCGGGTCTCCCCCTCCCGCAGGTTTCTATTGGTAGTAACGAACAACTAACGGCTCCCTTTACTAGGGAAGAGGTGCTCGAGGCGATCAAGGCCTTGAAACCCAATAAAGCCCCTGGCCCAGATGGGTATACCGCCTACTTCTACCAGTCGTTTGCTTCTGAGCTTGTCGACTGCCTGGTCTCTCTTTTCAATGGAATGGCTGCTGCTGGGGAGACCTCTGGCACTATGGCCGAGGCCTTGATTACCGTGATCCCCAAACAGGGGAAGGATCTCTCCAGTTGTACCTCGTACCGTCCCATAGCCCTGTTGAATGTGGATGCCAAGTTGTACTCCTCTATCATCGCCCGCCGGTTGCAAGATCTGATGCCGGCCATTATACACCCGGACCAATCCGGTTTCCTTAAGGGGCGACAAACCCATGACAACTTGCGAAGGGTGTTACACCTGATAGAGAAGGCCTCCAGATTCCGCATTCCGGCTGTACTGGTGGGTCTGGATGCAGAAAAGGCGTTCGACCGGGTTGACTGGGGATTCCTGTTTCGCACTCTATCCGCCTTTGGATTTTCGCGTCAATTCGTCACGATGGTTCAGGCGAATTATAATCGACCTACCTCGAGGGTGCTGATCAACGGCCATCGGTCGGCTAGTTTCCCTCACTCCAGAGGTACGAGACAGGGGTGCCCCCTTTCCCCTCTCCTCTTTGCCTTGAGTATCGAACCCCTGGCGCTGGCGATCCGGGAGAATGACCGCATCAAGGGCCTACCCTTCACGGGGGAACAGCACAAAATATCCGGACGACGTCCTGTTATCCTTAGGAGATGCCACTCAATCTCTACCTCCTGTCCACGAGGAGCTCTCCCGGTTTGAGGCGGTGGCAGGCTTCAGGGTCAACTTCGACAAATCACATATCCTGAACCTAACCTTGTCCCCTGCGGAAGTGGACCGGGTGCGCTTATTGACGACCCTGTCTTGGGCTCCCAGCTCTCTGATGTATCTAGGGGTGCACCTAACACCTACTGTAGGTTCCCTATTTGCGGCTAACTTTCCCCCCCTGCTGGCCTCGGTGAGAAGCGATCTGGATCGGTGGAAGCCAAAATTCCTCTCGTGGCTCGGCAGGATGCATGCTCTTAAAATGGTCCTCCTCCCTAAATTTCTATATCTTTCTCAAGCCCTCCCTATACCTGTGGACATGGATTTCTTCCGCCGCTTACGGACGATGATGTTGAAATTTGTTTGGCAGGGTGGCCGGGCCCGGATACCCTTTACGGCGCTTCGCCGGCCGAGGGGGGAGGGAGGGGTTGGGCTCCCGGACATGCTTCTATACTATAAAGCGGCACAGTTGCGGGTGATAGTGGAATGGTCTCAGCAGCTCTCAGAGAAGCACTGGCTGCATATGGACAGGGCAGTGGCGGGGAGGTCGATTTGGGATTTGATTTGGAAACCCAAAGTAGACCGACCGAAGAATGCTTACATTAGCACTCCCACCAGCACAGTTCTGAAGGTGTGGGACACGGTCGCCTGCGACGATCGCTGGACCACATTTCCGTCCCCCTTCACCCCCATCCACTTCAATCCGGCCTTTCCACCGGTGTGAGAAGTTGGCCTGATAGGTGATGTTTCCAATTCTGGAACCACCTGTTATCAGACCAAACAATCCCTTATGGTGTCTGGTTGTAAGTCAACCTTATTAGACAAGCTATCCTAGGGGTAGCATGGAATAAGCAGCCTAAAGGCTTAACTTAAGAGGTCGTGTTAAGCGAGCTGTTTTACCACCTACAATCCTGTAATATCAAATGAAAGGACACCACACAAGTATATATTATAAAAATATATGTATTTATTACTCACAATAATCCCCAGTACTCTTTATGAATAAAGGGGCACAAGCGTTAAATCAAAAGCACAGTATAACATACAAAGTTGCACAAATATGGATGAGGGCGAGGGGCCACTCAGACCATATACTAAACAAGTGGTATAAGAGATACCAATCGAACAGTGGTTAGGCCTAGGGCCTAGGGAATCGCTGGAAGCAGTCGGGACAAGCAATGCTGAAGTCGGGAAAAGCCCGCGGGATTCGGGTGCAGTGCAGAAAGCGCACGCATGCACCAATGTTAACCAATGGTGCGTAAAAGTTACAAAGTTAGAGTTAAAGGACACTTCCGCTGAACCTAGAGGAACAAAACTTAAGACACAGACCCTAGAGGTGTGTACCAGTGTGGGAACACCGGCGTTGCAATGTTACCTCACCCACAGGAAGCGGGTGCACAGGGTCGAAGTTGAGTCGGGTTTCGTCACGCAGGCTCTTGGTGCTTGGAGCTGAAAGGGCTGCAGGCAGGGTGAAAGAGAAGTGTCCGGTGGAGTCCAAGGGTGGACTCAAGTCGAAAAGTACCTGAAAGCAGAGGGGACAGAGTCTGGGTCACTCAGCAGTGACCAGGGTGGAACCAGGACGGAACCAGGCAATGTCGGGCGCAATCAGGTGGTTGTTGAGGAGCTTCTCTCCGCTGTCACGTGGGCTCTGGGGCATCTACGAAGTCCAGGAGCAGGTCACGATCTGTCCCACGCAGGCTCTCGCCGTCGGCGCTGTCGGCTTCAAGATTGGAGAAAACAACACTTGGCAAAAGCAATCCACGCGGAACCGGGAGATTGCTTCTCACTCAAACCAGGACGGTCAGAGTGGGGGCTCCTTTTCAGGGGAGCTGGTGCAAATCTGGAGCAACCAGAATCGCAAGTCGAATTTCAAGTTTCGTCGGCACAGGGGCCACAAGCTGGCTGGCAAGTGACCGGGCCAACGCATTGAGCCAAATGAAGCAGAAGGGCCCCACGCAGCACTCGTCGAGTGTGGAGGGCTGAACTTCGGTGCAAGAGTGGCTCAGGGTTGGGGCTTCTCAAACCCCGGTGTACAGCTTCGAGGGTCACTCATGGGCTGCACGGTCAGTGTCTCGTGGTCTTTCCAAGATGGCGTGCCCCACGCTTCCGGTCGCCTCCACGGGTCTCAGCTCTGCAGGGACTGTGGATCGGGCTGTTAGAAGGCAGGCAAGCTTGATTTCGTCGATCTCTGTCGCTCGAGTTCCGGCGGGAACTGCAACAAA
Source organism: Lissotriton helveticus (assembly GCF_964261635.1). Taxonomy (NCBI): domain Eukaryota; kingdom Metazoa; phylum Chordata; class Amphibia; order Caudata; family Salamandridae; genus Lissotriton; species Lissotriton helveticus. The sequence goes on along the minus strand of NC_136063.1, from coordinate 1,098,780,848 downwards.
GCAGACGTCGATGGCTGGATGGTGCCTGTTTGCACAGGGTGGTCACTCCTTGACCACAAGGGAGATTCTTCGGGCTTCTACGTCGAGTAGGATGTCGAAGGGTCCAGAGTTTCGTTTCTTATGTTTCATCAGGATAATCTGAAGTGCATTGGCACTGCTCCCACTCTTATTCGAATCTGGGGGGCTGGATTACCTGCTAGGTCCCCTCCTATGGGTGGGACCCAGGAAGGGGGTGGATACACCCCTTTCCTTTGATCCAGGCCGCCCTGGAACGAGGGCTGGAGTGCCCCAGAACCGGTTTGGCCGGATTATGCAAGGGGCAGCCTTGTGCTCCCCATGCAGTGTCTGGTTTCTTTCAAACCTCCCTGCTACAATCCACTATCTCCTGTCTGGGGGGGTGTAACACCTCCCTGCGACAGGAAACCCTTTGTCCAGGCCCCATTTGGCTGAGTTTCGGTCAGCTTCAGGGGGTCAGACTCGTGTCTGTGGCAGAGGCATCCATTTTGTGGATCCAAGGTCCTTTTAGAAATTAACCGCATTTAAGTAAAGTAACATGTCTTACCCCTCTAGAGGGGTGGAATGCTATCCCCGTCGCCAGAACTGGCGAGGGGATAGTATTCCAAATCGTATGACACCTTACACGACATGTTTTGATAAAGCCAAACCAAAGTTGCTATATAACCGCGAGGATTATAATGCACTTAAGAGTATATGGTATGGCATTATCCTGAAACAGCTTAGGGAGTTGTTCCCGACAGCTGCAGACAGGCTCAGCTCATGCTAGAGCTCCATCTCACATTAAACCACGCACTCTGCCTCCAGGATTGATGAGGCCTTCCATAGGAGTGGCTCACAGGTTAATATGTGTCCAGATATAGGTTTAGATATAGGTATACTATACCTAAGTAAGGGGTGATTACACCACCTTACCCCAGCTGAGTGATCAGCCAGTTGTGTCAATTTAAGAACCAGCCAGGGGTGGCAAAAGATATGCTGCAGCCCCTGGTAGGCCTTGGTGGCCCCTATGCCCTGGGCACCTATAGTGCATTATACAAGGGCTGACAAGGAGTCCATTTCCAATTGTGGTATGTGCCTATAGCACATGTATCATTAATTTAGTGAGAGAACAGCATGCTGGGGGTCTGATCAGCAGGCCCACAGCCTCAGTAGTCGAAAACCAGTGAAGCAAAAAGCAAAAATTTGGGGTGACCATAGGATAGCAGACCCTACTCTCCTACACAACCCCCCCCCCCAAACGCAGGGACATTAAACTAACCTTGACCAGATAAGTCTTCATGTTCTAAGTGGAAGTACCTGGAGAGACCATCTGCATTACCATGGTCAGTCAATGGGCGGTGCTCCACTGTAAAGTCCATCCCCTGTAGGGAAATGGACCACCTGAGCAGTTTGGGATTTTCACCCTTCATCTGATTGAGCCACAAGAGGGGCTTATGGTCTGTCTGAACTAGGAAGTGAGTTCCAAACAAGTAGGACCTCAACTTCTTCAGGGCCCAAACCACAGCAAAGGCCTCCCTCTCAATGGCTGACCAACGTTTCTCTCTGGGGGTCAGCCTTCTGCTAATAAAAGCAATGGGCTGGTCTTGACCATCTTGATTAAGTTGTGAAAGCACAGCTCCCACCCCCAACTCAGAAGCATCTGTCTGTACAATGAACTGTTTGGAGTAGTCAGGACTCTTCAGGATAGGTGCAGAGCACATGGCCTTCTTCAGGTCATCAAATGCCTTTTGACAGCTAACTGTCCACTGAACCTTTTTTGGCATCTTCTTGGATGTCAAGTCATTTAATGGTGTCACAATGGACCCATAGTTTTTCACAAACTTTCTGTAATACCCAGTCAGGCCCAAGAAGGCTCTGACTTGTGTCTGGGTAACTGGAGGAGCCCAGTCCTGTATGGTCTGGATTTTGCTCTCCAGTGGTTGAACCTGACCCCCACCTACTAGGTGGCCCAGGTACACAACCTTACTCTGCCCTATCTGGCACTTAGTAGCCTTGATAGTCAGGCCTGCCTTTTGCAGGGCCTCCAAAACCTTCTTCAGGTGGATCAGGTGATCCTCCCAGGTGGAGCTAAAGACAGCAATATCGTCTAGATATGCTGCACAAAAGTCATCCAACCCAGCAAGGACTTGATTCACCAACCTTTGGAAGGTGGCAGGTGCATTCTTCAAACCAAAGGGCATCACCACAAACTGATAATGTCCACTGGGGGTAGAGAATGCTGTCTTGGCTTTTGACTCCTCAGCTAGTCTGATTTGCCAGTAGCCAGCTGTCAGATCGAATGTGCTCAGAAACTTGGCAGAAGCCAATCTGTCAATGAGCTCATCTGCTCTTGGAATGGGATGTGCATCTGTCCTAGTGACAGCATTGAGACCTCTGTAGTCCACACAAAACCTCATTTCTCTCTTTCCATCTTGGGTATGAGGTTTTGGCACAAGGACTACTGGGCTGGCCCATGGGCTCTCTGATGGCTCAATCACTCCAAGCTCCAACATCTTTTGCACCTCAGCCTTGATGCAATCTCTGACATGATCAGGTTGCCTGTAGATCTTATTCTTGACAGGCAGACTGTCACCAGTGTCCACCTCATGGGTGCACCAGTTAGTCTGGCTGGGTGTGAGTGAAAACAAATGCCTGTGGGCCTGCAAAACTTGTCTGCAGTCCATCTGTTGCTGGTCAGTGAGGCTGCCTGCCAAGGCTACTCCATCAACTGAACCATCATCAGGGTTCTGAGAAAGCAGGTCTGGGAGAGGGTCACTCTCTTCCTCCTGTTCCCCATCTGTGGCCATGAGCAAGCTCATGTCCTCCCTGTCCACAAATGCTTTCAAACGATTCACATGGAGCACCCTGTGGGGGCTCCTAGGGGTTCCAAAGTCAACCAAGTAGGTGACTTCTCCCTTTTTCTCAATGATAGGGTAGGGTCCAGTCCATTTGTCCTGGAGTGCTGCTGGGGCCACTGGCTCTAGCACCCACACCTTCTGCCCTGGCTGAAACTCAACCAGAACAGCCTTTTGGTCATGCCAAGCTTTCTGTAATTCTTGACTGGCCTCCAGGTTTTTGGATGCTCTCTCCATATACTCAGCCATCCTGGAGCGGAGACCAAGTACATAGTCCACTACATCTAGCTTAGGCTTTTTGAGAGGTAACTCCCATCCTTCCTTCACCAAACATAATGGACCCCTCACAGGGTGGCCAAACAAAAGTTCAAAAGGGCTGTAGCCAACCCCCTTCTGTGGGACCTCTCTGTAAGCAAAGAGCAAGCAGGGTAAAAGAATGTCCCATTTCCGCCTAAGCTTCTCTGGTAATCCTTTTATCATTCCCTTGAGGGTCTTGTTGAATCTCTCCACAAGCCCATTGCACTGTGGGTGATAGGGTGTGGTAAACTTGTAGTTTACTCCACACTCCTTCCACATTGCTTTTAAATAGCTAGACATGAAGTTAGTACCTCTGTCTGACAATACCTCCTTTGGAAAGCCCACTCTTGAGAAAACTGCAATGAGGGCTTTTGCCACCACAGGTGCTGTGGTGGTCCTCAGGGGAATAGCTTCTGGATACCTGGTGGCATGATCCACTACCACCAGTATAAATCTGTTCCCAGATGCTGTTTGAGGATCCATGGGACCCACAATATCTATTCCAACTCTTTCAAAGGGTACCCCCACCACAGGTAGTGGTATGAGGGGGGCCTTTGTTGTGCCACCTGACTTACCACTGGCTAGGCAAGTGACACAGGAGCGACAAAACTCCTTGACATTTTCTGACATATGAGGCCAGTGAAAGTGTGAAACAAGCCTGTCCCACGTCTTGTTCTGGCCTAAGTGTCCTGCAAGGGGAATATCATGGGCCAAGGTAAGAAGGAAACCCCTAAACTTCAAAGGTATGACCAACCTCCTGGTTGTACCAGGCTTGGGGTCTCTAGCCTCTGAATAAAGGAGTCCATCATCCCAATACACAGTATGGGTACCTTGGGCATCCCCAGCAGCCTCAGCAGCAGCCTGCTGTCTGAGGGGTTCAAGGGAAGGGCAATCTAATTGAGCCTGCCTCAGGTCTGCCCTTGAGGGTCCCCCTGTCCCCAGAAACTCAACCTGGTCAGGTTCAAGCTCCTCAGAGACAGTCTCCTCTTGGACTGCAGAATCAGTTTCCTGTGAAACCTGATCCTCAACCTGGGGCAAGGTGGAAGGCTCAGCCTTTCCTCTCTTGCTCCTCCTCTTGGGTTGTGGTTGGTCTATTGTTCCAAGATCCACCACTGGTTCAGGAAGGCACTTCTTAGCCTGAGTCCTTGTCACTGCAAGGACATGTGCTGAAATCCCTAGCATTTCTGCATGAGTCCTGTACTCCACTTCTGACCAAACTGAGCTTTCAAGATCATTGCCTAACAGACAGTCTACTGGGAGGTCTGCACTCACAACAACTTTCTTTAGGCCATCTACCCCTCCCCAGGAGAAGTTCACAACTGCCACACTATGGGAAGTAGTGGAGTTGCTTGCATTGGTCACTAGGTAACTTTCACCTAGTACAATCTGTCCAGGGTCCACAAAGTCAGGTGTCACCATTGTGACACTGGCACATGTGTCCCTGTAGGCCTGAGCCAGTTTCTCATTGATTAAAGGCGTCTGCCTATATTTGCCCAGGTTACTGGGACTCACTGTAGTGGACAAAGCTAGGTCCACATCATATAGGAGAACTGCCTGAGTAGGGATTCTGACTAGGCCAGATCCTACTTCAGTACCCAGGGTTAACCCTACTACACCCTTTGGCTGTGTTCCACCACTGTTAACTGTACTAGGGGGTGCAGGTGCTTTAGGAGCTGCAGTGGTGGGGACTGGATTTGTCTTGGTGCATTCACTGCCCCAGTGTGAAACTGATTTGCAGGTATTACACCAAGGCTTCTTTGGGCCATTATTCTTCTTTTTCTTGTTTCCATTTTGGGAACCACCCTCCTTATTATTAGTTTGGGGGCCTGAAGACTTCTGGTCCTTTTCTTTATCTTTCTGATTTCCCCCCTTCTGGTCTGTTTTCTTCTGGTCACCACCTTGGTTCTGGGGTTTCTGCTTAATCCTTGTTCTGACCCATTTGTCCGCCTCCTTTCCCAATTCTTGGGGAGAGGTCAGATCAGAGTCAATAAGGTATTGATGCAACAGCTGGTTTGTACAGTTATTAAGGATCTGTTCTCTCATGATAAGATTGTACAATCCTGTATAGTCTGAAACTTTACTTCTCTGCAACCAACCCTCCAGAGCCTTAGTGGCACAATCTACGAAATCAGTCCAGTCTTGAGTCTGTGCTTTTTGGGTGTCTCTGAACAACAACCTGTATTGCTCAGTGGTTAGGCCAAACCCTTCAATAAGAGCACTCTTCAAGACAGAGTAGTTTTTGGCATCCTCAGGTCTAACTGTGAGGAGCCTGTCCCTCCCTTTCTCTGAAAAGGAGTACCATAAAATTGAAGCCCACTGATCCTGAGGAACCAGATGTACCATGCAGGCTCTCTCAAGAGCAGTCATCCATTTGTGGATGTCATCCCCTTCCTTGTAGGGGGCCACAATTTTTGTTAGGTTTCTATTATCATAGCTCCTGTCTTTTTCTCTAGGAATATTGCTGCCACCAGTGGCATCTAAGCCACACAATTTCTGCTCTCTTGCCAAGGCTACCTCCTCCCTCTCTATTTGGAGTTTGACAGCCCTCATTCTGGCCCTATGCTCTATCTTCTGAGAGGCAGTCATACCTCTCTGAGATTCTCTTGAGGCACTAGAAATATGAGAGCTCCCTGAGGGAGATCTCACTCTTCTGTTGCCTGGGAGAATGACATGGTGGGATCTGGGGAGGTGCTGGCCCTCTCCATTTCCCAGTAGGTCTAAGTTGGCCTGGTTAAGCCTGGCAACTAGGACCTGGCTACCCCTCTGATCCTGTTTTTCTGGGTCCTCTACATCTGAGTCCTCCTCCTCCTCCTCTTCCTCCTCTTCTTCTTCCTCTGGAGGGGTATCAGTTACAGGGGGGTTCACTCCATCTCCTGACTCTAAGGGAACTGCATTCGCCTTTTCTAAGTCATCCTGTTCTAGAATGGCTATCAGGGAAGGACTGGTGGGACTTCTGCCCCTTTTTAACCCTCTTGAGATGCACAAGGCAACCAAGTCTTTGTGGGTTAGTTTGTCATAGCTGGAAGTTGCCTGGGTAAGGTCAACTGTCACAGGAGCAGACCCTGAGGCTTTTCCTGTGTCAGACATGACTCTAGTGTGGTGTAAGTGATGCACCTACCTACACTAAGTGTTTCCCTACTGTACCTTGCTAGTGAGTTGTAGTCAGGGTGTGCTAATCCCTTTAATCTACAACTACTAAGTTCAGTAGAACTTAAATATGCTAAGCTTTTGATTTATATGTACCTAGAGGTACTTGATGTGATCTTTCAATTTGATAAAAGATTGCAATGGTAAAACAACAGCAAGCTCAAATCCCACCGCTGCCACCAATGTGAGAAGTTGGCCTGATAGGTGATGTTTCCAATTCTGGAACCACCTGTTATCAGACCAAACAATCCCTTATGGTGTCTGGTTGTAAGTCAACCTTATTAGACAAGCTATCCTAGGGGTAGCATGGAATAAGCAGCCTAAAGGCTTAACTTAAGAGGTCGTGTTAAGCGAGCTGTTTTACCACCTACAATCCTGTAATATCAAATGAAAGGACACCACACAAGTATATATTATAAAAATATATGTATTTATTACTCACAATAATCCCCAGTACTCTTTATGAATAAAGGGGCACAAGCGTTAAATCAAAAGCACAGTATAACATACAAAGTTGCACAAATATGGATGAGGGCGAGGGGCCACTCAGACCATATACTAAACAAGTGGTATAAGAGATACCAGTCGAACAGTGGTTAGGCCCAGGGCCTAGGGAATCGCTGGGAGCAGTCGGGACAAGCAATGCTGAAGTCGGGAAAAGCCCGCGGGATTCGGGTGCAGTGCAGAAAGCGCACGCATGCACCAATGTTAACCAATGGTGCGTAAAAGTTACAAAGTTAGAGTTAAAGGACACTTCCGCTGAACCTAGAGGAACAAAACTTAAGACACAGACCCTAGAGGTGTGTACCAGTGTGGGAACACCGGCGTTGCAATGTTACCTCACCCACAGGAAGCGGGTGCACAGGGTCGAAGTTGAGTCGGGTTTCGTCACGCAGGCTCTTGGTGCTTGGAGCTGAAAGGGCTGCAGGCAGGGTGAAAGAGAAGTGTCCGGTGGAGTCCAAGGGTGGACTCAAGTCGAAAAGTACCTGAAAGCAGAGGGGACAGAGTCTGGGTCACTCAGCAGTGACCAGGGTGGAACCAGGACGGAACCAGGCAATGTCGGGCGCAATCAGGTGGTTGTCGAGGAGATTTTGTCCGCTGTCACGTAAGCTCTGGGGCATCTACGAAGTCCAGGAGCAGGTCACGATCTGTCCCACGCAGGCTCTCGCCGTCGGCGCTGTCGGCTTCAAGATTGGAGCAAACAACACTTGGCAAAAGCAATCCACGCGGAACCGGGAGATTGCTTCTCACTCGAACCAGGAGGGTCAGAGTGGGGGCTCCTTTTCAGGGGAGCTGGTGCAAATCTGAGCAACCAGAATCGCAAGTCGAATTTCAAGTTTCGTCGGCACAGGGGCCACAATCCGGCTGGCAAGTGACCGGGCCAACGCGTTGAGCCAAATGAAGCAGAAGGGCCCCACGCAGCACTCGTCGAGTGTGGAGGGCTGAACTTCGGTGCAAGAGTGGCTCAGGGTTGGGGCTTCTCAAACCCCGGTGTACAGCTTCGAGGGTCACTCGTGGGCTGCACGGTCAGCGTCTCGTGGTCTTTCCAAGATGGCGTGCCCCACGCTTCCGGTCGCCTCCACGGGTCTCAGCTCTGCAGGGACTGTGGATCGGGCTGTTAGAAGGCAGGCAAGCTTGATCTCGTCAATCTCTGTCGCTCGAGTTCCGGCGGGAACTGCAACAAAGCAGACGTCGATGGCTGGATGGTGCCTGTTTGCACAGGGTGGTCACTCCTTCACCACAAGGGAGATTCTTCGGGCTTCTACGTCGAGTAGGATGTCGAAGGGTCCAGAGTTTCGTTTCTTATGTTTCATCAGGATAATCTGAAGTGCATTGGCACTGCTCCCACTCTTTTTCGAATCTGGGGGGCTGGATTACCTGCTAGGTCCCCTCCTATGGGTGGGACCCAGGAAGGGGGTGGATACACCCCTTTCCTTTGATCCAGGCCGCCCTGGCACGAGGGCTGGAGTGCCCCAGAACCGGTTTGGCCGGATTATGCAAGGGGCAGCCTTGTGCTCCCCATGCAGTGTCTGGTTTCTTTCAAACCTCCCTGCTACAATCCACTATCTCCTGTCTGGGGGGGTGTAACACCTCCCTGCGACAGGAAACCCTTTGTCCAGGCCCCATTTGGCTGAGTTTCGGTCAGCTTCAGGGGGTCAGACTCGTGTCTGTGGCAGAGGCATCCATTTTGTGGATCCAAGGTCCTTTTAGAAATTAACCGCATTTAAGTAAAGTAACATGTCTTACCCCTCTAGAGGGGTGGAATGCTATCCCCGTTGCCAGAACTGGCGAGGGGATAGTATTCCAAATCGTATGACACCTTACACGACATGTTTTGATAAAGCCAAACCAAAGTTGCTATATAACCGCGAGGATTATAATGCACTCAAGAGTATATGGTATGGCATTATCCTGAAACAGCTTAGGGAGTTGTTCCCGACAGCTGCAGACAGGCTCAGCTCATGCTAGAGCTCCATCTCACATTAAACCACGCACTCTGCCTCCAGGATTGATGAGGCCTTCCATAGGAGTGGCTCACAGGTTAATATGTGTCCAGATATAGGTTTAGATATAGGTATACTATACCTAAGTAAGGGGTGATTACACCACCTTACCCCAGCTGAGTGATCAGCCAGTTGTGTCAATTTAAGAACCAGCCGGGGGTGGCAAAAGATATGCTGCAGCCCCTGGTAGGCCTTGGTGGCCCCTATGCCCTGGGAACCTATGGTGCATTATACAGGGGCTGACAAGGAGTCCATTTCCAATTGTGGTATGTGCCTATAGCACATGTATCATTAATTTAGTGAGAGAACAGCAGGCTGGGGGTCTGATCAGCAGGCCCACAGCCTCAGTAGTCGAAAACCAGTGAAGCAAAAAGCAAAAATTTGGGGTGACCATAGGATAGCAGACCCTACCCTCCTACAACCGGCCTTATAGGAGGGACCCTATCGGCAGTGGCGTGAGGGTGGATGTCGAGCACTTACGCACTTGTTTCATGGGAGCGTTCCCCTCACATTCCACAACTGCATGCGCGATTATGGACTTCCGATCACAGAGCGCTTTCACCATGCCCAGCTTCTTCACTGGGCGACCTCGGCGGGAGTTCGCGAGGCCGCTACTCGTCCGCTTTCCCCTTTCGAGTCTTTCCTGCTTCGCACGTCTGCGATGCGGGGGGCAATCTCCTTCTTATATGGCCTGCTTCTGAACACTGCGGTCGCCCCGCGCCCTCGATACATGGAGCGTTGGGAGGTTCTCCTGGACCGAGACATCTCCGATACAGAATGGAAGCACCTCTGGAAGGATATAGCGGCACATAACCACTCCGTGCGCCTTAGGGAAGCCCATTTGAAAACCATGTATGATTGGTATTTGTATCTGTCCAGACTCCATCGCATCTTCGGATAGATGCTGGAGGGGTTGTGGCCTACTGGGAGACTTTCACCATATTTGGTGGGATTGCCCAATCATTCGCCCCTTCTGGACGGAGATACTCTCCCACATCAAGGAGATATTGGGATACCCGATCTCAGATTCAGTGGCCCATGTGCTACTGGGTCTCCGGGATCCACTGTTGGAGCATCAGACTAAGGCAGACAAGCGTATTCAATGGCTATGCCTAGGGGCGGCTAAGCTCACATTGGCAGCGGCATGGAAGAAACCACATGCCCCGCCTGTATCATTGTGGCACTCCAGGCTATGGGGACTTTTGAGCATGGAGAGAATGGGGTTACACAAAGGGGGGTTAAACCCATATAGTCACGGGGACCTGGGTGCTATGTAATACATATATAGGAGAGGGTCCCCGTACAAATAGTGTATGCCAAAGGGCCACACTCAAAAGTGATTAATTACAAATTAGAAAAAGGATCGACAAAATTTCCATTGGTAATAAGGTTTTATTACCAAAGGGTAGAAGACAAAAATTATCAGTTTCAATACAAAATTTCATATATTAACAAGCCCCAAGGGGGGGGGAAAACCAAGGGAAGGGAGAAAAGAAAACTAAAAAGGTAATAAGACAAATATACACAATATAGATAGTGACCTGATTATTACAAGATTAAATGACACTGTACAAAAAATTGACAATACAAAGGCCAAAAATACGGCCAAAATCAAACAATTCACAAAATGTCAAAAAACATCCAGCACATATGGTAATTCAAATTAATAAGGGTTGTGACTGGTGTATCAATAGAAGACAAACAGTCGACGTTTCGACCCCTAATAACAGGCTGAGTAAAGTCCTTTCACGGGGTCTTCATCAGGACGTCATACAGGGAAGGGGAAGGGGCCACACTGTGGGAAGAAACATTTAGGCTTTAATACATGGTAAAGACGGCTGTTTGTCCAATAGTCTAAACCAAGCAATTAATTTAACGATATTGCAGCAAAATTAAATTACCATGGGGTACGGCCTGTGAGGAGGGCTCTGTACACAAGATTGGCGCCACGCAGTTAAGTCGCGGTCAATCACTAATGGTCGGAAAATCAACAGGAGAGGAGAAAGTAAACAGTTAAGTCTGTACATACGCTTATGTCGAAATACATCTTAGGGTAAGTCAAAACCAACACAAGGGGCCTTATATTTATCAGTTCGGGCGGCCACAAGAATAGGACAACAGAACTTGTTGCCTCTCTTGTATTCATAAGATTAAAAACTAAATACTTCAATACCTCGAAACTCTGGCGAAATTATTGCACCAGGAAACAGCGGGTGGGGCACTCTTAATGAGAAACGACCATCCGGACAAGCTGGAAATCAGTAAGTGAAAGCACTCGTGTTACTGAATGCAGGAATTAATGACACACGGAATTCATGAGTTAATTCAAGGCCAAAATGGCGAACTTACAAGAGATTATACTGTGAACAAGATCAGAGGTCTCCGTCACCCTGGTAATGTGAGGAGCCGTCTGCTTGGAAGGACTGCTAACACGAAGGCGGGTAGGAGTATGGTTGTCAAATCCAACCTGCCATCGGAGAAATAATTAAAGAGAAGAGCTAGTATATTTGGAATTTTTTTATTTTTTTATTTATTTTTTTATTTTTTTTCATCACACACAACCCCGCCACTTTGCATCTCAGAGTTCCGAAATTAATCACTATTCCGTTTTTATAGGAATCAAGGGACCACGAGCCCCGCTCACTAATCGCCCTCCGTCTGCGGTGCCTCGCAGTATAAACACCGGCCTTGCTCTCAGACGGAAAGGTCGTGCATCACCATTTCCTGTGAGTTAGAGCCATAATACGATCTTGTACGGTTGTGTGTGATGAAAATTTTTTTTAAAAAAAAATAAAAAAAAAAATAAAAATGTTTCCAAATATACTAGCTCTTCTCTTTAATTATTTCTCCGATGGCAGGTTGGATTTGACAACCATACTCCTACCCGCCTTCGTGTTAGCAGTCCTTCCAAGCAGACGGCTCCTCACATTACCAGGGTGACGGAGACCTCTGATCTTGTTCACAGTATAATCTCTTGTAAGTTCGCCATTTTGGCCTTGAATTAACTCATGAATTCCGTGTGTCATTAATTCCTGCATTCAGTAACACGAGTGCTTTCACTTACTGATTTCCAGCTTGTCCGGATGGTCGTTTCTCATTAAGAGTGCCCCACCCGCTGTTTCCTGGTGCAATAATTTCGCCAGAGTTTCGAGGTATTGAAGTATTTAGTTTTTAATCTTATGAATACAAGAGAGGCAACAAGTTCTGTTGTCCTATTCTTGTGGCCGCCCGAACTGATAAATATAAGGCCCCTTGTGTTGGTTTTGACTTACCCTAAGATGTATTTCGACATAAGCGTATGTACAGACTTAACTGTTTACTTTCTCCTCTCCTGTTGATTTTCCGACCATTAGTGATTGACCGCGACTTAACTGCGTGGCGCCAATCTTGTGTACAGAGCCCTCCTCACAGGCCGTACCCCATGGTAATTTAATTTTGCTGCAATATCGTTAAATTAATTGCTTGGTTTAGACTATTGGACAAACAGCCGTCTTTACCATGTATTAAAGCCTAAATGTTTCTTCCCACAGTGTGGCCCCTTCCCCTTCCCTGTATGACGTCCTGATGAAGACCCCGTGAAAGGACTTTACTCAGCCTGTTATTAGGGGTCGAAACGTCGACTGTTTGTCTTCTATTGATACACCAGTCACAACCCTTATTAATTTGAATTACCATATGTGCTGGATGTTTTTTGACATTTTGTGAATTGTTTGATTTTGGCCGTATTTTTGGCCTTTGTATTGTCAATTTTTTGTACAGTGTCATTTAATATTGTAATAATCAGGTCACTATCTATATTGTGTATATTTGTCTTATTACCTTTTTAGTTTTCTTTTCTCCCTTCCCTTGGTTTCCCCCCCCCCTTGGGGCTTGTTAATATATGAAATTTTGTATTGAAACTGATAATTTTTGTCTTCTACCCTTTGGTAATAAAACCTTATTACCAATGGAAATTTTGTCGATCCTTTTTCTAATTTGTAATTAATCACTTTTGAGTGTGGCCCTTTGGCATACACTATTTGTACGGGGACCCTCTCCTATATATGTATTGGAGAGAATGGTGGACATCTTTTTGGGCGACTTTAAGAATTTCCTTTTTCGTTGGGGACCACTAGTCCGCTTTTTGTCATCTGGACTGCCATCTGCGGTATGCCCGTCCACGCTACGTGCACTACACTTGTTTCAAGTATGAACGGAATGCATGACTTCCCAGCTTACTACGTTGTGAGAGTGCTTTTGTCGTCACCACTGGGGGTGGGTGGGGGGTGGAAGGGAAACCAGTTGGGGTTTGGTTTATGTTCCTTGTTGCGACTTTCTTTAGCCCCCGGGGTCTCAGGACCTCTATAGCATCTGGCGCCCGTCTTCTACCATCCTCGGACAGTTTACTGCGAACATTTGAGAAGGCATTAGCATTACGGCTGCACTTCCTTTGCTGGGGCCTCTACCATTATTGGTCACTCACTGCTTTTATTTCCAATGCGTATTACATTCCCCTGTGTGGGATTTGTGGCGGAGTTGTCGCCTATTTCTTTTTCTTTGTTCCCCTTCTTTCCCTACCTCCTCTTTCTTTTCTGGAAAACTTTGAATACAATAAAAAACATGTTTTACAAAAAAACAAATCTTATTTATTAGAAATGGGGTTACTGGTTGAGAGTAAGAAATCCTATTCGAACAGAAAGCACAATCCTAGTTAGGGTGGAGTCACAAGCAACCAGTGCTCAACCCTCTGGTAGCTTGGCATATAGCCGTCAGGCTTAATTTAGAGGCAATGTGTAAAGTATTTATGCAGCACTTCTATAAATGATAAAAGTCCTACACTAATGTAGAAAAATAGAGTACATTTTAATACATCAATCAAGACCACAATGACAAACATTCAATCAGTAGAACCAACGATATGCAGTTTTAAAGATTTCAGTAAAAATAAGGCAAAAAAGCAGAAAGCACCAACTGTGGATATCTGGTCATGCTAGACCAGGACAAAGTCACAAGTTCAGGTCAACCACAATGGAGCACTGGCAGGCTACAGAAACCCACCTAGGCCTGCTGAACAAGGGTACCTTAAATCCTGGCTGTGAAGAGTTGCGGAGTCCCAGGTCAAGGATCCGTAGCGCAGCCGAAGTGATGCGATGTCTGAGTCGAAGATAAGTCGCACAGCGTCGGTTCTGAGGAGTTGCGTCATCATTGAAGATGCCGTTAGGGAGGGGCTGGCAAAGCGAAGTCCTGAGTCGCGGATGCTTATCCCACCAGCTAGTTCTGAGGAAGCTGTGGGGCTAGCGATGCGGAGTCCTGCAGAGTCGTTGAGGCTGCCATTGAGAAGAAGCGTACATTGCAAGAGAATGCATCAGGGATGTGTAGCACAGCGGTGGTTCTGATCAGGCTGCAAGCTAAGAAGTTGATGCAAAGTCCTTGTGCAGGAAAGTCAATGCAGTAGAGGTGATTCGTTGATTCTGCTCGGGGTTGCACCATGCAGCAGAGGCGATATGCCAGTTCGGTTGAGTGCTTATGTGATCGTGGATCTTGGGACCCAGGAAACACACTTTTGAATCAATATTTGTACCCTCAACAGGCTCAGTGGGGGATTCACATCAAGCACCAATCACGCAGCTGAAAACAACACAAACTGTTACAATACAATTGACAATATACGAGTGCAGAGACACATCCCATTTGGCATTGATAGTACTGTTGGATCCACAGATGGGCTGGCAGAGCACCTTCAGACCCACTTCCAAGGCTCCAGAACTGTGGTGGCACCACTTTGCTGGGTAGAACTCACAGATGGTAGAGTGCAGATGCTGGGTTCAAGGTTGTTGAAGCCTTTTGTCCCTGAGGCTCTAGTCAGGAGGCCAGCCGACTTGGAGTCACTCTGGTGGTCCTGGGTTCAAAAGTTGTAGGTCCAGTCCTTCTCATCCAGGCAAGAAGGCATCAGGCAGCAGATCAGCACAGTAGGACAGCAGTCCTTCAGAGTAGTAGTCCAGCAGAGTGGCAGTCCTTTCAGAAGCACATCATTCCTTCTTCCTAGCAGAGTCCAGGCAAGAAGGCAGCAGTTCAGCGCAGTAGGACAGCAGTCCAGCAGAGCAGCAGTCCAGCAGAGTGGCAGTCGTTAATTATTTTTTTCAGCAGCATAGCAGTCCTCCTTCATAGCAAAGTACAGAAGTGTACTGAAGAGTTGGGGGTCTGAGGTCCAAAAGGTATACATGGTGCCCACTTTTAAGTGGAAGAAGCTTTTAGCGTGTTCCATCTCTCTGATGTGTCAGGCATCCCCTTCCTCCCTGCCCTGGCCCCAACTTGTCTGGGGTCACAATAAACTAGATGTATATACTTTTATTTGATTTCTTAAAATCATAAAAAAGGGTGGAACATACTGCCATGAGATGTACAATGTAACGCAGATGTATTAGATAAAAGAATTACCATAACATTTTTTTTTTGTATTAATGACCCGCGCGTGGTGTAAATTAGTTCCAGGGTCCAACGGTTTGTTATAAACTACTTCGACCCCGATTCTTTAAAAATTAGATATAAACATAACTGTGCCACCTATTTCAAGTAAAGTACTTGTGCTAAAAAGGAAAGGGGAGAAAAGGAAAGTGCAGATTTTAAAAGTTCTGGAAAGGACTCAGCCCGAGTGCGTGGTGGACTGCTGGTCATCTGTCCTTCTTTTCAAGTTCTTTTGTCGCGGAGTCCTTCTTTTCAAGTTCTTATGCTGCTAAGTTCAAGAATTTAATAGTCCTACAGGACAGTTGGACAGGGGAACCACTGAGACATTTTATGACTGCCGCTCTGCAAGTCCTTATTTGTGTTTCCCTTAAAATTGGCCATAAAGGATATTCCTCGAGTTGTGTAAAGCAAGGCAGATGCATAGTAGGTGTAATAGTGACTCTGCTCCTTTCCCACAGAGGCGGCAATCTGAGGTTGACCAGGTCTGTAGCCATTTTGGAGTAATATCTTTTGTCGTAAAGGACCCCAGTCTCAATAGGGTCAGTTTCCGCTTGTAGTGATCTGTAAAGCCTTCTTGTAGATATAGTTGCAGTTTCAACTGTTTGTAAGTTTGCATCACCATCCAAGCATGACTTTTGCCGGCCAAGAAGGCTTTATCTGTTTGCAACGATAGTTGTTTGCTTGCTTCACTGATGATTTGTTTGAATGCGAGGTATAGCATTGATGTGTGCTAGGCTTCCTCGAAGTTTAATGTTGAAAGTACTTGTTTTAAAATTCGAAATATGGACTTGTTCTGCCTTGCTTGTTTTTCAAACTCCTCCCAGCAGTGATGGTCTGGCATGTTATATTTGACTGCCCTCAGGCTCCAATAATATTTGACCAGGACTCCTTGTCTAGCCAGTATCTGATGTTTTAGACCATGTTCCAGACGTATTTGCACCTGGGAGATGGGGGTCACAATAGACTTGTATAAAACTCTTTGTGAGAATGCCCAGGGAGTGCCTTTGTGATGTGTAAGTGTGGTAGATGACAGCTCTCCCCCTCTTTAATTCAAAGTGGTCAATTCTGCCACCTCCTATCGTCCCTTTGTTTCACTGTCTGGAAGAAATACACAAAGACCAACTGCCAGCTACTCCTAGTCTAGTGACCTAGGAACAGACTGCAGGCACCAAATGGTTAGGACAAGAAAATGCTAACTTTCTAAAAGGGGCACTTTGAGAATTGTGATTAAAAATCAGATGTTACCATTAAAGAGGGCTTCTAATTACAATTCTTTAGACACTAAATTCAATCTGTCTACCTGTTACCAATCGGAAGTTACAGCTTATTAAATGTAATAATGTAACTCCAATGTAATCCTATGACAGAGTCAGGCCTTGCCTTTTCTTTTCATAAACCTTTTTATTGGATTTCAATCTTATACATGTCATACAAAAGTCATACCATACTCGTCTGTTGCAGTATTACAATCAAAATTACCATTGTCGTGACAAATAGCAGCATGGGAATTCATCGAGTAGGTATGTAGGTACTCTATCACTGGTGTGCAAGCTCCCCACCATGTCCATAGGAGATGCTGAAAGTTAACGAGGAGGCGGTCGTTGGCAAGGTTACTGCCGTTCCCCAACCCGTACGACAGTCTCTAGTCCATCGTCCCCTGCAAAGGGTGTCGATAAGTGGTAATCCATAATCGTAACTGAACTTGGGGATTTAGAACCAGGGGAGTGAAGGGATCGAGGGGGGAAGGAGGAATGGGCGTGGGGCACGTACGGTGGGGGCAAATGTACTGGAACTCCGTAGTTTGCCATCTAGTGTATGTAGTCTTTTCTATCCTGACCGATGGCACATGTTCCCGGAGAGTGGATCGGGGGGTAAGCTGGTGTAGCCAGGGAGGGGAGTATGCGCAGGCGGATCAGGGTGCGCTTGGTCCGAGTATCGCTTGTGTGGCCTGTGGGGGTTCCGCGCCATCAGCGTGTGTTTGCTTAAAGTTTTGTAGGAGCATCACCCATTCTAAGGAAATAGGACGCTTTTGTATGCCTCAAGCATCCTCCTGACCAATAAGGTCTTCTTCCGCCGCCGCCCACTTCTTTACCGCCCCCACCATGCTGCTATTAGTGGACCCTCTGCTGCGTGCCAGTGTATTGCGATATTACGTTTTGCTAGTAGGACGGCCAACAGTGAAAATTTGGTCTCTACCTTCTTGCATGACAGAGGCAAGCCTTGCAGTAGTGGGAAAAAAAACACATTGAGAGTTTTTAACTACTAGGACAGATAAAACTTAAATGTAAATATCTTACTTTTTTAATACACTACACCCTGTCCTCTGGGCTGTTCAGTGCCTACCCTGGGAGTGACAAGTGTATTAAAATCAGTGCTGCAGGCCCACTAGTAGCATTTAATTTAAAGGCCCTGGACACATGTAGTACCACTGTACTAGGGACTTAAAGGTAAATCAAATATTCCAATTTGGTATAAGACACTTATACCATGTTTAAGGAGAGAGCACAAGCATGTTAGCTCTGATTAGCAGTTGTAACGTGTGCAGAGTCCTATAAGCCAACAAAAACTGGTTCAGAAGGGTGAAGGCAAAAAGTTTGAGGATGACCCTGCAGAAAGGGCCAAGTCCAACATTAATTGCTGTATCTGTGAAAATACTTGGTGGGAACGGATTTCTCTTGAAGGTATACTTATCATTTATAAATTGAGCTTGGGCATAAATCTGTGTCTGCACAAATTTTATTATTTGAAATAATGTTTTTTTAAGTAGAAGTAATTATGCACTTGTAAATATAATCTTAAAACGTGTTTTTGTTTTGACTTTTTATAGAATTTGAACGAAATCTAGAATTATAAATTTAGATTTAAATATAAATGTGGTTGCCCTGAAGTAGAGACTGATGTTAGTCACGAAGAATGTGCTGGAAACAAAATACGATTTTTTGTTTAAATAAAACAAACTTCTGATGATACTTCAACAATAAACATATGTGCATAAAAAATGTGTTACAACACCATCTTCATTAGAGGCAGCCACCAGCATACATCAATATTATTATGATCCAGTAATATATTTATTCGCATACAACTTATTGCCTAATTTATATAACAACTTTCTTTTCAACCCAAAATGCACCCCAGTATTACAATATATTTTTATGAACAAATAACAATGTCCATTTTATGGGTTCACAAGTACGTTGGCTGCCACAGGTGTAGAGATACACCAACATGTTTCGCTGGGGAGAGTATTACTGAGGCTGATGCAGCACTTTAGACAACACCTTCAAAGCATATACAACTAATGCTCTAGCCTTGAGAAAGCGGGCCCACTCTGCAAAACACGTTTGGACTGTATCTGTAAGCCTGCACCAAAATCGAATTGGTGGGCACACACAGGATTGCATACCTGTCTTCTGGGTTGTTGAGCTGGAAAATAGTACTACCCCCTGGTATCCTAGCCCAGGCCACCTCAAGCTGTGTGAATGTCCTACTTTTATTAAACTCCCTGGTGATTAGTTTGTGGTTCTCCCCTTGTACTTCTATCAGCAACCTGTACATATCTCATTTACCATACCAACCTGAATGGCACTAATCCAACACCATGAAAAGTGAGTACCTCATTTTGTCTTGTGGCATGCTCCTTGAACGGTGACAGCTAATTATACTGGAGTACCCAGACAGTATCGGAATTTTTGGAAGCATCAAATATGAAAATTGCTGACAAAATTTAGTGTAACTCACTGCTTATGCCCTTCATGTGTAGGGCGTTATGGCATTACCAATCGAGTGCACATGCAAAGTGGCATCAGATACATTAGCTGCTAGTTTTGCTAGGTCTGTGGAAAACAAGCATGTTAGTTGTCCCTGTGTACGTCTTCAGATGATTCAGATGCAAATAAACTGGGGGGACGTCCGGTACACATTTTGGTAGACCTCTACAAGTCGAAATGTTTGTCTACCGTAATATATGGTGCGGGGATATGGGGTATTGTCGATACTAGAGATATTCAACTCTGTGAAAACTCCTTTCTTCGTTTTCTATTAGCACTTCCAATTTCAACATCAACCTATGTGTGTCACAGAGAACTAGGTTTGCCCTATGTGTCTGACCTCATTAAAATAACCCCAGTGCTATTATGGCAAAAGGTTTGGACATCTGAAAAAACTGGACTCAATAGGGAGATCATACAGGACTGCTGTGTGCTTTAGGAGGCGCATAAAATTCGTTGGTTCTCCTATGTGAAGACATTTTTATTTGAAATCGGACACTCTGAATATTTCGATTCCCCTAATACTTTAACCTCTATTACTAGACGAAAGTTGAAAGAAATGTGTCTTGAACTGCTAGAGACAAAGCGATGGCAGATAGAGGGAAATAAGGGGTCTGTAATACAAAATCAATTAATCGTGCAGGGATACGATCTACAACAATATTTAATTCTTATACAGAGTAGCTTCTCTAGGATGCTCCTAACACGTTTCAGAGGGGAAACTTTTTTTAGACTGGTAACCTTTCCAGAAACAAATATATGGTTAAAAGATTTGCCCCCATGCCCCTGTGACGGTGTTTCACAACAGTCTACAATTCACTGTGTTTTGTTCTGTAAATTTTACTCATTCGCCAGGAAGAAATATTTAATGTTTCTATTGAAGAAATGGGGATTGAGACAGTGCAGACCCGCTTATTTCAAACTCCAGATGTTGGAAGATGAATTGTCTATGCACCTAATGTCAAATTTTTTGAAAAATGTGATCAAGTGTAGAAAATCAATGAATTGACACCTTATTAGATTAGTATTGTGTACTACCCTGTATTAATTGGATTTGTAATTTATTGTAATGTAATTTTATTGTGTCTTGTGCTCGCTTTTATGATTTTTAACACTGAAATCGAATAAAGCTATCTTTGAACTTTGATTCAGACAGTCCTAAACCAACTGAAAGGAAACACTTGGCACTCTATAAAAACTCAAACAACTAAAGCAGAACCAAGCTGAAGTCAACAGAAGTCTCCATCGTAAATATTAATAGCTTCCATATACTCGTTGCAGAACACATAGGCCCACATTAGGATGGCGGGCAAACTTTGCCCGCCCACCACCCTTGCGGAAAACGGGACCGCCCGCCTTAAGGGCGGGGGTCCCAACGTTAGCATTAGGATGCGTCTGCCACAGTGGCGGGCGCATCCCTCATTTCTAACATTGTGGGGGGCGGTGCTCACTGCACCGCCCGCCACAATGTCAGAAATGCATGCATGCATTTGCATACACGAAGCGGCAGGCACCGCGCGGTGCCTGCTGCTTCGTGTATGCAAATGTTGGGGGGTACCACAGGTACCCCCGTGTGCACCCCCCACCTCTCCTTCAATCTGGGGGCCCGCAGGGGGCCCCCTGAGTGAAGACCGCCTGCCTTTCCGTGGCGGCATCGCCGCCACGGAAAGGCATCTGAATTGGCCCATCGTAATATGGCTGGCGGTGTCTATTATTTACAACAAGGGGTGGTGATGGACAGAGTCTCTGAATTAAGCAGAGTACTCTCACCCAGTCAAGAGATCAGGGCTAGATCCAACACCGTTTTTTAGCTCATTGCACCATCCCAGTTTCAGAACCTGGCTGTATGCAAATTAGTCTGTCCCTGGCCCAGTGCATCATGGGAACAGGGCAGACCAGACTACAAAAGCCAATTCTTACACTGGGAAGGAAACAAGCTTCCGGGGACCGGTTTCTGGCATTACAGCCGTCTTCGGCCCGGCTTGCTTGAATCCTGATGGTGCAATGAGCAAGGGACTCACATCTGAGTATACCCTTCCACGCTTAGGGTGGACAAAATTATTTACAACAAGGGGTGGTGATGGACAGAGTCTCTGAATTAAGCAGAGTACTCTCACCCAGTCAAGAGATCAGGGCTAGATCCAACACCGTTTTTTAGCTCATTGCACCATCCCAGTTTCAGAACCTGGCTGTATGCAAATTAGTCTGTCCCTGGCCCAGTGCATCATGGGAACAGGGCAGACCAGACTACAAAAGCCAATTCTTACACTGGGAAGGAAACAAGCTTCCGGGGACCGGTTTCTGGCATTACAGCCGTCTTCGGCCCGGCTTGCTTGAATCCTGATGGTGCAATGAGCAAGGGACTCACATCTGAGTATACCCTTCCACGCTTAGGGTGGACAAAATTATTTACAACAAGGGGAGGTGATGGACAGAGTCTCTGAATTAAGCAGAGTACTCTCACCCAGTCAAGAGATCAGGGCTAGATCCAACACCGTTTTTTAGCTCATTGCACCATCCCAGTTTCAGAACCTGGCTGTATGCAAATTAGTCTGTCCCTGGCCCAGTGCATCATGGGAACAGGGCAGACCAGACTACAAAAGCCAATTCTTACACTGGGAAGGAAACAAGCTTCCGGTCCCCGGTAGCTTGTCTCCTTTCTGGTGAAGAATTGGTTTGGTAGTTTGGTCTGCCCTGTTCCCATGATGCACTGGGCCAGGGACAGACTAATTTGCATATAGCCAGGTTCTGAGCTGGGATGGGGCAGTGAGATAAATAACGGTGATGGATCAAGCCCTGATCTTTGGACTGGGTAAGAGTGGTCTGCTTAATTCAGACACTCTGTTCATCACCACCCCCTTTTCTGAATCGTTTTTGGCCACTATAGGTGTGGCAGGGTATACTCAGACATGAGTCCCTTTCTCACTGCTCCATCAGGATTCAAGCAAGCCGGGCCGAAGAGGCTGAAATGCCAGAAACCGGTCCCCGGTAGCTTGTCTCCTTTCTGGTGAAGAATTGGCTTGGTAGTTTGGTCTGCCCTGTTCCCATGATGCACTGGGCCAGGGACAGACTAATTTGCATATAGCCAGGTTCTGAGCTGGGATGGGGCAGTGAGATAAATAACGGTGATGGATCAAGCCCTGATCTTTGGATTGGGTAAGAGTGGTCTGCTTAATTCAGACACTCTGTTCATCACCACCCCCTTTTCTGAATCGTTTTTGGCCACTATAGGTGTGGCAGGGTATACTCAGACATGAGTCCCTTTCTCACTGCTCCAACAGGATTCAAGCAAGCCGGGCCGAAGAGGCTGAAATGCCAGAAACCGGTCCCCGGTAGCTTGTCTCCTTTCTGGTGAAGAATTGGCTTGGTAGTTTGGTCTGCCCTGTTCCCATGATGCACTGGGCCAGGGACAGACTAATTTGCATATAGCCAGGTTCTGAGCTGGGATGGGGCAGTGAGATAAATAACGGTGATGGATCAAGCCCTGATCTTTGGACTGGGTAAGAGTGGTCTGCTTAATTCAGACACTCTGTTCATCACCACTCCCTTTTCTGAATCGTTTTTGGCCACTATAGGTGTGGCAGGGTATACTCAGACATGAGTCCCTTTCTCACTGCTCCATCAGGATTCAAGCAAGCCGGGCCGAAGAGGCTGAAATGCCAGAAACCGGTCCCCGGTAGCTTGTCTCCTTTCTGGTGAAGAATTGGCTTGGTAGTTTGGTCTGCCCTGTTCCCATGATGCACTGGGCCAGGGACAGACTAATTTACATATAGCCAGGTTCTGAGCTGGGATGGGGCAGTGAGATAAATAACGGTGATGGATCAAGCCCTGATCTTTGGACTGGGTAAGAGTGGTCTGCTTAATTCAGACACTCTGTTCATCACCACCCCCTTTTCTGAATCGTTTTTGGCCACTATAGGTGTGGCAGGGTATACTCAGACATGAGTCCCTTTCTCACTGCTCCATCAGGATTCAAGCAAGCCGGGCCGAAGAGGCTGAAATGCCAGAAACCGGTCCCCGGTAGCTTGTCTCCTTTCTGGTGAAGAATTGGCTTGGTAGTTTGGTCTGCCCTGTTCCCATGATGCACTGGGCCAGGGACAGACTAATTTGCATATAGCCAGGTTCTGAGCTGGGATGGGGCAGTGAGATAAATAACGGTGATGGATCAAGCCCTGATCTTTGGACTGGGTAAGAGTGGTCTGCTTAATTCAGACACTCTGTTCATCACCACCCCCTTTTCTGAATCGTTTTTGGCCACTATAGGTGTGGCAGGGTATACTCAGACATGAGTCCCTTTCTCACTGCTCCATCAGGATTCAAGCAAGCCGGGCCGAAGAGGCTGAAATGCCAGAAACCGGTCCCCGGTAGCTTGTCTCCTTTCTGGTGAAGAATTGGCTTGGTAGTTTGGACTGCCCTGTTCCCATGATGCACTGGGCCAGGGACAGACTCATTTGCATATAGCCAGGTTCTGAGCTGGGATGGGGCAGTGAGATAAATAACGGTGATGGATCAAGCCCTGATCTTTGGACTGGGTAAGAATGGTCTGCTTAATTCAGACACTCTGTTCATCACCACCCCCTTTTCTGAATGGCGGTGTCTATTAGACACAGCCACCATATTAATCCTTTTCCGCCCTGGCCGCAAGGCGACCGGGGCGGAAAAGCGGTGGACGGTCTTTCCGTCCGCCGTGGTCCCCCCCGCCATACTAATATTCACTTGCAGATGTCGGGCGGATTGCCCCCGCCAGGCCGGCGGTGGCTACCGCCAGCCTGGCGGGGGCAATCCGCCCGACATCCTAATGGGCCCCTTAGTTTCAATTGATTTTCATTGTTCAAAAGCATCATACTTCCTGCCTGACTTTCAGGAAATTAGGCATCTATCAGTGGTAAAATTGCCAATGTGTGATGACTATACTGTAGCATGTTGACAACTCATATACTGAGTGGTAATTTACCGGTCTTACCAAGTTCACATTCGTACCAATACTCAGACTTTGAGCCTGACCGCACCTAGCTAACCATCTGTACTAGACCCACATATTGTTTACCTGCATGATGCCGAAAGGCTGGCCCAGGTCCACAAAAATTCAGCTTTCACTTAAATTGAAGTATCAAAGAGCTTCTTGCCTTCGGAAGGTGGATTTCAAGAGTGGTGGCCACCTCCTCAGTCTGCATTCCTTGAGGCTGAGCTAAAGAGAATGTCCTTGAAACTGGTGCTGACACATGTTCTGTTCATGCTAGTTTAATGTGCTGATTTTTACAGTATTTTTTGGTGTGGTACGTGGAAGTGTGAAGTAAATGACCAGGGCACAATAGGTTCCTTAAAGGTAGGCCTTTCTTCAGTTCCGTGGGAAACAACCCGATCCCATCCTGGCCAGCGGTCAACTGCCCAGAATGGAATCCTACTTGAATTACAAAGGCATGTGGAATCTGACATCTGTCAGATTCCACACAAAGAGCATAACAAGCAGAAATAAGTATAAATTACAACACATCTCCTTTTCTTCAAAGAAAAACAAAAGTAAAGACTGAAAGAAAAGAGGGGAATGAGAACAAGGAGTGACCGGAGAAAAAGAGGAAAGAAGAGAGACGAAAAGGGAAGGGGCAAAAGCAAACAATGGAAGGATCATTAAATATTGTCATTTGGTTACAAAAGAGCCTTGCACTCTGAAAGGTTCCCAAACATAGTAATTTAAATACAAAGGAGCCTTACACTCTCTAGAGTTTTTCCCTTCACCATAACCACAACCTTCAGCACTCTGACTCTCGAGAAGCACTGAATCAAAAATATCCCTTTGAGAACTCAATCGTTCCCCCTGGCCGTGACTGAAAGGACATCCGCCAGAGAATTCAAAATCCTTCATGAACAAAGTACCATGTGTACGAGAGTAGGGTCTGCTATCCTATGGTCACCCCAATTTTTGCTTTTTGCTTCACTGGTTTTTGACTTAATGTGGCTGTGGGCCTGCCAATCAGACCCACAGCCTGCTGTTCTCTCTCTAAATGTATGCCAATGCACTTTAGGTGCATTACCAATTGGAACATGGATCACCTTATGAGCCCCTATACAGTGTACCCTAGGTACCCAGGGCATTAGTGCATCCAAGGCCTACCACGGGCTGCAGCACGTATTGTGCCACCCTTGGCCTGGCCTTACTATTTGACACAACTGGCTGATCACTCGGCTGGGGCAAGGTGGTGTAATCACCCTTTGCTTTAGGTATAGTACCTCTATATCTAACCCATACAAGGACACACTGTAACCTATAAGTCACTCCTATGGCAGGCCTTATCGATCCTGGAGGCAGAGTGCTAGGTTATGTGTGAGATGTTGCTCTAGCACGAGCTGAGCCTGTCTGCAGCTTTCGGAACCATGTCCTTTAGCTGTTTCCTGATAGCGTCATACCATATACTCTTAAGTGCATTATGAACCTCGCGGTTAAATGCTAACTCTGGTTTGACATTGTCAAAACATGTCAAGTAAGGTGTCATACGAATTGGAATACTACCCCCTCGCCAATTCTGGCGACGGGGGTAGCATTCCACCCTTCTAGAGGGACACGACATGTACAGAACCTGAACCCCGGTTAAAGTTAAACGGAGCCTCAGCATCACAAAATGGATGCTGCCACCACAGACACAAGTCTGACCTCCTGCTGCTGGGAGTCCTTTCAGCGAGGGAGGCTTGGACAAAGGGTTTCCTGCCTTGGGAGGTGCTAGCACCACCCCAGACAGGATTTTGTGTATCTGGTTAGGTAGGGCTGAATAGAATCAGACATGCCCGGGGCACACAAGGTGTCCCCGTGCATAGGCCAGTTCAAACCGGTGCTGGGGCACTCCAGCCCCAGCTCTGGCGCGAAACTGGACAAAGGAAAGGGGGTGTAACCACCCCCCTTCCTGGTCCTACCTATAGGAGGGACCTAGTAGGTAGTCCGGCCCCTAGAATTGGTTTAAAAGTAGGAGCTGAGTCCCAAGACTGCAGATTACCCTGAAATTCGACTACATAAGAAGAAACTCTGGACCTTCGACGTTCTGCTGCTCAAAAGACTGAAGAATCTCCCTTGTGGCCAAGGAGTGGCCACCCTGTGAACACAGGTACCATCCAGCGATCAACGACTTGCTTTGCCGCCGCCTCCCGCCGGAGCCCGAGCCCAGAGCCTGACAAGAACCAGACTCCCAGACATCTAACAGCCCGATCCACAGTCCCTGCAAATCTAAGACGAGTGGAGGCGACCTGAGACGTGGGACCGGACCTCTTGAAAAGTCCACGAGAAGCTGACTGCGCAGCACCTGAGGCACCTGCACCGCTGTGCTTGGGGTCTTGAGAAGCCCCACCACTGAGCTACATTTGCACCAAGGAACAGCCCTCCAGCTCTCACGAGATCTGCTTGGGGCCCTTTTGCTTTGTTCCACTCGACGCGCCTATCCGGTTACTAGTCCGTTGGCTAGTGGCCATCTTGGCGACCAAACGAAAACTTTACACTGCTGATCTGGTTGCTCCAGACTGGCCCTTGCTGCTCCCAAAAGCAGCAACCCCTCTGACCTTGCTGGTTAGAGTGAGAAGCCTTCTTTGTTTCCTGCGCGGCTTGCATTAGCCAAGGCCTGTTTGCTCCGATCAAGAAGCCGACACCGCCATCAACTAGAGTCTTCGTGGGACAGCTCGTGAGTGACTCCTGGTCGTCGTCATCGTCACCTAGTCCACGCTGCTGAAGAGACAAGCTTCACGACTTCACCTGTTGGCACCCGACAACGCCTGGTTCCTTCCTGGTTCCACGCCAGTCACTGGCTAGTGACTTTGAACATTGTCCCCTCTGCTTTCAGGTCTTCATCACTTCAGATCCACCCTTGGATCCACCGGAACTCTTCACATCAGGTCGCTTGCAGCATCAACACTCCAAGGCTCAATCTGAACTCCTGCAGAATCCCGACATACTTTGGCACCACTGCACCCGCTTCCTGTGGGTGAGGTAACGCTGGCACTCCGGTGCCCCCCGAGTAGTTTAACACTCCTAGTGTCCAGATTCCAAAGGGTTAAGTTCTAGACTGACCGGAAGACTTCCTACCTTTACCTTTTTAACTTTTACGCATCCATTGACTTAAATGTAAATTGCTTCTAACTTTACGCACTGCAAACCAGATCCCGTGGGCCTCCTAGTTCCTAACTGGCATTAGTACAGCACAGCCCCAGCGTTTCCCCAGGCCCTAGGTCTTACTTCCTTTCGACTCGTGGTACTTATACCACTTCTTTAGTATATGGTTTTAGGGGCCACCAGGGCCTATCCATAATTGTGCAACTTTGTATACTTTTAAATTGAATTGTTTTAACGTGTTTGCTCTTGTGCTCATAAAGAGTTCAGGGGACTATTTGTAGTAATAAATACATATATATTTTGAATATATATCCTGTGTGGTGTCCTTTCACTTGGTGTTCAAAGGGTTACATATGGTAATACAGCCGGCTTCACATGCCAAAATAGTTTAGCCTAAGACAGCTTTGTCCACGCTACCATTAGGATAGCTGGTCTATAAGGTTGACTTACAACCAATCACCATAAGGGTTGTTTGGACCGATACAAGGTGGTCACTAGAACTAGTGAACATCATATATCAGGCCAACTTCTCACATTGGTGAGCAGCGGTTGGGATTTGAGCTTACTGTTGTTTTACCATTGTAATCTTTGCCAATACCTTGTGAAAGATCATACAGGTACCTATAGGTACATATAAAACAAGATAGTATATTTAAGTTCTACTGAACTTAGTGTTGTAGAGGATAAGGCTTAGCACACCCTGACTACAACTACTAGAGAAGGTTTAGTAGGAAGAACACTTAGAGTACGTAGATTGCAACATATCCACCTCACTAGAGCAAATGGCTGGCACAGAAGGAACCAGTGGAGTTCCAAATGTGGAGAGTGACCCTCCCAAGGCACCATCCAGATTTGCTACCACTCAGCACCTCCTAGAGCTTTTAGAACAGTCTGAAGCTCTAAAAACCTCTGAGCCAGCCCCTACAGGGGATGATGAAGAGGTCCTGACTCCTACAGATGATGCCAGGGATCCCCCAGTTATTGTTAATGACAATGATGATGATGATGATGATTCAGAAAAGGGGGAGGATGATTCTGAAGAAGATGGGCATAGCCAGGTCCAGGTCAGGAGGCTTAGCCAGGCTAGCCTAAGTCACTTTGGAGCTGAGAATGGGACAGCCCCATTCAGGCCCCCCAGTGGACTTAACCAGGGGTACAGGGGGAACAGGAATCACTCAGGTGAATCCAATCACTCCAATACCTCTAATGGCCCTCAGGTGCCTACACAGAGAGGGATGACTTCCCCTCAGAGGAAAGTGCATGAGGCCAAGATGAGAGAGGCTCAACTTAGGATTGAGAGGCAAGAACTAGAAGTTGCCTTGGCTAAGGAGAAGCTTGCTCGTGCTAGAGAGCATAGAGAGAGTGGATTAGATTCCACTGGTGGCAGCAATATCCCTATAATAAAGACAGGGCCTATGATCATAGACACCTGAGTAAGATTGAGCCCACCTACAAGGTAGGGGATGACATCCGCAAATGGATTACTGCTTTGGAGAGGGTCTGCAAGGTACAGCAGGTACCCCAGAGTCAGTGGGCAGCAATCTTGTGGCTCTCCTTTGAAGGAAAAGGTAGAGACAAGCTCTTCACAGTTAGTGATGGGGATGCTAACAACTACTCTGTCCTGAAGAGTGCTCTGATTGATGGGTTTGGCTTAACCACTGAACAGTACAGGTTGATGTTCAGAGATACCCAGAAGACACAGACTCAGGACTGGACTGATTTTGTTGGTTGTGCCACTAAGGCTCTGGAGGGCTGGTTACTGGGAAGTAAAGTCACTGGCTATACAGGATTGTACAATCATTTAATGAGAGAACAGATTCTTAATAATTGTCAGAACCAGCAGTTGCATCAACACCTGATTGACTCAGATCTGACCTCTCCCCAAGAATTGGGAAAGAAGGCAGACAAGTGGGTTAGAACCAGGGTTAAGCAGAAAAACCAGGTCCAAGGTCGTGATCAAAAGAAAGCAGATCAGAAGGGTGGGGAGCAGAAACCAAAAGACCAGAAGTCTTCTACAGGGCCCCAACAAACCACGGAGGGGGGGTACCAAACTTCCAAGAAGAAAAAGACGAATGATGGCCAAAGGAAACCATGGCGTTCTACTTGTAAGAACACTAGTCACTTGACCAGTGACTGTAGAAAAACTGGAGCCCCTACCACTGCAGCCCCTAAGGCACCTGCACCCACTAGTACAGTAAGCAGCGGTAGTTGCCAAGCCAAGGGTGTAGTAGGGTAAACCCTGGGTACTGAAGTGGGTTCTAACCTAGTCAGGATCCCCACACAGGCTGTCTTGATCTGTGATGTGGACATAGCCATGACCACTACTGTGAGTCCCAGTAACCTGGGCAAGTACAGGCAGACACCTTTAATAAATGACAAAGTGGCTCAAGCCTATAGGGACACCTGTGCCAGTGTCACCATGGTGACACCAGCATTTGTGGACCCTGGACAGATTGTACTAGGTGATAATTACCTAGTGACCAACGCTAGCAATGTCACTACTACACATAGTGTGGCTGTTGTTAATTTCTCCTGGGGAGGGGTAACTGGCCTGAAAAGGGTTGTGGTAAGTGCAGACCTCACAGTTGAATGTTTGTTGGGCAATGACCTAGAATCCTCACTATGGTCAGAAGTGGAGTACAGGACTCATGCTGAGATGTTAGGGATTTCATCACATGTCCTTGCTGTGGCCAGGTCACAGGCCAAGAAGTGCCTCACTGAACCTCAGGTCTTGGATCCTGGAACAATGGACCAAGTACCTACCAAGAGAAAGAGCAGAAGGGTTAAGGCAGTGCCTTCCCTCCTACCTACAAGTGATGATCAGCCTTCACAGGAAGCTGATTGTGAGACCCCTGAAGGAACTGTCCCAGAAGAGCTTGAACCTGACCAGGTTGAGTTTCTAGGGATAGGGGGACCTTCAAGGGCAGACTTGAGGCAGGCACAGTTAGACTGCCCTTCTCTTGAACCCCTCAGACAGCAAGCTGCTGCTGAGGCTGCTGGGAATGCTCAAGGTACCCATAAAGTATATTGGGATGATGGGCTCCTTTATTCAGAGGGTAGAGACCCCAAGCCTGGTACTACCAGGAGGTTGGTCATACCTCTGCAATTTAGGGGCTTCCTTCTAACCTTGGCACATGATATTCCTTTAGCAGGACACCTGGGCCAGAACAAGACTTGGGACAGGCTTGTCCCTCACTTTCACTGGCCCCATATGTCTGAAGATACCAAGGGGTTTTGTCGCTCCTGTGTAACCTGCCAAGCCAGTGGCAAAGCAGGTGGCACAACAAAGGCCCTCCTGATACCACTACCTGTGGTGGGGGTACCCTTTGAAAGAGTGGGAATTGATATTGTTGGACCAATGGATCCTCCCACAGCATCTGGGCACAGATTTATACTGGTGGTAGTGGATCATGCCACCAGGTATCTAGAGGCTATTCCCCTAAGGACCACACCAGCACCTGTTATGGCAAGAGCCCTCCTGGGAGTATTCTCAAGAGTGGGCTTTCCAAAGGAGGTAATATCTGACAGGGGTGCAAACATCATGTCAGGATACTTAACAGCAATGTGGAAGGAGTGTGGTGTTAACTACAAGTTCACCACTCCCTACATCCACAATGTAATGGCCTTGTTGAAAGGTTTAACAAGACCATGAAGGATATGATTAAAGGGTTACCTGAAAAGCTTAGGCGAAGATGGGACATCCTTCTACCCTGCCTTCTGTTTGCTTACAGAGAGGTTCCACAGAAGGGGGTTGGCTACAGCCCTTTTGAACTTCTGTTTGGGCATCCTGTAAGGGGACCCCTATGTCTAGTGAGGGAAGGATGGGCGTTACCTCTCTAACAACCTAAACAGGATATAGTGGACTATGTACTTGGTTTCCGCTCCAGGATGGCTGAGTACATGAAGAAGGCCACTAAAACCTTGAGGCTAGCCAGGAACTCCAAAAAGCCTGGCATGACCAAAAGGCTGTCTTGATTGAGTATCAGCCAGGACAGAAAGTGTGGGTGTTGGAGCCAGTGGCCCCAGCAGCACTCCAAGACAAATGGTCTGGACCCCACACTATTGTTGAAAAGAAGTGAGAGGTTACCTACTTGGTGGACCTAGGCACTCCCAGGAGCCCCCACAGGGTGCTCCATGTAAACAGACTAAAGGCATATGTCGACAGGGAAGACATGGGCTTGCTCATGGCTACAGATGAGGGGCAGGAGGAAGAGAGTGACCCTCTCCCAGACCTGTTGTCTCAGAACCCTGAAGATGGGTCAGTTGATGGTGTGGCCTTAGGTGGCAACCTCACTGACCATCAGCAAAATGACTGTAGACAAGTCTTACAGTCATTCAGACATATATTCTCATTGACGCCCAGTCAGACTAACTGGTGTACCCATGTGGTGGACACTGGTGACAGTCTCCCTGTGAAAAGCAAGATTTACAGTCAACCTGACCACGTCAGGGACTGTATAAAGACTGAGGTGCAGAATATGCTGGAGTTAGGTGTCATTGAGCCTTCAGAGAGCCCCTGGGCTAGCCCAGTGGTTCTGGTCCCCAAACCTCACACACAAGATGGCAAGAGAGAGATGAGGTTCTGTGTGGACTACAGAGGACTCAATGCTGTCACCAGGACAGATGCACACCCAATTCCAAGGGCAGATGAGCTCATTGATAGACTGGCTTCTGCCAAGTTTTTGAGCACGTTTGATCTGACAGCTGGCTATTGGCAAATCAGGTTAGCTGAGGAGTCTAAGGCCAAGACAGCATTCTCAACCCCAGGAGGTCATTACCAATTTGTGGTGATGCCCTTTGGTCTGAAGAATGCACCTGACACTTTTCAAAGGTTGGTGAACCAAGTCCTTACTGGGTTGGATGACTTTTGCGCAGCATATCTAGATGATATAGCTGTTTTTAGCTCCACCTGGGAGGATCACCTGATCCACCTGAGAAAAGTATGTGAGGCTCTGCAAAAGGCAGGCCTCACTATCAAGGCTACTAAGTGCCAGATAGGGCAGAGTAAAGTTGTGTACCTGGGCCACCTTGTAGGTGGAGGACAGGTTCAACCACTGGAGAGTAAGATCCAGACCATTAAGGACTGGGCCCCTCCGACTACCCAGACTCAGGTCAATGCTTTCTTAGGCCTGACTGGGTACTACAGAAAGTGTGTTAAGAACTATGGGTCCATTGCGACTCCTCTTAATGACTTGACATCCAAGAAGATGCCCAAAAAGGTTCAGTGGACAGGAAACTGTCAAAAGGCATTTGATGACCTGAAGAAGGCCATGTGCTCTGCACCTATCTTTTTTTTTTTTTTTAAATCTGTTTATTATTATAACACAAGAGGAAAAATATACATATCGGGTATCATTAAACGAAATACAGCACAGCTGTGGATGGGCAAATGAAGTGACAAAATATTGTACAGTCATATGCAATAGAAAGATCAATACAGCGTAAAACAGAAGCAAAACAATTAGATAGCAATGACCGCAAGCACCACTCAACAGCACCCGCCCACCGGGAGTACAGGATATACGAAGCAAACATGTGACACCCAGATACGTTTAAGCAAAAATCAGGAGAATACGCCACATCCCTTGTGAAGAAAGGAAAAGGGACATAGAATGGTCATAGAAAATAACAAAGTAAAAATAACCCCCCCCCACAACCCCCCACCCTACACCCCTGCAAATGGCTACGACCTAACCCCACTAGCAGCGTGTCTGTCGCCCCCTAAACTACACCCCAAGGAAGGGAAAAAGTTGGAGGAGGAGAATATTACAAGACAATACGAGCTCCCGGGCTCCCATTCCCCCGCCAAAAGCAGACATCCCGTACCGTAGTGTTAAGCAAGTTATAGCAAATCAAGGGACAGTCCGTATGGGAGCCGCAATCAGTAAAAGAACCATCCCGCCCGACTCCCAGCACCACAGAGGCCACAAATACCATCCCGAGCATATCAGACAAATAACAATCAAACAGTCAGATTTACGTCTGGCCCTCATTCCCACAGATACAACCCAACAAAGACAAAAGAAACATGGCATCGAAAGTCCAATAAAGTTCAGCCCAAACCCTCACGTTCCATCACGAAGACCCCGTACAATACAAATAGCTCGTTGCAATTCTCCACACGGGCTCTGTCAAACCGAACCGTCAGCACTACAAAGATAACCGAAAATAGTAGAGAGTCAACGTCAATTCGAAAGGAGGGAAGACAGGAGAAGCGACCACAGAGTCCAAAAGTCAAAGCAAGTCCACCGCCCACCATCGATGATCAGCAAAGCGGTTTCGATCATTCAAGAAAAGAGGCAAAGGTGTAATCCTACAGACGTAGGAGAAGTCACAATGGCTCACGAAGATAGCCACATCCGTCTCGGCTGGGGTTGACATAGGGCTAGACTCACTTCCAGTACTCTCGGGCCGTCGCCATCGTAGGGTTGCAGGAAATTTCCATGGCACAGAATGCTCTCCCAGCTATATGGATATCATTTGGAAGAACACGTTAACCCCGTCCTGTCCTTACAGGTCTCCCCGGTACAGATCGTCCATTTATTCGCTCAGGAACAGAGGTAGTAGCACAAAGTGTCCAAGTAGGGCCGGAGATCAGCAGACAAAGACAAAATGGACGTCGCCAGCCACCAACAGAGCCGTCACAACTCGCAGCCATCTCTCCACCAACAGTCCCGGGACTCGCACTCCATATCAGGGAAGCAAGGGCGAGAAAGGAGGGGGAATATACATGAACCAGCCATCGAGGAAACACCCCCTGAGGTGTTCGAGACAGTACAAGAGACCACGCCGCCGTCTGATGCCCAGAAAAGGATCCGCCAGAATAGTGTCCCGCTCACCCTTGGCCAGTTCGAGCACGAATAATAACAGTCCCCAGCTCCCTGGTGCCACCGGAAAACGAATCTGGCGGCCATAACTGCCCCCCATGAGCCATTCGAGTAGTTTGAGCGGACAGCCCCACAGCAACGACCTCACTTTGCCAGTAACCGTTATCAGATATAGTAAGTGTCTGGCTTTGACGGTCGGCAGCGATCAATTGAGCCAGGGAAACAAAGGAGTTGTCCGTCTTGCAAATATGGCCGATGTACTCACTGACCTCAGGGTCCAGTCGATAATACCTCCGAGGATCTTCGACCGCTACTAATTTAACACAGCCTTCCAAACAACCCATCTCAGTCCCATCCGAGTCCTCCGGCACCACAACCGAAGCAGCGACCACCCGGGAGTCAGAAACGGCCAGCAGTCCATGGCTCAGGGAGGGGCGACAGTCCTTAATAGCCAGGAGGACATCTCTCAGGGTGTATTCCCTCTCTCCGCTTTCAGTGGTTGTAACGCACAGCGCCCCCGAGGGCCCCCCGGACTGGAGGGTACACATCGTGTCGTGCGTCCTGGGTCGCGTTACCCCGTAGCAGCAAAATGTTGCAAATATGCTGAAGCCCCTCGGAACACTCCGTGCTTTAGCTCCACAGACAACTCAGCAGCCATAAGAGCGTTGAAGTGCTCAGGGTAGTCGCCCGACATTCGCCCGTGGCCGCCGGCAAAATTGAACGAGCCGCTACTCCCATTGGAGTTCACCGGTCCTTGCCGCCCAGCCACTGCCGCTGTTGTGCATCTCACCGCCGGCAGCGCAGTCACCTGAGGCCCCGGAGTACAACCGGCTCCGGCCCCAATCCTTGCGTCGACTTTGCCCAGTCATCCGGGGCGGTCGCGAGCTCGGAATTGCGCGGTCGAGCACCGCGTCGTCTCAGCAGCAAGGAGACGGGGGTTTGGTGCAGGATAAACGTCAGGATGTTAGGAAGGGAGAGGGCGAGCGGCGGAGCCGGGCGCCTATGCGGCCATCTTGGCCGACGTCTTGGCTCCTCCCTCTGCACCTATCTTGAAGAGTCCTGACTACTCCAAAGAGTTCATTGTCCAAACAGATGCTTCTGAGTTGGGGGTGGGAGCTGTGCTTTCACAACTTAATGTAGATGGTCAAGACCAGCCCATTGCTTTCATTAGCAGAAGGCTGACCCCTAGAGAGAAACGTTGGTCAGCCATTGAGAGGGAGGCCTTTGCTGTGGTGTGGGCCCTGAAGAAGTTGAGACCATACTTATTTGGAACTCACTTCAAGATTCAGACCGACCATAAGCCCCTCTTGTGGCTAAATCAGATGAAGGGTGAAAACCCCAAACTGCTCAGGTGGTCCATTTCCCCTACAGGGGATGGACTTTACAGTGGAGCACCGTCCAGGGACTGACCATGGTAATGCAGATGGTCTCTCCAGGTACTTCCACTTAGAACAAGAAGACACAACTGGTCAAGGTTAGTCTATTGTCCCTGCGTTTGCGGGGGGGGGGTGTGTAGGAGGGTAGGGTCTGCTATCCTATGGTCACCCCAATTTTTGCTTTTTGCTTCACTGTTTTTGACTTAATGTGGCTGTGGGCCTGCCAATCAGACCCACAGCCTGCTGTTCTCTCTGTAAATGTATGCCAATGCACTTTAGGTGCATTACCAATTGGAACATGGATCACCTTATGAGCCCCTGTACAGTGTACCCTAGGTACCCAGGGCATAGGTGCATCCAAGGCCTACCAGGGGCTGCAGCACGTATTGTGCCACCCCTGGCCTGGCCTTACTATTTGACACAACTGGCTGATCACTCGGCTGGGGCAAGGGGGTGTAATCACCCTTTGCTTTAGGTATAGTACCTCTATATCTAACCCATACAAGGACACACAGTAACCTATAAGTCACTCCTATGGCAGGCCTTATCGATCCTGGAGGCAGAGTGCTTGGTTATGTATGAGATGGTGCTCTAGCACAAGCTGAGCCTGTCTGCAGCTTTCGGAACCATGTCCTTTAGCTGTTTCCTGATAGCGTCGTACCATATACTCTTAAGTGCATTATGAACCTCGCGGTTAAATGCTTACTCTGGTTTGACATTATCAAAACATGTCGAGTAAGGTGTCATACGAATCGGAATACTACCCCCTCACTAATTCTGGCAACAGGGGTAGCATTCCACCCTTCTAGAGGGACACGACATGTACAGAACCTGAATCCCGGTTAAAGTTAAACGGAGCCTCAGCATCACAAAATGGATGCTGCCACCACATATACAAGTCTGACCTCCTGCTGCTGGGAGTCCTTCCAGCGAGGGAGGCTTGGACAAAGGGTTTCCTGCCTTGGGAGGTGCTAGCACCACCCCAGACAGGATTTTGTGTATCTGGTTAGGTATGGCTGAATAGAATCAGACATGCCCGGGGCACACAAGGTGTCCCCGTGCATAGGCCAGTTCAAACCGGTGCTGGGGCACTCCAGCCCCAGCTCTGGCGTGATACTGGACAAAGGAAAGGGGGTGCAACCACCCCCTTTCCTGGTCCCACCCATAGGAGGGACCTAGTTGGTAGTCCGGACCCTAGAATTGGTTTAAAAGTAGGAGCTGAGTCCCAAGACTGCAGATTACCCTGAAATTCGACTACATAAGAAGAAACTCTGGACCTTTGACGTTCTGCTGCTCCGAAGACTGAAGAATCTCCCTTGTGGCCAAGGAGTGGCCACCCTGTGAACACAGGTACCATCCAGCGATCAACGACTTGCTTTGCCGCCGCCTCCCGCCGGAGCCCGAGCCCAGAGCCTGACAAGAACCAGACTCCCAGACATCTAACAGCCTGATCCACAGTCCCTGCAAAGCTGAGACGAGTGGAGGCGACCTGAGACATGGGACCGGACCTCTTGAAAAGTCCACGAGAAGCTGACTGCGCAGCACCTGAAGCACCCACACCGCTGTGCTTGGGGTGTTGAGAAGCCCCACCACCGAGCTACATTTGCACCAAGGACCAGCCCTCCAGCTCTCACAAGGTCTGCTTGGGGCCCTTTTGCTTTGTTCCACTCGACGCGCCTATCCGGTTACTAGTCCGTTGGCTAGTGGCCATCTTGGCAACCAAACGACAACTTTACACCGCTGGTCTGGTTGCTCCAGACTGGCCCTTGCTGCTCCCAAAAGCAGCAACCCCTCTGACCTTGCTGGTTAGAGTGAGAAGCCTTCTTTATTTCCTTTGTGGCTTGCATTAGCCAAGGCCTGTTTGCTCCGATCAAGAAGCCGACACCGCCATCAACTAGAGCCTTCATGGGACAGCTTGTGAGTGACTCCTGGTCGTCGTCATCGTCACCTAGTCCACGCTGCTGAAGAGACAAGCTTCACGACTTCACCTGTTGGCACCCAACAACGCCTGGTTCCTTCCTGGTTCCACGCCGGTCACTGGCTAGTGACTTTGACATTGTCCCCTCTGCTTTCAGGTCTTCATCTCTTCACATCAGGTCGCCTGCAGCATCAACACTCCAAGGCTGCATCTGAACTCCTGCAGAATCCCGACATACTTTGGCACCACTGCACCCGCTTCCTGTGGGTGAGGTAACGCTGGCACTCCGGTGCCCCCGAGTAGTTTAACACTCCTAGTGTCCAGATTCCAAAGGGTTAAGTTCTAGACTGACCGGAAGACTTCCTACCTTTATCTTTTTAACTTTTACGCATCCATTGACTTCAATGTAAATTGCTTCTAACTTTGCGCACTGCAAACCAGATCCCGTGGGCCTCCTAGTTCCTAACTGGCATTAGTACAGCACAGCCCCAGCGATTCCCCAGGCCCTAGGCCTTACTTCCTTTCGACTCGTGGTACTTATACCACTTCTTTAGTATATGGTTTTAGGGGCCACCAGGGCCTACCATAATTGTGCAACTTTGTATACTTATCAATTGAATTGTTTTAACGTGTTTGCTCTTGTGCTCATAAAGAGTTCAGGGGACTATTTGTAGTAATAAATACATATATATTTTGAATATATATCCTGTGTGGTGTCCTTTCACTTTGTGTTCAAGGGTTACATATGGTAATACAGCCGGCTTCACATGCCAAAAGAGTTTAGCCTTAGACTGCTTTGTCCACGCTACCATTAGGATAGCAGGTCTATAAGGTTGACATACAACCAATCACTATAAGGGTTGTTTGGACTGATACAAGGTGGTCACTAGAACTAGTGAACATCATATATCAGGCCAACTTCTCACACCATGGACAACCTCATTACCAGTCTTGGAACAAACTACACCCTTCTGATATAAGGCAACCCTACGTTTGTTCCAATGCTCACCTTTGTCCAAGACAACATAAAAGTTAAATGAACTTTTAACCTTGAAGGGACCTCTAAATTTGGTCAACCCTCTTGCAAATCTACCAGACTTAACTTTCACCCAATCTCCTGGCTCAATGCTCCTCGTCATCACAATCTCCTCAAAGGATGCACCCTGTTTCAAGATCCCCTCCTACAGCCATCCTGGAACCAGTCTGTCTCTAGGAAACATCCTCTCGTAACTTTAAAAGAGTCTTGCATAGTGGTGCAATACGCCCAAACCATCTCATAAACTGCTTCTTTCAAGTCAAGATTGGATTGGAAACACAAGCCATTTGAATGGCACTCTTGACCAATCTATTAGCCCTTTCCACAATACCATAACCTTGAGGATTATACGAAGAGGTACGTCGGTGTTTGATACCATTGCCGCACAAAAACGTCTGTATATCCGTAGAAGTAAGTTGAGTACCATTATCCATCACAAGAACAGAAGGAACACCTTCCTCAAAAAACAAATCCTTCATTTTGTTGATGCTAGCAAAAACTGCTTTCTGTCTTGCCCTCTTTGCCAATATTTTGCCCGAATTTTCTCCAACTTCATATAACTCTGTCCTGAATACAGAGACTTGTTGTGCAAATTTTGTAGCAAAGCGTTGGTAAATCGTATTTTTTAGAGCTGCTAGTTTCTTTATAATAGTTTCCGTAGGTAATCCTCGCTTATATGACTGCATAACTTGGACCTCTAAAGATCTAAGATTTTTAAGTTCAGAAGTTACCTGGACTCGGATTTCTTTTTGTTTGCTTAATGAGTAGCTAAGTGTTTCACCCCGTACCCCACATTTGAAAGCATCCCAAACTATTTCTGGTGATGCAGTGCCTTTATTATGAAGAAAGAATTCCGGAATCCAAGCATTCATACGATCAACATAGGCTGAGTCATACAGTAGTTTACGGTCAAAAGACCATGAGCGGATAGTATTAACGATGTTCAATGCAAACTTGAGTATTAAAGGATTATGGTCTGAGATAACTTTTGGAAGGACCTCATATTCTACTTGTGCTAAATCATTATATAATCCCTTATATACAAAAAAATAATCTAATCTAAAAAATCGTTGGTGCGGTGCAGAAAAAAAAGTGTGCCCAAAGATACCTCCTCTTTTCTCATGGCCTACATCAGTTAATCTGTACTCTTCGATGACCCCTTTAAGTGCTGTAAATACCTTCTTCTTCCTACCCTTATATGGAATCCTACTATGAATATCAAATGTTTCTTCCAGATGTAGATTAAAATCTCCACAGAAAATAATATTGGGTGACCATTGTGCAAGCTCTACACTTAAAAAATCAAGTGCACCAGAGTCATCCAGTATGGATCCATACAAGGAACATATGGTAACTACTAGTCCTCCAACTTTGAGTTCAGCGATCACCCATCGTCCAGATAAATCCTCTTTAACTCTTTTAACTTCCCCCATTCCACGCCTCTTGAGTATTGCGACCCCTCGTGTTGTGGAGCTCTGGCGAGAGCACCCTACCACTTCCAACCCAAGATCTCTTAGGGTCCCTCTATTAGACCAGGCAATATGGGTCTCTTGAATGCAAACTACATCCACCCGCATAGTTAATAACATCTGGGCCAGTATACCTCTTTTTCTTTTATCATTCAAACCACATACATTGATAGAGTATATCGATAATTTAGCCATTATAAAGCATTTTTAAATGGACCTGACTTAAACACAAACATATGGGCAGCAACTGCCGAAATTCGATTTCTACCTAAAATGAATCTTAAACAAAAAACAAATACTTCCAGCTGTATGACCTTGCACCCCAAAAAAAGAGCTTCTTCCCACCCACCAACCCCTTTATTCCCCCCCACCCCTCCCTCCCCCCACCACCCCCCCACCAGAAGCGTAAGGGCTATTGCCCTCATTGATGGTATGTGAGTATCAGCTGTGAGTTCCACCCGGGTCTGACCCTCCCGGCAAAATAGCAAAAAAAAAATAGAGTGCATCTGGGACTAGAAAAGACAAAAGGGGAAGAGAAAGGAGAGCAGTTAAGTAACTAAACATACTGCTAAGGGGGTCAGCCTATTCGAACTAACTGCAATGTTGAACATAGCCTTGTTCCTATAACACTTATTGCATAGTCTCTAAATATTGTTGCGCTTTTATCTCCGATACAAAAAATAAGGTTCTCCCTTTATGCACAACTTTAAGTTTAGCAGGGTTAAGTAGGAAGGTTTGACCCCCCTTAGCTTGCATTGGTGCCATAAGTTGTTTTAATCTCCAACGTTGTTGAACAGTTGCAGCACAAAAATCTGGTCTAACAAAGAATTCATGCCCCAGACCTTTTCTAGGTTTAGAAGGTCTTGCCAAATCATAAAGGATCTCGCGGAGGAGATAGTTCTGCACACAGATGAGAATAGCTCTTGGATATTTGTTCCTCCCTTCCTGATCTGTTTTTTGATTAAATGGGAACCGATGGGCTCTTATAATTTCCTTATCCCAGTCCCATCCAGTGAGATCCTGAAAAGCATCCGAAAACAAATCTATTACAAAGCATTGAATGTCTTTCCCTTCTGACTTTTCCCCAACTCCCAAGATACGCAGATTATTGCGCCGAGCACGATTCTCTAAATCGGTTAACTTCCAGTCCACATCTTGCCTAGTACTGTCCAAGTCTTTGATTGAATTCTTTTGTAGCGTTAACTCATCCTCTACTGCCGATATACGTGTTTCAGTCTCTTGCACTCTCGAATTAGTGTCCGTACTAGACTTGGCCAATCGTCGAACAACATTTTGAAGTTTACGTACTGCTCCCTGAGTCCGAAGGCCCTCTGCCTTGGTTTCTTCTCTGTGAGTTAGACTCATACGATACATTGAGGCCTGTAACTTATATATGGACTTTAAGGTGATCTCATCAGTTTCCTCTAATAACTCAGGATTTTCAAAATTTTCATGATCAAATTCATTATTTACCCCAGCCCCATCCCATTGAGGTTGATTCATTGCTGTTAAATTCTCCTTAGATTTTTCCTCTATGACCTTGCGGACTGTATTAGAAGCTCCTTCGTTAATTAGAAAATCAGGGCCAAGCATATCTACCTCTGTAATTTGATTACACTCCTCCGCCCAATCTTTTACCGGAGAGTGTTCCTCATTTAGGAGCTCCTCCACAAGATCATCTTCTGATGCAACTGATAAATCAGACATTGAAAAAAATTGGCCCCCAGATTCTACAGAATCTGCATCATGTTGTTGTTGTAGGTCATTCGGTCTAGGTGAAACTCTAGTACCCTCTACAGCCAGGCAAAGATCAGATACTGCATCAGATACTGCATCGTCGTCGTTGACTTCCCCTCTTACACCAACATCTTCATCAGCTGGAGCTAAAGCAGCATCAGTTTTAGCTAATTGGTTTAGATTGGCTTTATCGGGGTTAGAGCATACTGTAGCCTTTGATGGAGACACTTCAGTTGTAGTGCTTTTATTAGGGATAATTGTAGGCTTTTTCTTAAATAACTCAGGTATTGTAGGCTCTTTAGAAACTCCACTTGTTTGTGAATTGCGGTTTTCTGGGTCTAATGTTGTAATACTGTTTGCAGCATTTGCAGAACTCGCAGCACTTGTGGAGTTAGCTAAATTGGTGGTATTTTTTTTTGTTACTCTGCCTTTGGGAGCCATGTTAAATGGTAGCGATATATCCCATATAATATGCCAAAAAAATAAGAATAGGAGGAATAAGAGGAATTTTTTCCAGTCACTTAAATCACCTCTGAGAGTTCGGTATTTTTCAGTTTTCAAGCACCACAATGTAGCAGATTCCCAAAAAAAAATATATATGTTTTCCACTCACCAAAAGTGTCTTTGATTAAGCGTTGCAACAGGAAGAAAAACTGCTACAGTTACTAGCTACAAGCGATTTGGAAATACAACCGTTTGTCCGCTGATAACGCCTTTAGTCGCGTCCTTGATCTTCACAATGTATCTGAAGCACTGGCAGTTCCTTCTAAACGAAATTTGCAACAGTGTAGCTAGGCAAAACACACCGCCAGCACGGACATCCAAGCTGCGTCCTCCACACGCCTCGCAGCTGCTCACCTCGCCTCGCCTCGCCTCACAGCAGACTCGAGTTTTGCAGTAAATCGCGGTTGGAGTGCCGCGGTCGTTCAGAAGCACCTGGGCCCCCGCTGACCAACGGGGAAAAGTCAGCTCAATCCTGCGCCTCGGACCAACGGCGTGAAAAACAAAACGGAGAACAAATCGATCTTTTCTCCTTGGCGCCTCGGTGAAGACCGCGTAGCCTCCAGCTCTCAGCTCGCAGACGAGCGGTAACAAGCACCACGCTCACACCAGGCAGGGTCAGATCTCCGGAGAGAACACGAGCAGCTCCTCACACGGCTGCAGTAGCGGCCGCCATCTTGCTTTGCTAGCATCAACAAAATAGATAACCATTTAGGGATAACAGTTAGCAAAATGGAAGATATTCTGAGAGTCTTTAGTGATTTTTATTCCAATCTGTATGCGGACGATGATCGCCCTGATTGTTTAGATCAGATTAATCAGTTTGTTGATCCAGTATTGAATACTATTCTATCTATTGAAGAGAAGGAGAAACTAGATCTACCATTCATCTGGGAGGAGATTGAACTCTCCCTAATGTCCCTAGCCTCAGGCAAAGCTGCGGGACCTGATGCCATTCCGTTAGAATTTTATAAATTTTTTAGGAATGCATTAAAAGCAGAATTATTGGATTTATGTTTAAACGCACAGCAAGGTAACTCCCCTCAATCATGGCACGATTCTATTATTACGGTGTTTCTTAAAAAAGGTAAACCTC
This sequence comes from Lissotriton helveticus, assembly GCF_964261635.1. Taxonomy (NCBI): domain Eukaryota; kingdom Metazoa; phylum Chordata; class Amphibia; order Caudata; family Salamandridae; genus Lissotriton; species Lissotriton helveticus. The sequence goes on along the minus strand of NC_136063.1, from coordinate 1,098,737,785 downwards.
CGTTATTACCCTCATCTTTTCGCCCTATTTCACTTATAAATTCCGATAGCAAAATTTTTTCTAAAATCTTAGCGGTTAGACTTTCTAATATTATTTCCCCTTTAGTCTCTAAATACCAACATGGGTTTATCCCAGCTAGAGACACCGCCGATCATATTCGACGTGTGATTTCCTTTTTGGATTGGTCCCAAGCAACTCGGTCTAATATTGGACTCGTATTTTTAGACGCTGAAAAAGCTTTTGACCGGGTTGCTTGGGATTATCTTTGGGAAATTCTGCTCAGGAAGGGATTAGGTCAGGGGATCATTAAAGCTTTGAAAACTTTGTATGTTACCCCCAAAGCATATATTCGAATTAACGGACAATTATCTTCACCTTTATTAATCTCCAGGGGTACCAGTCAGGGATGCCCCTGTTCTCCCTTACTTTTTGCTTTTTATATTGACCCCTTAATCAATCGGTTTTTTTCGGAAGTCAATATTAAACCCATACATTTAGCTAATATTAACTATCGAGTCCTTGCTTATGCTGATGATATCGTGATTACTACTGCAGATGTCCAAACAGCCTTACCTATTATTGACCAGATTGCTAAACAGTTCGGGTTCTTTTCGGGTTATAAACTTAATTTGGAAAAGACTCAAGTTTTATGTTCAGGAGAAAACCCACCAGCAAATATCCCTACCACTTCAGAAGTCACATATTTAGGAATTAAAATTTCGCTACCTATAGAAAAGATACCAGAGCGCAACTTAAACCCTATTATTACCCAAATTAACACCTCATTACAGCGTCTTGATCATTTACGGTTGTCCCTGTTTGGCTGAACCAATATCTTTAAAAATGCTGGTTTTACCAAAGGTCTTATACCTATTCCGCACAATTCCTCTGGATTTCCAATTACATTCCTTCAAAAATTTAGAAAGAACCACATTTCGTTTTCTTTGGGGTTATAAACGACACAGAAAAGCTGCTAAAAAAATGATTCTTAGCAAGGAATGCGGCGGATGGAATGTACCGTATTTCCTTTTTTATTACTTTTCCGCTGTCTTGCAATACATCGGCCCTTTAATTTTGGGTGAAAGAATTGAACTTGCAGAATGTCAGACTCCATCAATTTACCAAATGATTTTGGGCGAGAAAGTTAAGGGTAGTTTTTTGAGAATAGTAGAACCCAGCTATTATAAAAAAAACAAATATAAGACGCTGAAATCAGCTTTTGGAGTCTGGCAGAAAATTCGAAAACATATTAAATTAGTGAAATTAAATTTCTACACTCCTCTTATATCAACTGAGCTATTTCCCCCCCAAAAAAATTGATTTAATTATGTATAAATGGCAGCAGAAAGGAATAAAGCACCTGGGTGATTTATTTTGTAATGGGCAATGATTTCGTTTCAGGATTTAATGACCCACTTTTCTGTGGGAAGAAATGATTTTTTTAAATACCTACAACTTCGTAGCTTCCTACAGGGCCATCCTTCAATTCCACCGGTTAAAAATCCTTTATTAGAGCTTCTACAAAAAAAACCTCGGATAGGTGTTATATACTCAAGCTTAATGCATGAATACGGGGATGATTTAGGCCAATGTCAGACTAAATGGGCTAATAGTCTAGGTATAGTAGATGTCGATATTCTATTGTCGATTAAAATGGCTGCAGAATGTCTCATAACTGGGATGATGAAATCCCAACATTTTATGTGTATCCATAATCTTTATTATACTCCTAGAAAAGTAGTTAAATGGAGCACGTCGGTAGGCACGAATTGCAGCCGATGTGGATTGTATGCAGCCGATGAATTGCATATGTTCTTTCTCTGTCCTAAATGATCATTGCTGTTTCAACAAATTGAAACTTTTTTGTCTATTATTTTGAAATGTAATATAAAGTTAACTAATGAACTAGTATTGCTTGGTATAGATCATACTGCTACCCGGCCTAGACCAATTCCTTATTTTCTTTTCCTATGCATGGCCGCAATTAGATCCTGTATTACCAAAGAATGGATTAGCCAGGATTCCCCCACGTTTTTCATGTGGCGGGAAAAAGTACTATTTATGTTTAATATGGAATCCGCTATTTATAAACTCAAGGGGGTTAAAAAAAGAACCATGGGGGAAAAAATCTGGGCACCAATTGCCGAGTGGATCTAATTTTTATGTATTCTATATTCGTTCTTCCATTTTGTACTTTGTTAAAAAATTTATTATGCTTTGCTGTATTCCCTTGCAATAAAACAATAAAACTTTGAAAAAAAAAAAAATCCTTCAAACCCCAAAAGGTGGTACTAGTGGTAATCTCTCCCATGAACTTCACACGGAACCTCTTAGAATAAGAATCCACACACACCATGGTGAACCTGAGACATCGGACCAATGAAATCCAAACATACAGTGTGCCAAGGCAAGCCCAGGTTGGCAATGTGACCAAAGGCAGAGTGGTTACCAAGCTGGAGACACTACTCACTTTCTGTACAAGCACCACACCTGATCACCCAATCCACCACCTGGGCGTTCATACCCGGCCACCAAAACTGGACTTTAAGGCACCGCTAGGTGAGACTCTGACCTAAATGTCCAGCATGTGCCATTGCTTGAAGCCTCTGCCTAAGATTAACGGGTCCAAAAACAAAAATTGATCAACAGAATGCAGAACAATGTCATACTTTCCCCCCAGTACAGAGATCTCGGACTAAATTCATCGTTTTGTTGCTCCCCATGCCATTCGTTTGAACCCAGCCATACGCAAATCAGTTTTGGGAACAGGCTAGCTCGAACTGCCAGGCCAGGTCCTCCCTGGGCTGGAAACGAGCATCCTAGGTCCGATTTCCGAGTTTCTTTTGCATAAGATTAAGGGATGTCATGAACCTTTCACCCCTGATCAAATTATGAGCACCACAAGTTGTCAGCTCTTCAAACACCTTGACAAATGGACGGACTGAATTGGCAAGACAACTCTCCCTACATTTACTCAAGACAACCAAATGCAGGACCTCTTTATGGGTGAGGTCCGCATCCATGGCTTGACACCAATCTTCTTTAGAGAAAGCACTTGGACACTCCACCACAACATCTTGCACAGAAGAAACCTACCCTCATCCTCATGTTGCTCCACAGGAAGACCTTGCACCACTTGCCACTGTTAAGGCAACCGAGATAGGTAATCCGCTTGAACCTTCCTCCAACCCTGAATGTGCTCTAAGACATAACGAAACTCCTAAATCCGGGGGAGGAGCCAAGCTCGCGTCCGCGATGGCCGCGTTTTAGCTCGGCTCCGTTCGCTTTCCTGCCTGGAACGTCTATCCTGTGTCTTATCCTGCCCCGGGAAGTATTCTTTGGTAGACTATGGAACTACGACATTTCGCTGGCACTTACCGTCTGATCCGTCTGTTCCTAGGTGCCGCGGATCCTGAGCTGCGCCCTTGTTCGCTTCGGGGCCTCCGGAGCGGGCGGGCCTGAAACTCCTCGGCGGCGCCCGGGCGGGGCGGAGCGCTGTGGCCGGCCCTTGGTGGCGGTGAGGGCTCGGTCGGAGAGGCCGATGTGCAATTAGACCGGTTACGGCTCTCTGGGCCTGGTCCGGCGGTCCTGCGGCCTGGTGTTGGGGCGCTGCCTTCCATGGACGGGGGTTGACCGTGTATGTGGCTCGTCTCCCCTTTGTTCTCCTGTCCGGCCATCTTGAGTCCCTCCGCCCGGACTCGGAGAACGGAGCCGGTGGCGTGGGGGAGCCGGCAACCCTCCTTATTCTGGTGGCCCGCCTTCCTGCCCTGGGGGTGCCTCTGCTTGTGGTCGGCTGTATCCTGTGTGACCCCGCTTGTGGCCGGACGGGGGTCGGAGATTGCCGCAGCCCCGCCGGGCTTTCAAGATGGCGGCCGGCTCCCTGTCTCTCAGCTTGGCCGAGACTGGCGACGCTGGTCCGCCGCGTGGCACGTTTGCTGAATACCGTAAGGGTGAGCCTACGCTTGGCGACATTCTCGCCGCCTTGCGCTCCTGGAGTGCTTCCATGACCGCACCTATCGCTGAACTGGAGGAGGATCATTTTGCCGGGCCTGCTGGGCCCCCCCCGGTGTGTGCGGCTTCATCGCTGCTGTGTGCTGCTGGGACTTTCCTGGAGGTCGTGGACCCGGCGGCTGCCGCTTGTTTGGGTGTACGGATACCCGCTGCCCTCAATCATCATGTGCTCTCCCCTGTGCTGGGGGTCCGCCGGCCGGGTCCCGTCCGGACCGGTCTTGTTGGATCTCCCATTCCTTTTTTGCCTCGACTGGCCGAACGAAGATCCTGTGGTTGCTCCGCCGAGACGACTTTCCTCCTATTGTCGGCGGAACTGTGCCTGCATTACCTGCGGTGGTTGCCGTCCTTTCCTGTTCATCCGGGTCGAAATCGATATGACTTGTGTGGATTGACGATTGGACTCCCTGCTATTCGCCTCTGGTTCCTCATGATCTGGTTCCTTGTGCGTTGGATGCCTACGGCTTTGGATAGACGAGGACAGGGTTGAGATGAACTTGCCTCGGTGGACTATTCTTTTGCGGTATGGTCGGATGATCCGTTTGTGACTGTATGACTATGTTCGATTCTCCTTCATGTTCCTGGAGCTTATCCTTGTAATTGCTGTCTTCCCGTGGGCTCTGAGTATGTTTGGACGGGCGGGTGGGAGCTGATGGTTCTGATTATGTGGCTCCTCTCCCGTCGTTATTTCCCTATTTCCCCTTCTTCTTTTTGTCTTTGTGGTTCTTTCTTTACTTTTAACTCTTCTATATTTCGGGTTTCTGGTTAGGGCGACATGCACGCTGCTGGGGGGTAGGCCATAGCCTTCTGCAGGGGTGCAGGGTGGGATGTGCGGGGTGGGGGGGGTCTGTCATTTTGTTTTTTCCCCTTTTTTCCTTTTTTTGGTTCTGTGGCTCTTATGTATCCCCTTTTTTCGGGACGCGGTGTCGGCATGTGGGCCCCCTGGGGTGTTTTTTGCTAGCATGGGCCTTCTGGTCTCCCTGCCGTCACGGTTTACTACGCATTCATTACTCCTGTTACCACTGGTTCCATGTGCCGGTCTATTTTTGAGTGCTTCGTCAGCCATGGGGCGCATGCTGTGATGCTGCGTTCTTTCTTCCCCCCCTTTTTTCCCGATGTCCTTTCCCTTTTTCCCCCTCCCCTTTTTTTCTTCCCTCCCCTGGGTTGTGGTAGCGGAGGGCTCTTTGTTTTGCAAGCCTATTTTCCGTTCTGTGTATCATTGTGTGTTCTCGTAGTGGTGGGTGGGCGCTGGGCAGCGGTTGCAATTGCTTATTAATGTGGGACTCACGTTCTGCCTTGGCTAAAATGTAACTGTTCTTTTTGAATTTTCCTGTGTTCTGTACTACTGCTTGCTCGCGGCCCGCCATGGCCCTCTGGACCTTAATGATTGCCGCTATTCTGCTATACCCCTTCTTCTATTATAAAATCAACCTTCTCTCATCCTGCTCGTGGTGGTTGCTCTGTGGCTTTTCACCTTTGATTCCCGTTTGGATTACTGTGATATCCTGCTGGAGCTTCTGTCCTGACCAATGTGCTTCTATAAGTGTGGTGGCCGGCCCGATGGGTTGTAGGCCCGTATTTGTGAGCAATTTCTGCACAATAAAGGTTTAAAAAAAAAAAAAAAAAGAAGAAACTCCTAAATCCTGGCAGCAATCCATGCTAACCTGGACAAACCCCTACCAGCACCACCACGGAGAAGGATTTTGATCAGAGGTTTGTAAATTGAGTACCCCACAAATATGTGCACAGAATTCAACCCCCCATGCAGCAGCTAAGGCTTCCTTTTCAATTACTGTATAGTTCAGTTCAGTATCTGTTAGGGTGCGGGACGCAAAGGCCACAGCTCTCTCTCTATCCTTATGCCTCTGGGTAAGAACAGTGCACAGACCTGTAGCAATGGAATCCACCCTCACCACTGATTTGATTTTAATATAGAAAGGCACCAAAATACCAGCTTCACAGATGTCTTTCTTAATGTTTGAGAAATATTCCTCTTGCACAATTGACCATTCGAAACCCTTGCCTTTCTTTAGGAGAGACCTCAAAGACTCTGTCTCGTCAGAGAAATTGCGAACAAACTCCAAATAATATTCAATGAGGCCCATGAAAGACCTAACCTGGTCCTTGTCTTGAGGAAATGGAGCCAAGCGCATGGCTTCCAACAAGTCTTTTTTGGGACGGTCTCCACCGACAGACAAAGTGTAGGCCAGATATTTAATTTGCTCCTTCAAAATGCAACACTTCTCCTTCCTCAAAGTAAGCCCCACCTCAGCAATTCTCTGTAAAGCAAGTATTAAGATTGCATTGTGTTCTTAAATCGACTTTCCAAAAATTAGTATGTTGTCCTGAAAGTAGATGATATTCTCCAAACCTTTAAAAACGTCTGAGATCCTTCTTTGGAAAATCCTTGCTGCTGACGAGACCGAAGGGCATTCTAGTAAATGGGTAGGTATCCTCCATTGTGTTAAAGGCGGTAAGGGCTTTAGAGTCTTGGTGGAAGTTTATCTGGTGGTAGGCGCTCCTTAAGTCCAACTTGGAAAAGTACCTCCCTCCCTTGAGCAACAACACCATTTCATTATCATTTGGTAGAGGGAAAGTATCTGCCACAATGTTTTGGTTAAGCGATCTCAAGTCCATGCAGAATCTGAGCCACCCATCAGACTTGCGTGTGGAACTGGAGGTGTGATGCATGGTCCATGGTAAAACCAGATGATGCTGCACTAAGTGGACTCTCAGAAGCTTCACCCATGATGACACATCAAGAATGACAATCACCAGATACAAACTGAAACGTAGTAAACAGCACACCCACCACCACAATATGAGGGAATTAATGTAAAAGCCAAATGTTTGAGGGAAAGCAAAAACAACAAGCATTGGAAATGCAATAGGTCTCGCAATAGAATAGTTAGACATTTTTCTTTTTGCAAATGGAAGAGTGGCGTTGCGTGGATGAGTGGCGTTGCGTGGATGAGTGGCGTTGCGTGGATGAGTGGCGTGTGTGAGTGGCGTTGCGTGTGTGAGTGGCGTTGCGTGTGTGAGTGGCGTTGCGTATGTGAGTGGCGTAGCGTGTGTGAGTGGCGTTGCGTGTGTGAGTGGCGTTGCGTGTGTGAAGGATTGGTAGTGCGGGCACTGCTGCTTGGGGTATCTGCGAGATTTGTGTAAGTAAATGGAGAGGGGGGAGAGAGTTGTAAGAGAGAGTGAAAGAGGCAGAATCGTTGAGAGGAAAAGAAAGTGCGAATCTGTAAGCTGAGAGATGTGGCATAACAGAAGGATTGGTAGTGCGGGCACTGCTGCTTGGGGTATCTGCGAGATTTGTGTAAGTAAATGGAGAGGGGGGAGAGAGTTGGAAGAGAGAGTGAAAGAGGCAGAAACGTGGAGAGTAAAAGAAAGAGCGAAGGAATATGTAAGCTGAGAGATGTGGCATAACAGAAGGATTGGTAGTGCGGGCACTGCTGCTTGGGGTATCTGCGAGATTTGTGTAAGTAAATGGAGAGGGGGGAGAGAGTTGGAAGAGAGTGAAAGAGGCAGAAACGTGGAGAGTAAAAGAAAGAGCGAAGGAATCTGTAAGCTGAGAGATGTGGCATAACAGAAGGATTGGTAGTGCGGGCACCGCTGCTTGGGGTATCTGCGAGATTTGTGTAAGTAAATGGAGAGGGGGAGAGAGTTGGAAGAGAGAGTGAAAGAGGCAGAAACGTGGAGAGTAAAAGAAAGAGCGAAGGAATATGTAAGCTGAGAGATGTGGCATAACAGAAGGATTGGTAGTGCGGGCACTGCTGCTTAGGGTTTCTGCGAGATTTGTGTAAGTAAATGGAGAGGGGGGAGAGAGTTGGAAGAGAGAGTGAAAGAGGCAGAAACGTGGAGAGTAAAAGAAAGAGCGAAGGAATATGTAAGCTGAGAGATGTGGCATAACAGAAGGATTGGTAGTGCGGGCACTGCTGCTTGGGGTATCTGCGAGATTTGTGTAAGTAAATGGAGAGGGGGGAGAGAGTTGGAAGAGAGAGTGAAAGAGGCAGAAACGTGGAGAGTAAAAGAAAGAGCGAAGGAATATGTAAGCTGAGAGATGTGGCATAACAGAAGGATTGGTAGTGCGGGCACTGCTGCTTGGGGTATCTGCGAGATTTGTGTAAGTAAATGGAGAGGGGGGAGAGAGTTGGAAGAGAGAGTGAAATAGGAGAAACATGGAGAGTAAAAGAAAGAGCGAAGGAATCTGTAAGCTAAGAGATGTGGCATAACAGAAGGATTGGTAGTGCGGGCACTGCTGCTTGGGGTATCTGCGAGATTTGTGTAAGTAAATGGAGAGGGGGGAGAGAGTTGGAAGAGAGAGTGAAAGAGGCAGAAACGTGGAGAGTAAAAGAAAGAGCGAAGGAATCTGTAAGCTGAGAGATGTGGCATAACAGAAGGATTGGTAGTGCGGGCACTGCTGCTTGGGGTATCTGCGAGATTTGTGTAAGAAAATGGAGAGGGGGGAGAGAGTTGGAAGAGAGAGTGAAAGAGGCAGAAACTTGGAGAGTAAAAGAAAGAGCGAAGGAATATGTAAGCTGAGAGATGTGGCATAACAGAAGGATTGGTAGTGCGGGCACTGCTGCTTGGGGTATCTGCGAGATTTGTGTAAGTAAATGGAGAGGGGGGAGAGAGTTGGAAGAGAGAGTGAAAGAGGCAGAAACGTGGAGAGTAAAAGAAAGAGCAAAGGAATATGTAAGCTGAGAGATGTGGCATAACAGAAGGATTGGTAGTGCGGGAACTGCTGCTTGGGGTATCTGCGAGATTTGTGTAAGTAAATGGAGAGGGGGGAGAGAGTTGGAAGAGAGTGAAAGAGGCAGAAACGTGGAGAGTAAAAGAAAGAGCGAAGGACTATGTAAGCTGAGAGATGTGGCATAACAGAAGGCTTGGTAGTGCGGGCACTGCTGCTTGTGGTATCTGCGAGATTTGTGTAAGTAAATGGAGAGGGGGGAGAGAGTTGTAAGAGAGAGTGAAAGAGGCAGAAACGTGGAGAGTAAAAGAAAGAGCGAAGGAATCTGTAAGCTAAGAGATGTGGCATAACAGAAGGATAGGTAGTGCGGGCACTGCTGCTTGGGGTATCTGCGAGATTTGTGTAAGTAAATGGAGAGGGGGGAGAGAGTTGGAAGAGAGAGTGAAAGAGGCAGAAACGTGGAGAGTAAAAGAAAGAGCGAAGGAATCTGTAAGCTGAGAGATGTGGCATAACAGAAGGATTGGTAGTGCGGGCACTGCTGCTTGGGGTATCTGCGAGATTTGTGTAAGAAAATGGAGAGGGGGGAGAGAGTTGGAAGAGAGAGTGAAAGAGGCAGAAACTTGGAGAGTAAAAGAAAGAGCGAAGGAATATGTAAGCTGAGAGATGTGGCATAACAGAAGGATTGGTAGTGCGGGCACTGCTGCTTGGGGTATCTGCGAGATTTGTGTAAGTAAATGGAGAGGGGGGAGAGAGTTGGAAGAGAGAGTGAAAGAGGCAGAAACGTGGAGAGTAAAAGAAAGAGCGAAGGAATATGTAAGCTGAGAGATGTGGCATAACAGAAGGATTGGTAGTGCGGGAACTGCTGCTTGGGGTATCTGCGAGATTTGTGTAAGTAAATGGAGAGGGGGGAGAGAGTTGGAAGAGAGTGAAAGAGGCAGAAACGTGGAGAGTAAAAGAAAGAGCGAAGGACTATGTAAGCTGAGAGATGTGGCATAACAGAAGGCTTGGTAGTGCGGGCACTGCTGCTTGTGGTATCTGCGAGATTTGTGTAAGTAAATGGAGAGGGGGGAGAGAGTTGTAAGAGAGAGTGAAAGAGGCAGAAACGTTGATAGGAAAAGAAAGTGCGAATCTGTAAGCTGGGAGATGTGGCATAACAGAAGGATTGGTAGTGCGGGCACTGCTGCTTGGGGTATCTGCGAGATTTGTGTAAGTAAATGGAGAGGGGGAGAGAGTTGGAAGAGAGAGTGAAAGAGGCAGAAACGTGGAGAGTAAAAGAAAGAGCGAAGGAATATGTAAGCTGAGAGATGTGGCATAACAGAAGGATTGGTAGTGCGGGCACTGCTGCTTGGGGTATCTGCGAGATTTGTGTAAGTAAATGGAGAGGGGGGAGAGAGTTGGAAGAGAGAGTGAAAGAGGCAGAAACGTGGAGAGTAAAAGAAAGAGCGAAGGAATATGTAAGCTGAGAGATGTGGCATAACAGAAGGATTGGTAGTGCGGGCACTGCTGCTTGGGGTATCTGCGAGATTTGTGTAAGTAAATGGAGAGGGGGGAGAGAGTTGGAAGAGAGAGTGAAAGAGGCTGGGACTGGCTGTATGTGGTATATAGGGGAATTGTGGTGTGTAAGGGAATTGTGTTGTGGAGTGCAATGATCTGGTCACTTGTGGTCAATGCGATAATAACTGTATAAAAGACAGCTGCAGCGTGGGAGAAAGGCAGCATTTCACAGATGCCTGTGTGTATTATATACATCTGGGCAACAGGGAAAAACAAGACTGAATCACCACTCAATCAATAATGCAATAGCTCTGCCGCTGCATTGTCCCCTTCAGACTCCTGAGGAAATCCTGGGGCAGGTTGAATCCCCGGTAGGGCTCTGGGCATCAGCCACATCACGCAGCCTAGTGTGGATTTCCCCCACAGGATTCTGGTATTGGGGCTGGGGGACTGCAAAACTGGTTGTCCATCTGCTGAGAGAACTACAATGTCCAAGGACAGACGGCACAGTCAGGGAAGGAATGCAAAGAATTCACAGCAAGAGGAACTAGGAAAGGCGGTGGGAGAGAGAAAAGGAAGATGGGGGGGGGAGGAAGAGGACAAGAGAGAAAGGAGCAGAAGAGGCGAAGAGGAGAAGCATTAGGGAGAGGAAGGTGGGCAAGAGGAGGAAGAGGAAAGGAGAGAAAGGAAGAGAAGAGGGGAGCAGCGAAAGTGAAATGGGGGAAGGAAGAATTAGAGCAGGAATGGGGAGAGGGGGTGAGTGAGTGCTGGAGCATAGACAGAATGAGAACAGAAGTAGATATTACTAGAGTGGGGGGTGAAAGGCGGTGGAGAGCAAGAGATCACGGTAGTAACGAATGAGTAAAGAAAGGACGGGCGGAGAGAGCTGCAATAAATGCAAGCAAGAAAGAAAGTGGGGCAGATGCAGGGTACGGATCTGGGACAGGCAGGAGACTGCAAAGTCTGAGAAGAAAAGAGAAGTGTGGAGAGAAAAAAATTGTACACGCCAACGTGATGTGTAATTGTAAAGCACATGTCCCCCCTTTGTGGTATCTTGGTGCTTAAAATATAGGTGTTCAATGAAACATAAGGTTGATTAAAAAAAAGGAACATTGAGGTATAAGAATTAAAGAGTCAGCGATCTGACTAAGACGTGAATCTGTGGCACTGGGAAAAACATTCCTGAGTTTGAAAATTAGGCCACTGAGCCATCAGACATCGGGAAAGATATACACAGAAGCGAGACAGGAAGAAGAGACCATCAAACGCATGTCACTGAGAGACTACCATCACAAAACTCCTCAAGCAAGGACACATGAGGTCACTTACGAGCGCCGAGATGGACTGCGGAGACTGGCACTCAGTGAAAATTGTCCTGCTTTCTGCTGCATGACCACTAGTCACAATCTCACACCGTGTAGACTCCACAGCAACGAAAACAAGCCAGAAACTAGAAAGATATTTGTAAAGACAATGTGTGCATTGCAAACATGTAATTTGCATAAAGCACACCACACAGCAGTTTTTTTTCTGAGCACTGTGTACTGCAGACCCCTTGAAGAAAGCCCCGGGCATTGAAGAACGCACAGGGCAAATGTGCCCTGTCAAGCGCAAGCCTTTAACTCTGCCCTGGCTAAGCAGAGTCGGGTAGGTACCGCAGAGAGGGAGCACCGTCAATGAATGGCGAGTGTCGCCCTGCTCGGATGCCACCAGCAGTGAACCGGGTGCAAGCAGCGGTAAACCGGTAGCTTACAGTGGCTTACTTATCTTATCTTCGTCTATGCTGGGGTGAGACCTTAAAAGCAGAGGTAATTAAAGAGCGAAAGATGGGTAGCTGCAAGCAGGAACGGCGTGAAGAGAAGTTGTGTGATGATGCAACATGCACAAGGCGGGCAGGGGAGGGGGTGGGTAGCTGCAAGCAGGAACGGCGTGAAGAGAAGTTGTGTGATGATGCAACATGCACAAGGCGGGCAGGGGAGGGGGCGGAGCGGGGAGAGCGGCATGTGGGTGTTAAGAAGCAAAAGGCGGGCAGGGGAGGGGGTGGGTAGCTGCAAGCAGGAACGGCGTGAAGAGAAGTTGTGTGATGATGCAACATGCACAAGGCGGGCAGGGGAGGGGGCGGAGCGGGGAGAGCGGCATGTGGGTGTTAAGAAGCCGGGCCTTTGAAGTGAAGCTAAGCTTCACTTCAAAAGGTGTCGGAGGAATGCGGCTGAGGGAACAGACGGCGATTGCGGCTATGCACGCGCTTGTAAGCTCAATGCACATGCGCATTGAGCTTAAAAGTCACGGGCACTGCAAGCAATCGCCACGATTCCTTGCTTCTTAGTTAAAGGTTGTTTAAGCCGCAATAGGCTCGCAAGCTCGATGCGCATGCGCATCGACAGGCGAGACCTAAAAATGAAGAAATTGGTGTCCGCGTCACCAGAACTTGAGATGACACGCTGCTGGTGTGTGAGTCACAATTATGCCAAGCATAGAGTATGCGTTCGACTGAAGATATAGGCAAACATACTTACAAACGACATGGTAGGCACTGAAAGATTGAATAAAGTAGATTGAGCAGAAAGGTGTGCAAGTCACCGAAATGGGGATGACACGCAAAAGGTGTGCGTGTCACCGAACTAGTTGTCACCTGGTGGAGAACGATATCTTCAGCACTTTTTCCCAAAGCAGAATGCCGGTTCTCCAGCTCCGACTCTCCAGTGCAAAACGCGGTCCGGTCGTTGCAGATCCTAAGGTATGATGATGTAGGTGCGTGACGCTCATGCGTTCCTCCTTACAAGATGGCGGCACCTACTTCTACATTGCACATCGTAGCCAATGAGTGTGCCGGTAACTCTGAGTGTGATACACTTCTTCTTGCGACACGTCTTCCTGCAGTACAACTCCCCAGGAGATGGCAGGCCTGCCGGGGTCGAAGAGAGGGGCAGGAGCAAGCTCAAGTTTTTCCCACAACTCATGAAAATGTGTCGGTCCGCTGCGGGTTGCAATGCTGATGGTGACAACTGGCCAGATTGTCGCCAAAATGAAGTAAATGGCCAGGGCACAAAAGGTTTCTTAAAGGTAGGCCTTTATTCAATTCAGTCGGAAACAACGTGATTCCATGCTGGCCAGCGGTCAACTGCCTAGAATGGAATCCTACTTGAATTACAAAGGCATGTGGAATGTGACGTCCGTCAGATTACACACACAGAACATAACAGGCACAAGTAAGTACACATTACAACACAGTGCTGCTGATTTGACAGCGCTTTATCAACTCTTAGAATATAAGAACATGTTGTCCACATGATGGTGGGTGGTGGGTTTTGTCTGTCTACCATGTACTGTTTAAGTACGATATTTGTAGGTTCAACTGGAACAATGGTGTGTAGTCTTATTGTTGGGTATACAAATCTGCTGAATGTCTGATTAATGCCCAAATATGGGTTATCAGTAGTTTGATGGTTCCCAGTTGTAAGGGATGTCTGTTAAGTATTGATTGTCTGGTCATTAGTCGGTTTTGGGTTTGTACAATGAGAGAAGTAACAGAAAAACTAGTTATTCTCCGCAGCCGGAGTCACTTTTATACATTAATGTCATGTGGGTGTAGGTGGGCATCTGAGGATGAGTATTAGTCAGCCTTGGTTGCCCTGGGGAGAAGAGTACAAGGAGAGGCACTCACAGTCTCATGTACACAAATCCTAGGACAGTAATATGGTTAGACTGAAGTCCTTAATACATATCAAGGCATGTGCTGCTCTTCTTTTGACAGGTGTATTCAAGATAGGAAAGCCTGACTTATAAGACCGACCTACAGATATATGCTATTGTTATGCACATTTATGTAGTATCTTCAACCCTCAGTATTGCACTGAAACCCGTTCTTAATCTGAGTGCCCTTTTTGTGCGGTTGGTATTTAGAAAAAAACGAGGAAAAGAGAGGTACTATTTTCTTGTTACCTGGATGTCTACATGGTCTTTATGGTGCATCTATTCCAAAGTTACTCAGTCCTAGATTCCCTTAGTCTCGGCTTGCACTGTCTTCTTCTATATGTCCATACAATGATGAGGAATGGCAATCCAAGCTGAGCCAGTCGGATTCTGAAAGAATGGAATGGAGAGTGATTTGCGAAAAGAAAGTGCACTCACTTGGGTCCTGTGTGATGCTAAGAACAGTATCACCCCACTGGAGCCTTGCTTGGGGACATAAACAATATGATATAACCCTGATAATGCCTTTGCTTGCTTTGTTGCTACATGCTAATCCTCTGCAGTGCACACCTGGAAGTCAAAGCACCTCAGGAAATGGAGGGTAATGCATCGTTTCTCTATTGCTAACTCCTTGGATCTCCCTCTTCAGCCTGTGGGGACCACAGGTAGAGATGAATGGATCAGAGAGAGGCAGTTTGGTGTGTTGCACAATTTCAATTGGCCAGGTTCAATTTGAAAGACACTTGAATAAAGGTGATTATAACGTCTGGCCTACAAAGGGTGGTTTGGAGGAGGTGCTAGAAAAGAGTCAACAAAAGTATCATTGATCATCACGGAGGGAAAAATCTCCCAGCGATGGGGCCACTTCTTACTGAGAATGAATGCATCCATGACTGCTTAGCCAAGGATCTTGAGGACATGGAGTTTAATTGATCAGAAATATCCCCTGCCAACAATGACCAATGGACACCCAAGAGGGGCTAGTGCTCAGGAATTGTCATGCTGGTTTGTCCTCAGGATTGGTTTGTTGCTCAGAGGGGTCCACCTCTTGATATCCCCAAGCCATAATAGCCGTAATGGCATAGGTCAGTGGGAGGATCAAGCAAGGGAAGGAAAGGATGGGAACAGCAGGTCAGGAGACTTGAAATGACAACAACAATTATAAGCACCTCTTGTTCATCCCTACTAGAAATAAACTTTAAAGAACACCAGCTTGGATGCGCAACCTCCTATACCTATAACACAAAAGTATAACACCCGTAGACTGAGGGTTTTCTATAATGATTGCGATTTCGGTGTAGGAGTACCCACTATGATGTAGTGTAGGAAACATAGAGGAGAACATTCATAGAGCAGAAATCACACCTTTACTTAGAACAATGCTTTAGAGGTCACACTACCCCAAAATACACAGAAATAGATTCTACCAGCAACCTACCCTTTCTAGACTCCACAATGCCTCACAGGGATAGAGCGTAGTCCTATACCACTCCTTTATACCCCTGTTGAAAATAGAGTCAGAAGAACAATATAACATACATCTTCACTTCATGATGATTATATTCAATCATATAATACTGTTATTAGAGTCTCAATCCAGAGTATGGTTAAAATCACCATAACTTCCAAAACACAATGTAGAAACAAACATGGATGTGGGGGTGAAGCGTATTACCATGGAATCCTGTTAATGAGTTGTCGTGTGAATCATATGTTAAGGGTGAAATACAAAGTTAAATGTTTACAGCGCTAAGTGAGCCAAGTCACTGCTGTGCCAAAGTTGCGGGCCTAATCCAATGACCGGTAAGGTCAAGTTACTTGTGTGGCGTACTGAGAGTAAAGTCACCGCTGTGCTAGAATTGCAGGCTGCTTACAAAGACAGGCAATGACCAGGATACTGCAGAAAACAAAGAACCTTCCTACGCACGAAAGCAACGGCGCTCACCAATGGAGGACGGGAACAGCAGGAATCAAAGGTTAGAGCGAGTTGGTGCAATGCACCCTCACCGGACCTCACTGGAAACACAAGACGCCAACATCACCGACAGGGCAGAAGAATTTCCGACGCCTTGCCGAGCGTCGCTTCCTCCTTTATGGGCGGTTCCTCGCAGCGTGGTACATGCGCGTCTGGCCTCATGGGAGCTGTAGTTCTGTAAGTTTCCGGCATCGCAGACGCTGCTTGTCATCAACGAGACGTAATGGACCCTACAATTGGTTGCTAGTCTACCTCAGTGTGTTCGATGCTACACGCTTGTAACAGTACATCCCCTCTCTAACGAGAGCGCACTAGGGGGCCGGGTTTCTGTGGGTATTTTCTGTGAAAAAAAGACACCAATCGAGGAACATGGACACCAGATGCTGGTTACATGAGTTCTCTTCAGAACTCTAGCCTTTCCAGTCTACTAGGTACCATAGTTTAACCCACAGCGGACTGCTTTGCTCCGCTGGCTAATCAGATCACCGTGCCTATTAATACACAAAAAAATTGGTTGCTTCTGAATACCACCTCTTTCAACCATGTCTTAAATAGCCTTAAATCTGGCTCACCCGAAGAACTTCTTCCCATTCCTATACTTCAAAAATTGGAGGCATCGTCACTTAAACTTATCATGGAGTTGCTTCATGCATCTTTGCAGGAAGCAGCTGTTCCACCTTCATGGAAACATGCCATGGTTCGCTTACTCTTGAAAAAAGCTAATGCTGATCAGACAGAATTATCCAATTTCCGCCCAATCTCTCTACTTCCAGCTTTCTCAAAAATTGTAGTAAAACATATTAACCAACAACTGGCGCAGTTTGTTGACTCCCAATAAGTTCTACATGCATCACAGTCTGGATTTAGAGCAGGTTTCTCTACGGACACGACTCTTTTGGGAGTTATAGAAACTTTGCGTCAACGTCTTGATATGGGTGAAACTGTGGCACTCATTGCTTGACTTGAGCACTGCTTTCGACACTGTGTCACATACCGTCCTTCTAAAGGCTTTATAATCTTTTGGCGTTATCGGGACAGCACTCAAATGGCTCACCGACTTTTTGACCAACCGTACTTTTCAGGTCTTTTCCCCGTCAGCAAGTTCTAAGACCCACACTTCTCCTTACGGAGTAACACAGGGCTCTATCTTCAGCCCATTTTTATTAAATATCTACATCAGACCCCTGGCAACAATAGCTGAAGAGACCAGATTATCTATTTTTTCTTACACTGATGATACCCAGCTAATCTTCTCCCTCTATACCAATGAGGCATCTATGGCATCCTCTCTCCAGGTAGGGCGGTAAACATAGCAGATTGAATGCATGCCAACATGTTAAAACTTAACGGCAGAAAAACAGAAGTTTTAGTTCTTGGGAAAAACAAAGATCTTTGGGGCCCCAAAGAGGCAGCAAGCAGTCAAGGTCCCCTCAACCCGCTTCACCATCCTAAAATGGCTCTAAAAATACTTTGGATGTTACCTAGTCCCAAGCAAAGAACAATGGTTCAGGCCCTTATTACCTCCAGGCTAGACTACGGGAACGTCCTGTATTTAGGAGCCAACAAGGAGGTGGTGCGAAAACTGCAGGTAGTACAGAACTCGGCGGCCAGACTGCTATGCCGGGTGCCTAGAAGGGCTTCCATTTCAGGCTCGCTCCTGAACCTCCACTGGCTTAGGATGGAGAACCACATTAAATTCAAGGCCCTGTGCTATATGTACAAAATTAAATTGGGGACAGCATCACAGTATCTGAGTGCCTTAGTCCATCCTTACCTACCAACGCGCCTTCTCCGATCCTCCACTCAGGATAAATTCTCAGTTCCTAGGACCAGACGGTTGCGTATGGGGGGCCGGTCTTTTTCTTACCTGAGCCCTTAACTGTGGATCTCACTCCCCACACCACTTCGGCATGAAACCATCCATAAGAACTTTCGCAAAGGCCTAAAAACGTGGTTATTCAACCAATAGTTGTTTTTTCTCTCTCAGTCTGTGTGTGTCTGATGGTGCCGGAAAACCTCCGGGTAGCTGTGCGCCTTATAAAATTAAATTCATATTAATAATAATAGTTTGCAGCCGCGCAGTTTGTAGTCTATTATACCCCGCACTTCATGTTCTGGGTTGTCATTGACCAAGAGAGGCGGAGGCAGTTTTCTTGGCGGCGGTATGAAGGCTTTAATAAAGACACATGAAAAACAGGATGAATACGTAGGTGCGAAGGCAGTTCCAGTTTCATGGTCACTGGACTAATGCATTTACTGATCTTGTAGGGTCCAATATATCTGGGGCTAAACACACTGTGTTTTCTAAAGCATATATTTCTGGTGGATGACCAAACAGTGTCCCCCTTTTTGTACAACGGTCCAGGTTGTCTGTGTTTGTCCGCTGCAGCCTTATATTTGTGTTTCGTTGCCTTCAGATATTCCTGTGTATTTACCAATGTTTCTTGAAAATGGGCCACCCTTTTAGACACTTCTGGTAAGTTGGTGTTTTCTGTTGGATGGATAAAGGGAAGTAACCTTGGATGGCGACGAGAGGTGCAGTAAAATGGGTAGGTATGTGTGGCATTGTTATAGGCTATTTCAGCTAGCCAAAGATAATCCACCCACTCCTCAGTGCTATTGTCTACATAACAGCGCAAGTATTGTTTGATCGTCTGGTTGAGACGTTCTGTCTGCCCATCTGTTAGTGGGTGGAAACTGGTAGACAGGGCTGTTGTTATATGTAGCGATGAACACCATACTCTCCAGAATTGGGCAGTGAACTGAGAACCCCTATCTGACACAATGCTTCTTGGTAAATCATGCAAGCGTACCACATGCATCGTCAGTAAATGAGCTAATTGGCCTGCTGAAGGGACCCTCCTGCACGCTACAAAGTGTCCCATTTTCGTTAAATAGTCAACAAGTACCAGGGTTACTGTACATCTTTTATCCCCTGACAGACCAACAATGAAATCTAATGACATATTTTCCCAAGGACTGCTTGGAGTAGGCAGAGGTTGCAACAAACCCTAGGGGCGTAAGTAATCGGATTTGATCTTTGCACATGTTTCACAAGCTTTTATCCAGCTTTTAATGTCCATCTGGAGAGACGGCCACCAGAACTGCCTGATGATGATATCCACGTTTTTTCTACCCCATGATGTCCTGCACTCGGTGATTCATGACACCAAAGATATACTTGTTTCCTAAGTGTCTCAGTAGGCTCTAAGAGGCGGTTTTTATTCATTGGGAAACCGGTCCTGAATGTCATTCCGTCTGGCTATTTAGCCAGGTTCTCCATGAGAAGGTGTTAATTATCTTGAGTACGTCTTTGAGGAAAGTATCCGGCTGTATCACACACAGAACTTTTGTGGGGTCAATGATGGAACGCACCGGTTCAATTTCCAGGTCATTGGAAGACGACTGCCTGGTGAGGGCGTCTGCTTTTCTGTTCTCAGAGCCTGGCCTGTATGTCATAATGAAATGATATTCTGAGAAGAATAACATCCATCGGAGCTGACGAGGGGTAAGATGTCGAGCTGTGGTCATGAATTGTAGGTTACGGTTATCGGTATACACCGTAACAACATGCTGGGCTCCCATCAGAAAGTGTCTCCACTCCATGAAGGCGTTCTTGATGGCCAAGAGTTCTTTTTCTGCTATGGTGTATTTCCTTTCTACATCGTTCAGTTTTCTCGACATGTATGCCACCAGATGGCGTTGTCCCGTCGAGGAATGTCTTTGAGATAACACGGCCCCCAATGCAACATCAGAGGCATCAGCCTCAACGATGTAGGGTTACTCTGGGTCTGGGTGAGTCCAGATCCGGGCAGTTACAAAGGCTGTTTTCAAGGCAAGGAATGTGTCTTGGACCTTTTTATCACATTCGAACTTCTGTGTTTTTCTCAGCAGTTGTTTTATGGGTGCAACTAGTTTGGAGAAGTGGTTTTTGAACCGATTGTAGAAGTTTGCGAACCCAATAAAGCACTGAACGTCACGAACGTTCTGGGGAAGAGGCCAGTCCTTAACAGCTGTGATTTTTCTTTCGGCCATTTCTTGTCCATATGGAGTGAGCATAACGCTGAGGAATTCCGTTGTACTAACGTGGAATTCGCACTTAGTTTGCAGAACAGGTGATGTTTTTGCAGGACCTGTAACATGGATTTCACATGTTGTATGTGTGTGTTCTCATTTTCTGAGTAGATGAGAATATAATCGATGTACACCACAACATAGTGGTCTAGGATTTCACGTGATACATCGTTCAGAAAGTATTGGAACGCCGCAGGGGCGTTACATAACCCGAAAGGCATTACCAAATATTTGAATAATCCGTAACGGGTCTTGAACGCCGTTTTCCACTCATCGCCACTCCTCATGCGCACCACGTGATAGGCACCCTTGAGGTCCAATTTGGTGTAGATTTTAGCCTTTTTCACTAGTTCTAGTAATACCGGGATCAGTGGTAAGGGGTAACGGTTCTTCCCCGGGATGGCATTCAATGCTCTGAAGTTGATGCAGGCGCGTAGCTCGCCATTCGCCTTTGGTATAAAAAAGGCGGGGAAGCCGATGGAGATTTTGAGGGACGGATAAAACCCAATTCCAAGTAGGCTCTGAGATGGAGATTCTCTGGCTCAGTCAAGGCATAGATATTCCCGCTAGGCACTACCGCCCCAGGGACAAGGTCAATTTGACAATCATACTGTCTATGGGTTGGTAGTTCTTCGGCCTGGACATCATTAAACACCTCTGTGTATAACTATGTTAAAGCGTTCACTCACCTGAACGTCCAGGTACTTCAACTTGAAAGACGTGGAGATTAGTCCCTTCTGCCCTCAAGAATCTAATCCCAAATGACTGAATAATTATGACAGCCAATGGAGTTCAAAGTCTCAAGGGAAGGGGGAAATTGGATAAAATAATAAACAGAAAAAGACACTCCCAGAATATGTTTCTCCTGTAGGACAATCTCGACATCTAAGGACTGTGTCTCTGGTTAAAAAGAACACAAATGAATCAAAATGACATTAGCATCAGAATTTTGTCATGAACTACTAAAGTTGACCAGAAAATAATCAATGTACCTTTCCTGTCTGGTTGTACTCCACCAGACCTTATTATGTTGACCAGATGGCTTTTGTTACAAATAGCATCAATTCTCTGCAATGGCCAATTGAATATTATATGACGTTAGTGATTCAACAAATTAGCAATGTATTTATTAAGTCTAAACTATATATATATCTCCATAAGAAACTCACTAAAACATTTGCTGTTTATCAAAGAACACTTTGCATTCCAAAGTTCCACTGTTTCGTCACAGCATATTCGTCATAGCATAAACAATGCTCTTCAAGTATCTTTTAACCTCGAGTATTGCATGTTCGTTCTTTTTAAAAAAAAAAGGAAACACCTTCACCAAGTTTTGTAATCCTTGCACGATCGAAGAAGATTGTCTTTTACTCTTGAGTTCGTAATTCACAAGTTTTTCTGACCTTGACTTTCAATGCGCATTGACTTTTAAAACGAGATTAATCAAAATGTAAAATTCACTTACTTGTTTTGCCTTGAAAGCGCAATTGCGATTGCCTTTGTTCATTCTGACCTTAAGTTTTGTTTCCCAACAGGAGTGCGATCAGCGGGGGACGCTAGAAGAAGGGTTGAAGCCTTTCCGAGTTGTCGAAGGGAAGGAGAATGCTGCCGGACCGGAACTAGCGCGTCGTTTGTTTTGCCATCGTCATGGTAACCATCATGCAGAAAGGCACCGAAGAAGACCCTGGACTTCAGGTAAGGAGGGATTAGAAATGAGCGCAAGCATGTCTTTGCAGTTGGGCAGGGTTTTTATAGGGGATTTGAAGGGTGGGGCCGTTTCTTGAGAGCAAAGGAAAACGACGTTTGCACGTGTCCTGAGTTCCGTGTAACTGTCTGTTTGAGCAAGATATACAAGTTCCCTCACGACCTCTTACGGTATTAATCAACCAATTTTATATCAACTTTTTTTATACACAAGGTGACTCCATATGTGACTATTTTTAAACGTTTTTATTTATTTATTCATTTTTTATCATTTCTTTAAATTCTTCATTCATTTTATAGAAAAAGATTTATACAAGAAAACATTTAAAATTTGTAGAACAATTCATCAATAGACATCGTACAGACAAGAAAGACACTGAATATCCATTTATAATACAATCATACAACCATTATCATACATACTGCATTCACTCTACAATCTGTGTCGGAGGGATCACGTGTAGTTGTGTGATCTAATACGCAAGGTCGACGCGTTTCGGTGGGTTTGTGACCACCTTCCTCAGGACCTCTTGACAGAACAGTCGTTCACTCCACAAAACATTACATTTTCTGTATCGACATCTGTAATAATAAATAACATTCAGTACACATATTGCCACCAGTATTCTTGCTTGATTCAAAAACTTTGTATATATAATTTCTTCTGTTGAACTTCATATTATTTACATCACCCTGTGTAACTGACATAGCACCTTAATGACAAATATAGTTCATTTCTTTGTAATTTTTGTAAGAAGAGCTCCAACTCTGCAAGGAGGCACCTTTATTTAACTAATGGGAACAATTTAAGGGTTTACAAGCAAGGATGAAGAATAAAAGTGATAGAAAAACCCCAAAGAAATACAGTACAAAAGAGCGAGAGAATAATTTAAAAACCTCGAAGTCTGTCAATGATCCCTGAGTCTAGATCCGGTGAGCGTAAATAAAGGAGATCAATTCATAAGTTCCTTACCTAAGGGGGTACGAAAATGTAGTCCCACTATAATGTTCTGATTTGGCTCGTGGCGACTTGTATGTCATCCGCTATTACAATAAGACTCTGCATGAGATAAGAATATTTTGTTGCATGAGGTCTGTTGTATACAAGATCGACTTCGGATAGACTCTCTACCTCATTATTAATTATCTGCATAAGTTGCGTCTAATTTTATGACTAGGTTGTGATCTACCTTTGATCAGCATGTGCCCCAGAGTAATCCCTGGTCTTACCTGCTAATAAAAACTTGTTGTTCATCACTTCAAAATACCTCGGACATGAGGAGCGTCTAGGGGTAGGTAAATCTACTGAAAAAGATATGTATGTATTTTCTCCCCGGTCTTCCCTCCCCTCAGCCACTGAACCTTCAGCGCCAAGAAACCGCAAGGTGTATGCTGCGCTTTACAAGCATTTTAAATTAGAAATTATTTACAAGGTAACTTTGATACTACATATAGTTCTACACAATGCTCCTAGCATATGACTAACAATCATCATCTACTAACCTTGTTGCGTGTAATTTAGTTCATACGTATTCTGAGTGCCAATGGGGTGTGTCTTTATCGTCCTGTTGTAGTCACAGGCGTGTCTTTTTATCTAAAATTGGAGTTGAAACAACAAACTGAGTAAGACTGTCTCGTAGGATTGAGCCAGTTTAATAGTCCACAATATACTTGTTAACGATCTAAACCTACAGATTGCTACTACATCTCAGTTAAAGACCATGATATATATATTCCTTCGCTATATAGGCCATAGTATTCACCTGCCTATTAGACCCGATTTATGACCAACTCCACAGATGTATATGTAAACTCTAAAACGTGCTGGTAAGTTCAATCTAAAAACGCTCACATATTGCCAAGTTGACCACAAATTTACGTAGTCACAACAAACAGACTGTGTAATGGTCTGGGCGCCCTAAACCGTAGTAAAGCCTCGGCGTCTAACCCTCATTCCCTAATCGTACGCTCACCTTAGTGGGAATAACATGCCGCCATACATCGCGTCCTCATGTGCGTCTCCGTAGGAACAAACCACGGAACTACGTCTTGCTTTTAAATAGCCAGACTTAGCGCGCCAAAATATCTAAATTGACCTGCCTGTAATTGGCAAGTGGTATAAACAGGATCCACGCCATTTCTGAGTGGTGAAACAAGGTTGCGCCATTACTAAATGGTGTACCCGTAGTAATTACTGCGCCATTTCTGAGTGATGAGAAATGGTCGCGCCATTTCTAAATGGTGTGCCCGTAGTAAATACCGCCATTACTAAGTGGTAAAGAAAGAGGAAAAATTATTTGATTGCACCTAGTGCACAATGGTAGAAAGCTGCGCCATTACTAAGTGGGGAGGGGAAGACCTGATGCACTGTTTCCACACGGTGGTTAAGGAATTTAGACAGTGCGCCATGACCAAGTAGGCAAACAAGTTGTTATATACGCCAAGAAACGATGAACTGAACCGAGCAGAAAGTATTAATAGGAATGTTTACATTGGGTCACGTCTATACCTCACATTAGTTTGTAAATATTGATCGTAGCGTTACACCAGATAATGTGTGAATGATTTTAAAAACAGAAAAAAGTGAGTGAGTGTGTGTCGGTTTTCTTCATTTTTTTTTTTTTTGTTTAAATATCCTTTATTAGTGGTATAGGAGAAGTAAAGCATGAATGGTACAATACATACATTATTACATCTCAAAGATGTCTGTCATGAATACGGGGCATAGCACCCAATACACTGGTTATCTTGCTTCATACATCATGGCTACAATTTCCAGCACAAACGTTTCAAACCATGTTTGTGTAACAAGGATACAAATTCCGAATTAAACATCAAGGATAGGAGGGGAGGACAAGGAACAGGGGACATAAAGGGAAAATCAGGAAGGGGTGGATATGGTCAGCTGATGCTGGAGCAAGTTGTGTGCGTCTTTGTTTGGGGTGTGGCGTCATGGGGAGCGTGGGTGACACTCAGAAGTGTCTAACGAAGTGGGCATGGCCCGGGGGGAGAGAGCACCCCCGTCACCACGGATATCAGGCATGAGGGGAAGGATGTGACGGTGGAGGTGTCAGCGGATGCGTCCGTGTGGAGTGTGCATAGGGGGTGCATCGTCGGTGCTGTCCAGGTGGGTGACTCCTGTCGTGGATTGTGTGAGAAGGCATTCCTTGTGGAAGGAGGTGAGCATTGTGTCCCAGAATTGCGCAATCGGGAACTGACGGAGGCCTGCCGTTTCCTCGTTATGGAGGGCGGTGCTTTCCGCTTTTGCCCAGGTGTCTAGGGATGCGTGCCAGTGTTCTGGTAACGGCGGGGCAGCTCTCTTCCAGTGTTTTGTGAGCAATCTTTTTGCTGTGAGGAGGGCAAGGTCCCAGAATCGAGAGGGGGCTTTGTTTAATGGAGTACGCTTATACAGGCCAAGTAAGCATGCCTCCCATGTGTGCGGGATCGTCATGCCTGTGCATTTGTCTAGTGTCGTCAGTATCGCCCCCCAATATGTCTGAATCCGTGGGCACTGCCAGAGCATGTGTAGTAAATCTGCCTCATCCAGCTCACATCTCGGGCATTTGGCCGCCGCTTCTGGGAAATAGCGATTAATCTTACTGGGTGAGAGGTACGCTCTGTGTAGAATGTAGAACTGTATCAGTTTAAAGCGCGCGTTCCGTGGCACGTGTCTGGGGCCTAATAGGATCATCTTCCACTCCTTATCCGTCCATTCCCTCCCTCTGTCTGTGGCCCAGTGGTCGCGCAATGGTTGCAGTGAATGTTGTGTGTGCGACAATAGTGCTTGGTGTAGCCAGTGCACCACGTGTGTGCCATCACCCATGACATGTAGGCTCTGTATCAATTGGTGTGTTGGCAGTTCGTCAGTGATGTTGCCCCACCGCTGTGTGTATGCAAAAAGTATTGAGGCGTGCTGTAAAAATTGACCCGTCGGGAGACCTGTGTCTGCCGCTAGCGTTGCAAACGGTATCAAGACACCATCAGCATATAGGTCTGCCATAGTGTCTACTCCAGTGCGCGTCCAAGGTTCCAGCGCTGTTTCTGTGACTATGGAGGTGGACTTGGGGGTGCCTAGGAGTGGTAGCGCCGGGGCATATGGCTTGGTCGTCTTCGTGAGCCTTAGGCTTCTGACATAACAACGTATCGCCACTGCGACGTGTAGCTGATTGGATTTCCTTGGGTGTGTCAGGGGGTGGAATATTGTATGTAGTTGCGTGGAGGAATACATGTCTGTATTCGTGGCAGTGTCTCCCAGGTGGTTTCCTGCTAGCCAGGCGGTGACCCATTGTAGCTGGGCTGCCAGATAATAAAGTTCGAGGTTCGGTACCGCAAGGCCTCCCTCATCGACTGGGGCATATAGTTTTCGGAGGGCTACTCTAGGCCGGCCCGTGTTCCATATCAGGTCTCTAACCATGGAGGCCAGTTCTCTAAAGGTGCGCGCCTGTACGTACACTGGCAGGTTGGCGAAGTAGTATAAGAGTCTGGGGAGTACAATCATTTTTGTCAGTGTCACTCTGCTCGGGACATTGAGTGGTAGGGATTTCCAAAAGGCAATTTGGGATTTTATAGACGTGATGGCGCGTGTCAGGTTACCGTCTAGTACATCTTGTGGTGTCCTGTAGATAAATACTCCTAGGTATTTGAACGTTGTGTGGTGCCATGGCAGCCTTTCCCCATTGATCGTGACTCCGGGGTCAGGGATGTCAGGGTTGAACGAGTATGCACCTGACTTGGCCCAATTAACCTTGAGGCCTGACATGGTCTCGAAGGATTGAAAGATCTCCGAGAGGCTTCGAGGTATGCGGGTGAGGTCCCTGATGTATAAAAGGAGATCGTCCGCATATAGCGAGACCGCGTGTATGCCATCTGCGAGTGGGATCCCCCAGTGCATGCCCTCTGCGCGTAGTAGCGCAGCAAGGGGTTCTATGGCCAATGAGAAAAGTAGCGGGGATAGCGGGCATCCCTGCCTGGTGCCGCGTTGCACTCTAATGGCGTCAGAGAGTAGCCTGCCCGTGCGGACTCGCACCACCGGGCGTCTATACAGCAATCCCACTAGTTCGATAAAGTCATCCCCAAGGTCGAATCTGCGTAGCACTGCCAGCAAATAGGGCCATTCGAGCGAATCGAACGCCTTCTCCAGGTCCAGGACTAGACATCCCGACCTGGGCCAGTCTTGAATTGCATACTGTTGTACCCTGAATAGTCTACGGATGTTTTGGGAAGTGCATCTGGAGGGTACAAAGCCGTTCTGGTCATTATGTATCAAGCCGGGCACCAGTCCAGCCAGTCGTCGGGCGAGAGTCGAGGCCAGTACCTTGTAGTCAGTGTTTAGCAGCGCCAGGGGCCTATATGAGCCAAGCAGTGTTTCATCTCTACCCGGCATAGGGAGGGACACTAATGTTGCCTCATTCATGGACAGGGGTAGATCTAAGTCTTCCAGTGCCGCAGCAAACACCCTCAAGGGCTCTGGAGTTAGGATGTCCGAGCATGCTTTATAGTACTCCGCTGGCAACCCATCAGGGCCTGGCGCCTTGCCGTTCGAGAGGGCAAAGATGGCGTCGCGGAGTTCCTCAGCAATCAACGGTGACCCTAGGTCCTCTCGTTGTTCGTCCGTTAGGGTAGGCAGCATGATGTCCTCCAAGTACGCGGCTATTACTGACGGTGCAGTCAGCAGTCGGGATTTGTACAACGCGCTGTAATGGACCACAAAGGCCTCGTGTATCCGCGCCTGTGTGTACACCACCGGGCCTGCTATCGATTGCACCGCTGCCACCGGCGTGACACGTTGTTCGCGCTGAATCAGCCACACCAACAACTTGCCTGGTTTGTCGCCAGAATGGTGAGTGCGGGCTGCGTGGGCCTTGTAATTGACATTTTTCAATCTGTCAATCAGGGTGTCATGCTCTGCCCGCGTTTGTATTAATTCCGCGGTGGGGCCACCGGTCGCAGACTGCTCCAATCGCAGCAGGTCAGATTCAATGCGCCTGAGATCTGCTTCTAAGTGTCGCCGGGAGTGTGCTTGGGTGCCTAGACATTGTCCCCTAAGGACCACTTTGAACGCGTCCCATTCAATCTGAGGTGTCGATGCCGAGCCTGTGTTATCTTCAAAATATTGTGCCGTCTGTGCGCTGATGGAACCCCTAAACGTGGCGTCTAGTAAGAGATCGGGTTGCAACCGCCATGTGGGTATTGGTGGTCGAGGGTGATCCCACATCAGGTCTAGGAGGTGCGGGTTGTGGTCGGAGTGCGTGCGTCCCATGTAACATGTGTCCGTGATAATGGGCAAGAGTTCACTAGAGACCATGAAGCGATCAAGGCGGACATGCAGGGTGTGCGCCCCCGAATAATATGAGTAGACCCTGGAGTGCGGATTGCGAGAACGCCACGCATCTTGCAAGCCCCATTGCACGGACCACGCCTGTAGCGCCTTCGTGGTGGCCTGAGCTTGTGAGTTGGGTAATGCAGGATGAGAACGGTCAAGTGTCAAGTCTAGCGAACTATTGTAGTCCCCGCCTATGACCCATGGGACCCCGTGCCAGGGGGCTAGTGTGCGTGACAAGTCTGCAAGAAAATCTGCTAACCCCGTGTTAGGCGCGTAAATTGAAGTGATTACCATTGGGTTACCATCTAGTTTGCCGTGGATAGCCACGTATCTGCCCTCGGGGTCTATATGTACATCCTGTGTGGTCCAAGGAATGCCCGGCCTGACCCATATTAGCGTACCTCGGGCGTATGATGAGAACCCTGTAGCATAAAGTTGTCCGCGCCACCTGCGTCGCAGCGTAGCAATTTCTGTGTTGTTAAGGTGAGTTTCTTGCAGGAGGGCAATTTGAATGTGGTGGCGTTTGAGGTATGAGTAGATTTTGTAGCGTCGGGATGGTGTGTGTATACCTCTCACATTCCACGTGCATATCTTAATGGGGAACATTACAGCAATTTAACCAAACCTCCCAACCGTCCCTGCCACCACCCCTCAATGCACACTCGCTCATCGTCGTGGAATCGGTCCCCGCCACCCCATAAGCATTTGACGTGACGCTCCAGTGTTCTGTGACTATGGGAAGGGGAAAAAAACATGGCTATCGAAACAATAAACCATTTAACAATACGAACTTGCAAAATACCAAAAGGTCGGATGCAAAACGTGCTCCCGTCCATACTCTCTAGGAGAGCAACAATGTTCAAGTCTAAGGGGGTGGTTGTGCTACGTGCACAGGATCAAATGGATTATGTCAGTATGTTTGTGAAGTGAAGGCTTGTTGCCTTCCCGGGGGGGGGTGTTTCAGGCAATGCCGCCCACGTATGGAATGAGCCCATCACATATATGCGTAAGTTGCCATACATTACGTGTTCCAGTCGGGCCATCTCCAGGCAAGGCAGAGTGTCCCCGCAGCTGGGCTTCATCGGGCGCGGGCTCTCATCGCCAGCGCCTGGGGTCATGTCCATCAATGTGTCCCTCGGTGCATGTGCCCCAAGCGTGTAGTGTGGAGGACGAGGGGGCAGTCCGCCATTACGCACAGGGTTCATTGTGGTTGTGGATTCGTAGGCCCGCCATGCTGGTCACTTGCATTCGTTTCCGTGGGGAGTTGCATCCGGTGCTTGATCAGCTGATGTAGTCTGCTGTTTGGGGGGTGACATCAGGTCGGACATCCGAGGTCGGGGAGTCTGGCACTCCATATATGGCTTCATCGTCGCTCTGGAGGCCTCGTGTGCCGCCACTGGCCACCTCGCTCTGTTCGGGGGAGCCGCTGAGTTCCATTACGAGGCGGAAGGCATCTCGCTGCTCCTGTCGTCTGGCATCTGCAGGAGGGGAAGGCCGAGTCGCCGCACGTGTATTCGGCTGAGAATTCCGGCGGGGTCGTCGCCGCCGTCTGTGATTGCCGGATTGTCGTCGTGACGCAGGACCCGTCGCCGTTTTGGGTTCTGTGTCGACTCCGCTGTCTAGCCAGGCTTCCACTTCCATGGGGTCCGTGAAGAAATGAGTCCGCTCTCCCGCCACCACTCCTAGCTTCGCAGGGAAGAGAAGGGAGTACTGGAGGCCCACCTGTCTCAGTCGCTTTTTCACTGCGAGAAAGTCATGTCTCTGCCGCTGGACCTGTACAGTGTAGTCCGGAAAGAACATCACCTATGCGTTCTCTATTCGGACCTCCTGGAGCTTGCGGGTTTCTCGTAGTATGGTGTCTCTGTCTCGATAGTTCATAATACGGATTAGCATGGGCCTTGGGTTGGAGCCTGTCGCCAGAGGCTTAGTGGGGACCCTGTGAGCCCGTTCAATCACGAAGTGTGGGGAGAGCGATCCTTCCGGCAGGAGGCCTCATAGCCACTGCTCCATGTGGACTTCTGGGGACCTCCCCTCCCATTTCTCCGGAACTCCGACCAGGCGCACGTTGTTTCTGCGGGTCCTACCTTCCGCATCCTCAGCCCTGTCTTCCAAGAACTCCACCCTGTTCAGCAAGTCCTGGATGTGTTTATGCGACTGGTCCGCACGGGGTTGAAGTGTCTTCAGCGTGTCCTCCAAGGTGGTGGTGCGTTCCGCCAGCTTTTTGTGATCTGCTCTTAGGTGCGTGAGATCGATGACTACGCTGTCGATTTTGGTGGCCAGGGAGGTGCGGGTTAGGCTCAGTGACTCCTCAAGTCTTTCCATTGCTGCCAGCATAGTGTCCAGTTTGGCCGCCATCTGGTCCGAATCGGTGTGCTTCCCGGCTTTGTCCATCTTGGCCTTCTGGTTAGCGTTGCTGGCGCCAGTTCTCGTTTTGGGCCCGTTAGACATCTGCGTCACTCCCTCGGGCTCGGCCGAGCAGTCCACGTCGTCCTCAGAAGGCCGGGTCGTGCAGTCAGCAATCCGACCGCTGGACAGGCGTGTGCTGTATAGCGTGGACGGTCCCCGTGGCGACACAACCCCCGGTTGTGATCCGCGGCGTTTGGCGGGCCGGTATTATCTGGCCAGTGCGTGGTAGAGGGCAGGTGCACGGCTCGTCGCGGAGGATCAGACACCACTGCAGGCTATGGGGGATCTCAGCAGCACCTCCAAGGCGCACGTGGTCACGTAGCCGGTCCTGGGGTTGGGCCGGGGGTATTTTTGCGGTCTTACCGGCACTTGCCGCCACGTGGGCGCGCCCCGCAGATCTTGTCGCCGGGTCTCCGTGTTTGCCTTGCCACGTTGCTGTTGTCTACCCCACAAGGGATCGAGGTGGCTGGGCTGCAGTGTGTCTCAGTGGCCGGTGAGTCGGGCCGCACCAGCCGCCGCTTGGTCGCGTGTGGCAGGGCGGCGTCGCTCTGTTCCGCGAAGCTGCACTGCCGGCGTGATACCTTGGTGATTAATGGCCTGTTGGTATGGTCACTGTGCAGAGCAGGTCTGGTGCGATAGACCGAGCACGTTTCCCTCCCAGCGTCTCTCGGCCTGTGCGTCTGCCGGGCCGACTTCTGGGCCTGCGTCCTCAAGTGGAGCCCCGGTCTGTCCTGCGCGCCTCCCGGGTTAGGGACCGAGGAAGGCGGCAGCAGCCCAGCGAATCTTCCGGTGCGCCCTGGGTGTGCCAATTTTTTCCAAAGTCGGCCGGCAGGCCGACGGTGACGTCCGGCGGCGGCGCTGATGATTTTCGCCGTCCACAGGTGGCGATTACTCGGATAAATGCCCCGGGAAGGCAAGCCTGGCGCGGAGCTTCACTCCAAGGCGCCCATTCCCGTTGCGTGCGTAGCCACGCCCCGTCGGTTTTCTTCATTTTAGAGATAAATCCCATCCTAAAATTATGGTTGAACGTCTACAAGTACATGACTATAGAGGATCTATCAATATGTATGGAACCTAAAATACTACTCATGTTTGTACCTCATATTTAGCATCCTAGGCATCATCTAATGGTATATATTGATCTGAAATCCAGTTTAATATTCTACATGTTTATGAGGGACCTCACGCTATCTATATGTGCAGAGAATTTATCCTGTTATGTACCAAGAAATATTTTCATTAAGACCTATCTTAACTGTGTCCAAATGAAAAATCCCAAAACATTCACGTTTTTTCCTTGTCCTTTCCATAGTTTCACCGTTTTTATACAGGACTTTTTCTAAGATGCACCATTTGAGGTCAGATTCACTGTGATTCTGATCAAGACAATGTTGGCTCAAGGGTGCTGTCAGTTTACGAGTTCTTACAGCTGACTTATGTTCACTGAATCTGAGGCGGAACTCTCTCAAATGATGTTCGTTGGTTCTCGAAAGAAAAGATTTATCCCGACCTCAATCCGAATTATTATCAATCAGGAAATCAGGGCGACTATACCCCCAATTCTAATCAGAGAAGAAATTACACCAATTTCTCTGACACTGGTTCATCAGATTCGGAAAATGATAACTATGGACATCAAGGTCCAAGTGGAGGGCGTTTCAATCCAGGATCATTTAGAGGAAGACAGGGTCAACATAATTATCAAAATAGAGGTTTTTTGTCGAGAGGCCCCTACAGGGGCAAACAGGTTCACTGGCAACAGAACAGAGGTGGCCCCCAAATGTCGAGTCCTCAACCTCAGCAACAGTATGTCAGAACGAGGAACCAGCAATATTGGTGGTATAATTAGGAGAAAATGACAACAAATGCAGAGACCTACTCCCAATTTATAATCTGTCATCTATTGCACTTAAATCCGGAGTCATCAGTATTAAGCAAGGGACTCTCATTTGTTCCTTTTACAACTATTGACAAATTCAAACTACACACAGACCTCCATAAATTCTCTGCACATATAGATAGCGTGAGGTCCCTCATAAACATGTAGAATATTAAACTGGATTTCAGATCAATATATACCATTAGATGATGCCTAGGATGCTAAATATGAGGTACAAACGTGAGTAGTATTTTAGGTTCCATACATATTGATAGATCCTCTATAGTCATGTACTTGTAGACGTTCAACCATAATTTTAGGATGGGATTTATCTCTAAAATGAAGAAA
Source organism: Lissotriton helveticus (assembly GCF_964261635.1). NCBI lineage: Eukaryota > Metazoa > Chordata > Amphibia > Caudata > Salamandridae > Lissotriton > Lissotriton helveticus. The sequence continues at coordinate 1,098,705,189 of NC_136063.1, read as the reverse complement.
ACCGACACACACTCACTCACTTTTTTCTGTTTTTAAAATCATTCACACGTTATCTGGTGTAACGCTACGATCAATATTTACAAACTAATGTGAGGTATAGACGTGACCCAATGTAAACATTCCTATTAATACTTTCTGCTCGGTTCAGTTCATCGTTTCTTGGCGTATATAACAACTTGTTTGCCTACTTGGTCATGGCGCACTGTCTAAATTCCTTAACCACCGTGTGGAAACAGTGCCTCAGTTCTTCCCCTCCCCAATTAGTAATGGCGCAGTTTTCTACCATTGTGCACTAGGTGCAATCAAATAATTTTTCCTCTTTCTTTACCACTTAGTAATGGCGGTATTTACTACGGGCACACCCTTTAGAAATGGCGCGACCATTTCTCATCACTCAGAAATGGCGCAGTAATTACTACGGGTACACCATTTAGTAATGGCGCAACCTTGTTTCACCAATCAGAAATGGCGTGGTTTGTTTATACCACTTGCCAATTACAGGCAGGTCAATTTAGATATTTTGGCGCGCTAAGTCTGGCTATTTAAAAGCAAGACGTAGTTCCGTGGTTTGTTCCTACGGAGACGCACATGAGGACGCGATGTATGGCGGCATGTTATTCCCACTAAGGTGAGCGTACGATTAGGGAATGAGGGTTAGACGCAGAGGCTTTACTACGGTTTAGGGCGCCCAGACCATTACACAGTCTGTTTGTTGTGACTACGTAAATTTGTGGTCAACTTGGCAATATGTGAGCGTTTTTAGATTGAACTTACCAGCACGTTTTAGAGTTTACATATACATCTGTGGAGTTGGTCATAAATCGGGTCTAATAGGCAGGTGAATACTATGGCCTATATAGCGAAGGAATATATATATCATTGTCTTTAACTGAGATGTAGTAGCAATCTGTAGGTTTAGATCGTTAACAAGTATATTGTGGACTATTAAACTGGCTCAATCCTACGAGACAGTCTTACTCAGTTTGTTGTTTCAACTCCAATTTTAGATAAAAAGACACGCCTGTGACTACAACAGGACGATAAAGACACACCCCATTGGCACTCAGAATACATATGAACTAAATTACACGCAACAAGGTTAGTAGATGATGATTGTTAGTCATATGCTAGGAGCATTGTGTAGAACTATATGTAGTATCAAAGTTACCTTGTAAATACAGACATACATATCTTTTTCAGTAGATTTACCTACCCCTAGACGCTCCTCATGTCCGAGGTATTTTGAAGTGATGAACAACAAGTTTTTATTAGCAGGTAAGACCAGGGATTACTCTGGGGCACATGCTGATCAAAGGTAGATCACAACCTAGTCATAAAATTAGACGCAACTTATGCAGATAATTAATAATGAGGTAGTGAGTCTATCCGAAGTCGATCTTGTATACAACAGACCTCGTGCAACAAAATATTCTTATCTCATGCAGAGTCGTATTGTAATAGCGGATGACATACAAGTCGCCACGAGCCAAATCAGAACATTATAGTGGGACTACATTTTCGTACCCCCTTAGGTAAGGAACTTATGTATTGATCTCCGTTATTTACGCTCACCGGATCTAGACTCAGGGATCATTGACAGACTTCGAGGTTTTTAAATTATTCTCTCGCTCTTTTGTACTGTATTTCTTTGGGGTTTTTCTATCACTTTTATTCTTCATCCTTGCTTGTAAACCCTTAAATTGTTCCCATTAGTTAAATAAAGGTGCCTCCTTGCAGAGTTGGAGCTCTTCTTACAAAAATTACAAAGAAATGAACTATATTTGTCATTAAGGTGCTATGTCAGTTACACAGGGTGATGTAAATAATATGAAGTTCAACAGAAGAAATTATATATACAAAGTGTTTTGAATCAAGCAAGAATACTGGTGGCAATATGTGTACTGAATGTTATTTATTATTACAGATGTCGATACAGAAAATTTAATGTTTTGTGGAGTGAACGACTGTTCTGTCAAGAGGTCCTGAGGAAGGTGGTCACAAACCCACCGAAACGCGTCGACCTTGCGTATTAGATCACACAACTACACGTGATCCCTCCGACACAGATTGTAGAGTGAATGCAGTATGTATGATAATGGTTGTATGATTGTATTATAAATGGATATTCAGTGTCTTTCTTGTCTGTACGATGTCTATTGATGAATTGTTCTACAAATTTTAAATGTTTTCTTGTATAAATCTTTTTCTATGAAATGAATGAAGAATTAAAGAAATGATAAAAAATGAATAAATAAATAAAAAAGTTTAAAAATAGTCACATATGGAGTCACCTTGTGTATAAAAAAAGTTGATATAAAATTGGTTGATTAATACCGTAAGAGGTCGTGAGGGAACTTGTATATCTTGTTGTTGTTTTCCCCTCTTTTCCCTGTCCTTGAAAGTATATTCAGAGGGGGTCCCATTTTCATGCTTATACTGTCTGTTTGAGCAACGTGAGCAATGGGCAGCTTTATGCAAATACTGTCTAAAGTTCAAGTGCTTTCTGCATGCAGGAGGCTCGGTGATTAACATATTTAAGGAAGAAGCACTGATACCCATAAAGAGTGTCAAAAAGAAAACAAGCACTGGTACCCTCAAAGAATGTCTTCACAATAAATAATAATTAAACATAAGAAATCAAAGCAGCATTATTTTAACAAGGATGCTAATACAGAGACCCAGACCATTATTAGGAATTGGAGAGGGGGTGAACATGATTTACACGAGTACCCTAACACCCTGATACACCAAGGGTAGTTGGATATCTTTTTCTGCTGCGGAGGCTATACTCATACCCCAGGCTGGAGCTGCAGCAGGTCCGTCTGGCTGGCATAGACAATGCTCCAAACAGTAGGGAGAATTCAGTTGCATGGTTCTGGTCCTTCAATTGATTTTCAGGATTGTGTTTTATCAACCATGGTAACCCCAAAATAATCCCATATTGGGGAGCTTGTATGATGTTGAATGTTATAGGCTCCCTATGAGAGGCTCCATATTGGACATCTATTTCTCCTGAATTATATCCTATGGGTCCTGTTACTATTTTTCTTCGGTCTACTGCATAGACCTCCTCTGGCCTATCTTTATGCACTAGGCATACGCCCCTGTGTTTTGCTTCTCCGAAATCCATGAACATGCCAGTGGCTTCAGAATCGATCATGGTTGAGGCTCGTGTCCACTCTGACCGTATGAGTAGCAGTAAGCTAATAAACAAATGTGCCTGCGCTGAAGGGTCGTCATTACGTAAGGAATGGAGGTATGCCTGACTCTGATGGAGCAAGGTGGAGAAACAAAATGTTTTACACCCCTTGTGAAGTCACACTTCGATAACATGTAATCTGAATTAACCCCTTCGCTGCGGCGGCTATTCCGCCGCAGCGCTAACGGGGAGGCGGGGCCGCGCAGCGGTCCCGTGCTCGTGACGGAACTGCTCCGTCACGGCTCGCGGGCGAGCTGTGCTTATGACGGAACGGTTCCGTCACGGCCCCGCCCGCCTAATAGAACCTTCAGCGCAGACGCGGAATTCGCGCCGCGCAGGCGCGGCAAGCGGGCCGTGATGGAACCGTTCCGTCACCAGCACAGCCCACCCGAGGCTCGTGACGGAACGGTTCCGTCACGAGCATGGGAGGGGTTAATAGAGTGGTGCAAGAGAATAACCAACCTAGAATAAAAACTTGGACATATACACACATGTGGAGAAGTGTGGCTCACTGGTTAGAGGAGGCAGACCTGGAAGCAGACGTCAGCCCGGGACCAGGGTTCAATTCCCGGCTCGGCGGGGTCTTGAGTCCTAAAATGTCCATGGACTCGACAATTCTCGCTCCGGTGCCTACTCGATTCACGGGTTCAAACTCTGCGACTCTGGGCAATAGCTTGCTTAATCTCCACAACGGCCCCTCGTGGCGGGATGCCTGGCTTGCACCTTGCGGATACCCTGCCGGGGTTATCTCACAGGGGAATACCAGGACGGGTTCCCTAAGCAAGCGCTTAGAAACCGCTTGGTGATTTGCGCTATATAAATTCCTATAAATTCCTGTACATCACACACGTGGGAAATTAATCTCTGCTTATGTTGCAATTATAATTAATTAACTATGTAATTTTGTCGTGTCCTGTACTAATATGCTGCATTGATATAACATAATGAAGCATAAATGTGCTTTTGTTTATGTATTTGTGGCTAGAAACGGGACCTAAAGTGAGTATATTACGCATAAGTGTGGCTTATCTGCTAGGTAACTACTAATAGGGAAAACCTTAGTGAAGGGGGAGGTAAACAGAAAGGCTATTTTTCAAAATTTAACGTTTATTTGTGTTTGTTTCTATGATAGTTCCCATTCTGACTCGAGAGGCCTGTGACAAAATGGAGTCACTAGTTTACTGTGACAGCCAAATACAGAACGCATGCGCAGCCGAAGAGATGAGAATAAATGTGAGCTGCTTGGGCCTGTGCGGAAGGCGGTTCAAGGGCACCGTGGCCTGGAAGTCTAGATGGTTGCCAAATGATGGGAGCAATGGTTCTGAACATGAGAATATTGCTTGAAGTTGCGAGTTAAGGAAACTCGACTAGGCCGGACTTGGAGAAACAATGGGGGCATTAAAAAAACCCTGACCGGAAGAAATTGTATAATGTGGAGATGAGTTTATGCTCATCCACCCCTGAACTGACCAATGAGGACTCGACTTTTCTTTAAAAGTTACTCTTTTAGATAGATAGAGCTAGTGAAAAAGGTATAAAAAGTGCTGATTTTTCCGAGTAAAAAAGGTCTTCCTAATTTCCTCCGGAGATGCTGTCGGATTGCTGATGTTCCTGTGATGTAAGACCCTTCTTTTGATTTATGACTTTTCTTTGCAGGAATGGCACTTTAGTGAGGGATTTTAGTTAGGGAGTTAGAAGAATGGACTTTGAGAACAATCTGTCTTCTGCTAATACTTATGTTCTGAACCTAAAATGCTAATGTTATTTCTGAAATTTTCTAAAATAAATGAAATCAATTGTCTTTAAACTGAAGACTTTCATTTAAATGTCATTTAAAGATTAAATAAAGAAAGAAAGAAAAGAAACTTTTAGACATGTTAATTGCTCTAATAAAATTTGATAAATGGGAAATTGAAGCTGGTCTCGAGTTTTCCTATGCCTAATTTTCTTACTACCAGACTCATCGACCCTTACGGCGATATGTCTAAATGTATATTTTCTGATGATAAATCATGGTAAACTTTCAAAAACTGCAGATGTATATAATATAAACGTTTAGTTAATTTAGACATTTCGCTATGATACAGCAGCTCTCCATTGAGATTCACTGATCCCAAGAGTGAGATAGAAATTGTGTGTACGAAACTCACAGTGATATGGGCCCCACTGGTGAGTGAATGTATGTTCTGGTATTACAGGGATAAGTCAAATGGTTTCAGAAATTATTTTTGGAGTAGCGCTGCATCAACTCCAAGAAACCCCTTCATCTTTCCTTGAGTCAGCTAGTTTTCCAGTGCCATGTCCATGGCAGCAGTTGCCATTCTACTGTTACGGAATTGGTTGTTCTCGGGCTGTACAAGCTATTCCTTTACATAGTGGACTTTTTGCCACAATATACACAAGCAAGATTGCACAGGTCGAGATCTGGATGCAAAACTAAAAGAGAGAGGCAATGTTGATCATCAAATTCAACACAGCAGTAGACGGGCTTAATGAACTTTCGGAGATTTATAAACTGTGAACATTTGTAATTTCTACACGGAGATACGGCAATACTATAGCTGTTTGCACTGATACAGCAGGTCGGACAAATTTTGTGGGCTATATGCCAAGAGAAAGCTTTTTATTATGCCATAATAAACACGAAATATGGGACACGATACAGCAGCTCAGATGAATCTCATGGGCTATAAGTTAAGATAAAGCCTAAATTTGAGCCACAATAAATATGAAAGATGGGACGTGATCGAAAATACCCCTGGACTACAATTCCCATAATGCATCAATCCAGGCACCTTGCTCCAACATACGATCACCAAAATAAAGTGAGATTAAAATATCTACGGTGTCTTCTGAAACTCTAGAAAGATTTTATTTAATGTCTACGAGCTTTGCGAGACAGATTTAGATAAAAAAGAACAAAACGTGATGGATAAGCACGGAGACAATGACAACTACAACTCCCATAGACCTCGGCTGTTTGATGTCATTTCCGTGAAACGCCAAAACATCGAGAAGCGGCGGGTACCGGTTGAATCCGTTCAGATACTGAAGGAATAGAAGGACTCCCCTGTGAAAACATTGAAGACGAGTTTGGAGGTAAGAGGGGCGTACAAGTGCAGCGCAGACACGTCTAAATCCTCTGGGTTTTAGACAAAGATGGCTTGACTAGGCAGTATAAGATACACTGCAATACCAACGATGCATAAGGATTTATTCCAACAAAGCCTGGTCCTTTTTTGTTTCAGCAGACCTCCGGATAGCGCACCCACACAGCTGGTGCCTACTTTTCCAAGTTGGGAGAAAATAAACACGTAATCAGGTATGACAAACAGTACTAACGGTCGAATGTCTTAAACTGAAAAACCCTGGATGAACGTGCCTAATGTTAGACATTTTCCCTATAAATATGTAGAAAACGTTTGGAACCGTGATTTGACCCCACGTCTTCCGTTCTGTGCAACAAGTAAGATTTGTCTGACATCTAATGCTAAATACACTCTTTGGCCATAGAAAGAGGACTTGACTGTGACAGATTTTTTTATTACTTTTTGCAGAAGTGACAGTGGATCAAAAGAACGACTGTTTATGAGCGTCTGTGAAGGTAAGAGCTCATGTGCACAGGAGGCATTAGTCAGTCAGTCAGTCAAAAATTTACTTTATTTGGTTTATCACAACCATAAAGCATACATGTACAAAAAAAGCAATTTAAGATAGCAACACTTAAAAGTTCCTTTAGTTAAAAATGTGTTTTCGGGGGGCGTGGCTAGCAGCCGATGATGGCGGCAGCGACCTAGAGAGGCTCCCGTAGCGAGGCGGTTTCCCGCATCAATCCGCAGGCCTATCCGCTCACTGCTCAGTCCGAAGCGGGTGTCCTGGGTGCGGTGACCGAACGGCGCTGGCACAGAAAATTTGGGAGCGATTGGACCCCGGTATCGGGGCGAAACTTCATCTACGTCCCTCGCGGAGGACAGGCCTGGTGGCGCGAGGCGAGCATCGGTGTCGAGTGAATCCTAGGGCCGTGCGGAAGTTCACCCTCCCCGGCGCAACCATCCGGAAGCAGCCGACGACACCATCACTCGAGGTTCTTTGCTGGCGATCCTCCCCGCCGACCGCTCCATCCTTCACGCTGTGTACCCGGTGACGCTAGGCAGCTGTGCCCCTTGGCTGCGCTCGACACAAGCCGGAGGACCTGTGCAGCACCAGTCGCCATTTTGCTTGACTTAGCCGAGGCCGCCACTGCTCAGCGGCGGCCGGCGGCGCTCTACCGGCGCCAGCGGCCTCTGGCCCGCGTCCATTCTGGGCCCCCCCTGCGTACCCTTCCCTCCAGCGGATATTTACGGGCGTCCGGCCCGCTCCATTATAAACTTTGTCCCACTGGACGGCAATGGCGGGGAAGGGACAGCGGCAGACCGCTGCTCAGGCGAAGCTAGGGAAATACGCCTATGATAACCAGACTTCCACCCAACCTGAGCAGCGCAAATCACTGGGGAAGGGCGCTGATACCGACGGTGCTAAAAAAGCCACGCTGGACGATGTACTAAGAGCGCTGGAGCAGGTACAGGCCACGGTGGGCTCGACCGCGGCGGAGGTTACCCTTATCAGAGCCGACCTCCAGAAAATGAGCGAACGAGTGAAGCAGGTGGAGGTGGTGAATAAATCTTTAATAGAAGACGTCTCTGACCTACAAGTGGCAATGGAGAGGCTACAGGCAGACAATAAACTTCTAAAAAGTAAGCTGGATGACCAGGAGGGGCGTTCTAGACGCAACAACGTCCGTATCTTGGGGGTTCCGGAGTCTGAAACGAAGGGGGCCATGGACCTATACGTTGAAGATCTTATAAAGTCTAAACTGGCCCCGAAGTGACTGTCCAACTTTTTTACAGTGGAACGGGCCCACCGGGTCCCGGGAGGGACGCCTACCCCGGGGGCCGCCCCGCGCCCCATCCTGGCGAGACTCTTCAACTTTAGGGACCGCGATGCAAGCAGCCAGGGTGGCACCGCCCATGCAAATCCAAAACTCACGGATTTCTTTCTTTCCTGACTACACGGCGGAAGTCACCCGTAAGAGGAAAACATTCCTAGAAGTCAAGAAGTCACTACGCGACCAAGACCTGCCGTACTCCATGTTGTTCCCGGCCCGGCTGAGAGTGGTGGCGGACAAGAAGGTCTGGTTTTTCGACTCAGCGGAGAATGCCAGGGAATGGCTGGATGGCTGGCGCACTGTGGACCGCACCTCCAACCGCCGACGCAACAGGACGGGAGACGGGAGCCGGCGGGGCTCGCGTTCTCCAACCAGGAACAGCGCGACTGGATCGCCGTCACAGGACCACTTGGGTGCTGCTGGAGGCGAATGATACGGCCAAGAGGGGCTACCAAGTTAAACCTGAACTCTACTCCCACTCTGATTCTTCTCCGAGTCGTTCATGGACGCTGGCTCGGGTGACCCGAGGACTGCAAAGGGACCGCCTGCTTTGGGGGACACTCTCCCCTGACGTGCAAGTACTCTGTTTCTGACATGGGATAAGCGCTCTGCTAAGTTGGGGTGGCGGGCAGTTTTGAGTCCGTTTGGCAGGGAGGCAGGGTGGGGGGAGTTGGGGGGGGGATTTGTAAGGTTTTACGGGAGATTCATGGTATCGATCACAAAATGTAACATGTACTGTGCTATTCACTGGAACGAAGCTGGGGAGGTGGGGTCTGTACCGATGGTTTCTGTCTCTGAGTTTCGATGGTGGTGGACGAACAACCTAACGTGATGCTGGCAGGGGAGACGCGACTGGGCGGCTCCTCCCTCAGACTTCTGGCCTGGAATGTGCGCGGTCTGGGTGATAGAGTGAAGCGCGGCCTTGTTTTGTCAGAGGTTAAGCGTCATAAACCTGACCTCGTACTCCTCCAAGAGACCCATCTAACGGGTACCGCCACTAAGGCCCTGGATAGACGGGGGTATACAATGTTGACCCACTCAGAATTCTCCACTGGATCCCGGGGTACGGGCATCCTGCTCAAGAAGTCCTCCACTTTTATCACCCTTAGCACAAAAACGGATACGCAGGGCTGTTTTGCGGCAGTGAGTGGTCAATGGGAAGGGCGCCCCCTGACTATAGTTTCAGTTTACATCCCGCCTTCATTGCATTCGGTGATGCTGCCTGCCCTGGGCGAATTCTTGCTGTCCCTCCCTGAGAGTGACACCCTGCTAGGGGGGGATTTCAATGCCCCTGCTGACCCACAACTCGACAGGTTCCCGGCGACCGCCCTCCCCAGGGGTCCTTCCAGATTTCAGCGCTTCCTTGAGGCACTGGGGCTGTTAGACGTATGGCGACACGTCCACCCAACACTGCGACAGTACACGTTCCACTCCACCGTCCATAATAGTCTGTCCCGCATTGACCACTTCCTGGCGTTGGGGGATGGGTTACAGCGCGTCGAAGAGGTGCTCATACACCCTAGGGGCATCTCGGATCACTCCCCACTAACTCTCACCATTACTTCACGAACACGAACACGCCACCGAGTCTTTCCGCTGCACGCCTCTTATCTTAAGGTCCCTAAGGTCAGGAAGGCCCTGCAAACTGCCACGACACATTACTTCATGGAGAATGAGCCTACCACAGCCTCGGCTGAGGTACTTTGGGAGGCCTATAAGACCGTCCTGAGGGGGCAAGCCATAAGCTCTATTACATCACATAGGCGAGAACAGGCAGCTGAACACTCGGCGCTCGAGCTCCGACTGCGCGAAACATCTGCTGCCCACGAAGCAGACCCCACTGATGACACATTGCATGCGCTCGTGCTGGCCCAGCGCCTATATACAGACCACGCTCGGCACATTACACAAGGTCACATCACAGACACACAAAATCGAATATATGATATGGGGGACAAGGCAGGGAAAATGTTGGCTTGGCTCGACAAGAGAGGGGGTAGCGTCAAGGGGATCCAACAGGTTAAGGACGAAAAGGGAATTATCCAAACTGACCCAGCTCGAATAGTGGAGGCACTGGCTGCCCACTTTGAGAAAGTCTACACCCCGGAACGGGACGTCACTGCGATTGCGGCCCACAGCGCACTGTATGACTTGACCATCCCGGCACTGCTGCCGGAGGCGGCAGCTGAGCTTGAGGCGCCCATTACTGCTGACGAATTGCGGATCGCCATTGGGGCCCTCCATACGGGCAAAGCGCTTGGACCGAATGGCATTCCGATCGAGTGGTTTCAAGACCTCACTGATGTTCTTAGCCCATATTTGCTCCGAATGTACGAGGAATGCCGTGCTACGGGGGTGCTCCCGCTGGACCAACGAACGGCCACGATCGTGGCTATTCCTAAGCCTGGTAAGCCCCCGGAGGAATGCTCCTCGTACCGCCCTATATCCTTACTTAACGCGGAAAGCAAAATTCTAGCAAAGCTTCTGGCAAATCGTCTCATGCCCCACCTATCTGACCTTATTCACCCAGACCAGTCGGGGTTCATGCCCCACAGGAACACCTCACTCAATCTACGACGGGTACATGGGGTGTTGGCTAAAGCGGATGAGATAGGCGAATCCGCGGCCATCTTGGCCCTTGATGCAAAGATGGCCTTTGACATGGTGGAGTGGGCGTATCTCTTTGAGGTTCTCCAGTACATGGGTTTTGGTCCTGTCTTCATCTCCTGGATCAAACTGCTCTACACCATGCCGGTTGCACATGTGGTGGCGAACGGCCACATTTCACGCTCCTTCCCGCTCAGGCGCGGCACCCGACAGGGTTGCCCCCTTTCCCCCCTGCTGTTTGCGTTGTCGCTAGAGCCCTTGGCGATCCGCATCAGGACCGCCCCCTTGCTTCAAGGGATTAAATGGAGGGAGGGCTGGGAGGACCGCATATCGCTCTATGCGGATGATATGCTGGTCTATCTGACGGATCCTGACCACGGCATTCCGGCTCTCTTGCGCATTTGTAATGCCCACGGAGAGGTGTCGGGCTACACCATCAATTGGAGTAAATCCGAACTGTATACCCTGACGGGCAGCCACCCAACGGTTGGTTCCACCTGCCCTCTGCGACTGGCCGGTTCATCATTTAAGTATCTCGGTATTCACGTCACGGGTGACCCGGCTGAATACGAAAAATTGAACCTGACGCCACCGCTGGACCGCCTCAGGCGAGATGCAAGCTTCTGGGCAGGCTTACCGCTGACGATGCTGGGGAAAGCAGCCCTGTTCAAGATGAAATCCCTGCCCCGCTTTCTATATATTCTGGACAATACCCCTTTTGCTGTGCCCCCTAGGTACTTCAAGAAGGTGGCGGCGGTGGTCTCTGGTCTGTTATGGAGTAACCGCCCGGCGCGGATAGCTCACGCCAAGCTCTGTAAGGGCTGGTACGAGGGTGGCATTGCACTTCCTAACCTCCACCTTTACTATTGGGCGGCCCAGCTTCGACCGATCAATCAATGGTTGCACGCATCGCAATCGGACCCAGCATTCCAGGCGGATCGGGCCCAGCTGGGGGCTGGTACCCTGCTGGCCCCGCTTTACGATAAACGAAAACTCAGGTCGCTGAAGGGGCCCACTAAGATCACAGTAGCTACCTGGCATGCAGCCACTGCTGCGCTAGGATGGAAAGATACTATCACCAAGCTCACCCCACTCTGGGACTCGCGTGCTCTGGGCAACCTTCGGACCAGCAAGGGGTTCTCCCGCTGGGACGACATTGGCATCTCAACAGTGGGGGACATGTGGGACCGTGGGGCTATCATTACGTTTGACCGCCTGAAGGAACTCTATGACATGGGGCCACGTGAAACCTACCGATATGTCCAAATCCGTCATGCTCTACTGGCGGTTATTCCGGTGGGGTCGACGCTCCCCGAGTCGTCCCCGCTAGAGGATCGCCTCTTAACCGACTACATGGTGGAAAAGGCCACCTCCCTCACCTACCGGAAACTCCTTAATAATTCCCCCGACCCGCTAGTGCCTCTTAAGGGGAAGTGGGAGCAGGACGTGGGGGAGATGGATGAACATGAATGGGATGAGGCACTGGCATCCCCTAAGGAAGCGGGCATATCCTCCAGAATGAGACTCATCCAACTCAAAGTTCTGCACAGAACATATTACACCAGGGCATTGCTTCACCGCATACAGCGAGCCCCTGACCCCTTCTGCTTGCGGGGCTGCGGGGAGGAGGGCACACTCTTCCACACATTCTGGGACTGCTCACGCATACAAACATATTGGCGTCAGGTCATGCGCACTGTATCACAGGTGCTGGAGGTCTCAGTGCTCCCAGAACCTCGTCGCTGCCTTCTCAATGTGTGGGAGCCAACTGACTTGTCTCGGCATGGCCGCATCTGGGTGACGCTAGGAATGATGATGGCCAAGAGGGATATCGCGCAGCGCTGGGGGGTGGCGGATCTACCGACGGCCTCACAATGGTGTGTTAATATGGACAGGGCCATGGTCACAGAACGGGCAGTGTATTTGAACAGGGGGTGCCCGGCCAAGTGGAACAAAGTATGGTCCCCATGGAACATGTTCCGAGGCGAGATTTGTGATCCACTTCCTGAAGGTGACACACTAGAATCAGACGAAGAAGAATGAATGTGCGGGGGGGGGCTGAGTGATGGGGGGGGCAGCACCGGGAGGGGGCGGAATAACGGAAAGGGACGGCTCACACCTTACCTAGCATGAGGAGCAAAGTGCTGTTAACTCTGATTCTGAAGTACGCATCCACCTACCTGGCATTAAGTTTCTTGTATCGATTGTAATGTAATTTCCCGAAGTTTTGAATGTTCTTTCTTTAGGTGTAAAACTGAAAATGAAAACCTCTTAATTCAGCATGGAACATTCGCAATTTTTCTTCACAAATTCTTTCTGGATCGTTACTTTCACGTCCTCACGACCGCGGGTGCACTTGTATTGTAGTACTAGGTATTTTATTGATTAACGCTTCCCTAGCGGCCGGCCCAGTTGGGTTGTAGGCGACAAGCTGTGTACTAACTGTGAAGGCTCAATAAAGGTTTTAAAAAAAAAAAAAAAAAATGTGTTTTCTCATTCTTTAATTAAACAATTTAACCCAGACCTTATCTGTGGTCTGTTTCTGCTTTTTGAAGCTGGGTCTCTACAGAGTTCATGAACTTTACCCCGCGGCATATTAGAATGTTTGAACCTGCTCCCATCCAGCTGGTCACAGCTTGCCTGCAGGTACGAATCTGTAGCATATTAAAAATTGGTTTCAGTAAAATTTTTCTCTTTTCTTTAGAAGACTCACATGTGCACAGGAGGTGGCACAAGGTCTCACTGTGATAATGACATAGTCTGCATCTTAGTTCCTGATGTGTGACCTTCCATGACGGGATCAAGTCTTTAGAGAAATGGTCGCCCATTCTGAGGGCCATACATTTTGTTTTTAATGATAGCCGGAAGTGCGCAATAAGATAGGGCTGAGGTTTTAATTGTTTGTACGAGTTTAGAATGGTCCATGCATGTCGCCGTTTGGCCAAAGTCTTTTTATCTTCTACCAAAGATAAGGCTTTTGCATTTAGCTTGCAAATCTTTTTAAAGGATGTTGTTTCCGGTGGATTATTCCATATCTCCACTATTTTGAGGGTGTCTAATGATGCTCGCAGATCATTGCCCCATGAGTTGGGTTCCTGTTGGTCATATTGTTTTTTAATTTCTTGCCAACATAAGTTGTTTAAAGATCCTGTTTCCGCCAATCTCAATTTCCAGCACCATTTCACTAGAGCTGCTTTCCTTTGGTATATTTGATTTTGCAAACCAAATTCCAGCCTTATTTGGGCCGGGGCTGCTCCTTTGTATATATGAAATACAGCTTTGTATATTTTTGTCTGGAGGGTGTTTAGAATAGCTGCTTCTTTCCCGTGCCATATTTCCAATCCGTATGAGAGGGATGGTAGGACTTGGGCTGCCATTACTTTTAGCAGGTGGTCGTATGATGGACATTGCAGTTTCTTTTGAAGAACTTTGTAAGCAAAACTCAGTGATTGTGCTTTAGCAGCGATAATTCTTTTATGATCTGAAAGGGACATGTTTTTACTTATTGTGACCCCCAAATATTTGTAAGCAGTTGTTTCCTCGATGAGTTTGCCTTTTGTATGCCACTTGAAAGATTTTCCACTGGTGCCCGTCAATCTCACCACTTTTGTTTTTTTGATGTTTAATTCCAGGCCTTCTCTCTCGAAATAGTCTGTTAGTTCCGATATTGTTCTTTGTAGGCCTATTGGTGTTTGGCTTAAAACTACAATATCGTCCGCATATTGGAGAAACTGGATGCTTTCATTAGCCAGTTTAGGCGCATGTCCGTTAACATTCTTGAGTTGGTCTTTCAAATCGGCCAGATATATATTGAAGAGGCTTGGGGAGAGCACACAGCCCTGTTTAAGGCCGTTGGTTATTTTTTGTTCTGCAGATATTCTTCTTCCATCACCCAATTTTACTTTTGCCCATGTTCCGCTATATAATGCCATTATTGTTTCCGTTAGTGCAGGCGGAAGACCCCAAAGGTTCAGTTTTTCCCATAGGCGTTTTCTGGGAACTCGGTCGAAGGCGGATTTCAGGTCTATGTAGCAGGCTATTAACCCGGTCTTCCTTTTCCTTGCTCCTTCGATTAGTAGTGACAGAGCTGACAGATTGGTTAAGCAGCCCATGCCTTCCCTGAAACCGGTTTGGAAATTGGGTATTGTTTTGTACTCCTTTATCCATTGTCGTAGTAGAGACAGTATACAAGATGAAAAAAGCTTTGCCTCTACGTCGATTAGAGCTATTAATCTATAATTCCCAGGTTCCATTCTGCATCCACTTTTATGAAGAGGGTGGAAGATGTTTCCTTGCCAGGACAGTGGAATCTTTTTTTCTTTATGAATGTAATTAAATAATGGTGTCAAGTAATTTGCCCAGAAGTCGATATCATATCTGAATAAGGCATTTGGCATTCCATTTGGGCCAGCTGCTCCCTCCGCTTTCAATTTCCTTATTAGGGCGGTTAGTTGTTTGGTAGTTGTCAAAGGCGCTTGTTCCTCTTGGGCCGTGCCTTCAGGCTGGTTGTTTTTCAACTGTCCAAGAACTGTTTCTTTTTGTTCTTGACCTATTTTTAGGTTTTTAGATGTTACTGTATTAATTGGGTAACTCTGGGTGTTATACAAATTGTCGATATATGGGGCCCATGTTTTTTCACTTATTCCTATGTTAGGTTGATCACCAGCTCCTTTCGATAATTTGTTTATTATATTCCAAAATTCTCCACTGTTTGGTAGTTTGCTTGTTCTTAACAGTTCTTCCCAGATTTCCTCTGTGTAAGATTTTTTTGCTTTTCTGCAATCCTCTTTGTATTCTTTCCTCATTTTTTGTATAGCATTATTATCTACTTCTTTTCCTAACCTTTTTTCTGCGACCATTGTTCTTAATTTTTTCGCAATTTCTCTTTTCTTATCTCTTAGGTTGATGTTATACCACGGCTCTTTATTTGCTTTATGTCCATGAATTACCGGTGTTTTTACCGCAAATTTTCCTAGTACAAATTTATGTAAATTCTCCCAATTTGTTATGGGTGATTGGTTTTTTATGGCATTTATAGAAATTCCGTGTTCCAATACTGAGTCCATTATTTCCTTTTTTACTGGGCCCTTGCTTTTGATTTTCTTCAGTTTGTATATCTCCGGAATCGCGGTAAGAAATTC
This sequence comes from Lissotriton helveticus, assembly GCF_964261635.1. Lineage (NCBI taxonomy): Eukaryota > Metazoa > Chordata > Amphibia > Caudata > Salamandridae > Lissotriton > Lissotriton helveticus. The sequence continues at coordinate 1,098,689,318 of NC_136063.1, read as the reverse complement.
TAATTGTGTTTTCTCTTCGATGTTTTTCCTCATTGTTGTCTCTTGTGGGGAATGATCGCTCTCTGGTCGAGTTTGTATTAAAAAATAATCTATGTTCTTTTTTAGTTTGTTGCTTATTATGGTGAAATCAATTGTGGAGTTCTTTTTGCCACTGGTGAAAGTGATTTTGGCGGGTATGTCTCCCTCCATATTTCCATTTAGGATTGTTAAACCAAGTGCTTCCAGATCACCCCAAATATTATGGGTTTTATCCTTGGTCCAATTAGCTTTTATTAGGTTACAGTTAAAATCGCCGGAGATGAATATCTCGTGAGATTGATAAGTTCTGTGTAAGGATTTTATCAAATTTATTAGAGTTAGAGCTTTTTTCTTTTTTGTGGCCTTATCTGGGTGGATATATATGTTTATAATTATTAAATTCCATCCGGGACTCTTTTTGCTTGCTTTTGGCTCTATTTTGATCACTTGTAACCAATTTTCCCCTGAGTCGAGCAGTTCAGTTTTCCAGTCTAAATTGTTCGTAATGAAGATGGACAGGCCTCCCCTTGGGTGTCCATACTTTGCCAATTTTTCTGCCATTATGTGGTGTTCCTCGTATCCCATAATTTGCCTCGGGGTTAAATTCCATGTTTCCTGGAGTAGTATTATTTCGAATTTACTCAGGTAGTCTATTGTCTCTTGATCTTGGGACATTTCTTTAAAACCATGTACGTTCCATGAGCAAATCCTTATTTTTATTTCTGGTTTTAACAGTAAATTGATGTTTTGTCTTTGGTTTTTTTGTGCTGATTTGCCTACATCAGGATCGATGGGAATTTAGTGCCTGTGCCACCCAAGACCAGTCTTTGTATTCCTTCTGACCCTGGTATTGCTGCTTTACTTTGGGACTGCTCAGATCTTGTTCGGAAATTGATTTGTTTCTTGCTCCCTTCAAGATTGATTGAGTTTTTTCCTTTACATTGTTAGGTTGAGGGAATTTATTATTTAATAGGGGGAATGGATATTTTATTGGAGTGTGACGCTCTAAAGTTATTCCCCATTCTAAAAAGTGAGTCCTGGCTGAGAAAATAAGATCTGCTATTTCTTTGGATACCCAGGTGGTACTACTTATTTCCATGTCCATGTCTTTATTTCCTTGGATGAATTCTAAGGCTTTCAGGTCGCTTGTTGTTATTCCCCTTAATTTTGGTATCACTTCGAATAATTGCAGGATATTTCCCCTGTTCAGCGTGTCTGTATTTCCTTTCGTTTGATATTCCGGCTTGAACAGTAATGTACGTTCTGTTTCCATACTGGCCGATTCGAGATGTCGGGTTTGATAGACTCTCATTTTTCCCTCGGTTGGATCGAATCGAATGTGAGATATGTTATCGTTCTGGCAGACCGTGGTTGTTAAATCCGGTCGAATGTAATCTACCATGGGTGCATCTTTTATGAGGTGCATTTCTTCTCGACTTATTTGTGTATTGTTTACGTTTTGCCCTATTTTATCATTTGACTCAGTTTCGAGAATGTCTCTGCAAGTTCTTCCTTTATTTCCTGCCGTGATGGTCAGACGAGTATTTGGTTCCCTCGCTTGGTCTGCCTGTATTTTTTGTCTTTGCTCGTGTTCCATTTTTTTCTGGATGAGTGGTGGATTTCCCCCAGTGTGCCAACTTAATCCTTTTTGGGCCAAAGTTTCACAAACCTTTTCTTGCATAATTTCCTGTGTTTTTTGTTGTTCTGTGACCTCTCTATAATTTGATTTTAACATTTCATTTTTGTCCTTGCTTTTGTTTAGAATTGACTTTTCCTCGTCTTTTGATTTCCCTTGTGTACTTGATGTTATTTTAATCTAATCTGGAAATCTTGTTTGTTCTTTTTCTTCGTCTGTGTTTTTTTCTTTGTTTCCGTCCTCTTTGGTAGAGGTGTCTGTGATCTGATTGGTTGGGGCATCTTTTGTCTTTTCTTCGGAAATGGCAAAGAGTTGTTTTACCTGCTTACTTTTGGTAGCGTTTTTTCTTGCCTTCCTTGCCCGTTTCCGCTGTCTTTTGGTTAGGGGTTCTGACATACCCGTTGAACTCATTGTTTTGTTTTCTTCCAGGCCTCTCTTTAATGGTTCGTTTTTATCTGTGTCATTTAGAGTTTTTTCTTCTTCGATGATATGGATGGTTCTCTTTTGATTTACGATTTTATTGGCCTCTATGTTAAGATTGTCACCTTTGTTGGTTTTCCCGCATGTTACTACTAATATGTCTTTCAAGATGTCTGGGAGGGTTGCTAATTTATCTATTATGTCCTTGCAGACGCAATTTTGGTCTATTAATTTCTCTTTCCATTGTTTTTCTTCCTCCTTTTCTTTTATGAGGTATAACGAAATTTTTTCCAGTTTCAAATTTATTCCCGATATGTGGGTTGCAATCAGGTTCATTAAGTCTACCTGCACATCCAGTTTGTTTGATTGAAAGTTCAGTGCACTAGTTGCTTGTTGTAGACTTTTTAGGAGCACATCTCCCCAGAGTGTGGATTTTCCTTCAGTTTGTTGCAACTGTGCCCCTGTTGACCTATTTAAACTTTCTGAGGAAGAGATAGTTATAGGGTGTACTTCTTTTGTTGTATTCTTTGCTATGTTAGACACCTGGCTTTTATTTCCTGGTTGTCTGATTGGACTTGATGTAAGGATTATTGGGGAGGATGTTGGCTTCATTTTCTGCCCATTTGCTTTTCTTATGCCCATGTTTTCGTGATGTTCCAGTTTACTCAGATTTTCGAGACTCAGTTGCGTTAAGTCGGCTTCCTTGTGAATTTTTTCTTCGAGCATTCTCCGTAATTCTGTTTCTTCGAAGATCGAGACTGATTTTGACCACTCTATCTTTTGTGCGCTTTTCTGCAGATTTATTTGAGATCCTAAATTGCTCTGCATAATGTGTACTGGATTATTTTCGTTAACCTCATCTGATGTATTGTTTGGTGTTAACTTTGTTTCATTGCAGGGTGCATGGACTTGTGCCGAAGTTTTTATCAGCCAATTTTTTATTGTCGATTTTTCTTTGAGATTAGGACTCGTACTTATTTCAGAGTCATTTCTCATCTTGCGTTTTTTGTGTGATGAAGTCAGACTAGTTGTTTTTTTTTTACTTTTTTGAGGTTTTGCACCATTGCTGTTATTTAGTGTTATTGCCCCTTGCTCTTTTGAGAACTGGAAATTGTACGTCACTTTTTCACCCCCAAATTTAAAAGGTTCGGCCGTGGGGGTAAGTGCCTGATCTAATTGTTCATTCCCGGTTGGCTCTTCTGGATTGTTTTTATTCCCTTGTTCTTTTTTCCCTTTTACTGCCAACCTTCTTTTTACTTTCTGTATTCGAGGCTGTCGGATTTTTCCTGACCGCATCTTCAAAACTGCAAATTTCCGGAAAGGAAGCATTAGAAATGAGGGAACTCTTAGAGGTCACTGATTGAGATAAGGGTTCTTTCTTTTTCTTTCAGCTATTCTGGTCCTGAGGAGAATCCCCATATCTGCTGGGATTCGAAACGCGTAGACCACGGCGTTTAGGCCAATCAAAAGAAAAAGTTGTAGAGTTTGGAAATTGAGTTTTATCTATTTTGTTGATGGCCTTTGCATGCATTTGTATTAAGTCTTTTGTACCAAGTTGGTTGTACTTAGTTAGTGTCTTCTCAGTGAATTAATCTGTTGAAGCAGTCTTGGGTGGGTGTATGATTGAATTCAGAGAGTGTGATGTGAGAAGTGTGGTGATGTATTGAGTGAGCTTTGATATATGACAGAGTGATTGGTGTGTCGAGAGTGCGCAGAAAGGTATGTAAGTTGTAATGAAAATAGAGATTTTTAGGTGTATGAAGGGGTAAAAGGGTGGTTCGTCTTATTTTGCGGAAAAGAAAATTCAAAACTGTTGGCAATGTCTTGTGATGTTAATAATTTAATGTAAATTGTTAAAAAAGGTTTAGTTTAAATCCAACGGAAAAAGTGATTGTGGTGACATTTGTTTTGTTCAATGCACTATAGATAGAATCCAAAGATAGTTGCAGCACTGGCGCTTTGTTTTGGTATTTGAGTATAGGAGGCTTGGCCTTGCTGTCTATAAGCCAAACCCTGTGTTGGTCTCACAATATAGACAAAGGCCCTGTTTATGTCTGACGTATTTTTCTGCCTGTGTTAACGCTGCTCGTACGCTTCCTATATCCATTGGTTCTGATACCTGGGTGTTGTGGGATTCGGTGGTTCTCTGTCGTTCAAGCGGTGGTATATTTCTTTCCTTCCTCTTATGATCCCCTTTTTGCTCACTGATTCTTTGATCTAGATGCAGCACTAGGCTAATTAAATCCTCACAACTAGTAGGCTGGGGGTCGATCTGAGCAATTATGTCCTTAAGATCCTCCCTTAACCCCCTGCTGGACGAGCGCCTCTTGCAACTTTGTTTCCACTACTAATCTCCTAAAAGTGTTCAGATATACCATCAGATCTTGATTACCCTGCCTCAGCTCTAATAATTCCCGATCAGTCGTAACTGACTCAGAACGTCTGTCAGACACTCTCAAGAACTCTGTTCTGAATGCTTCCCAATTGTGTAGGAAGGGATCGTCTCTATTCACCAATGGCACCGACCAATGAGCCGCATCGCCGACTAAGTACGAGATAAGAAAGGCTCCTCTTGCTTGGGTTAGTGGGGAAGGACTTTTGTTTGCAAGAAAAGTGGAGCATGACCTGCGTTAAGAACGCTTGTACTTTGCTAGATTCCCCGTGAAACCTCTCCGGGGTAGCTAATGGTATGGATACCGGCATTTTTATTACTACCGCATTAGTAGGCACTGCTACCTGGACACCTACATTAAAAGTGTTTCTTTGCATACCTTCCACCCTGGCTTTGAGATCTGCAGCTTTCTGACGAAACATAGCTAGCTTTGACTGCACATTGGCAAGAACAACTAGAACATTGTCAAGAGTGGCATTCCGCACAAACCAACCGGGAGGACTATTCATGGGTCGGACATTCTGTCACGCTGGTTTGTCCTCAGGATTGGTTTGTTGCTCAGAAGGGTCCACCTCTTGATATCTCCAAGCCTTAATAGCAGTAATGGCACAGGTCAGTGGGAGGATCAGGCGATGGAAGGAAAGGATGGGAACAGCAGGGAAGGATACCTGAAATGACAACAACAATTAAAAGAACCTCTTGTTCGTCCCAACTAGACATAGACTTTAAAGAACACTAGCTTGGATGCGCAACCTCCTATACCTGTAACTCAAAAGAATAACACCCGTAGGCTTAGGGTTTTCCATAATGATTGCGATTTCGGTTATGGCTGTAGTGTAAGAAACATAGAAGAGAATATTCATAGAGCAGGAATCACACCCTTCCTTAGAACAATGCTTTAGAGGTCACACTACCTCAAAATACACATGAATAGATTCTACCAGCAACTTACCCTTTGTAGACTCCACAATGCCTCACAGGGATAGAGCGTAGTCCTATACCACTCCTTTATACCCCTGTTGAAAATAGTCAGAAGAACAACATAAAATACATCTTCACTCCATGATGATTATATTCAATCATATAATACTGTTATTAGAGTCTCAATCCAGAGTATGGTTAAAATCACCATAACTTCCAAAACACTATGTAGAAACAAACAAGGATGTGGGGGTGAAGCTTATTACCATGGAATCATGGTAGAGAGTTGTTGTTTGAAACATACGTTAAGGGTGAAATACAAAGTTAAATGTTTACAGCGTGACGTGAGCCAAGTCACTGCTGTGCCAAATTTGCGGGCTAATTGCAATGATCAGAAAGGTCAAGTTACTTGATTTGCGGCGTGACGAGAGTAAAGTCACCACCGTGCTAGAATTGCAGGCTGCTCACCAAGACAGGCAATGACCAGGATACTGCAGAAAACAAAGAACTTTCCTCTGCACAAGCGCAACGGCGCTCACCAACAGAGAACGGGAACAGCAGGAATCAAAGGTTAGAGAGAGTCGGTGCAATGCACCCTTACCAGACCTCTCTGGAAACACAGGATGCCGACATCACCGACAGGGCCGAAGAATTTCCGATGCCTTACCGAGCGCCGCCTCCTCCTTTATGGGCGGTTCCTTTCGGCGTGGTATGTGCGCGTCTGGTCTCATGGGAGCTGTAGTTCTGTTTGTTTCCGGCATTGCAGGTGCTGCTTGTCGTCAACGAGACGGAACGGACCCTACAATTGGTTGCTCGGCTACCTCAGCGCGTTCGATACTACACGATTGTAATAGGAATGCTGGAAGCGCAGGATATAATATATAAATAATTCCTATTTGTAAAGCACAAACATATCACCCCTTAAGGCTTCAAGACGCTCAGACCGTCAGAGAGATTAAGTGGGCTATTGCCCGAGTCACATGATGCTGAGCTGAGCCGCCCCCGGATTCAGTGATCGAACCGTGATCTCCACACTCCAGAATCAGCCGCTCTGACCGCTGCACCACACCGCTCCTTTGTGTTATAGATATTGCGAAGGGCGAAGGGTGATCTATCATCTGGAAAGCTGAAAGTGAACGATCAAGTCAGCAGGGAGCTATCTGGATATACTAAAAATACATGACCACTATCAATCAGACAGCACTTAAAAGGGACCGGAAGGGAGATGGGGAGAAACATTAGCTGTACTTCAAGGGAATGACCTGGCAGAGTGACCAATGGAATTGCAAATCCTTGAATGTAGGGCACATGGTTTGGTAAAGAAATCTAATGGTCTCTTGCAAATTAGTTAAAAATGATCAGAAACCATGAAGGCTCAGTTTCTCAAAACAGTACAGTATTGAATTGAGGTTCACTGGAATCCAGCAATCAAATACGGGTGCCATCTCTATGAATTTAATCTAGCCCTTCTAGTGTCCTTAACCCTATCAATGCTGCCGGCGGCAATGGCCGATGGCAGCACTACCTGCCTGGTACTGCCGTCGGCCAATGGCCGACGCGGCTCCACCCGTTTTGCGGAAGTGCCGCACTTCCGCAAAACGGGCGGCGCAGCCAACAGGTTAAATAGCCTAGTCTGCCTGTAGTCTCCTGAGCACAGGCAGGGGCTTCCAGTACAGACGGGAAGGGACATGAGGACTGGAGGCTCCTCATGTGGACGCAGGAGCACGAGAAAGACTCTCCCTCCTGCTGCACACTATCTGGCTCCAATAAATGCCAAAGGCTTAACAACATCAATTCCCACCCACCTCAGTTGGGAACGCTACCTTTTTCACACTCTTCTAATGCAGACAATGTGGGTTTATTGAGCTTAATCAAGGTTGGCCTTTAAAGTCACTTTCTGGAATGCTGGAATTCATAACAGCTTATAAGTTAGAAATCAATACATCTAAAACCAACAAAAAGTATCATTAGCAATCGACCTAGCCCCCATCAGAATATCTGGGTAGAAAGTAAATCTCTGGAAGAAGTAACCAGCTACAAATCTCTCTTGGATTTTACATTGACAACAGACTAAAGCAGAAAAAGTATTTTTTATTTACAGAGAACCAGCGCATTAACCTTTGTCTTCAGGACCTTGGCAAGAAAGCTGGAGGGCCCATCCTACAAACGACTGCTCTCTGTAATAGTAGCAAAAATGCTACCAACTATATCAAGTGGGGGGGGCGCTAGGGGGCGCACGGCCGAATGGCTGGGTGAGATCGCAGCTCCGCTGGACGACCACCGCACCATAGCCCTGAGGTCGCCCCAAAGCCCACTAAAATGACATCGACATGGCATTCCTGGCATCGGAACCCAGCGGGATCACGATGATGTGCGAACCGGAGGCTGGGAACTGACAGGACGGGAGAAAACATTCGTAACGGCAGCGAGACCTCACGGAGTCCAAAATGGCGGCCGCGGAACTCCGACTCGCGCATCTGGCGCCTGCAGCACTGTGAGTGGGGCACCTGGATCCAGATGACCAACGCGGCGTACAGCTAACCTTGCTACAACTGCCTGCTGTTGACGCCGGTATCGCTCGTAAGTACCCATCCGGACTATATTCATGAGCGGGGCTCACGGCGGACAAGATGGCGGCGCCTGGCGGCCGAGATATGAGCTCGCTCGGTACTCAGAGCTAAGAACCCACGCTACGCGACTGAGGCCACAACCGGCACACAGGGAGATCTGCACGTTGAAAGATTGACGCCTTGCAGCGGCGCACCTACTCGCGTAAACCATTGCTATAGGTAAAAACTCATGCAGAATCTGGGGAGCCGTCACACAGTCCCCGGCATGGTGCGCACAGCACTACACCCCGCCAGGATAAGTTACAGCACACGGGTGGAATTGCAAGAGCGACGGGCGAAGCGCAATTAAATCTGCGGTTGGTCCCTTGATTTCCTGGATTGCTCTGTGGTCTCGGTGTGCACTCTGCCCCGGACCCGAGAGAGGGCCTGTCAGGCATTGACACCGGCCTGGACAGGGGGTACTTACCCGCATTCACACGCTCCGGGTTTGATCTATATTCTCGCGCTCACGTCCCACAGAGTACGGCGAAACGGCGACATCCACAAGGAGGACCAGGTCCGCACCTCGAGACGCCACGCTATCGACTCCGCCGTCCTCGAAGATGGTGCGACCTAAAAAAGAACAGCAGAAAATATCTTTTGAGGCTAAGAAGACGCCCAAACTCTCGGAGGTGATGTCTGGTAGTGGATCACCGACCGAGCCTTCTCCCAGCACCAACATGGAAAAAATATTACTGTCCATCCAAGCTAACTTGCAAGACATCAACGGCAAGCTGGACAACCTCACGTGCAGGATGGATGGCATGGCGGCCAAACTCGATAAACACGGGGAGAGACTGGAAACGGCCGAGACAAGGATCTCAGCAATAGAGGATGAATCGCACTCCACCACTTCCAAATGCAACAACATGGAACGTGTTCTGGAGGTGATAAAAGCTAAAGAGGAAGAATTGGAATCGCGCTCAAGACGCAACAACGTGCGCATCACGGGCCTTCCGGAGACAACCAACACGGGGCGCATGGAGCTTTATGTGGAGAAACTGTGCAAGGATATTTTCGGAGATGACGCATTTTCACAAATTTTTGTGGTAGAGAGAGCACACAGATCCCTTGCGCCCCGTCCACCACCGGGAGCAGCACCGCGCCCCATTGTGGCGAGAATCCTGAATTAACGGGACAGGGATACCATTTCGAGGCTCGCACAAGAGAAAGGCACTATCACCCATCAAGGTAACACCCTGGAATTTTACCCGGACCACACGGTAGCTGTACAACAGGCCAGACGTGAATTTGCTGCAGTGAAAGCCAAGCTTCGAGATCTTCACGTCACTTACTCAATGCTATACCCTGCCAGACTCCGTGTGATGTGGGAGGGTAAGACCGCGATACTAGCGTCTCCCAAAATGGAGCAGGAATTTGTGAAAAAAATAATACGGCAGAACAAGTCCAATGCACAATCTGACCAGCAACCGGAGTCGGAATGAACACGTGGACGGCACAACCCATGAATCCCGCGTGAGTATGAGAGGTTTTGTCGCCATGGGGGCGGTCATATGTGCCCATATAGGATGAAACACGGCCTGGCGAGGCTGGCACCACACGTTGACTCTCCGCGACTAAGAGCCGAGAGGTGTTCTCTCTGCGGAAAGCATAGAGATAATGTACTGCTTTGCCAAACTTGCATACACTGACCCCCTGGATGGCAAGATGCACATTCTGTGGTGGGGCCTCGGGGTGGGTTCGATGGCGACTGGTCTGCCGCATGTGATATTGTGGGGATGGGCCGGATTCTAACCGTTCACCTTTGAGATCTGCATCAGGTACATTGCGCTGCTACGTGTAGACTTACTGGTAACCATGGGATGTGCACGACTATACCAGTCGGGGTATGTTCATTTGGATATATTGACTCATAAACAATTTTGAGATAGCGGTAGCACGTACTTAGCTGATTGTAACCCTCGGGTGGTGAGATCTGTATCTAGCCTGTCAAACTTCTTTACTTGCCTCCTGCTTTAACAAGTGTGTTACACCAGGGCTGGAACGCTAACCCATAATAACGGTTCGCGGGTGATATGGTGGACCGTGACACAGGTCACTGTGGGTTGACAATGTTGTGCTTGGCGCTGACCGTTTGGTGCATCACACACCTGTATGTACTAATCTGAACATTAATGCCTCCGGACATTTTACAATGTGAGTGGCAAGTACATGAGCGTTGGATACAGGAGCTGTGGTAATGCGATTTACAATTATTGATACACATTGGGTCATCCTTCCATCACTGTACTTTTGTTATTGCTATACTGCTTAAGTATGCTACTGTTCGAGGGTGACGTTGTGATGATACATGCGATAAGATGACTGCCTGGCTGATATGAACATGCAAGTGGTGGGCGGTGGGAGGACCTGGGGCAGGCATTCATCTAGCGCTTGAATCAACCAACGAGATTAGAGTCGTCCACGTCCATTGACTTGGATGTCATGTTGTGCCCCTAGCGGACCTCCACAAGGGTGTTCCCCACGTAAGTTTTGTACTGATGGAACAGTTAGAAGTACCCGATCTGTTATTGGGACTGTTTGGGGAGGGTGTGTGGCTTCGGCAGGATTGGGTTGCTGGAGTGGGTGGGGGCGGGAGGGGAGAGGGCTTTGTTATTGTTATGAGACCGTACTGTTTAGAGTATGTTACTCCGCGGTGTACTGCGGACCGCTTGATCATTTGTTTTCATACATTCATACATGTGAAAGGCCATGCCGACCTTAACCCTGATTATGGAACGTTGCAGGTTTGGGTATCCCCACACTACAGATGACACAGAGAACTGATAGCAGGGGCAGAACACACGTGAACCTCCTCACATGGAATGTGAGAGGCCTAACGCAACCTAAGAAAATCCGCAGAGTGTTCGCTTATCTAAACAGATGTAACATTGATATTGCCTTCCTACAGGAAACGCACATTGCTCCTAACACACAACAATCTGTGGGCCGACGTTGGGCCGAATCAGTACATTCTTCCACATATTCCTCTTACTCCAGGGGGGTGGTGACACTGATACGTAAAGGGATTAATTTCACGGTGCAAACAGTGACGCTGGACCCGAATGGCAGATATGTACTAGTATCGGGCATCCTGCGCGGACAAAAAATAACGCTAATTAATGTGTATGGGCCGAATGCAGACGCACCCGAATTTATTCAGGAACTGTGGGGCCATTTACAACAGTTCACAGACACTCATATTATATGCGGGGGAGATTGGAACGTCACATTAGCGGACGATAAGGACCGCTCTGCACAATCCCTTGAACCTCACAAGCAGGCCCGAGCGAAACTCCTACACATGCTGACAGACTTGTCGTTAACGGACATATGGAGACACAAACATCCTGACTCGCCGGGCGCTACTCACATTTCCGCTTGTCACAACAGCTGGTCGCGCCTGGATTACTGGCTACGCACAAATCAAATAGCTCTTTGGACGCAGGCTTTACGGGTCCTCCCCAGAACGCTCTCAGACCACAACCCCATATTACTCGAACTCAACATACCACATTACACTCCTCCTCCCTTTCGATGGAGATTCAACTCACAAGCCCTGACAGATGTCATTTATGCCGACACCATTCACACCGCGATAAAAGACTATTTTAAGATAAACGAACCTACAGTTGATGACCCGTGTCTATTATGGGAAGCGTTTAAGGCCACGATACGTGGGGTGTGCATGAGCACTACCATAGGCATACTGCGTGATATACGTCAACAGATTACACAACGCGAAATACGAATGAGAGAATGTGAGAGGACCTACGAGGTCCAACGCGACGTAACTATTCTGGGGGAACTGCGGCAGTTACACACGGAGCATCAATCACTGGTAGATGACGAGATAAAATACCTGGACAAAAAACACTCCGCTCGCCATTATGGTGAGAGTGGCAGACCGGGCAGAATTCTGGCGGCGAAAATTTGTGAAGGCAGGAATCAGTCAGCAATCCTGGGCGTTAAATCTAGGGAAGGCACGCTACAGACACAAGCCACTGATATTCTGTCTTGCTTCGTAGATTCTTATGAGGCGTTATACAAATCGCGGCCAATAGCGCCGGAAGCAAACATTGATAGTTATCTCAGAGACGTGGCAATAGCATGGCTTTCGGATGGCCAGAGGGAATACCTCGCGGCACCCATCACGGTGGAGGAAATTTTGGATGTGATTAAGTCACTGCCAAATGGAAAAGCGCCAGGCCCGGATGGCTACACAAACGAATTCTACAAACGTTACGCAGACATACTAGCCCCGTACCTGTCAGAAATGTACGGAGCTGCGTTTGATCAAGGTAAACTGCCCCCGACGCTTAGAGAGGCAGTAATAATTGCCCCATTGAAACCCTCCAAAGACCCGGCCCAGTGCGATTCATACAGGCCATTGTCACTGATCAATGTCGATTCCAAAATACTGGCGAAGATTCTGGCAATGAGAATCACACCATTAATGACCAACTTGGTGCTGCCTGATCAGGCGGGATTTATTCCAACTCGTTCCACGTCCCAGAACACCAGGACGCCGTTCGCTCTAGCACACTATCTTCAACCAAACACGAAGGCTGTGGCGGTGCTATTAGACGCCGCCAAGGCATTTGATTCTATTGAATGGAACTACCTGATTTCCATCCTACACCGCATGGGGTTCCCCAAAAGGTTTGTTCAATGGGTGTCCTTACTTTATACTGATCCATGCGCTAGGGTCCGAGTTAATGGGTATTTATCTGACCGTTTCCCGATAGAACGTGGCACTAGGCAGGGATGCCCTCTTTCCCCCCTCCTTTTTGCCCTAGCTCTAGAACCCCTAGCATGTATAATACGCCAGAACTACAAATCGTCCGCTCTACAATTCCCTTCCAGGCCGCTGCACATATCTCTATATGCGGATGATATGGTGCTCTACGTTCGTGATCCCGCGGATCACTTGAATCCGCTATTGAGAGAATACATCAAATTTGGTGGCCATTCGGGCTTAACAATCAATTGGTCGAAATCTTACATTATCCCCCTCACGGATACGACGTCTCCACTGGACACGGAATATCCGTTAGAATGGCAAACAGATCCAATACGATATCTAGGAGTGCAATACCATAGAGACCCTGAGGTAGTGATTCGCTCAAATTACGGCTCCACGATCTCCAAATTAGAAGATAAGGTAAAACGCTGGATACAGCTGCCATTATCATTAGCAGATCGCATCGCGATTGTGAAAATGAACATATTGCCTAAACTCTTATACCTCTTTAACAACATCCCAATCACTCCTCCCGGGGAAGTATTCCGACGCATAAAATCACTGGTATTACAGCTCATATGGGCAGGCAAGCAAGCGCGCATAGATCTCCAAACATTAACACTCCCCTGTGCAAAGGGAGGACTCGGGGTGCCTGACTTCAAACTATACTTTTTGTGTGCACAGGCTCAATATGCCGCATATTGGTTCCACTCGGTGCCTTACCTCACTCACACTGCGATCGAAGAAGGAGACGCTAAGCCTGTCCCTCTATCAGCTATTATATCACACAAGAGACAACCTCTCCACGCACAAGACATTAACACAATAGACACCACAGTTAAGGCATGGCGTGACCTTGGCCATCTCGCACACAAAACCCCTCTCTACGCACCAGCCATGCCCTTGCATGATCATCCTGCCCTATCGGTCACGTGCGAAAAAGTAGGCATGTCATTACTGCAGCGGGTGGGCATGGAAAGGATGGGAGATTTGTTCAACAATGGCAAATTTATTGAGAATGCAGACTTGACTTACATTCAGAACAAATCACAGATGTTCAGTTTCACGCATTACAGACTAAAACGCGCCATGACGGAGCTATACCCCGCCTTTCCTAACGAACCAGACTGCCTGGACACATTACAATTAATTATCACAACTCAAGACTTATCACACCTAGTCTCAAGATTATACACTACTGCACAGGCGGAAATACCGCAATCCACTGAAAGGGCTAAGTCCAGATGGGACCTGGCTCTGGAAGACCCCTTAACGGAACAGGAAAGGCATCAAACATGCGCATTGACGCAAATTCTTACCCCCAATGGCAACCTTAGAATCATCCATTATAAATTTCTGCACCAGGCGTATTATACTCCTGCACGCATGCACACATTCGGCATTCAGGACGATGATCGATGTAAACGATGTGGTGCCGGAGGGGCAGACTTTGCACATTTGGCCTGGGGGTGCGCCCAAATCCGTGATTACTGGGGGGAAGTCACCACTAGAGTTTCCGCCATGATAGGAGTGGAGATAACTTGTACGATCCGTATTTGCTTGCTGGGTATAGTTCCACACATCAAATCAACTAAACGTAAGTTCTGTGCTGTTGCACTGCTATTGGCAAAGAGGCAAATTTCACAATGCTGGCACAGCACTAAGGTGCCGACCGTATCCAGGTGGCTGCTAGACATGTCTAGTTGTAGGGACAGACTCCAGACATATGAGGAGGAACTGCCGATGCGCTCTAGGCCGCGAGACTTCTGGGGATACCTTACTGCTTATGTGCATTCACTGGGGGAAAGTGCGGATGACAGTGATGAGACTTCGCCTAAAAATGCAACGGGTTGAGTCACTATGAAAGAATAATAGGGTATATGTTTTGTATGAATATACTATACTACATGCAGTGATATTTGATATGGTCTATTGATACGTGATGGTCTCATTGTATTACGTTCTATGTTGTTCATTTTTGTGCATTTTAGGCACCAACAAAAGTCCAAAACAAGACCTAATTTCTATGCAACACGCCGCCGGACAGAAAGTTGTCGGCCATGAGTCTGTGCAAACTTATATTTGTTGTCTATCATTTGCACTAACGCAGCCAGCCTCCAGGTTGTAGGCTCTTAGCCGTGTAAAACCTATTGTTGTGAATAAAGGTCTTAATAAAAAAAATTAAAAAAAAAAAAAAAAAACTATATCAAGTGCCAGCATCGACTACACTGCAAAGAGGGAGATCCACTGAATAAGCTGCTAGCTACCAAATAAAAAAAAGTTTTTCATCTGCCACAGTCACCCTCGCCGGCGCGGTGCGACTTGAATTTGGGATCATGAATGAAACAATAGGGGCAGGGTGTTGTACACCACAATAAAGGTTTGGTACTGACTGAAACAAAATGTAGCATGCTCCGCACTTCATAAAGCATTATGGAAATGTGAGAAAGTGGCTCAATATATACTGGACCAAAGTAAGGTACAGTGTGTATAGAGACCACAACCCCAGAGGTATAACAGAGGTTAAAGTCAGGGCTGACATTACTCTAAAAAGTGGTAGCTTGGCCGAGCAGTAAGGCAGTACCAGAGGACAGTGTAAAGCATTTGTTGTACCCACTCAGTCAGCAAAAGGTTTCACACACTCAAGGCCTGAACTCCAGGCCAATTGTTTTTATATCAAAATATATAGTTGTTTTATTTTTAGAACCAACAGGTATAAAAAAATACTTTTCTCAATATGAGTGATCTCAGATAATTACTTTGCAGTAAGGTGATAAACTTTGTAAACACAATAGGTACAGTGGTTGCAGTAGGTAACACAATTCTAAACACAGTTCAACATTGAGCTCAATGGGTTTTTCTACATAAATACAGTTGATTACTTTATAGATTACTTTTGTAACTCCAGGACTGGATGCTAGAGTCAGTCTTGGGGTCCAAGCTGAAAACAGTTTAGTAAAAACGTTTTGGTTATTGCAATGATTTTTAAAGAATATAAAGGTATTTTAAAAGTTGACAGAAACTTTTCAGTGAAAAACTATCAATGTTATCCTATGGAAGGAAATTCAAGTCACGGGTAAAGTAGGTTCTCGTTACTTTTGTAATCCAGTACTGGATTCCTAGATCCAGCACTGGGACCTCTACCCAAGACAGATAAGTATTTATGTTTCAGCAGTTGGTACAATTTTTAAGGAATATTTGTAGTTTGCAAAAATTGACGCGTAAAAGAAATTTTAGAGAAAAACAGTCAATGGCTTCCTATGGAAGAAAATGCAGGTAACTGGTAAGTACAGTTAAGATTACTTTTGCGGTTCAGCACTGGTCTACAAAGTACAGCACTGGCTTCTCTCCTGATCCCACGTGAGTATTTCGGAAATCGTTATTCAGTTGATTTTAGAGGAATATTTTAAAGTTGCAAAAATCGACAGAAGAAATTTCAGAGAAAACCAGTCAATGATAGCCTATAGAAGAAAAGTGAGTTATCGGATTTCAGGTGAGTACTCGACTTGTGAGGTTAAGGTTCTGGGTATAGACTCAGGTGTCTCCCAGGGTCGGAAAAATACAGTTGTTACACCCTCAGCAGCACAGGGGCAGCCGGGTGCAGAGAGAGTAGGCCCAATGCTATCCAAAGTAGGTTAGGGGGCCTTCGGTTGGTGGCTGCAAGTAAACAGGCCACGCGGCTGTGGGAGCTGAGCTCCTGGTCACTTACTCAGGGCAAGTGGAAAAGTAGAGCAGAGTAGTTGTTGCACTTCCAGCGGCACTCGGGTGGCTGGGGCAGGGTGCTTTTGATCCGCTGGGCGCTCAATGTTATCCAATGGGAAAGGTAAAAAGGGAACAAAGGCTGCAGACTTCGGGGACGGTGACTCTTCAGGTAAGACCACCACTTCGAGAGGTACATTGGGATATTGGAGCAGAGGTAGGTACCCCAAAGGAAGGCACAGGGGACCGTGGGGCGCCGGGTGCAGGGTTGTCTTTTGGCGTCGGGAAAGCTTACCTCAGCTGGTCGCGGTTGGAGGGGTCCCTGGTTCTGAGGCTGCAGGCGTCGTCTGGGTCGTCGAGGAGGGTCTTTGGGCACTGGACTTTGGGTCCCCGTTGCCGGGGGGGACGTCCTCGTGGTCTTGGATCACTCGGGCCGGGCTTGGCGGGTGCAGAGTGGGCTGGGTTCGCGGTTCCTGGCTGGCACCAGGGGTGTTGTTGTTGGAGCAGAGCTTCTGCTCAGGGGAGTCCCAGTCTGAGGGTCAAGGCAGCCCGGTCCTCCAGGTTGTCCAAGGTTGCTGTCTGCAGGAGTTGCCGAGAATAAGCAGGAGCAGGTTCCAGGATCGACAGGCCGGTAGGGCTGGGGCCAAGTCAGTTGGTGTTGTCCTGTTGTTAGCAGCTTCGCGGCGGGTCTTCTTCTTCATGATCTTCTTTCTTCTTTTCTTATCGGGATCTGAGGAAGGAAGATTCAGGGTGCCCCTAAATACTAAATTTAGGGGTGTTACAGGTAGGGTAAGGACCAATAGGTCCCTGTCCTGGGGTGGGTACACCCCCTAGCCTGCTCCTCTCCTGTGGGAGGGGGGCCGGGGCCTAGCTGTGATTGGGCAGGACTCCCCATCTTCAAGAGGGCCGGAGCCCGGGGTCATGCTTCACCTCGCCTCCCCCACCTGAGGGGTGGGGTTGGCACAGGCTGGCACCCCCCCTTCCTGAAGTAGGGTTTCCCGCCAGTCTTCCTGCCAGAGTGGGGGTCCGAACTGGTGGGGGCCAGTTGCTGAGTACAGCAAGTGGCCTGAAGAAGCTCACAAAAGGCGGCAGGCCTCTAAAGCTTCCCCCCCGCCCATCCTGGGGAAGGAGACCAAGCACCTCGCACAGGATGTGCATTGTTGCAAGCCCAGGAGAAGTTTGATATCAAACTTGTCAGTCTTTAGTGTAGCCATTATGGTGCTGTGGAGTTCTTAATGACGACCTCCCAGTACCATATACTCTTAATGGCATCACTACACTTACAGTGCCCAGGAATGGCCCTGGGTACTGTACGGGCACAGGGCTCATGCACCTGTGCCCACACCGCTGGCATAGGGCACCCAGCTAGAGGGGTGACTGAGGTATGCCAGGGCAGTGGGTTTTGGGGGCATGGCAGACAGGGATGTGTGCCATGTCAACTCTCTGTTTAGTTCTGCACTTAGACACTCAGCCTGCAAGGCAGTGTGTGGGTGTAAGGGTACAGGGCCCCTAAGGGTGGCACAATAAGTGCTGCAGCCCTTAGGGGTCTTCTCTGGTCACCATGCCCTGGGTACCTAGGGTACCATTTACTAGGGGCTGACAGATGCCAGAGATGCCAATTGGATTTTGGTTTCAATACCGTTTTAGGGAAGGAACACAGGCCCTGGGCACCTGGTTGGCAGGAGCCCAGGGCACACTCAGTCAAAGCACATCAGCAGTATAGCAAGGCAAGAAACATGGCACTTTCTCACACAACCCCCCCCCCCAAACGAAAGGTGATGAGACTAACCTTGCCCTATGGAGTCTTCATTGTCTAAGTGGTAGAACCTGGAAATTCCATCTGCATTGGCAAGGGCAGTCCCAGGTCGGTGTTCCACTTCAAAGTCCATTCCCTGTAGGTAGATGGACCATCTGAGTAGTTTTGGATTTTCCCCTTTCATTTGCATTAGCCATCTGAGAGGTCTGTGGTCAGTTTGAACCAGGAAGTGAGTCCCAAACAAGTAGGGCCTCAACTCATTCAGCGACCAAACCACAGCAAAGCCCTCCCTCTCATTGGCACTCCAATGCTGCCCTCTGGGGAGTAGCCTCCTGCTTATAAAAGCAACAGGTTGGTCTTGACCTTTATCATTGATCTGGGATAGGACCGCTCCTATCCCCAGCTCAGAGGCATCAGTCCGAACTGCTTGGAGTAGCCTGGTGTTTTTAGAATTGGTGCTGAGCACATTGCTTTCAGGGTGTCAAAAACCTTTTGGCAGCTAACAGTCCAGTTCACTTTATTGGGCATTCTGTTGGAGGTGAGTTCTGTGAGGGGAGTCACAATGGACCCATATCCCTTCACAAACCTCCTGTAGTACCCAGTCAGGCCAAGGAATGCCCTGACGTGGGTCTGGGTTGTTGGAGCTTCCCAGTCCATGATGCTCTGGATCTTGGGCTGTAAGGGTTGTACCTGGCCTCCACCCACAAGGTAGCCCAAGTACACCCCAGTGCCCTGCCCTATCTGGCATTTGGATGCCTTGATAGTTAGCCCTGCAGTTTGCAAAGCTTGTAAAACCTTCCCAAGGTGGATCAGGTGATCCTGCCAGGTGGAGCTAAAGACAGCAATATTATCAAGATAGGCTGCACTAAAGGACTCCAACCCAGTCAGGACTTGATTCACCAACCTCTGGAAGGTGGCAGGGGCATTCTTTAACCCAAAAGGCAATATCGTAAACTGATAGTGCCCATCAGGTGTGGAGAATGCTGTTTTCTCTTTTGCTCCAGGGGCCATGCCAATCTGCCAGTACCCTGCAGTTAAGTCAAAGGTACTGACAAATGTGGCTGCCTCCAATTTATCTATCAACTCGTCTGCTCTTGGAATGGGGTGAACATCTGTTTTGGTGACAGAGTTGAGCCCTCTTTAGTCCACACAGAACCTCATTTCTCTCCTACCCTGTGGATGAGGTTTGGGGACCAGAATCACTGGGCTAGCCCAGGGGCCCTCTGAGGGTTCTATCACCCCTAACTCCAGCATCTTGCTGACTTCAGCTCTGATGCTTTCCTTGACTTGGTCTGATTGACTATAGATTTTGTTTTTGACATGGTTACTGTCCCCAGTGTCCACATCATGGGTACACCAGTTGGTCAGACCAGCTTGTTTGCAGTCAGTCTGCTGTTGGGCAGAGAGGGTGTCTGAAAAGACTCCTCCATCCACTGACCCATCTTTTGGGCTGCAAGAGAGATCAGGGAGAGGTTCACTCTCTGCATCCTGTTCCTCATCAGTCACCATCAGCATGGTGATGTCAGCCCTGTCATGGTAGATCTTGAGGCGGTTCACATGGATAACCCTTTTGGGTGTCCTGCTTGTGCCCAGGTCCACTAAGTAAGTGACCTCACTCTTTTTCTCCAAGATAGGGTAAGATCCACTCCATCTGTCCTGGAGAGCCCTTGGTGCCACTGGCTCCAAGACCCACACCTGTTGCCCAGGTTGAAATTCAACCAGTGCAGCTTTTTGGTCATACCAGTGCTTCTGAAGCTCCTGGCTGGCCGCAAGATTCTTGGATGCCTTTTCCATATATGCAGCCATTCTGGACCTTAGGCCAAGCATAGTCCACAATGTCTTGTTTGGGTTCTTAGAGAGGCCTCTCCCAACCTTCTTTCACAAGACAAAGTGGTCCCCTTACAGGATGGCCAAACAAAAGTTCGAAGGGGGAAAACCCTACTCCCTTCTGTGGCACTTCCCTATAAGCGAAAAGCAGGCATGGCAACAGAACATCCCATCTCCTTTTGAGTTTTTCAGGGAGTCCCATGATCATACCTTTCAATGTCTTGTTGTATCTCTCAACAAGGCCATTGGTTTGTGGATGGTATGGGGTAGTAAACCTGTAATGCACACCACACTCCTTCCATATGTGCTTTAGGCAAGCAAACATGAAGTTGGAACCTCTGTCTGAAACCACCCCCTTAGGAAATCCTACCCTGGTGAAGACACCCAGGAGGGCCTTGGCTACTGCAGGAGCTGTAGTAACCCTAAGAGGAATTGCTTCAGGGTCCCTAGTAGCATGATCCACTACTACTAGAATTAATTTGATCCCTGAGGCTGTGGGAGGTTGTAGTGGACCCACAATGTCCACCCCTACCCTTTCAAAGGGGACCCCCACCACTGGCAGTGGTATCAGGGGGGGCTTTGGGTGGCCACCTGTCTTGCCACTGGCCTGACAGGTAACACAGGAGCTCACAAACTCTTTTACCTTTTGGTGCATCTGGGGCCAGTAGAAATGACTGACTAGCCTTTCCCAAGTTTTGTTTTGCCCCAGATGTCCAGCTAGGGGATGTCATGAGCCAAAGTTAGGAGGAACTTCCTGTACTTCTGTGGCACTAGCACTCTCCTGGTGGCTCCAGGAGTGGAGTTTCTTGCCTCAGCATACAGTAATCCCTCTTCCCAATAAGCTCTGTGGGTACTACTGACATCTCCCAGTGCTTCTGAAACAGCTTGCTGACTCAGGCTTGCAAGAGTGGGACAAACGTGCTGCCCCTAGCACAGCTCTTCCCTAGTGGGCCCCCCTGTGCCCAAGAGTTCAACCTGGTAAAGCTCAAGCTCCATGGGCTCAGTTCCCTCTAGGGTTTCCAAGTCCTCTCCCTGAGGAGGGGGTTCCTGAGAGGTTTGCAGTGTATAAGCTGGTCCTCCAGTCTTCTGGTTCTTTCTCTTGGTTGGTTGGGCCATACTTTCACGCTCCAAACCTACTTGTTCACCCTTCATTTTGCTCTGTGCTCTAGTTTGCACACACACCAGTCTAGGAATACCCAGCATGCCTGCATGGGTTACTTGCTCAAATTCAGCCCAGGCAGACGTTTCCAGGTCATTTAGAAGCAGACAGTCAGCTGGTAACTGTGGAGGGACCACCACTAGATTTAGGCCAGTAACCTCCCCCCAACCTAGTGTCACCATAGCCATAGGGCGATTAGTAGTAACACTGTCAGCATTGGTGACTGGGTAAGTTTTCCCAATCAAGTATTGCTCTGGGGAAACCAGTATATCTTTCACCATAGTAACACTGGCAACTGTATCCCTCAGGGCTTCCATTCTAGTTCCATTAATAGATGGGTATTGCAAATACTTTTCAAGTTGGGTGGTAACCCAGCTACATTGGCAAACTCCATTTCCCCCAAGGAGACTAGACTAGCTCGAGTGTATTCCTAGATTTGCTCTGGGCATTCCTCTGATCCCATCTGTAGACTTGCTGTCCCTGGAGTAGCTGTACTGGGTGCCTTAGGGGCTTTGTTGTAGGGGCAGTTTTAGTCTACAGTTAAGTGCCCCAACTTCTTACAGTTGTTACAATAGGCCTTGTTAGGATCAAAGTTCTTCCCCCTATAGGGCTGAGGCACATAGGGAGTAGTTTGGGACCCACCCCCTGTACAGGTTTTTGGGGCCCTTTGGAAGACTCAGACATTTTATCTTGGGGATTCTCACCACCTTTCCCCTGGGGAGGTTTTGTAACCACCTTCTTTTGGTCACCCCCAGTGGTTGTCCTAGTCACCCTAGTCTTGACCCAACGGTCTGCCTTCTTTCCCAATTCTTGGGGAGAAATTAGACCTAGGTCTACCAAATGTTGATGCAACCTTTCATTTGTGCAATTACTTAAAGTGTGTTCCTTCATAAACAAATTGTAAAGTCCAGAAAAGTCATGCACATTGTGTCCAGTTAACCAACCATCCAGTGTCTTTACTGAGTAGTCTACAAAATCTATCCAGGATTGGGTCTGGGTTTTGTGAGCCCCACTGAACCTAATTCTGTACTCCTCAGTAGTGAGTCCAAATCCCTCAATCAGAGTTTTCTTCATTAGGCCATAGGACCCTGCATCTGGCCCAGAGAGGGTCAGATCCATGTCTCTGCAGTTACCAGAGAACAGTTCCCACAGGAGTGCCCCCCAGAGAGGTTTCTTTACTCTTCTCATTATCACAAGCCCTCTCAAAGGCTGTGAACCACTTGGTGATATCATCACCTTCCTCAAATTTAGGGACAATCCCTTTGAGGGTTTTAGGATCATAAGATTGCTCTCTATCCTTGTTATTGGTATTGCTGCCACCAGAGATAGGGGCTAAGCCCATCTCTTTCCTTTATCCATCTCTTTCCTTTATTATTTCAGAGCCAGGAGTCTGGACTCTAGATCTAATCTCTTGGCCAGCCTGGCTAACAAGCTGTCCTCTTCACTCGGACTAGTCCCAATGTCTTCACTGGGCCCTGGCCCACCTTTGTAGGTCCTAGGGTCTAGGGTCCCAGAGTGTGATTCTTGAAGTTAAGAGTACAGGGACCGTCCTCTCCCTAGAGATCATTTTTTTTGTGTGGGGGTGAATTATCCTCCTCCTCTAACACCTCTTCTTCCTCTGACTGGTCATCACCCTGTTCAGAGGGGTGGCCTTTAGCATACTCAGCCAGGAGCTCCTGGAGCCCTACTTTGGTTGGATGCAGGCCCATTGGTATATTTTTCAGTTTGCATAAGGTCCTTACTTCTCTGAAATTTAAGTGGAAGTAAGGTGTGAGGTCGAGCTCCTCCACCAGGTCTTGTGCAATATTACCTTCACTAATAGTTGGGGGTTTGTTGAGACATTCTAACTAATAGTTCTTACCCTCTACCCTGACTATAGTGAATTTTATTTTTCTAAAATCCTAATGGGACTTAAGCAAGGCCCTACAAAGACCTTTAGTATTTTGGAAAACTCAATTTCAGAATTCTAAAGGCAATTTATGGGTTCTGTTGTGTGATCAGATGGTAACCAAGTAGTACAACAAATGCAAGTTTGTATCCCACCGCTGATCCACCAATGTGAGGAAGTGGCTCTATATATACTGGACCAAAGTAAGGTACAGTCTGTGTTGAGACCACAACCCCCAGAGGTATAACGGAGGTTAAAGTCAGGGCTGACCTTAGTCTCAAAAGTGGTAGCTTGGTCGAGCAGTAAGGCAGTACCAGAGGACAGTGTAAAGCATTTGTTGTACCCACTCAGCCAGCAAAAGGTTTCACACACTCAAGGTCTGAACTCCAGGCCAATTGTTTTTATATCAAAAGATATAGTTGTTTTATTTTTAGAACCAACAGGTATCAAAATATACTTTTCTCAATATGAGTGATCTCAGATAATTACTTTGCAGTAAGGTGATAAACTTTGTAAACATAATATCTCAATGGGTTTTTCTACATAAATACAGTTGATTACTTTATAGATTACTTTTGTAACTCCAGGACTGGATCCTAGATTCAGTCCTGGGGTCTCAGCTGAAAACAGTTTAGTAAAAACGTATTGGTTATTGCAATGATTTTTAAAGAATATAAAGGTATTTTAAAAGTCGACAAACTTTTCAGTCAAAAACTAGCAATGTTATCCTATGGAAGGAAATTCAAGTCACGGGTAAAGTAGGTTCTCGTTACTTTTGTAATCCAGTACTGGACTCCTAGATCCAGCACTGGGACCTCTACAAAGACAGATACGTATTTACGTTTCAGCAGTTGGTACAATTTTTAAGGAATATTTGTAGTTTGCAAAAATCAACACTTAGAAGAAATTTCAGAGAAAAACAGTCAATGGTTTCCTATGGATGAAAATGCAGGTAACTGGTAAGTACAGTTAAGATTACTTTTGCGTTCAGCACTGGTCTAGAAAGTACAGCACTGGTTTCGCTCCTGATCCCAGGTGAGTATTTCGCAAATTGTTATTCGACTGATTTTAGAGGAATATTTTAAAGTTGCAAAAATCGACAAAAGAAATTTCAGAGAAAACCAGTCAATGATAGTCTATGGAAGAAAAGTGAGTTATCGGCTTTCAGGTGAGTACTCGACTGGTGAGGTTAAGGTTCTGGGCATAGACTCAGGGGTCTCTCCAGGGTCAGAAAGGTACAGTTGTTACACCCTCAGTTGCACAGGGGCAGCCTGGTGCAGAGAGAGTAGGCCCATGGCAATCCAAAGGAGGGTAGGGGGCCTTCGGTTTGTGGCTGCAAGCAAGCAGTCCACGGGGCTGTGGGAGCTGAGCTCCTGGTCACTTACTCAGGGCAAGTGGGGAAGTAGAGTAGGGTAGTTGTTGCACTTCCAGTGGCACTCGGGCGGCTGGGTGCAGGGTGCTTTTGAGCCGTTGGGCGCTCAAAGTTATCCAATGGGAAAGGTAAAAAGGGAACAAAGGCTGCAGACTTCGGGGACGGTGTTTCTTCAAGTGCGACCACCACTTCGAGAGGTACGTTGGGATCTTGGAGCAGAGGTAGGTACCCCAAAGGAAGGCACAGGGGACCGTGGGGCGCCGGGTGCAGGGTTGTCTTTTGGCGTCGGGAAAGCGTACCTTCAGCTGGTCGTGGTTGGAGGGGTCCCTAGTTCTGAGGCTGCAGGCGTCGTCTGGGTCGTCAGGAGGGTCTTTGGGCACTGGACATTGGGGTTGTCTTAGAAAGTGCCATCTTTCTTGCCTTGGTATGCGCCCACTTTTTGCTGAACTGCTGATGTGCTTTGACTGAGTGTGCCCTGGGCTCCTGCCAGCCAGGTGCGCAGGGCCTGTGTTCCTTCCCTAAAACTGTATTGAAACCAAAACCCAATTGGCATCTCTGGCCACCTGTCAGCCCCTAGTAAATGGTACCCTAGGTACCCAGGGCATGGTGACCAGAGAAGACCCCTAAGGGCTGCCGCACTTATTGTGCCACCCGTAGGGGCCCTGTACCCTGACACCCACACACTGCCTTGCAGGCTGAGTGTCTAAGTGCAGAACTAACCAGAGAGTCGACATGGCACACATCCCTGTCTGCCATGCCCCCAAAACCCACTACCCTGGCAGACCTCAGTCACCCCTCTAGCTGGGTGCCCTATGCCAGCAGTGTGGGCACAGGTGCATGAGCCCTGTGCCCCTACAGTACCCAGGGCCATTCCTGGGCACTGTAAGTGCAGTGATGCCATTAAGAGTATATGCTACTGGGAGGTCGACATTAAGAACTCCACAGCACCATAATGGCTACACTGAAGGCTGACAAGTTTGATATCAAACTTCTCAGCACATTAAACCCGCACTGGGATTTAATGTGAAATGCACCAGAGGGCATCTTAGAGATGCCCTTGAAACCCTAACCTACAATCCACGTCTGGAGGTGTCGTTTTTATATCAAAAGATATATAGTTGTTTTATTTTTAGAACCAACAGGTATCAAAATATACTTTTCTCAATATGAGTGATCTCAGATAATTACTTTGCAGTAAGGTGATAAACTTTGTAAACACAATAGCTCAATGGGTTTTTCTACATAAATACAGTTGATTACTTTATAGATTACTTTTGTAACTCCAGGACTGGATCCTAGATTTAGTCCTGGGGTCTCAGTTGAAAACAGTTTAGTAAAAACATATTGGTTATTGCAATGATTTTTAAAGAATATAAAGGTATTTTAAAAGTTGACAAACTTTTCAGTTCAAAACTAGCAATGTCGTCGGTGTTGGTCGAAACTCTGAGGGTGTCCTTGTGGATGATGGCGATTCCCCCTCCAACTCCGTTGGTGCGGTCTCTGCGGGTGATCTTGTAGCCCTGTGGGATGGCTATGGCGATGTCTGGTGCTGTGAATCTCCACACCTGATGGGCACAATAAGTTTACTGTAATGCCTTTTGGGTTCAAGAATTCCCCTGCTACCTTCCAGAGGTTGGTGAATCAAGTCCTGACTGGATTGGAGTCCTTTAGTGCAGCTTATCTTGATGATATTGCTGTCTTTAGCTCCACCTGGCAGGATCACCTGATCCACCTTGGGAAGGTTTTACAAGCTTTGCAAACTGCAGGGCTAACTATCAAGGCATCCAAATACCAGATAGGGCAGGGCACTGTGGTGTACTTGGGCTACCTTGTGGGTGGAGGCCAGGTACAACCCTTACAGCCCAAGATCCAGAGCATCATGGACTGGGAAGCTCCAACAACCCAGACCCAAGTCAGGGCATTCCTTGGCCTGACTGGGTACTACAGGAGGTTTGTGAAGGGATATGGGTCCATTGTGACTCCCCTCACAGAACTCACCTCCAACAGAAAGCCCAATAAAGTGAACTGGACTGTTAGCTGCCAAAGTCCCGCAGCAACCACAGCACCGAGACCGCCCTCATCGCCGCCACCGACGACATCAGGATCCTGATGGACAAAGGAGAGACAGCCGCCCTCATCCTCCTGGACCTATCAGCAGCCTTTGACACAGTCTGCCACCGCACCCTATCAGCACGCCTCTATGACGCCGGAATCCAAGAGAAGGCACTGACCTGGACCACATCCTTGTGACTTCGTCAGAACCGGTCGCTCCACCCGCTCCTGGCCATCGCTTCCACAATCTCTGTGCCATAGTGTGCTCTATACCATACTCGCCTGCGGTATCGTATTTGCTGCCTGTGCATTCGCTGTTATTATTAATCTGTGTGCATAGCGTATTGGCTGCTGGGCGCATATGCTGCCATTATTAATTTGGGGTGCCAGCCTGTGCTTTACATTTGTGCTGGTATCGTATTTGCTGCCATCGTATTTGCTGCCTGTGCATTTGCTGCTATTATTAATTTGGGTGCCAGCCTCTCCTCTACATTTGTGCTGCTAATCGTATTTTGCTGCCTGATTCAGTGTCTGTGGCCCGATCTCGCCCTGCATCACCTTGTTGTTGTCGTTTGCTGCCATTTTGTTGTTTTCCTGCCCTCTCTCCTCCCCACTCCCAGCCGCTGCTCCCCCGCGGCCCCACCCCCGCTCCCTACAGCACCTTCTATAGATCCCCTCACCACTCTTCATCCCGCTCCCGCCTCCCAGCTGCTCCTCCCTCGCTCCGCCCCCTCCACTCTCTACTTATGACAGAGCCACATACGCGCAGCGTTCACGCGCAGCGGACGCGCCCAATGCGCGCCGAAGGCGCGCCAAAGGTAAGCCCGTCTACGCCCGTCCGCGCCTGGACCGCGCCCAGCGCAAGACCCCCTGGCCCCCGTAAAATCCACACCACCCGCCTAACATACGACGCCGCAACCCTCTCTGCACTTAACACCGGCCGACTCCCCAACTGCCACCAAGCCGCCCCAGGACGCACCCATGGACCCTTCACCTGCCAATCCTGCAAGTTCTGCTGCATCAGGACCCACACTGCAACCACTACCACCAAACAGAGCCCAAACAACAACCACCTGAAGTGCATCCTGCTCATCCCGCGCTCGGTCCACAAACACGCCATTGAACTATGGAACCTACTCGACACCACATCACCGGACGTCTCCTTTCTTACAGAAACCTGGATGAACACCTCATCAGCGCCCGACATCGCCTTAGCCATCCCGAACGGGTACAAGATCATCCGAAAGAACCGCATCAACCAAACAGGAGGAGGCATCGCCATCGTCCACAAGAACACCATCCGCATCACGACCAGCTCAGACGACACCCTCACAGTCGCCGAACACCTTCACTTCCAGATACACACCGACCCCAAGACCACACTTAGAGGCACTCTCATATACAGACCACCAGGACCCCGCACACAATTCAGCGAAGACATCACCGACTTTATCAGTCCACACGCCCTCCCCTCCGAGGACTACATTCTTCTAGGGGACCTCAACTTCCACCTGGAGAAACAATGACAACAACACCACCACCCTTCTGGACAACCTCGCTAATCTCGGACTCAAACAACTGGTAAACACCCCCACCCACCACGCCGGACACACGCTCGACCCAATCTTCTCCTCCAGCAAGCACGTTTCCTTCAATCACGCCACAGGACTCCACTGGACAGACCACAGCTGCGTCCACTTCAACTTTAAAAAGACCTTGACCCTCCACCACCCACAACAAGTCCCCCGCAGAAACTGGAACAAAATTACCACCGACCAGCTCACCACATCTCTAAACGAAAACCCTCCCGCCAAATCACCGGACCCTAATCAAGCATCCATCAATCTCACACAATGGATCACCCACTCCACTGACGAATTAGCACCCCTGAAAAACCATCACAACAACAAAGGTAGCAAAAAGCCTCCTGGTTCATTTAGGACCTCAAGAACTCCAAAAAGAACTGCCGCACCCTCGAGAAAACCTGGCGAAAAAACCCAACCACAGACAACATGTCCGCCCTCAAGGACGCCACCCGCAAACACCACCAGCTGATCCGAGCCTCCAAGAAATCAGTAAGGAACTCTTCAGCATCGTCAAAGAGTTTACCAATCCCAGCGCCGTCTCCAACGACATCACCCCCTCTCAAGACCTCTGCGACTCTCTACCCTCATTCTTCCACACCAAAATCGCTGACATACATAACAGCTTCGGCGACCAGACCACCCCCCTTACCACCAAACTAAAGCCCCCCACCACCACCCTATGCTCCTGGAACCCGATCAGCACCGAAGACACCATCCGCCTGATGAATTCCATTCACTCCGGATCACCAACCGACCCATGCCCCCACCACATCTTCAACAAGGCCGACTCCATCATAGCACCCCATCTCGGAGATATCATCAACTGCTCTCTCAACACCGCTACCTTCCCGGAAAGCTGGAAACATGCCGAACTTAGTGCCCTCCTGAAGAAACCTACAGCAGACCCCACCGAACTTAAGAACTAACGCCCCATCTCTCTCCTCCCTTTCCCTGCCAAAGTCATAGAGAAGGCCGTCATCAGTCAGCTTGCCGCCTTCCTCGAGTCCAACGGCTCCCTTGACCCCTCACAGTCCGGATTCCGAGCCAAACACAGCACCGAGACCGCCCTCATCGCAGCCACAGATGACATCCGAACACTATTAGACAATGGGGAAACAGCTGCCCTCATCCTCCTGGACCTATCTGCAGCGTTTGACACAGTCTGTCATAGCACCCTAGTACAATGCCTCAGCAACGCCGGGATACAAGGAAAAGCATTGGATTGGATCATCTCGTTCCTCGCCGGAAGAACCCAGAGAATCCGCCTCCCCCCTTTCAGATCAGAGGCCTCCGAAGTCATATGCGGCGTTCCACAAGGATCTTCGCTCAGCCCCACCCTCTTCAACGTCTACATGTGCCCCCTCGCACCCATCGCACGCCAGCACAACCTCAACATCATCTCCTACGCTGACAACACACAGCTGATCCTCTCCCTCACCAAAGACCCAAACACCGCCAAAACCAACCTACACGAAGGGATGAAAGACGTAGCCGAATGGATGAAGAACAGCCGCCTAAAACTGAATTCTGACAAGACGGAAGTCCTCATCATAGGATCATCCCCCCTCCGCATGGGACGACTGGTGGTGGCCACCGGCACTGGGCAGCGCACCCAAACCAACGGACCATGCTCGTAACCTGGGATTCATCCTAGACTCCTCCCTCTCAATGACCAGACAAGTCAATGCCGTCTCATCATCATGCTTTAACATATTACGTATGCTCAGAAAGATCTTCCGCTGGATCCCCACCGAAACAAGAAAGACAGTCACCCAAGCACTTGTCACAAGCCGACTGGACTACGGAAACACCCTCTACGCCGGAACCACAGCCAAATTACAGAAAAAACTCCAACGAATTCAGAACGCCTCCGCCCGACTCATCCTAGACATACCCCGCCACAACCACATATCCGATCACCTGAGAGACCTCCACTGGCTCCCCGTAAACAAGAGAATAACATTCCGTCTCCTCACCCACGCACACAAAGCTCTCTACGACCTAGGACCCAAATACCTCAACACGCGCCTGACCTTTTACACCCCCACCCACCAACTCCGATCGTCCAATCAAGCCCTTGCCGGGATTCCACGCATCCGAAGAGCTACCATGGGAGGAAGATCTTTCTCCTACTTAGCGGCCAAGACCTGGAACTCTCTCCCCACCCACCTCTGCCTTACACAGAACCACCTCTCCTTCAGAAAACAACTCAAAACCTGGCTATTTGATAAGTAGCGAACACCCCCCCCTCAAGCGCCTTGAGACCCTCTGGGTGAGTAGTGCGCTATACAAATCTTGACTTGACTTGACTTGACATCCTTCCTCTCCGGCCGAACCCAGAGTGTCCGCCTCCCACCCTTCCCCTCAAGAACCACCGAGATCATCTGCGGCGTCCCACAGGGATCCTCCCTCAGCCCAACGCTGTTCAACATCTACATGGCACCGCTCGCCCACGTCGCACAACAACACAACCTCAACATCATCTCCTACGCCGACGACACCCAGCTGATCATATCCCTAACCGAAGACCCTCACACCGCCAAAGCCAACCTCCACAGACGAATGAAGGCCGTAGCCGACAGGATGAAGGACAGCAGATTGAAGCTGAATTCAGACAAGACGGAGGTCCTCATCCTTGGACCCACCCCATCAGCCTGGGACGACTCTTGGTGGCCCACATCGCTAGGCACAGCCCCGGAACCCACAGACAACGTACGCAACCTGGGGGTCATCCTCGACTCCACCCTCTCCATGACCAGGCAAGTCAACGCCGTCTCCGCGTCCTGCTTCAACACCCTCAGAATGCTCCGCAGGATCTTCAAATGGATCCCCTCCGACACGAGAAAAACCGCCACGCAGGCCCTCATCACCAGCAGACTTGACTATGGGAACACCCTCTACTCAGGAACAACAGCCAAGCTCCTGAGACGACTGCAACGAATCCAGAATGCCTCGGCACGACTGATCCTCGACGTCCCCCGATGCAGCCACATCACACCCCACCTAAGAGGCCTGCACTGGCTCCCCGTCAACAAGAGGATCACCTTTAAACTCCTCATCCACGCACACAAAGCATTACACAACACTGGACCTACATACCTCAACAACCGACTCAGCTTCCACATCCCCACCCGAAGCCTCTGCTCAGCCAACCTCGCCCTCGCCACAGACCCTCGCATCCGGAAAGCCTCCGCCGGCGGCAGATCTTTTTCCTACCTTGCCGCCAAGACCTGGAACACTCTCCCTACCAGCCTATGACAGACCCAGGACCTGCTGGCCTTCAGAAGACTTCTCAAGACCTGGATCTTTGATCAGTAGCGGGCCCCCCTCCCCCCAGCACCTTGAGACCCTCAAGGGTATGTAGCGCGCTTTAGAAATACAGTGATTGATTGATTGAGAATACTGTTTTCTCTTTTGCTCCTGGGGCCATGCCAATCCGCCAGTACTTTGCAGTTAAGTCAAAAATGTGGCTGCCCCCAATTTATCTATCAACTCGTCTGCTCTTGGAATGTGGTGAGCATCTGTCTTGGTGACTGAGTTGAGCCCTCTATAGTCCACACAGAACCATATTTCTCTCTTTCCACCCTGTGGAATATGTTTGGGGACCAGAACCACTGGGCTAGCCCAGGGGCTCTCTGAGGGTTCTATCACCCCTAACTCCAGCATCTTGCCTACTTCAGCTCTGATGCTTTCCTTGACTTGGTCTGATTGTCGATAGATTTTGTTTTTGATAGGGTTACTGTCCCCAGTGTCCACATCATGGGTACACCAGTTGGTCAGACCAGGGGTCAGGGAAAAGAGGCTAGCATACTGTGGCAAAACATGTTTGCAGTCAGTCTGCTGTTGGGCAGAGAGGATGTCTGAAAATACTACTCCATCCACTGACCTATCTTTTGGGCTGCAAGAGAGGAGATCAGGGAGAGGTTCACTCTCTGCTTCCTGTTCCTCATCAGTCACCATCAGCATGGTGATGTCAGCCCTGTCATGGTAGAGCTTGAGGCGGTTCACATGGATAACCCTTTTGGGTGTCCTGCTTGTGCCCAGGTCCACTAAGTAAGTGACCTCACTCTTTTTTTCCAGATATGGTAAGGGTCAAAAACAAAATCTATTGACAATCAGACCAAGTCCATCAGTCCTGGAGAGCCCTTGGTGCCACGGGCTCCAAGAGCCACACCTGTTTCCCAGGTTGAAATTCAACCAGTGCAGCTTTTTGGTCATACCAGTGCTTCTGAAGCTCCTGGCTGGCCTCAAGATTCTTGGATGCCTTTTCCATATACTCAGCCATTCTGGACTTTAGGCCAAGCACATAGTCCACAATGTCTTGTTTGGGTTCTTGGAGAGGCCTCTCCCAACCCTCTTTCACAAGACAAAGTGGTCCCCTTACATAATGGCCAAACAGAAGTTCAAAGAGGGAAACCCCTACTCCCTTCTGTGGCACTTCCGTATAAGCGAAAAACAGGCATGGCAACAGGACATCCATCTCCTTTTGAGTTTTCAGGGAGTCCCATGATCATACCTTTCAATGTCTTGTTGAATCTCTCAACAAGGCCATTGGTTTGTGGGTGGTATGGGGTAGTAAACCTGTAATGCACACCACACTCCTTCCACATGCGCTTTAGGTAAGCAGATATAAAGTTGGAACCTCTGTCTGAAACCACCTCCTTAGGAAACCCTACCCTGGTGAAGACACCCAAGAGGCCTTGGCTACTGCAGGAGCTGTAGTAACCCTAAAGGGAATTGCTTCATGGTACCTAGTAGCATGATACACTGTAGCAGGGA
Source organism: Lissotriton helveticus (assembly GCF_964261635.1). Taxonomy (NCBI): domain Eukaryota; kingdom Metazoa; phylum Chordata; class Amphibia; order Caudata; family Salamandridae; genus Lissotriton; species Lissotriton helveticus. The sequence goes on along the minus strand of NC_136063.1, from coordinate 1,098,656,460 downwards.
TTCTGCTTATACACAGAACTATGAATAGAGACTTGGAACCTCAGTGAATTAGGGTGTGCCAAAACTCACCTTAGTAGCCATAATCCCCTACCAGACTAGCAATCTGTGTCTCATTGGTTCTTCCATACCCCCAATGATTAGAAACCCCAGAACATGGGACTTAGAATACCTCAGGCAATGTGGAACACATCTACACTCTTTCGTTATACTCTCATACCAGTCCAAAACGGGGAGTAAATGAACACACGTGCAAGTTTGAAATATTTATTTCTAATGCAGTGTTCTCAGGCGCAGTATCTTAGCTAATACAAGCAGACATATTATAAGAAACAAGATTATCAGCATAGTTACTATTCCATAAAATACAAAGGGAGAAAGCATGTTAAAATGTTAAAATGCTAAATGGAAATAGGCTAGATTACACCTAGATATCACCCTCTCTTGCTAGTTGGTTATTTTATATCTACAGAAGGTCTCTTGGATTTAAAAGGGCGGCCCCATACCTCTGGTCCTAGTAGAAATGGATCACATCATTTTCTACACCGGCTCTCTGCGTGTGAATGTTTTCCAAGTGTGTGAGCATGCCTGCGCAGTGGATTATTAAACGCGCCAAAATCATAGGTGAACGCAGCTGCTGATCAGTCCGAACAACAACCACTGTGTTGAAATAACCTTGAAGGCCTCGGCACTCACTGTTCAGACAAAGCATACCAAGCAAGGCAGCTAATATAGAAAAACATATTATTCTCGTGTGAAGCAAAACACTCTGCTAAACTCTAAACATTTATAATAATGTGTGCCGTATGCAAAGGCAACAGAAAGGAAAAATGGCTTTTAAACTTCTAATAAGCTCATGCCAACTTAACACAGTGTAAATGCAAGGCTCGTCCCCATGACACCCTCCCTTGATCCGAGCACGGATAAGAAAAAGGGGTAATTTTGGAAAGCAGAGTTCAAGAACGACAGTCAGAACCAAGTTCAAATTGCCACAGTATAAAAATGGGAACAAATCCATAAATCGTCAATTTCAGCCATTGAAATACGGAAGCCAATAGGGCTGGGTGGGAAAAGTGAAATCGACAAAAACAATTAAAAAAATATATATCCGATGTCCAACATGTGACATCGGTCATGTGAGAGAGAGAGAAGCGATGACACATCTCAATCCAACAATTTATATGCAAAATAGGTAGCAACAGCCTCCAATAGGAAGTCACTGTTCTCATCCGAAAACATGTCAGCCATCCAATTTAGTAAAGGGAAAGAACATACATGTTCTTCAATTACCGGAGCCTCTAGCACCATTAGACGACAACTCAGTGTTTCTTCAATGAAGCTGCGTGCCAAGAAATCTTGCGCCGCTGCGAAAACATTCAAATGTCCCAGGACTCCATGCATCGCTGCAAAGGCCATATCCCTCCGCCAGAACAAAGCAATTCATGAGCAACTAAGGGGCTCATAAGCTGATCATAATCCGCATTGGGAGACACCATATTGCAGAGACACAAATCCAGGGCCCAGTCGAAATCGCAACTCAGGCAATAAAAGACAGGCTGGACGCATGTAAAGTAGGAAAATCGAAACGATAATCCATAAGCCTCAATGTAGCAAGAGGCAGTGCTCCATAATACTCAAGCATTCGGCTGCGGAGCAGCAGCAGTCATGACAGATCTTCTCGCAATAGAGGACATGCATCCATTTTGAAATAAACAAAACAGCAGAAGTACGCCTGCAACCAGAGCCAGCATTAAGGGAAATCCACCAAACAGGCTGGAAAAAATAGAATGAAAAAATGCCGGGAACACACCAACTATAGTTTGAAAAGAAGTCACAACTTTAAAAAAAAGTGAGCCAGCCCTTTGGTGGAGGATGCATTAAAGATAGTGTGAATTAACTCACCGAAATGGAAGGGCAAATCAGTATTCAATAAAGCATGCACCTCTGTGCGGGTGTCCGCCACGTGAAGGACGAACGTTTCACGAGCAGAAGTGAGGGCAACTTCCTTCTGGGACAATAGAGCTCTTATGCGACTCATCTTGTTGAACTATGCTTTCAAGGTCGGAATCGTCGGCCAGATGGAAACATTAAGCTTCCCATGCGGAGGAGGGAACATTACATTATTACAGCAAACCACACGCTCACTGACGGTAACCACGTAAGGAATTCCTGCTACCATCCAACAACAATCTTCTTTATTTAAAAGTAAATAACTCCCGTTTGCCCGTAATTTGAATGTTGGTATGATAGCAGGTGCTGGTGTACCTTTCAAAATACAGGATAAATTCGTCTCGTTCTGGTTAAAAGAGCCATGCAATTGGATATTCCTACACATTATTGAGTGATGTGGTGTTGTAGTACAATCCTCACCATTAAAGTAAACCTCTTTACCCTCCCTAAGGCACCTATAGGTAAATGGTAGCGACCAAGCTTCATGGAGATAAGCGGTGCCCAGAGGTTCATATCTGCCAATTGCATAGTACTTCATACAGGCTTCGAATTTGAAAAGGGGAAAAGGCAGAGTTATTAACCTGTGGATAAGCCACGTTGCCGAATTGGTCTCAGCCACAGAAAATGGTAACGGTTCTAACTTTCCAATGTGTTACATAGAAAAGGTTGCATCGTTCATTGACATAAAACATTGCTTTTCAGTCAAATTAAATGGGGCAAATAACGATGATGTATTCATGTAGTGCCATAGCACTTTTCCAGCTTTTAAGGTTTGCAAGGTCCATGCAAACTGCATAATAGAACGCAATTGATTTTGACCATGGTACAAAACAGACACTTCATCTTGCACAATATCAACAACAGACAACACAATATTATCTAACTTGTAAATGCGGGAAGAAAGGGTGTTAATGCTGTTATCTACAAACTGCTAGCACTTTTTGTAAATTAGCTTGATCTATAGCTCTAATGCGGGAAGCCACCTCAATCTGGGACAGTTTCCAGACTTGTTTGTAAATAGCATATATCCATCTTTTAGATCTGCCGGAAGCCGGGCCTTTTACAAAATCATTCAGATCAACATCGTCAGTCAATTTGGATAAATGCATCTTAACTGACGCCAAAGTGGAATGTTTGAGCCAACTCTGACATAATTTGCCCACATAATAGGTAGTCACAGAATGGCCACTTTCAAAATGGGGATCCACCCTGACCTGTGTGTAGCCTGGAGCTAAACCCAGAAAACGATGCTGGCAAGAATCAGCACTTCTGTGCCACAGCAACCAACCCTTAGGATCCAAACTGGATATGTTAAAGGAAGAATTCAGTAACAGAGTCTGTAATTCTCTTATGGAAATCTTTGTATTATTATTCCAACCGGAATGTTCTTCTAATTCAGGAAAAGAAGGAGCATTACATTTTTTAGTAGTAGCCAACCCAAAGCAAGTTGTTTGTGAAATTGTAGAATTCAAAAACAACATATGGTTCGGGACGAGGCATGCACGACGCAAAGCCTCAGTGCCTAGCACTTGCCCACTTTTAGAACCCCAAACAGATTTAAGATCAATAGTATCTTTCCACAGCGCGTAGCCTCCAACAGCCAATTGGTCTAAAAAGGACTTCGAATACAATAATTTTGTGTTGGTAAGTCTAACCTTGGAGGTGGACTTTTCAGTCATTTTAAAATAAAATGCATTGGGATTTGACTGATTAAAATCAGTAAAATAAGTGAACCTCTTTAAAAAAGAATTGGAGCAGCCTTGTACAGGAGTGGGACAATGCTCCCATTGTGTATAATTAACAGTATTCCTCCTGGTATTTGCTTCATGCAGGTAGTGATTGCCAAAATGTTGATAACAAAACAAATCACCATAATTTGCGGAATCTAGATACAAATCTTCAGCATAATATTTCAAATCAGAAAACAAAGCTTCTACGGCCTGAACATCCCAATCATCAGAACATATATTTTGTTTAATTACATCCCCCATAGAAACTCTTAGGACATTTGGGACATGTATAACCTCAGTGGGCCCATGGATTTGAAATCTAATAGCATCCCACACAATCCCATCTAAGACGGGCCAATCAGTGATATTAACAAAAGCCAGGTCCCTCTTCAATCTGTGTGATGAGGAATGGAGAGCCAGTGTTCCATTAATATGTTGAATGCATGTTCTTTCTCCAACTTAGTGTCCGTTGACAAGGCGGAAAAAATACACCACAAATCCAATAGACATGAAGAGGTAAATCGAAAAAAGCACCAACCAAATGTAGGTCCAAGGAGGAATCAAAAAATGTTTTTAAACAGCGTTGCAAAAACAGAAATCAAATGTCAAATAAAAATCTGGATTCTGCATCCAAACAAGTTTGCAAATCAGGCATTGATAAGTCAGTGGGGTAAGTATATTCAGTCTCATCAAGGTGAGTACCAGGTAGTGAACTCAATAAAGGACTTGAAACTGCAGGCATCTCGAGGGCAACATCAGGCCTGGGGTTAGGAGCCGGGGCCAAAACAGAATTTTTCAAAATCGATGGACATGAGACTGCCGGAGTGCTACTAAGAAGAATCAGCCACTCTGTGTAGTTTGACATTGTAAATGGAGATATACCTTTTATCTTTACGACCTGGAAGTTGTGGTAAAATGACTGTTCTTGTGCCCTTCATGCCAAGCACTGGAACCGGAGCTCGATACGAGGGACCAAATTTCTTCCTGTTTTCTATCTTCTCTCGAACCAGTTCTCCAACTTGGGGTAGCCAGCCAACTACTGAAATCTGCAATGCAGCCTCAGATGTGGAGGCAAGTGTTCCTTTGCAAGACTGTCTCTCGTCTTTTGTAGATTCTGTAAAACATTGCAATGTTCATCTACGTCAAAGGAGGCAACAACTGCCTGGTCTAGACCGTCAAGGTCCGGGACAAACATCTTGATACCAAAGATCATTTCGTATGGGGTCTGCCCACCCAGAGACCTTCTAGGGAGATTATTAAGGGCACGCTGCATGCTATTGAGGTGTGCCAGCCAGTTTCTGCCAGTGCCCATAACCCTAGCTGTCAAAGACTGCTTTAAATCTCGGTTCATTCGTTCCACAACACTATTACCCTCAGGTCTGTATGGAGACGAAAACTTGACTTGGACCCCCAATGAAGTCATGCCATCCCTATACGCCTTAGAGACGAAAGCAGGACCCTGATCCGAATGGAAGGTCCCACAGACAAAAATCCCTACAAAGACACACAAGTCTCTTATGACAGTTCGTGAATCTGCGGTGTGGCCACACCCACACAAAGCGTGTGCATGAATCAACTGCTACTAAGATGTACTTATACGCAGTATCAGAAGAAAAAGGACCGCAGTGATCTAAGCAAACACAACCAAATGTACAACTGTGACTGGGGCGGACGCGCAGCAGTCGAAGGTTTAATCTGCTGGCTAATGTCACATTGAAGGACATAACCACACATCTGTTTGTACAGTCCCCGCCACCAGAAACGTTGTTGTAACTGAGATACAGTAGCCGAAACGCCCGCATGCGCAGACGCCACACCTTCATGGACAGCTGTAATCAGTGTGGACCTGCGTTCCGTGTTGGGAATTAACCTTTCACCAACGTCCGGTATTTTCACATAAGGAACTTTATCAGGACTTAAGTGGTATGAATACTTTGAAGTGAACCCCTTAGAATATTTACTTTCCTTCTCAGTCGCGGCTACAGCCGCCAAGATATAATCATCAATCTTACTTTTGGAACGTGTAACTGCTGCAACCAAATATGTCGATACTGCTGACTTTGCGGCCTCATCAGCCAAACTATTGCCAACAGCGTGAACTCCCACGCGCTGATGACCAAGAGTGTGAATTACATACACGAGTGGCAACTGCTCTTTAAGCTCAGCCACTCTGACCCAGATCATTTTATGTTTTATTGTGCTACCTTTGGAGACACGAAAAACATTCTGAATCCAAAAGAACAGGTTCTCATTGTAAGACTGTACACAGTAGTTAGAATCACTCACAATAAGAGTCGTCACACTAGGATCAGCATACTCCAATGCAAGCATCAGAGCACGGAGCTCTGCCAATTGTGCGGTACAGTCCCCTAAAGTCTGCGTGTGCAGGTTCCTTGAGAATCGCCATTTGCACTGCTGTCAAAACTTTTTCCGCAGTGGAAAACCGCATTTCAGCCGAAGTGTACAAGTGCGACTTGTAAGCAATAGGCTCTGTGTCTCCTTCGTTAAAAGTAAGGTAAGTTAAACCCACTGCCCCAGGGATGATTCTTATCACCAGGTTGGTGTGGTTATCACGAGTCAGTAAGAATTTAGATTCTAGAAGATCAGCCTGCAAAGATTGCAAAATGGCTGAATGTTCAGGCACCCAGCATGATTTGGTAAAAGTAGGTTGTATCAAAGCATACAAAGGCTTGATATGCTGGGCAATTTCGGGAATGTAAGTACGCCCGAAATTAAAAAAGCCCAGCAAGGACTGTAATTTTTTCAGAGTTGTAGGTGCGCGCAGCTGTGCGCATTTCTCCAAGAAGTGAGGAGCCAATCCTCTACCTTCATTGTTTAGCTCGTAGCCCAGGAACAACACTGTGTACTCTGCAGTGTGAGACTTTGCAAAGTTGAATTTGTAACCGAAGTCCGCAAAGTCACAAATGATGCGGTCAACGCGACACAGGTGCCCCCAAATTTCGTCGTCTGTGAGATAGATGTCATCTACATACAAACACGCATCTGGGTCAACTCTCTTCAAGAGAGAGACGATGCGGGCAGCAAACACACCTGGGCTATTCTTATAGCCCATGGCCAGGCATTTAAATTGGCGTTGTTTGCCGCCAAAGGTAAAACTGGTCCATTGGGAACTTAACAAATAAACACAGAATAGTCTCCACCCAATGATGAATAAGAAAAATGCCTAAAAGGTCATTCAAAATACAGTCTCCCTCCCAGGAGGCAAAACAGTCAAAGGACAATAATTATGTGGAATGAATCCAAAAATAGAATTTTTTATGAAATTTCATATATATAATAAACAAAATATTAGGCATAAGATGATATCAACATAATAATTCATTCCCCACACTCATTCATGCAAAAAACCAAAACAGGCAATCCGCATATATTCAACACTCATACTAGGACAAACATCCTGACCCAAATGGATCCAATCAAACAATCCCAGATAGCAAAAGTGAAATAAATGAAGGCGGCCAACCACATAGAATCAATACATTCACAGAGTTTCAAATTATTGAGAATTATTCTTAAAAAAGGCAAAGATATGTTCTTTGTAGAATTCGAAAGAAGAAGCCAAACGAATGACAAAATTCTTCCTGATAATAAATCAAGTTAAAAAATAACAATAATAAATATATGACAAAGAAAGAACAACATCCAATTAGGTTAGCAAAAAACACAAGAATGTGGTAAGATCCGCCCAGTTCTTTAGTTGGTGAGATCAGTGCTGACGAACGTTTCGGTGACAGACCTATTACGTGTCTCACCTTCCTCAGGGCATAGATCCTCGGGGGGACACAGTGGGGGAAAATCTGAGAACTGGTAAAGAATAAATAGACACAACAGATGTAAGGCCAACAGAAAAGACCTACAAAGGATCAAGTCGCACGCAGGGGGGCGGGCGAAAGGCAACAATTCACAATGAAAGAAGGAGGTCAGAGGTTCTACGAAAGATGGAGCTCGACAAGAGTCTCAAAATTGAGCAACACGTGGAAGTTTAAGGCCACAGGGAAGGCCAGATCTTCAGAGAATGAGAGCCGAGATCATCAGCAGACGGGTACGGGAGGCAGTATCTGCAGGGTAACTCTTTCTGTCGAAACGCCACATCCAAGGGTTGGACCGGATGGGAACTTAGACCATCCAAATTGTGGGCAAAAAAAACATTGGATATGTCAAGTGTGGTTTTAAACCTGTTTCGAACAAGACCATCCACTAAAGCAGAGCCGTGGGTATTTTGTACTGCACAAGTACGGCAATGCGAGTTTAAATGCTGATAATCCAATACCAAACGGTACGAACCGTCTGGCTTGGTCACAGTAAAAAGTGGGTTATTTATCGGTGACACGCAAGTTTCAATTACACCTTGATATTGCAATTGTTCAAGGATTTCCGCAACGGAAGCCTTAGCTTCACGTCAAATGGGATATTGAGGTTGAGGCTCTGGCATAGACCGTAAGGGAATCTCGTGGTGTAGGGAGAATTTATCCCAACCACAGTGAGTACGGTACAGAGTCGGAGCTAGGGTCTTAGCCCACTCTTCTACAAAATACAGCACATGCTCCTTAGACACTGTGTGAGCGAAACTAGGGAGGATTACCTCCTCCCCTCTCGGAGCCGCGAGCACATTAGGTGGGGGCCAGTCAGCCTCCGCTAACAAAATGTCATAGGCTGTTGTAAGATTTTCTCAAAATACCTCTTTTATGGTACGTTGTATGTCACCTTCAATTAAAAGGACTATTTCATAAAGTCTATCAGGGGGAGCTACTCTGGTATCAGCTGTCTCCACAACAACATATCAGTCCGTCGCTGTCACCTTCAGTAGTGGACGCAGGGCCTCTCGCACTATGGTTATCTCCGCTGCGCTGCCCAACAACGTCAGCGCCCATGTCTGATTCCGAAGCTGCGTTCTCACTATCTGTGGCATATCTTGCTGTTAAAGCGGCAACTTTCTTTTTCTGAAACTGGGGTCTTTTCTGTGAAGAATCATCCTGCTTGCCTTTTCTGTCTTTCGGGCGGGGCTGTTCGCGACTCTGCTGGCCACCCCGACCTCTGCCGCCGCCTCCACCACCGGACGATGAGGCCAATGTGTCCAGTAAAGAACGAGGAGAGCGTTGATCAGGAACCTGAAATCTATCAGGCGATTTAATCGTAGTGCGGTCGCGCAAATCATAAACGCGCCCAGTAGACGCAGGCACTGGCGAAGTGGGACGGGACTCCTGTTTCTGTTGTTGTTTCCCCTGTTTTTTATTTCTGTTCCAATTTTTCTTTGGAGCTGCGGGTTGAACGTCTGTTTCAGACTTCGCACCCTGGGTTTGCTTTTTATCTTTAGCAGTAAATGCTTGACACCTAAACTATTGTGGCCAATGGTTTTATACGCAGCCGTAATAATTCTCGGTAACTGTCAGGGTTTGTCGGCATCGGGGACATCGCGTAAGGCGTTAGCCACTTGAAAGTTCACCGCATCTCCCTTTACATTAGAAAGGACGAGATCGGCTACTACATCAAACGTGCCAACGAGTCTCATTCCCAATTCAACCGCAGCCTCAGGTCAGTGTTCGTCCTGAACACGCTTAATGACCGCTGAAAGGACCTTGTGTACACTGCCGCAAAAATTCTCACCCATGACTCAGTCACCGGCCTCTGGTACCAAGTATTTGTACGGGAGTCGACTTAGGAAACACTGCTTCCAGCTGGTCAAACTTCTCGGCAAGCTAAAAAGGCATATCATCCTTATCTTGGGGACGCCTGCCCATAACTGCATGGACCATCATGGGACTAAGCTTCATTCTGCTCGGTCCAGCTGGAAGGGCCGCAACACCAGGGGGCCGCCCTGGAAATTGCGGGTAATATATTGAACTAGGGCCCGAATAACACTAATAGAAGAGTTATACAGGATCCATAATTCAGCAACGGCAACTTGCCCCGAACGAGGATGCGGGGTGAATCCTGCCAAAACCGGCCAAGAAGCACCTGGAATGGACAAAGGACCCAATCTAGCCGCCTTTACAGTGTGGGGAAGGGCGCCATCACACCAAACAGAGTGCTGCCATGCAGAAATCGGAATCTCCTGTGTCCTATAAGGAACATATTCCGCGGGCACGGCCGAGTGAGTGTAAGTGTGAAAAACCTGTGTAGCCGCTTCCACTGCAGGGAACGTCACGTCACGCAAGAGTAGAATATCTCAAATGGGTAAGCAACCTCAGCACTTACGACCAAAATCACTGCCATGCCCTCCAAACCAACATTATATGCTTGCAAATGATTGCGAACCGCAATGCGACTATGTTGCGGTATAACAATGTCAGCCATAGTGACACAGAGAAGAAAAAGGTACAACGTAAAACGTAGTAGCACAACTGGGTAGTAACTCAAAAGGAAACCGTTTGAAAAGATTCAAGCTTGAAAAGACCTATGTAACTATGGGTAGGTTTATCCGACACTACTATTATCCGGAAACAATAGTGAAGGGGTTAAGGACTGCTAGAAGTACTACTCAAGTGTCATGTAATGAGACCACCATCATTAGGGCGCCATGTAGCAGGGATTCTGCTCATACACAGAACTGTGCATAGAGACTTGGAACCTCAGTGAATTAGGGTGTACCAAAACTCACCTTAGCAGCCAAAATCCCCTACCAGACTAGCAATCAGTGTCTTATTGGTTCTTCCATACCCCCAATGATTAGACAACCCAGAACATGGAACTTAGAATACCTCAGGCAATGTGGAACACATGAACACTCTTTCGTTATACTCTCATACCAGTCCAAAACGGTGAGTAAATGAGGACACGTGCAAGTTTGAAATATTTATTTCTAATGCAGTGTTCTCAGGCGCAGTATCTTAGCTAATACAAGCAGACATATTATAAGCAACAAGATTATCAGCATAGTTACTATTCCATAAAATACAAAGGGAGAAAGCATGTTAAAATGCTAAATGGAAATAGGCTAGATTACACCTAGATATCACCCTCCCTTGCTAGTAGGTTATTTTATATCTACAGAAGGTCTCTTAGATTTACAAGCACGGCCCCATACCTATGGTCCTAGCAGAAATGGATCACATCATTTTCTACACCGGCTCTCTGCATGCGATTGTTCTCCAAGTGTGTGAGCATGCCTGCGCAGTGGATTATTAAACGCGCCAAAATCAGAGGTGGCCGCAGCTGCATATATGTTATGTCTAGAACGTACGCTGATCAGTCCGAACAACAACCACTGTGTTGAAATAACCTTGAAGGCCTCGGCACTCACAGTTCAGACAAAGCTTACCAAGCAGGGCTGCTAATATAGAAAAACATATTATTCTCGTGTGAAGCAAAACACTCTGCTAAACTCTAAACATTTATAATAATGTGTGCCGTATGCAAAGGCAACAGAAAGGAAAAATGGCGTTTAAACTTCTAATAAGCTCATGCCAACTTAACACAGTGTAAATGCAAGGCTCGTCCCCATGACACCACTACTACTAGAATTAATTTGATCCCTGAGGCTGTGGGAGGTTCTATTGGACCCACAATGTCCACCCCTACCCTGTCAAAGAGGACCCCCACCACTGGCAGTGGTATCAGGGGGGCCTTTGGGTGGCCACCTGTCTGGCCACTGGCCTAACAGGTAACACAGGAGCTCACAAACTTCTTCACCTTTTGGTGCATCTGGGGCCAGTAGAAATGACTGACTAGCCTTTCCCAAGTTTTGTTTTGCCCCAGATGTCCAGCTAGGGGGATGGCATGGACCAAGGTTAGGAGGAACTCCCTGTACTTCTGTGGCACTACCACTCTCCTGGTGGCTCCAGGAGTGGGGTTTCTTGCCTCAGCATACAGTAATCCCTCTTCCCAATAAGCTCTGTGGGTACCACTGACATCTACCTGTGCTCTGAAACAGCTTGCTGACTCGGGCTTTCACGAGTGGGACAGTCTTGCTGCCCCTGGCACAGCTCTTCCCTAGTGGCTCCCCCTGGGCCCAAGAGTTTAACCTGGTAAAGCTCAAGCTCCATGGGCTCAGTTCCCTCTAGGGTTTCCAAGTCCTCTCCCTGAGGAGGGGGGTCCTGAGAGGTGTGCTGTGTAGAAGCTGGTCCCCCAGTCTTCTGGTTCATTCTCTTGGTTGGTTGGGTCATACTTTCAGGCTCCAAACCTACTTGTTCACCTTTCTTTTTGCTCTGTGCTCTAGTTTGCACACACACCAGTCTACGAATACCCAGCATGCCTGCATGGCTTACTTGCTCAACTTCAGCCCAGTCTGACGTTTCCAGGTCATTTCCAAGCAGACAGTCAGCTGGTAACTGTGGAGGGACCACCACTAGGTTTAAGCCAGTAACCTCCCCCCAACCTAGTGTCACCATAGCCATAGGGCGATTAGTGGTAACACTGTCAGCATTGGTGACTGGGTAAGTTTTCCCAATCAAGTATTGCTATGGGGAAACCAGTATATCTTTCACCATAGTGACACTGGCACCTGTATCCCTCAGGGCTTCCATTCTAGTTCCATTAATAGAGGGGTATTGCAAATACTTTTTCAAGTTGGGTGGTAACCCAGCTACACTGGCAATCTCCATTTCCCCCAAGGAGACTAGACTAGCTTGAGTGTATTCCCAGATTTGCTATGGGCGCTCCTGATCCCATCTGTAGACTTGCTGTCCCTGGAGTAGCTGTACTGGTTGCCTTAGTGGTTTTGTTGTAGGGGCATTGTTTGTCTACAGTTAAATGTCCCAACTTCTTACAGTTGTTACAATAGGCCTAGTTAGGATCAAAGTTCTTCCCCCTTATAGGGCTGAGGCGCATAGGGAGTAGTTGGGACCCACCCCCCTGTACAGGTTTTTGGGGCCCTTTGGAAGACTCAGACGTTTTATCTTGGGGATTCTCCTGGGGAGGTTTTGTAACCACCTTCTTTTGGTCACCCCCAGTGGTTGTCCTAGTCACCCTAGTCTTGACCCAACGGTCTGCCTTCTTTCCCAATTCTTGGGGAGAAATTAGACCTAGGTCTACCAAATGCTGATGCAACTTTTCATTTGTGCAATTACTTAAAATGTGCTCCTTCATAAACAAATTGTAAAGTCCAGAAAAGTCATGCACATTGTGTCCAGATAACCAACCATCCAGTGTCTTTACTGAGTAGTCTACAAAATCTATCCAGGATTGGGTCTGGGTTTTATGAGCCCCCCTGAACCTAATGCTGTACTCCTCAGTAGTGAGCCCAAATCCCTCAATGAAAGTTTTCTTCATTAGGTCATAGGACCCTGCATCTGGCCCAGAGAGGGTCAGAAGCCCGTCTCTGCAGTTACCAGAGAACAGTTCCTACAGGAGTGCCCCCCCAGAGAGGTTTCCTTACTCTTCTCATATCACAAGCCCTCTCAAAGGCTGTGAACCACTTGGTGATATCATCACCTTCCTCAAATTTAGGGACAATCCCTTTGGGGATTTTAGGATCATAAGATTGCTCTCTATCCTTGTTATTGGTATTGCTGCCACCAGAGATAGAAGCTAAGCCCATCTCTTTCCTTTCTTTTTCTAGAGCCAGGAGTCTGGACTCTAGATCTAATCTCTTGGCCAGCTTGGCTAACAAGCTGTCTCCTTCACTGAGACTAGTCCCAATGTCTTCTCTGGGCCCTGGCCCACCTGTGTGGGTCCTAGGGTCCCAGAGTGTGATTCTTGGAGTTAAGGGTACAGAGACCCTCCTCTCCCTAGAGATAATTTGGGGGCGGGGGAATTATCCTCCTCCTCTAACACCTCTTCTTTCTCTGACTGGTCATCACCTTGTTCAGAGGGGTGACCTTTAGCATACTCAGCCAGGAGCTCCTGGAGCCCTACTTTGGTTGGATACAGGCCCATTGGTATATTTTACAGTTTTCATAAGGTCCTTACTTCTGTGAAATTTAAGTGTAAGTAAGGTGTGAGGTCAAGCTCCTCCACCAGGTCCTGTACAATATTACCTTCAGTAATAGTTGGGGGTTGTTGAGAGATTCTAACCTGATAGTTATAACCCTCTACCCTGACTATAGTGAATTTTATTTTTCTAAAATCCTAATGGGACTTAAGCAGGGCCCTACCAGACTTTTAGTATTTTGGAAAAACCAATTTCAGAATTCTAAAGGCAATTTATGAGTTCTGTTGTGTGATCAGATGGTAACCAAGTAGTCCAACAAATGCAAGTTTGTATCCCACTGCTGATCCACCAATGTGAGAAAGTGGCTCTATATATACTGGACCAAAGTAAGGTACAGGGTGTATAGAGACCACAACCCCCAGAGGTATAACGGAGGTTAAAGTCAGGGCTGACCTTAGTCTCAAAAGTGGTAGCTTGGTCGAGCAGTAAGGCAGTACCAGAGGACAGTGTAAAGCATTTGTTGTACCCACTCAGCCAGCAAAAGGTTTCACACACTCAAGGTCTGAACTCCAGGCCAATTGTTTTTATATCAAAAGATATAGTTGTTTTATTTTTAGAACCAACAGGTATCAAAATATACTTTTCTCAATATGAGTGATCTCAGATAATTACTTTGCAGTAAGGTGATAAACTTTGTAAACACAATATCTCAATGGGTTTTTCTACATAAATACAGTTGAGTACTTTATAGATTACTTTTGTAACTCCAGGACTGGATCCTAGATTCAGTCCTGGGATCTAAGCTGAAAACAGTTTAGTAAATAAGTTTTGGTTGTTGCAATGATTCTTAACACCTTCGCTGCGGCGGCAATTCCGCCGCAGCTCTAGGGGGGAGCTGGGGCCGCGCGGCGCTCCCATGCTCGTGACGGAACCGCTGTGCTTGTGGCGGAGTGGTTCCGTCACGGTCCCGCCCGCTCAATAGAACACGCCCCGCAGGCACGAAATCAGCGCCGCGCAGGCGCGCCGAGCGGGCCGTGACGGAACCGCTCCGTCACCAGCACAGCGTGACGAGGCTGGTGACGGAGCGGTTCCGTCACCAGCATGGAAGGTGTTAAAGAATATAAAGGTATTTTAAAAGTTGACAGAAACTTTTCAGTGAAAAACTAGCAATGTTATCCTATAGAAGGAAATTCAAGTCACGGGTAAAGTAGGCTCTCGTTACTTTTGTAATCCAGTACTGGACTCCTAGATCCAGCACTGGGACCTCTACCCAAGACAGATAAGTATTTATGTTTCAGCAGTTGGTACAATTTTTAAGGAATATTTGTAGTTTGCAAAAATCGACACGTAGAAGAAATTTCAGAGAAAAACAGTCAATGGTTTCCTATGGAAGAAAATACTGGTAAGTACAGTTAGGATTACTTTTGCGGTTCAGCACTGGTCTAGAAAGCACAGCACTGGCTTCTCTGCTGATCCCAGGTGAGTATTTCGAAAATCGCTATTTGGCTGATTTTAGAGGAATATTTTAAAGTTGCAAAAATCGACACAGAAGAAATTTCAGAGAAAACCAGTCAATAAAAGCCTATGGAAGAAAAGTGAGTTATCGGCTTTCAGGTGAGTACTCGACTGGTGAGGTTAAGGTTCTGGGCATAGACTCAGGGGTCTCCCAGGGTCGGAAAGGTACAGTTGTTACACCCTCAGCGGCACAGGGGCAGGCGGGTGCAGAGAAAGTAGGCCCAATGCAATCCAACGGAGGGTAGTGGTCCTTTGTTTTGTGGCTGCAAGCAAGCCGGGCACGCGGCTGTGGAAGCTGAGCTCCTGGTCACTTACTCAGGGCAAGTGGAGAAGTAGAGCAGGGTAGTTGTTTCACTTTCAGCGGCACTCAGGCAGCTGGATGCAGAGTACTTTTGAGACATTGGGCGCTCAATGTTATCCAATAGGAAAGGTAAAAAGGTAACAAAGGCTGCAGACTCGGGGACGGTGATTCTTCAGGTGCGACCACCACTTCGAGAGGTAAGTTGGGATCTTGGAGCAAAGGTAGGTACCCCAAAGGAAGGCACAGGGGACCTTGGGGCGCCGGGTGCAGGGGTGTCTTTTGGCGTCGGTAAACCTTACCCTCAGCTGGTCGCGGTTGGAGGGGTCCCTGGTTCTGAGGTTGCAGACGTAGTCTGGGTCGTCGAGGAGGGTACTGGACGTCGGGTCCCAGTCGCCGGGGGGACGTCCTCATGGTCTTGGATCACTCTGGCACGGGCCGGGCTTGGCAGGTGCAGAGTGGGCTGGGTTTGCGGTTCCTGGCTGGCACCAGGGGTGTTGGTGTTGGAGCAGAGCCTCTGCTCAGGGGAGTCCCAGTCTGTGAGAGGGTCAAGGCAGGCAGGTCCTCCAGGTTATCGCCGGGATTAAGCAGGAGCAGATTCCAGGATTTACAGGCCAGTAGGGCTGGGGCCAAGTCAGTTGGTGTCGTCCTGTTGTTAGCAGCTGCACAGCGGGTCTTCTTCTTCTTGATCTTCTTTTCTTATCGGGATCTGAGGAAGGAAGGTCCAGGTGCCCCTAAATACTACATTTAGGGACGTTACAGGTAGGGCAAGGGCAGGGACTAATAGGTCCCTGTCCTGTGATTGGGCAGGACTCCCCATCTTGAAGATGGCCGGAGCCCGGGGTTGTGCTTCACCTCGCCTCCCCCACCTGAGGGGTGGGTTTGGCACAGGCTGGCACACCCCCCTTTCTGACGTAGGGTTTCCCGCCAGTCTCCCCGCCAGAGTGGGTTTGCAGAACTGGCGGGGGCCGGTTTCTGAGTACAGCAAGCATCCTGGAGAAGCCCACAAAAGGCGGCAGGCCTTTGAAGCTTCCCCCTGCCCATCCTGGGGGAGGAGACCTAGCACCTCGCCCAGGATGTGCATTGTTGCTGGCCCAGGAGAGAGGGGGCTCTCCACCCAGGGGTCCAGCAACATGTCTGCTATGTGGCAGCCCAGGCAGCCTCTCAGTCCAGACGTGGAGTGTAGGTTAGGGTTTCAGGGGGCATCTCTAAGATGCCCTCTGGTGCATTTTACATTAAATCCCACACTGGCATCAGTGCGGGTTTATTGTGCTGAGAAGTTTGATATCAAACTTGTCATTCTTCAGTGTAGCCATTATGGTGCTGAGAAGTTTGTAAAGACGACCTCCCAGTACCATATACTCTTAATGGCATCACTGCACTTACAGTGCCCAGGAACAGCCCTGGGTACTGTAGGGGCGCAGGGCTCATGCACCTGTGCCCACACCGCTGGGATAGGGCACCCAGCTATAGGGGTGACTGAGGTATGCCAGGGCAGTGGGTTTTGGGGGCATGGCACACAGGGATGTGTGCCATGTCGACTCTCTGTTTAGTTCTGCACTTAGACACTCAGCCTGCAAGGCATTGTGTGGGTGTCAGGGTACAGGGCCCCTAAGGGTGGCACAATAAGTGCTACAGCCCTTAGGCGTCTTCTCTGGTCACCATGCCCTCGGTACCTAGGGTACCATTTACTAGGGGCCGACAGGTGGCCAGAGATGCCAATTTGGTTTTGGTTTCAATACAGTTTTAGGGAAGGAACACAGGCCCTGGGCACCTGATTGGCAGGAGCCCTGGGCACACTCAGTCAAAGCACATCAGCAGTTCAGCAAAAAGTGGGGGCACACCACGGCAATGAAGATGGTACTTTCTCACAGGAAAGAACTTGAAAATTATAAAAAACCAGCAAACAACCAATATTTCACAAAGCATTACCAACTATATGTACTGCGGAGCTGTGGAATAAAAATGTGCCCTTTATAACATTTAAACAAGCCAATGAACAAAGCTGCTAAATTTCACTCCTTGCTACTTGACAAAAATATCTTCAGGCATAGATCTCATGCCTGGATGGTGATGAATAATTAGAACGCCCTCATACCAGCAGTTTACCTAAACCTTACATTTGAGGTTCACCTAAAAAAAACAATTGATGGCACTTCACTTCGGAAAGCTACCGCCAATAGCAGACCAGCCAAGCTGGATACACAGAGGGCCCACAGCATGCCGACTTTGTGGTAGTCGAGTCAAGTCAAATTACTTTATTCGTATTTCATTTGAAAAACATAAAAGCACAGATAAAAATACATTTCCAGAACAATAAATAAGGGAGTACAGTTACTTTGCAACCTGATTGTCTTTCTTAATCTGATCACACATTTTAAATAACTTACTACACGCCCCATTGTCAAGTCATCTTCCATACATTGTATCTTTAGGTATGCCGCTCTACAATGTCTTAAACCATACTGTTTTAGAATCGGTAATAAAAACAACCTCCTTGGCGACATATAAAACCTACAAAAAAGAGTTACATGCAATGTTGATTGTGTCGAGCTGCCGTCACAAGGACATAGTGCTAAGGTACGTGACCAATCGTTCATCATTGGGAATGTAATGACCCTGTGCACAATACCTAAACGAAAACGTGTCAGTAACATCCGATCAAAGGGGCGTGTCACATATGACAGATATGGCTGAATCCCAGTGCATAATATCATGATGTGATTTTCCATGACAGAATGTTTTTCTTTCTCCACAGACCAGCGCTTTTCCTCCAGATAGGACAAGTATTCCTTTTTTAATAACTTCCTGGAGGTGATGTTCATACAATCTGGATTTGAAAATAAATCTGGATGGCCAATTTCGTCTGCGGTTTCCTTAATGTGTCGTAGCCATGGGATGCAATGTACATTATCCAGTTTTAAACAGTCCATGATGACATCCCGGTTAAAAACTGCTGCGGGGGAATTCCATATCTTGTGCCAAAGTAATAAAGGGCCAGATTTTATAATATCTACAATATGATTCAAACCTACTTCAGAATGACAAATGTATGTAGCAGTTGATCTAGGTACAGCTAATAAATAGCACAAGAAATTATTTTCACAACTCTGTATACATTGTGCATTGGTAAAGCGCCATATACCTGCACCATAAGTGGCAGTTGGAACACATTTGGTCTTATAAATTGCAAGCAATTCTGGAACCGGTTGAGAACCCAGTTGCCTTGACAAGCTGACAAGTGCCCCGGTAGCTTTTAAAAACATAGGGGCCGATTAGGATGGCAGACGGATTGCCCCCGCCGGGCTGGCGGTAGCCACCGCCCGCCCGGCGGGGGCAATCCGTCCGCCATCCTCACTGAAATGACCCCTGCCACATTAGGATGGCTGGGGGGTCTGCGGCGGACGGGAAGACCGTCCGCCGCTTTTCTGCCGGTCGCTTTTGCGACTGGCGGAAAAAGTGAGTACATATGGTGGCGGTGCCTCAGAGAAATACCGCCATCCATAGTACGATGCCTGCGGTCCTATGCCTTTCCAAAGCGGCATTGCCGCCGTGGAAAGGCATACGGTCTTTGCTTTGGGGGCCCGTTGCAGGCCCCCAGGGTGAAGGGGGAGTGGGGGGTGCACATGGCTGCATTTCAAAGTACAACATGGCAGGCACCGCGCGGTGCCTGTCATGTTGTGCTTTGAAACGCACAACATGCATTTTTAGCATTGCGGCGGATGGTGCTTTCAGAACCGCCCACCGCAATGTTAAAAATGCGGGATGCACCCGCCACTGTGGCAGGTGCATCCTAATTTGACGCACGGGACCTCCACCCTTATGGCGGACGGTCCCTTCCCACGACTGGATGGCGGACAGATCGTCCGCCATCCTATTCGGCCCCATAGTTTTCCGGGCTAATATTGCAGCTGGCCAGGTGCCATTCTGATCAAAATGTATCCCTAGGTAGGCAAAGTTTTTTACACACTATTTTTTTACCATTGATAGAGATATTACAATTCTTTACAGTTCTTTTCCCACACTTCATGCTAAATGTTTTACTTATATTCACTTGCAGCCCCCTCACCTGCATGTAGTTAACAAAGTGTGTAACTGTTTTCTGTAGGCCTTTTGGTGTCCTTGACATTAAAACTGCGTCGTCCGCGTATAATAATATTGGGACTGGATTTCCATTAATGTTTGGGTAATAATGGGGGAGCTCGGCCAGTCATTCACCCAGGCTATTAATGTATAATTTAAAAAGGAACAGGGCAAGGGCGCATCCCTGCCTCACTCATTTTCCAATGCCAAATCTAGCCGAACATTCCCCATTTTTCCCGTATCTCACCCTAGCTCCCGCCTCTCGGTAGAGGTCTCTAATAAATAAATAAATATCAATTTCGACGCCCAACTCAAAGTTTCCCATAATTTATTGTGTATAACACAGTCGAACGTGTTAAAAACACATTTCCACTTTTTGCCCTAGTATATTTATCGATAATAAGACTGAGATTCAGACCTTGCTCTATTGTGCCCAGTCCAGACCTAAAACCATTTTGTAGCCGTGACAAAACCTCCTTTTCCTCTACCCATAATTGTAGTTTATTTAAAATTACCCTCCCAACCACCTTTAAAAGAGAATCTAAAAGTGATATGGGACGATAACATTTAGGGTCGTCACAATTTCCCTTCTTAAAAATGGGTATTAAAATTGAATCTGACCAGGACTTTATAAAACCAATTTGACAGCACTTATTTAAAACATTCATTATAAGTGGTGCCCAGATATCGGTATTTGAACCGGTAGACATCAACTGGGACACCATCCGGCCCCGGGGCTTTGCCGGGGCACTTTTCTGTATTGCACAAACTATCTCGTCCAGAGTGAAGCTAATATCCATGGAGTATACAGATAGGCCCACCTTTTCCCCATTAATACCCTCTGTCTCATAACCTCCTGCTTGAGGTGTTTCCCTCCCTAGCTCATTATCTATTGGGATTGTACCGGTGCAGTATAAATCACTGAAATAGCAATCCAGCTATCTTCTGTAATTGCTATGTCCATCTTATCACAGTCCTTCACAGTTAAATATGGAGAATTCACTATCTTTCAAAACTTGACATTATCTTTCTTTACACAAGCCTCATGTAGATCTAGCCAAACGTCCTCTTTTAATTCATGCTTTCTATTCTTTTGGGCCTGTTTATAAAGCAATCTGGCTTTCCTTATCTCTACTCTATTCCTGGGTAGTTTTTTTAGGGCTATTTTTAGATTCTTATGTGCTTTGCTACATTCATTATTAAACCACCCCCATCTTTTGTACAATGTCATCTTCTGTTTAACCGTAAGAATTTCCTAAATCTTAGCTGAAATGTTCAAGAATGCTTCTATCACGTCAGCTCCTTTGTTTTCCTCTGCTAGACACACATTAAAATCCTCTTGAGTTTCATGTATGAGCTGCCCCAAAAACGCGGTGGGATCCACCTTCTGCGATTTTATTGTATATCCATTTCTACATGATAAACTGAGTTCCGGATTATATGAGAAATCCGCTTCTCCCACTCTATGGGGGATGCCATTCTCGAATGAGAGAGAGACACTAATGGGGTAATGATCACTCTGCACATTGCAGAGTGTCACAAATGTTAAAATCTTTAAAAACTTCTTATTTTTTGAAAGCAAAACAAAATCCATCATCGTGTTACAACCTCTCCGTATATGTGTGGGCTTAAAGGCTACTGGAGGGATGCATAATTCATTAGCATAGTCTAGATTAAATTCAGACATGATTTCATTCAACATATCTCCCACTACTGAATGTGTAAAATGTGGTGCAGCATTGTCTATTTCCTCCCCTAACCCGCATATACCGTTCTGGTAGTGCCTACACAGATAACAATTGAAATCCCCACCCCAGGAAGGGCAAGATGGACGCAGACCAGTCGTGTGAGTAAGTCGCACTGACCTCTCTCTCCCGACGATAGTAAAATGACTGTGGATCCCGAGGAGACTGCATAAGGAACCCGGCTGGAAGAAAAGCGTTTTTTCTAATCTCTTGGCTCTATTACACAACAAGGTTTTTTACAAGGCTTTTCAGCGCTCTTGGTCTGTTTCAAGAGTCACGCTAAGAACTTTGTATATCAGTGCTGCCAGTGCTGCTATGCCTCCGCGAGGAGCGAAGCCAAAAGAGGTTAAGGAGGCAAAGGATATGAAGGAACCAGCACTGGCTGATTCATCGAAACCGCCAGATGCCCATGCAGCAACAAGGAAACAGGCGGCGAAGAATACAGGTACAGCAACGGACTCGGCCCCCAAAAGCAAACTGGCTAAAGAAAAGGATGCCGAGCTAAAGGCCGATAAAAAGGAGGCAGCCGCTGCAGCTGCAAGGACAAACACCAAAAACACGCCAAAAGGCGTTGTGTCTGAAGCACCATCGGGCAACAATCTCAGACAACCAACCTTGGCAGAGGCGTTTTCGGGGACATCCGGAATATCCGCAGATCTCGTGGTCCATGGCGGCAGCCCAAACAATCCCGGGCAACAAGGCAATGCATCAGCTGAGGAGGCGCGTGCACAAGGAACGCCAATCAGGGCGATCACAGATGCGCAGCTGTCAGAGCGGCCCGGCTCGTCAGAGGAAGAGGATTCGACAACACGACAGGCTGGAGAGGTCGCAGCAACGTCTAAGGGGGATGATGACGCGCGCAGTAAGGTAAGTCACGCGGCTACTGGAGATGCTGTTAAAACTACAAAGGAACTTAACACTTCAGAGAATGCCGCAGAGGAGCAAGTTGCTTTAAAAGTGGCAGCAAGTAATAACGGCAGCCGCGCCCTGGTGCAGAAAGCTCACAGGCAAATCGTGCAAGCGTCAAGTACGTCCCGAGGGCCTCAGACTCCATTAGAAACTATCTCAAATCAGATGGGGTTGTCAAGAGGGTTGGTGGCTGAGGAGGTTACAGGAATAAGGAATGGTGCAGAAGCAGCAGTAGTAGCGGAAGACACAGACCCAGACTGTGGAGGTTCACAAGAGGACCAGGATGTCCGGGAATCTCAGGCCACAATAGAAGCTGGACTGCTGGTTCCCGGGTTCTCCAAACAACGAGTGCTTCTTTTCAGTCAACGACGAAACAGGTACATCTTCAGGAAGTGGGGGCTCAGAGGGAAGTTATGTAGATAGCTCCGCTTCAGACACTGATCCTGATAAACCGGATTCAGAGGATACAATTCAGCGGGCCTCCTCAAACCAAAGAAAAAAACAGCAGAGGAGCCGCCAGCGACACAGGCATAAAACCCCTAGCAGTCCCACACAGGCAGAAATGGCCAAAAAATTGGTATGGGACTACTCGGCCACTTCTAATTTATATCAGGAAGAGGACGACGCGAGAGGTCAGCAGAGGAAGTCCCATATGACACAGGATCAAGCACCAACAATGGACTTACTCTATGCCACTCTTAAGCAGATGCAGGGAGAAGCTAGAATTGAGAGCAAAAGAGCCAAACAAGCCAACAAGAAAATTCAAGGGTCATTAAGTAAAATGAACAAGCTATATGCTGAGATGGCAGAAAGAGTAACAGAATTGGAAGAGAGAACAAGGAAGCTGGAAAATGAGGTGTCACGCTGGCAGGAGTTCAAGGATGCCCAGGAGAAAGCAACGGAGGATATGCGATGGAAGCTGGAAGACTTCGAGAACAGACAGAGACGCACCAACATCAGACTCCTGGGCATTCCGGAGGGAGCAGAGGAGCAGGACGCAAGGTCCTACGTGATTGCGCTTCTAAAAGGGGCATTTCCGGAGATTGAGAATTGGAACTGGGACGTAGAGGTCCAGCGGGCACACAGGTTCCCCCTGACACAAAAGAAATCATATAGTACATCTCGGTAAGATAGGCCCAGAGCTATATTTGTGTTTATGGGAAACTTTTTGGCCAGCCAGGAGATCACGGATAAAGCTAAACCTCAGGCTCGACGCAGCTTTAAAGGAATAATTTTTTTTGCACGTCCAGATTTCTGTCGCGTCACTGTGGAGAGGAGGTGGAGACTAAGGCAGATGATTGACCCATTCCAAAAATTAGGTTGTGAAGCATACTTGCTGTTCCCGGCTAGGCTAAAAGTACTCATGGACGGCCAGACCAGGATGTTTTTTTCTGAGGTTAAGGCGCAGGCTTTTCTGGCTGAGCTGAAGGAAAAGAGGGGCCGGGGTAGCACCCTGCCATCGGTACAAGGATCAAGATAGAGCCAAAAAGACTACGGACTTACTGCCACAGGACTTGTTATGTATTAAGTCACTATGTAATTTGAGTTATGTTACACTAATGAGTTAGGAATTCACAGTTTAGGTTTTGATGGTGTAGGTATTTTAGGGGGGGAGAGAGTAGCGACACCCCAGGGGCTAAGAAGCAGCCACACATAGGTCAGGATTGACCTATTTGCCTGTAAAGGGGGGGGTTGGGGGGAGGGGCTCTGAGGGGGGAGCGGGAGAGAGTGGGGGGGCACAGGATATAGTGTAAGGGTAAGGGCACAACAGGATAGCGAGGTAATACAGGGAGAGAGGATGGCACATACAAGTGGTTTGGGGGATGGAATGCGTGCAAGTTTGGATAAGACAGAAGAAAGGGTGTGTTGGGTATGGTGGAAAATAATCTCTGGGCAGTCGATGCCGGGCTGTTCTAAAGGAATGAAGTGCTGGGGAAACAAGAAAGTCTTGTATAGATGAGCACAAACTTTAAGATTTTGACGCTGAATGTATGCGGGCTTAATGATAGGATGAAAAGGCAAAGGGTTGCAAAATTGCTGAAAAACACGCAAGCAGATTTTATTTGTCTCCAGGAGACTCACATAGAGGGTAATAAGCCCTTCCTGTTGGAACAACTAGGGTTCCGCCTGTTAGCTTATTCAAGGCAGGGGGCGAAAACCAGGGGGGTGGCCATTTTCAGCAGATTGTATAATTTTTCAACAAGGAAAAAGCTAGAGGATCAGCGGGGAGATGGGCGTTGATTGAATGCCTGATCGGGGGAGAGTGGGCCACACTGGGTTCGATATACGGTTCAACCGAGGACGACCCGGAATTGTTTGATTTTCTAGATATAGAACTGGCCACATGGGCACTGAGGATCATCCTAGCAGATGACTTTAATATCAATGGTGCAACAGGTTTAGGCATGGACGCTAGAGGACAATATCGAGGTAGGAAAAATAGGGTTTGTAGGGCAATTCTGAGTATGGTTGTTAATAACGCATTGGTGGATGCTTGGGGGAAATTGAAACCAGAGGAGAATGGCTTTACCTACTACTCTGCCCCGCATAAAAAATGTGTTAGGTTAGACAATTTTTTTACTTCTAGATCACTGTTAGCCAATTTACAGGTGGACAGACTTCCACGTATTGTATCGGATCATAACTCTTTGATTTTAATAATTAAGGTCGGTGGGCTCAGGAGACAGGAAAGGCCCTGGACGTTTGAAAGGGACCTACTGGCGGATGAGGATTACGTTACCCACATGCATACATGGATAAAAGGGTTTTGGGAAATCAACAGGGGGAGCACTGGGGAATGCATGGGATACCTTTAAAGCGGGGGGTCCGCGGCTAAACGCTTAGTTTCAGCCTGTCCAAACAAAAAAAAGAGCGGATCAGTTCAGAGCAATTAAGCACTGCCCGGTTAGAAGCTGAGCAGAGGCTGGCATAAGCCACCATAGAGGGGCATCATATTGAGCAGAGACTTTTAGAGGTCACGCTGGCCAAAGCAGATGCAGAGGAAAGAATAGCAACTAAGGCGGCTAAAATCTTTTCTGCACAAAGGGAAAAATGCTACGAATATAGTGAAAGAGTGGGTCACACACTAGCAATGCGAACAAGACAGAGGGTAGCCAGGGGGGAGATTAAAGAAATAAAAGATAGCAGGGGCTATATGGTCTCAGATATGGAGGAAATTAGGGAAGTTTTTAGGCAGTGTTATTGTAAGCTGTATAAAGAGGAGCATGATAGAGATCCCGAGGAAATTCAGAGATACTTACAGGATATACCAAGAGATGTGTTACCAGATGAGGATAGGGAATCTTTGGATGCCTCTTTAGAGGAAGAGGAGATTATGGAGGCCATGTTGAGCTTACCCTCAGGCAAAGCTGCCGGTCCGGATCAGATTCCGGGGGAATTCTAATCTATTGCCAACATTTTTATATTTATTTAGAACTATCCCTGGTTTTTTTAACTCCACGTGGTTTAACACAATAGAGCAAATTATTATTCGCTTTGTTTGGTCACAGGACAAAACAAGAAGAGCGATGAGATTCATGTCTCTACCCAGGGATAGGGGGGGGCGGGCACTACCGGACTTGAGATTATATTATTGGGCAGTTGCACTACAGCAAATGACAGGTCTCATGGGTGGGGCAGAGATGGAACCAGAGACACAATCTGGGTCAACATCTATTTACGGACTGGTTCTAGGGGAGGAAGTAGAGAATGTTTTTTTGAAGTATACGGAACCCAGCTACTTTAAGAGACCGAGATTTAAAACAGTGGCTGCTGCATACCGGATCTGGAAGGCTTTTACAAAAAGTTTTGGGCTGGGAAGATTTAATGCAAGAGATCTTTGCGGATGCAACCTTTTCGGAATGGGGTCGACGGGGGGTGAAGAAGGTGGGAGATTTGTTAGGTCTAGCGGGAATGCGTCAATTCTCAGAAATACAAGGGGCATTCGGCATTAGCTCAAGGAGTTTCTTTAAGTTTTTGCAGATTAGAAGTTTCTTATCAAGTAAGAGAGGAGGATCTCGAGGATTTGAAGATAATACAATATTAAGGATTGTTGAGGGGGGACACGGGTGTACAATTAAAAGGTTGTATGCGGAACTCATTTTGAATAGAGAGGATGATTTAGGAAAGTATGAATCTAAATGGATGAATATATTAGGAATAGAACAGGGGTTTTCGGGAAATCACTACAGTTAGGCCAGGAGATCCTTCGTTCAGCAGCTTTACAAGCCCAATATTTTAAAACTATTTACACGCTATACTATACAACGGCTAGAATTGCACAATGGGGGGGCACTCAGGGGATCACGTGTCCACGGTGTGACAGCACAGAAGGAGATATAATGCACATATTTGCTACCTGCACAGATTTGTACCCCCTGATAGGAGCTATAGAAGCATTTTTGGAAAGATCCTTAAATTTAAAAATTAAACTAACACCAGATGTGATTTTATTAGGGGTGGGGCAGGGTATACACCAACCTCAATATGAATATTTCCTGTTGGTGGCTATGGCAGTATTTCGTTTATGTATTGCTTCTGCATGGCGGGACAGACTCCCACCTACAATGCATCAATGGATAGCCAGGTTGTTACATAATCATAATCTGGAAAGAGCGATATATGCCAGGAAGGGGTAAATGACAAGAGCGTTAGGGCTACGTATATGGAATCCGATTATAAAGTGGAGGGAAGGGACTTGGGGGACGGGGCGTAATTGTTAAGGAGGTGCTTTCTCTCCGTCTTACTTGTTGTTTTTTTTCCTCTCTATGAAACCGGTCGGAGATTCACTGGCAACTCGATGACAGTTTACTAGAGGTTTACATGTGCTTTTTTTCTTTTCTTTTCCGTTTCTCCTTCTTTTGGGGCGTGTTTCCTTTTTTCCCTTCTTCTGCTGATTTCACATCTCTATCCCTGTAGAAATTAGTAGTTTATGTATACTAATGTCCATTATTCTATGATGTGTTAAAATGTCCTGTGTGGGTGGGTGGGGTATAAACTGTTGGAAAAAATGTTAATTAAAAAAAAAAAGGAAATCCCACCCCAAATACAGCACGGTTCCCCTTTAGGCCTCTCTTGGAGTTTCCTCAGGTCCCTTTGTAGTTGGTTCAGGACACTCAGGATAATATTTTTTGGAACATTATTATAGAAATTGACAATTATCAAACAGCCAGCTTCCTTCCACTGTGACTCCACAATCTGGTAAAAATCATTAGTTCTTACAAACGTTACTTTCTCCATAGTTAACAGATTTGAAATATAAATACATAGGCCACCTTTGGGTCTGCCAGCTTTACTAGGAAGGGCTTGGGGTATGATAAGTCCGAAATCCCTCCATGTGGAGCTCACTGATCTGCCGAGTCTCTTGTAAGCAGATTATTGAGGATCATCCACAACCTTCAACCATGCTGGGTCATGTATCTTTGCGGCCAACCACGCTATATTCCAAAACAATAACTTGCAATGTTGATTCCCTGATGATTGTGGCCTAAGAGATGGTTTTAAATTTACAATATTTATGATATCATTAGGGACTTTGTGGTAGCAAAATAGAGGATCTTGTCCTTTTAATCTGTATCTGCCAAAAACTATATTTACCACGATCCATGTTATTAAGAAAAGGTCTGATCGACAAAGGAATAAGGATCTGTAGAGCTGCTAGAACGAAAGGATTAGAACCATCAGATCCCCAAATGAACTGCAAGCGGTTAACATTTCTCAGACTTCACGACCAGGCTTTAAAATCCACAGCTGAATAGAAATATTTAGTTATTTTACTCTCTATATGGACATTTTGCAAATTACTGGTCATTGTAGTAAGGGGAGTCATATTTTTGTCAGCAGAAGAAATGATCACTCAAGGTACACTACCGCCCCCAAAAAACTTGATGTAATGATTCTTACTTTTAATACTAAGTATAGTTAAAAGTGCAGTCGACAAAGTCAATTATTTTTCTTGCACATTAACAAACTGCCTCAAACTACTTCATGCTGGGAGTGCGCTCTTCAAAGTCCCAGGCATGTTTTGTGGCCAAGATGTGTGCACTTTATCTATGACCAACTTGACTATGTGGAACTTGATGGTTTAAAAAGTTTGCTTCGATTACTAAAAAGAAACATTATCTATACTAAGAATGAAGTTTTGCCGGACGAAGCAAAATTAAGAACATCCTGATGTAAACGAATTCCACTGATAGTTCTGTCAAAAAGTACACTGTATTAAATATGAAACTCCGTTTTTAAATTATGACTTTTTTATACTGCAATTTTTTTCTTATCTTGTATTTGAAATTTGTTATGGTTTTAATTAACTGAACAATAAACGTACCTTACCTTATATGACAATCAAGTGTCAATCACTCATGGTACCAGCAACAGGCTTTCACCCCAAACCCATAGATACTCTTGTGGGTGATAAGCAGCTCTTTACAAATTCCGATTGGTTGATTGATGGTAACTTGCTGGTTACTGTTCCATGTGTGTCATAACTTCTATTCTTGCTGTATCTGGAGATGTACAATGTTTTCTGCTGATAAGGATAAACCGATCATCCAAGCTGGGACAAAGGCATCGTGCATAACTGATGTGCCTGAAATGTTCCTGTTGTGCACGTTGTCACTGCCACCTGGGCACTGTGTTCACTGAGGCCCAGATGAGGTAAGTGGGTTACTGAATTCGAAATATATGCAGGCAACCTTGGGATCTTTGATCTTTGATGAAGAAGAACTTTTTCTTTATCTATCAGTGCACTCTGTTGGTTCCAACATGGGAGATGTAATTTTATAGTTCAACGAGGTTGAGAGAGAGTCATATACAAAACTGGAACATTGACTAATGGCCTGCTTCTTGACTAATAAGAAAGTTGACTATGCTGAAGCCACCTTTCAAAAGACTGGTGAGATTATTGGCTCTTTTGTAACCTGCCTGGAGGAGCTTGTTCAACGCTGTGATTTCAGCAATTATTCAGTAACAGAAATCATATGCTCTCAAGTTCTTGTTGGCTGCAAATCTGTTGCATTTCAACAGGAGCTCCTCAAAAGGCTTTGCAAATTAAACAAAATTCTGACTCTGACATGGACATCACTTGTACCTGAGTATCAAGCTGATCTCGTTAAGAAATACAAGTCACATGCTTTTATGAATTAATTTGCAAATCATTAAATAATGGATATGTTATGGAAGGCACGTCCAATTCCAGGTACCGCACTGTGTTGGGTGACTTGGACACTCAGTGCCCTGTCCAGTGTTGCTAACCATGTGCTATAGTTGTTGAAAAATCAGCCATTTCTAGTCCATGTGCATAAGCTCGAATTGTGCCAGATCCACTTGTACGCTGACTCCTTCACCTCCTCAAACTCAAAAGAACTCTGGTCGTCAAGGTGCACCATTATCCAGACAATGCCTGAGGGAAGTTTGAACCCATGTACATGCCAACTCCAATCAACTTCCTCTGATGACAGCTCAGTGACATCTGCTGAGATCTTCTCACAGATGCAGAAGTAGAACCACAGAGCGTGTTTTTGACCTGGACATAAATGGCACACTTATCCCAGTCTTAATAGGCTCTTTACATTCATTAATTTACCACTGTTAGTGCGCCCCTGAGAGATCACACCAAGTTGGCAGTTCTTTCAAGTAGGTTCAGGACTGCCTGCTCTTGACATCATAGAGCAGAAAATGTCACCTGTAGAGAATGTATCGCATTAGGATCCCTCTCTGCACAGGGTGTCGGCTCTATAGAGCTAGGAGCTATACTGATGCCGAGAGAACTTGATCTTGAGGCACCACGCCGGATCATAGCTAATGACAGTCGTAGACTCAGCAAGCTGCAGGAGCCCTATTCAATAGCTGAGGACAGCCTTGCTGTTGTTGGAACACTGAGTTTTTTTCTAATGCAGAATTATTTACAGTTGTCACCAATCATCAAGCTTTTCTGGCACTGTTTGGCAAACCAAAATGACAAATATGTTTAACAAGGTCTGCAATAAAGTGTACCCCATTGTCTGTCCAAATGACTCGAGGCAAACCAAATGGAGGCAGGAACTCTTTGATTAGGGATTTTGCAGTGGCGATAGCGGTGTTATCTTTGGTAGGGTATGCTTCGACCCATTTACTCAAAGCACATACCACCACCAGCACGTATTTGAGGTTATTTACCCTTTCGAGTTGAATATAATCCATTTGTATTACTTCAAACGGTAAAGAAGGAGGCGCAAAATTTCCACTAAGAACTGTCTCCCTCCCTCCAGGATTATGCTGTAAACAGACCATGGGCAGGAGTCTTTGGGATATTCGAGTTATTCCACACAGGGTCCAATAATGCACAAATACCTTTCGCTCCAATGTGAGCGGTACCATGGGCCATCATAACAACTGCGTATACCAGTGCATTGGGCAAAAGCCATCGCTGTTTTTCAGTCAGATCAATCCAGCAATTGTTTCTGTCCAACTTCCCTATTTCCTGTTCCCATTTTATCATTTCATCAGGAGTGGCTTCTTTCTGTAATTCTCTAACACTTTCAATGGTATTGTCAAACACTGTGGTCTCTGCCACCCATCTGGCTGATACACTGGGAACATAGCAGACATTTTAGTTTGCGCTGTATCTTTTGCTACTTGGTCAGCAAAGGCATTTCTCTCCCCTGTAGTATTAATGGTTTTCTTGTGGGCACTACACTTAATGATGGCCACCTTCTCTGGTAAGGTTAATGCATTCAACAATCTTTCGATATTCTTTGACCATGGGAGGTAAGAAATCCTCGTTCCCTCCACAGCCGCCCGAAACAATGGGCCACGCCAAAGGCGTACTGGCTGTCTGTAAAAATATTTACTCTAAAACCTTCGCTCAGTTCACATGCTCTTAATAATGCTATTAGTGCAGCTGCTTGTGCTGAATGATGGGAAACCCGAGCGGTCTCCACTACTGTTCTGAGAGTAGTTATAGCATATGCAGCTGTTGTTGTGCCATCTGGTAACTTGAAACATGAGCCATCCACATACAACTCCCCTTGGGGTTCAGATAAAGAGGTGTCAGTGAAGTCTACTCGTCCCTTCGTTTCTTCTTCAGTCCGAAATATACAATCATGGACATCGTCCTTTTGATCACTCGAAGGGAGGGGTAGTAACAGGGCTGGATTCAGAGTGGCACATCGTTTAATAGTAATGTGGGGTGCAAATAGAGTTAATTCGTAACCAGTCAATCGTGCACTTGTAAGGTGCTGAGTTTTTGTCCGGTACAATAATATATCCACAGCATGCGGTACCATCACTGTAAGGTCAGTATTCAAAACAATCCCCTCTGACTGTCTAATGGCACCGCCACAGCAGCAGTAGCCCTTAAACAGCTAGGAAGGGCTCTGGCAACATTATCGAATACTGCCGAAAAATATGCACAAAGTCGTTGCTTTCCGCCAAAACCTTGTGTTAGCACTGAAAGTGAACAACCGTGCACCTTATGCATGTAAAGTACAATAGGTTTTCGGTAGTCCGGAGTACCCAAGACGGGTGCAGACCAAAGAGCAGATTTCAAAGAATCAAAAGCATCCTGACATTCATCCGTTCAGGGCAAGGGTTCATGCACATCTTTGGTAGTCAAATGCAACAAGGGTTTAGCCAGAATAGAAAAATTAGGAATCCATTGGCGACAGTAGGAGGTTATGCCAAGAAAAACACGAACATCACGTTGAGTACGGGGCACAGACATGTTAGTAATAACAGTTATTCGTTCAGGAGTTAGTCTTCTCCCCGCTTTCGACAGTAAGTGACCAAGGTAGGTCACTTCCTGTCGGCAGTACTGAAATTTGGATAAGGATACTTTATTACCGTTAGCTTCTAAATGAGTCAATAATTTGACAGTGGCCTCTTTGGAATCTTCTGCTGTGCCTGACGCCACCAGTATGTCATCCACATATTGGATGAGAACATTACCAGGGGGTAGGGCTAATTCATCTAATACTGCTTTTAGTGCTTGGCTATAAATACTAGGACTCTCAGTATAGCCTTGAGGTGTGCAACAAAATCTAAAACTGCGGCCAGATAATGAGAATCCGAAAACATGACGGCTGTCAGGGTGGATTGGAATGCTAAAGAAAGCATTCTTCAAATCGATCACTGAAAAATACTGGGCAGTAGGGGGAATCATAGTAAGAATTGCAGTGATATCTGGAACCACAGGATATTGGGGAATCACTTTCTTATTAACCTCTCTGAGGTCAATCACAAAACGATATGTATCGTTATAGTCAGGATCACCGTCCAGTGGGGCCTTCTTCAAAATCGGTAAAATGGGGCTATTACAAACATTAGCAGCTGTTTCCTCTACCACTCCTTTCATAATCAAATCACGAATGATGTGTAATAAGGCCTGTTCGCCCTCTGGCGAAATTCGCTATTGTGGGATATGTGGCAAATGTGCATTCGGTTTCAAAGTAATTGATACAGGGGGTATTTTTAACAATCCTACATCTGTGTCCCCTCGAGCCCAAAGGGTCTGGGGAATCTTGGAAAATTCAGGTGGAAGATGTTCATTTTTGGCAAAATATTGAGACGTGCATTTAGTGGGAGGCTGCATGGTTAAATAAACACCGTCAGGAGAACAGTATATGCGAGCATGCAATTTCTTTAATATATCCAATCCTAACAGATTCTCCCCACAACTGGAAGAAAGCAAAGATGATGAGTCCACAGTAACTGGGCCGATAGTAAATGGAAGTGGCTTAGAAATGGGGCTTACCACGGGAATTCCTGAGAAACCCACTGATACGTTATTTTGCCCAGACAGAGCAGCCCCAGGGACCAGTGAATGAGCAACAGAACTATTCATTGCTCCAGTATCCACCAAAAACTTCTCAGATGTCCCCATCAATTGCCCCTGTACATAAAGCCCCTGTTGGTCAACTAGTACTGATATGTGGCCCCTGCTCTGTCCGTGGCTGTCTCATGCATAACCATTTCCATCATAACCTTCCTCTCGATAATCTTCATTGTAGTATTGTCTACCTTGAGGATCATCAAAATAATTCCTCCCTGTCTCGCCACCGGACATGTCCCCACGTCTCATACTATTCCGATCAGTACCGCCTCGTCCTCTTCCTCTTCCTCTATTAAAAGTTCCTCGTCCACATAATAATGGACACTGAGCTCACCAGTGTCCCTCTTGTCTACATTTGGAACACTGATTTATCCCTATGCTCGGAGTCGGACCCATTCTTCCGCCCCGACCCATCATTGCCCTTCTTGGAAATGAACCTCTTCCCCCTCTGCCAGCATTTTGTCCTCTACTAACTTGTTGCAACAGCACTTGGGTCTTTAACTCCTTAACCTTTTTATCTGACTTGTCCTTGCTCTCATTTTCTCGATGTTCATAATACTGGGCCATGCTGAGAATAACTGAAGGGGTCGAGGTGGTCCATGTACTTTCAGCAGCCTGTAATCGGGCCATTACTTCCGGCAATAAGTTAGTGACAAATCTATTTACGAATAATCAGATGCCACCTTCCGTGGACACGTCTTGTCACTAAAGTCAATAAATACTTTTTCAAATCGGGTGAAGAAATCAGATACACTTTCATCCTTTTTCTGCCTACAAGCCGTTAATTTGTCCCAATCCACTGTTTGTGGGGGAATAACAGTTTGCATGTAGGTTATGATTTGAGCGGGTATAGCTAAAATCTCATCCTTAGGCTTATCACCCGGTTTCCGATCTTTGACCCAAACTTTAATCTGATCCCAGGTCCCTCCAAGTTCTGCAGCATGATCTGAGTCATGTACCTGTCTCCATATATCTACCGGGATCAAGAGGCCGAAAAATAGCTCTATATCAGCTAAAGTCATAACGGCCGAGTTTGCGGCTTCGGTTAATTCTTTATAATAGGCTGTAGGATTTTTACGTGGGTCAGGAAGTTGGGCTTTTAATGTGAGAACTTCGCTCCGCTTCCAAGGTGTATACATCCACTGCTCTTGGAAACGTGCCTCTACACGATTTTTGGTCACTGTTCCACCTCCATCTCTTACTTCTGGAATTTCTGGATGAAAAAGAGGATGCACTTCTCTCATGGGATGTTGTGCCCCCCAGTCTGGACATTTTCTATGCATTCGTTCTCGGTATTGTATCAGGATCTCAACATTCTGGAATACTTCTTCGACACGCAATTCGAACTTAAAAGCTCGATCTCTAATATCACACAGTATCCGAGGAGCCAGCCCTTCCTCAAAACATTGTTCCCACAAGGAAATCTATCGGATTGCCATGTGATCCAATGCTAATTGTTGCGTAACTGGTTCAAAATCTTTCATAGTACTCCAAATGTCTTCTAAGGTATAAATCGGATTCCGCATCCATTGGGATGCCTGAATCACTATGGCCCGTCTTTCTTCAGTTCCTAAGGACGATCGAGTAAAAACTCGTCGACCTTCCAACCCTCCTATGGGGCGTTGTGGCGTGACATCTGAAGAGGCAGTGGTCATTCC
The DNA here is from genome assembly GCF_964261635.1 of Lissotriton helveticus. Lineage (NCBI taxonomy): Eukaryota > Metazoa > Chordata > Amphibia > Caudata > Salamandridae > Lissotriton > Lissotriton helveticus. The sequence continues at coordinate 1,098,621,939 of NC_136063.1, read as the reverse complement.
CATAGGGGTGATCGTTGGTCCTCCGGCTGGGGGCGTTAAAAATACCTGGGACAAGGGAGAAGCAGCAACCGGCCCAGGTAGCAAAGTAATCAAAACTGAGGTAGTTGGACGAAGGGTAGGAGGAGAAGACAATGGAGCCGGAGGGTGCATGGCTACCGGTGCGGTAGCAACTGAGGGCACTGCTGCGGGAGATGGGGCTCCAGCCCTCCCCGTTCTAGCCACTGGGACCGCCGGATACAAACCTTGGGGGGCATATGGAGGTGGCGGACGGGTTTCTAATAATTCCTCTATTTCATCTTCTGCCTCAGTCCCTGTCACATAACTCTTATCTGTCTGTAATCGAAACTGTCTATCCATTTGTTCAATATTTTTTTCTACCTTTTCCTTTTCATATGCTACTGCCTTTTGGGTAACAGTCTGTCCTGCTTTAATTTTTCCCAATTTTTCTTCTCTTATTCACCGTCGTTTCGCCTCCTTTAACCATAGGTTCAGGGAGTCGAACATAGTTTGACGGCTCCTCTTCAAAAACAATTTGTTCTGTAAGTAATTCATTTTTCTTTCATCAAAAGACCCCGTTTAAGGCCATTGTAATTCTGAGTTATCTTTAGTATACTTGTTCCATAGTCTATTAAACAAAATGGAAGAAATACCATGTTTGACGTACATATCAAATCTGGGACTGCCTTCCGGAGGAGCAGGCTGTCTTTTTTCCAGCCGTCCACTCCGCCGACAGCAGCATCCAAAACACAATTTACTAAAACACGACATATTTATGAATTCAATAACTCATACCATTTCAACCAGACTTACTCACATGGACGCGTCCGTTCACCGCATACCCTTTCACTCCTAACTTATATAATCTCACTTACTTAACATAGATAAAGTGCATAAATCTCGATCAATGGAAACAATTCGGTCATGAATTCAAAATACCAAATGACATGTCTTATACTCGAACAGAGCCCGTCGACTCCTGTTCGTGGAATCGATCACACCGGATTCCAGACCACCAAAGATTCACAAAAGAGACATTCCAAAGACTGCCCTGAGATCACCAGACAGGCGAACCAAGAACCCTCTTACAGACCATCCCATAGTCCTGTACTGGTTGGGCCGGGCGTCTGGGCACGTAGCTCCAGAACCCAAGCATACCCAGTTGCTCCTAGGTCTTTTCAGAAGAGGATTCGGCCGAGTGAGCACCCTCCGTGCAACACTAAGGCGTCCGATGTTGGCTTAAATAGTCACCAAATAAGTCTGTGGGGCATCCGCCCGTGCAGTCACTCCACTGCCACGTCAGACCCCCAGATTCCCTGTGGTTCACTAACCACCAAATTCCATACACAGTTAACTGTTTCTCTGAGCCACTTCTCCAAAGTGCTTGTTCCAAAGTCAACAAAGGACTAACATTACAATTCACTCACCTGGTGCACTCAGGTCTGACTGCGCGTTCTCCACTGCCGACTCCTTCGTAGACCAACACGGTCAGCTGTTCCAGGGTTAAGCCCGAAGGACTCCGGCGAAGGGTTATTTAGCAGCTGGGAAGGTCACTGGGCTCGAGAGTGGAATTTCCTTTTTTACCACAAACTGGTTTCTCAATCAGGATCCTCTTTCAATCCACCCACTCGACAAGAACCCCTCCACGTCCCTCTTCTCCTGTTTACAGGAGGGGACAACCCTATCACGGAGTCCCGGCGGAGTCGCCAACTGAAGTACTAAAAAATATAACATAGAGCTATACTTACCAATAGCCCATATACCTGATTTACCAAGAATAAGTCAGTCGGCAATGGAGAAGGTTCAATCGTTTATTTTTCAAAAGCGCCCTATATAGGGAAGCCTCACTCTCGCCTTCACCCTCAAAGGTGCGCAGAGGAGACTGCTGGATTACATACAAAACAGTGCATATATACTTTCAGCATACCTCATGGAAACCCCGTACATGGAAAAGTACCACTTCTTGTGAAGCCAACAGGAAAACCCATATAAGGCACAATTGATTGATTCGAAACTCAGCTCAAGTAATTCCGGGGGTAGGTCAGTAAAGGTGCCTCCTTTTCGTTCTGGGGCACGGGAGTACAGGCATGGCGCCTGCAAGGATGTGCTCATCCTACAAGAAAGACAGATGCGACCTTGAGTTTCCTAAATTAGAATCAATAGTCCTTTCATAGCCCAGGCCGGCCTCTCAGACTCTCTACACAGTAGCAGGTCATGTGCTTTCCTAACTAATGAAAGAGACACGGGGAAATGAAACCAAAATGGCTCGCGAAGTTTTAGGCCCACTTCTTCATTGTGGGCATGGTTCGAGTGTATTTACAAGGGGTTTTCCTAAGGTAGCATTGATATATTGGATACATTAAGCCAACATTATATAATATCGATTTTATATTCCTTCACCCCTCTTCCCACAACTGCACCCCCAACTCTCTCCATCCCTAGAGAATGGTGTCCCCCCCGCATCCCCCTCCCTGCTTCCCTGCTCTGTAGGCTTCGAACGACCCACATTCCCAATTAACAGAGCACTTTTTCGCCCAACCCAGGAGTGAGGAAACCTCCCCCTCCCGAAAAGCTTTCTTAAGGGGAAGAGTGCGCCAGCTCCAACCGCTACCCACGCCCGCCCCTCATAACTTAACACTTCGCCACCCAAGTGTACACTCCAAAAGGATTTGATCTCAGTCACATCGGGTTGTAGGTTTTCACTAACACATTAGTAGGTCCCCCCCCTCGAAGGTCCGAACATGCCACTGGGTCAATGAAGGAGGAAGGCCTTCAACGTCCACCGCCAAGCTCAACATATGCTACAGGCTGTTATCTGGTTAAGGAACGTCCCCCCCATATCACAAACCCACAGGAGAGGAGAGGCCCCACACACTCGCACATTAGCACATAATACATTACAGTTCGCAGGGGTCCAAGTTGCCAGGTCAACCTCCACTAATGGCCAGTCGCCTCCCGGAGAATCCCCCATCTGGGGCTGACCGATCTCTATCGCCATGAGCGCTGACCTCCCAGCCGTCGATCCCGGCGAGGCAACCTGGTTGTCTCTCCAGCTGTCTCCCTCCATCCGGTCCGGAGCTCGCGGCAACTCTCTGTCAAGCCAATCTTGCACGTCCGAAGGTGCAGTGAAGAACAAGGATTTGCTCCCCGCGATGACCTTGAGCTTGGCGGGAAAAAACTTCATATATTTGATTCCTCTGTCCTGCAACGCCGCCTTCACGCCTGCAAATGAGCGCCTTTTTCGTTGGACCTGAATTGTGATATTATGGAAGAATCGGATTGTGGCGTTTTCGAATGGCAGGTCGCCCGTCTGCCTAGCTGCCTGTAGGATAGCGTTTCTATCCCTATAGTTCAGGATTTTCGCTATGATTGTCCTGGGCGGCGCTCCCGACTTGGGCTTAGGGATTGGAGCACGATGTGCGCGTTCTATGGTGAAGATATTGGACATTCGCTTAGGTTTCAGATGGGTGAGGATCAGATCTTCCAGAAAATGTTCCACACTAGGCCCCTCTGTCTCCTCCGGCTCTCCCACCACACGGATGTTGTTCCTGCGGGCTCTTCCTTCTTGGTCCTCCAGCTTCAGGGCTACTTGATGATGTTGGTGCACCAGGTCATTTACGCGTTTTTCGAGTGTCTTTGAGGAGGCCTGGAGCTCCCGTATATCCGACTTGTTTGCTTTGGCCTTCTCTGAGGTTTTGCCGAGGTCGGTGCGAAGAAGGTTGACCTCGATGGAAATTTTATCCATTTTTGTCTCCAACTTAGTGCCCAGTGTCTGTATCGCCGTCATTATTGAGGCCAGAGACGGCTCTTTCAGGGCTGCCTGGTCTCCCGATGCACCCTCTGCCTGAGGCGGCCCCAGCTGGACTGCGTATTTGTCCAGCTTATTGGTCTGAGCGGCAACGTTGTTCTTCGGCCTCATGGTGACGACTCACCCACCCAGGCAGTCGCGCTCGAGTGGCGCACACCAGCCCGCTGTAGAATCACCCCGACAAAGCAGTAGGGTACCAGGCACGTTCCAGCGATCCTTCACTTCCATCGGGAATATGACTCGTGGTTCTCCCTCCTGTCCCCTATTCAGCCTGGGTCAGGAGGAGTAGTTCTTCACCGCTATTTCCAGGGCCTACCTGGCTGCTTCCTTCATTATTCACTGTCTGATGTGTCCCAAAGGTAAGTCCTTACAGCCCTTGGGTGCAGCCCGCCTCCTCGGTTGTGTTCCCCTAATGTACTTGCAGCCCGTCGGCCTCAAGTCTCTCGTCCAACTGCACACCTGTGCCTGGCTCCGCTGCCACCTCTGTATCTCCACAATATGGCTATCCTCCAGGGCCAGGCAGCAAAACGGCCCACGTGGTTGTGAAAATCTAAGCGCAATTTGCTGCGGGGTCGTCACTTCGTATTATGGCATGCACCCGCAACTTCACCTCCGGGGGTGCACCACGCGCCCCACCTCCACCTGTGTCGCTATCGGCCCCCTCCGAGCCCGCAGAAGCCACCTTCACCTCGCGCCGCTGCTCTCACCGCCCTGTGGCTCCTCGTGTTTCATGGAGCCCCCACTCTGCGAGCCAACAGCTATGTGCCAGCAAGTCACCTCAGGCCCAACGAGCAACAGGCCGTGTCTCCTACCGGCTCCAGGCGGTAGTAATAGGGGCCAGGTCCTTTCCTCCTTCCAGCTTAGGTGGGCCCCGGGGGTCCTCACGCCGCCACCATCACCTCCGCAGATTGCAGCCGGCGGGTGTGAATCCTGATGTAGGCCTCGGCGCGCACCATCCCTCAGCGCACAGGCCGTCAAGCCGGGGCCTCGCGTGATCTCGCAGTTCGTGTGCGCGGCTCCAGTACCACCATCAGTCGTCCGGGCCCAGCAGCTCGGACTCTCCTATCTGTGTTGCTGGCGAGCCGCGCCCCCGGAGCTAGCGCCGCCGGCACCGCTGTCAAGCGCCGGGCCTGGGATACAGTTGGAGTGTAGCTCGGGACGGATTGTGGCCGGATTTAGAGGGGCACAGGTTCAGCTCCGTTGGAGCTCCCTACTCAAGCGGCCATCTTCGCTGGCGCCTGGCCACGCCCCCCCTTCCACTGGTTTCTTAGAGCCCCAGGTGAACATATCAACAGTGGATGGTGATAGTGACGGTCTCATTTTCATCTTCTCATACTCCGACATGCACCTTATGTTGCATGTGACCCCACTTGCTATGGAACTGCACCGCATGTATTATCCTATTTGAAAACTCAATAAAATTGTGTTTAAAAGAAATAAAATTTGCATGTGACACCACTATCAAGCACGAAACATGTATTGTTTCTTCCTACTTGATTGTCCACTGTTGCTATTTTCTTGATCTGATGCTTCTCCGCAAGATGAATGTGCTCTGGCCTTCGGTCTTCCGCAGGCGTATCTGACATCAGATACAGTCGTTCCACACTCTCTGGTGCGACTGTTCCATCTGATTCATCTGAGGAGCTGCGATTTGCCGCTTCCATGTGCCTGGCATATCTTGTCAGATTCAGCTCCGCAGGATCCGGTTGTAGTATATAATGGTCCACCTCCCAACGTCACAAACACTCCACTTATATTACACAGAGAGTTCGAGCCATTAGGTGAGGGAAAAAAAGACAAGGGAGGGAAAGGGAAGGGACCGCAGGGAAAGGGAGTAACCTGTAACGACAAAGAACATACACTTAGAACAATTCCATATACATTGTCTACTCTCAAATGGTCTCACTAAATGTTCAGTAGTACCTGCAAAATAAAGGAAACAAACTTCTGTAGAATTCCTCCTCATTAACCACCAGCCTTGACAGTATTGCGTCTATATGAAACATAAGCAAGCATAAGGATCATATGGAACACACATAGGGCTTTCACTTAAAAACTAACATCAACTACCTTTCAGCCTACCATGACTATAGTGTGAGGATGCCTTGCAATAATGGGTTCTGATGAAAGAAAGAAATATAATGATCACTCTGGTCAATATTTCCTTGGGTAATTGTCAGAAAAGTAAATTAAAGAACAAACGGAAATGATTCCCACTGTCCTACAGATACGGCAGTGTGTAGGGTGCAAGAACCACAACACTACGCTCTGTCATGGAGAAGGAACTATAGTATACGCATGGTACACAACATTGAAGTCCATATGAAATTACAAGTGCCCTGGCAACTCCGGCACCGACTGTATTCCACGAATGTCACAGGGTTACCAATAAAGTACACCGCACGGCAGCGCGTAGGTGTGACCACTACTGCGCTCCGCCAGTTATCCTTCTGCACCGAGTCTGTCCCAACAGAAAACAATATCTAAACACTTCTGGAAGATGAGCTCTCTACCAAAAGCTGAGTGGAAACGGCAACGCGTAGCTGAATACTACTGCGCTCCGCTTCAGAACAAAACACAGCCAAGCACTTTCCAAAACGGTAATGCGGCTGAACGGCAAAAGCGCTCCGCGAGGCTTTTGTCCAAAGACACAATTTCCCACTCCTACCTTGGAACAGGATCGAAACAAACGGCTTCTTAGAACACTGGAAACCTGCAGTCAGGGTTGACGAGAAAAGGGTGCTCCTCTGCCAGCCGGCAAGGAACAGGAAACGAAGACGAATTACACGCAACAGGATGCGTGTCAGCAACACTATTATGACCTCCCCTCAGCCGGGGAGTCTGGGAGTTGTAGTTTCCCGGGCATGTAACTCCTTCTCGGTACTTGGTGTGAGCTGGATGGTTAGGCAATGTAGGCGCATGACCAGATCCTGACATATCTGGTCGTCACCATCCATGGTCTTGCCGTTCTTTCTTGCTCAATTTTAACCTGTAACTCATGCAGGCGTTTGCAAAGTGGTTTTCTCTGTTGCATTTCCTGCACTTTTGGCCCATTGCCGGGCACGCATCGACGTGTGGAAATTCGAGTCCGCACAAATAGCACGTTCTTTCGTGCTTCTTTATCGGTGGTGGCGGTGTACTGTCTTTTTTCTTTCTGATTCCAGTTACACTGTTAGCTTGCTCCGCCCTTCTTTCTTTTCCCAGCTCCATCTGTTTGGCATGTGTTGTTGCTCTTGCTTCCGCTCGGACCATGGTCAGTTTTTTCTCCAGCGTTGTTGGTTCCTTCAGAATACGTGCGCTGAACTCCACAGACTGGCAGCCTTCAATGATACGCAGTCGTACGGCTTGTTCATTGTCAAACTTGTCTAACTCACAATATGTGACCAGTTTTTGCAGTCTTGTTGCGAACTCGTCAAGGGACTCCTCTGCTCGTTGACACGCGGTGTTAAATGTGTACCTCTCAAAGTCTACGTTTCTTTGTGGGTCGAATTTATCTGTGAGGCACTTTATCAGTCCCATGTTGTCGTGCCGATGCCCTGTTGTCGCAGGAGTGCCGGGGAGCTTGTAGTATAGTACCCCACTTCACCCCTATCACCCCTCGATGTCAGGTACAACACTGGCATACAAGTGATAATCAGGGGGAAAAGGGGGAAACACAACAAGGAAAGGTAGGGAAAACACAGCAACCAGCAATCTTCACTCGGGTCAGGTTCTTGAACATCAGACCTGTGACTAGAATACAAAATAACAACGTTAATACAGTTCCCTCCCTTTGCCTAGTCTATGGTGGTTATGTAAAGGAAAAGAACATAAGGGATATGTGTACCTAGAATATGCCAGGTGTCTAGCTGTTCCCCCTTTTGTTTAGTATACATGATGCACTGGAAACGTGGAATTAAATACTCTGAAAACAAGAAGAGGCGATTAATGATTGTAGACTTTACAACCTTGTCAATGTTAATCTTTGCTATCATAGAACACACCTCATGACCAGTAAACCAATGCCAAAGTGATTCACCTCCAGATATAATGAGCACCTAGTTAAACTTCACAAGGAACGCTCGGTAGGAGAATGAATATCAGGACAGGACCCTGCACTCTTTAGAGTACCCAACGGAACCACTATTAGAAGCAGGAACAGGATGCCAAAAGCGCTGAGCTCTATAAACTATACAGACCGGAAAAGAGCTCTGACATAGGATTCAGTATAAATCCTACACTCGATATGAAATAAGAAACCAAATAACGAAGGAACAAGCTTGTTCTCGAATCAAACACAACAAAATACCAAAAGGACAAAGAAAAGAATACCGTGAGGCCAACAACAGCCTGTACTCACGGCACAGCGGAAACGCCGAAACCAAGACGCCACCACTATCTCCTCGGACGGAACCCCACCAGTGACCCGGAACGGAACACTGACTCTGGCTAATCGCGAAGCACTTCCTGGAGTGCTAAGCGGGCCTAAGTATGTTTACCGTCCTTGGTGCGCTCCTTTGCCAACCACGGTGTTCTCAGTTTTGCCAAGCCCGCATCCGAACGCGGACTGCGCGGGGGTTTGCAGCAAGCAGGCATGACACATGTACGTTGCTGTTTGATTGCTGGGAAATGTTATGAGCAGGTCCTCCACTTCATCCCCTCTGAAATTTAGAAAGAGATCAATCAATGTGTTTGGCCTCTGCGATGTCTGTGGCGCGCATGTATCATTCAAATTGCCGAATCCATCGTTCCCATCTGAGGCCTGTCTGTGGGTCCGATAGGCTGAATGGTAGTGGTCTGTGAAATATGGCCTGTGCACTGTTCTGTTCACTTGCGGGGTCAGTCATTTTCTTGACGTGCAGGTCTTGTGCAGGTCTTTTTGTGCGTACTTTCTTTTTCCTTGTAATTTCTTCTTTTTCCTCAGTTATTCCTTTATGTCCTTAATTTCCACCTTTATTTGGTGTTACTTCCTATTATGCCATTGTATTTTCTTCTATTGTTTCCCTTTTCTTTTTCTTTTTTTCTACTTTTTTTTGGGGCCTTTTCGGTATTTACCTGACCTCATAATGGCCTCTTCCTATTCCTGGATCCTCATTGCCTCCCCGCCTGACCTTAAGATGTCAGCCGAGATTTTGGTGAGCGAGATTTGCTATACTTTGTATTGCCTGACTTCAAAATGGCCACCGTGCTTCTGTGGCCTCTCATTGGCTGTCCCACTTGACTCCAAAATGGCCACAGAGCTCTCGCGGGATTTCAGCTTCAGAACTACACGCCAGAAGCTCGAGGCTCTCCAGGCAGTCGGCATTCGGTTTCTTCGCGGTTGGGTGCCCTCAGCCTCCCTCACCTCACCCTCTAGGATGCGGCCGGGGTGGGCTCCCGATGTCACTGCAGGCACGCACACACGGACCAGGGTGGGCTCCTGGCTCCATTTTTCTTGTGATCAGCGTGGGCTCCCTACTTCATGTTTTTGTCAATTTTCTTTCTCTGGAACCGACAGTCCAGCGCGAACTCCAGACAGCGCTTGTTGTTTCTTGGTGGTCGGCGGACCAGGGTGGGCTCCTGGCTCCAATTTGGACGTTGCAGGAGAATGCTTCTTGCACGCTTCGGGTGGTGATTCTTGACCCACCTCCTTCATCACAAGTTGTCGTGTCTTGGTAGTGACCCACGCAGAGACGGGTAAATGACTATATGTTTCTTTATTCCTTATCTCTTAGCCATGCCCACATAAACGTCCATTCCCTCTGCCCTCGTGTCCAGCAATGCCCTCCCCGAGCAGAAGTGGTATCCGGTTCCTTTCCCCTCCTCATGGTTGGGTGCAGGGTCCTAGTGCCCACTGACCCAGGTCACTACACCCACCATCTGTTGGCTGCTGATGTTGCAAGGATTCTGCAAAATTGCACAACTATGCCTTAATAGGCAGGGACTGAGTCATCCTACCATCTGAGTACCCATGAGCCCAGGACCGACTAGCTCACTTACCCTCCTACTCACTCACAGAGGAGCAAGTGATTAAACACCCCGGAACTCAACACTCCCGACTCTCTCAGGAATCGCGGTTGCAGGACACACCCTTTCGCTCTCATATTTGTACCAGTTTACAATAAGTTCTGAGAGAGACACAAGAAAAGTTTAAAATGTTTATTTTAACTAATATGCTCTAGTATGTAGTATACATGCCACAACAAGTAGCAAAATGCCTAATACAAATATGGTTAGCATAGCTAGTAGTCCGTAAATCATAAATGGAGCTGTCATTATATATGACAGTGTAGCCTAACCTCCCTCCTGTACTACAGAAGCAAAATGAATATAAATATATATGAAGATCTCTAGGTGTTAGCAGCAGACCCTGTACCTCAATATACAGAGATGAAAGCTCTACATCCCGGACGTTGCATTGATCTTTTTCCTGGAAAGGTCCCTCTCCAAGTGTCTGTTACTTATCTGTGTATACCTATCATTATTATTATTATTATTATTGCAGCTTATAATGTGCACAGCTACCTTCAATGGACGTGTCCCGGTGCTAATAGTGCACTTGACCTGTGTAGGGAAGAACGAAGAGCCATGTTTTTAAAGCTTTCTTGAACATGGATTCCAATTTGAACTTCCTCAAATGTTCCGGCATAGAGTTCTAGAGCGTCGCAGCTTTGACTGAGAAGGCCCGGCCACCATTCCTGGCCTTCGTCAAATCTTGGAATAACCAGAAGTTTCTGGTCATTTGATCTGAGTGCTCTATTCTTACTATATTTTTGAAGTCTCTGCCTCAAATACTGCAGACCAATGTCATTCATTGCTCTGTGGGCCAAAGTGATTGCTTTATATTCTATTTTTCTTTTCATGGGCAACCAATGTAGACTGCGCAGATGGGGGGTTATGTGGTGACGCATTGGCACGTTCCGAACAAGCCTTGCTGCCGCATTTTGAATAATCTGCAGCCTTCTGAGCAAATACTCAGGAAGACCCAGATAGAGGCTGTTCGCATAGTCAAGCTGGGAAGTGACCAATGCATGCACCACAGTTTTCCTGCAGTCCATAGGCAGCTAATGAAGGAAGCTCCGTAGAGCCTTCAACTTCCAAAAGCATTGCATGGAGACATGAGCGATTTGCACTTTTCCAGTCAACTGCGCATCAAACTTGAAGCCCAGATTCCTAGCAGAGACAACTGGAAGAGAAGGTGGATTTAACTCAGCTGGCCACCAAAGTTCTGGCTGTGGAGTAGTGGACTAATTAAAATACAAGATCTCAGTTTTTTCTGTGCTCAACTTTAAGCAGCTCTCCGACATCCATGACGAGATATTAAGTAGACACTGCTTAAAGTTGACAAAGGCCGTCTCGCTGTGATCTCTGAAAGAGAACACCAGTTGTGTATAATCAGCAAACGAGACAACCTTCACCCGATATTGCTCAATGATTGCCGCAAGGGGGGTGAGATACACTTTAAAAAGCATTGGACTTAAAGCAGAACCCTGCGGGACCCCACACATAAGGGGGCCTAGAGGTAGAAACATAAGGATGGAGGGTCACCTGCTGTGTACGCCCCTCTAGAAATGTGCAAAACCAGGCCCAGACCGTTCCCGTCACACCTAGACATTTAAGTCTATTTAAAAGAATCCTGTGTGACACTGTATCAAAAGCTGCGGCTAGATCTACTAGCACCAGCATCGCACAGCTTCCTTGATCTAAGGTTTCACAGATGGTCTCTGCGACTTACAGTAACACAGTTTCTGTGCTATTACCGGATCTAAATCCAGACTTGGAGTCATGCAGATGATGGTTCGATTCCAGGAAGTCCCCTAGTTGTTTCTGGACTTCTTTTTCTAGAATTTTAGCCAGTACGGGGAGGAAGGAAATTGGCCTAAAATTTTTGGACTCTGTTGGATCAACATCTTCTTTCTAAGAAATTGGCTGAACAAATGCATTTTTCCAACTGGTGAGATAAATCCCCGTCAGATTAAAGAATCTAGCCGGACAAAAGTCAGCGGGGGAGCCAGATTTTATTTTATTTAGTTCCCCCAGAGATGCCTCTAAACCAAAGGGGCGAAAGACCGACCACAAAATTGTGCCACTCAGTGTATGATGTGGTTGATCTGGTGGTCCCAAGAGTGAAAAGGAGGAATAAATATCTTGGATTTTAGTCTGAAAAAAGTAGCCAACTTTTCACAGAGAGTCAGTGACAGAGTAATAGTACTCTTCAGAGCATGCGGTTTAATGAAACCCCGGACTATATTAAAAATGTCTTTCATAGAATTATCAGGGGTTTTGATCTGATTAGCGACAAAGTCCCTAATGGTCTTGCGCTTTAAACTATGACATTTTCTTTGCGCTACTTTATATGCGCACTCTGCCTTAGGTTCATAGTGTTTTTGCCAGGCACGCTCCAGCCTTTTACATAGGCTGTTCTCCGTACGGAGTTCTGTTGTAAACCAAGGGCCTGACGGTCTACTCCCAGCCAATTTCATAGTGTTCATCGGAGCAATTTTATCAAGGGCTGAAGGGACCCAGCCATGAAAAATGAACCTGTCCTGGCTAGGGTCACCTCTAGACTGGAAAGGGATATCCTGTAACTCATTACCCATCGATTCCGAAGAAATCTTCCTCTAGTTTCTCCTAGCCTCCAGGGTTGATCTAGGCTGATTATTGCAGGATACCCCATATAAATTAAAAGGGATCAGCCAATGATCAGACCAAGTTATAGGTAATGGGTCCTCTATCTGTAGAGTATTATCATAGGTAAAAAGTAGATCAAGCATGTGGCCAGCCACATGGGTAGGTGACGCTACCCATAGGGCAGTGTTTTACGCAGGCAGTAAATTGAAACATCGAAATGGGCAACAAGATAACCCTGTGTATTAACCATACTGCTGAATTAGTCTCCACTACAGTGAAGGGACGCTGTTCAAATTTTTCTAAATGTAGCATGATATAATTTGTATCTTTCATAGTCATTAACTGCTGTATATATGTTAAATTGAAGGGTAAGAACAGTGTGCTACAATTTAGGTAATGCCAAGGTACAAGCCCATTTTTTAGTGTCTGTAGTGTCCAACCAAATTTATAACTGATCTAAGTTGATGTTGACCATGATACATGATAGACACTTCATTTTGTACAATACCAATGACAGAAAACCCAATTTTATCTAAGTAAAAATACAAGATGATAATGTATTAATGCTGTTGTCGGCAACAGCAAGCACTGAGTCTAAATTGTCTTAATCAATTTGACGTAAACGCACAGTAGCTTCCACTTGCGACAATTTCCAAAATTCTTTATATACAGCATAAACAAATCATTTGGTACGAGTGGATTTGGGATCTGAAAAGAAATCAGAAAGGTTTATGTCATCCGATAGGAGAGAAAGTTGCTGTTTCATGACAGGCAATGTGGAATCTTCTAACCATTGTGACACAACTTACCTACAGAATAAGTTGTAATAGTGTTAGAAAGTGGGTAATGTGGCTGCAATGTAAATCCTGAAGTCGTGTTCACAAAACGAGAATGACAAACATTCTAGTTCAGAGGCCATAATGACCATCCAGATGGGGATATACAGTGGAGTTAAATGTACTATTTTGGTGTCATACTATTTAGTTGGTCTGCAGTATCATTTGTATAGGATTGCCAATAGTCAACAAAAGGGCCAAGGCAAGAATAGTAGTAATATTCAATTCTTTAATCTTAGCCAACCCGAGACAAGTAGTCTGTTGGACCGTGTCATTAAGAAAAATAATTTAAGCAGGTATCAAACATGCACGGAATAAAGATTCAACATGTTGGACCTGCCAGCGTCTTTCCAAAAAGCATATCCTTTTAATGCTTAGTTGTCAATAAAATTAGATGAATAAATAACTAGGTCTGAGTGAGTATATATTTTTTGAAAGATTGGAAGTCAATTTGAAATAATATAATACCAAATCCAAAAGATTATAACCGGTGAAATAGGTGTACTTCATTTTTTGTATGTTGGAACTACCCTGAGATGGAGTGTGGCAATGTTCCCATTGAGTACAGTTAAAATGGGGACGTTATCCATTTGATCTGTGCAGAAAGTGAGTACCATAATGTTGATAACAGAATAAATCGGCATACTTAGCAGAATTCAGATATAAATCTTCAGCATCAAAAACAGTGTAATATTGCAATTCAGAAAACATGGAATTAACAGCCTCTACATCCCAATCATCTGGATGTACCCCAGGTATTATCACATCACCCATAGTAACACTGAACACATATGGAATCTGTAAGGTCTCCGTAGGATCAAATACAATACAATTCCGTCAGTGATGGGGACCGCTGAAATGTTCACTAGGGACTGGTCTCTTAACATTTTATGTGAGGACGAATGTGTGTTACCTATCTGTGTATACCTATATGACAGAAAGTATGTGTTCCCAAACAACAGCTGCATGTGTGTTTTGTCTAGGTGCTAGGGCCTGACCAGAAAAGAATAACAACGGGCATTGTTGTTGGACCTTGTCTACATGTTCAGACTAAATCCCAGGAAAAGAGCAGAGCACAAAACAACAGTGTGTTGTGTGTGAAAGTACATTGTGGCATAAGCAAAAAATATATCTGTAAGGTAACATGTGCAAAGCAGAGGACTGGCTGCAATTTGTTTTTTCTAACATAGGGGGAATGACAATGGGCCTGTGGGGGACTTATGACACTGAAAATGTTGCTTTAGCAATAAACAAAGTGTTCTCTACTTTATCATTCCTTCCAATGTCAAATCACATAGTCCAAAGACTTTGCAAATCCACTGGGGTTCAAACATCAACTCATACCTTACTCTGGCACCAAGCATAATGGCCTCCCCCTTGACTTGGGTACTGCCAGAGGCAACGACGGACAGAGAGGGGCCTCCTACTTCCTGAGCTTGGTCCAGGAGAGGTGAGGTCTAGTCCCCGGTCATACTGGATGTGAGACACACCGGTTGACCCGGAGGAAAATGAACATGGATTGAGATGTTTATTTATATCCTTTATTGAAATTGATTGGTTCACTTATATTCTTTGTTTGAAATTAATTGTCATCACGTTATGCAGTAGCAATATATTTTGAACAGAGGCCCTGAAGAAAGCTGTGGGATCTCTCTCCTTATCGGCTGAAACATGTCGGCCCTTTTGGCAGTTACTTATTTGTTTGATACTGCCCTGTTGCACTGTTCTTGGTTTTAATTAATTAGGGGAAGAGCCAATATTCAAATTAAAAGTTCTCCTTTTTTGTCTCTTCACCCTATTTTACTCACCACTTTTTTATTTTGCATTGCACTTGTTCTCATATGACTTCACTTTCTCATGGTCAATAAGTGATTGTGGGCTTTACCCATTTATTATCTGTATATTGGGTATGGAAATAGTCTCAGTGATCAAGAGACAGACCATCCCAATCTTCTGGATGACCAAATTAGATTATTGATCATTACAAGACTTTTGATGGGAATCCATTGATTATTTATGAGTCTCACCAACAATCACTTGTATCTTTGTTTTTGTTTACTGTTGTATCTCTCTTTCAAGGCTTTATAGGAACTTGTGTCCTGACTGATTTGGTAAGAGTTTTGGCCTTTTCTAGCCTATCAACTTGGCTTCTTTTTAGACCCCCGGTTTTTCTATGGTATTACCAAGCATAATGGCCCATATGTGCATAATTCTGAATTTGCAATTCCCAAATAGTGAATCCGTAGAAATAGCAATTTGGAATCACAAAAGGTAATGTGCTTAACCTGCGATTTCCTAATAGTTATTCCTACGGATTCACATTTGCTATTAGGAAATCGCAAATTTGCAAATGCAAAATCCATTTATTCCAATGGGCCCTAGCTCTGTAAAATGAGCACCGCTATCACACATCCTAAAGAGAGGAGTGTTATAGTATTTTAAATTCAGGTTTTGCATTTCAAAACTGTGATCTTGGACGAAACATTTTAGGTGCCTTCCTGCATGTATCTCTTAATTGCAATAAAATAACAGCGCAGAAATGTGCTTCGGCTTAGAGCGTGCTTTCTAAAAAGAAAGTGACAACCCTGTTCTAGGCAAAATTAAAAAGATACTTGCAGTTGATCATCATATATCTTTATTCGGTCATTTGTAAAAACCATCAAAGTTCACAAAGTATAAAACATAAATATATCTACGATTAAAATAGTATTAAACCATTGTAATCGCAAATACAAATGACACATCGAATCAATTTAAGAACATAAATACACGTACCATCAATCTAATCATGCTTATGGAGAGGAGCAATGCAACCAACAAACATAAGAAAAATAAACCGTATAAATCGGCAAGGGGAAAAAAAGTACATGTATTTCATGCAAACATAAAAACAAGTAAGATTAAGATGGTGTCATAACTGCATGGGATAATATTAGAATAATATCATAACTAACAAAGGAATTGTTTACAAATGAACCAAAAGGATAACAGAAAACGACTAAGGGAAAAAACAATTGGTCCAGAAGTGTCTCTTAAAAATTCTAAACGCGATCCGGTACTTCCTGACACCCATATTAAGGCAAATAGGTCTAATCCATCTCATGCGCAGCTGCCTGTGCTTGGGGCAGACAAACAATATGTGTTCTTCGGTTTCGTCAGCTTCGCAGCATGCAGGGCAGGTGTCTATTACTAAACCCCTCTCCCCTTTCCCCGGAAATTTCGGTAACAGGTTACCATACCTAAACCTGATATACAGGCTTTTAGCAAGTGAACGCGAGATCAAGTCAAGGAATGATTCAAATGAGGAGCAGGATTTTATAAGTAAAAAATTTGCTGTTAGCTGTCCACTAGCTGCATTATTAGTGTAGTGCTCCCCCACCACCTTCCAATAAATAGCTTTAAGGGACAAAATGTCACGTCCAGTAGCCCGTTCTGGGTTCTCCCATAGACCCATCAGGTTCAATGACTTGCACCATTTAGCGATATGCTTGAACCAGGGAAGTTGTTTTGCCCCGTGCCAGGACCTCCCGTAAAGAGTTATGACATTCGGTTAATTGGGGAGTAAGCCATTGGCGCAGCCAATAAATTAGGGATTTCAGGGCAGCCATATCACCGATTCTTTTTAGCCCAAGGTCACAGAAAAGTGGGGTAAGTGGTGTTGTGACGGGAAGTGCAATCAGAGCCCTTGCAAAGTTGTTCTCACAAGTTGTTAGCTGGGTTACAGGAGTAAATCCCCAGATCTCCGCTCCATACAGGGCTCCGTTCTGGGCTTTTGCAGAATATATTTCAAGGGCCGGAGAGAGGGGTTGAGTGTAAGATTGTTTGAGAAATCTTAATACTAATTTAGATCTTTGGCATAGGGTCAAGTAGCTCTTCCTTAACTGATAATCCCAGCTAAGTGACTCACTTAAACCTATGCCAAGTAATCAACATCTTTTACACGTTCCAGAGGTTCATGTATGATCTTAACTGCTCGAATACCACCCCTAGTTTTACCGAACACCATAAATGTAGTTTTCGTGGTGTTCAGTTCCAGCTTCCTAACCTTACAAAAACCCGGGAATTTGGTCAACAAGACTTGTAAGCCCATGGGGGTAGTGGATATTAAAAGCGAATCATCCGCAAAGAGCAAGATAGGTACTTTTGCGCTATTCAGCAGTTACAATATGCTTTTTCGTTGAGTGTTCGTCACTGAAATCCTAGAAATGTGTTCCCACACACTGGAATCACAAATGCCCAATGCACTCGAAGAAGGAGATAGGGTTTTGCATGACCTTACAGTGTATGCAGGGCCCATGAAGAAAGCTAATTTCTGACTTTGTTAAGAAACATATAAGCACCAATGACTTTATACAGGTCTGTTTCTGTAATATCAAACACAAAAGCATTCACAACAGACCCATAGTTAGAAGTACATTTTTAGGGGGGCCCTCAACTGTTACCAAACATTAAAGCTGTGCTCTATAGATGCATTCTTTGGCAAATATTGGTTGTACTACTAAATAATGACCAACAGAATATCATGATTCAAGAACATTAAGGACAGAATATACAAAGGTAAGTGCATTTAGGGAAGTACAGATTTACTATTCTTATCACCACATCTACATACCTGGAAGATATAGATATATTGCACAGGTACATATATGTGGCATAAGGAATTAAAAACTGTACTTGCTTACCTGTCAATATTTTCAGTTCGATTTTCTGCCATTGATATACTGGTTTTGATATTAAGGATGATTATATGTGAAGGAATATATGGATTTTTTGAGGTACATATGAAAGCAAAATCAATCAGCTTTGCACAGTCCAACATTAAATCCTGTAAATTAGATGGGATTTAAAGTAGAAGGATGTAAGGGTGTAAAGTAGGCTGACTGGCAGCTTTGTGTATTTAAAGAATGAAAGCCTGCCATGTGTACAAGAAATGGAAATTTTTTATTGCAGAGGGATTGTTTGCCATTACTACAGGTGCAGATAAAAGTCAACGTTCATGTTATGAAACAGTTAAGAGACTGCCATATTTGAATGTACACTAGAAAGCCAAATCACCTTCTTAACAGAATTTTAACTTCTAAGCAAGTGGTTTGTACTTTTCAGCGACTATCCCAGCAAATGTAGACATGGATGATATGCATTAGAAGAGAAGGTGTCAGCACTTCTCACAAAGAGTACATTGTAACAAAAACTAAAAGGGTGCAATTGTTAAGCACTTTGTAAAAAGCAATGTGGATCAAGTAACTATGGTTAGACCTTAATAGTAATTTGAATACCACTATGCAGTATGATTTGTGAATCTTACACTAAGATCACTTTTAGAAAATAAAGTGCAAAACTGTGCATTAAAATTACATTAGGCCAGGTGTATTGGTCAAAACATGATAAGCTTATAAAGTCCACTTAAAATCAACAATCACCATTTGTCTACATGTACCTAGCTATGATTTTGCTCCTTTTGGCTCTCTCTCATGTTCTCTGTTTGCTTCCAGTCTCCCAAACTCTGCCCCTGCTGCCTCTCTCAGCCTTTTCCCTGCTATCCCTTTCTGTTTTCTGCTGCATCTATCTTCCCTTTCCTGTTTCTCCTGCTCTCGCTTGCGTTTTCTATTTTCTCTCCTTTCTTCCTCCTAATCTTCTCTTCTTTACTAGAACGTCTCTCTCTCTATCTTCTTTGTACTTCTCATTATTTTTTCATTTTCTTTCTAGTCTTCTTCTCTATAGACCATGTATGGAAACTAAGACTTTCTCTTGGCTGTGCACCACTATTAGCAGCACTTGCCACTTTTCTTTTTATGTTTTTTTTAACGTTATCATTTCAGCATGAAATGCAGTACAAACAAATGGGCTCATTGTCAATAACACATCTAAAGAGTTATCATAGATAAAGTTGTTAATTTCAAAGTCACATTGCCTAGTAATAAAAACAGAAAGAGTGCAGTGGTTAATAGGTGCCCACTCATCCACCATGTCCTGAAGCGGTTGCTGAAGACATTTCTCCTATAGCCCGACATCCCCTGTCACTATAAAGAGGGTTATGTGTTGTTGTGCATCCTCATTCAATAATAGACTGCATAAAGAGAAGTGTGGACTTCAGTACGGATCAACTATTGTGGCGCCGATATCGCTTATCCAACCCCAGCTGGGACTACCCTGTGTTCTAGTTGTGTAGTGGTGACGTCATGGGTGGACTCCGTGAATACCCTGAATGGACCCCAAACGTCTTTGGGGCGGGAGGGGCGGGGTAAAGTAATTGAGTATGCTTCGCTGTTTGTGTTACACTTGCCATCTTTCTTTGACCACTGTGCCTTTCAAAGTTCCCTAGTCCCAGAAGCCAACCATCCTTTGGGCCTTCTGGAACTGGAGAAGTCCACTATGATCATGGAACAAAGAAGTTAATGCAATGTGCTTATCATATCCCCACAGCTTTTCATCAATTGTTGTTGGACAGGATATCAGACTGTATAAATTTGGTTGGTTTTAAGTGCTTTACGGAAGACAACTCATTGACATCCGCCAAAGTACTTACACAGTGCGGTAGACTTGAATGGGTCATTCACAGTGCTGAAAATAATCATATTTCTGGGGAAAAAACCCAGAAAATTATTCTTTTCCAAAATCAAAGTCAGTACACAAGAGAAATTCTTCCCACGAGTCCCAAGTATAATTTTTGTTTTACTGTATTGCACAGCATGCTGTGCACGCTGATGTTACATAGTAAAAGGAAAGTGAAAGCAAATTGCCCTAATCAAACCTGTGGGGATCCACAAAGGTCCAACCATCTAGTGTTCCTACACTGCTCCCAATAACAGTAGTACCCCACTTGTGTGACTGAGCTATCGCCTATTATATGAAAGGATCCCTAAGTCCCCTAAGACACAAGGGAAAATGAAGATATTTTATCTTGAAAATTGACCAATTCAGGCAATGTGGGTAGCTGTGATATTTAGTCCATGGCTCAGTTGGCACCTAGAGAAAACTTCTTGACCCAAACATTTCTTAAAACAAGTAACCTAGGGAAGTCTGGGGTGGTGAAATTTGTGTGGATTCCAAATCTTTTTCTTACCCAAAATGGCCTGCAAATTCCAAACTTTGGGAGAATCACAGATTGTTCTCATATTTCTGTGAATGACAATTCTTGAATCTGTGAATATTCATATAATTCCTACCACCCAATGTTACCACACTTATCCCAATACAAACCCTACCCCAAATGTTCATCTAATATTTTGCATTTAGTACATTAATTAAATTGGACCTCATAACAGCAATTTCTCTGGTATGACCATAAATTGGATACAAATAAAACAGTATTTCATAGGAGTCAATAAAGTTTTAAAAAAAAGCAGATTCATACCACACAGATCGTAAATGACATTATACAAAAATCTGAAAATGTTAGTCAATGTCGTGTGGAGATGCCTAGAGAGGTCAATTATAATACAGATGCTTTCAGCCTCAAATGCCCTGATTACATTATTTGGTTGAAGGTGGTGAATCCTCAGTGTGTTGACTCTGGCAGTGTTATCTAGATATTAAACCATTTGTGAAGGAAGAGTCAGTTATAGCTGCCCTTTGTGACATGACAGTCTATATTTCGGGTCATACTGCAAGACAGAGCTTATGACTGCAGACTGTGACTAAAATACAAGACTACTGCCATATGGCCTACAGCACAGCTTTCCAAACTGTGTGGCGCGACACATTACTGTGTTGTGCCCCAGCCATAGGTGTGTCGCGGGATGAGATGAGATGAATTCTGCGGGCAATTGGCAGAGTCGAGCTGCAGGGGCTCTTAGAAGGGGTGAAACAACAACAAAGCCCCATTAACATGCACAAGGTCTTTAACGACCTGTGAAGTGCTCGGGGGCGGCTGTGAGCGGGCCCGGGATGCCACACACGACGGGGGGGGGGGAGTAAGTGGGGGCTGCAGCCCTGTGATGCCAATGGGGGGGGGGAGGGCATTGCATCATCTGCATTATTTGTCGATCCTGCATATCTTCGTATAAAAAAGCCAGTAACATTTAGGCCCTAGATGTTACTGGCTTTTTTATACGAAGATATGCTTACGTTATGTATGGTGCATTTTCTTCTGTCTTTTGGTCCCCCGTTGTTTTTGTTTTACACCATCACTGCTCAGGTTAATGTTTGTGGTATTCTCTATGCCGAGCAGAAGGTGAGCTTAGGCCAAGTCCCCTATGACAGAAATGACCGAAAATGAGAAACGAATTCTATTTTTAAGAGTACTCGTTTTATTGAAGAAAAACATTTCTAGTCACGTGCTTTCCCCACTTTCTTTAACAGATTGTAGACATTAATTTCTATAAAAATGATTAGTGTTGCTGCATTTTTGGGTCCCTTTATTTCCTCAGTTTTGTTCTACCTATAAATAGTAGTTGTGTTCCTGCATATGGGACTTTGGCATCTTCTGTATGTGTGTTCTGTGCATCTAAATACATCACGCTTCATCTCCTTCCTCCGCATCACTGTCACTTCACCCTCTTCTTGTGCAAGTACTTCCTTTTGTCGCCTCCACTTTACCATCACCTCTCCCACGTACACAAACACACAATACTTTTTCTATTCATTGAGCTCTGTCAATGTTTTGAGCACTGTGTACAGGTCCAGACTGGGAGCCGAAGGCAGCCCTGGCAATTTTCTCGGAGTGCTCCTGGGGGAGTGGGGGTGGCGGGGTGTTGGGGTTGGCTGGCTGCCTGGCCTCTGGGGAAGCACTGCCTGCCCTGGCAGGGTGGAAACGCTTGTATGCTGCTTTTGTAAACTGGGGGGCAATATTGCAGCACAGCTCCAAACCCGGCCCCCAGTAACAAACTGACCCCGGTGTGTGTGTGTGGGGGGGGTGTGCGTGGGGGTGTTTGTGGGGGTGTGTGTGGGGTGTGTGTGGGGGGTGTGTGGGTGTGTGGTGTGGGGGGTGTGTGTGTAGGGGGTGTGTGGGGGTGTGAGGTGTGTGTGGGGTTGTGTGTGTGGGTGTGTGTGTGTGTGGGGTGTGTGTGGGGGTGTGTGTGTCTGTGGGGTGGTGTGTCTGTGGGGTCGTGTGTGTGGGGTGTGTGTAGGAGGGTTGTGTGGGTGGGGTGTGGGGTGTGTGTGGGGTTGTGTGTGGGGTGGTGTGTGTTGGGTTGTGTGTGGGGTGTGTGTGGGGGGTTGTGTGGGGTGTGTGTGGGTGGGGTGTATGGGGTGTGTGTGGGGTGTGTGTGTGGGGTGTGTGTGTGTGGGTGGGTGTGTGTGTGGGGTTGTGTGTGGGGGGTTGTGTGGAGTGTGTGTGTGGGGTGGTGTGTCTGTGGGGGTTGTGTGTGGTGTGGAAAAGTAAATTTTGCCATGTTCTGTGTCCCTACGCGTCCTCCATCATATGTTATGTGCGCATGATTAATATGCATATGTATTCCCCATGTTCGATTAATGACGCAATTACAGTTGTGTCCATCTCTAGTATGCCAGTTTCCAGTTCTCGTGAATACTACGAATATCAGGCCTATGTAAAGTTACGTTGCCACGTTTCCCAGTGTGCACGTTATTTCATTGTAAAGTTCCCGTTTCTAGGCCTCAAAAGGGCCTGGACACCAGATTCAGCTCCTGTCTCCTGAGCCTCGCTGAGGAGCGATACAGCCCCCACCTGTATCCTCGACCCTTCACTTACTTCCTGCCTTGCAGTGCCCGGTTCAGCCTGGCTCTGCCTCTGAGTCTGCCAAGAGTATGTTATGATTCTAGTTATCAGTCCAGCCCTCCTTCTCTGCATTCCTAAGCTACTGAACCGCATCAATAGTTTCCGTCATTGTCTAGCCTTTACGTCTCCATGTAAGAGAAATACTGTATTAATGGTCATTTAATATTCTTCATCACGCACTACATGTAGAATAATGTATGCTCCAGTCTTAGAATCAAGTTAGCCTTTCCCCTCCTGACTTCTAGTTTATATCAGCATGTTCTCTAAACATCAGATACTAGATACCGTTTAGGTACATGTCGCCCTGACTCCCCAGACTTCAGTCTCTGCTCCTAGCACAGGGTTCGTAGCCCCCAGCTTCTCTTAGTAACACGTCATTGCCAGTTTGCGCGCACCATCAGGTTAGAGGTCCCGGCTCCTTAGGTAGCCCCCTCCATGTTTCCGCCCCATTCATGACATATTCTGTTACGTTTGCATCACATGTCTATGTATACGCCCCTGTTACACCTACTTTCAACCTTATCTTTCGCGACTGCTATTGACCACACCCACTGTTCCGCCTATCATATGTACTGTAATGCAACTGTTTTCCTATATATGTTTGTGTATTGTTATTAAATGTTAGCGCGCTCATCCCAGATCCAGCCCCGGCAGCTGCCGGGCCACGCTAGTCCAATCCGGCCCCCCTGCCGGGCCCTGCCATCCTATTCCTATGCAGGTTGTCCTGTCCCTGTCCTTTATGCTGTAATAAACCTGCAAAACTCCTACTACCTCGAATCTTGACTCTTATTTATTGAGCTATCTGTTATTACTATGCCTAGTCAAACCTAGATCCGGTATTATTTATTTATATACCACATAATGGCGCCCGAACAGGAACTTGCCCTTTCCCCACGCGTCGGTGAAGCCACGCCGGCCCCCTGACCCTCTGCAGTCGTGACGGAACTCTTCTGCGCACCGGCAGATATTTCTGCTTTAAGTATCCCTCAGGCCCACGGAGGAGACGGAGGAGGCGGTCCAGCATCCAGACGAGACGGTGGAGGAACGCGGCGAGTCCCGACCAGAGCCCAAGCCGAGAGTCCAAGGTCCGAGGTATCCGGAGGCCCACCCGTAACGGAAGTCCGAAGTTCGTCCGTCCGGCGTCGAAGCAGTCCAGTCCAGTCCGAGGCTTTCCGTTCTTGCTGCCCGGTGAGTACCGTTGCTGGGGTAGTATCTAGACAGGGTCAATCTAAATTGTCTCTGGTCCGATGGGTCTGGGTATGCAGATCTGAAACGAAGTGTTCACCTAGGTGGATACGGGTCTTGATGCGTCCCTTTATGGGACCGGTATGTTCCGTGCTGTTTCAGCAGCGCATCCAGTAATTCTAGTCTGTTCCGTTCTCGAGAAATTCATGTGTTTCTGTTCTCAGTGTTCCAGGTAGTATTCTGTCCGAACTGTTGCTTCATAATGTTATTCAATGTATTTTCAATGTCGTGGTATGCCTGAATTGTTTTCTCAATTGTTATTGTTCCTCGTGTATTGTATTGTGTTCAGATTCAAGTTTGCAATGTCCCTCTTTTCGAGATTACGTCAGTTAAAAACTAGAAAGGGTCTGCTAGAAGAAGCAGTTCCTGTCCCGCCTAGGGACAGTCCAGGTCATTTTATGTATCAGAAGCATGGCATAAGTGCCATATTATATCTAGATTTATGGGTAGAGTATACCAAACAGTTAGAAGAAAAGTATAGATGGCCTGTATCAGGCACATGGGATGCCGAGTGCATCATGCGAGTAGAAGAAGCATTATGGAAAAAGAAAGCCAGACAGTCACAGAAAGACGCCATCGAGTTATGGCGCAAAGAATCTCATAAAAGAACCGAAAAAGAAATCAGAAAGTCAGAATTAAGTCGAGAATCCTTAGAACGAGCCCAAGAAAGGGAACTAATCGAGATAGGTGAACGAGTTAAAACAGAACAGTCAGACAGACAGAGGCATGCCCTCATCAAGGGTATGTATCCTCTTCTTGCCGAGGGCTTGCCAAAAGCGACCCCGGAGGCATTCAGTAATTCTCCGCCACCCTTAGTTCCGACCAAGCTACGTCACAAACCGACCGCAGCGGATATTTTCATTTCGTCCTATTTGGACGACACAGTCCCAGAATATGCAAATCCCGCACCGCCAGTCCCTGTAAATCAGGCAATTCCCGCTCC
This sequence comes from Lissotriton helveticus, assembly GCF_964261635.1. Taxonomy (NCBI): domain Eukaryota; kingdom Metazoa; phylum Chordata; class Amphibia; order Caudata; family Salamandridae; genus Lissotriton; species Lissotriton helveticus. The sequence continues at coordinate 1,098,596,845 of NC_136063.1, read as the reverse complement.
TCCAGACACCGGAGTACCTGTTACGGTACCCCCGGTCCAGCCCGCCATACAAGTCCAGCCTGCATTTCCATTTCCCACTCTGCCAGGACGAAGAGCATCAGTAGACGACTCTAGTTTAGGGGCCGCAGGAGGAGGTCCTCTAGGAACCCCGCCGCCACACAAGCGTTTAACGTTAGCCGAATTACATGCACAAGCGTCACAGCGTACGCCCAGGTATCAGTCTGTTGCAGAAATAAGAAAAGCCCTTAACGAATGTGGCTATGATCCAGTCCCAGGCGAGGATAATATGGTATTATATTCATTACGCGTGAGAAAGGTGACCGAGTATCTAGTCACCCTACCAGATATGAAAGAAGATCTAGACAGAATATATCGTTTCATCCGTACAGGGAATGATCCAGAAAGTATTAGTGACGTCATGTGCCAAAGAAAAGTTGAAGTCCAGCTCATGCTATTAAAGTTTCTGATTAATTGTTTAATACGAGAACAAGATTATCCGACCAAAGATCAAGCCGAAATGAAAGTCCTGACAAAGTGGAGTGATAATATAGCCGAGGGTAAGCATAAGACTATCGGTAGTATAGAGAGTATGTACAAGAAAATTCGTAAGGAAATAATAAAGTTACACGAACAACGTAAAGCAGCACAAGTAAACGAGAAAGAAAATGACTCTTCTACTGAAGAGGTAGACGACGAGAATCCCGCCAGAATAGCGTATGTAGGAAAATCTAGATTTCCAGATCGTCATTTGCGCCTAGAACACAAGTCAGTTTTACATCATCCAGCACCAGAACAAGGTTCTCTGGAACAAGTATTTCAAGCTACCGATCACATTCTGAAATCACGAATCGGTTACAGTGAATTAAGTACTATGCATGAACAAGAACTAGTCCGATCAGCAGTCCGATGGATTACTGATTCTACCACTTTTCCGGACGAAATAGTGGCACAAATGTTTCTGAAATTGCCCCCAGCCGAGCAGCGACTGGCGGGTATGTATATGATCCAGCACCTCATTACATTGTATGAGGGTCAACATTCTGATCCAGGTCCGTTACATGATGTCCTGAACGAGTTACTCCAGTATAGATGGAAAGGTTTAGGTACCGATTTAATTAGTGTCATTCTAGAACAGCGCCACAAATATAGTATGTTTCTGAACCCGCATTTTGTTCATGTCTCACCCCCAGAAAGTAAACCCTTTTACATAGACAGACAGAATCCGTTACGAGAAGTGCATCCAGTTAAGACAGAGGGTGGTGAAATGCAACGAGTGTTTGTTTACACCCCTATCACAAAGATGGAACTCTTAGAGATGAAAAAATTGATTCCCTGTCATGATAAAGATCCAGCAGGGTTCCACCGAGAATTGAAAGATATGCTCCGTATGGGAGAATACACGTATCCAGATATAATTAAAATGTTAAAGGTCCTGTTGCCCGCAGGGGTATATGAGAAACTCAAGGAAAAAGAATGGGAGGTGGGAGAGAAAAAGATCGATTGGGCAGTTCTAGAAGCTGAAGACAAGGCACGAGTACCAGGTACCGGTCTTGGAGATAAATGTAAAGAATTACCTGAACTGTTAATACAAGTTTTGCCCAGACTATTAGCAACTAAAAAGGAAGACTGGGATGCAATCTCAGCCTGTAAACAGAAACAAGACGAAGACACTAGTGATTTTTACTCTAGATTTGAAAAATGTTTTATTATAAACAGTGGCCTCAAGACGAGTAGCGAGTCATACCCTCATCTTTTTGTTACTAAATTAGTCGAGAATTCAAGTCCACAAGTTAAAAATCGAGTTTTGAAAGTCGAAAGTACCTGGCAAGCTAATACCCCGTCCCAGATGTTACAGATGCTTCAATATCACCAGAATAGAATCAGAGAAGAGCAAGAACACGAAAGGAAACGTATGAAAGACACGAAAATGAAAGTACTAGTTGCACAATCTGTTCCTCAAGACAGTCAGAAGAGGGGTCCGAATCAAGCCAGTCATCCTGCAGCTCCCGTTAAAGGAAACTGCAATTATTGTAAACAGCCAGGTCATTTTATAAACGAGTGTGCAGTTCTGAAACACAACATAGCTACCGGTAAGTCTAAAGAAAGACCACGTCCGCCTAGACAAGAGCAAGTTTCACAGACTTCTCAGCCACAGAATGCACAACAGACAGTTACAGCACCGCAGCCCATCGCTGCAACACAGCATGTTACACAACAGATGTACCAGTATGCACAGTCCGAGTATCCAGAGTATCAGCCATATTCATGAAACAGCCTAGAGAGGGAGGTAGGCTTGCCTCTCATCGAGATACCTGTAGATCAAGAAGGTCCCTATGTCCACAGTCAAGTACTAGGGAAAGACAGAAAGTTTCTGATTGATACAGGGGCAAGTAGGACCACCATCAGTCACGCCGAAGTTCCAGGGGCTCCGCTCTCAGGCTCTAGAAATGTTTCCCTTGGATTTTCAGGAAAACCTATTGTAAATGAAATATCAAAGCCAGTTACTCTAGAAGTAGGTCCACTGTCCCGCACTACTGATCTGTTACTTACTAAGTCATGTCCAGAAAATCTATTAGGCATTAAAACACTGAAAGAGTTAGGTGCAGTTATATGCTGTTCCCCAGAGGGAATACGATTGTTCCTACGTGACTTCAAGGGTCACTATGTATTACGAGATTTTGATCCGAGATTGTCTAATGTCCTGCAGCATCTATGGGCGCAAGGTCCAACTGATGTTGGCTTTATGCAAATCACACCCCATCGTGTGACTCTTAAACCAGGTGTAGTCCTGCCACGAATCAGACAGTACAGATTGCCACCTGAGGCTGTAGCAGCCTTATCCAAAATTATTGACGAGCTCATGGCTCAAGGAGTAGTGGTAGAAACTGACTCCAATGTATGCAATTCTCCGATCATTCCTGTCATGAAACGTACTGATCCAAATGCACCTCCAGTATATCGATTAGTGATTGATCTTCGAGAACTTAATAAATGTATTATTCCCCAGTACCCAGTTGTCCCAGATATCTCTTCCCTATTGACAGCCATTGATTCCGAAGCCTCATTTTTTACGGTCATAGACCTCAAGAACGCGTTTTTCAGTGTCCCCATTCATCCAGACAGCCAGTTTCTTTTCGGATTTTGTTTAAATGGAAGGAGCTATATGTTCACACGCGCTCCTCAAGGTTTCACAGAAAGTCCTAGTATTTACAGTCAAGCACTCAAGAGACAACTAGACAATATTCACATGCCAACTGACACTGCCCTGCTCCAGTATGTCGATGATCTACTGATCACAGCCCGTTCTGAACGTGCTTGCGAGCGAGCATCACTCACAGTTTTGTATTTCCTTGCCGAGATGGGGCACAAGGTGTCCCCTTCGAAGCTTCAATTCAGTGTCCAGCAAGTGGTCTACTTAGGACACTTACTGTCCAAGTGGGGTAGGCAGTTGACATCAGATCGTATCCAGTTAATAGCGAGTCTTCCTCAGCCCAAGACCCAGAAGGAGGTACGTGCTTTTATCGGCCTTACTTCTTACTGCAGACAATGGATTCCTCAGTATGCATTCTTAGCCAAGCCACTGATACAGTTAACAACACAGGAGGCAGCCGTATCGACTGTTCTCCCTTGGACATCTGAACATACACTTAGTTTCAATGAATTAAAGAAAGCTTTATGCCAAGCTCCAGTTCTAGCAACACCAAACTACAGTAAGCCTTTTACACTTTTCGTCACAGAACGCGAAGGTACAGCATTATCTGTTCTCACACAAGATCAAGCAGGACAATACAAGCCATGTGCTTATTTTTCGAGCACACTAGATCCTGTAGCCCAGGCTTTGCCTGCGTGCCTTAAGTCAGTTGCAGCCACAGCTCTAGCTATTAGACAAAGTGATTCCATAGTATTAGGACACTCCCTGACAGTACAAGTTCCACACTCTGTGGAAGTTCTTTTAAACCGAACACAAACTCAGCACTTGACAATTGCACGTTTAACAGGTTATGAATTGACACTGTTTCAGCCACACATAGAAATCAGACGCTGCAACGTCCTAAATCCTGCCACACTGTTACCGTCAGTTAATCCAAATCCTGCCACACATGATTGTGTGGAAGTAGTTAACATCATGACCAAGCCAAGACAAGATCTGACGGATATTCCATTACCAGATCCCGACCTGACACTTTATGTGGATGGTTCATGCATGAGAACCAGTACAGGAGAACTAGTAGCCGCGTATGCAGTGACTACTGACACTGAAGTTATTGAAACACACCGTATTGACCCCCTGTCTGCTCAAGCAGCAGAGCTAGTTGCTCTGACACAAGCCTGCATACACGCCAAGAACCTGAAAGTTAATGTTTACACCGATTCACGTTACGCATTTGGAGTCGTACACGACTTCGGAGTGCTCTGGCAGGAGAGAGGTTTCATGACTTCTCATGGAACCAAGATTCAGCATGGTCTCCTTATTCAAGCTCTGTTAGATGCCATACACTTACCGACATCCATTGCTATCATGAAGTGCAAAGCACATACGAAAGTTACTGACACTATTTCTCAAGGTAATGATCTAGCAGATCGCACAGCCAAGCTTACAGCACAGACACCAGACATTCCAGTTAATAAGACACCGACATACACTCCAGATCTGACTACATGTATGACAGTTAAGGACCCCACTCAAGATGTCATAGATATCCAGTTGCATGCTACCCCCGATGAAATCAAGAAATGGTCCGAACAAGGAGGGGTCCAGACAGATCAGGGATGGGTAACGAAGGGAAAAGCCACATGGTTTCTCCCCGACTCTATGGTTCAAGTCATTATTAATACCGCACATAGTCCAGCACATTTAGGAGAAAAAGCAATGTTAGACAGTATCCAGAATATTTGGTTCAACAAGCATTTACGAGCTGCAGCCAAGCAGAAAGTCCGTACCTGTATGATATGTTGTCAGTTTAATCCAGGTAAAAGTGTCCCGGTGGAACAAGGTGGATTCCAGCCCCCTGACCACCCTTTTGAAGTCCTCCAGATGGATTATATTCAGATGGAGCGATGTCGAGGTTTCAAGTATGTCCTTGTAGTTGTATGCGCTTTGTCCAGGTGGACAGAAGCATATCCAGTCCCTGATTACACAGCCGCGACCACTGCTAAGCAGTTGGTTCGTGAGTTTTTCCCCCGTTACGGACTCCCTAGAGTCGTATATTCTGATAACGGCCAGCCATTCTCATCTGAGTTGATGAAACATGTTTCCCTGTTGTTGGGGTACCAGTGGAAGTTCCATTGTGTACGCCATCCCGAAGCAGCCGGTCTCGTAGAGAGACATAATCAGACCCTGAAAATTCGCATCGCCAAAGTATGTCAAGAGAAAGGTGTGGACTGGCTAGTAGCTCTGCCAGTTGCCCTGTTCTATATGCGCATGGTCGCACATTCCAGATCAGGTCTGTCCCCGTATGAGGTCGTTTTCGGCCGCCCCCCTAACATGTGGGGTACTCCTAGACCTCGAAGTATTACCGATGTTTCAAGTAATATGCTGACAGATTACCTAGCTTCCTTGATGTCTGCCCTCAACTCTTGTCGTTCACAGGTTGCCGCCGCCTTTCCAGACAATACCGAGGTGGCACCGCATGAAATCGTTCCCGGATCCATGGTCCTAGTGCGAAATTTCGATCGCTCAAGTCCGCTGGAGCCTCGCTGGAAGGAGCCCCGACAGGTCCTCCTGGCCACCCGTACAGCCGTGAAGTTGGAGGGACGCAAAGGCTGGGTGCATCTATCGCACATCAAGAAGTTTTATGGATTGAAACCAGCTTCAAAGAACATTTCCGAGGATTTAAAGGACTGCCAAAGTACTATTCTTAAGGACTGTCCCGCAAAAGACACTGTTACTGAACCCTCCCTGTTAGAGACAACTCCGCAACAGGAGTATAAGAAAAAGCTAAGGTCTAGTAAAATAAGTCAGCCAGTTTGATTGTCTAAGTCCTCCCCTAGGTGAAACGGTTAGACCGGTTTCTGACATGTATAAAATAGACCCCAATAGTGAGAGAGTTAGTCAAAACTCAATTCGATGTATCGTTTTTCTATGTTTCATATTATTTCTCAGCATTATGATTTCCTGCACCAGTTATGCATTTTATCTGTATTTTCCAGTTTCTCATGTAAATAAGTCTTCTAATGTTACTGTAGAGCACACGTTTAGTGACCTGCCTCCTCATGAACTCTCTTACCGCCTCGCTATGCGTAACAATTCCTTTATCCGCATGTTACATTACTCACACCAGACCAGCAATGCCACTAATTGTTGGGTGTGTGGTCGACTCCCCCCTTTCCAGACACCGAAGGGAGTTCTGCCACTCTTTCCTTATCCATTTTCACATAATGGTTCGTGTGGAGCATGGTCCACGTTAACGTCATCCTCAACAGATATGTCTTTCCTTAACAGTACATGTTTCCCAGACAAGCAAGGTCTTCCCCACAGAACAGGGTTAGATCTAGAGAATGAAGTTTACAACTTAGGTAATTATTCTTCGAATTTCATGGTCCTGAATGTTCAGTCTGATTCTACTCCAGACTTACCTGCTATTTCAGTACTACCAGTCAAAGGTGAATTATGTGTCCGAAATAATGGTTCCGTACATGTAGGACACAGCGATTGTACTACTATTGTCAAGTATAGTGACAGTGGGAAATCTATTTTCAAAGCTTCACGTCATTCTTATTTTATTTGTGGTCAAACCGCATATGTTCGTCTGCCCCTCGATTGGGAGGGAACCTGTTACATTGCCTTCCTACTGCCACCTGTTTTCCTAGCCCCATCCGATTATCATAGAAATACACATCTAGTACACATTAGACATAGAAGGGAGATTGAGTCCCCAATTGTCGATTATACTGAAACTGCTCTAGAACAGTATACAGATTTCAATAGAGGTTTCTTCTTCTTTATCGGCCCTATCCAGAATAGTAAGCTAATCCGTAGGTTAACAAGAACCCTTGAAGCTGTAGTAAATGAGACTGCCTCTGCCCTAGGTAATTTGACTGAAGAGCAATCTGCTATGAGATTTGTCGTTTTGCAAAATCGTCTCGTCCTTGACGTCATACTGGCCGATAGGGGCGGGGCCTGTAGGGTCATCGGATCTAGTTGCTGCATTTTCATTCCAAATAACGCGCCGTCTGTTTATTCAGCTATAACCAGACTCCATAAAATTGCCCATCTGTTACACCAAAATCCAGGCACCTGGACATGGTCCGGTTGGTTCTGGAATATAATTTCCGCCTGGGGATGGAAAGTATTGTCCTTTCTAGGTATTGCAGTAGCGATCATATTCAGTTGCTGCCTCTGTATACAATGTGGCCCTGCGATTTGCGGCATTTGTGCTACCTCTTGTATTCCTAGTCCCAAGCCCCGTTCTAAATCCCGTTCCAAGAAAATTCGAGACGAGCAAATGATACTGTATGAAATGATAGATGGTATCATGAATATTGATGTTTCCTGATGGAAACGTAGTGACAAGGAGGGAATGTGGAAAAGTAAATTTTGCCATGTTCTGTGTCCCTACGCGTCCTCCATCATATGTTATGTGCGCATGATTAATATGCATATGTATTCCCCATGTTCGATTAATGACGCAATTACAGTTGTGTCCATCTCTAGTATGCCAGTTTCCAGTTCTCGTGAATACTACGAATATCAGGCCTATGTAAAGTTACGTTGCCACGTTTCCCAGTGTGCACGTTATTTCATTGTAAAGTTCCCGTTTCTAGGCCTCAAAAGGGCCTGGACACCAGATTCAGCTCCTGTCTCCTGAGCCTCGCTGAGGAGCGATACAGCCCCCACCTGTATCCTCGACCCTTCACTTACTTCCTGCCTTGCAGTGCCCGGTTCAGCCTGGCTCTGCCTCTGAGTCTGCCAAGAGTATGTTATGATTCTAGTTATCAGTCCAGCCCTCCTTCTCTGCATTCCTAAGCTACTGAACCGCATCAATAGTTTCCGTCATTGTCTAGCCTTTACGTCTCCATGTAAGAGAAATACTGTATTAATGGTCATTTAATATTCTTCATCACGCACTACATGTAGAATAATGTATGCTCCAGTCTTAGAATCAAGTTAGCCTTTCCCCTCCTGACTTCTAGTTTATATCAACATGTTCTCTAAACATCAGATACTAGATACCGTTTAGGTACATGTCGCCCTGACTCCCCAGACTTCAGTCTCTGCTCCTAGCACAGGGTTCGTAGCCCCCAGCTTCTCTTAGTAACACGTCATTGCCAGTTTGCGCGCACCATCAGGTTAGAGGTCCCGGCTCCTTAGGTAGCCCCCTCCATGTTTCCGCCCCATTCATGACATATTCTGTTACGTTTGCATCACATGTCTATGTATACGCCCCTGTTACACCTACTTTCAACCTTATCTTTCGCGACTGCTATTGACCACACCCACTGTTCCGCCTATCATATGTACTGTAATGCAACTGTTTTCCTATATATGTTTGTGTATTGTTATTAAATGTTAGCGCGCTCATCCCAGATCCAGCCCCGGCAGCTGCCGGGCCACGCTAGTCCAATCCGGCCCCCCTGCCGGGCCCTGCCATCCTATTCCTATGCAGGTTGTCCTGTCCCTGTCCTTTATGCTGTAATAAACCTGCAAAACTCCTACTACCTCGAATCTTGACTCTTATTTATTGAGCTATCTGTTATTACTATGCCTAGTCAAACCTAGATCCGGTATTATTTATTTATATACCACAGTGGGGTGTGGGGCCCGAACCCACCATAGGTGGTTTGGGCTTGCTCGCTGTGCTTCCTCACGTTACCGTGTCCCTGAAAGTTTTCACAAAAAGGTGTGTCACCAACATGAAAAGTTTGGAAAGCTGTGGCCTACAGAGTATGGGGCCTCTCCAACATTATCAAGAGAAATCAGAAACCTAGTGGTAACCATCGATTCAGTCCCATATTTGATTGCCACATGTTAACAACGTAAAACAGAGTGCCTGCCACAGAATGAAAAAACTACATTCCATCCTGCCATACAGGCCCGGACTGACCGTTGCGGGCACCGGGCAATCCCCCGGTGCGCCTCACGGGTGGGGGCCGGGTTTGGGCCCCTGGGGACCATTTGTGTTACAGGGCTGTTTATGCAGCATAGCTGAAAAATCGGCCCTGTAACAAAATCGTCCGAAAACCGGCCCCAGCAAAGAGCTCGGTCGCACCCCCAACCTCCCCCAGGGGGGCCGGCCGAGCACTTTGCCGGCCGGTTTTGGTTCCCAGTCCGGCCCTGCTGCCATTACATGGATATCAACAGAAAGTGCAAGCCATCCTCATACTTGAATTCTCCAAGCTTCACTGTACCAACACCTATACCTTGGCACACTCACATTCATAATATGCCAAATACAACTCATCCAACATACTCTCTGCCGTCACCTAAGAGAACACATGACTGCAGTCTTCTAATCACTCACTGGCTATCTATAGCAAGAAAGGCAATGTTCTGGGCACTTTGCATTGTTCAAAGCGCTTCCAGTGAAAAGGACAGCTTTACTTCCAAGCTAAATTCAAGCAATGCAAACAAATCAGGACAATGCACTCCAGGCTTCCACCACTTATCATACCACCTTACCTTAAGAAATCTGTAGGAGGCACTGCTTTCTCAGTACAAGCTGCTAAGCTCTAAAACACCCAACCAGCCAGCATTCGCAGTTTTGAAGAGCTGATACACTTCAGAACACAGTTGGAAACATGGCTCTTTCCAAAACACCTACACCACCACAATTCCTGCAACAGAATCAGAAAAGACAGTTTCACCCTCAAACGTAATCTTCAGCTTGCGAACCACAGATTGGAAACAACCCAACCAGTACTTTTGGTAAGCCGGTAACTTAAGGGGAGCTGACCTATGCTTCGCTGGGGTATTATATAGTAATGTAAGTCCATATATAACATTTCTGTCCCACACTGATACTAATATAATAACACTCAGCGGTGGCAGTGAACTGTAACTTATACCTTTTACATTCACATAAGACATATCTGCTACGAGGGATGTCTATCACCAGTACTGTGCAACCAGTAAATGAGCCATCACTGAATGAACAGGCATGGAATAACTGAAGAGATCTGTCACACACTTTAGGTCAGTTGAAGGACTTATCTTGTCCATAACTGAAGGTTCTAACTATCAATACACTCGGCCACTTCTTTACATCTCACAATCGCTTTCAGATATGAGATGATAGGAACAATACACATCCCAGAATCTCTCTCCAATTCTCTCTCCCTCCAACAATGCCAGCTTTGCCCCAGAACTATACCGTAGGGGGCATATTTACTAAGATTTTCGGTTGGGCTTGCTTCACTTTTGTGTTGCAGCCTGACGCAAAATAATTTTTAGTATTTACTAAGCAATGCAAAGCCCCTTTGCGTGGCTTTGTGTAGTTTAGTAAATACAAAGCAATGCTAGACAGTGCACATTGCTGCCTTGAGTTACCATCCATTGGGAAGGCATTCAATGGGTGGAGCATTGGGGTTCTCATACATACACCTATGGAACTTGGTGCATTCCCTAGTGAGGTGTAACAAGGAGAAATTTTTGTATTTCTTTTTGTTACTTCCTTATTCTATGTGTGCTGCATTGTGTCTCTATGGTTCTTGTTTATGCAGGAAGTTGTCTCTTACTGCACAAAAACAATTCTACCTGTTATGCGAGCACTCTTTCTTTTTTTTTTTTTTATATTTAAGTCCTGCTTTTCAGGTAATAATTTTCACCTGTGTATAACACATACTCTGCAGAGTAGAAAAATATATAGTTTAATTTCAACACATTATATCCTGCGTGCAATTGTACCCGGAATAATTATCTAAATGTGCAAAAGCGCGCTCATGACTGTATTGCCTATATTTTCTCCTTTTGGCCTCCATCACACTTGTGAGATTCCCGGTGACACATTTTGGAATGTCACTGGCAAAATAAAATATATCTTAAACAAACTCCACCTAACATGACGGCTCAATCCTTAGTCCATCCTTTATTTCCACGAATTGTACAACCTTTCGCAGAGCCAATTTCTGTTTTTACTGTGCAAGTACGTCATAGGTCACGTAACACACATGATCCCAGGCGCATTCTTGATGTCCGTCATTACCCATAAAACAGTGTCACACGGAAGGTTATGTGACATCACGTCCTGGAAGATTGAGTGACAAATGTTATTTGATGTCACTTACTGTGATGTCATCATGTTCCAGGTTGTGTGATTTTACTTCAGGTTCCCCACTACCCCAGGCCTTTTGATGAGGCAATATCAATGGTGCCACATAATTTTCCTTAACTGTCCCATACAAGGCGGGTATTGATTTCTTGCTTACAGCCTGTAACCCCTAGTTCACATATTATTGTTAGGTGAAACCCCCTATGGAGACGGCAATAATAGAAAGAGGACACAATGTGAACATTGTGGGGGAAGGAGTAAGGAGGAGCTATTTCCACTTATCAGAAGCGGGAGGTCCAGCACAACTAGATGCCCCAATCAAGTATTCAAAGAAAGATTTGTGTGCGACAGTAAAAGTGTGTAGACGTGATAGTGAGTTAAAATTGGGGCTGGGAGTACCTGAAAACGATTTTTATTCTGGAGGTCTCCTGCCTCAGTTAAAAGCAGTGTAACTGACAATCCCTGGGGTATAATGTCCCCTGTTGCTGTGTCAGTGATTGAAAATTATTTATTAGACGGTCTAATAAATAATTTTCAATCACTGACACAGCAACAGGGGATATTATACACCAGGGATTGCCAGCCCCAATTTTTTTTTTTTCATAACAAATTTTATTGAGTAGTTAAGCAATACGAAATACGTGGCTCCCCACAGTCAGGAGATCACCACCAAGCATTGTGACACGTTTTTATCATTAGCACAATTTCTAGTCAATAAAAATACGAATAACCCACCGACCCCAACCCCCCAACTACCCATCTACCCACCCCTTATCCCTCCCTAACCCCATGCACGTGAGTATACAAAACAATCAGTACTTGGTCGTAGCGTGCTAGGTATGACGCACCTCCTAGGCCTGCACAGCATCTTCCTTCTGCATTTCCTCCTCTTGTTCCACTGGGGGGGTCCAGTATCAACCCCCTATACTCCGCCCACCGCTTCCATATCTTAAAATGCTTCCGGGGGCATCCCCTTGTGGTATATAAATAAATAATACCGGATCTAGGTTTGTCTGGACATAGCAATAACAGATAGCTCAATAAATAAGAGTCAAGATTCGAGGTAGTAGGAGTTTGCAGGTTTAATACAGCATAAAGGACAGGAACAGGACAACCTGCACGGACAAGATCTGGGATGAGCGCGCTCCAGGATAGGACAGGAAGGAAGGATGGATGGATAACTTTAATAACAAATGCATAACATATATATACTAAAACAGTTACATTACAGTGAATTACAGTAGGCGGAGCAGTGGGTGTGGTCAATAGCAGTCGCGAAAGATAAGGCATAAAAGTGGGTGTAACAGGGGCGTATACATAGACATGTGATGTAAACGTAACAGAATATGTCATAAATGGGGCGGAAACATGGAGGGGGCTACCTAAGGAGCCGGGACCTCTAACCTAATGGTGCGCGCAAACTGACAATGACGTGTTACTAGGAGAAGCTGGGGGCTATGAACTCTGTGCTAGGAGCAGAGACTGAAGTCTGGAGAGTCAGGGCGACATGTACCTAAACAGTATCTAGTATCTGATGTTTAGAGAACATGCTGATAGAATCCAAAAGTTATCGGGGTAAAGGCTAACAGACTCTAAGAATGGTGCATGCATTATTCTACATGTAGTGCGTGTTGAGGAATATAAAATTACCATTAAATGCAGTATTTCTCTTACATGGAGACGTAAAGGCTAGACAATGACGGAAACTATTGATGCGATTCAGTAGCTTAGGAATGCAGAGAAGGAGGGCTGGACTGATAACTGGAATCATAACATACTCTTGGCAGACTCAGAGGCAGAGCCAGGCTGAGCCGGGCACTGTGAGGCAGGAAGTAAGTGAAGGGTCGAGGATACAGGTGGGGGCTGTATCGCTCCTCAGCAAGGACTCAGAAGACAGGAGCTGAATCTGGTGTCCGGGCCCTTTTGAGGCCTAGAAACGGGGACTTTACAATGAAATAACGTGCACACTGAGAAACGTGGCAACGTAACTTTACATAGGCCTGATACTCGTAGCTTTCACGAAAACTGGAAACTGGCATACTAGTGATGGACACAACTGTAATTGCGTCTTTAATCAAACATGGGGGATACATATGCATATTTAATCATGCACACATAACATAAGATGGAGGACACGTAGGGACACAGAACATGGCAAAATTTACTTTTCCACATTCCCTCCTTGTCACTACGTTTCCATCAGGAAACATCAATATTCATGATACCATCTATCATTTCATACAGTATCATTTGCTCGTCTCGAATTTTCTTGGAACGGGATTTAGGACGGGACTCGGGACTAGGAATACAAGATGTAGCACAAATGCCGCAAATCGCAGGGCCACATTGTAAACAGAGGCAGCAACTGAATATGATCGCTACTGCAATACCCAGAAATGACAATACTTTCCATCCCCAGGCGGAAATTGTATTCCAGAACCAACCGGACCATGTCCAGGTGCCTGGATCTTGGTGTAACATATGGGCAATATTATGGAGTCTGGTAATAGCTGAATAAACAGACGGCGCGTTATTAGGAATGAAAATGCAGCAACTAGATCCGATGACTCTACATGCCCCGCCCCTATCGGCCAGTATGACGTCAAGGACGAGACGATTCTGGAGCACGACAATTCTCATAAAGGATTGCTCTTCGGTTAAGTTACCTAGAGCAGAAGTAGTCTCGATCACTACTGCTTCAAGGGTTCTGGTTAATCTACGTATCAGTTTACTATTTACAACAGTACCTAAGTAGGGGAAGACACCTTTATTGATATCTATGTATTGTTCTAGAGCAGTTTCAGTATAATCGACGATCGGGAGATTTCTCTTGTGTCTAGTATGTACTAGGTGGGAATTCCTATGATAGTCAGGTGGGGCTAAGAAAACTGGTGGCAGTAGGAAGGCAATGTAACATGTACCATCCCAATCAAGGGGCAGACGAACATATGCGATCTGACCACAAACAAAATAAGAATGACGTGAAGCTTTGAAAATAGATTTCCCACTATCACTATACTTGACAATAGTAGTACAATCACTATGGCCTACATGTACGGAACCATTATTTCGGACACATAATTCACCTTTGACTGGTAGTACTGACATGGCAGGTAAGTCTGGAGTAGAATCAGACTGAACATTCAGGACCATAAAATTCGAAGAATAATTACCCAAATTATAAACTTCATTTTCTAGATCTAACCCTGTTCTGTGGGGAAGACCTTGCTTGTCTGGGAAACATGTACTGTTAAGTAAAGACATATCTGTTGAGGATGACGTTAACGTGGACCATGCTCCACACGAACCATTATGTGAAAATGGATAAGGAAAGAGTGGCAGAACTCCCTTCGATGTCTGGAAAGGGGGGAGTCGACCACACACCCAACAATTTGTGGCATTGCTGGTCTGGTGTGAGTAATGTAACATGCGGATAAAAGAATTATTACGCATAGCAAGACGATAAGAGAGTTCATGAGGAGGCAGATCACTAAACGTGTGCTCTACTGTAACATTAGCAGACTTATTTACATGAGAAACTGAAAAACACAAATAAAATGCATAACTGGTGCAGGAAATCATAATGCTAAAATATAGCAGAAAACATAAAATAATAGTGCAACTTCTAGAGTTCTCACTAACTCTCTCTCTGTGGGGGTCTATTATATACATGTCAGAAACCGGTCTAACCGTTTCACCTAGGGGAGGACTTAGACAATCAAACTGGCTGACTTATTTTACTAGACCTTAGTTTAAGCTTATACTCCTGCTGCGGAGTTTTCTCTAACAGGGAAGGGTTCGTAGCAATGTCTTTTGCGGGACAGTCCTTAAGAATAGTACTTTGGCAGTTTTTAGAATCCTCGGAAATGTTCTTTGAAACAGGTTTCAGTCCATAAAACTTTTTTATATGCGACAGATGCACCCAGCCTTTTCTCCCCTCCAACTTCACGGCTGTACGGGTGGTTAGGAGGACCAGTCGGGGTTCTTTCCAGCGAGGCTCCAGCGGACTTGAACGATCAAAGTTCCTGACAAGAACCATGGATCCGGGAACGATTTCATGCGGTGCCACGTCGGTATTGTCTGGAAAGGCGGCAGCAACCTGTGAACGACAAGAGTTGAGGGCAGACATCAAGGAAGCTAGGTAATCTGTCAGCATATTACTTGAAACATCGGTAATACTTCGAGGTCTAGGTGTACCCCACATGTTAGGGGGGCGGCCGAATACGACCTCATAAGGGGACAGACCTGATCTGGAATGTGCGACCATGCGCATATAAAACAAGGCAACTGGCAGAGCTACTAGCCAGTCCACACCTTTCTCTTTACATACTTTTGCAATTCGGATTTTCAGGGTCTGGTTATGTCTCTCTACGAGACCGGCTGCTTCTGGATGGCGTACACAATGGAACTTCCACTGGTACCCTAACAACAGGGAAATATGTTTCATAAGCTCCGATGAGAATGGCTGGCCGTTATCAGAATATACGACTCTTGGGAGTCCGTAGCGGGGGAAGAATTCACGAACCAACTGCTTGGCAGTGGTCGCGGCTGTGTAATCTGGGACTGGATATGCTTCTGTCCACCTGGACAAAGCGCATACAACTACGAGGACATACTTGAAACCTCGACATTGCTCCATCTGAATATAATCCATCTGGAGGACTTCAAAAGGGTGGTCAGGGGGCTGGAATCCACCTTGTTCCACCGGGACACTTTTACCTGGATTAAACTGACAACATATCATACAGGTACGGACTTTCTGCTTGGCTGCAGCTCGTAAATGCTTGTTGAACCAAATGGTCTGGATACTATCTAACATAGCTTTTTCTCCTAAATGTGCTGGACTATGTGCGGTATTGATAATGACTTGAACCATAGAGTCGGGGAGAAACCATGTGGCTTTACCCTTCGTTACCCATCCCTGATCTGTCTGGACCCCTCCTTGTTCGGACCATTTCTTGATTTCATCGGGAGTAGCATGTAACTGGATATCTATGACATCTTGAGTGGGGTCCTTAACTGTCATACAGGTAGTTGGATCTGGAGTGTGTGTCGGTGTCTTATTAACTGGAATGTCTGGTGTCTGAGCTGTAAGCTTGGCTATGCGATCTGCTAGATCATTACCTTGAGAAATAGTGTCAGTAACTTTCGTATGTGCTTTGCATTTCATGATAGCAATAGATGTCGGTAAGTGTATGGCATCTAACAGAGCTTGAATAAGGAGACCATGCTGAATCTTGGTTCCATGAGAAGTCATGAAACCTCTCTCCTGCCAGAGCACTCCGAAGTCGTGTACGACTCCAAATGCGTAACGTGAATCTGTGTAAACATTAACTTTCAGGTTCTTGGCGTGTATGCAGGCTTGAGTCAGAGCGACTAGCTCTGCTGCTTGAGCAGACAAGGTGTCAATACGGTGTGTTTCAATAACTTCAGTGTCTGTAGTCACTGCATACGCGGCTACTAGTTCTCCTGTACTTGTTCTCATACATGAACCATCCACATAAAGTGTCAGGTCGGGATCTGGTAATGGAATATCTGTCAAGTCTTGTCTTGGCTTAGTCATAGTGTTAACTACTTCCACACAGTCATGTGTGGCAGGATTTGAAGTAACTGACGGTAACAGTGTGGCAGGATTTAAAACGTTGCAGCGTCTGATTTCTATGTGTGGCTGGAACAGTGTCAATTCATAACCTGTTAAACGTGCAATTGTCAAGTGCTGAGTCTGTGTTCGGTTTAAAAGAACTTCCACGGAGTGTGGGACTTGTACTGTCAAGGAATGTCCTAATACTATGGAATCACTTTGTCTGATAGCTAGTGCTGTGGCTGCAACTGACTTGAGGCACGCAGGCAGCGCCTGGGCTACAGGATCTAATGTGCTCGAAAAATAAGCACAGGGCTTGTATTGTCCTGCTTGATCTTGTGTGAGAACAGATAATGCTGTACCTTCGCGTTCAGTGACAAAAAGCGTAAAAGGCTTACTGTAGTTCGGTGTAGCAAGAACTGGAGCTTGGCATAAGGCTTTCTTTAATTCATTGAAACTAAGTGTATGTTCAGATGTCCAAGGGAGGACAGTCGATACGGCTGCCTCCTGTGTCGTTAACTGTATCAGTGGCTTAGCTAGAAATGCATACTGAGGAATCCATTGTCTGCAGTAAGAAGTAAGGCCGATAAAAGCACGTACCTCCTTCTGGGTCTTGGGCTGAGGAAGACTCGCTATTAACTGGATACGGTCAGGTGTCAACTGCCTACCCCTCTTGGACAGTAAGTGGCCTAAATAGATCACTTGCTGGACACAGAATTGAAGCTTCGAAGGGGACACCTTGTGCCCCATCTCGGCTAGGAAATACAAGACTGTAAGGGATGCTCGCTCGCAAGCACGTTCAGAACGGGCTGTGATCAGTAGATCATCGACATATTGGAGCAGGGCAGGTCAGTTGGCATGTGAATATTGTCTAGTTGTCTCTTAAGTGCTTGACTGTAAATACTAGGACTTTCTGTGAAACCTTGAGGAGCGCGTGTGAACATATAGCTCCTTCCATTTAAACAAAATCCGAAAAGGAACTGGCTGTCTGGATGAATGGGGACACTAAAAAATGCGTTCTTGAGGTCTATGACTGAAAAAAATGAGGCTTCAGAATCAATGGCTGTCAATAGGGAAGAGATATCTGGGACAACTGGGTACTGGGGAATAATACATTTGTTAAGCTCTCGGAGGTCAATCACTAATCGATATACTGGGGGTGCATTTGGATCAGTACGTTTCATGACTGGAATGATCGGAGAATTACATACATTGGAGTCAGTTTCTACAACCACTCCTTGAGCCATGAGCTCGTCAATAATTTTGGATAAGGCTGCTACAGCCTCAGGTGGCAATCTGTACTGTCTGATTCGTGGTAACACTACACCTGGCTTGAGAGTCACACGATGGGGTGTGATTTGCATGAAGCCAACATCAGTTGGACCTTGTGCCCATAGATGCTGCGGAACATTAGACAATCTCGGATCGAAATCTCGTAATACATAGTGACCCTTGAAGTCACGTAGGAACAGTCGTATTCCCTCTGGGGAACAGCAAATAACTGCACCTAATTCTTTCAGTGTTTTAATACCTAACAAATTTTCTGGACATGACTTCGTAAGTAACAGATCAGTAGTGCGGGACAATGGACCTACTTCTAGAGTAACTGGCTTAGATATCTCATTTACAATAGGCTTTCCTGAAAATCCAAGGGAAACATTTCTAGAGCCTGAGAGCGGAGCCCCTGGAACTTCGGCGTGACTGATGGTGGTCCTACTTGCCCCTGTATCAATCAAAAACTTTCTGTCTTTCCCTAATACTTGACTATGAACATAGGGACCCTCTTGATCTACAGGTATCTCGATGAGAGGCAAGCCTACCTCCCTCTCTAGGCTGTTTCATGAATATGGCTGATACTCTGGATACTCGGACTGTGCATACTGGTACATCTGCTGTGTAACATGCTGTGTTGCAGCAATAGGCTGCGGTGCTGGAACTGTCTGTTGTGCATTCTGTGGCTGAGAAGTCTGTGAAACTTGTTCTTGTCTAGGCGGACGTGGTCTTTCTTTAGTCTTACCAGTAGCTATGTTGTGTTTCAGAACTGCACACTCGTTTATATAATGACCTGGCTGTTTACAATAATTGCAGGTCCCTTTAACGGGAACTGCAGAATGACTGGCTTGATTCGTACCCCTCTTCTGACTGTCTTGAGGAACAGATTGTGCAACTAGTACTTTCATTTTCGTGTCTTTCATACGTTTCCTTTCGTGATCTTGTTCTTCCCTGATTCTATTCTGGTGGTATTGAAGCATCTGTAACATCTGGGACGGGGTATTAGCTTGCCAGGTACTTTCGACTTTCAAAACTCGATTCTTAACTTGTGGACTTGAATTCTCGACTAATTTAGTAACAAAAAGATGAGGGTATGACTCGATACTTGTCTTGAGGCCACTGTTGATACTAAAGCATTTCTCGAATCTAGAATAAAAATCACTAGTGTCTTCGTCTTGTTTCTGTTTACAGGCTGAGATTGCATCCCAGTCTTCCTTTTTAGTGGCTAATAATCTTGGCAAAACTTGTATTAACAATTCTGGTAATTCTTTACATTTCTCTCCAAGACCGGTACCTGGTACTCGTATCTTATCTTCAGCTTCGAGAACTGCCCATTCGATCTTTTTCTCTCCCACCTCCCAATCTTTTTCCTTGAGTTTCTCGTATACCCCTGCGGGCAACAGGACCTTTAACATTTTAATAATATCTGGATACGTGTATTCTCCCATACGGAGCATGTCTTTTAATTCTCGGTGGAACCCTGCTGGATCTTTGTCATGACAGGGAATTAATTTCTTCATCTCTAAGAGTTCCATCTTTGTAATCGGAGTGTAAACAAACACTCGTTGCATTTCACCATCTGTTGTCCTAACTGGGTGTACTTCTCGTAACGGATTCTGTCTGTCTATGTAAAACGGTTTACTTTCTGGAGGTGAGACATGAACAAAATGCGGGTTCAAAAACGTTCTATATTTGTGGCGCTGTTCTAAAATAACACTAATTAAATTGGTACCTAGACCTTTCCATCTATACTGGAGTAACTCGTTCAGGACATCGTGTAACGGACCTGGATCAGAATGTTGACCCTCATACAGAGTAATGAGGTGCTGGATCATATACATACCCACCAGTCGTTGCTCGGCTGGGGGCAGTTTCAGGAACATTTGTGCCACTATTTCGTCTGGAAAAGTGGTAGAATCAGTAATCCATCGGACTGCTGATCGGGCTAGTTCTTGTTCATGCATAGTACTTAACTCACTGTAACCGATTCGTGATTTCAGAATGTGATCGGTAGCTTGAAATACTTGTTCCAGAGAACCTTGTTCTGGTGCTGGATGATGTAAAACTGACTTGTGTTCTAGGCGCAAATGGCGATCTGGAAATCTAGATTTTCCTACATACGCTATTCTAGTGGGATTCTCGTCGTCTACCTCTTCGGTAGAGTCATTTTCTTTCTCGCTTACTTGTGCTGCTTTACGTTGTTCGTGTAACTTTAGTATTTCCTTACGAATTTTCTTGTACATACTCTCTATACTACTGATAGTCTTGTGTTTACCCTCGGCTATATTATCACTCCACCTTGTCAGGATTTTCATTTCGGCCGGATCTTTAGTCGGGGAATCTTGTTCTCTTATTAGACAATTAATCAGAAACTTTAATAACATGAGCTGGATCTCAGCTTTCCTTTGAGACATGGCTTCGCCAATACTTTCTGGATCATCCCCTGTACGGATGAAACGATATATTCTGTCTAGATCTCCTTTCATATCTGGTAGGGTGTCCAAATACCCGGTCACCCGTCTTACACGGATGGAATATATTACTGTACTATCATCACCTGCAACTGGATCATAGCGGCATTCAGTGAGAGCTCGTCGGATGTCTGCAACGGACTTATATTTGGGCGTACGCTGTAACGCACATTCATGTAACTCGGCCAACGTTCTACGTTGGTGCGGTGGTGGGGTACCAGGAGGACCTCCTCCTGCGGCCCCTAAACCGGAATCGTCGACTGATACTCTTCGTGCTGGCAGAGTGGGAAATTGTAATGTTGACTGGACCGGGGGTACCGTAGCGGGTACTCCGGTGACTGGAGGAGCAGGATTTACATTATTTACAGGAGCTGGCGGAACAGGATTTGCATATTCTGGGACTGTGTCGTCCAAATAGGACGAAATAAAAATATCAGCTGCGGTCGGTTTGTGACGTAGCTTAGTCGGAACTAATGGTGGCGGACAATTTCTGGATGCCTCCGGGGTCGCTTTTGGCAAGCCCTCGGCAAGAAGAGGGTACATACCCTTAATAAGGGCATGCCTCTGTCTGTCTGACTGTTCGGTTTTAACTTGTTCACCTATCTCGATTAATTCCTTTTCTTGGGCTCGTTCTAAGGATTCTCTACTTAGTTCTGACTTTCTGATTTCTTTTTCGGTTCTTCTATGAGATTCTTTGCGCCATAACTCGATGGCATCTTTCTGTGACTGTCTGGCTTTCTTTTTCCATAATGCTTCTTCTACTCTCATGATGCACTCGGCATCCCACGTACCTGATACGGGCCATCTATACTTTTCTTCTAATTTCTTGGTATACTCTACCCATAAATCTAGATATAATATGGCACTTATGCCATGCTTCTGATACATAAAATGACCTGGACTGTCCCTAGGCGGGACAGGAACTGCTGCTTCTAGCAGACCTTTTCTGGTTTTTAACTGACGTAATTTCGAGAATAAAGGCATGACTGAACTGTAATCTAGACACAATACAATACACAACGAACACGATAACTACACCACTTTCATACCACGACATTAAAAATACATGAAGAACATTTAAAATAACAGTTCGAACAGAATACTACCTGGAATACTGAAAACAGAATACATGAATTTTCTCGAGAACAGAACTGACTAGAACAGAAACTAGATGCACTGCTGAAACAGTACGAAACTTACCGGTCTCATAAAGAGACACGTCAGGACCCGCATCCACCGAAGTGGACACTTCGTTTTGGGTCTGTGTACCACCAACCCACGGACCAGAGTCAATTAGACTGACCCTGTCTAGATACTACCCCAGCAATGGTACTCACCGGGCAGCAAGAACGGAAGGCCTCGGACTGGACTGGACTGCTTCGACGCCGGACGGACGAACTTCGGACTTCTGTTACGGGTGGGCCTCCGGATACCTCGGACCTTGGACTCTCGGCTTGGGCTCTGGTCGGGACTCGCCGCGTTCCTCCACCGCCTCGTCTGGATGCTGGACCGCCACCTCCGTCTCCTCCGTGGGCCTGAGGGATACTTGAAGCAGAAATATCTGCACGTGCACGGTATGGTTCCGTCACGGCTGCAGAGGGTCAGGGGGCCGGCGTGGCTTCACCGGCGCGTGGGGAAAGGGCAAGTCCCTGTTCGGGCGCCATTATGTGGTATATAAATAAATAATACCGGATCTAGGTTTGTCTGGACATAGCAATAACAGATAGCTCAATAAATAAGAGTCAAGATTCGAGGTAGTAGGAGTTTGCAGGTTTAATACAGCATAAAGGACAGGAACAGGACAACCTGCACGGACAAGATCTGGGATGAGCGCGCTCCAGGATAGGACAGGAAGGAAGGATGGGTGGATAACTTTAATAACAAATGCATAACATATATATACTAAAACAGTTACATTACAGTGAATTACAGTAGGCGGAGCAGTGGGTGTGGTCAATAGCAGTCGCGAAAGATAAGGCATAAAAGTGGGTGTAACAGGGGCGTATACATAGACATGTGATGTAAACGTAACAGAATATGTCATAAATGGGGCGGAAACATGGAGGGGGCTACCTAAGGAGCCGGGACCTCTAACCTAATGGTGCGCGCAAACTGACAATGACGTGTTACTAGGAGAAGCTGGGGGCTATGAACTCTGTGCTAGGAGCAGAGACTGAAGTCTGGAGAGTCAGGGCGACATGTACCTAAACAGTATCTAGTATCTGATGTTTAGAGAACATGCTGATAGAATCCAAAAGTTATCGGGGTAAAGGCTAACAGACTCTAAGAATGGTGCATGCATTATTCTACATGTAGTGCGTGTTGAGGAATATTAAATGACCATTAAATGCAGTATTTCTCTTACATGGAGACGTAAAGGCTAGACAATGACGGAAACTATTGATGCGATTCAGTAGCTTAGGAATGCAGAGAAGGAGGGCTGGACTGATAACTGGAATCATAACATACTCTTGGCAGACTCAGAGGCAGAGCCAGGCTGAGCCGGGCACTGTGAGGCAGGAAGTAAGTGAAGGGTCGAGGATACAGGTGGGGGCTGTATCGCTCCTCAGCAAGGACTCAGAAGACAGGAGCTGAATCTGGTGTCCGGGCCCTTTTGAGGCCTAGAAACGGGGACTTTACAATGAAATAACGTGCACACTGAGAAACGTGGCAACGTAACTTTACATAGGCCTGATACTCGTAGCTTTCACGAAAACTGGAAACTGGCATACTAGTGATGGACACAACTGTAATTGCGTCTTTAATCAAACATGGGGGATACATATGCATATTTAATCATGCACACATAACATAAGATGGAGGACACGTAGGGACACAGAACATGGCAAAATTTACTTTTCCACACCCTCGCCTCAAATACCGGGCGTTCCAGTCCCATAAAGTAGTCTAGTCCAGCCTTCCATGCACACAGGGGGGGGGGGCTCGCTCTCCCTTCCACGCTCAGGCAAGGTCTCTTTTGGCAACTACAAGCCCCAACAATAATAGGTGACGTTTATATATATTTCCACCTACACCCTCCAAGACATGGAGCAACCCTAAGCGAGGGGTGCGGGGAAGTTCCCATCCCAATACCTCTGACAAGCAACTCCAAACGCCGCACCAGAAATTGACCAGCCCTTCACATGACCACACAGTGTGCAGCAGCGTACCTGTTGCAGCCCCACAGCGCAGACACTCCGGAGACCCAATCAGTCCCGCCTTCCACAGCCGCTCTCAAGTATAGTATGCCCTGTGTAAGTACTTGAATTGAATTAGCCTAAGTCGTATGGCAATGGCAGCCCCTCGCTGGGACTCCAGGGCCTCCCTCCAATCCTCCTCATCCAGGGGACCAACATCTCCCTCCCAGACCTCCTTAAGTGGAAGGAGGGTGGTTGAGCAGTGAGTAACCAGTGTTTGATATATTCGGGACACCTTCTTATCTCCAAGGTCACCCATGAATACCTTCGCTTCAACTGGGCTAAATTCCGGGAGGGACTCCAAATTAGTGAGGCTAGATGCTAATGCATGGCGAAACTGCAGGTATCGAAAGAATTGGGTCTTGGGCATGTGGAACTCGGTGCAGAGCTCCTGGAACGATTTGAGGGTGACCCCGGTCAACACATGACCCAGCGACGAGATCCCAATTGCGTCCCAGCCCTCGAATCCCGCCAATGCGGCCAGCGCGGGTAGCCTTCCGTTTTTCCACAACGGAGTCTCTGCCGTTAATCTCCCCCACCAGCCCATGCGACGCAGTGCCTGTCTCCATACAACAAAGACAACTCGCGTGGCACACGGCAATGACCGCCTCAGCCTAGCCGAGTACAGGATCGTATGGAGGGTTTTATCCCCCATCAGCAAGCGTTCCAGGGCATATGCCGGGTCTCCCCTGTCTCCATACCACCATTCATTGAGTACCAGTAGCTGGGAGGCCTGATAATAGGATAATAGGTCTGACGTGGCCAAACCACCACAGTATGTGGACAGGAAGCATGTCCGCAGCACCACCCTGGCAGCGCCCCCAGCCCACAGGAAACGGCCTAATACGGAGTTGACCTGCCGAAACCACCGGGGTTAATTGGATGTGGGTAGCTTTGCAGCTGGTACAAGAGGCGCGGGAGCGCAACCATTTTGAAGATCGCGGACCTACCGAAAATAGTCAGGGGCATCCGGGACCACGTTTTCACATCGGTCTGGACCCTCTCCCATACTGGCACTATGTTACGTTCCCAAGCAATATCCACAGATTCGGTGAGGAACACCCCCAGGTACTTCAAACCTCCGGCCGCCACCTGCAACGCTGATGCCCAGGGATCCGCTGCGGTCCCGCCACCCAGCACCCACAGAGTGGACTTGCGCGGGTTTAGACAAAGGCCCGATACCTCCCCAAATACACGCATAATTTCCAGGACTCGGGCCCCCGATCTGTGTAAATCAGTAAGAAAGAAGAGGACGTCATATAATGCAATTCTATCGGTGAGGTTCCCACTCCACTCAAAGCCCCGCATCTGTGCGTCAATGCGCACCCAAGAGGCCAGAGGCTCCATGGCTAGTGCAAATAAGTATGGGGAGAGTGGACACCCCTGACGGGTCCCCCGGCCAATCCGAAACTCTTCCGAGACCGCCCCGGAGACACGCACCGAAGCAGTGATATCTGTATATAGCAATTTGATGTAGGAAATAAACACCGGGCCCAGATTGAGACGGGGCAGGAGCGCAAATAAATACGTCCAACTAACTGAGTCAAACGCTCTATCAATGTCCGCTAGCAGCAGAGCTGCCCGCCTCCCCGTGGCTCCCGTGGCATCAACTGCCGCCTGCGCTCGTCGGATGTTGTGCCGCGTCGCCCTATGTGGCATGAAGCCGGCCTGGTCGGGGTGGACCAGGTCTGTCACATATGGGAGTAGCCGGTTCGCCAATGCCTTAGCCAGTATTTTAGCCTCTATGTTGAGCAGAGATATCGGGCGATAAGATTCATGTCTGTCCGGGGGTCTGCCCAGCTTCTGAAAGACCACAACTTCGGCATGGCGCCAGCCAGGTGGCAACCTACCCCGTGTTCGCGCCGCTTCTAATGCATTCCGGTAGTGGGACCCCAATTGGAGCTGGAATTTCCTATAAAATTCACTCTGGAAGCCACTTGGCCCAGGGGCCTTTCCGGTGTTGAGCTGTCCCAGTGCGTCTCCTAGCTCCTCCGCCGTAAGGGGAAGGTCCAGTGCTGTTTTGGTCTCATCCGAGACCGCCCTTGGCGGCAAGTCATCGATAAATTTTGCGACTTCATCTGCCGATAGGCTATCCTGCGGGGCATATTGCGCCGTGAAGTAGCGGGCGAAGCTCGCTGCCAGCTTAACCGGGTCTGTAATCGCCACTCCGTCCTCAGCCGTGAGGCCCGGAAGCGTAAGTGGCTGGAACGTACGTTGACACAGCCTATGGAGCATCGTACTGGACTTATCCCCCGACTGATATACTCTACTCCGTGTGGCTAGCCACGCTTGTCTAGCCTCATCGAGTAACACAGATGCATAGGACTGTTGCGCCTGTAGGAGCAACCTTACTGCAATCTCGTCTCCCCCTCCCCGGCACCGCAGTTCCAAGGAGTCCACTAGCGCGGCTGCCTCAGTGATAGCTTCCCGGCGTCGTCGACGGGCTGCCGCACACCACGCGATGTCCACACCTCGTATGGTGGGCTTCATCGCTTCCCAAACTACTACTGCGTCTCCATCATTCACTAGGTTTTCCTGCCAGTAATGGGCTATCGCACCCCGGAGATGCCGGACGTAGTCGGGCTGCTGAAGGTGCCACGAGGACATCCTCCACCGGAACGGTTGCCGTGTCTTAAGCAGGTCGACCCTGACTACCACTGGGGAGTGGTCAGACAACCCTCTCGGCAAAATCCCCGCCTCCTGTACTCTATTCAGGTACACACTGGGCATAAATACATAGTCTAGCCTTGAGAAGGAGCCATGCACCGCAGAAACATACGTGTACTCTCGTGCCCTGGGATGCATATGTCGCCACACATCCACCCAGCCCATCCCCTCCACCATCGCATTCAACCGGGTAGGGGGGGCAGCCGTTAGCGTCCCCCGCAGTCGCTGACGGTCCATACACACATCCATCACTTCGTTCCAATCGCCCCCCAACACTGCCATGGACTCTGGGATGTCCTCCCATACCGCAAACAGCCTCTCAGACAAAGACCACTGCAGGGGGGGAGGGGCGTAGACACTACCAAAAACCACTGGTTCAGTACCCACCATACCTTTGATAAAAATGTAGCGACCCTGTGGATCTGCCCACTGTTTCTCATGAACATAGGCCAACCGGCGATGTACCAAGACAGCAACCCCTCTGGACCCCCTAGCAAACCCGGCATGAAAGACTTGTTGGTAGCCAAACCTCTGTAAACTAAGCACTTTTGTTCCCAGCAATAATAACACATCTGCAGCTTCCCTCTTCCCCCATCGCAAAATCGCCCCTCGTTTGATCTTGTCGAGCATCCCCCTGACATTCCAGGTTACTACACACATGGACTCACTAGGGAGCCCTGGAGGCGCTTCAGCCATAATCAAGTGGGACTGACCAAGTAGACCCCCTGCGCCACACCCACACACTTAGCATCGACATCAAGATATCAGAGACACTCAGATGCAGTCCCCCCCACCCACCCCAAGTCCCCCCCACAACAACAACCCCCCCACCCACCTTTACTACACCTAGCCCCAATTCTTCCCTTCCCTCCCCTCACCCCGCGCCCCCCACCCCTATACCTCATAGAACTCTGAAGTACCTGTCGCGGCATGGGCAGCCTCGGGCCCAGAACAGAGGACCCAGGGCCAACCATGCCAATGGATCCCAACCCCCTGGAAAACAGTTGAAACATCCCACCCCCAGTCAACTCCCACTCTAGTAAGAGGTTGGTAGCCCCTAATGAGTAGCCACCCGAACCCCACCCCGCAATCCCACACATGTACAAGATACCATTCCAAACTAGCAACAGAGGCAGTGGCTATGCATCTAAGTGATAGACCCCGGCCATGTGACTCCCCTCAGCAGGAGCCCGTGATATCAACTGAGAAGTATAATTCTCCCTAGGCCCTCAATGGACTTTTCCAGAGTGATCAGAGTCAACGGTCCCACTATCTTGTGTCCCACTGACTGAAGCGGACCGCTTCCGCGATCTGGACCTCTGGTTCCTCCTGTTCCGAGCCGGCTGGTCTCCACGTTCCTGCGACGATCCTCTCGAATGGCCTGGGTTCAGTCCCGGCTGGGCATGTGGCCTGACCCTCACCGTTTCGTCTGTCCATTTGAAGACGTCCTCTGGGGTGTCGAAGAAGAGTGTTCGCGACTGGAAGACCACTCGCAGGCGGGCCGGATATAGCAAGGAGTACTGGATTTTCAGACCTCGTAGTTTCGCCTTGGCGGCTATAAAGAAATGGCGCTGTTTCTGCACGAGCCTGGTGTAATCAGGGAAAATCATGATCTTCTGATTCTCAAACAAAATGGAATCCCTGGTCCTCGCTTCCCGCAAGATGGCGTCCCTATCATGGTAATTCAAAAGTCTAGCTATCACTGGTCTGGGCCGTGGGGTGTGGTCTGGACGCCGATCGGGATGGCGGCCTGAGCCTGTAGCTCCGCACCCGATCCCGCAAAACATCCTGAGATCTTCGCACACCCGCTGTTGCTGGTGTGGGTGTACTGGGCGGACCACCGGGGCAACGGTAGAGTACGGTGGCGAGAGGACGAGCGCCGAGAAACACTCTAAGACCCGATCCCGGAGCCCGGAGACGCTGGAGGGTGAAGCGCAAGATGGCGGCGACCCCGGAATAGGAGAGCTGCGCTACGAGGGGCATAGCGAGGACGGCTGGCGGCGGTGACGAGTGGAGCGTGGCCACTGTGATCCCTGGGCTATCGGTGAGATAGGAGGCGGGGAGCACCCGTTGCTGCATGGATGCTTGGCGGGCCGGGAACCGCTCCCCCGGTGCTGGCGATGGTGGCCGTCTGAGGGAGGAGTCACCCACCATCCGTGGACTTCGGGAGAAGGGACCGCGCAGCCCCGCACTGTAAGGAGCAGACGACAGGGGCACATCGGGGGAGAGACGCGTGGAGGCCTGCTGGTTCCTGCGCCTGGCCCCGAGCGCGACAGGCGGCCCTGCATGACTGCCCTCGAGTGAGGAGACGACCCTCGGGGGCGATCGCTGAATACCGGGAGGAGCGGACCTGGGCGGACCCCGAGAATCGGCAGGAGCAGCGAGGGCGCGCAGACGGACACCGGCGTGCTGGCTCTGCGAGCGTGTACAGGAGCAGCCAGGAATTGCAAAGGTAGCACAGGGAGATAGGTCCCAGTGGGATACGGACTGCCACCACCTTTGGGGACTGCACGCCCGATTTCTCCCGGCACTGCCCTGCATAAACTGGTACTTATTGTTGTCCCCTTCATTCATGACCTGCACATCCCCTGATTTGGCCCTGGAGAGCGCGTGTTAGGGGCAGCGAGAGCGTAACGGAGGTGCGGCCCGGGATCCCAGGGGTCATTACTAGAGACCGGCCAGCTGCGGACGCCGCCCGCCTACAGTGGGGCGAGACGGGGTGCAGGCGGCCATTTTGAGTACAGGAGGTGGATCAGGAGCCGCAAACGGCTTGGCACTGGTGACTGAGGACTGACCCCCGAAGACGCGATTGGGTCGCCTGGTCGACGAGAGGGGCCGAGAAGCTACCCTTGATCAGCGAAGGGGACTAGGGCCAGGAACAACCTCTGGGGCGAGCCTGTGACAGCGCTCACGGAACGCAAGATGGCTGCCGGGGGTGGGGACTTGAACACGAACCAGGCGACTATTTCAGAATCGGATGGCGGAACCCTCACTGACCCGGAGGGCTCGGCTCAGGAGCAAAGGTTGAATAGACGGTTGGATGGGATACTGAAAGCGATAACTGCGACCAAGGAGTCCCTACACCAGGACATCGCGCAGGTGACCACAGGACTGGGCCTCTTGAGAGCGGACCACGCTAAGATTACCGACAAGAGTGAAGGACAATGTGGCGCTGCTCCAGGAACTTAAACCGGCGGTAGTGACTGCGAACACAAACTGACCGATATCCTCGATCGATTAGCAAGGCTGGAGAAGCGAGCGGAAGACTCCGAGGGCCGCAATAGGAGGAACAACGTTCGGGTAGTGGGTCTGCCAGAAAATGTTGAGGGAGAGGACGCAGTCGCCTTCATGGAGAACTGGTTTAAGACGGTCGTAGCCCCGGAAGGTTTGTCCCCCTACTTCTCCCTGGAACGAGCCCACAGGGTCCCGGCTCGCCCGCCCTTGCTGGGCCGCCCACCCAGACCGATGGTGGTCCGACTGCTGCATTTTAAAGATCGGGACCTGCTGATACAGAGAGCACGTTCGGCGGGGCCCTTCCAAGTGGACAACAGCTCAGTCACGGTCTTCCCCGACTACACGCAGGAGGTCCAGAGACGCCGGGCCTCGTATCTGGCTGTGAAAAAGGAACTGAGGGACGAGGGTATACAATATTCCTTGCTCTTCCCGGCCAAACTAAGAGTGATAATGGACGGCACGACTCAATTCTTCCAGACCCCGGACGAAGCGTGGTCATGGCTCGAGCTGTATCGGGCTGGTACGGACCGCAAAGGAACGGGTACAAGAGAGAGACAGAAAAGGGTCTAGACGCGAAAATCGCAGCGTATCCGCAAGAGAAACCAACTCAAGAGGGCCCTGCGGGACGACCAGATGGCGGAGGACAGGAGGGGTGCTTTGGCCGCAACAGCGACCATCACGGGCTCACAACAGGAAAGGTTATCCGTGGGCACGGACTCTGGAGCAGAAGGAGGGAAGTCTGGCTGTTCGAGCAGTAACGGCACCCCCCCCCACCTAGCGCCTTGAGACCCTACGGGTGAGTAGTGCGCTCTATAAATGACTTGATTGATTGATTGATTGGAGGTGAGCTTTCAGATGTTGATAGCGCCGGAGGGCCGACAGTCACACCGCAGACGGCAGACGGACTATTCAACGAATAACGATCAATGTGAGAGCCATGTAAGTTATTCCTGTTGGGATAGACTGCCCTGGTGCCCGGCTCGCTAGCGGGTGTTGTGTTGAACTGCAGTATGGGATCAAGCGAGCGGGGCAGGGCCCTTGTCTGCCCCTGGTTGGTTCTGTTCCACCCTCTTGTTGCCCTTAAGGATTTCTGTAGTGACGACTGCAGAGTAGTGTCATGTGTGTTGTGTTAAATGTTTGGATGGGGGCTGATGACGAGTTGTTAGGTCCTGTTCTGGGGAGTGGGGTTGGGGGAGTTTATGGGGCTGTTTTGAGCGGGGGATTTTACTGCACTGATGTGGGTGGCCGGTTGGCACTGTGGAGGGAATGGGGAGTTGGCTGCAATGGGATCGGTACCTGATTTGAAGTGCCTCACATGGAATGTCCGGGGACTCCGCACAATGTCTAGGAGATACAAGGTACACGCTCATCTAGTAAGGCGGGCGTACAGATTGCACTACTGCAAGAAACCCATTTAACCAAGCAAGAATGTACAGCACTGCAGAGGAGATGGCATGGTCAGGTGTTCGGCACCACGTACTCGGGGTTTGCCCGGGGGGTATTGATATGGGTTAGAGCGGGGATCCCGTTCCAGGCCACGAATCAGCTGGTGGACCCAGAGGGGCGGTATGTAGCAGTGGAGGGGAGGCTTTATGGCCAGGATGTGGTTTTGTGCAGTGTCTATGCTCCCAATACTGACCAGGCACGATTCCTGGACGGCTTGACGGGCTCACTGGCACACTTCCTAGCAGGCCCCATCATACTGGGAGGGGACTTTAATTCGATTACTGATGTGTCATTAGATAGGTCGCACCCACCATTGGCAGATTCGCCGGTGCGTAGGCTAGCCGCCCACAGGAAAGACTGGCAGGAGAGATGGGGCCTTATTGATGTGTGGAGAGAACAGCGTCCGGACTTTAGGGACTATTCCTTCTTGTCGGCTATGCATGCGTTACATGTTAGGATAGACTCCATCCTCTGTAGCGGCCCCTTGGATGCCATGATAACCCACACGGAATACCTTACTCGAACCATTTCCGATCATAATCCCTTACTGATGACGGTGCAATGGCAGAGGCCGAGGTCAGCGATCCCGACGTGGAGACTGTGGCCGGACACATTGGAAGACCCGGTGTTCAGTGACACGGTCCTCCAGGGCATAGAGAACTACTTTGCTGAAAATGCGGGGACGGCTGCCACTAGGTCGATTGAATGGGATGCAATGAAGGTGGTGGTGAGGGGCGTATGCGTGGGCAGATTCCCGAGTGAAAGGACGTCAGTACTGTCCGATCTAGAGAAGGCAGAATGTGTGCTGAGAGACTTAGAGTTACGTAGGCCGGAGAGTCCTGACTTGCAGGAGCAATTGCTAGAGGCGAAGGAGTTGGTTGCGACTGAAACGGAGCGTCTACGATGTTACGACCATAAGCTCTATCTCACCAAGGTACACGCGGAGAGGGATAAGGTGGGCACACTGCTTGCTAGACTCGCTTCCCCAGAACCGAGGGGATGCCCGATCATGAGTATTGAGACGGAGACCGGGGAACTGGTCTACTCACAGGCAGCGGTCTTGCGGCGTTTTCAATCGTATTACGCGAGCTTGTATGCGAGTCAGCTGGGAGAGGCGAGCTCTGCGATAGGCGACTACCTGGACACTGTTAATATCCCAGAGCTGGAGGAAGGGGTAGCAAAGGGCTTGGGTGGCCACATAACGCTGTCAGAGATACGGGTGGCCATCAAACAGATGGCCAAGAATAAGACACCGGGGGTGGATGGTCTGCCGATCGAATTTTATGTAAAGTATGTGGATACGCTGGCGCCCAGGCTCTTGGCGGTGTACTCGGAAGCCGTATCGCTGGGGCAGCTGCCCCAGTCAATGAGGGAGGCCCTGGTGGTACCACTGCTGAAGCCAGGTAAAGAGTCCTCTGATGTGAAGTCGTACAGGCCACTGTCCATGCTGACGGTGGATTATAAGATCCTGAGCTGTATATTAGCGACTAGGTTGCTGCCGCACATGACCAAGCTGATACACAGAGACCAAGCCGGGTTTATTCCCAC
Organism: Lissotriton helveticus; assembly: GCF_964261635.1. Lineage (NCBI taxonomy): Eukaryota > Metazoa > Chordata > Amphibia > Caudata > Salamandridae > Lissotriton > Lissotriton helveticus. Next base: position 1,098,564,222 of record NC_136063.1, on the reverse strand, counting down.
CAGGAGCACCTCCATGAACATCCGGCGCTTGATCTGCTTACTGGATAGTGCACGAGATTCGGAGCAGAGATCGGCTGTGCTATCGGTGGACATTGAGAAGGCCTTCGATAGCCTCGAGTGGCAATACCTAGATAGGGTGTTGGAGAAGTTCGGCCTGGGGGACGGCTTTGGACGATGGACGAGGCTCCTCTACTCCTCTGCAACGGCAAGGGTGCGGTTGGGGACTGTTATATCCCCTGCTTATCCGGTGCATAGAGGGACGTGACAGGGTTGCTCGCTCTCCCCCCTGTTGTTTGCCTTAGCAATGGAGCCGCTGGCGGTCCAGGCAAGGACAGGGGCTTGGTACTCTGGGATTGAGCATGGAGGGCTTAACCATCATATCTCGTTATATGCCGATGATCTATTGCTGTACCTAGAAGATACTGGAGGGGCGTTGGAGGGAGCGGTAGAACTGTTGTCACGCTTTGGTGAGCTATTTGGCCTCAAAGTGAACTGGACTAAAACTTGCGTTTACCCACTACGGGCGGACACGCCATGCCCCCCTCTCGCAGTAGAGGTAGTCTGGGAGAGCGCTTGCTTCACCTATCTAGGAGTCCGCGTGTACCACGATGCTGCGAACCTACTGGATGGAAATGTAGGGCGCTGTATACGAGCTCTGAGGGGCTGTATGTCTTTCTGGTCCTCCCTCCCGCTGTCGGTACTGGGCCGGGTAGCACTGTTGAAGATGGTGGCTTTACCAAAGCTGTTCTATTATTTCCGCACCCTCCCGATATGGATACCCCAACGGATTTTCAAGGAATTGAGAACTATGATTATCGACTTCCTTTGGGGATCTGGGAGACGAAGGGTAGCATTGGACACTCTGATGAGATGCAAACAGGAAGGAGGGATGGCGGTCCCCGATTTTGAGTTGTATTACTTAGCAGCACAACTGCAAGTATTGACGCAAAATATTGCCAGAGAATTCCGGGGCCCGGACCAGGAACGTGGAAAGGGTATCCGGAGACACATCTTATCATTTATAGTTCTGCAACAGAGGCTGGAGTTGAGAGAACTAACCATGGAGGAGAGGACTCTCAGGTTATGCTGGCACAGGAGCTTGAAACGGGCGAGGGCTGCAAAACCATATGCCCCGGAGATCCCCATAGGGATGTTGACAGCGCTACCGCATGGAGGCGACTGGTCCCCATTGCTGGAATGGGAAGAATCGGGCTTACACATGATGGGGGACTTATACCGGGATGGGACGTTGGTCCCCTTTAGGGTGTTGCAGGAGCAATTTGGTCTCCCGGATGGGAGCTCGCTCTTACATGCGGCGGTGGTTGCGGCAATTCGTAAACACTGGCAGGGGGGGCTGACGGAACCGAACACGACAATGGCCTGTCAATATGTGGTGATGGCAGCGGGTACTATCAAAGCGGTGACCTGCCTCCAATCCCGCATGCTTCGTGAGGGACTGGAACCCCTGACAACATTGAAGGCTAAATGGGAGGGAAGCATAGGCAAGCCCATCCCGGACGCGGTGTGGGACCAGGTACTGGAGCGGACATGGAAGGGCAGCAGAAATGCGCTCTTCCAACAGGTACATTTCTTTGTACTACATAGGGCATATCTGACCCCGGCAAAGATTAAACGGTACTTTCGGGTACAGGATGCGGTGTGCCCGAGGTGTTTAGAGCCAGAGGTTGAGTTAGACCACTTGCTATGGGGCTGCCCGAAACTGGGGTCGTATTGGCCTGCAGTGGGAGAGTTGTTGAATGTGGTCACGGATAGAGAGGTGGAGTTCAATATGGCGGCTTGCTTATTGCTCTGGTTCCCTCATACGGCCAGGACAAAGGTCACGAGCAAATTTATTGACCTGGGGCTCATTCTGGCCCAGAGAGAGATTACCTGGAACTGGAAATCCAAGGAGGGTCCGTCGGTTAGGAGATGTATGAATGAGATGCTGAAATGGTCCAGGTGTGAAAGTGTGATTAGAATGCGACAGGCCGCCAGAACGGGCAACGAAAGAAGCTTGGAGATGGCAAGGGCTTGGGAGACGACTGTGCAGGCTTTGAAAGACTATATGACAGAGGAAACAGAGTAGGGGTGTGCGGCATGTGGCATCCCAGGAGGACCTGAGGTATAATTGCATTCACCCGATTAGCAGCGAACCCTTGTTTAGAGCCCGCGATTTCCACCCACATCAGCAGCAGTAGCAGTTGGGGGGAGGGAAGGGGGGGGAGGTATTAGAGGATCACTGTAGGAACAGGTGACGAGCCAGCAGTAGTGTGCTGAGATTGAAGTACAACGAACAGTGGTTAATGGGCCACACGCCCCGGGCACACATAGCGGATTTCTTAATGGCCATGGGGAACTACACCCGCGGGTGGGCACGAAGGTAGGCCTGGTGCACTGATCACTGGTGGGGCCGATAGGGCACACGCGAGAGAGCGGGCTGTCATTAACGGTGAGGTGGGGATGGGAGTTTGGGGTGAAATAAAAGCGGATTTCGTATTATGTTGTTGACCGGACATCTCTTTGAAATGATCACCGTGACGTCTTGATAGAAGGTAATAATACGCCGCCCAGCCTCCGGGATGTGGGCTGAAAGGCTGTGTGCAAACCTATGGCTGTTGAAGTGTCTTGAGAAGTCATGAGTGTGCAGGTTGACCAATATCGATGTTTATTTTTTGTGAATCTGCAATAAAAACATATTTAAAAAAAAAAAAAAAAATCACTGGTCTGGGCCGCTCACCCTACGGTGGCCTCTGTGTCAGGGCTCGATGGGCACGCTCAATTACAAAGTAATTGGAGAGAACCCCCGGGGGCAGCCAGCCCTCCAGCCACTGGGATAGAAACAGTTCCATGTTCCCTTTCTCACACCTCTCCGGAAAGCCAACGAAGCGGAGGTTGTTTCTGCGTGCGCGCCCTTCGGCATCCTCCACCCGGAGCGCAAGGCCCCTTTGAATGTTTTCCATCGCCGCCATTTTCTGCTTCAGGGACCCGACGTCGTCCTCAACCACCGAAATTCTGGATTCCGCCTCTGTAATTCGTGCCACTGCATTCCGCAGGTCTTGACGCAGCAGGGTTACATCCGCACCCACCGCACCAATTTTGGCATCCAGCATGTCCCTGGATTGGGTGATCGCTGCCATAAGCGCCGCGTTATCCGGCCCCGCTCCATGCCCTCCTCCAGACGGCCCGGGCCCCCCACTGGGCCCTGTAAATTTATCAATGGTCCCCTGTTTGGAGGGACCACCGCCACCTCTGGTCATGTCAGCAGTCTACCTCTGGGCCGCTTATAATAAGGGTGGTAGTACCAATTCAAACTCCTTGCACCTTCAGTAGTGTTCAAGATAGGCCAACCCGGCGTTTCTTCCGCCCCGGGGTGTAGATGTCCCCTCCGCCGCCCCCACCGGTACTGGTGTGGCTCCTTGGTTGAAGTGAGATATTGTGTCCCTGACCAGTCTTAATTAGGCCCCGGGACCAGCACCCACTTCGTTGGCGTCCTCGTGGTCCCACAGCCTCGTGGCTAACCCACTTCTGCCCGTTCCACACCACTTTGCCGAGCTCTGCGGGCCCCACTCGCTCCAGCGGCCTTCCTCCCCTGACCAGCCACTGATGACACCGGTATTGGGGCCCCAGGGGAGTCACTCACAGTTCGTCGTCCGCCTCAGGGCAGCGCCAGGCACAGGCACGATCCTCGCAGGTCCGTCCAGCTACACACCAGTCCGCCGTCAGAGGAAGTCCAGCAGCGTAGGCCCAGGCGCCTGGGCAAGGCCACACACCAAGGGTCTCAGCTCCCCAGGCCCTGCCGTGCTTCAGCTGCGGCCGAAAAACAAATGCCGACCCCAATGGGCGGGGACCACCAAACTCGAGGCCCCGGCTGCACAGGATCGATGTAGGCTGCTGCTCCCCTCGGGTGTCCTCCGTGCTCCGATCACCACGTCCACCACTGGCGGGGCAATCAGGGGCACGCCTGTCACTCCTCCGTCACCAATAGGTTCCAGGCCCAGGGAAATTGTCAGCCCGGCTGGCCCACTTCAAGGCCCTCCGGCCAGGAGGCGCCAAAATCGAGGCCCCAGCTTCGCCGCCCCGCACCAGGCCTCACGCCACCTTCGGCGATCTAGCCGCACTGAGCAGTCCAGGAGCACGGCTGTTCGCACCGGGGGACTCCCAACACCTTCGGCCACACTTGCCCCTCAAGCGGTCTGCAATTCGGGTTCGGGGGCAAGGATAATCGGTCTGATTTATATCGGGCCGGCGGGAGCTCTAGAAAGCTGCGACCGCCATCGTCGCACCGCTAAGACACGCCCCCGCCAGCCCCAATTTTAACTCACTATCACGTCTACACACTTGTACTGTCCCCATACCCGCTCTTTACCAAACGGCTGTTGGAAAAAGATCTCTGGTAAAGTGCCCCTCTTTGAGGTGAGCCGATTGGGTATTGCACCGCCGACCCAACGAGGAGCAGCCCAGATGATGAAGCATGACAACTGCAAGTGTGTGTGAGGGCATTAAAATCCAACATATGGATTTCCCCTGTAACTCCTAGTGAAACACAGTGGTTCCGAATTCTTTAGTGACTGTCAGAACCCCTTCAAGAGGAACAGCGCCACAAATCTTTCTTTGAACATTTCTGATGTGCCAGAAAATCCCACATAGGTTCAAGAAATTATTTAAAATCGAAGCTTGAACCCCTGCCTTGTTCACTTTATCTGTTTTTTACAAAGATCAATATCAATTTGATGTAAGTATCAAAAAATTGATCAATGATGGACGTGCTGTTTCTGATTGATGGAAAGATAATGGGATGCTCTCAGACTCATTTTGGATCAAATAATTCTTAAACATTGATCTCAGCTTTTACATAGGAAAAGCCTTCTCTAGCTACACTAGCATAAAATGAATAGGCAAAGCAAAGGCCATAGAAGGGAAAGGTTTTGTCACACAGACAACTGGTACAGCATGGACCGCAGCAGTACATAATTGTCTCGCACAGACACGCAACAGGCACTCAATCACCAGAAGCAATGAAAGCTTTGCACAGGTAAAGCTCAGGGAGAAGTTGGGGAATCTGTTCTCAATATTACTACTCTGCAATTTGGGCACTAGGATGCCATATCTGTTGACTAACTATCACTTAGAAATTATGAGCAATCTTAGTTCCAAAGTGGCCTCCTGGCCCAGCATGCTTTTGCAAACCTTTCACACGTAAGCAATCTGAAATCTTGGCAGCTATGCAGATTGTGCACTTTTGTTTAAGTATTCATGTTAATCACAGCTAGTGAAGGGGCTGTGATTAACATGAATACTTGAAAAAAAGCACGCAATCTGCCTCGCACCGTGCTTTACTAACAAATGAGTACAGTAAGTTTAAAAACAGGGCATGTGCTTTCAGAATAAGTTGAAAGTACACGCTGTGTTTTTAAACTTGCTGTACTCTTTTGTTAGTAAAGCGCGGTGCAGGGCAGATTGTGTGCTTTTTTTTAGGTATTCATGTTAATCATAGCTTGTGAAGGGGCTGTGATTAACATGAATACTTAAACAAAAGCACACAATCTGTCCCGCACCGCGCTTTACTAACAAAAGAGTACAGCAAGTGCCAACAACCCCAAGCCGAGACAGTATACCTGCACTCCCAACTCTTGGTCTGTCCACACCGCATCCAGAAAGTGCCCTTTTTTCGAGCCGCTCGTTTTTTTAAAGCAGCAGCATGAAGTCTCTGGCGGGATGTCCTGTGTGTGTGCGCGCGCGCTCCACACACATTGCAGTGCGGGCTCGCGGGAAGAGAATTGTGTGCGCGCACAACTTAAAGGCAACAGTGTACGTGAGTACAGATTTACACCACATTCCTCAATGGTTGTGGCTCCTTTTCAAGTATTTAAAGGAAGAGTTGCAAACATTGAGTTAACACCTCTTGGGTCAAAATTAAAAGTTCTGTGGAGGATGAAAGTGTTGGAAGCTCAGAGGAATGGAAAAAAGAGAGAGAAACAAAATTGAGAAAATATGGTTTGGTGTCAGAAGAGCTGTGAAGAACAATGAGGTGAATATTGGAGATTGGGTAAAGATCAAGTCACCAAGAAATATGGGAAAACTCCAAGTTCAGTCAACCATTCAGAGTCATCAATATTTTTAAAAACACAGTGAAAACCAATGACCACAGAGTTTGGAATTTGAGTAGGATTGCCAAATTTCAATCCAATGGAAAGTAGGGACTGAAACAGGTGTTAAACAAGTCAGTGTTGGTAGACCACAACATACAGAAAAGTCCCACTCCAGTTACAGGATTGTATTTGTTGAAAACTCTGATTTTTAGTGGTCTGTTTTGTTGCGTTCTATTTATTTATTTATTTTTAGTTTAAGTATCTTTCATTATTTGTGAAATATTGGGAGGGAGGTGATGTGGTGTTCAGTATTTAACCTGTGATACAGTGTGTTGGCATCCAAGTGATGGTGCAAGGAACTAAAAATGTGGGTGGTTGCCTAGTGGGAATACATTCTTTGGTTAGATGGCAGCTGGATTAGACATTGGATGTGGATGGGGTCTGTACTTTGGAACGATTAAAAAAGAAACCTACTTCTTAAGAGACAAGGAGCCGTTGTCATCTTCATTTTCAAAGGACCTTGTTACACCACTCCTAGCGCATGCTATCCTGTAACTAGGGGAAGCCTTCTGTGGTACTTGGGACTATGTAAGCTTGATAGTATGTCAATATCGGCTCTGGGACAAAGAAAATGAAAAAAAAATCATGGAGAAAAGGAATAACTTGAATAACCACAGACCCCACTTTGCTAAACACCAGCAACACCTGAGCTCCCAGATCCAAATCTTTAACTAACTTTGAATTGCATCCCTTTTCACACCTAGGGGCTTAGTGTACTATCTGTGTAATCCCCAGCAGCCCAAGCGAACAACATCTCTCACTTCTTTCGGATATCAGTGTTAAGAAACCAGTAGCACTGAGAAAACCTTTTAGACTGAAAAATAAGATTGAGGTGCCGACCCTATATTACATTCAGGGTCCATGCATACTATCTGTATCACGTCCATGGGTCTATGCAGTGAGGCTTCAACCCTGTATTACAGCCGGGGAAAAGTGATGGAGCAAGGTTTCATATGTACAGAAACTTGCTTGGACTCAGCCCTCTCGAAATAACATTTAACATATTAATCAACATTTTTTGTTTACTAATATTTGCATTACACAACATATTTAGTATCTAGGGGAAGCTTTACTATGTGCCTTTAACAGTAACCAGAGTGCCTTAAAATGGCCGCCGAAAATGCGGGAACTCTTCTGCGCATGCGTCTGCCACATCTACCTGGGGTGACGTATCTGTGCTTTGGTGGGAACTTTTTGCTTCTGCGCACTAGTGCCAAAATGGCCACTTCATGTCTCACACATTTAAGCATCTGCTGCTGCTTGTACTAAACTTTGTTCTTTCTGCTTAACTGTTAATGCTATAGTATAAATAAAGTAATGGGGTTAGAGTAGAGATAAGTGGTATATAGTGCAGTCATTTATTTTTGTATTCTATTTTGTTTTTCTTTGACTTTGTTAGTATCTCGTATTTGAGCCCAAGAGTGACACAAACTCATATTGAAAAAAATGCGTCTGCGCAGATGATCCCTGAAAATCCTGAAGTCACTGTCATTGAATGCCTGCCAACACTCATCTTACCCACAATGTTCCTGGGAAACTGTACATTTGACCTCAGGAAAGGAAGAGAAACGAACTGTATCAAATTGAAACCAATATTGCTGGGTGGAATAAAAGTGCATCGGGAAATAAATTATGGGCGGGAACTTGATAAATATAATTCAATGAGAAATTACCTCATCTTAGTATGGTGTGATGACCTCTCCTCATCTTTCTGACCAATCACTGAAGGGGAATACATAGATTTGCAACATTTAAGGGTGGTACATTGCCCTAGAAATGGTATAACTAAGGTAGGTTTAGTTAGAGATAATTGTCCGACTTGTCCGAGTAGCTAACCTGTCACTGACCCAACGCATGCTGTAGGAGATCGAGAGCAGAGGTGCTGGCGGAGCACTCTGTCAGAAGAATCGAGGTGTTGCTGAGGGAAATTTATCGATTTCCCAGTTGGGGTACCTAATTTGGCTTAGAGAGGTGTGTGACGCTGGCGTTGCACTTAGTGGAGGTCACCTGTTCTGCACCTGTCCTGACGCGTGGGCATCTGATTAGTCGGGAGCCCTATCTTTGCCCCAGCCCGTGGCCAGGGTTGGTCCTCACATCATTCTAGGTAAATATAATCCATGTGGTATGTCCTTGTGCTATTTCCTTTTCTCACCTTTCCCTGGTACCAATGTCTAAAGGTGTCACTGTGATTTCTTGCAAACTTTATGTTCTATTAATCATATTCTTACTTGTAAAATTTATGGTCACTGTATTATGGACAAAGACTCATCAAAACTTGCATAGATAAAGTGTTGGTAAAGTTGGTACATGCCAGATTTCTGTCAGTGGCATTGTGCGTAGGTTGAATGTTTGTGCTTCTTCCTAGTTTGCCATACGCCAAATGCTGGGTGCTAAGGATCAGATGTGGTCTTTTAACCTCTGACAGCTGCTTCAGGACGGGGCTTTGCCCTGTGGATTCAGCAGAACTTCCAATAAATTGTGGTGTCTGCTCACCTTCCTTGATGTAAATTTGTCTGGGCGGAGTCTCCTGCCTTCGGCTGCAGTTGGGCTCGAAACACCAATCTCTCCTGGCTGGCTCACAAAAATGTTTCTAGAATATGAATTTACCTTGAGAAAACAAAGACAAGAGGAGTTTGGCAAAACAGGAAAAGTTGGTTTAATTAAATACTTCGTACGGGAATATAGCTTACAGAAACGGGTCTGAGGACTGTCTCAAAAGTACAATCAATCCATGTGATTTTTATACAGTTGTGGGTGTCTTAAAAGTATTTCAGGAGATCCTTGTTTAGTAAAACAATGTGGGCAGTCTCTGTAGAGTGGTACATAAATGTCCCTGTTAGAAATGAGGGTCTCTAGTTGGCAGAGGTAGGTACCTCTGTTCAAGTAGGTACCCTTCTTCCTAATCAGTGTAAGGGAGTTACATTCCTAAAATAACTCCTGCTCACCCCCTTAGCTTGGCACGAGTAGTTAGGCTTATCTCAGAGGCAGTGTGTAAAGCATTTGCACATAACCAACAGTAATAAAGTGAAAGCACTACAAAAGAACACCACACCAGTTTAGAAAAATATCCAATATTTTTATATATCCAAAACAAGACCAATACGATAAAAATCCAACATACAGTGCTTTATAAATATATACTTTGCAAGATATCCATAAAATTGCAGAAATACCTAAAAAACACAATTTGTACGAGTCGGTACCTCAATCTGGGGCTACCGCGATGCTGAAAACAACAGAGTCTAACCGTTCCAGACGACCACGTCGGTACGGGCCAGCGAAAGCGTGCACAGCATTGGTAACATTACCTTTCTCGTTACAGCTGGCATGGTGGTGCGAGCAGGTCATGGCAACTGATGCAGTTGTGTTGCAAAATGGAAGTGGTGCAGGGCGCGGTGCCCTTTTGATGCGGTGCAGGCAGCGGCTCAGTGACGATCATCCGGATGGTGTTGGTGGTACCAAGGCTTACAGTGCAGGATGAGGCGGTGCTCGATGCGGTGTTGGCAGGTTGCGGTGCAGGCGACAGAGCCGATTGGCGGGACCTCTCATCGGTCAGCCCAGACTACTGTGGGGGACGAGCCGTGCGTCGGGAAACTTCAAGAGGTGTCCCCACCCACGATTCGGTCAAGGGTGTCAAAGTCAGCAGCAGCGATGACGTTGGTGAGACCAAGATGGCGAAGTGAAGTGAAGCGGTGCGGGGTGCGATGCCCACAGCTCACGGTGCAAGCAGTGGCTCAGTGCCAGTGGCGGAGTTTGTTGGTGTGACCAGGGTTGCGGTGCGAGATGCGGACGGTGCCTTCTGGGGTGCCATCAGAAAACAGAGCCTGCGACTGAGTCAGTTTCTTTTCCCTTGTCTTTGGCAAATCTAACAGCGGTTTCAGAAACTGTACCCATAGGTTGATGATGTCTTTGCAGTCCCTGAGATTTCAGAACAGGAGGTAAGCTCTACTTCAATCCCTTAGAGATACTCAGCAAAAGTAAAAGAAAGTTCAGTCCAGTCCTTTTACTGCCCAAGGCAGAAGCAGCAACTGCAATCGAACCCAACAAAGCAACAACACACAAAGGGGCAGTACTGTTCCAGCTCTGCTTCTTGGCAGGTTCCTTGATTCCAGCCAGTTCTAAAGTTCTGGGGTCTGAGCCCCAATATTTAGACTCAAAAATCCTTTGTTCTGTCAGGCAGAGAGTGTCTCTGCTTAGTACAAATCAGTTCTGTCCTCTCTGGCCCAGCTTCCTGGCAGGAGGTGGAGACAGCATTGTTCAAGGCAGACCAGGCCCATTCAGGTGCAAGGAAATCTCCTCCCACTACTCATAATGCAGCCCAGGTCTATTCAGCCCACACTACGTGGTGAGCCAGGTGAGTTAAGCTTTATCGTGCTTCAGATGTATCACTCTCTGGTCGTTGAGTGTGGCGGGTATGAGAAGAAGGTAGCGTCTCCTGAGTTAGGAGGCGTCCCCCTGACCACTGCTGGTCGCGAAACGCGATATAATAAGTTTGTATTAAAGATTTAAACCAAAGTGTAAACCAGGGTCTTCAAAGATTTATTGTTAAGAAGATATTTGTTCCATCATATCGCAACTCTGTAGAGCCAATTTAAATGCATCTGTGTATACATTTCCACATCTCCCAATGCATTTCGGGCATTGTCTGCCCTTCGTCAGGGGAAAATCTATGCAATAAATAAATAAAGCAATGATATCATGGGCAACAAACCTAAATCGGCGTGCCTACACCTTCACCCAGGTGAAAAAAGAAGGTGTAATGAATTGGTAATCAATGGAGCACTAAACCGTGCTCGCTCTCATATCGACGAAAGGCATCCAAAGTTTGTTGTGCAAACTTACTATGTCCTCAAAAGAAGTGAGTGATGGCCGAGAATCCAAAAGGTGCGACAAGTGGGTCAACAAGTAGAAACTGGTGCGTTGGTGTAAGTGCATAGATATTATTAAAGCTATAGCAAGGCTTGTGAATTGTTGTTACATGTCATAAAAGTGGGTGAACTGCAACTGAGTATATCGCGTGTGATACGGCATGACTTAAAAAACAGTGACAAAGTTGCGAACGTTAAGAACATGCTGTTAAATTAGCAGTGCAAGGGCGGATTTACTTACTAGGATGGAGTTACTCCAACGCCAGACGGTTAATCTACAAACCCAGCAGAGGCACAAAGGATGGCTAAGCAGAAAAACACCTACTTTCCAAAAATTGTTCAAACACAGAACATAAACATCATCTTTACTAAAAGATGCATTTTACATTGTGAGTCCATGCACACTAAACTCCATTTCCCTATCTTATCCCAATGGGAAGTTATGCTCATAAGGTGTTATAAGTAAAACTCCCATTCTTTACTAGGGACAGATAGCCTTGCAGTGATGAAAAACAAACTACACTGGAATTCACCACCAGGATATGTCACACACACCATTACATGCCCTACCTTTAACATACCCAGCACCCTGCCCACAGGGGTACCTTGGACCTACCCTAGGGGTGACTTATGTGTATGAAAAGGGAAGATTAGGGCCTGACAAGTGGGTGCACTTGCCAGGTCAACATGGCAGATACAAACTGTGCGCAGACCCTGCAGTGGCAGGTCTGGGATGTAGTTTCAGGGCTACTCATGTGGATGGCACAATCAGTGCTGCAGGCCCACTAGTAGCATTTGATTGTATTCTTCTGAACCAGACATGAATTCCTGACAAGAGGAAAAAACATAATCACTTTATTTAGTATGCGGGCATAGGCATTTTACACCCACCATATCTGTGTGTTTGTGTCATCACTTTATTCAATATGTGGGCCTAGGTATTTCTGCCAGTGGCAGGGGTATCCTGGCAAAGGCTGACTCTGGTAGCAGGTCAGTGCGACTGCTACCTAGGGCCGGCTTTAGGGTCGTGCATCCCGTGCCACCGCACCGAGTGCTGACTTCAGGGGGCGTCATCCTTGCAACTTTATTTTGGTTTTAAAAGCACCTGCTGCCTATTCCTTGCGTCCAGCAATTTCTAGGCAACAATAAAAATGTCAAGATAACTCCAGTGATTATCTTTCGTCCTGGAGACAGATCTGAGTTTTGTCTTGTTGAGGTTTTGACTGATCATAAAATAGCACAAAGGGTTATTGTGCCTGCTGCAAAGAATGTGTACCATTCAGATCACAAATCAATCAATCAATCAATCAGGGGAATTATAAGTGTGCTACTCACCTGTGAGGGTCTCAAGGCGCTGGGGGGGTAAGCAGCTCTGTTCAGTCGAAGAGCCAGGTCTTGAGCGTCTTCCTGAAGATGTTCAGGGAGGGGGCGCATCTGATGTTGAGCGGGAGCTCGTTTTGGGTCTTGGCTGCGACGTAGGAGAAGATTGTTCCACCTGTTCTGGCTCAGCGGATGCGCGGGATTTCGGCAAGGGCGAGGTCGGCGGATCGGAGGTTTCTTTTGGGTACGTGGAGGGCGATTCTCTTGTTGAGGTATTGGGGTCCGTTGTTGTGGATGCATTTGTAGGCGTGGGTGAGTATCTTGACGTGACTCTCTTCTCAACGGGAAGCCAGTGGAGGTTTCATAGGTGTTGGGTGGTGTGCTCTTGTCGAGGGATGTTGAGGATGAGTCTGGCTACGGTGTTCTGTATAGTCGAGTTTGTGGATAAGAGACTTGTTGATCCCGGTGTAGAGAGCGTTGCCGTAGTCCAATCTTCTGGTGATGAGTGCTTGGGTGACGGCTTTCCTTGGATCGTGGGGGATCCACTTGAAGGTCTTTCGGAGGATTTGGAGGGTGTTGAAGCAGCTGGAGGCGACGGCGTTGACCTATCGGGTCATGGAGAGGGAGGAGTCGAGTACGATGCTGAGGTTTTGGGCGTGGTTTGTGGGTGTGAGAGGGCTTCCGAGGGCGGTGGGCCAGCAGATGTCGTCCCAAGTCAAGGGGCAGGGTCTGAGGACAAAGACTTCTGTCTTCTCCGAGTTGAGCGTCAGGCAGTTTCTGCTCATCCAGGATGCAACGTCCTTCATTCCTTCCTGGAAGTTGAGTCTGGTGGTGATTGGGTCCTTGGTGAGGGAGAGGATGGGCTAGGTGTCGTCGGTGTAGGATACTATGCTGAGTCTATGCTTTCTGACGATGGCGACCAGGGGGGCCATGTTGATGTTGAAGAGTGTGGGGCTCCTTGGGGCAGCCACAGTTGATTTCCGTGTGTTCGGAGAGGAAGGGTGGTAGTCTGACTCTTTGGGTTCTGCCGGTGCAGAACGAAGGGATCCAGTTGAGGGCGGTTCCTTGTATGCCGTAGTCGGGGAGTCTGGCGGTGAGTATACGGTGGGAGACGGTGTTGAATGCTGCAGAGAGGTCAAGTAGGATCACGGCTGCGGTGTGCCCTTGGTCGAGGAGGGTACGGAAGTCATCTGTGGCTGCGAGTAGGGTGGTTTTGGTGATGTGGTTGATGCAGAATCTGGATTGGGAGGGGTCCAGGATGGAGTTTTCTTCAATGAATTTGGTTAGTTGTGTGTTGACGATCGTTTCTGTGACTTTGGCCGCGAAAGGGAGGAGGGAGATGTGTTGGTAGTTCTTGAGGTTGGTGGGGTCTGCTGACGGCTTCTTGAGCAGGGGTCTGACTTCTGCGCATTTACCGTCGTCTGGATTAGGTGCCGGTCTTTAAGGTGGTGTAGATGGTGTGTCGTAGTTCGGGCATGATGGCGGCTCTGTGGAAGATGTGCGGGGGGCAGGGATCCATGAGGGCCTCTGAGTGGATGTCTTTCATGGTTGAGGCGGTGTCTTTGGTGGTGACTTGTGTCCAGGAGGAGATGGTGGGCTGGCTGGCATTGCTGGAGCAGGAAGTGGATTCGAAGTTGAGTGCCTGGCAGGGCCGGACTGGGAATTGAAGCTGGCCCTGGCAAACTGCTCAGCTGGCCCCCCTGGGGCTCTGAGGGGGTGCGACTGAGCTGTTTGCAAAGGCCGGTTTCGGCCGATTTTGTTGCAGAGGGCCGATATTACCGGCCCCTGGTAACAAAAAAACGTCCCCCCAGGGTCCCAAAACTGACCCCCACCCTGGCAGCCCACTGGGGAAACGCCCAGTGCCCGCTATGGCCAGTCTGGCCCTGATATCTGGTTGTTCAAGTTGTCGTAGAGTGCCTTGATTGTCAGACGGATGTAGGATCCGAGCTTGTAGCAGAGGTCCTGGGAAGGGGTGATGTCCGTGGTTTTGCTGGGGGGCTTGGTGAATTCCTGGATGACACTGAAGAGTTGCTTGGAGTTACTGGCGTTGGCGAGGATCTTGTTTTGGATGAAGGTCCTTTTGGTGGATCGGTGGATGGTGAAGCATGTATAATGTAAATAGGTCAGTGGATTACAAAAATCTTGATATAGAACAGTGAATTATCAACTGTCATCGGAGGACTGCATGCACACTGCAAAGTATAGATTAGAGCACGGATTAATGTTGCAAAAAAGGTTCATTTGGGCGGAAATTGTTTGTTCTGTTTTCAATTCTGAGTTTGTACTTCTCCACACCAAGAACTCTTTAACTCTACTGTCTACCCGACATGTCACTCCAACACCTTGTAGTCCTCTGGTTTATATAACATTTCCTATACACTGATTTATTTACACACGCATGATTGATTGCCTCTGTGTAATGTGTGTGTGATGCAAAATGCTCTGACATCCTACACTAGTATGAGTGGCGCTATATTACAAATTAAATGCATATGAAAGAGCGTGGTTATGAATACTTGAGGGAATCCATGGTCACCAGCTCCAACGTTGATGGGAGGCGCCAACAAACATTGTCGCACCGGGCCCCGCCAGCGCTAAAGCCGGCCCTGCACTGCCACCTAAACGTTTGCGTCCAGACTATGGTCCCGCTGAAGGATTTCACTAAGAAATAGCTGCGCTGCTTTTGCTTCAGCAGAACACAGCTGCGCGCTAACTACAAGTCTCCGTTGGACTGTGGAAATTGCGAGCGTGCGAACTGTGAAGTAGAAAAGGGGAGGGACTAAACTGTAAGAGAGGAGGAGGGGAAAGAGGCACGGCTCGCACTGAGGAAGTGACCATCGAGAAAGTGAAAGAGACGAGGGCGGCGAGAGGCATGTTACTGACTCCGCCGGGGTGACACATCCGTGCGCACTTCCTGGGAGATCTGTCGCTTGGGGAACTTAATTAACTTATCCTCCACGTCCCATCAGTGTTCGCCGACATCTTTCGCCTTTCTACTTCGTGAGGCCAGAACACACCCCGGAGAAGAGCTTCCCCCTCTCCTACAGTGGCATAAGGAGGCACCAGTATGCCTTTTCTCTGGGCAGCCTGCACCGTGAGTGTTTCTTACTACTTGTGGCTACTTTTAAGTGTGTGCACGTCAGCCAGGCTTGCTATTCTTCGAGGTCACCGGCTTATTTATTTTTAATGTGCTGGTGAAAATGCCTGGGTCCCCTATCTGTTCCCAACCCGTGCTTGAGTCAGCAGAGTCTATTGCTTGCGCACAGTTCTCGTTTCGAAGCATGCTGTCCAGTTTTGGTGAATGTGCTAATTACAGGATGACAATACCAAAGTGCGTACCCCACTTTTTTTATTTATACCCAAATGTCTCAGCTCCCTTCGGACTTTACATTATTTAAATGTTGTGACCCTTTCGATGCACGGCGTTGGAGGAAAACATGGGCATTCTGTTCTTCTCGCGTTGTACGCTTTAACAGACCCTCTTCGAGACTGTTCTTGGCATGATGTCTACGTGCTCCTCTTTCAACTTCCAAAAGTTAACATTTGGTAGCTTTGCAAAGAAAGTTATATTATCAAAGGTATCTACAAATATACATTGGCACGGGAGCTAGGTGGTAGCCACTGTACATATCCCGCAGAGGCGATGTGCCAGATTCTACGACGTGAACCATGCAGACCTTTGTAGGCATTACTGTCAACTTTATTCAATTTACAAAGTCCGCGCTAAGACGAATGAAACCTTTGTTAAGTTTATTTACATACCGTATTTACACGAGACCAGGGCGTGGCTATCCCTGACCTCGTACTGTGTTGTTTTGCCATACTGTAATGACATTTCAATTACATAGCGTTCCCAACCCCTGAAGAGTGACGAGGCGTTGAAGCGCTTTACGACAAACCACACCCTCCTCGGAGCCCAAAGCCCGTGGTCAAACCATTTGGTTATTAGAATTAGACTTGTGCTCTCAGAGAACCAATTACACGAATCTACTCCAGTTTCTTTGTTGTACATTAAAGACTTCGGTGTGATCATTGGAGGAAGTTATGTGAGAATTAAAAGGTTGATGGAATGAATAGTGATATTGTTGGTTTCCAAGAGATGTTAAGATAGGCAGGCGATTTAAAGTAAAGTAAAGTCCACATTTGTAAAGCGCACAATCACCCGTAAGGGTCTCTAGGCGCTGGGGGGCCGTCGGGAAGATTAAGCGAGCTATTGCCCAGAGTCACATGGTGCTGGGCTAACCTGCCGCCGGAGCCGGGGATCGAACCGTGGTCCCCAGATTCCAGCGTCAGTCGCCCTGGCCGCGGCGCCACACCTCTTCCACTTAGAGTAGTCTATTAATAAAGGAGGCACGCAAAAGGTTGAAGGGTAGGAGGGGGCATTCAAAATAAATATGGGAGGAATACTTTAAGGTTTAAGTCAAGGTCATTGTTTAGTGCAACGTTTTAGGAATATGGTAGGGACATTTTTGCATAGCAAGCAGTCTATGGATGTACACCTGTATTGAGAAACAGATTTTAAATTGTACTCAAAAGGACCGACAGCTTGGTTAGGTTGTCCTCACTTACTTTTAAGTCCTAAACCCATGGACAAACCTACAATTAAAAACATTAGATTTCAGTTTTTGTCAAAGCGCCAGGGAATAAGATAAGAAGAGGAGATGCAGAAGTCATCTGTAAGACGTTATATCACATTATCCATGAATAATCAAGTCCAATCTTACTTATTAAGCATTGGTAAACCTTTCCATTGTTTTCTTTTAACAAGATTTTGTCTGCATTTGGCCCTTTGGCTTTTATCTGTACCTCTAGGTTTTTATAAATCTGGCCCTCTAAAACCGTGCCAGTGTGACAATTTCTCTGAACAGGACATCCTTCATTTTGTCTTTTTTTGTGATTATTATGTCCTTTGACGTAAAAAATTCATATTAGCACTGCTCCGAGATTGTCACTTTGTACAAGTCAGGCCGGCCCTACTGTACCTTCCGATACTAGCATCCCCTATAGTCTGTTTTGGGGTGGCAAGCTTCTTAACTGGAGCCATTAGGCGTAGGAAAAAATGGTCCTTTAATTGTTATTATTGTTCTTAACATGTTTTTATTTGGAGGCCCATTATGTGTTATAATTGAAGTTTCGTATTTCAATAGGTTTGCCAATTTGCACTTTGAATCTTAACACAAAAGTTTTTAATGTCTACCTTTCCCGAGGCCAAATATGAGCTATAAATAGGGACTATCCTAATATATGATTATGCTTGATTGCACTTTGCACTTTGTAAAGTGATTCTGTACTGTCTGTATACCAAAGTTGAGCTTTATATGATGGATTATAGGAAAAGAAACAGAAGTTTCGTATTTTAATGTGTTTTTGTCCACTTACACTCTGAGTTGTGCTCAAAAATTTTCAGTCAGTATGGATTTTTTATGAGTTAGTTACTCAGCTAACTTCAGGAAGGCTTTTTTTAATCAATGAAATTTAGTATTGTATGTTATGTTTACATTTATGACATTAAGTTATCGAATAAAGTTTTCCTGACTGACTGAATGTGGTATTTAACAGTCTTTCTAGAGACACTTTGTTTTTCAAGGGGTGGCAGAAGCTCGCCTCGACAACCACAGTGCTTGTTGACACCCCTTTAGGAGCGACTATCAAGCAGTGACAGAGGAGAGGAGAGGCAAAGAACTACCGCCCTATCTCCCTTCTGGATTCCTCATTAAAAATCATGAGTAGGGTCCTATTGATGCGCTTGGAAGAATGGGCTGAAGACAACAACATCCTTGCTCCATCCCAATATGGCTTCAGAAAGGGCCTTGGTACTATAGAACAATGTATCAATCTTAACCTTATTATAGGAAAATATACCAAGGCCAAACCGGGCTCTTTGTACCTGTGTTTTGCGGACCTTTCTAGTGCCTTCGATCTGGTGGACCACACCTTGTTGTGGTCAACCCTACTGGACATGGGCGCTCCTTCTGCTATTATCCACTTCTTAGCAAGGCTCTATTCCAACTTATCGGCCCAAATCCGATATGGACCAGAGGGGGAGTGCACCAGAAAGATTAAGGTTAAATCCGGCATTAGACAGGGATGCGTCCTGGCCCCGTTGCTCTTTTCGCTCTTCATCAATTCAATAGAGCAGGAATTAAAGAAAGTACAGGCTGATGCCCCCCAAGCAGGAGGTTTACCTATACCGGTATTGCTCTATGCTGACGATACCGTTTTACTCTCTAGAACTCCAATAGGCCTCCAGAAACTGATGAACTGTTTTTATGATTTTATCCAGGGGAAGAAACTTAAAATTAATAATTCAAAAACATTCATAATGGTGTGCGGCAAAAAGGTTAATTGTCTTAAATCTTTTTATTTTAAGGAAAACCGTATCGAGGTTGTTGAAAATTTTTGCTATCTGGGTATTACCTTTAATAATGGTGGATCCTGGATACCAGAGGACATAAATGTAAAAGCAAGGATGGGGAAGGCCTCTTTAGGCGTATTTCGTTTTGCTTCAAAACTGGGAAGCCGCCGTATACCTGATATGCTGAATATTTACAAACATAGATGCACGTCAATAGCACTGTACGGCTCCGGGGTCTGGGGTCATCGGAACCAAAAGGACCTGCAAATATTGGAAAATCGGTTCCTCAAAAGATTACTCTGTCTCCCACCATCGGCATCTACCGATCTAACCCACATAGAACTAGGGCTAGATTATCTAACTGATCTGATCGGACTGAGACCATTATTGGTTTGGAAATCTATTTGGACTAAGGTTGAAACTAGCTTCACCAAGGAAATTATTAAAGATTGTTTACACCTGGAAAAAGCTTATAAAATTCCTTGGCTAAAGTATGTGATCTCAACCTTTAACGACTTGTTTGATATGGATGTGGATAAAGATCCTGCATGTACTATCACCTTGTCCAAACATGAGATTAAAGCTGAATTTCTGAGGGCTAAATCCAACAGGCGAAAAGCAGAATCAAGAGAATACACAACTCATGTTTTCTATTATTCTCTTAGAGACGATGCTTTAGGTATACCGATGTACCTTAATGCCATCAGCCGACGGTCCCATCAATTTGTCTTGACAAGATTAGACTCGGCATTGTACACAATTTGGTGGCATTCCCCACAATGAAATGTCATTCTACTGTCCCCTGTTCGTGTGACGGTTTCACTAAACAAAGCACCTTGCATTTTCTGTTAATTTGTCCATTGTATAAAGCTCTGCGTATTTATTACCTTAAACCATTGTTTCTGAAATATATTACGTACACTACTGGAAACGCTATGAAATTATTATTCTCACTTGCTAGCCCGGACCTTTGTTTTTTCACTGCAACTTTTATTTTAAAAACTATTACAGCAAGAAAAAGTATGGTTTTCAATTAAAATGTTAAGATCAGATTTATTTAACACTATATGCACCTATTAAGCAAACGGTATGGCATGTACTTCCCCTGTTGTTTGTAACTTTTATACATGCAATGTTTTTACTTGTATACTTTTATGATGTTTTTCTACAACTATTGAATAAAGTTTATGAAACTGAAACTGAGTTAGTTACTCAGCTAACTTCAGGAAGGCTTTTTTTAATCAATGAAATTTAGTATTGTATGTTATGTTTACATTTATGACATTAAGTTATCGAATAAAGTTTTCCTGACTGACTGAATGGGGTATTTAACAGTCTTTCTAGAGACACTTTGTTTTTCAAGGGGTGGCAGAAGCTCGCCTCGACAACCACAGTGCTTGTTGACACCCCTTTAGGAGCGACTATCAAGCAGTGACATTTAAAAATATTTCAGTACCCATAATTACCATTTGACTTTGACAATACCTTTGAAAAATATATTGTGCACATCACCCCACTCTAGGTGTGACACAAATACTTGCAAACCCAGAAAGGATACCTGTGTGTACCTCCCTCAGCAATACATTCAATACTTTGAAGTACTATTGCCGCTTATGCATGCAAATCATGTTATATCATACAAAGTACACATATAAACATGTTAATGTAAACACTCGCCGACTTTTTTTTTTTTTAAAGACTTTATTCAGCACCAAATAGAATGCACAGTAGGTTACAACCAACCAGAACAATATATGTGTACCAGATGACGATACCATACATAACAAATGAAGAAGGGCAATGCAGGAGCGGGGAAGTTTTGGCCGGTTCGATCAGAAATACAGAGTGCCATTTTCCAATATAGGAGAATTACAAAGACAAAAAAGTGAACAAAGTGCAGGAAGAACAAAAAATACACAATATAGCAAAGGAAATGAAATCAATAAGCATGCGAGAATCAAGAAGGCAAGTCGGGCAGCACAGATACAGGTAAATACCGAGAACGTCGTGGTGGTCTGGGACACGACCCACGCATCTTGCCACAGGTCCGCTAGCACAGGTCTCTCCTCGTTAAGGAGCAAAACTCCACAGTTGACAAGCATTATGTATGGGAACACACCAGTTGTTATGCCCACGCCCCACCCCCCGGTCCAAGGTAGACTGCAGTGCAGAGCTCAAATTGGTGAGTGTGACGTCAGATGGTACCGGGCACGTGGAGGGGCCACTTATAGCCTAACCCACCCCCTCCGGGACAATGGAATGAAGGGATTGGGACTGCGCCTTCTGAGTCAGTTTTTCGACATAGCTTCGATATGGCCCCCAAATGTCTGTCGGACGGGAAGCTGAGGGGAGCAAGGCCGAAAACTCCACGCTGTTAACATTGCAGTGGGCCACACTCCTCAGCCATGTGCCAACCTTCGGAGCGCGACACGCGCCCCAGAGCAGCGCAACCTCCCTCTTGGCCAGGAGGAAGCACAGGGATGCCAGTCTACGGAGAGATTGTGGGAAATTAGCTACGTAGCCCAACAATGCAATTTCGGGGGTGGGATGTAGTGTCATGCCCAGTATTTCACCCAAGACCTGGTGGACTTCTAGCCAATAGGTATGTATCTTCGGGCATGTCCACGACAAGTGAGAGAAGTCAGCGTGAGGAGAGGCGCATTTGGGACAACTGTGTGGCCTATTAGCATCTATTTTATGAGCAAGCGCGGGGGTGTGGTACATCCTCCGTAGAAACTTGAAGTGGAGAAGTTTGTGCCTACTATTCATGGACACCGTTTTGGTAACAGCGCAGCATGCCTCCCACTGGTCATCAGTAATCTGGATGCCCAAGTCCCGCTCCCACGCAGCGCGCACCGCGGAGTCAAAGGAGGGAAGAGATGTCATGCATAGCTTGTATAATCGCGACACTACGTGAGCGCTTGTCTGAGTCTGTATGATAAACGTGAGTGCCGGGTCCTCGGGCGGTGACAATGGAAACGTAGGGAATTCAGCGCGTAGCATGGATCGGAGCCTGGTCGGGGTGAACGCATCCATAAATGAGCGATCATCGAAGCGGGCGTCCTCCGTCAACGAAAAAGCATGTCCCTCAGGGAACAGGTCGCCAATAGTATGTAATTGAAACTTGGACAGCGTGCGGTCAACTATCGCCTCTCCGGTGATGGGGAGCCAGTGAGGGTTGGGGAGGGGGAGCGAAGAAGAGTACAGCTTGTCCACGCGGAGTAGTCTCCGCAACTTATCCCAGGCCCAGCTCGTGGTGGAGACCGGCTGTATGTCTTGTGGATCACGGGGAAGCCCCTTGGGAAGTATGGAGCAAAGCGGCACCGGAAGTGCCGTATCGGCCTCAGGTCGCAAGAAGGGAATTCTGGCATCCGGGTGAAACCAGGAGTGCGCGTATGAGCATTGCGCCACCAGGTAGTAAAGGTGAAAATCCGGCACCCCGAACCCACCTCGTTCATAAGGTAATGTCAACGTGCGCCAAGCCACCCGAGGGTTCTTGCCGCCCCATATCAGGCGCAGCAGGGCAGAGCGAAGTTGTGTAAAGAAAACCTTAGTCAGAGGGATCGGAATATTGTTGAACAAGTATAAAAAGCGAGGGAGGACAACCATTTTGACAATGGCAATCCTGCCAGCCATGGACAGAGGAAGACGGAGCCAACGTTCCGTATTGTCCTCCAAAAAATCCAGGGCGCGCCCATAATTTAGTTTCACAATGGACACCGCATCCAAGTGGATGTGTATTCCAAGGTATCTGACGGAGTCGGTGCACCACTCTAATGGGAAGGGACAATCCCACTGCGCCGTGGAGGGGGTCAAGGGAAAAATAAGCGACTTGTGCCAATTAATCTTCAGGCCAGAGTATGAGCCGAATCGCGTGATCTCGTGGATCAAGGGCTCCAAATTTGTATTAGGGGTGCGGACATACAGGACCGTGTCGTCCGCATATAAAGAGACAAGTAGAGGACCCGTACGGAATTGTAGACCCCTGTGGAGGTGCTTCTCCTGAAAATGGCGGACTAAAGGGTCCATTGCCAGAATATATAGGAGTGGGGACAGTGGACAGCCCTGCCTGGTCCCTCGGGAAAGCGCAAAGTTTTCAGTTATGGTGCCGTTCAAACGGATACGTGCCGTAGGCGCAGTGTAGAGCAATTCAACCGTGGCCACAAACATCGCAGGCATTCCCATTCTGCGCATGACTGATAAAAAAAAGGGCCATTCCAGTGTATTGAACGCTTTTTCAGCGTCCAGGAAGACCGCAGCCGCTGGGATGGAGGGGTCAATTTTGTGAAGAACCGAGAACAGTGTACGGATGTTGAGGGAGGTGGACCTGTGTGGGACAAAGCCGGATTGAGCCGGCGCAACCAGGGTATCTACAAGAAGCGCCAAGCGAATAGCCAGGACCTTCGCTAGGATTTTGTAGTCAAGGTTAAGGAGGGACAGAGGGCAGTAAGAGCTACAGTGGGAGTGATCACGACCCGGCTTGGGAAGCAGAACTATGACTGCCTCACAGAGGGTGGGGGGGAGCACGCCCGTCTCCAATGCCTCTGCATAGACCTCCAACAGGCGTGGCACCAGTTCTTCTTAGTACTCCTTATAAAAATCGGCAGTAAACCCATCCAGGCCAGGCGCAGAGGAGCTCTTCATCGAGTCCATAGCCTCAATTATGTAATCTGGGGTGATGGGATGTGCCAGAAAGTCCTGCATGTGCTTCTCTAGGTAGACCATGGCTATCTCGTTGAGTTAGGGCCCTGGGTCGCAGTTGGCACCAGTTAGTGTAGAAGTGTAAAGACTGGTGTAGTAGGACAGAAAGGCATCGCAAACGTCAGGAGTGGAGTAGTGCCTCGTACCCTGAGCGTCGTGGATATCAGTTATGTATGCCGCTTGGTGTGGCGGGCGGAGCATCTGCGCTAGCAACTTGCCCGGCCTTTCCCCCTCCCCATACTGACGCGCTGTGTAGTGCTTACCCAGGAATCGGAGCTCCCTATCCGCAGTGTCTCTAAATTCCAGCAGGAGTTCTAGGCGCCTTGCCTCCTGGGCTGGGGAGGGATCCCCAAGTATCTCCCTATCCAGTGCAGAGAGGTCAGCTTCTATGCGGGTTAAAGTGGTGCGAGTGTCACGAAGGGCCCCAACGTGTTTGGAGATACAAACCCCTCGGATGGTAGCCTTAAAACCCTCCCACAGTGTGGCCCAGGAGGCCACCGAGCCCGTGTTAGTTTCAAAATAGTCATCAATGGCTGTGCGGACCTCTTCTGTAAAAGTCGGGTCAAGCAAGGCCTTGCCGGGGAAACGCCACTGCCTCTCATACCTGCCCACTCTCGGGACCGCCAGTGTCAGCACCACCGGGGAGTGATCGGACAGTGTGCGCGGGGGCGTGGAAAGAGCGTGCATCCAACCGGCCACGCCTGGAGAGAGTAGCCAGTAGTCTATTCTGGTGCTGGTGTTATGGAAGCCTGAGTGGTGTGTGTAAGCAGGGGAGTGCGGGTGCGCCCTGGCCTCTACATCGATGAGGGAAAAGTGGGAGCAGATGTCCGCCATCACTGAGCGGGCAAGCGGTTTGCAATCCGGGGAGAGGGAGGTGCTGTCCCTGCCGGGGGTCATCAAGAGGTTAAAGTCACCCCCCATCGCCAGTAAGTCAATGTCAGATCGAAGCAGCAGGAGCTGTATGTGCTGGAAAAAGGCAGGGGAGTCAACATTAGGGCCGTAGACACACACCATGGCAATTTTATACCCATACAACATTCCAGAGAGAAGCACATACCTGCCCTCATCGTCAGTCTTGCTATCGAGCAACACAAAGGGAATACGTTTATGTACTAGAATCGCCACCCCTCTTGCGTATCTACTGTAACATGAAAACACTCTGTGTGCGCCCCATCCCCTGGCCAGAGAATGAGTGTCCGAAGGCATCAAATGGGTTTCCTGTAGGAACAGTACATCCACCCTGTGGTGCATAGCATAGCTCAGCACTTGTCTGCGCTTCCGCGTGGTGTTCAGACCACGAACATTCCAAGTCATCATCGTTAGCATGGAGGGGCCAGCCCTAAGACCTATCCCGGCCATATCACCACAACATGAACAGTCAAAGAAAGCTGCGTATCCGGCAAGCCGGGCCAAGGAGTCTCGCAATAAGAAGCAAACAAAAAAAAACACAAAAACAACACACAACCCATCCCCCACCCGCCACCCAGCCTCCCGACATCCCCAGAGAGGCAGTCCCCAATCAAAAAGAAAAACATAGCAAAAATTGTCATGTGCGAAAACACAATTGTAGTAAGTATACATTTGAAAAACAAAACATCAAACCCTTAAAGAAGGTAAGCAAGCAGGCGTACACCATGGGGGGTAGCAACGCCTCGCCACGCGGGCTATCCGGCAAAGCGAACACTATGGCAATGGTCGTGCAACAAACCTAGAAGAAATAACCATTAATTCCATAACAGATAGCATACAAAGAGGAGGAGAGTCAGGCGAATCAGCCCCTGTCCGCATCGGCAAAAAGGTTGGCGCTGGACTGCGTAGCAGAGCGTGGCGGAGAATGCACGCCAGAGCCTGAGGGGGACGAGGAGTTTCGCTTCTTGTAGCCGTTACAAAAGTCTTGCGCCTCAGCTGGGGCGTCAAAAATGCGGAATCTGCCGTCTACCTCCACCTTCAATCTCGCTGGATAGAGCATGGCGTATTTTAGGCCAAGGTTACGGAGAGCAGACTTGACGCTAGTGAACTTGCGACGTGCTTCCTGCACCATGAGCGTGTGGTCCGGGAAAAAAGACAACCTGCTGCCCTGCTCTGCACTTCTCCCGCCTCACGTGCAGCGCGGAGTGCGGCGTCGCGATCGCGAAAGTTCATGATGCGAGCTATTATGGGCCTGGGTGGAAGTCCTGTGCGGGGCCTGGGCCCCAGTGACCTGTGGGCTCGCTCAACGACAAAGCCAGCAGTGAAGGTGTCTTTTCCAAACAGTTCTATTAGAAGGTGTTCCACAAAAGTGTCAAACCGGCCAGTAGCAGTCGTCTCCGCAACGCCCAAGATGCGAATGTTATTGCGCCGACTACGCGCTTCTAAATCCTCATTTTTGATGGCCAAATTTTTAAGGATTGTTTCGACCCTCTCTAGCCGCTTCAGGGACCTCGCAGCCCCATCCTCAATGTCCGAAATCCTGGACTCCGCTAAATCAAGCCTCCGGTCATGGGCCTGTACTGCAGTGTTCATGTCTGAAAGTCGCTGGTCCAGTGCGTCAAAGCGAGTGTCCAGCGCCTTGAAGCCAGCGCGCATCTCCCCCATCATGGCGGCCATCATCGTTGTAGCGTCCCCCGCCTCCGCTGTGCCAGCGGCCCCAGAGGCCGGCCCCGGCGGGGGGGTCTGTGGTGTGAAGAGGGGTCTTGTCAAAGTTGATTTTCCGTTGGTTCAAGTCCTTCTTCACCATCTTCAAGACTGAGAGGGAGATGTGGCGGCAGCAGCGACCGACCTCAGCGCCAACACACAGGGCAGGCGGTGACAGGAGGGTGGCAGGCTCGAGCCTCGGTGAGCCCCAGAGGAGAGGGTAGTGCTGAAGAGCGGCAAGCCAGGGCTGCAGAGGCTCTGCCCTCAAAGATGGCGCCGTGGAGCTTGGTAGCCGCCTACAGTAGTGTGCAGGGAGCAGGAGGATGTCAGCGGAGGCCAGGTATCAGCAGCGTCGCGAGTCAATTTTAGCGGCCTGCAGGGTAGGGAGCGACCCTCTCCTGAAATGAGGTCAGGAGGAAGGGGGGAACAGCCGTTCCGCCAGGCGCGAGTGGGGCAGGACCGCCGGAAGTTACCGGTGGGCGCCGCCGGTAATCACGGCCGCCTCAAGCCCCGAGTCCCCCCGCCCCCAGTCAAGCGCTCCCGCCGGCCGCCCAAAAAAACCCCCGCACAAGGCCACCAATCGAGGCCCCGGTCCCAGCGCGCTCACAGGCCCAGGGCACCGGAGCGCGACAGGAATCAGGCGCACCAGGGCACGGGAGAGGGCACGGAGGTAGGGCAGCGCGTCAGGAGGCCCTGTGGGAGCAGCAGAGAACAAGAGGCCCGGCGGGCGAGACCCGAGCCGCGCCTTCCCAGAGTACCGGCCCCGCGGGGAAGATGGCGCCGAGGTCCGGAGGCCTCGTTTCCCCTTCGCCCCACTCACCGCCGAGGTCGCTCCCGACAAGGATCCAAGGCTCCGAAGGCACCAGGCAGCATCAGGAGGCTCCGCTGGTAAGTTGCAGCAGGATAGACGGGCGGATCATGCCGTGTTCTTCTCCGCCGGGAGCCCGCCTGGAGGAGCTTCACTAAAGAGCGGCCATTCCGCTCTCCGCCGTGGCCACGCCCCCCCACTCGCCAACTTAATATATAACAAGGCAGTGGATGAACATGCTGCAGCTATCACTCTTAGTAAATTCAGTGCATTGTTTATCCAACCTACTCATTTACCTGATTTTGAAGGGCATTGGAAAGTGCGGCTGTCGGCTCCACACCATGAAGACCACTGGGCACCAAGGATGAGTGTGGTCGGGATACCCTCAGCAGTCTTTCTGTCCTCCTTTCTATATGCAATCAGTGCCAGGCTGTACTCGTGTATACTATGCTTTTTATTTGTTTTAAGGTACAGGTATTGGTCAGAGCGTTTCCTTTCACAGTCACTCCAATCTGGATGAGGTATTAATTGTAGGGCCCTCCACTGCGAACTTCCTGGCGCCTCTCCTTCCGGCTCCTTCTCTTGGTAAGTGCGCGTGGAGCCAAAAGAAACAAAACAAAAAAACAAGGCTCAGGCTACTGTTTTCCTGTTGCACAGGACAAAGAGGAAGGGGAAAATGTGCACCGTCACCAGTCCCTATCGTGTTGTGCCTAGTGTGGGGGAAAAACAATGGTGATGCTAGTGCCCCGTCATTCTCGCCCACAGCCCAATAACAAGCCCCGAGCATGCAGTCGGTACTTGCCTACTCCCACGACCCTCCTGGGCCGTGTTGTTTGGAGACCGAGCCTCCTCGCCGTGGGGGAGAAGAGTGGTCCCTGGCGCAGTGCTCCTCGAGCGGTTCTCTGTTGCTTGGTCCGGTCCGCTGGTGCGTGTCTCCGGCGCCGTTCCTTCCTCGCAGATACCTTCGGCGTCCTCCTCTTCCTTCACGGGCTGGGATCCTCGGTGCTCCTCTGGTTCACGTCGGTCAGCGTCCTCCGCTCCTTCCCGCTTCTCCACACCTGAACGAACTTCTCTCCGCCCGTTGCGCTTTTCATTGGTCTCCTCACCTAGACTTCTTCCATACTCTAGACCGTTGACTGCACTTCCGGTTTCCTCTTCAACGGCGGCCATGTAGCGTTGGTCGGCTTCCGTGTCCAGTGAGGGTTGGAAACCATCACATTGCCTCCCCATTCGGAATGGACGGTCGGGCCATTCAAGGACGGGAAATCTGGAGAGATAGTCCAAATTTGTTTGAAGTTTTCCGGGGGACATGTATAGCTTCAAAGGTGATGGGCTGTAATGCAAGGAACCATCTTAAAACTTTTGGTTTAGAGTCTTTATGCAGAGACAGCCAAGTAAGGGGAGCATGATCGGTAATACCAGAAAGGAACGTCCCAAAAGATAATATTGGAGTACCTCCATGGCCCATTTTAGTTCTAAGCACTCTTTCTCAATCGTTGCATATCTAGTTTCCCTGGGGAACAGTTTTCTACTAAGATATAAAACAGGATGTAAGTCTCCGGATTTATCTGGTTGGGATAGTACAGCCCCAAGACCCCTCCCTGAGGCGTTCGTCTGGAGGACAAATGTCTATGTAAAATCGGGCCAGGTAAGTACTGTAGATGTACAGAGAATAGTTTTTAGTTTTTGGAAGCTTTCTTCTTGGGAGGCCAGCCAAGGAAGGTGTTTCCCTGTATGTCCTTTTGTGAGAAAATCAGTGAGGGGACTGGCTATTTCAGAGAAATGTTGGTATAAACCTTCTATAATACCCCACCAACCAGAGGAATGAACGGACGTCTTTCTTACAGGAGGGACGGGGAATCTTAAAGATGGCTTCTATTTTGGTAACCTGTGGTTTAATACACGCTTCGCAGATAGTGTATCCTAAGTACTCTATACGGTCTGTTCCAAAAGTGGTCTTCTTGGGGTTTAGGGTGAGACCTGCTTATTTTAAGGAATGTAGTACCGCTTCTAGGTGTACCAGGTGTGTCTCCCAAGCCGGACTATACACGACAATGTCGTCCAGAAAGGCGACTGCAAATTCGTGATCTGGGGTCAGTATTGTGTCCATTAGCCGCTGAAAAGTACCGTGGGCCCCATGGAGGCCAAAGGGTAATACTTTAGATTGGTACAGGCCCATTGGTGTTAAAAAGGCAGTCTTTTCCTTGGCTGATGGGGTCAATGGGATCTGCCAATAGCCTTTAGTTAAGTCTATGGTTGTGACGACCCTGGCTTCTCCCAATCGCTCTATTAACTCCGAGCCTCTGGAATACGATACAGTTTGTCACAAAAACTGCCCAACCAGATAAACTCAATGTCATGTTCTACTAAAGTGGTTCTCCCAGGATTCCCTGACACTTCGCTGGTGTATTTAGCACAATGATCCAACATTTGTTGCCTTAGGGTTGTTGTCACTCGTGGTCCTAGTTGGATGGGACTATTTTCCTTACAGTCTTTGGGAGCGTAGGACACTTCCACGGGTTTGTCTATGGCAATGTGGTGTATGGAAGTGTCTGTGGTTGAGGTACCTGGAAGAAGTCCTTCCCACACTTTAAGAAGATTTACTTGATATATCGGACCCTCGTTCTTTTTATGGGGTACATCCACTCTGTACGTTACAGGGGTTACTTTACTCAATATTTTGTAGGGACCTTGCCATGTGGTTTAGAGCTTCTTATCGGATCTAGGTAAGAGAATGAGTACCTGGTCTCCCGCCTTAAACTCCCTAAGGCGAGACTGACAGTCATACTGTTGTTTCTGCCTGTTCTGGGCTCCTTCCATGTTCACGTGAACCTCCACCCATAAGGAGGATAACATATCTTTTAGGTTGGCTGAATATTGAAGTAGTGGTTTGCCCTCTTCTTCTTCCTCGTCCACTTTTCTATGGTCATGTCTAGAAGTGTTCTGGGTTGTCGCCCGAACAGGAGTTCAAAGGGTGAGAAGCCTGTTGATTTCTGGTTATGTGACCTGATAGCAAACAAGACAAGGGGTAGCTGCCTATCCCGATCCCTCCCAGCCTTATCTATACTTTTCCTTAAAATGGTTTTGATCGTTCGGTTGTATCTTTCTACCAACCCATCTGTTTGGTGGTGGTAGACTGACGTGCGTATTTGCTTTACTTTGAGAATGGTACAGACCTGCTTCATTAAGCGGGACATAAACGGGGTACCCTGGTCTAACAATTCCTGAGGGGACCCCACCCGGGAAAAGAAAGTAACCATTGCATGGGCTATGGCTGAAGTGGTTGTGGAGGACAGGGGTATGGCTTCTGGATATCTGGAAGCGTAATCGACTAGAACTAGAATGTACTGGTCGCCCCGGGCAGAGGGAATAAGGGGCCCTACCAGATCCATTCCTACCCTTTTAAAGGGGACATCTATAATGGGAAGGGGTTGAAGTGGAGCCTTCGGGATAACTGGGGCATTGATCAGCTGACAGCGAGAACATGTAGAGCAATATCTGGCTACTTCTTGGTATACCCCCAGCCAATAAAATGTTGGTAATAGGTATTTCAGAGTGTGTTCTTTGCCGTAGTGTCCACCCCCGGTCTGACTATGGGCCAAGGATAGTACCTGTTCCCTGTAGGATCATGGTACTAACAGCTGTTCTTTCCTTTTACCCCCCCTCATGCGAAACCCTGAATAAAAGTCCCTTTTTCACACAGACGAAGGGGCTTAGCTTATCCTATTGGTCTTCCTGGACCTAATTCCAGGCGTTTTGTAGTGTGGTGTCGTCTCTTTGAGCAGCCCAAAAGCTCTGTTCTGCCTCTTGCGAGGTGTCTGGGGAGGTAAAGATACGGGTGGGTAAGATAGGTTCTGTCCGTATATACATGGCTCTTTCTTTCCTTTTTTCACTGTGGGTTTTTAGTACTTTAGGGAATGGTGCTTTTATTTCTTCTCCATAGAAAAGGGCTCTATCCAACCAGAGAGCCGGAGGAGGAGATGTAGTATAGGCCTGTAGGTAGTCATTAAATCTGAGGACGTCTGTTCCCAATAGGACTGTCTCAGGAAGGTTCGGTACCACCCCTACCTTTCTTAGCTGGGATTCCCCATCTATATCCAGCAAGACTTCAGCCAAAGGATACAACTTTTTGTCTCTGTGTACACAGGTCACCTGTATGCATTCCTCTTCAACTAATTGTGACTCTCTTATTAGGGTCTGGTCAACTACTGTGTGATGACATCCTGTGTCTAGGAAGGCTAACACCGGCCTCCCGTTCACATATATCTGCTTTCTGTATCTCTCCGGGGGTTTTCCAGTCACTAACACCCTCCCTCTGGTATACCCCACTTCCATAGGCTCCTGTGGGGAAAGGCGTGATGGACAATTATGAGCTATGTTCCCTCACTCAGCACAGTGGAAACACTGGGGCCCTGGTAAGGCGGGAGTTGGTACGGGTGGTCGGGGTTGGGGTCATGGTTAGGCTTGTCCCTTCTGTTCCAGAGGAGTTGTTCTGGGTCTAGTTGGGATCCGTGGAGGTCCAGTCTGTGTTTTATGGAAGGGAGCTTTAAACTCAGGGGAGCGGTGGTATGCACAGGCCAGGTCCACTGCGAGGGTAACCGCAAGGTTAGGATGTTGCTTAATCCAGGCTCTTGTACTGAATGGTAAGGCCTCCAAATACTGTTCAAGGTACACTTTTTCTGTGAGCTCGTCCACAGAAGAAACAGTAGGTTGTAGCCAGCAATTACCTAAGTCCCTGATCCGGTAGTACAAGGCCCTAGGATTGTCACCTGCTGGCCATTTTTCTTTTCTGAACCTAGAGCGATAGTACTCCTGGTCACACCCTAACCGTTCCAGTATGGCCTTCTTTATATCCGTATAGCTAGAGACCCCAGACAAGTTGGCAGCCTGATAGACGGCCTCTAGTTCACCTGATAGCAAGGGTGCAATGTATTGTCCCCATCTTTCTTGGGGCCATGTGGCTGAGGACGCAACTCTCTCAAAGTTGCAAAGAAATAATCTGGGTCAACCCCTTGTTGGAATTTCTGAAATACCGAGCCGGGTACATTAGGATGGACGCGTGCACTAGAAATGGCATCTGTAAGGCGAAGTACTGCGGTATCCTGAACTTTTTGGTTCGAGGTTAGAAGGGCTGCTTGGTCCTTCAGTGCTGCCTGTAAAGCTTTCCTCTCTTTTTGGGCTTGTTTAGTCTGTTCTTCAAACACTAACTGTAAATGCCGCTGCCCTTCAGCTAACTAGGTGATGATTGCTTCCATGATGGGGTCCTGTCTTTTGCCTGACTTCTATCCCACTTCTGACACCACTGTGGTCGGGATACCCTCAGCAGTCTTTCTGCCCCCTTTCTATATGGAATCAGTCCCAGGCTGTACTGGTGTATACTATGCTTTTTATTTGTTTTAAGGTACAGTTATTGGTCAGAGCGTTTCCTTTCACAGTCACTCCAATCTGGACGAGGTATTAATTGTAGGGCCCTCCACTGCGAACTTCCTGGCGCCTCTCCTCCCGACTCCTTCTCTTGGCAAGTGCGCGTGGACCCAAAAGAAACAAAACAAAGAAACAAGGTTCAGGCTACTGTTTTCCTGTTGCACAGGACAAAGAGGAAGGGGAAAACTTGCACCGTCACCAGTCCCTATCGTGTTGTGCCTAGTGTGGGGCAAAACAATGGTGATGCTAGTGCCCCGTTATTCGCGCCCACAGCCCCTGAACATGGAAGCATGCAGTTGGTACTTGCCTGCTCCCACGACCCTCCTGGGCCGTGGTGTTTGGAGACCCAGCCTCCTCGCAGTGGGGGAGAAGAGTGGTCCCTGGCGCAGTGCTCCTCGAGCGGTTCTCTGTTGCTTGGTCCGGTCCGCTGGTGTGTGTCTCCGGCGCCGTTCCATCCTCGCGGATACCTTCGGCGACATCCTCTTCCTTCACGGGCTGGGATCCTCGGTGCTCCTCTGGTTCACGTCAGTCAGCGCCCTTCACTCCTTCCCGCTTCTCCACACCTGAACGAACTTCTCCCCGCCCATCGCGCTATTCATCGGTCTCCTCACCTGGACTTCTTCCATATTCTAGACCGTCGACTGCATTTCCGGTTTCCTCTTCAACGGCGGCCATGTTGGGTTGGTCGGCGTCCGTGTCCGGTGAGGGTGGAAACCATCACAATGAGAGACTCCGTGGTCCACAGAAAAAATGTGTGTTGTGGTCACACCATGACTCTCCAGCATTCATTTTTCTTCCTAGTACTAATGGCAATGCATCGCTATTCAAATCTCTGTTGACATAACATGACTTGTATATATTTTTTGCATTAACATTTGTTCCAGTTAGTAAGAAGTATCTAGTACTTGTGGATTTTTTCAATTGTGGAAGCTCAGTATGTAAGTGAGAGGTCAGTTTTGTGGCCCCTGAAATCCCTGTGCTCACAGTTCAGTGTTCCTGCCTTCCTGTTGGACAATTTGTGCCCTTCGTGTACAGGTGTCTTTTTTCCGTGTATCTGTACATGCCATGCAGGTCCTTCTGTGTCTCCCTGTTATAGTGCTCATTTGTGCCTTTGATAATTGAATTGTCTGTGTGTCAACGAAGATTCCATACATACTTCAAAAGTAAAAATGAAGTATTATTTGCCTATAAAATATCTCCCCACCAGTGCATCAATGGCTGAAGTGAGTGTGCATGGAGTACACTGATAAAAAGCTCCTTTGTCAGTACATCACACTTTTATTTCTCTGCTCCTACTATGCAGTCGAGACACTCAATAGTACAGCAGTGACCAGAAAGACTTGTTGTAAGGGAGTCTTTGTAAATTGAAAATTACCGGTGCTAAAGATTTATTACAGTACATTAAATTACTTTGAGATGGTCTGTTAGATAGTCAGTGTTGATATTTCTTTATCAAAACATATTTAAAAAATTGTGTCTGATTGAAAGGTATATTTTCAGGCGCGCCATTCAGATTCAGAGGTCACTTGTGAATGGAAATATTCTACTGGAATCTTGCTTGCCAAGCCAGATGCTCAGTTGTGCTGTCCTCTCAGTTTTCCCTGTTTTAACTTAAATGACGTTGTATTCTTCCATAGGCGCCCATCCTACTTCCCCGCTTGATGCCAACACACCCCCTGTAAATAACTATATGTCCCCTGTACCTAATTATAGCCTTTATTCAGATTAATCAAGCAGGTGCTACCCCTTATTCAGTGGTATTTTGCAAGCTTGACATTTAGTCGTCCACCTGGTTGAGCACAAAAAGGCTTGGTGGAAGATAATTTCCCGAAGATGTTACCCCGCTGAATTTTTTACTTCACCACTGTAGTCCAACCTGAACTCCAAAGACTTGTCTCTTCAAATTAAGGCTTATTATTGGAATTTAGTCTTTTGTGCATATTTTCTCCTCGCTGTTGACTATCCACTCCAATTTTTAGAGTATGAAGTCCTTACAGGGGGCAGTTAGCACTTTACAAAACCCATAAATAAAAACATCAATCAATCAATAATCTTTATTCCTTTTCTTTCACAAAAATCATAACAGCACACGCATAAAATATAAATAAAGACATACCAATTAAAATAGTATCAGAGACTGTGTATAGAAGACCCAATACAAAAGGCACAAGTCTCCCACAGACAGCATCAGATAGGAAAGATAAATACATTAAAACAATCTCATCGGTATAAATCATTGGTGAACAAGTGCCAGGCAAAGTTTGAACAAGATACACCACTATGAACCACGATATAATAAGGCACCTTCTTTGATTTTTGTAGAGTGTGCAAGACATGATAAAATGCATCGTGCCTTCGACTAAATGGTTTTTACAGATGCGCTAAAAAAATAAAACACAAAAAACTGCTATAAAAGACTGCCGATAGATGATATGTTAATTTTGCACTGATTAGTCACAACTGGATCTAAGCCTGACTGTGGATTTTAAAAAATAAAGCACATAAAAACCTGTACTGCCCGTAAGCATTAATAAAACAAGCATTTACAATGCAATGGTCTCGGTATTATTAAAGGTAGAGCTTTTGGCAATGCTTTTTATTTTTTGTAATTTTCTTTAATCATAAGTAAATGTTGTTTGCATTGCTAATAGCTTAATCGTTAAATAAATGGCATTGTGATTTACATTTGGAATAGCATTGCCTTTTTTTATCATAAATAAATGGCATTGTTTTTTGCATTGCTAATCGCTTAATCGTTAAATAAATGGCATTGTTATTTACATTTGCAATAGCTTAATCGTTAAATAAATGGCATTGTTATTTACATTGCCAATTGCTTAATCGTTAAATAAATGTCATTGTCATTTACAATGTCAATATATTAATAGCTTGCAAATGCATGACTCCTTGTATTTACACCCACAGAGCCACACGCACAAAGCTACCCACACATAGATTTAGAGCCACCCACACAGCCACACACACGCACAGAGCCCCACACACACACCCAGAGCCATACACACAGACTCAGAGCCTCACACACACATCTAGAGCTACACACAGACACCCAGAGCCACACACACACACTGTGAGGCACACACATACCCAGAGTTCCACACACACACACACACACACACACATTCAGAGCTACACACTTACACACATAGAGCCACACACACGCCTAGAGCCACACACACTCTTAGAGCTACATACACACCCAGAGCCACACACACACCCAGAGACACACACCCAGAGCCACACACACACCCAGAGCCACACACACATCCAGAGCCACACACACACACACCCAGAGCAACACACACACCCAGAGCCACACACACACCCAGAGCCACACACACACCGAGCCACACACACAGCCACACACACACACACCCACAGCCACACACACAAACTCAGAGCCACACGTACACTCAGAGCCACACACACATGTGCTAAATCAAGGCAACAGTGGAGTAAGCTGTAGAACAGTGGAGTTGACAAAACTATGGAAAATAAAATAAAATAAAATTGGGGACTATACTTGGCCCATAGTCTTGGCGACAGAACCGTAAACGATTTCATTCAACGATTTATTAACATTAATTTCACTATTAAGAAAGTTCCACTCACCTGCTGCCACTTGGGGATGCGAAGAGACACAGAAAGATTATAATTTCAGCACCAGCATGTAAACCCGCCCTGCTGCTGCCGCTCCATCTGCAGAAATACTTAACATCCGGGGATAGAATTTCGGCTTCGCCACACCGTCCTTCACGCCCACCGACAGGGCAGTTCCACAGTATCCCGATCTGGTCACCTCTGCAAGCAACACGTGCCCTTTGACCCCAGGCTGCAGAAGGCACCGGGTTCCCCTAACCTGCTGCATTCACTGGCATAAAAGGGGGGTTGTAAAAAGGGCTGTTGGCCGGGGGCAGCAGCCTCCCAAGTGCCATGCTCTCGGATCCAGGCCAGAGGAAGTCCGGGTAAATAAAATAGTAAAGCCCCCCTCTGCCTGCCCTGCAGCTGAGGCAGCAGACGGGATAAACAGGGACCCGAAGCTCCCGTAACCTACATTTCAATCCTCCGCTTCGTGAGACACAGGCAGACACTATTAGCGTCCTCCGGCGGTGATGAGCGACTCAGATGCGATCAGAGGCTCCTCTCGACACAGGGTCGGGCGGCACCACAACATCGCGGGCTGGGTGCACTTTAAGTGGCACCAAGTGACGTGGGAGTTTTCGAAGCGCTGCACCCAGATTAACTGGACTAACAAGCGTCGCGTATTTGGCTTATTAGCTGCGTCAATCGTTTTATAGCCACGTTGTACAGCATCACGGGTGCTGTGCGTCATGTCTATTAACAACAAGAAATGCACTTTGGCACGTCAAGATCAGTTTAAATATAATATTTCTTCATGTGTATGTCCCTGTATTCCTATTGTAGACCCGGTGCCGATTACGTTCTGGCCTGGGAACTTATAGATTTGAGTCAAGGTGGTGTGTTGGCATTTGGCTAGATTATGGCTGCTGATATTTACAGTGGAGGGGTGTGTGTGTGGGGAGGGGAGGGGGGAGGAGGTGATTGGGGGCAGGCTGTGTAAACTTAAGTAAAATCTGGAAGCACGGTTCAATCAGGTTCCACAATACAGTAGCAACGAGGAAGAGAATGGGCTACTCTCTGAGAGGCAGAGGTGATAATAAACTAAGAAAAGCTCTGTCTAAACCAATCTTTTTTTAAAACGACAATGAACTTCGAAACTACCAGCCGTGACAGCCCGAAAGCACCCGAAGGTGAGCGGCAGCGGGACCAATGGCGCTTCCCTCCGTGGCTGGTAAAGCCCTGCGGTCCCCACAAAGGAGCCCGTGCTGCAGGCGGTAAAAGCCACTTCGGGGTTCTGACAGGAGCCAGAAGCGCCCCCATTCTGACGCATGCTCCGTGCTGTCAGTGGATGCCCGCCGTGGCATTGTACAGGCCCGCTCGGAACAGCTGGGGAACCATTATCCTGCGCACAATTCACGTCACTTAGAGCGCTCGCAGCTACACAGCCGCTTCCTGCAGAGATGGCTGCAGTTAAACCCTACCTACACGGCCCAATTAAGTGTCAGTTTGACCCTGAGCAGCCAATAGTTACCTTTGTTTGCCGGATGAGCAGCTTCGCTATTTGCTCGACCCTGTTTGCTTCCTACAATTAACGGAAAAACGAGGAAAGCAGTGCCTACCTCATCTTAAGGAGCACGAAAATGGCGGCCGCAAGCTTCCAAAATTTTCAGATTCGGGGGCGTGTTAAGGCGTTCTGAGTGACGGGTGACGTCACAGGGCGAAAGAACGCCAAAAACACGCCCCCGAATCCGAAAGAGACGGGGCTTGTTTGGAGTGACTCCCTTCTCCTCCAATGGCTGGCCTCCGTTTAGGAAGCCAGCCAATGGAGGAGAGGTGGAGGAGAGAGGCGGGTTAAGCACCCATCTCAAAAACATTAATTCTCTTCCCGGAAGCTGGCAAGCCAGCATTTCCGGTCCGAGACCTAAAAATGTAGGCGAGGCGCACGTGCCTAAAATTCACCTTTTTCAGAATCGGGATGCTAAAAGACTACCTTGGTAAATCGTAAAAACTACAAAACATTAAGAAGTGAAGCATGTCCTGTGGGGACCTGCCTTTCAGCCCTCCTCTGGCCCTTACTCTGACCCCTTGGGTGGGAGAGAAGAAAATGGAAAAGGTTTAACTGGAACCTGGTCAGTAGAAAGCGGTTGTAAGAATTAGCAAACCCAATAGATACAGTCATCTGCAGTGTTCTTAGCATAATAAAACGCCGTACACTGGGATTATCTTCCCTAGCTGCTGACTGCTGTCTAAACAAGCATTGGCATTGCCAATAGGTCTCGCTTTTGGGACCTTATAAGTATTTAGTTATGCAGCACAATATAAAACTCTTTAAATAAATAAATAAAAGGTCCCAAAAGCGAGACCTATTGGCTATGCCAAGGCTTGTTTTAACCCGGGACAGATGATATTCGTGTAATGGGCCGGTAATAACAATACTCAGCTCCATTGCCAAACTTTGAATGGGGCAAAAGCATAATTCTCAGCATTGCTGAAAAGACTTAAACCTGAGAGCACCAGCAATTCCCAGCGCCGATGTGGTATTTTAATGAAACAGGGTGCTTGTTTCTCAGCTGGCTTTCCATTGCTGGATTGGGTAATACACCACCCTTCCAGAGACCCACTAAAATGTTAATTGTACACTACTTGTCTTCTTAGCATGGGTGTTGTATTTGAATTAGGAAAGTATGGTCATTCTCATCAGGCTTCTAGGTGCTTTTTATGGCGGACCCCGCACTTCAAAACGGACCTGGTATTCCTTTAAGGCGACAGCACCAGCAGCACGGGCCCTTCTCAAACCTCTGCTGTACTTTAAATGTGACAGAACCGGGACTGCACGGCTGCTGAGCCTTTAAAGAGACATCCCCAGGGCTGAGCGCCCCTACCAAATGTTCATGTACCAGGAGTCTGGACAGAACTGCTAGACTTCTACATCAGCAGCACTGTCGCCTCTCGGTAGGTCAGCAGAATTGTGATGTTTGTTGCAGTCTCAGTGAAGATATGTTGGTCTTCGCACATCAAAATCTAGCCTGTGTGACCAGTTCTTGAACTGGCCCTTTAGAGGCTCGGTCGCCAGTCCTGCTGAGAAATCATATTACAAGTGTAGCAAGCCCCTGGAGCATGCGTGATGTGTACTGAGGGGGAGCACACCAGCAGGGCTGGCCTTTAGCATGGGCGAGCCGAGTCCAGGGGCAAACGGAGGTGCGTGCATTAAGGTTACCCCAACAGCAGCGCCCTTCTCATCTTGCTCCAGCCTTGTCTTTGTCGGTTCGTTTCTGTCTGATTTGCCAGTTTACAGTGGGTTTAGCCCTTCATAATCATACTGCTGTGATGTTTTTAAACCCCTTTTAGCCCCTTTCCTTGCCCTGCCTTCACCCTCTCACCCCTGCTGGCACACATCAACAAAACCATAAGCTATCAGTGACTTAAAAACCACTCTCAACGCAGCTGCCCGAATGGTCTCAGGTGCAAAGAAATTTGACCACATATCCCCTGCACTCAAAGACTTAAAATGGCTCCCAGTGGAAATGCGTGCCAGCTTCAGAACGGCCTGTCTTACACACAAAGCTTTGCACACAGGGAAACCGGAATACTTAGCCTCCAAGCTCAAGAAAGCGGATCAATCCAGAAACCTCAGAAGCTCAAACTCCCTACTACTCATCCCCCTGAAAACCCGGAAACAAAAAACCGCAACTCGCTCTTTTGCGGGCAACGCCCCAAAAATCTGGAACTCCATCCCAGTGGACATCAGAACTACATCTTCCTTTCCAGATTTCAAGAGCCGCCTAAAAATCCTCTACCTCGAACCCGCATTCCCGAACTCTACCTCAGCTGGTCAACCTGTAACTCTGACTACCTCTAAGACACTACCTCAAACACGCCCCTCAGGCGCCAAATAACTTTAACCCCCTTAACTTGTATGAATCTTTTTTGCTGTACTGTTCCACACTTGTTCCCTCCAGATCGATTGTAAAGCGCTCCGATACCCTCGGGTCTGGCCAGCGCTATAGAAAACTCCAAAAATAAATAAATAAATAAATACTTAGGTGAGCTGGGGGAGGTGCGGGGATGTTTGAGGTCTGGGGCCAGCCCCTGCTTATCCAGGTACTGACCAGAGAACACAAAAGCACCCCTTAGCTGCCTCGTTTAATTCACCACCATCAGCAAGGGCGCCATATTTCTCTCCGCCCACAGCCAGGGCGCTATGTTAGCATAGGCAGGCCCTGCACACCAGGCCCCTCCATGCACGTTAT
Organism: Lissotriton helveticus; assembly: GCF_964261635.1. NCBI lineage: Eukaryota > Metazoa > Chordata > Amphibia > Caudata > Salamandridae > Lissotriton > Lissotriton helveticus. The sequence goes on along the minus strand of NC_136063.1, from coordinate 1,098,524,134 downwards.
TCACATATGGAGAAAAACTAAAGCACAGACAAGAGTAGGAAAAAATGGACAAAACAGCAGCAGTGTTGGCTTCCTCCGAAAACTCGGAATCAGAAGAAGCTCGGACATGAAAAGTGCAGGCTTCAGAATCACACATACAACCACAAGGTACAAAAGAGCCAGAAACAAAGGAAGCATCACAGTCAGTGGAACGATGATCTATGCAAAGTGTGATTTTATTTTAATTATCATATCATGCGCTTTTCAGTGCAGTGGTCTTGCGCATGCAGTTCCACTTACTTAATTAAAATATAAGCCATAGGTAGCTGGGAAAAAATCATTAGAAGAGCTATTACGCCCAACCCGAGGCTGGTCGAGCACTATGTGGTAGCAGCAAGAAATAATGCAGCTCAATGTGAAACTTGTTGGAGTGTGCCACAATTTGATATGCCCACGCTCTATGTGTTCCCCTTTCTCTTATCATGTACGCTTGCCTATTTATTCGGACTTTCTTATTCTTATTTTTGTTTACAAATCCAGGTCTACAATTATCATGATTTAGAAAAAAAGAACAACAATACAATATTTGTATTGCCATGACTTAAGGATGTCATAGTATCTCTCCATGTGACGGAGGATGCCGGGCCAGTCAGTGGCGTAATGCAAAAGGGCGGTGCACCCTCCCGCCCCCTTATAATCTGACGAGGGGGGTACCGTGTCTTCCATATAACAGATATTCATAGGCTTTGGGCTGAATGGGCACCCCTGAAAAGTAGGGGGGCCCTCAAGTCTTGCCCGTCCCCTGGGCGCTGGGGCTGCCGACGCCTGCATTACGCCCCTTACCGTTAGTTCTGGACGTTCATTTAAAAAGGATCGGCGCATTCTGGGATTTGTAGTCTCTTTGTGTAATATTTTGATCCTTTAACAAAGAGATAATGCAACACCAATCATCACTGAACAAGCAAGTGTGAAAGCTTGCCGTACTCAACACTCTTATCACATTTATGACGATATTATATGCTGGCACCTAATAAAGGGCCACAAACAATCTGCTTTTACTGTTTTTTGGATTGTATTTTGATATGTTTTTGAGTTATTGTTTGGTGAAGGAGTAGAGCTTGTGGTTATGGCGGCTAAACGGGCAGTCTCAGTCAGGTGAACTGGTAGGTTGTCATGCCACACAAGCATTATTGTGTTGCAGGTGAAGTTGATCATGTTGCACAGGGCACACCGCAAAATCAGCACCCTCTTGGGATTCGCTTTAGTGTGTCGTTACCTGGAGACTGTCACAAGCTGATCAGCCAAATGAAGGAAATTGGATTTGGAGTTGCTTTGAATTTGATATTCTTCCACCGAAACTCCTCCCCTTGATGACCCACGCATGAACGTGACTGATAATTGATTCTTCGGCTTTTAAATTGCCAACGAACTGACTACTCCAAATAATCACACGTTTTTAAAATATACAATGGCCACCGCGAAGTGAAAGCCCTGCCGTTTGAGGTTACCCAGGAGCAGCGATGCCACATAGATACAAGCATTTGCAATGCAATAGGTCCCGCATTTATGCATGTTTAAGCTATTGGCATTGTAAATGACAATGCCTTTTATTTATGTTTTAAAAACGAAAACATAAATAAAAGGCATTGTCATTTACAATGCCAATAGCTTAAACTCGCATAAATGCGAGACCTATTGCATTGCAAATACTTGTTTTTAAGTATGGAAATGCGAACTAGTTGCCAAACATTTGTGTTCAATGGTTTCAACAAACTGGGGGAGAAGAAAGTTAAGTCTATCCATAATGCACTATTCCCAATCCCTTTTAAATGAATGTGATTTGAGACATTACGTACCTTAAGACTCCTCTCAATGGAGTTGTCCTCATTGTTTGAGAGACAATAATTGAATTAGGGTAGTAAACACAAAAGAAGCATAAAACCGCGTAAAAGGACCAAAGTAGCTGTGCTCGGTGTCTCAACAAGATAATATGTTGTTTGGAAAAAAAAGACGAAAACTCTTGATGACAAACAGCTGCCATTTTGGGAAGGTTAGAATGTTTTCAAGAACAAGTGTAAATAAAACCAGCCCTCCGAGGTCCAGAGTCAGGTGCTGTGTATGAGATGAGCCCAATCGCTGGAGGCAGCGGGGGCTATTCAGTGATTGCTGGCCGCAGCAGTAACCATCGACATAGCAGCACAGATCTCATGAATGCTCTAGGGCCAAGGAGCATGCAGCACGCACCGCACCAGCTGGCCAGACAGCAGGGACCACAAGGCCTAAGTAAGGTGCCGGGCAACCTCAAGCACCTGTGGCAATGGAAGAACCAGGCAGTATTTTCTGACTGCAGCAGTATGGATAGTAGGGCAGTCCAGACCAGGAAGACGAGGCCCAAGGGCTATGCAGGCAGCTACTATACATTTCAAATTTGCATCAAGGTCCGGTTGTAGCACATATGGTGGCACCCTGCATGTACCGGTAGCTGCTCAGCGCAGCAGGGGGATCTCTTGGGCCTATCCCCCGTCCCAGGAGGCTTGACTGCACCTCAGCACGCTGCCCCTTGTGCTCACCGCATAACCAAGCATTTCCCTGTCAGGATCACTCCTGCCGTCCCACCAGGGCTGCTCCTCATCTCTGTCGTTCGTAGCAGCCACGTCCCGTAGTCAGTTTCCACTGACGGCGATGCGGCATGCATTTGGTTTGCAGCAGCCACTGGTTCCTCACTTACGGGGCCGCCACCACCGTCGGCAGCCCCCCAGGGAGTCCGATTGGGTCAAGCACGGCTGGGGTAGGTGCTGGCAGTTTCCCCCCAGCTCAGGCACGGACTGCAATGCTTTCGCTGGGTTGCCCAGCACCGCAGACCGCACTCTGGAATTTTATGCCCACCACAAGGCTGCAGTTATTACGGCATAAGGGGTTCTACGCAGGCCTACCACCAAGGCCGACGCCCGTGGCTGGAGGTCATCTCCTCCCCTGGCATCAGCAGACAACGTCACACATTTTTACAGGCATATGGTGTCTCAATGTCAGCAGTATATCGGGATTGCCCGGTCCAGGCCAGGGAGCTCGCTGTTGAAGCGGGCGCCATTTTTGGCAATTAGCCACACCCCTGCCAATAAAAAACAAGCATTGGCCGCGCGGCAGTAAAGCCGCGCGGCCGTGAAAGCGATCATCTTCATTTTAAAAATAGAGCGCGCCTCGCACGGCAGTAGAGGGGGTGGGGGCCTGCGCGATTCCCTTGCGGGAGCGTGCGACCATGGCACCGCGCGCTCCCGCAAGGAAATCGCCAAGATGTGCACGCGTTGCATCGCAAGCAATGCAACGCCTGCACGTTTTTGCTCCCAAAGCTGTGGCGATGGCTACAGGTCCTTCTCCTATGTAGCGCATGTGCGCTGCGTAAGCGAGACCTAAAAAGGCCTCCTTAATCCAGACCAGGTTCTTGGTACTCAATTCCGAGTTAAAACAAGCATTGGCATATCCAATAGGTCGCGCCTTTGGGACCTTATAAGTGTTTAGCCATGCAACAGGTGATTGATGTTGTTGCACCAAGGATATTGTGCTGGATAACTAAACATTTATAAGGTCCCAAAGGCGAGACCTATTGTGTTTGCTAATGCTTGCTTAGAATGCAGCTTCTAACACAATGTCAGCTGGATGATTTCCTGTCTGGGACCACCATGCACAGCATGCTTAGCACTGCGGTCCGTCTTGGGAGAAAAGGCACACCAATTGTAAACGTTAAGAAAATAAACCCTCCTTGTGTGGTTTGATATTGGAAAATGAAGAAGATGCTGCCACACCACCATGGCATGGTGGGCCAGCTGGCGATGTATGGTTTTAGAGAAAGTGCTCTTTCCTCTTGGGCAGAAGCATGTTTTCACACAAAATTCCCACCGACCAGCTTGGGACCTCTAAGCTACTCTAGTGGTGTGGGAGAGATGTTGTCTCTGCCGCCTTAGCAGTTGAGTGGCTCGTCTAAGCTCCAAAGGAAGTCCTAAGAGAGGTAAAATCGCTTTGCGTATTCTTCGCCTTTGTGTCGTCTTCAGGGTGTTCATTGTGTATGAAGTCATCTGCGTTTTGGGTTTGGTTGGTAAAGTGTTGGTAATCGTGGTGAGAGATGGTAGACTTTATGACCTGCTCCAAACTCCATGGAGTCCACAAAGAATGCACTACATGTCCAAGAGAAGAAAAAAATATATAGTTAAAATGGCTGAGAATTTGAAGTTGTGTGAACATTATTCTCAAAAGTTTGGCTGAACAAAACCAAGTTGATCAGGTTTACTTACCCCAGTACAAACGTAAAATGCACACACTGCAAATGTAATCAACTGGTATTTTCGTTCAGTGAAATGTTTGAGGGACATCATCAACATTTTCACAAAAAAAACACATTAAGAGAAAATAAGTAATTTCCAGTAGTATGGTGCAACCTTATTCTTACAGCGATCAGGTGATGCCACATCTGTTCGGTAAAAAGCTGTGCCCCATGTAATTAGCATGTGTGCAATTTTTAGGGAGTTCTCAAAGAATTCTTGAAGTGCTCCTGGACCCAATCTCAGGAGCACTCACTCACAAGCTGACATTTGGTTGTGTGAAATTCACACATAATGGAAACGTGTACCTGCTGAACTGTAACGAAAACATTTAATGTCACATAACTCTTCTTTTTTGCTTTGGAGAACCCCTACATCTAACATTTTATTGAGCAAGGATGTTGCATTTGCATTTCCGTAAACGTAGCGCACCTGAGTTCGAGAATACCCACAGACTTACGTCTTTTAAAGGGCCTGATTTATAGTTTGGTGGACAGGTATTTCTAGCAAGTGCGACTGATATCCCAACCGCCATTGCGACATGCATCACATTGCTAACGAGTAACTTGTCCACCAAAGCCTAGATCAGGCCCTTTGTTAGCACTCCTTGTTCTCTAGTGTATCCATGACGAAGCTATGTGCTTCATGAGATATTGACAAGTGTCTCTTGACGGGAGGTGTGACCGTGCACTTACACACGTGAGATGCTCCATCAGACTGATATCTCGCATGTAAACATGTCACCCTGTGGAGCCTAGAGCCTCTGAACTCTGATTGCGCATGATTCCCCACACAGGGCTGCCCAGGAAGACAGGCTGAGTGATCAACGTGAGACCGGGGGTTTATAAACAGACGCATTCTCAGGCTGTGAGGTGGGCACCTTGTGATAAGGAGGGCAGGCAAGGAAACAGAGCAGCAGGGCAGAGCAAGGGTAAAAGGAAGCGGCGCGCGCCTGAAGAGAAAGGATGGGGTAATGTTAAAACGGTGGAATCAAGCAGAAAAAGTTATAAGGTAAGGGGATTATAAAATGGAGCGGCGGGTAGGGAGGGGGAGAAATGAACATGCAAGATCACAGAAAGTGGGTGATAAGGAAAGGAGAAAGAGATGATGAGAGAAGGATAGCCCGGGAGTGGTGCATGCTTGCGCGCGCAGGCTTCACTTTTCAAGCACTGCACTCGTGCTTGTGGCGCGCTGCTGCTCGCTCCCGCAAGGTGTATGCCGCCACAAGCACGAGTGCAGTGCTTGAAAAGTGAAGACCGATGGCTAAAGGCCCTCCTAGAGCAGCGCATGCGCGCTGCCTAGGCAAGACCTAAAAAAAGGTCTGCTCTCCCCAAGCTCAAAAAGCACTCCATGATTTATTTGAGCCATGGGATATGGGAAGCATGATCAAGGGCCATACAATCTTTTAAAATCAATTTGTTTAATAAGGGCCCGATGCAGTGCCAGATTTTTAACCATAATGAAAGGGGGCGGGAAGCCAATAAATCAGTGAGATAGGCCATACCAAGCTCTTCATGGACAATAAAGGTGGCAGTGCTCTGGGGTACAGCTAGGAGCCATCTCAAAACGGTATTTTCGGCTATTTGTAGATCATCTAGGGAAATATAGCCCCAGATCAGACTACCATACAGTACTTTAGAAAAGCACTTGGCCCTATAGATCTGCAATAGTGTCCTAACAGGTCTGTTGCCTAATCTAGAGGCAAAGGTAAAAATAGCTGCATTTGCCCAACAGGACCCCAAGGTAGGAAAAAACACTGATCTTATGGACTGGGTTAGACCCAACCTTAAAAATATAGGACTTGCTTGAACGAGATCTCACTTGCATTACGTAGGATTCAGAGTTGTTAACCAACAAGTCCTGCTCTTCCATAAATTAAACAAAGGAGTTAAGCAACGTTTGCAGCCCCTTCTCAGTCCTGGCCATCAAGACGGCGTCGCCTGCGTACAAAAGGACAGGAAGGCCATGCATTCACACCCGAGGATAATACACCTTAGACTACAGTAATACTTTCTCTAAGTTGTTTATGTATAAATTAAACAAAAAAGAGCCAAAATACAACCCTGTCATACTTCTCTCTGTATAGAGAACTGTCGAATTATCTTAAAATCTTTAGTGTATCTGACATCCGCTTGCGTGTCTCGATTGAGATCTAGTAGAAAAAGAACAATATCACTGTCTACCTAGGTCCATGAAGGCTAGGTAAATAGTACCGGGACACTGCATACTTATTAAGAATCATGAACAGGTTCAGGCATTGGTGTACGGTCGAACGACCAGGGCAAAAACCCTACTGTACTTCTGACAAGATGTTATTGTAATCTGCCCAGCTAGATAACCTGTCAATTAAAATACGTCTGACCACTTTGATCACTGTATCCAACAGGGAGATTGGCATATAAAAGGGAGTACTGTCTCTATTCCCTTTTTTAAAAACTGGAACAATAGTGGAGGTGGTTTAGGAGGGCCAACTCTAACAGCCGCATTGATGACTGAAGTGAGGGCAGGGGCCCACAGCTCCAGATTAGAGCTGTAGTAGTCAGGAGGAATCCCATCAGGTCCCGGGTCTTGTTACAAGCCAACTCAACTATGCCCATCCTAACATCCCCCTCTAATGCAGAGAAGGCGGATTTCCCATCTCCCGCTCCACTAAAGGCACTCTGAACAGGTGGGCACCGAAAGGTTTCCCCAAAATGGCTGACCATTCATCCTCGAAGATATGGGCATCAAAGGCATTTGCTGAGTCCGATGCCAAAAAAGGGCTGTTAACAATACCCCAGAACTTGGTTATACTCTTAAGTGTACGAGCCTCAATAAGCTCGCTCCAGGCTTCGAACTTTAATGCCTCCTTCTGCCTAGGCAAAGCACCTTTATACTGCTTTCTACAGGTCCTTACTAGGCAACTGTCTCTTTGAATGGTACATAGTGCTTGCTTAAGCCTCTTAGACACACAAGAGCAAACATAATCCTACCATCCTGTGGCCCGGTCTGAGTGCCTTTTAGGGGCAGGAGCCTCCAATAAGTCAGCTATGGAGCAGGAAATAACTGCAAAAGCATTAATGACGTGTCCTGGCTCTGGCTGCGGGGTCAGTCATGTCTGTAGCTCCTTATGACATTTGGCTGATAAGGTCTCATGAAAAGAATCCGGGATAATCTGGGTCCACTTAAGCCTTCTACCACCATCTGATGCTATAAAAAAAACACCCTTCCCTCCCCCCTTGGTCTGGGCTAGTGAGAGCCAACTGGCTTCAAGACACAAGGCGTTAAGATCAGTGTAGATACATGCTTCGATGGAGAAGTTCAATATAAGGTAAAACAAGTATTTGCAATGAAATAGGTCTTGCATTTGCGAGAGTTTAAGCTATTGCCATTGTAAATGGCAATGCCTTTTATTTATGTTTTAAAAACCAACACCTAAATAAAAGGCATTGTCGTTTACAATGCCAACAGCTCAAACTCTTGGAAATGCGGGACCTATTGCATTGCAAATGCTTGTTAAATTAATCTGTGACTGAACATCAAGTTTCTATCATTTCTGTGAGAAATACTATAAAAAAATTGGGCTCACTCATGATCTTGTTATATCCCTGTTTTCAGCACATGGTTAGGATCATCCTTGGGAGATGCACTCTCAGCAGAGTTTTACATATTGTTTGTTAGGCAAGGTTGCATGCTCTCTCCTCTGCTTTCTTTAAACTCCATTTCTAAGACCTACCAGCAGTTTTGCTCAAGTTGCCACCTACTGACATACCCCCTCCCTGTCACAATAATTTGTTTCCTGATGATCGGACTCTTAGGGATCAGGTCTAATTGGTTTACAGCATTTTTGTTGAATACAAAAGAATACATTTCTGCAGAGTAATTGTGGCGAGCATAGCATATTATAATTTACAAAAGGTCCCACAAGGTTTAGCTGGTTTGTAAAGGATTCTCAGATTGAATTTGCCAAACAATACTAATGTGTTTGGAGTCTAGTTGTCGCCAACTTTAAAGTGGCAGCCCAATTTAGATACCTTAAAGGTCAAAATCCAACAAGTGACTGCTAGATGGAGGTGATTAAACTCAGAACATGGTGGCTCTTCAGTAACACTCGAAGATAAAAAGTGTTAACTTATCTGATGCCTTTAATTCTGTCATATCCTGTGGGGATTTGCAATGAAGCGGGCCCTTAATAATATATTGGATAGCCTTGAATGCGAAGAACCACCTGTTTACTAGTCATGCTTAAAATGCATCCTAAAATCCTTGCTTAGGTTAGATCTGGGTTGCATTTCTAAGGGTGTAACAGTGAATATGTTTTATGTTTTCTATTCCTTAAACACTCTGATCTGATACTCACAATGTAGCATTTTTGTCTGTGGTCACATACTCTGTCAGTTGGTTCTTCAAGATGTAAAAGTTATGTTTTGTATCTAGAAGACCTGTAGAGGAAACATGTGGCATGCTGCAAAAGCATCCTATGGTGCAAAAACACTTCAGATTCATTAGGCAAGCTGCTTATCTTATCCCAGAAATGGTTTAAACAAGAAAAAGGAGGAAATTACTTGGCAGCTAGAAACCTAGGGCCATATGTATCAACATTCTGTTTTGCGATTCCTAAATAGCGATTTTTAAGGAATCGCTATTTAGGAATCGCAAAATGGTATGTATGTAGGAATCGGCTTCTTTTTAGCGATTTCTTAACATTCCTTAATTGCGATTAGCAAATTGCTAATCGCAATTAAGGAATAATTTCCCATTAATTTCTATGGGCCAGGAGGCCCATAGGAATGAAGGGGAAATGTGCGATTAGCAATTAGCTAATCGCAAATTGAGAATATTTTCAAGGGTGCAGGGGTGTCCAAAGGACACCCTGCTGCACCCCTGAAAATGACGTGTGCGCATATGGCGCACCTACATGCCCTAAGGGCATGTATGAGCGTCACATGGCACCTTTCGTTTTTAAATGAAATGCTTTTTAAAAGGAATTCGCAACTTACCACCAACTTGAAGTTGGTGGTAATTTGCGATTCCTTCGGGACAATTAGCAATAATTTTTTGCATCATACATTGCATTTAGAGAATCACAAATTTTGCGATTCCTTAAATGCAGTCGCAAAATAAGGAATAGCAAATTGTGCGATTCCTTATTTTGAACCATATTTGTTTAATACATACCATATTGAGAATTCGCATTCGCAAAGGCCGAAATTCGCAGAATTTCGGCCTTTGCGAATGCGAATTTCAATGATACATATGGCCCCTAGTACTGAAGCTCTAGTATTGTTTTGCGATGGAAAGTGTGCGTAAAACTGTAGTATGAATTCATGAGATTCTGACTACACTCTATCAGTGGGCCATGACTTGCTGTTGAAAGAAAATTGTTTATGCCACTTGCTGTAACTTGGAAAGTATGTGCTTTGTCATGTACCGTGCATGTGTCCAGGACCGGAGATGGCATTGAGATGTACCAAATTAGGCCTTTGCTACAAATTAAAGAGATCTGCATCTAAACCCCATATGTGGCAAAATAATCTGCTTCATAGAATCACTCGAGAAAAAGATACTGGAACTCTAGCCACGCAAAGGTAATTCCAGGCTGTGAATTAATCTACGGCTTTCACATGGGCGTCACATTACCCAGTTCCTTTTTATGACTAACGTGGCAAATTTGAGATTCTAATAAATGATGTGGTAAGAAAGATATGCTAAAGTAATATATATTTTTTAAGCAGTAAGACTACCCTGGTGACTAAGCTGTTTTGAGTACCTTCGTTCTCCGTTTTCAAGGACATGTATTTAATTGTTTATTGTGATATGGTCTAAAGAAGGTCGATTACATTATTTTTTAAACCTGGGTTAGGTTTTATTAACTAGTGAGCTGTGAAATACTATATTATGATGTAATACTCTCCCATTACAATCCTGCCTGTTTTCACTGTCTAATTTGTCCTGAATTGTTAGAAATTTCCAGGATGTGTATCATATTCTAGCCATGTGGCTTTGCTGTAATTGTGAGTGTATGGATGTATCATGGTCCTCTCTCTGTATGATAATCTTTATAATAATATAATCTTTGAGTAGTGACTTCAAAAATGTTAATCCTTTACTTGATGCTAATAAATATCGACTACTGATGCATTTTTAAATTTATACGAATTATGTTGTGTTAATCTGTAGACTAATAAAAGCAAATAAATAATCCCTGTACATCCTACCTTGGTAAATTTGTTACAACATTTAAAAAAAAGTAATTTCATGAAGACATCCATTAATTTCACTTTCTCGGAACAGAAATGCAGAGCTCTTGTCATTGTCACTGAACCGGTATCCCGAGACTAGAGAGTAGAGAGTAAAGGAAATCCTTGCTGTTCAGACCACTAAATACCTGACGCTGACAGGGCTTTGCTTTTCAATTCGTCTTGCCATCTTAGTGCTTTTTCCGCTTTGTTTGAATGCAGTGCAACAATTTCAAGCAGCCTCCCTTAAGCCTACAATGTGGTTATCTGGAAAAAAAGTACACATACGTGTAGGATGCAAATGAAAGATGATTGTGTGTTTAATACATCACTGTGCAGTGTAATACTTTATACTCTCAAGAGGTTAACATTTAGCATGTGTACTGTGTCACCTTTGGAGACAACTGTATTTCATGCCACACAAACCAACAGTCATAATAACGAGATTATATATAGCACTTGATACCACACTTGCGTTTCTAAGCGCTATGTGCTCAGTTTAGCGCGCTGTATTGGCTCTGTCCAATAGGTCACATGGAGTTAGCTACACATGAGGCTTGTGTCGCCTTCCTTGTCAATCTGTCACTGCCAGCTTCTAATGTCCATAAACAGCTTGCTTCATAGTTAAGTGTGCAAGAATGTTTACACAGTGCAATAGATTAATAGGTTTACGTCCCATCGCAAACGTGAAAAGTAACTGGGTGGCGTGGGGGAATAAACTCCAGTTCGCACCATACTGACCGCATATTATCATCTGGTCCTTCGAGCTCTCTCTGTGACTCCGTGGTCTGCTTTAACTGCAGTGCAGCCGCTTTGCTGGACGAGGGGAATTTATGTGACTTGTTGAATGTGTTTTCTTGTTACTCTCTTTTCTCCAGCCTATTCGAAGAGTCCTGCTGGGTCAAATCAGAGAGCAGCTTAGGAGGCAAGGCTTCATTATTAGACCCAGCATGGGCCGGAGAGATAAGGTGAATGCAAATGAGCTGGTGCACACGCATATAATGTGTAAAGTTTTTGTTATGTAGGCTGCATACTGTTCAAGACTGGATTCCCGAGCCTGACATCTCACAAAGGACGTGTTGGCCAAGGTGTGCATTATTGGAGAAGTTCATAGATTTTACACAGTACATTATTATGATTTCTAAATACTAGGTGTATACCTGGAACATAATCATTGTTTTTGCAAAGTTGTAATATGGATGTGGTTTGTCCCTTGCTTCATAGTCTCCAACCACTCGCCTTTTTTGCAAGCAATTAGCAACATATAATATTAGAAAATACATAGAGCATACACTAAAGTAGAATTAAACAAGCTGCGAGATGAGCTCTGTGGTGGGGGAGGGGCATTTAAGAGAGGCGCGCGTGACAGCAAGGAGACAAACGAGGAGGGAGTCAGAGAAGGGAGGGGTAGGGGAGGGCATTCACACGTGCGATCAAAGAGGCCAAATGCCAGCTGTGCATGTCACGCACGCTCTTGTGCGCGTGATAGCAAGCTTGTGGCCGCTTTGGTAGCACTTTTAAAAGCTGCTACAAAATGTCTTGGCCAGGCCAGCGCATGCGCTGGGTCAGGCCGAGACCTAAAAAGTGGGATAGAAACAAAAATAAAGTCTATAAATAAATCACTACCATTCCCTTTAAATGTAGGAAAAATGTCCATCCAGCCCAGGTCCAGTTTGCCCATTGCTGATAATTGGTCAAACTCATATACTAGGGCGTTAAGGTTATCTCCCTGGCTGGTATGTTCTAGATTTATCCCTGTGAGATGAAGGCAACCTAGAGCTCTAGGGCCTAACTCTCTCCGGTCCCCACATAAGTGGATATTAAAGTCTCCGACCTACATAAGGTGCCTATTAGGGAGGATGGAAGCATGAAGATTGCTCAAAAATGCACCTGCACTGTGGCATTATAAAAAGTAAAAAGCACCAGTTTAAGAAACCCACTGGAGAGTAAAAAAACCTCCAAGCATGGATTATCTGTGGATAACACAGCAATACTACATTTCACCATTAGAGAAACATAAACGACTGGGCCCCCCTTAGGTCAGCCTGCCCTTGAAGGGGTAGCAGGCACAAAAAAGAACTAATGCCCCTCCATAAAAAAGAGTTTTCAATGCCACATGTCTCCTGCAGACATATGACATCAAACCCTTTTATAAAACAATACCATCCATGGTCAGAAAACTTGCTTGCCAGTCCGGCTATGTTCAGTGAGATGAATTTACAGAAATTACTGTCAATAGAACTATCGTCAGGAAGACAATAGTCAAACTGATGAGTAGGAACATCATATAGGGTAGGAGTCATCGTTTTTGTTGTTGCTATCACTGGAAGTCAATCGCACTTATCCATGAATCCCAGGTAACTCAAGCTGCTAGAAAGGGGAACGTCGGTGTCTCTGATTGACATCCCTGCTTGGCTTGGCCATGAAGCCTCCTTGGGCATCATTTAAATAGTTTTTTTTTTTTTTTAAGTGCTAGAATCGACCCCCGAAGGGATCTCTTTGTACTTATGGACGGGCATCGAGTGAAGAGCTGTCTGCTAAAAATCAGAAACAAGAAAGAAAGGTCTTGAGTTGTTTCCTAAAATGAAGATAATCCGTACACTGTCTTAATTGCAAAGAAAGCTTATTCCAATGGTAAGGGCCCAGATAGGAACGGGCCTTCCCACCCTGTCTGGCTCTTTTGATCCTAGGTACCTCTAGTAGGGATTTAGATCCTGAGCGGAGGGACCTCCGAGGGGTGTACAGAATGAATTTATCAACAAGGTAGGAAGGGCTGCATTTAGACAGGGCCTTAAATATTGTGTAGCATACTTTAAACTGCACTAGCTCCCGTATGGGGAGCCAGTGGAGCTGGTAAAACAAGGGCCAGGTAGCAGTTCTGAGGGGGGCATTGAGGATCAGGCGAGCCGCCGTGTTCTGAACTACCTGTAGTGTGTCAAGAACAGCGGCCTGAGACGGCTGGAATGCCAGAAACCGGTCCTCGGAAGCTTGTTTCCGGTCCAGGGAAGGCATGGCTTGGCAGTTCGGGCTGGACTGTTCCCATGAGGCACAGGGTCAGACTGATTTGCATATAGCCATGTCTGAACTGGGGTGGCAGAGTGGGCTAAAGAACGGTGATGGATCAAACCCAGATCTTTTGACTGGGTGTGAGTGTTTGATTGGTTCAGATGCTCCGTCCATCACCACCCCCTTTTGTACCTCGTTTGCAGAGGCATTACAATAATCCAGGCGACTTAGAATAAGTGCCTGGGTCAGTGTTTTCCGGGTAGAGTCCGGGAGCAAGGGGAGAATGCGGCGCAACAGGCCCAGCACATGGAAACAGGAGCCGGCTGTCTGTGCAGCGTGCTCCTTCATAGTAAGAGCCTGTTCTAGGCAGACACCTAGGTTTTTGACACAAGATTTCGGAGCGGGAGGAGTGCCCAAGGCAGTTGGCCACCAATTTAGGGGTCCATAATAATTGGGCCTCACCGAAAATCATGATCTCCGTCTTTCCTACATTGCACTGCAGAAAATTACTCCTCATCCATTGCGAAATCCTTCTCATTCCTGAAGAGAAGGTAGCCTGTACTGCAGGAGTAAACTTTGCAAAAGGAAAGAGCAGCTGAGTATCGTCAGCATAGGAGATGGGGTAAACCCACAACTCCTTAACAGATTGGCCAAGGGGGCCACATAGATATTAAACAGCGTTGGGCTCAAGCAGGAGCCCTGTGGCACTCCCTTGGTCAGTTATGTAGCTGCTGAACGAGAAGGACCCAGATTGATCGCCTGCAACCAAGAGGATAGAAAACTCGTCAGCCATTGATGGGCCTCATCTCGAAGTCCAATCTCCTCCAGTCTCCTGATCAATACCTGATGGGAAATCGTGTCGAACACGGCGGATAAGTCCAACAGCACCAGAATCGTGGAGTGGCCTCTATCTAGGGTCATCCTGATGTTATCGGTGACTGTTAGTAGGGCAGATTCTGTGCTGTACTTAGGCCGAAAACCTGATTAAGAAGGGTCAAGACTACCCGTTTGTTCGACATGCTTGAAGAGATGAATATTTATATGTTTCTCCAGTATCTTGCTCAGGAAAGGAAGGAGAGAAATTGGACGGAGATTAGAGAGTTCAGTCAATGGAGCCTTGGTGTTCTTGCGGACAGGCATGACCTGTGCTGCTTTCCATTCCAAAGGAACACGGCCCTCTTTCAGGGAAAGATTGAGAAGGTAAGCAATAGAAGGTGACAGATGACAAGCAAGTGAAGCCGTGATCTTTGCCGGAATGCTGTATAGAGGTGACCTTGATTTGACGGTGCGTATCAGTGACTCTACCTCTACCTGTGTGGCCGGGGGAAAACTTCTCAGCAATTGAGTGGCTGTTTGCACAGATATATCAGGAGGTGTGATGGTTGCAGAATGCCTTCCTGACACATCTATTTTGTCATAAATAAGATCTATTTTTTGTGTGAAGAAGGCTCCGATATCATCACATAGTTTTTGTGTAGGAGGCTCACGATTTTCACATGCTTTTGGATTTATGAAGGACTGTAGGACATGGGATAGCACTTTAGGATCATTTTGGGCCTGATCTAATTGAAGTGCTATATGGGCTTTCCGAGCTGCCCTAATTTTCCCATGATAATCGGTCTGCGATGCATAGAACCTGCCCCTGTCTTCCCTGTTGCTCCATAAACCAGGAGATGTTGGAAGATTCAAAGGTCTGTAAAAGTAGCCCATGGGTAGGGCCACAAAAGACATGGCGGGACTTGAAGATGTGCATGAGCTGGCCGCATTGAAGTTGAATATAACACAGTCACCTTCACAGATCATTTTCGACCCCCTACGCAAGCGACTCTATGCACCATATTAATATATCTCGCCACCCTTTTCCCTAAAACAATGTTAGTGTTCAGCCCAAAAAATGCTTTGTTTTTCAATTGATGGAACTCCTCTGTAACAGCATGGGTACATTCCCCAAAACCACCATGTACGGGGTGGCTTTCTGTGGCAGACGGAGGGAAAAAGTCCTCTGACTCTGGGTACCTGGCACTCCATACGTTAGAGTGACTTCCCCTCCTATCCGTGGATCACCCCTGTTGGTCATTGCAATACCCGGACAGACCCTCATTCTGAGATTCTCATGGGTGGGGTCCCTCCCCGTTTGACCTTCCATTCAAAACTAGAGTCGGTGGGGGCCGTGTGGGTTGGAGAATACTCTCCTGCACTTGGAGAGATACTAGAGCCTCCTTGTTCATGGCACATAGCCCAGACTGACTAAATGCTTCTTTGCCTGTACAGCTTGGAATGGCCACAGATCCAATTTTAGCTGCACTACTACCTAAGTCATTATGCTGGTTTGGTTTAAAGAGTTCCCGTTTGATTGAAAGCAAGCGTTGCTTGATTGGATCCAGTTTTTAGTCCATTCCTGCCAACAGGGAACCCACAAATGCTTCCATCAAGGCCTCCATGTCCGCCTTGGAGAGGGCCTGCGCACCATGTATGTTGGGCAAAGGGGCCTCCGCCCTAGGACGCTTTGTCTTACCCCCCGTCAGAGAACACGTTCTTTTCGCTCTAGTCCCTGAACCCAAACTGGTACCCACCCTGTCAGGATAAGAGAGCGGGAGGCCGGTGACTTGATAATGCTCTTGCTACAACCAGACACGGACGCTGATGCTGAATCTACCCTGCTAGCCTCATCCATGATATTAAGTGCGTCCAGCACCCCACCTGCTTCCTGACCAGTGGGAGAGCGGGATGACCCCTTTCTGGCACAATCAACTTTGTGCTGTAAGATGCCGACCCGCTTGGGGGTGGCTAAATAAGCTGGGGAGCAGATGATTATCGGGGGAATGAGATAGCTGTCGTGCCACCAGCTCCATCTCCTTATCTAGGACCCGGCTGCTCGCTGTAAAAAGGAATCCATTGTAGTTATTGCAGGGGCCCCACAACCGTCTTGCGTATCCAAATAGAAAACTGGACTTGGCATTGGAAACTAGAATAGATCAGTACAAGGCAACAAAATAACTTGTAGCCGATATTACCTAGACATTACCAAGTGAAGCAGGAGGTACAAGGTAAACACCAGTCTAGCAAACGGCACAAGGAACAACCAAATACGAAGTTGTTGATAGAAGGCACCCTGCTTGGCCTACCTTGTATTGGTGTTCGAGACCCTTATGCTCCTCGATAAACTATGTATCCAGAAAAAGTGACAAATGTCTCCATCCAGAGATCCCAAACCAGAAGACCAAGAGGGGTGGCCCGGCTTCCTCCGGTCTCTGACTGGTGAGGATAGGCCCGACCTTGATCTGGGCATGGCCTGCGCTTTTCCCGTGTCGAGGGAGGTGAGCGGCGCTTTTCAGCACGTGTGGTGCGATGTAACCAACAGGGTCTCCTCCTCCTCACACTGCAGCTTGGGACACAGAGTCCCCTACTCGTGCCGCTTTGAACCAGCCTCCACCAAATCTAGACAAAATTGCATCACACACCACGGGAGTTAAATGTAAATGTCATGGTACTTATAGAGCGCACTGTCACCAGACGGTCACCTTGCGGTGTCGCCTATTCGGCTTCCTAGTGCTGATACTCATACCGCTGTGGAACCCATCCTGGCTTTCCCTGTGAAGTGTCCACTCCTGGGCACCCCCAGGGTGAAGCCAGGCATCCTTAGCGCTGTTGGGGCCGGGGTGGAGGCTAAGCAAGCTATTGCCCAGAGTTGCAGCACGGGGCCCGTGATTAGAATAGGCACCGAGGCGAGAATTAACAGGTCCGAGGAAATTGAGCCTGAGACCCCGCCGAGGCAGGAATCGAACCCTGGTCCCTGGCCAGAACTCTGCATCAGGGTCTGCCGCTCTAACAATTGAGCCACACTCCTCCACAGTTGAGCGGTGCTTTTTAGTGTTGGGAAACCAACAGGGCTCCTCCTCCTCACACTACAGTCTGGGACACGGAGTCCCCTGCTTGTGCCGCCTTGAACCCGCCACCACCAAATCCAGAGAAAAACATAACTCTGTCTGTTGCAACAGTAGAAGACAACATGTTATCCTAGACATAATTGTCATTGTAATTTTAATTGTCGTTATATTTATATATCATTTCCTACCCCTGATAAAGTGTTGAAGCGATTTTCGGTGAGTAGCGCGCTACTCCAGAACCCCCTAAAAATTTGTGTGGGTTAGTATAGGGAAATATGTGTTAATTTGAGCGGTGGACATCTGAGTCTGTTAGTTGGATTCAATAGGATAATGGAGGGATAGAAGAGGGAAGAGTCTAGAAAGTGTTTTATGGGAGATCTTAGTAATAAGATGAGGCTTGAGATAAGTAAAAGGAGAGATTAAGAGGAAAAAGTCTCTAGACTAAGGAAATCATAGTAGTAAAATGAGGTTTGGGATGAGTGAAAAGAGGGATGCATGAAGGAAGAATTTAGAAAGGGTTGCTTGGGAGATCATAGTAGTAGAATAAGGTTTCGGGTGAGCCAAGGACAGGTAGACTGGGGAAGAGTCTAGAAAGGTTTATTTTGGAGATCATAGTAGTAGAATGAGGTTTGGGATAAGTCAGAGACTGGAGGTAGATGATATATTCAGAGAGGTATAGGGTTAGAGAGAGTAGTGCATTGGAGAGTCAAAGGTGTTTATTGTCTTTTACAGTAGAAGTAAAGTAATAAAAATATATAGACACAGAACTACATAGAAGAAAGGGTATACGTGTATAAGGAAGATAATCTATCAAGATTTAAAGTTGTATTGTAGAAACTCAGACTTTCAAGTGTTATTGTACTTGAAGCACATTTTTTAATAATTATTTTTTATCTTTCCCTCAATATTTCAATAATGAAGCACTTGCAGATAAAGTATGTTATGATATTTACAAATTGAGATAGATGAATGAACTCGGGACCCATAAGCACCTAATCAAATAACTTATATTAAATGAGCCGTGGTAGATGCCATTGGCGTAATTAAGTTTGTACAGTACAAGAGAAATAGTAGCTGGAACCTTGTGCATATGGCTGGGTCTAAACTGGGGTGGCGTAGTGAGCAAAAGAACGATAGTTTAACCCCTTGCATGCTGATGACGGCCCCCAGCCGTCATGCACTACAGTGCTCGTGTGCTGATGACGGCTGGGGGCTGTCATGACCGCACCCGCGCTGAAATCTTCAGCACAGGAGCAGAATCGCGGCAGCATGGAAGAGGTTAAACCCAGATCCTTGCGACTGGGGGTGAATGTTTGCATTGTTCAGCATTCTGTCCATCATTTGTTCCTTTTGTTTTTTTATCACCCTGAGTAGGAAGGGTACGGCCAGATGTGGGTCCCGTGCCCACTGCACCACTGGATTCAAGCTAGCCTGGCTAATGAGGGGTGATGCTCAAACCCGGTCCCAGGATGCTCGTTTCTGGTTCAGGGAGGAGGTGCTTGGCAGTCCGGGCTGGACTGTTCCTATGAGGAACAGGGTCAAGACTGTTTTACTGTTTTACATTTGGCTGGGTCCAAACTGGGGTGGCGTGGTGAGCAAAGGAACAGTGGATTAAACCCAGATCCCTGTGACTGGGGGAGAATGTTTGCATTGTTCAGCATTCCATCCATCATTTGTTCCTTTTGCTTTTAAAAAATGCAACACTATTGCATACTATGAATTTTTAATTCAGTTTATTGTAATTAATCATTTAATATATGGTTCTATTTTAAACAAATGTACTGTTTTTATTTGTGTTTTTATGATTATTTAAAATAATCAAATAAAGTTCTTTGATGATGACTGAGATATTGGAGGCCCTCGCTGAGATGTTGGCCTGCTAGAGTAAACAGCCCAACAGGTCTGTTATCGCCTTTAAATAAGCTTTTGATTAAAAACATGCAGCCAGTTTTCCTTAAAGGAAACAGAGCTTTGTTTAAAAAAAGAAGTTTAATTTTTTTGAAAGGTTTTTTTGGGGTGTTGGCTGCGGTCCCACAGACAACTGCCCATTCATTCTCCTGTATATCTTTTTGACTATTCACAAAGGGAAATTGAGCCTAATGGGACCCCCTTTTTTTTGCAAATGACTTAACTCCTCTGAGATATCAGAAAATGTTCAATGGTCTATGACTGGAATTGCGGTTGCAAACCTTTGCTACATCTGATACCAAATTACAATTACAAGGGATGGCTATTCCAAAGTTTGATTCAGTACCCGTTTCTAAACCCATTTTCAAAATCATTAAGCTTTTACTGAATCACAAAATGGGTTTAACGAATACTAAAACGCCATTTTGCAGTTGTAAATCCTCGAATTTTGTGAAACATAGGGTTTGCACCAACAGAATGCATTTGACCATCTGACTCAGTGTTCTGTAAAGCAATGGGGATGGTTGTTTGTAAAAACTTTGAGCTGAATGTACTAACATTTCAGTTGCATAAAAATGGGCGCAAATTGCGCACCAACTTTTTTTTTAATGAAGTAGATTTTGCAAATCAGTCTATGTATTAATAGGTCAATTATGCAGAATCACCATTTGAACTGGGTCACAATCTACTGCTTGAGTATTAATGAGGTTAGTCACAAATTGCAACTTACTCCGATTGGATGGCATCAAAGAGCTGATGGCTTGCTGGGTTCAGCAGACAACAATGTCTGTGATTGCATTTAAATAAAGTAACTTTCTTTTAAACGCCGACCCTTTTCCTGAATGGAAACGGCGCTGGGTTTAAAGTTGGCAGCGATCCATTGGACCACTGCCGAGTCCCACACAATTTTTTTGATTCATTCACATAGGGGAAGTGAATCCACATGGACCCCTTTCCCTTTGCATTGGTTACCACCTCTTTTGAAAAAACAGTAACCTATCTATATTTTGTGACCACAATAGCGGGTGCAAACAAACCATTGATACATTGCATTGCAAATCAGAATTTGGAAAGGATGCCTTAAACATGTGGATTCCGATTTGCGATTTGTAATGCATTTCTACTGAATCGCAAAATGTGTTCAGTACATTTAGCCATCACACACCATGTGATTTAGCAATTGGCATGCTTTGCGGACGCTATACAGCTTCGTACATCTGGCTCTAAATGTCCAAGATAAAAGGCAAACTCCTCGAGGAGAGCCTTCGGAGAGGACTGGCCATGATCACAATACTCCTAAACTAAGGATCAGGGTTTTGCTTAAGAGAAATATGAATGGTCCATCAATAGCGACCCACTACCTGTGGTATCTGCTTTGCCACTATGTGTCTTCTGAAAAAAAAAAAAAAAACCTTGGCTTCCTTCACTTTCTAGAAAGACATTGGTCCAGACACTAATCACAAGTCACCTTGGCTATGGCAACACCTTGTTATCCGGATTGCAGGAAGTGCAGAATACTGCCTCATGCCTGATCTGCAACCACCCCTCTCGGCCTTCCCCTGCACCTATTTTAGAAACTTTACACTGGTTGCCCATCCGAAAACGTGCCATTTTCAAACTTTTTTGTCTGACCCATAAAGCTTTCAGTCTTTCACTGCCCACCTGTCTTCATTCTAGATTCCTACACTAGCAACCCTATAGGGCACTCCGGTCTGCTAACAAGGTATTCCTAAAGATCCCGCGTTTCCGCACGGCCAGATTTGTGGATCGATCTTTGGGGCACTCCGGTCTGCTAACAAGGTATTCCTAAAGATCCCGCGTATCCGCACGGCCAGATTTGGGGATCGATCTTTTTCTTACCTTGCTCCAGTTTATTGGAACACACTTCCCCTCCATATTTGCACCTATCCTCACCACCCCACCTTTAAAAAAAACTCCTAAAAACTTGGCTTTACTAATTAATTTGTGCCACTGTCCAGTAGCAAGAGCAGAGATATTCCTTCAGGAGTGAGTCGGCGCGCTATTTAAGGGGTTTTAACACAACGTAGTGGGCACTATTGAGATTCATGCTCGGGGAGTGCCATGTACATAGACCCTGACCAACTGCATTTGAGAAGTTATATATACACCTCTTGAGAAACAAATGCAGAAGCTCATGCTGCAGTCACCAATCAATGCTGCTGTGCAATTGTGAGATATTTAAGGCATGTGTTGTCTAGTGTAGTTTCAGGCAGAATAGATTCATGCTGTATATTTCAGGGGTGTGGAATTTATTAAAATATCTACTTGTCCATGAGAAAGATTGCTTCATAAATCTACTTGTCCTGTAAAAAAAAAGAAAATTCCCCTTTGGTGACACGTAGTGTGGTGACAAATTATGGCATTATATAAGACCTCTGATAATAGCCTTTCTGACTATGCCAGAGCTCATACTATAGTAAGGTTTGAATTCCAGCAACTCCATTATTTTGCACTGTTTCCACAGATCAACATAGTGGGTCTGAAAGTAACAGTAAGAAATAGTTCCAGGGTTGGTATGCCCCTGTGAGCCTGTGAAAACCTACTAACTTGCATGTTTTCAGGTTTTTCACCAGCTCTTCTTTAATCTTTTCCCCTACTGAAAAAAGTTGGAAATGTATTCCTGACAAGGGCAAAAGTCATACTTTTTCTAGGGCTGATAAAAAAGTGGTTGGAGGGAAAGTGAACTTGTAAACCAGATTTTTGAATGAGCAAGTCTTAACATGCATATTTGCTTGTGCTATTCTGTAGTTCACAAATATTTTCAAGGAGTATGATTTATTGGCCTAATTCTGTAAATGCTTGCAAATTTATGAAAGCCATAAGTCCGCACTAATGCACGGACAAATACCATGGGGCATTTTTGTGACTTTTTAAAAAGAATTGGACCCCTAATTAAGTCTGGCATTAATCGAGAGCGATTGTTTTTATTGAAATTATATTTCTTTATCTATCCATCGGATGGCTTCACTGTGCGTGACAGTATTCTGCTCGTTCACAAGGAGTATATCGACACACAAATTAGTTTTGTTCAGTGCTAGAAACTACCGTAGCAATGCATGCTTTTTGAGACTAAAAATATTAAAGTTTTTTGCCAATATTTGTTATAATGGGGAGGGCCCAGATATTCCCACAACAGTAAAGTTTTACACAAAGCATTTCAAAACAAGATACACATGGACAAAACTAAAAGGCTGAACACCAATGTCGGACCAATTTGCTTTGCCAATGCTCGGTTATTTTCCTGTTTCCCATATTCTTGTTGAAACTGCTTACACTGATTTGCCATTATGAATATTTTTAGGAAATACTAGCATGCATAAACACATTTTACTAAATGATGCTTCAGAGAAATGGTACCTAAAATTTCACAGCACTTTAACAAAATGTTTTTTTCCTAGTTGCATTTTTTTGTGAACATTTTATTTTGAAAGCAAAGAATCATCAATCTTGCTTTGAAGCTTCTGCAAATATTTGCATCTAATCAGAGAGTAGTGTGGGAGCATTATAGGTAGCCTTATATTGTTAAACTTTGCAAACGTATTTTTGTGCACATTTTTATAGTGTGTAAACATGTTATTCAAAATAATTTTATCTTAAAAATCTGGTCATCATGGACCTACAATGGCACCCATAATCTAAACCTGCAGTGTATGCCCCCAACCCCTTGACTGAAGAAGATAATATCTACATTTGCATTTGAAACTGATAAGGGTGGGTGAATTAACAGTTAGAGGGCTGTACCATACTGGGAGCATGCATAAACGATGATGCTGTTGATTGTTATTAGCTTATTGTCAAGAACACAGACATAAGGTTGCTGGTCATCACCCCAGAATACCTTCTGAATAAGAACAACACAATGGAGAGGCAAAATCCAAGGAGTGAACCCTGCTATCAAGCCTTTGAATGCTAGCAGACCTCTACTGAACAGAGGCAGTCTGATGAGAAAGGAGACTGCTAAGGAAGCTCATAGACCAGAGAGCCATTCTGACTCGAATTAGCTGAGAAAGTATGCAGTCCCTGAACTGCTCAGAATGAACAAGTGTTTAACTGAAGGGTGCGACCGAGCCGATTGTTGTAACAATAGTTGGTGGAAAAACCAGTTTGCTGACAGAAAGAAAGTTCGCTGAAGAAGAAACGATGATTGGATCTTAAACCTTCTTTTATATTTACTTCATGTTGAAGTCTGCCAAACACAGTTAATGCTGTCTCACACAAGTTTACTAGATCTATTCCAAGAAAACTACAAACTGTCGCTGCCTCAGACATTGGTTGTTGTGTCTTTAACATATTGGCCAACCCACGTTCATCAGCCATTCAGCCATTAGTTAACTGTAATTGTCAGTCGGGATGTATTGAGTTTTAACCCTCTTCCTACATTTGGTCCTTTCATTTATAGAACAGTTCTATAAGGCTGAACAGGGAAGGGCAAGCACAGCATGGCAAAGGAGTCCAGCAATGGAGGTAGAGACATGGAAATGCCCCCCTCCTCACCTCACTCACACACATAGAGGCCTTCCCTAGGGCTCTCAGGCACATGGGCTTTTCTTGGAGGGTGGCAAGAGTACAGTTCCAAAGTAGTATATGTGGTGCAGCCCGTGTTGGCATCATAAGAATCAAGTCAAGCCAAAATTGCTTTATTTAGATAGCAAGTATCATAAAAGCATCTGACAAACTTGTATAAAAATAAACAATGTACAGATAAATTACCATAGAAAAGCGTAGTAAATACATAATATTTGATCGATCAGGACATAATGACATATTATCCATTGTGATAAAATGTTTCGCTTTGATAAAAACTTGAGTTAAAAAAAAGTTTATGGTTAAAAGAGTAAAACCCGATGTACCTTAACATGAGTAGCAAAACACACAGTATGATGGACAGAATGTGGCACAATGGCAAAACATTCGCCCCCAGTCACAGATCTGTGTTTAATACATATCGTTATTTTGCTCACCAAGCCACCCCAGTTCAGACATGGCCATATGCAAATCAGTCTTGACCCTGTGCCCTTATGGGAACAGTCCAGACCGAACTGCCAAGCCATGTCTTCCCTGGACCGAAAGCAAGCATCCTAGGACCGGTTTCTGACTATGAGACGTCTTCAGCCAGGATAGCTTGACTCCAGTGGCGTAGTGAGCACGGGACCCACGTCTGGGCATACCCTTCCCACATAGGGTGAACAGCAAAACACACAATATGATTGACGGAATGTTGCACAATGGCAAAATATTCACCCTCAGTCACAGATCTGGGTTTAATCCATCGTTATTTTGCTCACCAAGCCACCCCAGTTCAGACATGGCCATGTGCAAATCAGTCTTGACTCTGTGCCTCATGGGAACAGTCCAGAACCGAACTGCTAAGCCATGTCTTCCCTGGACCGGAATCAAGCATCCTAGGAACGGTTTCTGGCTATCAGCCGTCTTCAGCCAGGATAGCTTGACACCAGTGGCTTAGTGAGCATGGACCCACGTCTGGGCATACCCTTCCCACATAGGGTGAACAGCAAAACACACAATATGATGGACGGAATGTTGCACAATGGCAAAACATTCACCCCCAGTCACAGATCTGGGTTTAATCCATCGTTATTTTGCTCACCAAGCCACCCCAGTGGTACCTTATATGAGTAACAGTGCATTGATGTTAATTCAAGCAATATTTGATCATTCGTCTTGTGCTGTAGTAGGTTCCCCATAGGGCTTGTAACGTGAAATTATGTCGCCTTTCGTAAAGCTTTATGCTGACTATCCTGACGCAACTCAAAATGGTAGCATCTCCGTTAACAACGAAGGTTCTCGCATCAGATTTTAGAATGCGCAAAGCAGTACAATGATCCTGGGTACCTAGTTGTTTGCAGATTGGTGTTAATCATCTAGACCTTGCCTTTTCCTATGATGGACAAGCAAACATTGAATGGGTGATACCCTCCTTCGGTGCCTTACAGCAAGGACAGCCTTCTGTTGTCTGTTTCGGGGGCGCCATTTAGCAGTCAATGCCCAAATCTGAATTCACTGTAAAGCGCCCTGTCTCTTGGTATCTGGATTGTGTCCAAATATGGTTCAAGGCTTCAACGTTGTTTGTGCTAGAAAAATTCTTCCGTTAGCCTTCCCACATTTTGATTGCTAGATCCCTAGCATCAATCCAGTCCCAATAAATACGTTTGAGCTCAGCCTTGCTAGGGGGATTTTGGTTGACCCAGCATTCCTTAAGGCAGAGAGTTGTCATTAATTTCTTAACATTAGATATCCACTTAACCCCATGGTTATCATCTAGACTCATGACTTCTGTGAGTGCTTTGGCATAGTTTGTAAGTTCAGTGGTCCGCCTAAGCCGAGCCCAGAAAAACAGCAGACGTAGTTGAGCAATATCGCTGAATGAGCATTTGCCCATATCATACATCAAGGGAATCAGTGGGGCATTCTGGGATAGCATGGCCTGTTCCCTCAAAAACTTGTGCTCTGACCTGCAGATCTTATTGACGTTGTCAAATCCCCACAGCTCCGCTCCATAGAGTGCCGAGCTAACTGCCTTTGCGTCATAATCCGTGAGGGCCGGGGCAATTCGCCTGCTTTGTGAGGAACGATGTTCTTTGCTAAGTGCTCCGACCGTACGTTTGTGGCTCAAGAGCATTTTTACTAAGGTGGGATCTCCATTGCATTTTTTCTGATAAACGAATACCGAGATAGTCAAACGTGCTGACTCTCTCCAAGTGTGTCCCATTAAGGGTGAGATTATTTCTGAAAGATTTGTGGGGGTTGAGTGTCATAAACTTGGCCTTAGAAGTGTTTATGGCCAACCCCTGGGACTTACAAAAAGATTGAAACCTATTCAGTAGTTTCTGTAGCCCAGCTGGGGATTTGGAGATCAGCAGTATGTCCTCTGCAAACAGGAGAGTAGGTACCTTATCACCCGCCAGGACCAGGGCGTCAGCTGGATCTTCTTGCAAGAAATTAACCACCCCGTTCACGTATAAGGAGAACAAGGTGGGTGCCATCACACAGCCTTGGCGTACTCCCCTGTTTACTGAAATCCTTTCCGTCAAATGGCCTTGGGACCCCCATCTCACTTGTGCATAATTGCCCTCATGGAGACGAATCAATAGGTTGAGGATTGGTGGAGGGATGCCCAGGTCTCCTAATATTTGCCACAACCTTTTCCTAGGGACCAGGTCAAAGGCAGTCCTTAAGTCTATAAAGGCAAGGTAAAGACTGCCTCTGCTGATCATAGCGACTTTTCAGTATTTCAGGAGAAGCCTGAAGACCTGATCCAACATTCCCGTATTAGCCCTAAACCCTGCCTGATACTGGGAGAGGATATCTTCATCCTCAGCCCAAGATTGGATCCTCTGCAGCAGGACCCTGCCGACTACCTTCTGGATTGCGTCAATCAAACTGATTGGCTTGTAATTGGCAGGGTCCTCTCTGGTTCCCTTCTTGGAAATCAGGACCACCTCCGCCCCCTTTCATGATTCTGGTACTCGGCAACCATTGGAGATAAAATGTATTAGAAGTAAAAGTAATGTGCCCAGTTTCGGGGGTCTGCCAGAAGCAGGTCTCCAGGGAGGCCATCTGGTCCCGAAGCTTTAGCAAGAACTATCTTACTTATGGCAGTTTCTATTTCTGCAAGCGAGATGAGTTCGCTGTTACTACCATCAGAGGGAGTAAGGGGATAAACACACAACTCTTACAAGCAAGAGTCATTGGATCCGGAGTAAAGTTTCCCAAAGTGGTCACACCAATATTGGGGCGAGATATGGTTGGGGATATGATCTGAATCCCTCTTTGCCTGCCCGTCTAACAAGATTCCAGAAGAGATTGGTATCCCTTGCTGTGCTAGCGTCCTTTAGATCCTGCCAACGATTCTCGTCCCATTTCAGCTTTGCTTGTAGCAAAACCACTCTGTAGTCTTTCCTTGCAATTTTGATCATAAGGCAGTTCTTGCTTCTAATTGCTGTAGCTGAAGCTTGTCTCTTAAGTCTACATTCCTTAGTGAACCATGTCTGCCTGCTCTTTGGTTTTACGCCAGGTTTATTGTGTTTGCGAATCGCTTGAAAATGAACGCTAATCTGTTAGATTGTACTTAAGTAAATTGTAGTGACATTTATATGCCCATCTGGGCTTGTCATTGCCTCCTGTAACTCTAGAATGTTCTTACTTAGTTCTTGTCTCTTAAGTCTACATTCCTTAGTGAACCATGTCTGCCTGCTCTTTGGTTTTACGCCAGGTTTATTGTGTTTGCTATTCGCTTGAAAATGTACGCTAATCTGTTCGATTGTACTTAAGTAAATTGTAGTGACATTTATATGCCCATCTGGGCTTGTCATTGTCTCCTGTAACTCTAGAATGTTCTTACTTAGTTCTTGCCTAATTCCATCTATTTTTAAGTCTTGTGCAGCAACCTCGAGCCATTTGAGGAACCTTCTGCAATTTGAGGGGACCACCTCTTTAGTCGACAATGGCGTGTAAGTACTCAAAGGAGGACAGGAGGGGGCCCATGGGATCTTCATGGTCACACAAAGGGGGTTATGGTCACTGTCCGTTGTGTTGCCCACACCATGTCTATACCATTCCCCCATAGTCTTATGACACCAACTAAGAACAGTTGTGTATGAAGCCCAAATTAAATCAAAAAGACAATTGATGGACAGAATGCAGAACAATGTCATACTTTCAGATCTGGGCCTGAATCCATTGTAATACATCCCTATTTGGCCCCGGGCTCGCCGCCATCTAGGGAAACCTACCAATCTCACACATTTATAAAAACTAGACACCCGGGGGAGTCCAGCGAGGTATGGCTTGCGTGCATCCCCCAACGTTTTCCAACCCAGAATGCCCTGCTAACCTCAAATATAGGTCAAAAACACATTTTCCACATATTTGTGGGTGGAATCACTGTGACGGCACAAATGTCCTACCCCACAGCGTTCCCCTCAGTCTCCTGAGTAAAATGATACCTCACTTGTGTGGGTGGGGCAAGGGCCTGTGACTGGGAAGAGCCCAAAACATAGGGGATATGGGTATAGCACTAAGAATTCTAAGCGCTAAATTTTTTTCAAAAATAAGTTTTCAGCCAATTCTGCATTGGACACCCACACAAGTGAGGTATCATTTTACTCGGGACACTAAGAAGAACGCTGTGGGTAGGACATTAGTGCCGGCATGGTGATTTCACACAAAATATGTGGAAACTGTGTTTTTTTCAGCTAAATTTAAGGTTTGCAGGGGATTCTGGGTAGGGAAACCCGGGAGCCACGCAAGCCATATCTCAAGGGACTCTCCAGGGTGTCTAGTTTTCAAAAATGTGTGGGTTTGGTAGGTTTCCCTAGATGGCAGCGAGCCCGGGGCCAAAGAACCAGGTGCCCACCCCAAAACAGGTAGTTTTTTATAGGTAATTTTGAAGTCTCCACAGTACAATTTGTCCTTTTCCAGTTGCAACCACTATGCCTACCACACAAGTGAGGTACCATTTTTATCGGGAGACCCGGGGGAACGCTGGGTGGTAGGAAATTTGTGTCAGCCCGGTGATCCTACAACTTCCCCACACAGGAATGTGAGAACAAATACATTTTTTTAACAACATTTGAGCCATAGCTTGCTGGACTTCCCCGGGTGTCTAGTTTTCAGAAATGTGTGGGTTTGGTAGGTTTCCCTTCAATGGCTGCTGAGCCCGGGGCCAAAAACCCAGGTGCCCCCCTTGCAAAACCAGGTTGTTTTGTGATAGGTCATTTTGATGTCTCCTCAATAAGTTTTGGGCCCTTGCCTGTCGCGGGTACTTGACCCATCCACACAAGTGAGGTACCATTTTTATTGGGAGACCTAGGTAAATGCTGGGTAGAAGGAAATTTGTGGATCCATGCAGATTCCAGAACTTTCCCACCCAGAAATGTGATAAACAAGTGATTTTTTTCAGCTAAATTTGAGGTTTGCAAGGCATTCTGGGTAGGGAAATGTAGGGAGACCCACGCAAGCCGTACCTCGCTGGACTCCCCCAGGTGTCTAGTTTTAAGAAATGTGTGGGTTTGGTGGGATTCCCTAAATGGCGGCCGAGCCCGGGGCCAAAAACTCATGGGACCCCCTTGCAAAACCAGGTTGTTTTGTGATAGGCCTTGCCTGTCGCCGGTCCTTGACCCACCCACACAAGTGAGGTACCATTTTTCTCGAAAGACTTTGGGGAATGCGGGGTGGGTGGAATTTTGTAGATCCACCCACATTCCAGAACTTTTCACCACATAAATGTGAGGAAAATGTGCTTTGTTTTACAAAGTTTGAGGTTTGCAAGGGATTCTGGGCAACAGAACCTGGTGAGAGCCAGACAAGTCACTCCATCCTGGATTCTCCTGGGTGTCTAGTTTTCAAATATTTATAGGTTTGCTAGGTTTCCCTAGGTGCTGGCAGAGTTAGGGTTCAAAATCTACAGCTAGGCACTTTGCAAAAAAAGGGTCAGTTTTCACTGTGAAAATGTGGTGTGTCCACGTTGCATTGTGGGCCGTTTCCTGTTGCGGGCAGTAGACCTACCCACACAAGTTAGGTACAATTTTTCTTGGAAGACTTTTTCGGAATGTGGGGTGGGTGGAATTTTGTGGATCCACGCAGATTCCAGAACTTTCCACCACAGAAATGTGAGGAAAATGTGTTTTTTTGCCACATTTGTAGGTTTGCAAGGGATCTTGGGTAACACAACCTGGTGAGAGCCAATATGTTACCCCATCCTGGAATCCCCTGGGTGTCTAGTTTAAAAAAATGTATAGGTTTGCTAGGTTTCCCTAGGTGCTGGCAGAGTTGGGGTTCAAAATCTACAGCTAGGCATTTTGCAAAACAAGCATTTGCAATGCAATAGGTCTCGCATTTGGAGAGTTTGAGCTATTGGCCTTGTAAATGACAATGCATTTTATTTATATGTTTTGATAATTAACACATAAATAAAAGTTATTGTCATTTACAATGCCAATAGCTAAAGACCGATTCAAAGAAGCGTCCGTCTTCTGTTGGCTTCAAAGTATCTTGCAGAAAGACCCAACCTAGCCTCAGTCATTTTCCACCCATGGAATCTACCACCCCCCGCGGCATAAATATCAAACCATTGGAAAGAAGACAGTCTGAACAAACAGGTGCCACATGGCTCAGAGTCTTGTGTCAGACCTTCAGCCGAGGTTCATCTAAGAAAAGAAATCTTGCTGCACCTTGATGCCACATGAAAGGCAGCTAGCTTGCCGCTAAACAGTACACCAAAGCAGAAGAAAGTCATTTGTGAAGCGAGTTAAAATACTCTGTATGCAAAGGCATCTTTAAAGCACCTAATATTGACCTGGCCTCAACCAGTTACAGCTTTTTAACCAACTACACATTGCATTCTGGGACGTGTAGTTTCATGCGTAAATTCGTAAGAAGTCTGGTGTGACAAAAAACCCTGCACGCAGCCATGTGCTCAACAGCCTCTAAGCACAGTCAAAACGATGTCCTGACAGCAACAAATGAACTATTTTCAAGACAACCTAATAAAGATGATAGGAAGAAGTGCGGCTGGCCATCGGAAGTTCTAAGCGCTATACAAATAGCAATTATATAGTTAAAAGACGTTCGTCATCTCAACCGGTCCAAATCCACGAGGGAGGAATCTTCTTCCAGCCCTGGATTCTCACCCCCCAGCATGCTGGGACTTGTAGTTTCACTTTTCTCAGGGTAAGCACAGACCCCAAAAAACCCTTGTGAGTGGTAACGCATAGAAAAACATTTAAGAGTTAGAATGAGTCAACGCACCACACGCCCTCACCTGTCTTGCCAGCGCCGCTGCCCCCCAGCACGACAATCTTCTTTTTTTTTTTTTTTTTTTTTTGAAAACCTTTATTGCACAAAATCATAAACAATTACGGGCCCACAACCAACCGGCCGGCCTCGACAGAAATCAGTGCACAATAGCAAGCAATACGGCAACTCAGTAGCGATGGAAATACAAATACAGGCGATCAAAGTTACGCAGAAACTTTTACACTACCGAGAAGCAGGAGAAAGCGAGGTTTAATTTTATAATGTTCATAAAACAAACGCAATTAAGAGACATTAGAAAGGATCAAAAGTCGCAATATACACCTACAACAGAGGTGGGCGATGGTAAGCAAGGAAGTCCATGAGCATGAAAACAGAAGCAAAATGGCCGCACAGTGATAACTGAAAAGGATTGAAAATCACATAATAAGCCGTGCGTCGATCGCCCCCCACCCCACCCCGACCCAGACCATTGACCCAAGGAAAAAGAAAAGGAGAAAGAGTTAAAGAATAAAAAGGGAAATAAGGCCCATAGGAACGAAAAGACAAAACAAAGACCCCTCCCCCTACCCCCCACCCTGCACACACGTAGCGGCTACGGCCTACCCCCCCCCGTAACGGCGTGCCTGTCGCCCAATAAAGAATACCCGAAATACAGAAAGAAGAGAAAGGAGGAAAAAATACATATATAAAACCGGAGGAGGGCCAGAATTACGTGTCCTAAAAGGAAACACCAGGATATTAGCGGCCGCCCAACCCTTCGATCCCAAATTAAAACAAATCCAGCGTCCAGTTCCCCTGTCTACCCATCACAGTCCCAGCAAGCCAACAACAGCAAACAACAGTGAAAGGCATTGTCAACCTTGTCCCTGACGATCCAACGTGGCAGCGAAAGGCAAAAATAAAACCGCCCACCAGAGTAATGTGAACAACTGCAAGTACCACAGCGGGACAGAGCGCCGTCCACTAAGGCCAGTCCAACACAAAGCCATGTGGGCCATCGGTGCAGAAAGAAGAGCGGTGCGCAACATCAGGTCCCCATAGGTGAACAGCGGAAGCAAAAGCGGCGCGCCCAGGACACCACAGGAAGAGTCTCCAGCAGATCCAGAATAAAGTGCAGGACATGGCGCCCAAAGGCGACTTCCCCGCAGCTGCGTCGGTCCAGGATTTTCACATCCCTGCGTGATTGTAGCAGACAGCGTCGTAGCAGAAGCCAGTTCTCGCACCTCCAGCGCCTCCATGCACATCAGGATAGATAGCTCACCGTGCACGGGCTCAGGGTGTGGCGAAGCGCTCAGCACGCGATCTCCATCTCGGACAGTTGAGGATAGCGTAGATAAGATGGAATCCAAGCGGCCCCCCAGGTCCCGGGCGCGACCAACCCAATCAGCACGCAAGGTAGCCAGGGCGCCCAGAATCTCAGCGGTCGGAAGGGGAACCTCCGGAGAGGAGGATAATGCAGCTCCGTGTAAACGTGGGTCGACGACCAGGGGCAGTCCTCGAGCCCACACGCCAGCATCCCCTTCCCGCAGTTCGTCATCCCATGAGCACCCCGGCGAGCACAGCCAGGCCACGGGGACATGGGCGGCAAGTTCCATACCGATGTGGCACACGGATATAGTGTGTAGCTGGCAATGGTAAACACCCACAGTAGTTGGTTAGTCCACCAGGCACAATCGCCGTGTACTCGGTACAAAATGGCCCCCCTCACTGCTCCGTAGAGGGAAGGCACAGGAGATACAAATGTAGCACCAGCCGCTACGAGTCTAAACAAGTGCCGAGGTAAAAAGGAATGAGAGCGCGCCGCCGCAGAAACTTCAAGCGGCCGCCGCTTCCCGCCGGTCGACTTCGCCCTGCCGTCTGTGGGCGTTGTTGTGGTGGCCGGAGCCCATCCGCTCCGAGAACAAAGACCCGGTCGCCGCCATTAATAGCAGAAAGAAAACAGGGACGCTCAATCCGTCCTGTCGAAGGGATCACATCGGGAAGCACACCGCCGGAATCAGCATCACTCCCCCAGTCCAATACCATTTCAAGAAGACCGGATAAGTAACAGGATGTGCCACGGTATGGAGGGAAGAAGAGCGGGGCAGCGGAGCCGAGGGTTTAGGCGGCCATCATGTTTCCAGGCTAGGCTCCTCCCCCCAGCACGACAATCTTGATAGCCTTGTTGGACACGCAGTTCGGGGGCGGGTACTCCGGGATGGGCACCAGGAGAAAGTTACTCGATTGCAGAAACGATCACTTTTTATATCGAATATTATCCTGGTGTTAATCAGGTTTCAAAGAACTTTTTTTGAGAGGCAAAAAAGAAACTGAGGCACTTGGAGACAAGGTGATTTGCACACAATCACACAATTTGCGCAAGTGGGATACACTAGGATTATATATACATACACCTCTGGTCTGTTGGGTTCAAAGTATCTTGCAGAAAGACCCAACCTAGCCTCAGTCATTTTCCACCCATGGAATCTACCACCCTCCCGCGGCATAAATATCAAACCGCGCGAGGGTGCTCTTACCTCAGCCTCCACTAAAAAAATCTGTATTCCTCATTTTTTGGCCCCGACTTATGCCCTCTGGGCAGCACTTCAAAAAATACCTATAATTTGTGTTGCTTAAAGCAAGTACTACACAGAAACACACACTCGGAAAAACATGAGTTAAATTTCGAAATGGCTGCATAACTGTTGGTGCTATCCCACCCATGCAGCATGATCGCAAGTGCGTAAAAAAGGAGCACATAGTGCAATTACAACCGGATGCCGTTAGGATGCATCATACTCCCACCACCTCTGATCCCTAACATACATAATGCAGCGTTGAGTAGTAGCAGACATACAAGTCCCCAATTAGCCGTCAGCCAGAGCAGAGAGTATGCTTCACAATACCCAATGCAAGCGAACACCACTGGATACCTACAGCTCCTGTCAGCCGCTTTGCAAACTCTTCGGAATCCAGACTGGGTTTTCCAAGTGGACTTCTTCGTTTGGGGAGCAGCGCTGCGTTTCTTACGTTAGACGCATGAGCATGGACTACAATAAACAAGTCCCTGCACGCCATGCTGCACGGCCGAGGAGCCTGCCTGCCTGCCCGAGAGGCGACCAAGGCGGGTGAGTGACGGCACTGCCGTGCGATAAACAGAGAAGGGGCACGGTAGTGCAGTGTCATTGCCGTGTGTTTAAACGCTGTTTCTGTTCCCTGTGTGCCACTGTCTCCCCCCGCATTTAAAAAAATGTGAAACTGCATGAGGCTTGCGAGGATTGGAGGGGGACAGAAGATGTGCACCCCACTTCGCCTCCAATAACCCTGCGCGTGCCCAACACTGTCCCACTGCCGAGGCAAGTCAGCAACAATAGATCTCGCTGGCGACAGCGCTTCGCGTTGCGTCGCCAGGTGCGAGACCTAAAAAGGGTCAGTTTTCCCTGTGAAAATGTTGTGTGTCCTCATTGCATTTTTGACCATTTCCTGCCGCGGCAACTAGGCGTACCCACACAAGTGAGGTACCATTTTCTCTGGAGACTGGGGAACGCAGGGTGGGTGGAACTTTGTGGATCCCTGCAGATTCCAGAACTTTCCAAGACAGAAATGTGAGGAAAATGTGGGGTTTTTTGGACACATTTATAGGTTTGCAAGGGATTATGGGTAACAGACCCTGGTGAGAGCCAGTCAATTAACCCCATCCTGGATTCCCCTGGGTGTCTAGTTTTCAAAAATGTATACGTTTGCTAGGTTTCCCTAGGTGCTGGCAGAGCTAGGGTTCAAAATCCACAGCTAGGCACTTTACAAAAAAAGGGTCAGTTTTCACTGTGAAAATGTGGCGTGTCCCACTACAATGACAGACTTAACCTGTTAAGTACTTAGGAGTGTGGCTCCATAGGGACCCGGAGGTGGTACTCCCGAAACCTACGGCAAATCAATTTCTAAACTAGAGGACCTAGTAAATCGATGGATTAGACTCCCTCTCTCTCTAGCAGATAGGATAGCAATTTAGAAAATGGTTGTGCTCCCGAGATTTCTCTATCTGTTCATGAATATACCGGTGACACCCACTCAACATATATTTAAGGCACTATGCACGGTATTGCTGCGACTGACATGGGCGGGCAAACATGCGAGAGTGGGCTGGTCGGAATTGACTATATTCAGGGTGGTTTTGGTGCCCCAGACCTCCAACTTTACTATTACTGTGCACAAGCACAACAAGCACACTACTGGCTACATCCACATGCCCACATCCCACATATTGCAGTAGAACACAGTAGCGTTAGCCCAACCCCTTTGATAAATTACATATCACACCCCAGGCAGACCACCCCTAAAGCAGAGATACACCCAGTATGCTGCATGTCCATGGCGTGGCACATACTGGCAAAAAGAGCACATAAACTACCCACATATGCACCAGCACTACCTTTGAAGAATCACCATAAATTCCCAGTGACTTAAGAATTGAAAATGATGACGCTATTGGAGAAAATGTGGTTTCGCACTAAGGGCGATTTGTTCCAGAATGGTCAATTCATATCGCAAATGGACCCCTCACTTAGCACTCACCGCACCCCCTTAAAAATATTTGCATACTTAAGACTAAGATTAGCCGTGAAAGAGCTGTACTCTACCTTCCCAGCTGAACCACCAACACACAAAGCACTTCAAGTACTCCTCATGGCCCCAACGCGCCAACGTTTAGGGACGTCTCTCTATAACGCAGCTCAACGCAAACAATTTAGAGAACGGGATAAAGCATTGAGTAGATGGGAAACAACATTGGGATGCACCAGGGTTTATAGCTGTGCGTTGATGCAGTTACTTACCTCTAACTGTAATCAGCGCATCATACATTTTAGATTTATCCATCAGGTATATTACATACCTACACAACTACGGTCTACGTATACATGACCATTGTCATACGTGTAAAGCGCGGGGCGCTGATTTTCTACATATGGCCTGGGCGTGCTCACACCTTCCACAATATTGGTCAGATGTCACTAATATCCTCACTAATATGTTAGCACAGAAGATCCCTAACCCCTTCGGTGCTCATGACGAGCTCAGCTCGTCATGGCATATACCTCTCAGGTGCTCATGACGAGCTGAGCTCGTCATGACTACACCCGCTTTTATTATGGCCCAACACAGGAGAGGAATATCACCAGCAGCGATGGTGTTAATGCTCCGATAGTCAGTTTACTGGGAATCTACAAAATTAAACAAATTAGAAGACGTAAATGCCTGGCTGTAGCATTGTTGCTAGCAAAAAGCTGCGTAGCAATGTGCTGGGGCAGGAGACGCACACTGAGGAGCAGGGGTTGGATTACAGATATGTCCTACTGTAAAGAGCAACTAAACACATTTGCAGAAGAAATACCGGAGGCTTCTAGACCAAAATATTTCTGGGACAGGTTAGTACAATATCTCTTATCTCAATTAACGGTGATCTGAACATTAATATGATGTACCTCTAGGAGCCCAAGCCCACATCTTCATGCCCTCCATATGTATATATAACACAAACCATGTACACGAGATGTTGCTTGCTGGTGGACTGTTTATACTTATTTAACTGTATGTGTACACGGTAAGCCACACTCTGTAATACACATTCTGGTGAATTATTGTAAACGATACTGAAGATGATTGTTTAATGTTCATATTTCTCTCAATGCTTATTGTACAATATGGCTGACCGAAAAAATAAAAGGTGAAAAAAAATGTGATCTGTCCACGTTGCGTTTTGGGCCGTTTCGTGTCGCGGGCACTAAGCCAACCCACACAAGTGGGGTACCGTTTTTCTTGAAAGACTTAGGGGAACGCGGGGTGTGTGGAATTTTGTGGATTCACGGAGATTCCAGAACTTTCCACCACAGAAATGTGAGGAAAATGTGTTTTTTTTAACAGATTTTTAAGTTTGCAAGGGATTCTGGGTAATAGAACCTAGTGGGAGCCAGTCAAGTCACCCCATCCTGGATTCCCCTGGGTGTTTAGTTTTAAAAAATGTATCGGTTTGCTAGATTTCTCTACATGCTGGTAGAGCTAGGGTTCAAAATCTAAAGCTAGGCACTTTGCAAAAAAAATGATCAGTTTTCACTGTAAAAATAAAGTGTGTCCATGTTGCGTTTGGAGCCGTTTCCTGTTGCGGGAACTCGGCCTACCCACACAAATGAGGTAGACGGGAGACTTAGGGTAACACAGAATTGCAGAGCAACTGCAACTATTATTACCTATTGACTATCGATGCATTTCTGCCTTCAAATTTAAAGACCTATAATTCTTATGCTATTATGGGTACTGACAATGTCAGTAATGTTCAAATATCTACTATTTCTAAACTCTATATTTTGTTCCAATTTCAGAAATACATAGGTGTCTTTCATACCGATTTTTCCATGTATATATTTTCCCAAATTAATTGCTATATACCCGGTACATAATAAACAAGCATTTACAATGCAACGGTTTCGCCTTTGGAAAAGTTAGAGCTATTGGCATTGTAAATGACAAAATTTGTATTTATGTGTTGGTTTTGAAAACAGATAAATAAATGGATTGTCATTTACATTGCCAATAGCTTAATCTCTCGCAAAAGTGAGACCTATTGTACCCTACGGACGAGCTCAGCAGACAGCAATTACTACCACACACACACACCCAGAGCCACACACACACACCCAGAGCCACACACACACCCCCAGAGCCAGCAACACACACCCAGAGCCACACACACACACCCAGAGCCACACACCCAGAGCCACACACACACACACACCCAGAGCCACACACACACACACACACACCCAGAGCCACACACACACACACCCAGAGCCACACACACACACACACACCCAGAGCCACACACACACACACACACCCAGAGCCACACACACACACCCAGAGCCACACACACCCACTCAGGAGAGCAAGCACAGCGAGGGTGCAGGGAAGCAAGCACAGCGAAAGGGCAGGGAAGCAAGCACAGCGAGGGGGCAGGGAAGCAAGCACAGCGAGGGGGCAGGGAAGCAAGCACAGCGAGGAGGCAGGGAAGCAAGCACAGCGAGGGGGCAGGGAAGCAAGCACAGCGAGGGGGCAGGGAAGCAAGCACAGCGAGGGGGCAGGGAAGCAAGCACAGCGAGGGGGCAGGGAAGCAAGCACAGCCAGGGGGCAGCGAAGCAAGCACAGCCAGGGGGCAGGGAAGCAAGCACAGCCAGGGGGCAGGGAAGCAAGCACAGCCATGTTTCCAGTGCTTGGCTATTCTGAACAATTGGTATCCGGCCTGCCACTCAAACGAAAACAACTCCCAGAGTACCTTAAATAGCTAAATGAAACCACAGAAGTAGAAACATTATGTCCTGACTACACGAGAGAGGCTGCAATTGTAACTGCGAGGGACAAATACCACTGAACTGGGAAGAAGACGGCGTACAACTATAGTGGAGGAATAACAACCTCGTACACTACTGCATACCACTGTGCTTTGGATGTCCCATGCCTGCCATCCATGTTGCTTCATCCCACCTCCTTTCCTTCGGTCACTCGTTGCTTCTCCTCCTCATACCCAGACTGTGCTCCTTCCTTCCCCCAGCTGCACCTTCCTACTGTCACCAACGGCTTCTCCTCAATACCCCTTGTACTGCTCCCCCCCACCCAATTAGTGCCATCAGTGTTACTCCCCTAGAACAGAATGGCTAAAAAGCAGTAGTAAAGCCACTAGGTCTCAAGAGTGAAATATATTGGCTTTGCTAATGCTCGTGTTTGAGGTCTTGCCTGACAGCATAGCTGTCCCCAAGACCTACTGTTACCAATAACTTATGTATAAGCAGAATGGGCTTTACATCCACCCGAAAGTACACTGAATCATCACACATGAAATTCTCTATCCCACACATGCACTATTTACAGAAAGCAATCTTTTCTGGTATCAATTGACAACGCATCTGTCAGCAAGATGTACTGTTACAAATTCTTTAAAGTGGGATTTGGCGTCATCCAGTGGAGTAATACTCTCTGACCTCAAGCTAGTGCCTATTTGCTTTCTACCTTCCAGGAAATGCATGAGGGACAAGGGCATTTGAATTGTACACTCAATCATCGCGCTGCTTGTCACATTCAATTATTTATTTCCTATATGTATTCCATACAGAGAACAATCCTTTTTCCCAGCACTGGCAAGGCCAACACGACAGGATTTAATGTAATAAACAGCATTTGTGCATGCAGCACATGGAAATACATTTGTGAATGTGTGTGTTTACATAGATTGGCAAATTAAGTTGAGACTTACTGGTGTTGTCAATGCCTGTTTCGATCTGAGATTCCACAATTTCCCACAAACTGGGAACA
Organism: Lissotriton helveticus; assembly: GCF_964261635.1. Classification (NCBI taxonomy): domain Eukaryota; kingdom Metazoa; phylum Chordata; class Amphibia; order Caudata; family Salamandridae; genus Lissotriton; species Lissotriton helveticus. Next base: position 1,098,484,687 of record NC_136063.1, on the reverse strand, counting down.
TGACACAGGTGAGGACATTTAACCTCGTCTCCAACACACCCTCGTATTGAAAGCTATGAACATTGGAACATGCAGCTCGTACTGCAAACCATCTTTTTTTTACATTTTCAGCTCATTCTAAATATGAGATTAACATTTCAGTATTTTGATAAAGAATCAATTTGCTCCAAATTTAACATGTATACCTTGTGTCTGCATTAGAGCTCGTTCCAACATCCGCCAAAACTTACATCAACAATCATATACAGATACGGTTCCTAAAATAAGATAAATATTAATTACAGCGTACATGTCAGCAGAATGGGGACTTTATGGTCTACTCTAGATGCTGGGCATTCAAGGTATATAAATGCAGAGTTTTCGATGTACCTGTAAAAAGCAATGCACACCTAATTCTGCCAAATCTACATAGTTTAAAAGATCTCTATGTATGAAGAGGATCTGCGAGGTCAGTGTAAACTGAGGGATAGATCTGATCTCTTAAGGTAGGAGCTAGTGAGATCTGTCACCTGATACATGGCTATGCTGCTCAAGATCTGTAAGTGGAAGTCACTTCAAGAAATAAACAAGTGTCCCGTGTGCAGTTTGCTGCTCGCTTCTCATGTGTCACCCTCAGGCAGTACGAGACGACAGGAGGTCACCCTCAAGCAGTACGAGACGACAGGAGGAAAGCCGTACCAGGAAGAGAGCTCGTAAGGGGCTAGGTGGGAACCAGAAAAGGACAACGTTTGTTCGAAGGGCCTGGACTGCAACATACTAACAGCAGCAGAATACAACCCCCTCCGACAGGAGAATGAAGCAACAGGGACAGTCGACACACAGAAACTGCAAAACAGAACCCAAGTGACACAACAGGACCAGCACTGTGCCATAGCAAAACGTGCTGTGCCAGAAAATCATAAGAGTGTCAGGCCAAAACCACCCCAGTACCTGAAAAGGACCAAAAGTACCCAAAGAATAATTCAGATTTCTCAGAAATTCAATACGACAGTGCCTATAATAACTTGTACCATAACAGTGTCTGACGGAACCCTGCCGTGTCTGAGTATATCTGTAATAGTGCCAGAAACAACTACACCACCAAAACAAAACCAGAGACAATGCATAAGCAACTAGGATCTCATCAGTGGCAAAAGAGAACCGCCAACGGACCAGAACCGTTTGCAAGCAAAAAGATTGGCTTTCTGGATAAGAAAGTAAAGTAAGCAATAGGCAAAGAGAAGGGACTGCTAGCTGCACATATAAAAAGCAAGCTGCTGCTGTGTATAGAACCACCGGTGGCTGGGAAGCCCAGCCTGCTTTCAGCAAGTAAACACTCCGTTCAGCGTCGTCAGTGTGACAAAGTTCCCAGAGAAAATAACAACAATGCTGCGTGCTTAGTTTCACAAGCACTGAGTGCTGGGGCAGACTGACCTGGTGGTGACAATTACGGCTGGCATGGCTGCAGAAATCCTTCGGGGCGCCCCGTGCCCTCTGCAGCTCGCCTCCTGCTCTGTCTCTCCCGGGCAAGGCTCGGACTCCTCACCGTGCTGGGTGCAGTGCCGACGCCGTCACGAGCTCTGCAGAGGGGGAGGCTCCGGCTGTGAATCAGAGGAGCAGCCGTCACTCCCCTCCATCAACCCTGCTCTGTCCTCTCACAACATGGCGGGCACTGATTTCACCGTGCACAAGACGCAACAAGTGTCTCTGGGCTATCAACCACCTGCAACTGAAAAGGACTAGATGTTGATCAGCCATTTACTTGCCTGATCAACAGAGTTTAAATCCGGCGCCAGGTGCCTTGGTCAAAACTCTTGTGCGTCAAATTCAATCAACACCTTGTTTCTTAATATTATAATGGCCCGGACGGCGGGAGGGGGCGGGAGAGGACACGGACGGCGGGAGGGGGCGGGAGGGGGCGGGAGAAGACACGGACGGCGGGAGGGGGCGGGAGAAGACACGGACGGCGGGAGGGGGCGGGAGGGGGCGGGAGAAGACACGGACGGCGGGAGGGGGCGGGAGAAGACACGGACGGCGGGAGGGGGCGGGAGGGGGCGGGAGAAGACACGGACGGCGGGAGGGGGCGGGAGAAGACACGGACGGCGGGAGGGGGCGGGAGAAGACACGGACGGCGGGAGGGGGCGGGAGAGGACACGGACGGCGGGAAACGTGCACAGGACAGCGAGGGGGGCGGAAAGGCACACGGAGGGGGCGGGAATGGACAGCGCATCTGAATTCACTTTCAGTGACAGGGGAGGGAACGGGAAAAAACGTAACTCCGCCCTGGGAAAAAATCTCGGGAACGCCCCCGAATCTGGTCCGGCCTTGACAGACAGATCCGGCACTCAATGGCTAGCCTCCATTTATGGAGCTAGCCAATGAGAGCCGGGGGACGTTCCCGAAGTGCTTATTGTCGACATAGGATTTCACCTGCGCTGAAAAGCTGCGCAGAGCGCAGCCTTCGGCAGGCGAAACCCAAAAACCATTGCAAGACGCTGCTCAGTTATTGGCTCTGGGTTCGTCGGGTTCTTGGTGAACCTACAAGTCCTATATATCCCCACAATCAGAAAGGTCCAGCGGATGTAACGGTTTATTGCTTTCAAACAGTTGTCATAATTAGAAGCAGTTTAAGGTGAAAACGTTGACACAAATGGCAGTTTTTTTCAACTCATTTTCAATTTTTCCTATATTCAACAGTTAATTTCAATAAAAAACCCTTGAAGGATCTACACAAATGACCCCTTGCTGGATTCAGATTTGTGTCTACTTCTCTAAAATGCATAGCCTTCCAGGATCCATTATGCTTTCAAACCCATTTCTGCCATTAACTGGAAAAAGGTTGAAAGCACAAAAAATTGCAAAAATAGGCTATGTCCCAGAAAAATGCCAAAACTGTGTAACAAATGTTGGTTTTCTGACAAAAGTCTGCTTGTCCCTGAAAGCTGGGAAGATGGTGATTTCAGCACCATAACCCCTTTTTTATACCATTTGCAGGGGAAAAAACAGACGGTTTCATCTGTAGCCCTTTTTTCCAATTTTTCCCCAAAAATCTAAATGTAGCTGTATTTTGGCTAATTTCTGGGTCCCCTCCAGGGGAATCCATAAACCCTGGGTATCTTTAGAATCACCTTGATGTTGGAAGAAAAGGATACAAATTTGGCATGGATATCTTATGTGGTCCAAAAGTTACAGGGGCCTAAACGCGAACAAACTATAACGGACGAATTTCTCTTGTTTTGTACGAGTGAAATGTCCAACTAACTATGATGTCCATGAAACCTGTGTTTTTTTGCGTGAATTTCTGAGGTTTTTTATATGCGAATTTCTAACTATAATGTCCCTGAAACTTGTGTTTTTTTCCAGTCGATTTTATATATATGAATTTAATCTCTCACTCTTACAAGGAAGGAATCAGCATTCAGGTTGTAGTTTGGAAGTATTTAATCTGCAAAGGACGTGATCCACGAGTTTCGGCACGCCCGAACCTTGATAACGATACAAGACGTAATTGTAGCATCCTTATTTAAATGTACAAATGCCTCCAGTTGCCAACATTAACAAAGGGCTACATATTACTTTACTGGAATGGCATGGTGAGCAAAAAAACGATGGATTTAGGCCCAGATCTCTCTATTGGGGTGAATGTATGTCAATTGATCTGCATTCTGTCCATCAACTGTTGTTTTTGCATTTGTCACCCCGAGTGGACGAGTATGCTCAGACGTGAGTCCCATGCTCTCCATGCCACTGGAATCAAGCTATCCTGGCGGATGAAAGCTGAAAGCCTGAAACTCATCTTAGGATGCTTGTTTCCAGTCCAGGGAGGACCTGGCTTGGCAGTTCTGGCTGGACTGTTCCCATATGGGGCAAAGGGTCAAGACTGATTTGCAAATGGCTGGGTTCACACTGGAATGGCATGGGGAGCAAAAAATGATGGATTTATGCCCAGATCTCTGTACTAGGGTGAATGTATGACATTGTTCTGCATTCTGTCCATCAATTCTTTATGCATTTGTCAACCCGAGTTTGACGGGTATGCTCAGACGTGAGTCTCGTGCTCTCCATGCCACTGGAATCAAGCTATCCTGGCTGATGAGGGCTGAAAGCCTGAAACCGGTCCTAGGATGTTTGTTTCCAGTCCAGGGAGTCTGTTGTCATGTATGGTTGTACTACCACTGCCTCTTCCTTCCGCCCACAATGGTATTATATTGCCACAGCCTCTCTTGCCAGTCCTGTATTGTTGGTTTGTTGCCCCTGCCCCCTTTCCACTGCCCTCCATAGTCTGTTGTGCTGCCACTGCCCTTCCTGCCTGCCCAGTGTGATCAAATTGTTGCCTCTGCACCCTCCTACCTACCTTCAATTTCCAGAGTCTGTGCCCCTGGCCTCTGCCTCTCAACAGTATCCTAATGAACAACTAGATTGCTAACATTCTATATTTATTACACAAGTGTGGAACGCCTGACGTCACCTTGATGTAATCAAAACTGTAATGTTCGAGGCATGTGGGCTGCTAAATTCATATCTTTTGCATAGATCGCCGCCTAGTGTTGGGTCCGGATGATTGCACATTGTTGTCCTGGAAGAGTCTTCGAAGTATCACGAGATAGGTGGCTCCTCCCCTGGACTACAGTGCGCATGGGCATCGACTCCATCCCCAGATTGTTTTTTTCCGCCATTGTGTTCGGATGTGGTTTCGACGTCTCCTTGTCGGAATCGAAAAAACATACTTCTTTAAGGCCAAAAGGCCTTCGTACCTGCGTCGGTATTGTTCGAGTGCGGTCTCGAGCTTCATCCGACTCTTCGGGTCGGAATTCTGCGGAGTCGACTAACTCTTCGGACATCGAGGCCCTCTCGTCGCAGCAAGACGCCGACAATCTTACCATGGAACGGAGTCCGTTCAAGTTCTGCCCCGTCTGTGGTTCCAAGTACCCACATATCGCCGTGCATCCAGTCTGTAACAAATGCCTCTCGCCGGACCACAACGAGGACAACTGCATGGCCTGCTCAAAGTTCAGGTCAAAGAAAACGCTCAAGCTTCGGCGCGCGGCGCGCCTCGAGGCCCGGCGAGCGGCTCTGGCACCCGACGACATATTCGACGACCCCGCAGAAGAAGGCCGAAGCCATCATCTTCAGATTTCACCACCGTCGATGGAGGTCGAGGCCGATCCCGAAGAACACGTCGAAGGACAGAGCCAAGACCTTGAATACGTCGAGGAGGTAGGGGACGACGAAAAAGTTTATGGGGCCGCGGAAGATAGCTTGGAGGAAGAGCTATGCCCCGAAAGTTACATGATTCAGCCGCAGGTCACGGGATCGCCTCTCGGCCTTACCCTGAACCGCTGTCCCCGGCCCCGCCTTCTGGCCCGGCCGCGGACACACCAGCGGAGACGCCATTGCGCGTATCGAAACCGAAACCAAAACCTTCGGAATTGACGGCACCAAAGATGGCCGACGTCCCATCGAAAACGAAACCGAAACCTTCGGATTCGACAACACCTAAATTGGCCGACGTACCATCAAAAATAACAAAGCCTGCTCCCTCCTCGACTCCGTCGCCCTCCGGCCCTCCGAAGTCGAAGAAAGCTGTCGAGTCGACAGCGCCGCAGAAGGTGGCCAAGGACCCGTCCTCGAAGAAGGTCGTCCAGCACGTGTCGAGCACGGTTACGCCGGCAAAGTCCACTAAAGCTGTCGAAGCAAAGTCAGCACAGGACCACGACCCGAAGTCTGGAGGCACTGCGCATCGGCACAAAGACACCAAATCTAAAGCAGCGGCATCGGCGCCTAAGCCTATAACGGGGGCACGGACCGTTGCAGCCGAAGATTCGTCGGAGGCCAACTCGTCGCCACCGAGGTCCTCCGATAGTGGCAGACATGGGCCATCGGTTACCAAACCCTCTGCTTCATTCACAAAGCAGGTCACTGACTCCCTCAAACGTATTCGGGAGAAGGCTTCGACGTCACCAACTCACACGCCATCGGGTACGAAACCGGTGGACGCACCTGCGAAGACTTCAACCAAGCTTCTCTACACTCTGCCGCCGAAGGTGGCACCGAAGGCATTTGCACCCAAATCAGTGCCGAAGATCACTGAAACGTCAGAACCTTCGACACAAAGTGGCCGATTGGCTCGGCATCAAGCCTCAGAAGAACACTCTGAGCATTACATCGATGCCGACACCGGGAAATTGACCCTCTATAAACGAAAGATCACTTCCCAACCATTGGAATCCTATGTCATTCCACTGAAAAAAAAAAGGCCGGAACAGGACATTCCTGCCCTTGTTGAACCTATTCAGCCTCCACCAAGGAGGAGTCCATCACCTTCCCCCAACCAGTCAGGGGGAGAGGACGATAACCAGGATGAACAGTACAATTTCCCAGCTGACAATGACCCTGATGTACAACAGGACTCATATGACGACACTGGTGACCAGGGAGGCCATCAGGTGGTACAGGACCCACAAGGTTTTGGTGCACGTACATCCCCAACTGAGGATTCAGCGGCATTTAATGCCTTGATAGAGCGGGCAGCTGCGAATCATGATGTGGACATGCATGCTGACCCGGTGGAAGAAGATTTTTTGTTTGACACTTTCTCTGTCTCAGAGAGAACAGTTAAGACACTTCCTATGCTAAAAGGTGTCCTTAAGCATGCCCCAGAGATCTTTAAGGAACCTACCAGGGCGAGAGTGGTGAACCCACGTATCGAAAAGAAATACAGACCGGCACCTGGGGACCCTGCATATATTCGGGGACAGTTGCCTCTGGACTCGCTGGTGGTCGCCAATGCCCGCAAAAGGGCGAACTCCCAGACAACGGGTGAAGCTCCTCCCCCAGACAAGGAGTCGAAAGTGCTTGAGGCATCGGGCAAAAGGGTGGCTGCGCAGGCTGCCAATATCTGGCGTATATCGAACACACAGGCACTATTGGCACGATATGATAGGGCGCATTACGACACCCTAGAGCAGCTCCTTCAACACCTACCTGATCAGTTTAAGGAGGGAGCCGAAATGCTCATACAGGAGGGAAAGCTCATTTCAAACGCTGCAATAAAGTGTGCACTTGATGTGGCTGATACAGCGGCTAGGGCGATTAACACTAGCGTCATGTTAAGGCGACAGGCATGGCTTCGCATATCAGGCTTTAAGCCTGACATTCAAACAACAATACTCAACCAGCCCGTTAATCCTGACACACTGTTTGGCCCAGATGTTGACACCACCCTCGAAAAAATTAAAAAAGACAATGAGACAGCTAAGTCCATGGGGGCGCTTCAGTCTCAACAGTTCAGGGGCAGCACTTTTCGTCGCTCAGGTGCACGCGCTGTTACCAGAGGACACTTGGGTCAACAGACACAATTCACAAAAGGTGGCGCACAATCCTCTTACCCCAAACAGGGCAGAGGAGGTTACAGAGGTAATAGTGCCAAGGGCAGAGGCAGAGGAAACAACAACTCCCGTTCCTCTGCCGCCAACAAACAGTGACTCTCTGTCACTGCCCCCCGACCATCCAACACCTGTCGGGGGGAGACTCCAGCAGTTCCTGCCAGTCTGGACATCCATCACCACAGACAGGTGGGTAAGACAGCTTATCCAGTACGGTTATTGTTTGGAGTTGACCTCCACTCCACCCAACATTCCCCCAAGACAACGTCCTATGTCGGCAGAGCACTTGCACTTATTGCAGCAGGAAGTAGTGGTGGTGCTGCAAAAAGGCGCAATCGAGCTTGTGCCGGTGGAGGAGGAAGGCACAGGGGTCTATTCCCTGTACTTCCTTATCCCAATGAAGGACGGATCCCTCAGACCCATTCTGGATCTACGTCCCCTCAACCTGTATATACTGTCAGAACACTTTCACATGCTTACACTGCAACAGATTCTTCCCCTGCTAAACCAAGGGGACTTCCTCGCAACCTTGGACCTCAAGGATGCTTATTTTCACATACCACTCCACCCCTCCCACAAAAAATACCTCAGGTTCACCATCCACAACAGGCATTATCAGTTCAAAGTCCTACCCTTTGGAGTGACCACTGCCCCAGAGTGTTTACAAAGTGTCTGGCGACAGTTGCGGCGCACCTCAGGAGACAGAACATACATGTCTACCCTTACCTAGACGACTGGCTCGTTCAAGCAAAGTCGGAACGGAAGTGCGCCGCAGACATGTCCCACACCATTCGCCTCCTTCACAGTCGGGTTCTCGCTAAACTACCCAAAGTCGCACCTTCAACCAGCCCATGTGCGGCAGTATCTGGGCGCAACAATAAATACCCTGACTGCTATGGCTCAGCCAAACCCAGTCAGGATCGACAACATTCAGTCGCTGATCCAGAGGTTCAGACCGCAACACTCACTACCAGCGAGAGTGTTCATGCAGTTGATAGGCATGATGGCCTCCTGCATCTTCATAGTCCCGCACGCAAGGTTGCATATGCTTCCGCTCCAAGAATGCTTAGCAAATCAGTGGACACAAGCTCGGGGACATCTGACAGACCTAGTGTTGGTGACCGGTCGGGCATACAACTCTCTGCATTGGTGGAATCCACACAACCTTTGCAAGGGACGACCGTTCCAAGAGCCTGTGCCACAGATAATCCTAACAACGGACGCATCTCTCCAAGGGTGGGAAGCTCATGTGCTCCACTACACGGTGCAGGGACTGTGGGCAACTCAGCAACAGAAGTTGCACATCAACTACCTGGAATTGATGGCAATCTTCATGGCGCTCAAGTCCTTCAAAGTACATCTGTGCAACAAGGTCGTGTTGATCCGGACGGACAACATGACAGCCATGTACTACATCCAAAAGCAGGGAGGTACTCACTCGCCACAGCTGTCTCATCTGGCTCAGAGCATGTGGAAGTGGGCCATTCAGAGGAACATTTTCCTCATGGCAGAACACCTCTCGGGCAAGGACAATCAGATGGCGGATCTGCTCAGCAGATACAGCCATCAAATGCACGAGTGGGAGTTCCATCCATCAGTACTCCACCCGTACTTCCAGCAATGGGGTCATCCAGAGATAGACCTGTTTGCCACAAGGGAAAACGCAAAATGCCAAAGCTTTGCCGCCAGGTTCCCTCACCCAGACTCGCAAGGGAATGCGATATGGATGAACTGGTCAGGCAGATTTGCGTACGCTTTTCCCCCAGCGCCTCTCATTCCGCTGGTGGCAAGAAAGCTAAAGCAACACTCGATGACGCTTATCCTAGTTGCTCCAATGTGGGCACGCCAACCATGGTACACCACGTTTCTAGAACTTTCCGTGGTACCACATCAAAGGCTGCATCTCTCTCCAAGCCTCTTGACGCAGAGCCATGGCGACATTCAGCATCCAGATCCGCAACAGCTCAACCTGGCGATCTGGCTCCTGAGGTCCTAGAGTTTGGCTACCTCAACCTGCCTCCTGAATGCATGGATATCATACGAGAGGCGAGAAAGCCCACTACCAGAGCTTGCTATGCAGCAAAATGGAAGCGGTTTGTCATTTACTGTACAGAACACAATATCAACCCGCTGGATGCATCCATTCCTAACATCATCTGCTATTTGTTACATCTTTACAAATGCAATCTAGCGTACGCTTCCATTCGGATACACTTATCCGCCATAGCAGCTTATCTCCAGAACAGGCAGCATCTCTCTGTTTTCAGAGTGCCTGCCATTAAAGCCTTCCTGGAGGGACTGAAACGAGTCATTCCTCCGAGAACACCACCAGCTCCAGTGTGGAACCTCAATGTGGTCCTCACTAGGCTGATGGGCCCACCTTTTGAGCCACTGCACTCCTGCGAAATTCAGTTCCTGACATGGAAAGTGGCTTTTCTCATTGCTATTACATCGCTCAGGCGTGTTAGTGAGCTGCAAGCGCTCACAATCCAGGAGCCATTCATACAAATTCATTCAAACAGGGTAGTACTACGCACTAACCCCAAATTCCTTCCGAAAGTGGTGTCACAGTTTCATATCAACCAAACTATTGACCTGCCCGCATTCTTTCAAAACCCACAAACAGTGGCGGAAAGAATGCTCCATACATTGGACGTTAGGAGGGCGTTGAAGTACTACATTGACAGAACACAACACTTTAGGAAAACACAACAGCTTTTTGTTGCCTTCTCAGCACAGCACAAAGGCAACCCTATTTCCAAAGCAGGAATAGCCAGATGGATTGTTAAGTGCATTCAAATCTGTTATCAAAAAGCTAACCGTACTTTAACAATACCCCCAAGGGCGCACTCCACCCGCAAGTTGGGGGCCTCCATGGCCTTCCTGGGGAATATTCCTTTGGAAGACATTTGTAGAGCAGCCACGTGGGCTACACCGCACACATTTACCAGACATTACTGTGTCGATGTGCATTCCAAGCAGCAAGCAGCTGTAGGACAGGCTGTTCTCAAGACACTTTTTCAGACTTCTGCAGCTGGCACGGGCAACCGCCGTTGATGGAGGGACTGCTATGTATTCTATGCAAAAGATATGAATTTAGCAGCCCACATGCCTCAAACTGAATATGCTACTTACCAGTATGCATCTGTTCTTGGCATGTAGGGCTGCTAACATTCATATCGCCCACCCTCCTCCCCGGTGCCCGTAGCGGCTGCAGATACTCTCTTGCATTCAATCATTAGCATGGACATCCTTTACACTATTTCACTCCATCTCTGCCACAATGGCTAAAAACAATCTGGGGATGGAGTCGATGCCCATGCGCACTGTAGTCCAGGGGAGGAGCCACCTATCTCGTGATACTTCGAAGACTCTTCCAGGACAACAATGTGCAATCATCCGGACCCAACACTAGGCGGCGATCTATGCAAAAGATATGAATTTAGCAGCCCTACATGCCAAGAACAGATGCATACTGGTAAGTAGCATATTCAACCTACAGCATTTCCTTTAGAAATTACATATATGAGAGGGTCTTATTTGCATCAAAATTATGGTTAATGCTGTAAAAAACTAAAATTAGGTCATATTTTCTGAGTTTTCAAATAGCGACAAAGCACTTTCAAATTATTTGTTATCTTTCTGTTTTTTTATCCAGTTGACCACTTGATTAAATGTTGCACTTAGGGGAGAGGATGTGGTGTTACTTCCAGAGCTGCAGACTTTGCAAATGGGGAACCAGGTTGGAGTTTCTGTTTCAGCTCGACATTCTGTGATTCTGGTCAAATCACTTAATCTCCCCATGTCTACAACCAAAATGAATGTGTTCTTGTGTGATGTAACCAATGCTCATGTAAAGCACTCCAATATCTGACAAGTCTGCACTATATAAAACTGCAAAAACACAAAAAATAAAAAGTGTTTTGCACACTTCTGTCGTTGGGCTACATGTGGGCTACATCTGGGTGATATTTGTGCTTCATTTGGGCTCTTTTGTCTCTGGTGGCCATCTTGGGAGATTTATCTGTTATGAAGTTTCCTAATTTCCTCATTTACTGCAGTCTCCTCAGTAGGAAATACTTTCAGTTTTTTACTTTGATTTCATCAAGAAGGTATTCAGATATGTCACACATTTGCCATAAATTCAGAATGTTAGCACTCTAGTTGCTCATTAGATCACTGTAGTAAAGCTTCTGCTCACCATGGAAGTCTGCTGCTAGTATTCAAAGTGCATGTTTCAGTCTGCATGTCAGATTTTTTTTTTATGAAATAGAAGAGGATTTGAGAAGTCAAAATGTGCCCTAATTTTTCTTTCATTATTTAAAAGAGAAAAAACCTGGTATCCTAGTTATTTAGACAATACATTTCCAACAACCACACTATATTCTTTCGGTGATTGGGTTATTTATCTACCCTATTTTAAACAACAAATGTTCTTTCCCCAGACCTTTATTCGCTATGAAAAAGAACAAGAGTATAGGTCAAGAGATAGTCAGGTCTGACATTTTTCCAAAAGAAGCCAAAAAAGATTTGCGCATCCAATGGGGACTAAAACCAGTGGAGGGCCACCATAAGTGCAGTAATTGTGTCGCTTGTGATTCCAACATAGAGGCATTGAGTTTATGCACAGACAGGTTAAATGGAAGCACACAATGTTAACTAATTGTAAATCTAAGAACGTCGTGTATGCGATAGTATGCCCTTGTGCTAAATTGTACATAGGGAAAACAAATCAACAGATTAATCAGAGGATAACACAACACAGCTCCAGGATAAAAAAAAAAAGGTGATAACTGCTCCAGTGGTAGAGCACTTTATGAAAGCGGAACATTCAGAAAGGGATTTCAAATGGACTGTGTTGACTGCATTAAATATATCCAAGAAGGTGGCAGATGTGGAGTCTCTTTTGTTGAAAAAAGAGGCGTATTTGATTATGCGATTCAACAGTGTCCAGTCAGGATTGAACGAAATGTCAGAAATCTCGAGGATCTGATATTAGTTCGTTATAAATATTATATACACTGGCATGCAACTAATCTTTATTGTGCAAAATGAACCCCCTCATTTTGTTCCTTTGCAAATGAAATGTTTTAATTTTTACCACTTTATTGCAATCAAGATGGCTTCAGGTGTGCTATACTTTTGTCATAAGTAAGGCTGTTAGCACTCTGGTTGTTCTTTAGAACACTCTGGGAAACAGCAGTAGAACACAAAGGAATCAACTGACAGTATCTGCCCTTGTTGGATGTACATGTTTTACTGAGAATGTCAGACTTCATTATCACATGACTGAGAAAGATCATGTGAATTTACAGAAAATATGCTCTCAGTTTAGCTTATAGATCACCTTCCAAACCTCTGTGGGAAAAGCATGAGAAAATAGTTTTCTTTCAAACATGATTCATGATATTGCAGCAGAAGGCTTTTTCACATGGTAAAATCACCTTCGAACACACCACAATTCCTAAAATGAGTATGGTACCATCAGCAAATGATTTATAATGTTACTAAAGTCTTAAAACCTTCTATTAACTGCAATGCTTTTTAATGAGGTGGTCCCAAGATGGCTGCCAACACTTCTTGGATGAAGTGCTGACAGCCAATCAGATCTCACGATGAGATGTGTTGTTAGACTCCGCCCAGATATTTATATATATATATATGTATATATATATATATATATATATATATATATATATATATATATATATATATATATATATATATAGTTTTCATTTAATATCTAAAAAAACTACTGAACAGATTTACACTATTTAAAAAAAAGGGTGCTTTCTGAACCAAGCTCTACCTTTTTGCCAAATTTGGTGTAATTCCGTTCAGCAGTTCGGGCTGTAGTTGTGTCTAAAGTTTCCTCTGGAAAGATACATGGGGAAAACATGTTGTGGGAGCCCCTTTTTTCTCGGCCCCCGCTTGCCGAATCACCCTGAAACTTTCCAGATAGGAGCGTACCGGAGCGCCCCACAAGTTTTGAAAATTTCGCGAAGATTCGGCAATCTGCGCCAAAGTTATTGTGAATAGAATTTTGCGATTTTCCTATGGATAATAGGTCCTAACTTTAACTACCTACTGGCAACCGCCAGTAGGATATATATATATATATTTGTATTTGGTGTAAATCTGTTTAGTAGTTTTGGAGTATTTAAAGAAAGAAAAATCTGGATAACTAGGGACATGGATCATTCACAAATCCACCCAAGGGAGATCCGCAGGTTCCAAGGGCAAAGCAAAGCCCTTATTGTCTGGCACCAACCTGAAAGAAATGTTTGTCACTTGGCTCGGGGGAGGGAAAAATAAAGTGTGAAAACATAAAAGAGGTCAGGATAGACACCGTGTAGGGTTGGGTGCAGGCAGGGGTTTGGCTGCAGGGCCTGACCACAGGCCAGGGCCTGCTGCCAACCCCCACTGTGCAGGGCCAAAGGCTGTGGGGGGCGGTGGTTGAATCAATGCACTGTGATTGTATATTACTTTACGTTAAAAAACCCATAGAAATTCACTGAAAAACCAAAGGTTTACGGATGTTCATGTTTCACCCACACAAAACCATAGAAATTCTGCAGTTATAGTTATACTTCTACTTATCTGAAGAAGGGGGCATGGCCAAGATGGTGTTGCGAGCTGTCACCTTCCTGTGAGGCTCCAATAGAAACCGGACCCATTGCGCATTCTCCTTCATGCCACCAACTCACAAATCCCTGTAATCTGCAGGCAAGAACCCCCCTCCATAGCCGCTATTCAAGGGGGTGACAAAGCCTCTGTCTGCAGGGGCTGCGGACCGGTTTGTGTGTCGTGAGAGGCTCCGTCAGAGGAGCTTACTCCACAGCAACACAATACTCATGACTACCTGGGCACCTGATGCCTGTGGGGCTCCTTCCTACCTGGTAGGGGCGCTGATGCAGCGATGCTGGATGGCTGCGATGATCCTGAACGGTTGTAGCCCAAGCGCCGTGGGTGACTTGATGCCAGTGGAACGACCCGTGAGGAGAGGGGGCTGCTGATCCCTCGCACCTGCCCCTATGCCGACCTGGTGGTCTGCCGGATTCCCTCGCTGGGGATTTAGAGGTGAACTCTGTACGCTTGCTGTGTGTGCTTGGGTTGAGGGCTGTGGCCTGCTGGGAGTGAAGCCTGGAGCGGCCTTGGCCTGCAGAGCTGGCGTGTCTGCACCAGGGCACCTGAAACGTTAAAGTGCGGCTTCCTTGAGGGATGCGCTGTAGTGAGGGTCAAGCTGGCACCCTTGACCTGCAGGAACTGGCAGCAAGGGCCTGCGCCACCAGTCTTGTCAGGGACCAGGGAGGTCACAGCTTTCAGCATGTGGGTGCTGCTTTGGTCGTGGAGAGTATTCACTCAGGCACAGCGAAGTTAACATGGCCGTAGGTGTGGGAACCAGGAAGGCCTGGCTACAATACATCCCTGGGACACTGACAAGTCCTGCACCATATGTCCTTTTGAGCCCAAAGGACAGGAGTGGCAGGGGCCTGGGAACCCATCAGAAAAGTGCTATGCCATGAATGCCTTGTGGTGTAGCCCATCATTGTGTGCCGGGAGTCTGGTGCCCCCTCCAACCCCCCCCAATGGGAGACTCATGTCAAGTGCCACTGAGAAGAAACTGGTTTCTCCGCGGCTGGAGCGAACATTAGAATGGGGCTGTGGAGAGTGCCTTCAAGCCTGCACTACCTATACATCGTATGGTGCCTCCACATCTCCTCCTAGCAATCAAGGGGCCAGGCCTGGGCGCAAGACGCTGGGGGACGTGATATTGGCACTGGCGCTCACTAGGTGTCCAGTCTGCCTGGACGGACCTCCCACAAGCTCTCCTGAAGGATAGTACACCACTGGTGCTGAAGAAGGGCGTAAGGGCAGCCTGATCACTGCGGCCTGGAAGTGCTGGGTGGAGTTGGGTGCCTCCCCTGTTACAGGAATTCTTTGACATAGAGCCTAGTGACTGTACTTCCTTGTCTTGATCCCCATGTCGCAGTGGACGGCGACCAACGGGCATGGGTAGGCCAAAGTCCTCCAGGCCTCCGCCCCCCCTAGAAATCCATAATTACTATGCTGGCTGCTGGTGGACCCAATCTGCCAACTGGAAAGTACCCTAGAGAAGCACCCTGGGATGTTTAATAGGGTGCTGCAGGCCATTCAGGACTATAAAAGTGCTATGGATGCTCAACTTGGAGCCATTGAGATGGAAACTGGCCTTCTGTGGGCAGATCATGCCAAGCTTGTGAAGAGAGTGATGGGGCAGAGTCCTCTCTGATCCCTATGCGGCTCTCCTTGGTGGCCATCCAGGATCAACTAAAACTCCTGCAGACTGAGATGTGACAACTCAAGATGAGAGCAGAAGATGCAGAAGGGCGCTCAAGGCTCAACAACGTTCGCCACCTGGGCTTCCCCAAGAGAGTACAAGGCCCCAACGTGGAGCTCTTTCTCGAAGAATGGTTCTCACAAATGGTTTTGCCAATCGCATTCCCAATGTTTTTCTCTGTGGAGAGAGCACACTGCATCTCTGGCTGCCCACCTGGTCCGGGGACTCCACAGCGTCCAGTGATTGTATGTCTGCTCAGATAAAGTTCCCAAAGTACAACTCGAGCATAATAATAATCGATCTTTATGCTCCCTCTCTCCCCAGCGGGTGACTTTTGATTTATCCTCAGCGCCTGTGATTACGTGGGGACGACCACAACGTGTACCAAACTGTCTGGTAAGCCTCGTCTAGCGGTACCCTAATATGATACTTTGCTGGGCCTCGGTTGCGTTTACTGATGTAGTTCCCTTATGCCTTTAGATTAATCTTCGGATTTCCAGTGCCCAACGTCCCCGGGCCTGTTTTCGATTCCCGCCGCAACGCGAGTGGCAATTAACAAGATGTAAGTTTTTCGATTTGTTTAAACCAAAATTCAGGCTGACTGTATGATTTATCCTTTATTCTCAGCCCATCAATACATAAACAAGTGTAAATTATGTGCTCATACCCCTCAGGTATTCAAAGTCTTCACATGGAGGTTTCCCACAATGATAATAAGATGATGAGCACCGAATAAATAGGTAGGCTCTCCCTTTAATGTGTGCTTATAAATTTGATGTAACCACTGTTTAGTTTAAATGGGCCTATTAATCTATACTCCATTATTGATATTAATAGGTTGCTAGTCCCAATACCCGTCCTGATGAAGACCCCGCCGCAAGGGTTCCACTAAGTCCTGCACCATCTGAGGGTCGAAACGTCGACAACTTTTCTCTGCATTCCAGCCCCCCATTTGAAAATGTTACATAATTGTACTACGTGGGGAATGTGATTTTTAGTGACTACCTTGATTCATGATCATCCGAGCATTTCAATTTATGTGTTAATGTGTCAGATTTTGTTCTGATTTTATTGTCACTTCCCCTATTTGCACTATCCTCACTTTATCACTTTTCCCTTATTCCTTGGGCACTATTCAACCATTTCAAATTGATTAATGTTGGATACTATATCCTGGTTGTGTCTACTCTGTGAATAAAACATTGTAGACTCATTAAGTGCAGCATTATTATTATTTAAATTGAGGTAATTAGTTAACTTTTACTGGGACCCCTCTCCTCTCAGTACTTCAACATGACCCAGGTCCCAGTGACTTCTCTTGGGTAAACCCCCCCTTCTATACCCTGCTCAGATAAAGAGACAAAGATCTGTTCTTACAGTTGTTTCGTGTGAAGGGCCCCATGGCTTATAATGGGACCACCATCACTGCATACCCTGACTATATGGCAGAGGTCCAAAGGTTTCTCAACACGTTTTGGAGCTGTAAAGAGGCAACTGCAGAACTTGGGACTGTCAAATGCCCTGCTCTTCCACTCCATGCTCAACACACTTCTTTTCTACTCCAGATGAGGCCTTGACGTGGCTGCGCACCAAAGAAGTTCAAGACCAATCAGAGTCAGAGGGTGATGACCTACGCAACTGGTCTGATGGAATATCCAAGCATCGTTGCCTGCAGAGTCAGTGATCACGTTCATCTACTGAACAAGCTGCAAAAGAATGAGCGCAAGTGGTGGCTGAGGTCTCGCTTCATCGGATTCATCTTTTTCAGGCGCTGGCACTTGACACTGAACTGGAGTCTGTGCTAGGTGCGCCGGGGTCGGTTACCTCGGATGGAGACTCCACCATTGCTGAAGTGAGGTCTCCACGTAGAGTGCTTCCAGAACAGTGATTCCTACTATTCCTGCGAGTGAACTGATTTGCACCTATGTTGTGAAAAAAGGCAGCTGGTATGGTGATCACCTTTGTGAGCAATTGGATGCCACGTTTAACTATGTGAACAATCTGTGGCATTCGTGCGAGTGCCGGGGGATCTGGGTGACATCTGACCTTACTTCGCACTCCTATTGGTACGACCCTCAAAGACTTCCGCAAGGACTGTTCAACATGAAAGGCACATTTTAGTTATTAATGCCTAACTGGAGAAATTGTGGAACAATGTTGGTTTTTGTCCAAGCCAAGGGAATGGGTCTTAATGTTTTGTTAAGTGTTTTGTTTTTTGCTGGGCCTGGGCAGGGCGGCAGGTGTAGGATGGGGGAGGGGGGGTTTGAACATTAGAGGTATGGCAACTCATATAAGCCACCATTAGGTAAATGCTTAGCTCAGGCAGAAACACATACACATAGCATGTCTGCAAGAGACCCAGCACACTGCTGCTGAAATAGATAAAGTTGCCAGGCGATGGACTGGACACATGTTTGGCACTGAGTACTCTTCCCTTGCAAGAGGGTTTATGAGTAGGTTTGCATCGGGTGTCCTGTGCAGACCAGAACTCTAGTAGACCTTGACAGCCGCTTTATACTTTTGGAGGGTGCATTAGATGGGCGCCCAGTGTCATTCATTTTCTCTACGTGCCCAATACACTTCAAGGTGACTTCCTGCTCACATTATCCCCAGCTCTGCTCACTGAACACCAGGCCCCTAGTCTCTGGGACGCTGGGCCTGCAGGCATCAAGCGTTTCAGTTTATGGACAACTACAACACAACTACACAACATTTGGCAATTGGGGCACCCGAGAGACACAGAATACACATACTATGCTCCTGGACATCAGATCCACACCAGGCTAGATTATACTTTTTGTAAAGCAGAGCTCTGGCTTTGTGTGCAGAGCTTGGAATATTTGGGCAGGCAATTGTCTGACTACAGCCTCCTTAAGGTGACCTTTCCCTAGGGTGAGGACAGGGCACCTATACATACCTGGCGATTGTGGACCGAGGCACTATTACATGCGGTGTATAGGGATAACATCAGGCCACATAGGCTTCATGATTTGGAGGATTATGAAGGGATCCAAGGACATAGAGTGGAATGCCATTAAAGTGGTGTCATGAGGGGACATTGCATTGCCTGTAGTTCCCTTCTCCTGGGAGTTGTACATATTGCATCTCTTCAAAAGTAGACAGAGAGGGGGCGTGGTGTCGCTTTTGATGCTCCGGACCGCCGCTGGCGCAATCTGCGTTTAAAGGTTGCATTCATCGCTGGTGGCCCTACCAGGGGCCGACTGTCTGCGTTGAGGTCCTGGGCTGCTTACTGGGGGACTGGCAACTCCCCTAGCCTGTGGATAGCGGAGTGTGCAGCGGCGGACAGTGCAGGCTCCGGTCTGAGGACACGGCCCATCATTTTGAGGAGTCGGAGCTGGAGCCGGGTCCTAAGAGCATCCGAGCGGGTGATCTTTGCAAATCCACGTTTGGGGGCAGGCAAGCATCGGAGGTGCGAGGTCCGGTTCCCGGGCTCGGACTGCTCTATCCCTGACACCCCTGGCGGCACCCTGGAGAGTACTTGCCTGTGACGCCCGGTGGGACAGAGCCTGCCATTTCGCGTCATCTGCCCTGTAGTGCCCCTGAACAGCCATCGCCTCTGGGAGGGGGCCTAGATTGGAGATCACTGCCGCTTGAGGAGCCAAGCCTACCGTGAGCCTCTGGGGACTGGGAGGCTCCGGCCCGGATGCCTGGGGAGGGCCCGATTCCAGGGCTGCCTGCATTGCCTCCCATTGGGCTTCTGTACATTGGAGCCTTACCAGGCCCGGCTCTAGGAATTTTAATATGGGTGGGCCAAGAGTGCATTCTGGTGGGCCATTGCGGCAGTCGCAACTCGCGGGAGGGGGTGGGGGGAGAGGAATGGTGGGTTGGCAGGGGGTCTCGCGCAGAGGTCTGGTGGGAAGGGGTTCAATTTAATAATATTCATTAAAAAAACAGGAAGCAGGCAGCCAGGCTCCCTCCCCTAAGCCAATCACAATGCTGCAAGCAGCACTGTGATTGGTCAGTACGCCACCCATATGTATCATTGTTTTGCGACCACAATTAAAGTCACAAAACACTTGCAGTTTACCACCTACTCCAAGTAGGTGGTAATCCACTTGAAAGAGGAAGGGGTCACCAGCCAGGGGAGCCCTTCCCCTTTGTGAAAGAATGTGAAAATATTTTTTAAGAGCAAGCAGTGGTCCCACAGACTGCTGCCTGCTCTTAAATAATGAAACATACATTTCATTTTTCTTTTTTAAAATGCATCCCATTTAAGGTCCCTTTGATGTGAAAAGGAGGTTTCTGAGGTGGGAGTATCAGGCAAGTAACACTACTCAGCCTCTCTCGTTGCCAGCCTTCAGAGAGAATCTCTCTTCATTACTAACGCCACCTGACCCCGGACTCTGCAGCACACTCCCTTCCAGCCCTGATTATCCATTTTCTACCATCCATCTTCTGTACACCTTGTCTCACTGCTGACCTTGGGCCCCAGCCCCATATCAGCCACCATCCGGATCCTTTTCATTATTCCTGGTAAAAAACATTAGTAAAATCCCCCTCAAACTTAAAATATTAAATATACCAGTAAATATAATTAGCACACACTTTAAAATATGTTCCACAGTGGCCCTAATGACCCAACTGCTAATTAAATAAACAAAAACAGAAAGGCCATGACAGGGCCGGCTTTAGCGCTGGTGTGGAAGTCTTTATTGGTGCCCCACCACTGACCTCTTTCTCGATATCTTTACTAACACCCTCCACCAGTGCCACTCATCTCTGCGTAGCCTCTCCGCCTAATGACCCCCTCCTCAGACTCCCTCACTACCACCCTCCACCAGTGCCCCTCGTCTCTGCGTAGCCCCCCCTATGACCATCTCCTCAGATTACCTCACTGCCACCCTCCAACAGTGCCATCATCCCTTCATAGACTCTCCCCCTATTGACCTCCTCCCCGGAGGTCCTCATTACCACCCTCCAACAGTGCCCTTTATCTCTCTGTAGCCTCTCCCCCCTCATGATTCCCTCCTCAGACTCCCTCACTACCCCCCTCCACCAGTGCCACTCATCTCTGCATAGCCTCTCCGCCTAATGACCCCCTCCTCAGACTCCCTCACTACCACCCTCCACCAGTGCCCCTCGTCTCTGCGTAGCCCCCCCTATGACCATCTCCTCAGATTACCTCACTGCCACCCTCCAACAGTGCCATCATCCCTTCATAGACTCTCCCCCTATTGACCTCCTCCCCGGAGGTCCTCATTACCACCCTCCAACAGTGCCCTTTATCTCTCTGTAGCCTCTCCCCCCTCATGATTCCCTCCTCAGACTCCCTCACTACCCCCCTCCACCAGTGCCCCTCATCTCTGCGTAGCCCCCCATGACCTCCTCCTCTGATTAGTTCACTGCTACCCTCCAACAGTGCCCTCATCTCTACATAGACTCTCCCCATATTCACTTCCTCCTCGGATGCCCTCATTGCCACCCTCCAACAGTGCCCATCATCTCTCCGTAGCCACTCTCATATGCTTTTCATTTGTTGTATAGCGCTACTCATAGTGTAGGGTTTCACAGTACTTTATATCATGCACAGAATATGCAGAGACAATAAATGATACAAATATGTAAGTCAGTCTATACGGAATGTCACATAAGCCAATGAGGATTACCAGGTGTAGGATTCACATGTCAGTCATACTGGTGGGCAGTATGTTTTAAGAGGGATAGGTCTGGAGAAGCACAAACTCAAGATTTAAAGCATACCCCAGTGGTTAGGGTTTGTCCTTACTGATAAAAATATATATCTGCCCAAACAAACTCTTTATAGCAACATTAGAATAATGAAAGAGTGGGGAAATTCTAACAATATCGCAACACACAAACAACTTTCTAATTATACCATTCAGGTTTGAATGCAGCTCTTAGAATACAGTTCATAGGTCACTGTCCTATGTTACATCTGTAACTTCTGAACTGCAAGTAACAAAAGGATCTCTGTGACAAAGGCAGTAACCCACTGAGCTATCCACATAAACTACAGTTTATCTGCATCCCAAAACTCTCTCCAGCAAGACCATTAATCACCAGAGTTATCTGGACATTTGTACTGTTGTCTTGCATTTGTGGTAGGGCCAGTCATGAAAATATAGAAATAATTTAAGTGAAATATATACGGTATACACAAAGTATGTGTTTTGCTGGGCCCTCACAGATTTTTAAAATATGAACAAATAGCCACACATTCTCGGAGCATACATGAAGTATGTATCTTCCTGGGCCTTTGCAGATTTTTAAAAAAACGGAATATCCACACATTCTCTTACCTGCTGGGTTGGAAATCTGTCTCACTGCCCGATCTGAAGGGGGTCAGGAAAGGTGAATCAGGATAAACAAACTCCTTTTTCCAGCGCTGAAAAGAAGGAAATATCCATGCAGCACGCAAAGGTCACTTGGTTCCAAAGAAGGGATTTGTCCCCTTCGCCATGTCCCCATTCTACCACAAGTGGGCGGGGACAGAGCTCACCTTTCCGAAGGAGATGCGTGATTGATGGTGCCTGTGAGAGAGCCAAGGCCCAATCACGCAACTCCTAGAAGGAGATGATAAATTACGTTCAGAGGAATGTTTTAAATTATAGTGCACATTTTCTGTTGCCTTCTTGACGTCGCTGCAAAGGCCAAGATTCGTGTTTGGGTGGGCCAGGCTCAAGTTTGGTTGGGCCTGGCCCACCCGGCCCAACCTCTAGAACCGGGCCTGGGCCTTACTGAGACGGACCTAGGCTAGAAACCCCCCGCGGAGGCACCCTGCCCCTAATTAGACACCCGGCCTCGGCGAGACTGCCTACACTGTGCCCGCCGCGGAGGAGCGGGAGCAGCCCCGGGTGTGGCCGCAGGTGAAGAGCTTGAGCCAGGATAGTGCAGGGGCCGGGGAGGAGGCATAGTGCATTGGCGGGAGAGAGCTACTCCCTTCAGGGGCGCCCGCCATCTCAAGTAGTACCCTGAACTCTGAGACTCTGTACCGGGGGCCCCTAAAGTTGCTGGAGCGAGGCCCTGGGAGCGCTACTCATTGCAGACGGGAGGGGAGGGGGGCACCGGAGGAATCAAGGTGTTGCGGGTCCGCAGACTGGCTGGCTGGTACTCCAGGGAGAGGAGCTGGCCGCCATTTTCCTGCAGTGGGAACTTTGGGCCTGGACAGTGTTGCTCAACCCTCGGCAGAGAGGCCCAGAAGCGTGGTTTCCTGGCAGGTACAGGAGCAGGTGGCGCCAGTGCCACCGTTGGGAGACATCAATTGCGTTTTGGGCACCTGCAGTTTCACTCTCCCTGCCATTTCCTTGGGACATAGCACACGCCTCGGAGGCTACCTACCTGCCCTCATCATCTTCATCAGCAGACCGGCTCACTGCCAAACATCGAGTGCAACGAGGTTTCCTGCATGCAAGCGTTCCCCTTCATCAGTGATTTAAAAGCACGCATCGGA
Source organism: Lissotriton helveticus (assembly GCF_964261635.1). Lineage (NCBI taxonomy): Eukaryota > Metazoa > Chordata > Amphibia > Caudata > Salamandridae > Lissotriton > Lissotriton helveticus. Next base: position 1,098,461,571 of record NC_136063.1, on the reverse strand, counting down.
GAAGACGGGGGAGACCTTCCATTAGCCCCTTGAAAGCTGCACAGATTCTGTCCGGACATTGGCAATTGGCTGGAGGCGGCGGGGTCCAGAAGAGCGGGCCCTGCACAGGTACAGGGGTAGGGGGTGTTGTTGCTGCCGCTTGGAGGGTTCGCAGTATGCTATAGACTGCCTGAGTTCCTTGCAATCCCCATTGTTCTTCCGAGTTAGGCTTTGCATCCTGGCGGCGACATCCCTGCCCCCCTGAGTGAGTTAGTCACCCCAACTACAGGCCACTCTTGTGCTGCAATCCCGGGTGGGCACCTGGACACTCACTTTACCCGCCGCTGCTGCCTGAGATTCTTGCTGGGGCTGGACGTCCCCCCTCCCATACACCCTGGTGGCAACCCCATACAATACGGAGCGGTACAAACCTGAAGGAATACAGCTCCACAGTCTGAGCCCCCCTTTTCCTCAGTGCAGAGCGGTTCACTATTGGAGGGGAGGGGAAACGCTGAGCCATTCCCTTGGACATTTACCCGCTTGAGCTCCTGCCTGGTTGTCTGTCCCTTCTCCCCGAGAACCCAAGTTCGGGCCATATATCTTAGTGAAGATATCACTCAGTGCTGCGCTGGCCTGATCTCCATAAGGACTGCACGCTGGCTGGCACCGAAGTTGGGACGCAGGGCGCACAGGTACAATAGTCCGGCGGTGGCCTTTGACGGGGGGGCACCTCTCCTGCAATCTGCAGCAACAGGACATTATTTCTCTACGACCATGACTTGGTCAAGGACAGGGAAGGACCCCCTCAGTAACCCCTAAGGAAGCTGCAAACTCGGCCCTGTGGGACAAACCAGGCCCGGCACTGGCTACTGGAGAGATGCTGGCGACTGGGGGCTCATCTGAGCCGGTCACGCAGGCCTTCATGGCACTTTTCATGCAGGAACTTAAAACGGAAATCCGGTCCTTGCGAAATTAGGTTCAGGCCTGCGTCAAAGATCTCCGGAAAGATGTGGGAGAGCTGGGTGATTGGGTGGACGACTTTGAAAGAACCATGGACACCCGCACGGAGGATCAAGAACATCTATGGCAGAGGTTGGCCATCCTGGAGGAACAGCATATCGAGTTGGAGATCAAACGGGAAGATTTGAAAAACTGGGGGCGCCGGAACAACATATGAATAAGGGGGGTTCTGATTGGAGCAGAAGGTACCGATATAATGACTTTTGTGGCAGACTTGCTCTGCGACTTCAGGGGGGATGATGACGGCCCTTCGCCTGCCTTGGATCGTGCACATAGAGTGGCCGGACCTCCTGGGAGGCCTGGCCTCATTCCTGATATCTTGACTCGAGTACACTTTTTTAATGAGAAGGAAGCCATCCTCAAGGCGGCTCGTGATAAGCTTGAGATGCGTCTCAACGGTGTGCCCATTCAGCTCTATCAAGATTTGGCTCCCAGGATTCTTCGACGCCGCAGAGATTTTAGGCCCATCATGGGCAAGCTTTGGGAGCTCAACATCCGCTACCAATGGGGGCATCCCTTCGCCCTCATATTCCAGTGGGAGTCCAAGCGACGAGTGCTGAGATCACACAGGGAGGCAGCCCAACTCCTCCAGATTCCCGACCCCCCCCGTTGAGCACACACAGAATGCCCGCCAAGGCCCGACTTCCACCAAAGCCACAATGGAACCTGGTGCGCCACTCTCGACATCCCCCCTCTAGGGATCGTAGTAGCTCCTCCCAGGAGAAACAGGACATCATCCAACATATCAAATCTCTGGAGGGGGGACAATCGCCTTCGGGCTCGCAAATGGCTGTGGTTAAGTGAATAAGCTTTGCAGAGGTCGACTACCTTAACAGGATATTCTTTTCACCCTGCAAGTATACTCCCCCGTTGTTGCTTGTGCAGACTTTTGGAGTCCTTTACGCCACTTCCTGGTTATGAAAGCTAGCGCCGGACCGGCGCACGACCAAGATGTCCCTTTCCTTCACATGGAGCGCCACTCCAGAGTATCAGTGCTCCCAGCCTCCCAAAGCGATCACGTCACTTGGGAGTGTTCCTACTCGACCTGTCATACTTGCTGTCCGCAAGTTCATACCCCCCTGACACTGCACAAGCGGCGGCCACTGGGGGGCGCAACACATGTGCCCTCTGGGAGCCTCAGGAGGACCGCACCGTAACCGACATGGGCAAACACCTGCTGGACTGGGCGCTCCCTCATAACGGGTTGTGATACACCTTCTCTACTCGGTTGGCAGTCTGCCCTTCAATGCGTAGGGTGTCCTGACGGAGCCATGTCACCTGTGGGCTTGTAGGTGGCTGCAACTAATTGAATCGCTCTGCCTCCAGTGGTCAGGCTGCATGACTTCCCTGCTCCCCGGGGCGGCTTTTCATTCACCAGCGAGGACAAGCAACGGCCTCTTTCTGCTTTTTTTTTTTTGCTTTACTTCTGAAGGCGCTTCGCTAGCCATTGGTTGTACGCTTCGACAGTGGCGGCCTGGGGCTGCATCCCGGACTTCTTGAACTACTTTACAGCGCGAAGTCTGACCCCCACAACTATTCCTGGGAGAGTGACATCTCTGGGACAGCCAGTGCCCGTGTGCCTGGCTACTCCCTGGACTGGATTAGGATGTTGTTGGCCATGTTGGCCATTAGTTATTATGGTGTTTTCTTTGTATCTATCCTCCCCTCCTCCTTCCTCTCCATGCCTGTCCCCTTGGCTGGGGGACACCTGAGCGCTAGAGAAACCCTCCAGGGGTTAAGCACTTCCGGGGGCCACTTGCTAGTCACAGCGACACTACCCGACAGTAGCTGACTATGACCTCTGTTCCATGTTTAAGGGTCCTTTCTCTCAACGTGAAAGGGCTTAATTCCCCCAATAAGCGCCCCCAAATATGGCGCTACTTATTGCTACAGAACCCAGACATCATTCTCTTACAAGAGACCCACCTCCTTAGGAGCGAAGTGAAGCTCATGCCCCACCCACGCTTTCCACACCAGTTCTGGTCCTCGGCGGACACCAAGACAGAGGGCATCGCCATTCTTTGTAGGGCGGGCATTCCACAGGGTGACACTAAAGTAGTCCGGGACATGGAGGGCAGATTTCTTAAAGTGGAGGTCAGGAGAGGGCATTGCGCACTCACACTCTGCAATGTGTATGCGCCAAACCAAGGCCAGGATGCTCTTCTGCGCAGGGTTCTCCACAAGCAGGTAGGACCGGTGAACACGGACCTTATAATTGGGGAGACTTTAACTTGGTTTGGGATGCGAAGATGGTTCAAAGCGGGGTGCTTTTCATGGGGTGGGTGCTATGTCGGCGGCAACGAAAAACTCCCTTACTGCTTTAAATCTTATAGATGTCTGGCATTACCATTCGCCTCAGGATCGCAGTTACACTTACTACTCTCACGTGCACCGCTCCTATTCACGCATTGATTTTCTCTTCGTCTCCCACTCGCTGATTGGGGACACCCGCTCTGCCGACATCTCCGACATATCCATCTCTGATCATGCGTACGTGGAACTGCTCCTCCATGAACGCTTTGCGTACCCCAAACGGCCTACAACATGGCGGTTTCCGCCCCATATTCTTAGGGATCCAGAAGATAGGGAAGAACTCCAATCTGCCATTATATCTTACTTCGAAAATAACAACCTCCCTGACACGCCCCTTCCTGTTTTGTGGGATGTGTTTAAGGCTACGATACGGGGTGTGCTCACATCCCTTGCTATTGCAAGGGCGCGGGAAGCTCGCCTGTATGAAGCCAAACTCACGCGTGAAATCAAAATGTTGGAGAAGCTGGATCAGGAACGACCCTTGGCTAGTCATAAGAGACGCCTGGTGGTCCTCAGGGTTCAGCTTAGGGCTCACAGGACGAATGCGGCGGAACGCGCTTTGCTTGCGTAACTGCAACGCTACCATGATGGAGGAGACTAAGTCGGAACGGTGCTGGCGCGTCGCCTGCGAGTGAGGGCAGCCAAGGTTCACATCGCGAAACTAAAGCTAGGAGATGATCATGGGCCACCACGGAAGCTGATAAGCTTCGAACGTTTCAAGATTATTATGCATCACTTTACACTCGAGACTCGCCCACTCCAGCCCAGATATCTGCCGCCTTAGACGCTTGCGATTGGGATCCTTTGGACAAATACCATTCCGAGCTTCTAGAGGAACCAGTCACCGTGGAGGAGCTAACAGGTGCCCTCAAGGAACTTTCACTGGGGAAAACACCGGGCCCTGATGGACTCCCAGTCCTGTTTTACCACACCTTCTTGCCATATCTCCAAACGTACCTGCTGGGCCTTTTTAATTCTTTCAGGGACACTGTCTGGCGTCCCCTGATATGGCAGTGGCGGAAATAGCCCTCGTACCGAAACCTGGGAAAGATCACACACTGTGCTCTTCTTCCCGCCCCATTGCCTTGTTAAATACGGACCTCAAACTATACACTAAAATCCTGGCTAAACGGCTTAGCATGCACCTACCTTACCTCGTCGGACCAGATCAAGTAGGCTTTATCCAACAACGCCAAGGAGCAGATAACATGCGGCGCGTGGCACATCTTGTAGGGAAGGCGTGGCAATGGAGGACCCCGGCTTGTCTGCTCTCGTTAGATGCCGAAAAGGCGTTTGACCGGGTGCACTGGGGATTTCTTAGCGCTGTCTTGCAGAAAGCAGGTCTAGGACCGCGCATGATAGCGCGCATCATGGCCCCTTACATTTCTCCCCATGCTAGGGTGCGTGTTAATGGTCAACTCACACAGCCCATCTCTATTCTCAGGGGCACCAGGCAGGGCAGCCCCCTGTCACCCCTATTGTTTGCCCTGGTAGTGGAGGCACTTGCTATTATGGTGCGCGGTTCACCTAACATCCGTGGCATTGCACTTGGGGGTTTAGAACATAAAATTGCCTTCTTCGCGGACGATTTGCTCCTTACCCTAACGGATCCGATGCAATCGCTTCCGGCAGTGCATACCATGCTCCAATTCTTCGAGCTAGCGTCGGGACTTAAGATTAACCACACGAAATCTTGGGCTCTTAATCTTACAATCCTGTCTGATGACATTGTGACCCTGAAGGCACTTGTCCCCTACCAATGGGCGACTAGTTCTGTATGCTACCTCGGCCTAAATCTAACGCCAGATCTAGCTACTTGGACCCTAGTCAATTGGCAGGAATATAAAAACTCAGTGCTTGCTGATCTGCGAGTGTGGAAAGCCCTGCCACTCTTTTGGTTGGGACGCGTCAACACGGTTAAAATGTCTATCCTGCCCAAAATCCTTTATCTGTTTTAAACGCTGCCGACGCCTATCCCAGAATATCAGATTCAGGGGCTGCAACACAAACTCATCGCCTTTGTATGGCGGGGGGAAGAAGCCACGATTCTCTAGTAAAATCTTAATGCTTCCATGGGATAAGGGGGTCTTGCCTGCCCTAACCTGCTGGAGTACTATTGGGCATCCCACCTTCGCTTTATACCGGAATGGGCGGCATGGGAAAGCCAGAAAGTGTGGTTCCATATGGATAGAGCAGTCACTTGTCACCCTCTCTGGAATCACTCGTGGTTGCCCCGTGAAGCGCGCCATCGTAGCGCGTACATGGCGGTTCCCACTAAAACAGTCCTTGAGATTTGGGATAAAGTGGCGGTCCGTAGAGGCCTCACTACCTTTCCGTCCACGCATACTCCAATTGCTCGCAACCCGCAGTTCCCCCCGGCGTATAGCCCGCCTTACTTTGCAAACTGGACAGATAAAGACTGCAGAATGATTTGCGACCTATTTATTAGGGACGACCTCAAAACGTTCACCCAGTGTAAACAAGAATTTCGGCTAACTGAGAAGGATAGGTTTCAATATATTCAACTTAGGCATTGGCTACAGGAGTCCTCTTTATCGCAGGCGGCCACGCGTCCTTTTACGCCGTTTGAACGGCTAGCGCGCACCTTTAGCTCCACTAGGGGGTTAATATCTCGTATATACTAGATTCTCCAACACTCGCATCGCGTGGAACTTCATCCCTACCAACAGCAGTGGCAGTTGGTATCGGAGGCCGACATCATTCCCTCTCAGTGGGCACGTCTCTGGCGTGACATTCTCAATACTTTCCATAGCATCCCCCAACAGGAATCTGCTTATAAGGTGATGACCCAATGGTATTATACTCCATCTCGACTTCAAAGGATATTCCCAAATGCATCATCTCTGTGTTGGCGCTATACACAAGCGGTTGGGGATTTCTTTCATATTTGTTGGTCATGCCCTCTCCTTGCTACATACTGGAAGGAGGTCCTCAGCCATATTAAGAGGGAGTTAGGCTACCCGTTACCTGAGAGTCCGCTCATTCTCATCTTTGGCCTTAAGCCAGTGAACCTGCGAGCAATGACCTGCCGAGATCGGCATCTCAGTCTTCATATGCTGGGAGCTGCAAAGCAAACTGTCGCACCATACTGGAAGAAACCAGAAACGCCTTCCATCAATGTATGGTTCACACGCTTGAGGCACACGGTGGCAATGGAACTGCTCACGGCGCGCCTGCAGTTTCGGGAAACCAAATTCACGAAGTTGTGGAAGCCCCTGGTAAATCATCTGGGACGCCTGGAGAATGGTAGATTACAACCGCCAAGACTTCTAGCCCTGCAGCTCTTTGATGATGCAATTTCTCCCCCTGACCCGGAGGGCTTTTGGAACCCCGCTGATTAGTCACACACCGCAATGTCTCAAGGTATCAATACTCTCACCCACGGTCCCCCTAATCACGCACTCTCAGAGGCTCTGTTGGCTAGCGCCAGAGTACTTGTCCCACATGGTGTAAACAGCCTTGTAAGTCAGTGCTCCTTCTCCCCCCCCACCGCCACCCACTGTCCCTTTTTCTCCTTTTTCCAAACCCCTCTCTTTGTCTATGCCTTCTGTTATGTCCTTGCTCTCTTTTTCCTTTTGGTTCCTTTCTTACATCTTTTATTCATGGTTTACAGCGTATGGATACATTACTGCGCTATACCTCAATTTAGGCAGGTCTATTAGAAACGGAATGCTAACTTACCGATCTGTGTTTTTGCCCTGTAGCATCGTAGCATCGCTCCTCGACGATTGAAGCTCTATGATGCCAGTCATTGACGCGAGTCCAGCTGTTGAAATTGTTTACCACTGGTACGATAAGTCAGGAATATGCGAGGCGGGGTCACCGGACAGCTTGGGACTGTCACGCTACCATTGATTGAGACCATATGGGGCTCAGGAGCTGTTGCTATTATTTTCTTTATTGTGACCCCTTGAAATGTATACGCAGTAGTGCACGTATTGTCATGACGTATTTACAATTTTTTTTCTCTGTCTACTGAATGTTAATAAAAAAAATTTGAAAAAAAAAAAGTAGACCGAAACTCAAAGCTGCTACACGATTTTTAGATTTGGGTTTAATTACTACAAAGTGCCTGATCACCAAAAGATGGAAAAATCCTGTGGCGCCCCCAGTACTGGCCTGGAGACATTCTACGCTCAATTGGGCCAGGGCAGAGGGCATAGCACTCCAAAGGGAGGACTTACTGGGACTTCACAAGATCCCACTTGCTACAGATTGGGGTGGGGCTATGGTGATTGAATTCCAGAGGTCAAACACACCTACAGCAGGCACGAGTGAAACAGCAGAAGACACCTCGGTGCCACGTAGACACTCCAGTCCTGCTAGCACGGTGTTATAAAAGGGGGGTCACCTCAAGCACTCCTTGCATATCTTCTGGACACAGGGGTTCTTCATGTGCTGCGCCTGCAATCGCTCAGTCGTCCTTATATTGCAGGGCCTTTCTCCCCTTCCTTTAGTCGAGTTATTTTGTCCTCATTATGTTGTACCCAATTCCCACAGTTCACTACGGTGCAATATTGCGCACACTTCATCACTGCGATAAGTGATGCTTGGTCTACCCATTTGCTCGAACTGCTTCCCAAACGTTCCACAACCGCTGACACCACCGCTACACCATAACTACTATGGCACACTACTGGAATTGTTATCAAAGTCGCCTCAATGACTTACAGCACAGTATTCGTTTGGCAATATTGATTTGTTGACATATTGTTGTACTCGAATATTAAAATACAAATGTCAATAAAAAGATTTAAACAAAAAATGAGGGGACATTGCATTAAGACTAACTGGGGTGAAAGGGTTTCACTCCTTCGTAGTGTGGGCTAACTGTGGAAACGTATTTATGGGCCACTGTATTAGAGGCGTTGACAATGGTCGAGGCTCAGATACAGCTAAAAGACTTGAGGGGTCAATATATGGAGGAATGCGCCGCCTTCACAACAATCAATCAATCAATCAATGCATTTCTAAAGCGCGCTACATACCCGTGAGGGTCTCAAGGCGCTGGGGGAGGGGGGGGGCTGGTACTGATCGAAGAGCCAGATCTTGAGAAGTCTTCTGAAGGCCAGCAGGTCCTGGGTCTGTCGTAGGTTGGTAGGGAGAGTGTTCCAGGTCTTGGCGGCGCCGTAGGAGAAGGATCTGCCGCCAGCAGTGGTTTGCGGGATACGAGGAACTGTGGCGAGGGCGAGGTTGGCAGAGCGGAGGCTGCGGGTGGATGTGTAGAAGCTGAGTCGGTCGTTGAGGTATGCTGGTACGGCGTTGTGGATGGCTTTGTGTGCGTGGATGAGGAGTTTGAAGGTGATCCACTTGTTGACGGGGAGCCAGTGCAGGCCTCTCGGGTGGGGTGTGATGTGGCTGCGTCGGGGGAAGTCGAGGATCAGTCGTGCCGAGGCGTTCCGGATTCGTTGTAGTCGTCTCAGGAGCTTGGTTGTTGTTCCTGAGTAGAGGGCGTTCCCGTAGTCGAGTCTGCTGGTGATGAGGGCCTGGGTGACAGTTTTTCTCGTGTCAGAGGGGATCCATTTGAAGATCCTGCGGAGCATTCGGAGGGTGTTGAAGCAGGACGCGGAGACGGCGTTGACTTGCTTGGTCATGGAGAGTGCGGAGTCGAGGATGACCCTCAGGTTGCGTGCGTGGTCGGTGGGTTCGGGGCTCTGCCTAGCGATGTGGGCCACCAGGAGTCGGCCCAGGCTGATGGGGAGGGTCCGAGGATGAGGACCTCCGTCTTGTCTGAGTTCAGCTTCAGCCTGCTGTCCTTCATCCAGTCGGCGACGGCCTTCATTCCTCTGTGGAGGTTGGCTTTGGCGGTGTGGGGGTCTTCAGTGAGGGATATGATCAGCTGGGTGTCATCGGCGTAGGAGATGATGTTGAGGTTATGTTGTTGTGCGACGTGGGCGAGAGGTGCCATGTAGATGTTGAACAGCGTCGGGCTGAGGGAAGATCCCTGTGGGACGCCGCAGATGATCTCGGTGGTTTTAGAGCGGAAGGGTGGGAGGCGGACGCTCTGGGTTCTGCCGGAGAGGAAGGATGTGGTCCAGGCCAGGGCCTTCTCTTGGATTCCGGCGTCATGGAGGCGTGCTGATAGGGTGCGGTGGCAGACCGTGTCGAAGGCTGCTGATAGGTCCAGGAGGATGAGGGCGGCTGTTTCTCCTTTTTCCATCAGGATCCTGATGTCGTCGGTGGTGGCGATGAGGGCGGTCTCGGTGCTGTGGTTGCTGCGGAAACCGGATTGGGAAGGGTCCAGGATGTTGTTGTCTTCAAGGTAGCTGGTTAGCTGTTTGTTGACAATCTTCTCCGTGACTTTCGCCGGGAACTGGAGCAGGGAGATGGGCCGTAAGTTCTTGAGGTCCTTGGGGTCCGCCTTGGGTTTCTTCAGTAGGGCGTTGATCTCGGCGTGCTTCCAGCTTTCCGGGAAGGTTGCAGTCTCGAAGGAGATGTTGATTGTTTTCCGGAGGTGGGGCGCGATGGCTGTGCTGGCTTTGATGAAAACGTGGTGAGGGCAAGGGTTGGATGGGGGTCCGGAGTGGATGGAGTTCATGGTTTTGATGGTGTCTTCGTCGCTGACGTTGGACCAGACGGTCAGGCGACTGGTGCGGGGGGAGGTCGCAGGGGTGGTGGTCTCGTCGGTGGGAGTGGAGGTGTCGGAATGTCGTTGGGGTTGGAGAGTTCCTTCACGATGCTGAAGAGCTCTTTGGTGTTGTGTGCGTTGTTGTCTTGGCGGTCCTTGAAGGCGGGCCTCTTGGCGGTCGTGATGAGTTGGTGGTGTCTGCGGGTGGCATTCTTGTGGGCTGTGTGGCTGTCTGGTGTTTGGTCGCGGACCCATTTCTTCTGCAGCTTCCGACAGGTGCGCTTGGAGGTCCGGAGGTCTTCCGTGAACCAGGCGGCTTTCTTGTTGGTGTGGTTGGCAGTGGAGGTCTTGAGAGGGGCGAGGGTGTTGGCGCAGTCGTTAATCCACTGTTTGAGGTTGGTAGCGGCAGTGTCGAGGTCGATAGAGTCGGCGGGTGGTCTCAGGGCGAGGGTGGTGGTCAGTTGGTCCTTGGTGACCTTGCCCCAGCAGCGGCGTGGCAACTGTTGGGTGCGGTGGTGTGTGGTGGGTTTCCTGAAGGTGAGGTGGACGCATCTGTGGTTGGTCCAGTGGGGTTCGGTGGTGTGGTTGAAGGATACCTGGGGACTTGCGGAGAAGATGGGGTCCAGCGTGTGTCCAGCGGCGTGAGTGGGTGTTGTCACGAGCTGTTTGAGTCCGAGGTTGTCGATCAGGGCGGTGGAGTTGGCGTCGTTGTTGTTCTCGAGGTGGAAGTTCAGGTCCCCGAGGAGGATGTAGACCGTGGAGGCGAGGGCGCGGGTGCTGACTAGGTCGGCGATGGTGTCGCTGAACTGTGGTCGGGGTCCGGGTGGTCTGTAGACGAGTGTTCCTCTGAGGGTCGTGTTGGGGTCGGTGTGGATCTGGAAGTGCATGTGCTCGGTGGTGGTGAGGGTGTCGTCGGTGTTGGTCGAGACTCTGAGGGTGTCCTTGTGGATGATGGCGATTCCCCCTCCAACTCCGTTGGTGCGGTCTCTACGGGAGATCTTGTAGCCCTGTGGGATGACTATGGCAATGTCTGGTGCTGAGGTGACGTTCAGTCAGGTGTCCGTCAGGAAGGCGACGTCAGGGGCGGTAGAGTCTAGGAGGTCCCAGAGTTCGATGGCGTGCTTGCGAGCAGAGCAGGTGTTGAGGAGGATGCAATGGAGGTGGTTGCGTTCTCTGGTTGATGGTTTGGCGGGCTGGATGCTGGTGAAGCTGCAGTTCTGGCAGGTGAAGGGCCCTTGGGTGTGCTTTGGGATGGCCTCTTCCGGTGTGGAGTGCGTGGAGGGTGCTGGAGTCGTTGTGTAGTCTGGTGTTGTGGTGGCCGCGGGGTCCAGGGGTTCTGGCGCTGGGCGCGGTCCAGGCGCAGATGGGCTTGCCTTTTGTGCGCCCTCGGCGCGCCCGCTACGCGCGTCCGCTGCGCTTCCGCGCGGCGTACTCCATAAGAGGCCAAGTGGGAGGGAGGAGCAGCTGGGAGGCGAGAGCGGGCGGCCAATGGGCGATGGGGACGGGACAGGACACAGAAGGCAAAGGGGCGGGGCCGCAGGGGAGCAGCGGGGGGGCACAGAGGGCAAGGGGCGCTAAAGGGACCGTCTATGAAATGAAATAAAATACAGAATACAGATGCAAATACAGAAATCAGAGCAGTACAGTACAGGGAAAAAAATAAAAACCAGTCACCAGACCGCAGGAGCACACCAGCGGCGAACTCGCGGCAGCAGTGGGGCAGAGGTCACGGGCGCACAGGAGGAGCCGTGCGGCGTGGGGAGCGACCTGACCTGAGAGCAGGGTCAAGGGTCACCCATTAGACACCAATTAAAAGGCGTCTCTGGCTCTACAAAGGCAGATAAAGGAGGCAGCACACAGGTGCACCTCCTGTGTTCCACGATCCCTAGCACTGTGGCAGGGTGATTTGCACGCCCACTGACAAGGTTGTGAACTCCTAAGCAGATATCTGCAAGGTTTTTGCTCAGTGTTATGAAGGGCTGTATTCCCCATGCCTTTCCCTTGACCACCTCTGGAACTACATTGCTGTGATTGCACTTCCCTGCCTCGATCTCCTGCAGTTCCAAGATCTTGAGCAGCCCCTACAACTTGAGGAAATACAGGCACCACTGCACTATATGCCACTCTACTCTAAACCACTGCACTCTACACCAATGCAATCTATGCCACTTTAATCAAAACCAGTGCACTCTATGCCACTGCATTCTATGGCAACTACCCTGCACTACTGCACTCTATGCTGCTATACTCTGCAACACTCTATGCCACTGCAGGCTATGCCACTCTACACCACTGTGCATTACATCACTGAACTCTACACCACTATATTCTGCTCTGCACCACTGTACTCTATGCCACTGCTCTCTACACCTCTCTACTCTGCACCAATCTCCTCTATTCCACTTTACTCTATTCCAATGCACTCTACAACACTCTAATCTGCAAGGCTACACTCTCCTCCACTGAACTATACGTCACTCTGCTCTATGCCACTGCATTCCATGCCACTGCACTCTACTCTGCGTACTACACTTTAAGCCACTCTACTCTCAATTACTCCCCTGTATGCCACTTTAAAGTACTCTGCACTACTGCCCTCCATGCCACTGCACTCTACTGTACGCTACCGCACTCTATGCCACTCTACTCTACACCTCTGCACCCTACCTTGCATCTCTCCATGCAACTGCACTCTAGGCCACTCCAATCCACTCTAGGCCACTGCAATCTACCTCACAACTCTATTCTGCTCCACTCTACTCTACACCACTACGCTATACGTCACTCCACTTTAAACCATTGCACTCTACGCCAATGTCCACTACACCACTTTACTCAGAATCAATGCACTCTACGCCACTTCTTTGTATGCAAATCTACTCTGCACTGAACGCCACTATACTCTAGTTTGTAACACTCTACTCTGAAACTCTGCACTCTCCACCATTGATATAGAACCACTTTACTCTGAGCCACTCTATTACACCACTGCACTCGTCTGGGCTCCACTGTACTCTGTGCCACTGCACTCTGCATCACTCCATTCTATGCCACTGCACTCTATGCTGCTCTAATCTACTGTGCATCACTGTACTCGGACACTGCACTTTACGCCACTTCACTCTATGCCTCTCTACTCTGCGCCACTCTCATCTATGCCAATGCCCTGTACCCCTCACTACTCTATTATACACTACTGCACTGTACACCACTCCACTCTACTCTGCACCACGCCACTCCACTCTGCAACACTGTACTCTATGCCACTGCACTTTAGGCCAATGCACTCTACTCCACTCTGCGCTAATGCACTCTACGTTGTACCACTCCACTCTGAGCCATTTTCACAGGCATTCATCAAAAATGCCTCAGTTACAACCAACATAACACAACATTAAACAAGCATTTACAATGCAATGGTTTTGCCTTTGTTAAAGTTAGAGCTATTGGCATTGCTCTTGACATTATTTTTATTTATGTTTTTTTTAAACATAAATAAATGGCATTGTCATTTACAATAGCAGGGCAGGGCCCAGGGAAGGGGGGGCGAGGAGAGACGAAGGAGAGCTGCGGGCACAGGAAAGGAGGGGGGGCGAGGAGAGACAAAGGAGAGCTGCGGCTCAGGGAAGGGGGGGGCGAGGAGAGACGAAGGAGAGCTGCGGGCTCTTGTTGTAATGCTTGCATGGATGAGTTGGTGGATGCATGGATGGGTGCATGCATGGATGGGTGTATGGATGGGTGTATGGATAGATGCATGAATGGGTGGATGGATAGATGCATCTATACAGCCAATCCCTCAACAATTTATGCAATCCACCAACCCATTCAACCAACAACCCATCCATGCATCCACCCATACATCCATGCATCATGCATACATCCATCCATCATGCATCCATCCACCCACTGCGTCCCACTCCGACCCCTCTAAATATGACTCATTTTTTCTGTATATAGAGATGACTGTATTCACTAGTATATGCAGTAGACCTTTCTACTCTAACATTCCTATGTGACTCTTGCAGTACATCTACTCATATCCACAGGTTCCAAATACTTTAATACAGCCCTAGTTCATGCTTCACACAGAGGGCTGGAGCTGAGTATTCACAGGTCCCAAATACCTTAGTACAGTCCTGGTTAATGCTTCACACGGAAGACTAGAACTGGGTATTCACAGGTTCCACATACTTTAATACAGCCCTAGTTCATGCTTCACACAGAGGGCTGGAGCTGGGTATTCATAGGTTCCAAATACTTTAGTACAGCCGTGGTTCATGGTTCACACAGAGGGCTAGAGCTGGGTAATCATAGATTCCAAAACCTTTTCAACAGCCCTGGTTCATGCTTCCCACACAGGGTTGGAGATAGGCAGCCACAGGTGTCAAATACTTGTGTACAGCCCAGGTACATGATTCCTACAAAGGGTTGGTGAAGGTTGCCCACATGATTCCAAATACTTCCGTGGAGCTCTGGTTCATGCTTCCCACACAGGGTTAGATATGTGCTCCAAACACCTTGGTATACCCTGGTAGCAGAGATAGCGCATCGGATGACTCAAATGGTCCTATTACATTAATATGGTTATGACTCTTGCTCCACACAGAGACCTAGACCAGAGGACCAAGGGTCACTGGTACATTTTGAGAGCATCAAGTAGTGACTGTTACACAGCAGGAGTTTAGACACAATCCCTGAGGCGGTGTCACCTTTGCGCAGCTTTAGTCACTGCTCTATCTGGGTCACTGAACTCGATGATTCGCAGAGCACTTCACCCAAGTGTACCCCTGTGCTATCAGAGGGGTCGCATGCCACCCTGCAGATTTATGATTCTAAATTAGGTTCTCTGCCTGCAGCAAGTCTCCTTACTGCCTTAAACTTCTTATTAACAGGAGGCAATATAACACATTTCACAGAGAAAAATAATTCTACTAAAACTTTTTTCACAAACAAAATTCATGCATGCCACACTTACACTCCCACGAGATTTCAAGACAAAGCCCACTGCATGAAGAATTTGCTAATAAAGGATCATCGACTCCAAGACTGCTGCAATGGTTGGGCATCAATGTGAAACACTTTAATTTGTTAGTGTAATTATGTGCAGAAATTCTGCAGCTTTTAGAACAAGCCAATGTAAAAGGCGAACCCTCGGTGCTTCAGGGATCACGGACAGCTTCACATGGCCTCTGCGAGCGATGGGCCAATCCCAGCGCGGCCCTGAGGCGAGCCCCCGATGACGTCAGAGCTCCTTGACCAATCGGAGCGCGGCTCCCTCGTGCCAGCCGCCTATCAGAGCACGGCTCCTGCGTGCCAGCCACCAATCAGCTAGCTGCCCCTTCGGTTTGGTCTCCGTGGCTCTGGAGATGCGGGCGGCGATTTCTAGGGCAGTCTCAGGCCCCGGGCCGCGGCGGTGGAACACAGCAGGGTTACCTCACGGCAGGGGCGCTCACAGCCAGGAGTTTTTAGGCCACAAAAGCGGGGGCTAAGGAGAACGATCTCGGCCTCGGTAACTCCTAAGCACTCACCTGGACTTCTTCCGGGTGCCGTCAATGCCGGCCCAGATTCGGGGGCGTTCCCGAGAACAGGCTTTCGGCTGACGTAGCCAAAAGCCCAAAAATCTCGGGAACGCCCCCGAATCTGGTCGGGGATTGACGGACAGAGCCGTCTTCCAATGGCTAGCCTCCATTTATGGAGCTAGCCAATGAAAGACGGGGGCCGTTCCTGTCTCCCCTACTATACTCATTAGGTTTTCGCCTGCGATGATGGTTCAATTCAAAGCCTTGACTAAGACCCATCGTGCTTTCTTTGGCTCTGGTCCTCACTATCTTTCGGCAAGACTTTAGCACTATCGTCCGAGTAGAACTCTTCGTTCATCAGAGGCCTGCGTATTACAGGTCCCAAGATCAAACGGAATTAGTGAGGTGGTACATCATTCACCTATCACGTCTCGCGTGCTTGAAATCAACTTCCGCTCCACCTTTGAAATATTAAGTCAGAGCCACTATTCAGGAGAAACATCACAACCTGGCTGTTTGGTCCAGCTTTCTTAGAGGGCTTTCATTCTGGGGTTGGATGTGTAAGCAGTTTTTCCTAGTGCCGGGACACTCTTCGAAGTAGCTGCTGCGCTCTATAAATACCTGGTTGATTGATTGAGACATTCTCTGAAACATCCATTGCTCCCTGTTATTCCTTGGAACCAATATCCTTACAGGATGCTCCCCTCCTCTATTATACACAGCTCAGGTGGAAATCCTTCCGAAGGCTGCAGTCCTCTCTGCTTATAGTTCCACATGTTTGATTTAAACATATGTGATTTCTGAGAAAACATCTGCAGCATTCATAGGAAAGCAGAGGGTACCCTGTTGCTAAGCGTCATTTCTGTTTCACTGACAGCCCATGCACCTATTGTCTCTCAAACAATGTCCAAAGCCTTTTCAGATCTAGCTAGTTTGATACCCGCATATGCTGCTGAATCCAGTTCAGGTATAGATGCCTGGGCATGCCCTTATTTTTAGAAGAGGACTTTACAACCCATATTAGCAAGGAGCTAAAGACTGACATCAAAGGAGGCCTCATCTGGGGAATCCTACCTCGCTCTGATGCTGTCTCACTAAACTCTCAAAGAGCCCACATTAGCTCAGGTTGATCGGCAAATTTAAAATATGTATGGCGATCATGGACTTGAAAGAGTAGTCTGCTGATGCACTGGATGGGTCTTGATACACGTAAAGTAATTATTAAATTCCTTGATAATCAGACTTACTCATATAATGAACTCAGAACAAGTCTCTGATGTTATTTCATGCCTCAGAAAAATGTTGGCTACGGGTGTAACTTATTCCACTGTACAACAAAACCCATGGGAGTCAGTCATCAAGGTTTCACATGGAGGAGAACATGGCGGCTGCACGCTGAG
The DNA here is from genome assembly GCF_964261635.1 of Lissotriton helveticus. NCBI lineage: Eukaryota > Metazoa > Chordata > Amphibia > Caudata > Salamandridae > Lissotriton > Lissotriton helveticus. The sequence continues at coordinate 1,098,444,751 of NC_136063.1, read as the reverse complement.
AAGCCACTGCATCCGAAAATTTCACCCGACCCACTAGCGCTCGATTAATCACACAATGGAGTGCTGAGGTTTTTTGAGGTAATGTAGAAGCGACCTACCTCCTCTAGTGCTCCCCGGGCTTGTTTTCACCGTCTGGGTAGCACCTGAGTGGTGGCAACGGCGGTGGTAGTTGCACGTTCCCGGCTCCGGCTCAGGGCTGAGTTTTTGGTTGGAGGTGCCTTTCTCACGGAGCGGACAGCTGCTGAGGCGGCGATTTGCCCGTGGGCTGGTTCTTGCTCGAAGCTCGGGCTCGGGCTCCTGTTCCGATTCTGGTTCCATCTCTCCTTTTTGCGCTGTGCCGGCGGCCCGCCTCCCACGGATGTGTGTCGGCGGGGGTGGAGAGGGTGAAGACGAAGGCAGCTTCCCCGACTTCCCTGGCCCAGTTACAGTAACTCGCACCTCCTCTGCCTCTTTCATCTTGACGCGCTGGGAGGCTGCGGCGCTGGCGTTGAGGAGAAGTCGCAGAGTTGCGGCTCGCGGCCTCCTCAGGGGGAGCATCAAAGGAGTAGCGGTCAACCTGGAGCGGATCGTGGAGGAGAGTCATTTAGAGAAGAGCCATGACGATGGCTATACACAAACTTCCCGCAATGTGGGGTTGGTGCCAGTGAAGACTCTCACTCAGGACTGCGGAGGTTTGCAGGTTGACGGGGCCAGTGGGGAGTTCACTAACAAGGTAGAACGTGCTCGAGTTGATGGCTCAGTTGGGGTGAATTGCACTGTCTCTGCTCCTGTCTCTGCCTTTGTCCCTGCCTCCCCCTTGAGTAACAGTGAGAGCCACAGGAAAGACAAGAGGCGTAGAGGTGGAGGAGGGTCTGTAAGGGCTAAGTCTGCTATGGCCGCTAAGAAAGTTACCGATCTGCTGCAGTTGAGTAATTTGAAGGGGAGCTTGGTTACCAGTGTTCCTACCCCCGGTAACATCTCAAATAGCAGCAATTGTGAGGATCTTGACAGAAGCAGCAACGGCATTAATGGCAGCAATAACGGGGTTGGCTGGATGGTGAAGACGAAGACCCCAAAAGGCGGGAAGGTTGACAAAAATAATAAAGGATCATCGACTCCAAGACTGCTGCAATGGTTGGGCATCAATGTGAAACACTTTAATTTGTTAGTGTAATTATGTGCAGAAATTCTGCAGCTTTTAGAACAAGCCAATGTAAAAGGCGAACCCTCGGTGCTTCAGGGATCACGGACGGCTTCACATGGCCTCTGCGAGCGATGGGCCAATCCCAGTGCGGCCCTGAGGCGAGCCCCCGATGACGTCAGAGCTCCTTGACCAATCGGAGCGCGGCTCCCTCGTGCCAGCAGCCTATCAGAGCACGGCTCCTGCGTGCCAGCCACCAATCAGCTAGCTGCCCCTTCGGTTTGGTCTCCGTGGCTCTGGAGATGCGGGCGGCGATTTCTAGGGCAGTCTCAGGCCCCGGGCCGCGGCGGCGGAACACAGCAGGGTTACCTCACGGCAGGGGCGCTCACAGCCAGGAGTTTTTAGGCCACAAAAGCGGGGGCTAAGGAGAACGATCTCGGCCTCGGTAACTCCTAAGCACTCACCTGGACTTCTTCCGGGTGCCGTCAATGCCGGCCCAGATTCGGGGGCGTTCCCGAGAACAGGCTTTCGGCTGACGTAGCCAAAAGCCAAAAAATCTCGGGAACGCCCCCGAATCTGGTCCGGGATTGACGGACAGAGCCGTCTTCCAATGGCTAGCCTCCATTTATGGAGCTAGCCAATGAAAGACGGGGGCCGTTCCTGTCTCCCCTACTATACTCATTAGGTTTTCGCCTGCGCGAAAAAGCTGCGCAGAGCGCAGCTTTCGCCAGGCAAAACCTAAAAACCTTTAGGGGACACAATAAGAGTTTTACTCATTGTGTACAGATATGTCTATTATTGTGCAATGCTAAAGATATATTTGTAGAGACTTGGAGAGGATTTGTAATGTTGTGTTACGTTGGTTGTAATTGGTTGGAAATGTGTGAATGCATGTTGAGCTTTTTAATATTATGATATGTGTAGAAGGGTCTGCATAGACTTGCAGAAATAATTTTTATTATATTGTTACAGTTTGTCATGTAATTATGATTGTACATAAAGGATGAAAAATTGTGTGGATAAAAAAAATACTTTGATAGAAAAAAGAATGAATAAAAAGTCAATGAGAAAATATATAAGTGCATGTACATTACATTTTGGTCTCAACACATTCATTATTTATTTGATGAATGCAGTTGTGAAGGTCTGGGACAGGCGGTTATTGTTTTTTGGTCTGCCTCAGATTCCATTGGATCCGCCCCCTGGTAAATATTTTGTTCAGTGACTCTCTTCCCTTCCTTGATAAACTACTTCAAGTCACAACTTTAAACACCTGTTGCTCCGCATTGTGTTTAGTGATAAATGTACCTCATATTGTGGTAAATTGTATGCTAGCCCCAACACGTATAACACGTAATCCTTCGCCTTGTCTAACTTGTACCATGTTAACCTACCAGGTTTGACCGATGGAACTAACAAGGTCTTCCATTTGTGTAATATTAGGGACCGAGCCACTACCATTCCTACATAAATCAGCTTCTGAAGTTTCCTTGCTGTGCCGTGCTAAGGGTAATAACTTTAATAAGGGGGTCATAGCATTATGCAGAATGTCAATTTGAATTACTTTATCAAGATACTTATAAACAGCTCACCAAGAGTTATTACGTTTGGGGCATTGTCAAATAGTAGGGGACCAATAAGCCATATTTAAAATATCACATCTAAAACAATTAGTGTTACTGCATGGATACATTTGGCCAAATTGCTTGGGAGGATAATATGTAAGCCTTTGTGGATAGAACTGGATTTTGAGTAGGTTCGCTCCCCTTAGAATAGAGAAGTTGAGCTCAGTAATCTTCTGCCAAATCTCACTGGAGAATACATTACCTTCTTCTTTATTCCATTAATTCCCAATTTGGTAATAAAATTGACTGTTTTTGTTCCATCAAATATTGTCTCTTACTTTTTTTCGGTTAGTACTTTCAACCAAATTGAGAACCAAATCCTCCTGGTCCTATATGGTTAGTGGAGAAAATGTTTTAAGAACAAGCTGAAGAGCATTAAAAGACCAGAGGATTAATTCTTGACTATTCTACTTTTTAGGTCGAGCCTGGCGTAAGCAGCGCAAAAGCACTGTCGCCAGCGAGCTCTATTGTTAGGGACTTGCCTTGGAAGTGGGACAGGAGATGGGCACGCGCAGTGCTTTCAGCAGGTTTATGCTGGGCACATCTCCTGTCCCGCTTCTGAGGCAAGTCAGCCTCCTGCAAAAACCCACCACCACCACCACCGCCACCGTCGCCGCGTCGACGACCGGATCAAGATGAAAAGTTTGATGGAGTCGAGGGGTACCGAGCGAGAACAATACCGTCGAGTTCGAAATTTTGGCCTTAGAAAGTAGTTAGTTTCGGTTCCGAAGTTGGAGTATAGGAAATAACATCCGAAACCAATGGCGGAAAAAAACAATCTAAGGATTGAGTGGATGCCCATGCGCACTGTAGTCCAAGGGAGGAGTCACCTATCTCGTGATACTTCGAAGACTCTTCCAAGACAACAAGGTGCAATCATCCGGACCCAACACTAGGCGGCGATCTATGCTAAGATATGAATGTCAGCAGCCCTACATGCCTTCAGAGGGAGCATTTTTCACTGTTGGCGCCCTTCATAAAAGCCATTATTTGAAGAAACGATAATATGCGCGGTGAGGGCTGAAGGAGCTATGCGTTTTTACATCAGATTTCCTTCTAGGAAAACCGCGAAGAATGTCTCCAGCTGGGGCTTGCTGCCTGCATTAGCCCGATGGCTGGAGAAGCTTGCTATTGTACTCCTAAATTCTATAGATTCCAAAACAATTCTGCAGGAGTAAATCCCGTGGTGCTTCTTCAGATTATCAGGTGGTGGGGATTCATGGCTGCAGAGGAAGCATTCGACTGGGAGCATTCCGCTTGAATGATGGGGTTTCCACGGTCAGAGGTTGAGGGCAGAGAGCATGTACTGGGAAGGACTGCCAAATGTAGTGAAGCCGTCCACCGAGGGGCACGCAACATTTTGGGGAAATCTTCTATTCTAATGCTCTGTGGACATTAGTACAAACTGTGCACATCGAACAATACTGTATGAATAACTCCATTTCAATATGTGAGAATCTTCCTGCAGGCAAAAATCTCTACATCGCATAGTCATATGCCACTGACTCATAGATGTTTGGCTTTTAAAACATTGCTGCTGAATCGGCCCCTTTAAAACTGCATTTATTGCTCTGTTTGTTACATGTGGCTTCAGGCCTACTGATGGAATGGAAAAAATAGGGCTACTGCTGTTATGGTGACTAGTTTTTTGTTGTTATCCCTCTCGTCTGGGAGCGCTGCTCTTGTCACCCTAAGTGTGCCTGTCGTGGTCTTTTGTGGCGATTGCTGTAGGTGCAGGCTTTTGGGTTTGATGTATAGAAGATTGATGGAATCAGGCAGAGAGGGGGCAACAGCTGTCCCCATGGTTCAAGAGAGACTGATGCTTATCTGCTGTCAGCAGATGGGCTCCTGTGTTGTGGCCGTCCTCTCTGTTCCGCCTCCCCTCCCCCTCGGGCTTTGCTGTCTTTTGCACCTTATGCGTAATTGGCTCTGTCTTTCTAATTGGTTAAAAAAAAAAACGGAAACCAAAGCATGCGTTAACTTCCACTTAGAAGTTCCAAAGTGAAGCTGTAATTTTATGCCCAGCTGCTGACTAGACTTCTAAAAACAAACACAAAAAAAACCATATTCGCTACTGTATCTAGTCAAGTTCATTTGTTAATAGGCGACGGGAATGTATGTGGTGGAAGCCACTTACTGACCTGACCAGACTGGGAGACTGGGAGCCCGCGGTGTAGCAGAGCGCCAGAGCAGACTCAGGAGAGTCCATCGCCATTTCCGTTGGTTCCCTCGCCGCCGCGCACCATTCTAGCGGCTGTAGCGGGGCAAAACCACAACTCCCGGGGGGCATTGCGGCTGGAGCCGACTCCGTCACTTCCCGCCACCGGAGCGCTTGAAATTGCGCGCTTTCCCGGTGGAGCGGGTGGAAGCCACTTACTGACCTGACCAGACTGGGAGACTGGGAGCCCGCGGTGTAGCAGAGCGCCAGAGCAGACTCAGGAGAGTCCATCGCCATTTCCGTTGGTTCCCTCGCCGCCGCGCACCATTCTAGCGGCTGTAGCGAGGCGAAACCACAACTCCCGGGGGGCATTGCGGCTGGAGCCGACTCCGTCACTTCCCGCCACCGGAGCGCTTGAAATTGCGCGCTTTCCCGGTGGAGCGGGTGGAAGCCACTTACTGACCTGACCAGACTGGGAGACTGGGAGCCCGCGGTGTAGCAGAGCGCCAGAGCAGACTCAGGAGAGTCCATCGCCATTTCCGTTGGTTCCCTCGCCGCCGCGCACCATTCTAGCGGCTGTAGCGAGGCGAAACCACAACTCCCGGGGGGCATTGCGGCTGGACCCGACTCCGTCACTTCCCGCCACCGGAGCGCTTGAAATTGCGCGCTTTCCCGGTGGAGCGGGTGGAAGCCACTTACTGACCTGACCAGACTGGGAGACTGGGAGCCCGCGGTGTAGCAGAGCGCCAGAGCAGACTCAGGAGAGTCCATCGCCATTTCCGTTGGTTCCCTCGCCGCCGCGCACCATTCTAGCGGCTGTAGCGAGGCGAAACCACAACTCCCGGGGGGCATTGCGGCTGGAGCCGACTCCGTCACTTCCCGCCACCGGAGCGCTTGAAATTGCGCGCTTTCCCGGTGGAGCGGGTGGAAGCCACTTACTGACCTGACCAGACTGGGAGACTGGGAGCCCGCGGTGTAGCAGAGCGCCAGAGCAGACTCAGGAGAGTCCATCGCCATTTCCGTTGGTTCCCTCGCCGCCGCGCACCATTCTAGCGGCTGTAGCGAGGCGAAACCACAACTCCCGGGGGGCATTGCGGCTGGAGCCGACTCCGTCACTTCCCGCCACCGGAGCGCTTGAAATTGCGCGCTTTCCCCGCGTCGCGGGATCGCGCGCGGGATAGCGCCGGGCTGAGCCCGGGCAGAGGGTGGGCCGTCTTAGGCCGTCCGAGGCTGGCCTAGGTTGGGTTGGGCTAGGATCCCTGCTCAAAAATTCCTGCGACCTCTTCTTGGACACAGTTTGGCTTGGTCTGCATTGGGTAACTGAAACAACTACTGAGTCTTGTGAGTAAACATATTGTACTGAGTGTATTGCCCATTCTAACTATGCCCGGAAAACAACTAACCCCAGTCAATAACACCATGGACAATTATCTCTTTCAAGTTGTGGCAAAAATAAATAGCGACAGGAGATCCTCGTTGGGATTGGATTCATCTAATCAATCTCCTCTGACCGATAAAGAGATAGAGGATCCTTTTGTATTAAATAACAGCAGTACTTCTGGTGTGGTACATGATTCTCTTAATGATATAAACACCATCCAGCCTAGTGGCATAGTGGCTATTACTGAAGATAGTAGTGACAGCGAAGTGGAGACAGTGATATCCACCAATAACGAGTCTCCTCTCCCTGCCCCAGCCCCTGTTCCTGCCCCGAGGGTTAGAGGGGGCAAAGGAAAGGTTATGCCTAAACGGGGGGGTTTAAGGTCTGGTAGAAACAAAGTTGCAACCCCACCAAGGAAAATACTGGAGGAGGAGGTTGATCTGACTAACGAAGCTTATGTGACCCTCTCCAATGCCCAATTTAATAAACTATGGAGCATGATGGACATAAAAATTAAAGGTATAGTCAAACCTTTGGTTAGTAAAATAGACAAACTAACCGCTGAGGTTAATAGATTGGGTGGCTTATTAGAGAAAACTCTGGTGGAGGTTGAAAATCTCCCTGAAGAAGTTGTGACTAGGGTTGAGTCATTAATGAGTAAAAAACCCTCTGGTGAAAATTGTGGACTTACTCCTATCCCTGCGCTAAATCCGCTAACGGCACCACCGACGAAACCAGTTGGTAGCGCTCTAGGTGTTGTACCCCCTGTTCCTACCACTGCTGATTTCAACACTGGGAAAGGGTCTTTTGAGCTTGTGGTAGAAGCTTCTCCATTAGTACTCGTTCTTACAAACGTCCCCCCATTGGTACCTGGGGAGGTTGAAACTCCATCATCTTTAGTACACAAATCTCTCTCGTGGCTTACTAATAACATGGTAATATCCCCTTGGGGAAGGCAACAATTAGCTGAAGAACTCGTAAATGCCAGAAGGGTAGAGTGGATTGGTAATAGGGTCAAGAGGAATAAGGGGGATTGTGTTGTCCTTAGCTTCTCTGACCCTGAGGTATTGTCAAACATCTTGCCCAACATCTTACCTCCACAGCGAAGATCAACTACGATTGTTCCACTGACTTTGGATTTTTTCTACCCTCGGAGAGGAAAAGGCCCGAATCCTAGTATCCTAAGAACAAAATGGAATGTGGTGACCAAAAGGAGTAGTAATGATGTTGGTTTTACCGTGGGGGGACTAGGCTTGGAAAATAGATTCTCTGCCCTCTCAAACCTGAATGCCTGTGATTGACTACCATTTAACCCTAAGCCTTTGTTGCAAACTACATTTGATGTATGCACTACAAGGGAACCTGGTGATCTTGTAGGCGCTCGAACTGAGAATGTCAACCCTGTGGTCACGGTTGGACCAAGCAATGAAAATGTAAATAACAATGGTATCGATGATATGGTGTTGAGTGGGTTTGACTCTAGTCCTAAACTTGAAATGGTAAATGGTACTGGGAACTTATTATCCTGGAATGTGGCTGGGCTATGCTCCAAGCTGGTCTGCGGAGCCTGGTTTGGGTTTGTTAGCAAGTACGATGTCTGTATCTTCCTGGAGACATGGGCCTGTGATCCTGTTTTTGCTCTAGGGTACTTACATTTTTATGTACCAGCAATTAAGGGCCCAAAAGGGCGCCCGATGGGGGGCCTTACTATATGGGTCCGTCAGTCCTTAAAGGCTGTAGTAAAAAGTGTGGCGCTTGATCAAAAAGACATCCAGCTCATTAGGCTCACGAGTGATGCATCCATTTCCATTGATATCTATAACATTTATGCCAGAAGTGGAAATAGAGGAAAATCTGAGGTCCTTCTTACCCTGTATAATCTACTTGAGACTCATTCTAGCAATAAGAACATAATAATTGCAGGCGACTTAAATCGCACGTTTGAACCTCTAGATACCGGCGAGGCTTCCTTAGGTATAGAGGAAGATAAGCAATGGGATATTCCCACATTAGATACTACTCCAGTAACTCGCTGGACTGAGGATATCTTAGGTCTAAATGCAATGTGTCTCGAACATGGGTTAAGAGCTCTGAATGGTAGGACAAAGTCAGATAGAGTACCAGCTATGACGTTCAATAATGGGAGACACAAAAGCCGCATTGATTATGTCATTTGTAGCATGCCCCTTTGGTCAACTGTTAGTGATATGGTTGTATTGGAAAGGCTTGAGAGTGACCATAACCCTCTATGTGTTTTTCATAAATGGTGGTTGTCCGATGGTATTGCTTCTAACCCCCGTGATGATTTTCTACCCCCGCTGATTGTACCAACAAATGACATGCGCAGGTTGAGGTGGACAAGTGTCAGGACAGACCAGCAGGTCCTAGTAAAAATAGGAGTTGCGACTGACAAGGCTATCATGGCCCTAGAATGTGTGGCAGGGGATCCTCCGGGTCAAGATGACATTACAAAAGTACATGAGAATCTCCTTAAAGAAATTAAATGTTACTTTTTAAAACCTGTAAGTAGAAAGAGGGTAGGTGCTTATAGAGCTGCTAAGTGGTATAATCAAGATTGCAAGGTGGCACGAACCTCTTTGGGAGCCGCAATCAAGAGCAAAAATTTGGGGGCTATTCGATCTGCCAGGAAGAATTATAAAATCTGCATTGCTAAGGCGAAAAAAGATTGGGACGAGGCCCATTGGAATAAGTTGAAATGTGCAAGTGATCAAAAACATTCTAGATTATTTTGGCACATTGTAAAATGGGGTCAAGAAAGGTCTGAAGAGCCAAGTAACAACAATGTCCCACAGGATGCCTGGGTTAAATTCTTCAGTGACCAGTATGCGACTAGGGACCAGATTGTAACTAGTAACTGCCCCATTCATTTATTTGCAGAAGACAATGTCTTCACGCAGAGTGAAATACTGTCTGCCCTCAAAACTGTACATAGCGGTCGTGCTCCCGGCATAGATGGGGTCCCAGCGGACGTTTTTCTAAATGACACTGGAAGGTGGTGTAAATATATTTACTTGCTAATAAACCACATTACCAAGGGTGCAGATATCCCGGTATCATGGCGGGGTGCTGTAATCATTCCTGTGTACAAAAAAGGAGATCGTGCCCAGCCTTGCAACTATCGCCCAATTAGTCTAATTGATACTGTCCAAAAAATTGTGGGACGAGTTATTGTAAACAGATTACTTGACTGGGCTGAGGAACACAATATTTTATCTCCCTTTCAGGCTGGGTTTCGCAGGGCAACTAGTACTGTGGATCAAGTCTTTCGATTCCAATTGATCCAGTGGAGGACCGTGGTGCTAGGTGGAGGCAGTCTCTATGCGGCATTTGTCGATTTGCGGGCTGCCTTCGACCTGGTACCAAGGGCGAAGCTGTGGGAAGTGCTTGCGGCTGTAGGGGTCCCTGGGGTCTTACTGACCTTGATCATGAGATTGCATGAAGGTACTTATGCCGAAATTCAATGGGGTGGGTATGGCAATGACACTGCCGAATTTCCTGTTGAGCGTGGGGTTCGGCAAGGGTGCTCAATGGCACCAACACTGTTCACCCTTTTCATTAACGGTATTGTCCCCCGTATGCAATCACAGGTTGTGGATGCTCCTTCCCTTGCAGGTGTAAAAGTTCCTATTTTAATGTTCGCCGATGACACGTTAATTTTATCTAAAACCCCAAGTGGTTTGCAAAAAGTATTGGCCATTTTTGATACGTTTTGTGGTGATCACGGTTTGGAGGTAAATGCGTCTAAAACTAAACTCATGGTTTTTAATCCACATAGAAATTTTAAATCCAAAATTATCATGAGTGGACGCATTCTTGAGGTTGTAAAATCATTTACCTACCTGGGGATCCATATCTCTAATGATAATAGATGGACCCAACATTTAAATATTGCAACATTAAGGCATAAGCAACTAGCTGGTACCATTATAAAGGAGCATAGGAAATCACTGACCAAACCGATTAAACCACCCCTGATTATATATGAAGCAAAAGCAATTGGGTCAGTACTGTACGGGGCTGAGTTGTGGGGGCATGAAAATCTGCATGAGTTTCAAATTACAGAGAACAAGTTTTTTAGGAAACTTACAGGCACTCCACAGAGTAGTCCGTTATTGCCTCTGAGATATGAGCTTGGCAGGAAAGAAATTTCGGAAATGGGAAAACTACGACCGATTCTATACTGGCGTAGGCTCTGGACTACGCCTGAGCTCTCCCACTATGCGGATGGGTTTATTGATGTCATTAAAGCTGATTGCTTCAATAAAATTAGCTGGTTCAAATCATTAAAATTTGCACTATTTGAACTAGGGCTAAATACATTGTGGTTTGATCCAGCGGGGGCATCTTTTCCCACTAAGACAACCCTAAAAAATATTTTCTGGGAACGGGTTGCTAATAGGAGTTTGCTCAGTACCAACAGCGGGTCCATGACCATCAGCTTTCTCGAGGTTAAACTGTTCCCTGTATTTCCAGTTTGGAATTTCTTACTGACTTTAAAAGCGGCGTGAGGATTGGGGAGGTGTTACATTTTGGTTGTTTTAGTTATCGCAAATGTTTTTGTTAGTTTCTAACTTGTTTGGTTTCCCAACTTGCACGTGGCTGCCATTGAGTCAGTGCATTTGGTCACGAGATGGCATGTAAAGTCATCTTTAATGATCACTGCCCCGCAAAGTAAATACACTGAGCAACCGGTGGCATACAGAACAGTCTTTTTAAGTGAGGTATTATATTATTTTAAGATATCTCAGTGAGTGGAGAACAGCTCATCTTTGTGAGATAGATAAGCAGATATTGCTCACCGTTCCCAAGTTACTTGAAAGAGGAGACGTTCTATATGGCTGGCTGCATAAATGATGTCAATATTAAGTTTAAGCGTCTTTGTCTGCAAGGTGTGGGTCAGTCAGTAAATTGTCTTGAATGGGTACCGCATTTGTTGGAAAGGAACATATCTGAGCAAACGTTACATATGTGCCTTCCATCATATTTAGCATTCAAGGCCACTGGATTTGTTATGCCTTTTGGTGGCTGCGTTGTTATCTCCAAATTATGAATTTTGTGCTCAATCCAGTATGCGCTGATGATAACAATGGGACTAGTGCCGATGCCAACAATGAGAATAGCACTGATGATAACAATGGGACTAGTGCCGATGCCAACAATGAGAATAGCACTGATGATAACAATGGGCCTAGTGCCAATGCCAACAAAGAAAATAGAACTGATGATAACAATGGGACTATTGCTCATGACATCAGTGAGAATAGCACTGATAACCATGGGACTAGTGCCCATGACAACAATGAGAATATCCCTGATGATAGCAACAGGACTAGTGGTGAGGATAACAATAAAAATAGCTCTGATGATAACAATGGGACTAGTGCTCATGACAACAATGAGAATAGCACTGATGATAACAATGACTATAGCTCTGATGATAACAGTGGGACTAGTGCTAACGATAACAGTGAGAATAGCGCTGATGACAACAATGAGACTAGTGCTGATGACAACACTAATGACCACAACGAAAATAGCGCTGATGATAACAATGAGACTAGTGCCGATGACAACAAGACTAGTGCTGATGACAACGAGCCTAGTGCCGATGACAACAAGTAGAATAGCGCTGATGATAACATGACTAGTGCAGATGGCAAAACTGCATGAGTAAGAGACTGTTACTCAGGGTCCGCACTGCTCATTCATAGGAGACACTGTCCTAGACTCACATGCCTCTCATCAGTGTGCACACTGGTCTTTAACCATATTCCTCCAACAGATTCTAGCACATTATTACAGGTTAATGCGTTCCTTGTGAGGCCTCCTGACTCCTGCCATTGGGATTTAGGTTCTGCCACTATGTTGATTATAGTTCCAGTGCTGGAGCATTGTGCTCTTGGTGACACAAAGCCATCTCGTGCTTTACCTGTACTTGTTTGTTTTTGTGAGTAACGTTAAAAGAGCCACTATGCGCTGTAGAAAAGGCTTTTCGGTAACAACAAGCACTTGCAATGCAATAGGTCTTGCATTTACGCGCGTTTCACCTATTGCCATTGTAAATGACAATGGCTTTTATTTATGTTTCAGAAACCAAAACATAAATAAAAGGCAATGTCATTTACAATAAAAATAGCTCAAACTCTCGCAAATGCGAGACCTATTGCATTGCAAATGCTTGTTTCCTCAGATTTCGGTCCATGTCATCGATCTACCGTCTATCAGGAAGTCAGTAATTCTGGTGAACCCATTCAATCTCCACCTCACTATCATTTTAGAATCAGTGACCTCTTGGTTTTCAAAAACCAAGACATAAAGGCAAAATCAGCATTAGTGACAAGCAGTGGAAAGTAGCTGACTATAGAGATTAGTAAAATATAGGCAGGATGCTCGTAGGTTTATAAATGTTCAGTGAGGTCCTATATGATGGGAAAAAGTACTGCTTCCTGTAAACCTATCTTTGTGGGTAAGAAAACGTGGTCAAAAGTCCTGCTGCCTGTAAACCTATCTTTGTGGGTAAGAAAACGTGGTCAAAAGTCCTGCTGCCTGTAAACCTATCTTTGTGGGTAAGAAAACGTGGTCAAAAGTCCTGCTGCCTGTAAACCTATCTTTGTGGGTAAGAAAACGTGGTCAAAAGTACTGCTGCCTGTTAACCTATCTTTGTGGGTCAAAAAACGTGGTCAAAAGTACTGCTGCCTGTAAACCTACCTTTGTGGTTAAGAAAACATTTTGGGTGTTTCCTCTTTAGAAGAATCAGATAGGGACAGGAAACTGGGCACTATCTTTTCCCATGGGCTAGGCACAAACAGATTCTCTAATGAATTGTATATTTTAATATATAAGTGTTATGCCTCTATTAGGAATAATATACTGTCCCATTTCTGAGATCTTCTAATTTAAGAAGCTGGAGACCAGTGTTTTCCAATCTCCTGATGCTGTTATCAAAATTGATCTGTCTCGCTTTGAGGGGATATATAATTATGGCTGCCAAAACTATAAATCTAATGCCAGAGGATATTTTTTAAAAATATATTTTTGGATGTACGACATTACAACGCATGCTTTTACCACGCATGCTTTTACATCGCGGTTTTTACAACACATACTATTACAACGCATAGCGCTTTTGGGTGCTGGATAGTGAATAGTTTAATTTACTATTCCAACTCCAGTGCCCGTGGACACTAGGGAAGGTTATTGGATAGTAAATTAACCTATTCCCTATCCTAGAGCGCCCCCCAGCGCAATGCGTTGTAATGGTTTGCGTTGTAAAAGCTGTGATGTAAAAGCATTGCGTGGTAAAAGTTGCGTTGTAAGTGATGTTTCCTATATTTTTTATTGTTTTTATAGGATGGGAATAAAGCAGACGCACAGCAAGCACACATACACAGTCCCAAAGTGACTTGTCCAGCAGACCATCCTCCCCTCGTATTCTGACCGATATCATGGTAAAAGCCCCTGGTGGTGTCTGTGGCGCTGGCAGCCCTCAATCCCCACCGTCGTAGTGGGCATCACTATGGAAGAGTCTCTTCTTCCTGGGAGTCATATAAACTCATCCATCCGTCTGTGATATGCCCTCCATTTCCACCAAACCCTTATGAATTTCCTGGGGCGTCCCCGGCTTTAATTCACCACTCTCTCTACTTCCATGCATTGATTCATTCCCTCCCGCTACATGTTTCTTGCGGATGTGTGTGTCCCAACCCCCGATAGCTGGGATACATCTTCCTAGACTACAACAAAGCCCAACATACAGATCAATATTTGTTTCCTTGGAATGTCTGTCATTTGGTATAACTAGGATAATCAGATGGGGTGTTTTGGGAATGGTAGTGTCTATAATTGTTTCTAACTAATCAACTATCGCCTCCTGTATCCTTGCTGCCCCAGATCTTATGGGAGAACGTGGTCCCGACTGTGTGGCAACAGAGGCATGTTGGGGTTTCTTTTCTCCCCATTTTATGGAGACCGGATCTATTATAGTATGCCCCGTGGAGAATGATGAAATGGATTAAATGCAGTCTGGCTTTAATCACCACTTCTATAGGGTACACCTGGGCTGCCTCCCAAATCCCACTTCCTCCAAAATGCTGATATCCATTTCCCATTTCTCTTGCAATTTCACTAGATATTATGGTGTGTTAAGTGCTTCACCCACTACCCAGCTTTCCAATAGGGAGTATTCTAGGAAATCTGGGTCCAGGATTCGGTCTCTTTTAAGTATGTGTATAAGTTGCAAGTATTTAAACGGTTGGGTTTCGGTGAGGTCATATTCCTCCTGTTGTGTCTCCACCAACTTAAAGTCTCCGCCCTTTAATATATTCCCCAGGGTTTCAATCCCAATGGGTTCTTATTTACTAAAGCCGACCAGCTGCCCGCTTTCATTCAGAGTTGATATCCTTCCAAGGTGAGGTGGCCAAGGTGATCCTACCCTTCCAACCCATTTCATCTGTGTCTTCGTCACAGACATTCAGTGTGGTCTTGGTCTGTTCAGGCAGGTGTGGCCTATCCTTTTTCCCATTGACATGGTGGACAAACTTCCCCCTCCCCATAGCCATTTATTTGATCCCAGAGTCTGGTTCTCTGTGTGGACTATGACCCCAGTCATTGAATATAAAGAGCTGTTGCGCTCTATGGTACGCTCTGCTGTCCGGGAGTGCTAGGCTTCCATTATACATTGATCTGTAGAGGGTCTTCAGCGTTATCCTTGGGGTGTTGTCATCCCAAAGCAGTGTTTGAAGTGACTTGTCTATGTTGTCAGATTAAGTTTCGCGCATATAGAATGGGGTGTTCTGCAGATCATAGAGTATCTTAGGCTGAGTGATCATTTTGTACAGGGAGGATCTGCCTGTGGTTGTCAGGGGCAGTTTGCGCCAGCGTTCTGTATCATAGCTAAATTCAGTCCACAACCCTTTTAAGATTTCAGTCCAGAAATCGGTTGCGGTCCATTGTAATATCACTGCCTAAATATTTGCGAAACTTTCACTTTTGAATGTGATACATGTAAAAGGATTGTAATGTTCGTACTTTGAAGTATTTACAATTTTATACCTATTTAAAAGGAAAAGTGCTGTCCCAGCCCTGTTCTCCTAGCTCACAGGGTCTCTCATTTGGGATGAAAAAAAGGTTTGAATATGCTTACAATTTATATAAGCAGCAGCTGTTGGCAGGCTGAAAGATCCTTAGATCTGATGCATATTTGGTGGAGAGACCGACCAGTCAGTGCCCTTTCAGCAATAAGAAGTATGCAGTGGCAGCAGGATCATTAGAGGCTGGGTAGGGCATTTCTTTCTTAGACACCCTATATAAGTGTCGCTCCTTCCTGAGTGGGGAATTAGGCATCACAAGATACACTCTAGCTGCATTTCTTGCTTCTCCAAAGGTTCCCTCTGAAAGCAAATACACAAAAGGTGATGGGGGTAATGCTTGCAATAGGTCTAACCACTGGTAATCGCTGGGGTAGCATTCCAACCCATCGTTCTTTTGCCGACCATGACACCTCCGTTTGGTCTCTGTAATATGTAAATCAGTCTTGACCCTGCTCCAATAAGAACTGTTCAGCCTAAACTACCAGAGAGCCCCACCCCCACCTCCCTAGAACCGTAACACAAGCAAACCAAGACCGGTTTTGTCCTGATTGGGGCTCGTCGGTCAGGTGTAGCTTGGTTTTAATGGTACAGTGAGCACAGGAGACATGTCTGGGAATACCCTTACCTATTAAGGGAGTACGTCCAATGCACAAAAGGTCTTGGGTTGCCTGTGTTCCTGTTCAGAAAGACGTGGCCTGGCAATTCTTGCAAAACTGTTCCTATTGGGGCAGGGTGAAATCTGATCTGCATATGGCTCAGTTCGAATTGAGGTGGTATATTGGGTTGGAATGCTACCTGAGTGATTGCCAGTGGTTAGACAAACTGCAAGCATTTCTCTCATCACCCTTTGTGTGTATGATGTACTATAATCCCTGAATGGCATCACCCTATAGACATTGTGAACTATGAGGCAATGGTTTTAATATGAATAACTAGGGAACGGTATCCGTGTTTACACACCTTCCCACCTAGTAAGGACTTCCGTGCACTGCAGGATGCTTGTTGTTTGCAGTGCTAATCTGCTAGCCCTGTCCAAAGAATGTGCCCCATCGAGATCCTGACAGCTGGCATTTCCTAGTAGAACCGGTTGAACTGCAGAGATTCCTATCATTAACCAACTAGCATTAACGAACGAAGATTCCTAGTTCATTAATGCGTATCAGTTGGTATGAAATAAAAATATATAAAGGGTAAAGGGATGCGGTGTGTTGTGTGTGGTAGCACATGACATCGATACATTTCGGATACTAGAGCATGTTTAGGTACTTATTCATTGTTTTTAAATATAGTTAAAAGGCTGTGTTATTCAAGCGATACGGAATACAGAAAAAAGCCATAGATGGTAAAAAGAGCAGAGTTCAGAGGTGAGGCAAAAATTACACAGGCAAATGATTATTGTTTTCACCCGCTTGTCTCTCTTCCCTTTAGTTTTATTACTTTTACTAGGGATTTTAAGGCGAGCTCAGTACCACCACTAAGCACTAAATACACACATTACAGACAGCAATACTACACTACAGCAAAAACGTTTGTACACAATTACATCAGTTTTGCCATGGACCTGGAACCATTTTTTGATTTCGTGTAAATCCATTGAGTAGGTTTTTCGGTCTCATTCATTCATTCATTCATTAAATCTTTATTTCGGGACAGATGCCATAAAAGAGCAATGCATATATTACATTACATTTCATTATAATAAAACATTACAGTAAATAAAACATTAGTTTTAAAAGAAGAAAAAATACGACAATTTGGGAGCTAGTTGGAACGGAAACATTACATTCATAGGTCAAAATAAGGAGCATCCTAACAATTCCAAGCAGATCAATTACATTACATTACAAACGATGCCCCAGTTTTTTCCTTGTATAGAATATGGAAAGTAGGAATCTACTAACACTAAATGTTATTTGTTGGGATGTGTTAGTTGTTAGGATTCTCACAGCCTGTGCACTGGACCTCAAGCCTAAAAGAAGGCAAATGGGTTTAATCCATCTCTTTCTGGCCTGAGTATAACACGGACAAAAAAGGAGGATATGTTGCTCGTTTTCAATCTGGTTGTGGGAACACATAGAGCAATTTACATCCATTATCGGGGTTCCTGCAGCACGGTTCCAAGCCCAACGAGCCAAGGTAGTTTTTATTTGTAAGTTTCCATATCTAAACTTTAAAAATAAAGTTTTGGCTAGTGGGGGCTCTATTTCATCCATAAAAGTCTCATACATAGGTTCATCCTTAAAGTTTAGGAACCTTGAAACCAGGGTCCCACTAGTACTATTGCTTATAGTCCTATTTAATATGAAGCTCCAAAAGGCCCTTTTTAATATTAATTTGGGGTTTGCGGGTAATTGTTCGGGGTTCTCCCAAAAGTGTTTCAGCACTATATTACTTAACCAAATCTTGATATGCCTTAACCATGGGATGTCAACCTGATTATCAAGTTTCATAACTTCTTTTAGCCCGTCTCTATAATCTTGAAGTTCAGGGACATGCCATAGTCTGACCCACAGCATCAACGGTCGAATCAAAACTTGATGATCAGTTCTTTTGAAGTTTAGGTCAAGTTCCAGGGGCACTAAGGGAGTGCCTCTCGGAACCCTTGCCAAACTTCGCATAAAGTTATTGTCTAAGAGACTGAACGTTTCCTTTGAGCCGGGACCCCATATTTCTGCCCCATAAAGGACCGCTGATTGAACCTTGGCCTTAAAAAGTTCCATCACGGGGGAAGCTGCTTTACTTGTACTTCGACTTTGTTCCCTAAGAATAGGTTTAGCATTCTGGGCAAAAATTAGTTTGCTTTTATTCATTTGGGCTTTCCAGGTAAAGTTAGAATCCAAGGTCACCCCCAAGTATGAAAAATGAGGGACGGATTCCAGCTTTTCACCGTTTAATGTAAGACAACCTCTGTCAGGTTTTATGGGATTTAGGGCCATATATTTTGTCTTCTTCACGTTGATTTCCAGCCCCTTCTGGCTGCAGTATTCATTAAAAGTATCTATTATTGTCTGCAGACCATTTTTCGTTTGAGAGATCAAAATGGTATCATCAGCAAATAGTAGCGATGTCACCTTCTCACCATTCAGTTTTGGGGAGTCATTTTTACATCTCTCCAAGAATTGGGGAATATCGTTTACAAACAGGGAGAAGAGCGTGGGGGCCAGGACGCAGCCCTGGCGGACTCCACGCTCGATGGGTATCTTCTGGGTTAATTCACCATTTGGACCCCATCTAATTCTAGCGAAATTCCCTGCATGTAACTCCCTAATCTGAGTGACAAGGTTATTTGGCATACCTGCTGCACTCAAGGTTTTCCATAGGAGATTGCGAGGCACCAAATCAAATGCTGCCCTTAAATCAATAAAGGCAACATATAAATGGCACCTTTTAATCACCACGTACTTCCAATAGAGGCAGCAGAATCTAAAAATCTGATCTATTGTGCTGATATTAGATCTAAATCCTGCTTGGAATTTAGTCAATATTGCATTTTCATCTAGCCAATTATTCACGCGTAAAAGAATATGGCGTGAATACATTTTTTGTAAAATATCCATTAAACTTATTGGCCGATAATTGCAAGGATCCATCCTATCTCCCTTTTTGAAAATTAAAACAATTTCCGCTCCCTTCCAGCTCTCAGGAAATTCTAGAGTGCCGGAAAATACATTACACAGAAAATTAATATAAGGTACCCATACGGCTAGATCATGCTTGTATAGGTCCCCAGGAATTTTGTCCAAGCCTGGAGATTTTCCTGATTTAATCTGGGTTATTGCCAGCTCTGTTTCGCCTAGAGTAAAGGACAGTTGGTCTGCCGGAGATTCATAGTTTATTGCATGCATATCCAAATTTGGGTCATCATATTTTTTGTATAGATTCGTAAAATGGGTGACCCAAGTTTGTTCATCTAGGAAAACATCCTTGACCACCCTGCCCACCTTATTTCCATTTGCCACGAGCCTCCAGAAAGCGACATTATCACGCGCCCTGGCTGCTTGCAGCAAATTGGCCCATTTGTCTTCCTCCCATGCCATCTTTGTGGCCCTTTGAACAGATTTGTACTTGTTCCTCGCTTGTTTTACATCTAAAGGAGATTTAGCCTTAATTGCAATCAGTAATTCCCTCTTTGATTCTCTACAGGATCTGTCGTACCAAGGTTTACTATGGGACAGATTCTGAATCTTCTGTTGGGATTTTTTGGGCATCTTGGTAACCAATAGTTTTATTTCATTGAAAATTTTTTGGTGTAATGGCAGGAATGCAGTTCTTATTGCATCCTCGCCCATTGACGCCAAATAAGGCCCAAACGTCCCAGCCAGAAGTGAATAGATTTCACTGAGGATGTCATTATGGTCCAATATGAGTGGCCATTTCAGAGATCTTCTATTGTTACTAATATGAATCTCAAGATTGGTGTTCACCCCTTCCTCATTTATACTTTGTTCGACCATATTATTAAAAAGTGAGACATCTAATGTCAAAGTTATGGGAAAATGATCACTTTCAAATCGTTCCAGTACTTCAAAGTCCAGGAGATTTGGCCAGAGAGGGATAGAGGCGATAACAAAATCTAGATTACTTTTATAAGTATTTCTGGAGAATGTTGGTTTCTTAGAGCTGTCAGATGGTAACCTTCCGTTGCAAGCCCTAAGAGAGTGTTCCATACATAGACTCATCAATTGAAGACCCAGGGTTGAGCATTTAACTGATTTAACATTCTCTAAAGTAGGGATTTTGTTTACTTGATCTTCTTCATCAAAGATTTCGCTAAGACCCTCAACTGGCTCAAAATTACAATTTAAATCTCCGGCCAAAATAACAAAATCATGCCTGGAATCCAGATTACTCAGAAAGCAATCTAATTTTGCAATAGTTGGCGATTCTCCAGATGATGGTAAGGGCCTATTATAAATGTTTACAAGGAATACATTTTTCCCGTTGGATACTGTAGCTTTTAACGCCAATATATCTACAGAGTTAGTGGGCATCACCTCAATCTTTACCTTTAAGTTTATTTTCACCCATATCAAAAGTCCCCCCGATGCCCTTCCACTTCTAGAGGGAATCGCACCAATTCCATATGTCTTATAACCCACCCTATGAGGCACCTCAACTGCCCAGGTTTCCTGAAGGAAGCAAAAATCGAAGGATTCTATAAAGTTTGTCCACTCAGGATCCCTCAGATTTTTTACAACTCCAGCTACAATCCAACAAATCATTTTTATCGACGTAATGTGATTTGGTGGCCTTTCAACAGCAGCCCCAGAGATCTCGTCAAAATTGGTCAAAGACACAGGTGGGGGTACCAAAGGCGCTACCTCGACAGTTAAAGTACTCCCCAAGCTGGTCATGGCTAATACCTGTTCTTCCATAGCATTTATATCTTCAGAAACATTCATATCATGGAGTACAGTTTTGCCCAAACAGGGAAGCACATTATTGTCAGATACATCAAGCTTGACTGTAGTACCCACATCACCCACAAGCATTTTATCTATTCCCTCATCCCCCCTGAACAAATGGCATCAGTCACAATCATCTAGACCGCTAAAGATGTCAAACCTATTAAAGGTTTCTAGGGGGGTGAAGGGTTTTAGGTGATCCATCCTTCCATTCTGGGGATTATATATTTTGGGCATTACATAGTTCCATACCCTAGGATCTGGAGTTTCCACAGGGTACGGTGCTTGATACATGTTATTTACGTTCTGAAATGAAGAGGGGTGCAGGACATGTTGGTTACTCACAGCGTCCTGGACACTGAGATGGTTACTTTGCTGTAGTTGCTGTATACGCTGTGGAGGGCAGTACTGGGGCGGGTGGTGTTGAGATGAAAACACCAATGACCTAGGATAGAAATAGGTTAGTGGTTTGGGAATTATTATATTATTAGAGCTACCCATCTGCCAGTTCAAAATGAATTGTACAGCATTGGGGTCTCGAAAATTCACAACCACTATATCTCCTTCGTTGTCTTTAGGTTTGCCCCCTAGCCATTGTAGACGACGGACATGGGTGATTTCCCCATTGATGTGATTTGCAATTGGCCTGTAAATACTCAGCCAATGCATCATTTTATTTTTTAATTGGGCAAAACCCTCCCGCTTGTTATGACCAAGCACAGGCACCCCTGTTAAAATTACCACATAGGGTACGGCCTCTGGGGGAAGTTCGGGCAAGGGAGTCCTTCTAGGTTTCCCCCAGGTGTGTCTATTTTCTCCCACCTCCCTCGCTGGTTTTCTCAAGAGTGTATTAGAATTATTGTTATCAATAATTTTATTTGTGACACTTATAGTTGGTTGGTCAACAATTTTTATTTGAGGGGGCTTAAGAGGAGAATGATGATGGACCAATGCTGTTACCGTATTCCCCATGGATTTTACAGTAGGTGCAATCGTGGGAGGAATTATAGTATGATTTGGGATATGTTTAGGCACATGCACAGGGGTCGATGTGTTTTTTGAAGTAGTATTCTGATTTTTTTTACCTACATTATTCCGACCAGGGTCAATTACAGCATCCTTACTACCTAATGCATGTTCAATCTTACACAGCCTGCTTTCCACTTCCATCAGCCTCTCAATGATACTCGCAGAGTATGATTTAATCAAACTCTCTATGTCTAATAGGGTTACAGAACCTTTAGTTACTATTGATACATTCACAACCCCACTGGTGTCCATACTGTCCTCATTATCTATCAGTGGATTAGGCTGGGGTGACAATGAAGGCAATGTAGAGATCCCCTCTGATTCAACTCGAAGATTATGAGGTGCCTTTGTGGCAGTGATTGCCTTTTTACCAAAGTCTCTACAACTCAACTTGGGTTGCAGCGGGTCCCTCCTTTTCCGCTGTTTCTTAATAGGCGGTGGGCCATAGCGTTTCTCCGGGGGTATTTGTTTTGTAGCCCTGCTACGGGATGTTATTACCAATGGCAAGCTGTCATCCTTTGGCGTGCATACGCTAATTGCTTTGGAAGTTGTAGTTGGCCTGATCACATCTAACTTAGTTGACATATTGGGTGTGAGCACAGCCACGTTTAGATCCAAGGGGTGAGTATCTAGTAGATTAATCAACTCCCCAGGTGTTGTTTCGGTGTCAATGTCAATCAGCCCTATAGCGGGAGATGATGGCAAGAGAATTGACCCGTTCTTCATACTTTCAACAGAACGGCGACGGTCCGCTCGCTTCTCCGCCAAGATGCTTTCCCTTGCAATGTCAGGGGAGGACTTGGAGAAATACTTGTCTAAAGTACCATTCAACAGTACTCCCGCTTTATCAGACATGGGCTGCTCTAGAATCACGGTAGACATTTACAGACGGATGGCGGTACAAGAATTCAGAATTGGACAATGTTATAAACAACCAGTACCTGTAGGACAAGGGGGTGCGCCCGGTCCGGTTTCCTCGGTTCTCGGAGGGTCTCAGAGGGTCCGCCCTTAGTCCGGGCTTTGTCCCGGGATATGTCCCGCACACGCGTCCCGCTAACGCGTGGTCCTCCCAGGTTAAATGCGATACCAGGTATAGGGGGCGGAGTCACGGGAAGAGGCAACAGGTGTGCTTGGTGGGACACGCACAGCCTGATGGGCCTCGCAGTCCCGTCCTCCGGCGCTTGGAAACTCCCACGCAGATTTCAATCTCCAACGGGGCTCCTAGCTGGCAATACGATACAGAATGCTCCCAGTCCTTGAAGCACACAGGTTCTCCTCGGCGAGCGGCACCCGCGGAGCGGGGGCCGCGAGGAGTTTAAAGGCACAGGCAGGGGGGCGGAGACACGGGAAGAGGCAACAGGTGTGCTTGGTGGGACACGCACAGCCTGATGGGCCTCGTAGTCCCGTCCTCCGGCGCTTGCAAACTCCCACGCAGATTTCAATCTCCAACGGGGCTCCTAGCTGGCAATACGATACAGAATGCTCCCAGTCCTTGAAGCACACAGGTTCTCCTCGGCGAGCGGCTCCCGCGGAGCGGGGGCCGCGAGGAGTTTAAAGGCACAGGCAGGGGGGCGGAGACACGGGAAGAGGCAACAGGTGTGCTTGGTGGGACACGCACAGCCTGATGGGCCTCGCAGTCCCGTCCTCCGGCGCTTGCAAACTCCCACGCAGATTTCAATCTCCAACGGGGCTCCTAGCTGGCAATACGATACAGAATGCTCCCAGTCCTTGAAGCACACAGGTTCTCCTCGGCGAGCGGCTCCCGCGGAGCGGGGGCCGCGAGGAGTTTAAAGGCACAGGCAGGGGGGCGGAGACACGGGAAG
Organism: Lissotriton helveticus; assembly: GCF_964261635.1. NCBI lineage: Eukaryota > Metazoa > Chordata > Amphibia > Caudata > Salamandridae > Lissotriton > Lissotriton helveticus. The sequence continues at coordinate 1,098,421,100 of NC_136063.1, read as the reverse complement.
AGGCAACAGGTGTGCTTGGTGGGACACGCACAGCCTGATGGGCCTCGCAGTCCCGTCCTCCGGCGCTTGCAAACTCCCACGCAGATTTCAATCTCCAACGGGGCTCCTAGCTGGCAATACGATACAGAATGCTCCCAGTCCTTGAAGCACACAGGTTCTCCTCGGCGAGCGGCTCCCGCGGAGCGGGGGCCGCGAGGAGTTTAAAGGCACAGGCAGGGGGGCGGAGACACGGGAAGAGGCAACAGGTGTGCTTGGTGGGACACGCACAGCCTGATGGGCCTCGCAGTCCCGTCCTCCGGCGCTTGCAAACTCCCACGCAGATTTCAATCTCCAACGGGGCTCCTAGCTGGCAATACGATACAGAATGCTCCCAGTCCTTGAAGCACACAGGTTCTCCTCGGCGAGCGGCACCCGCGGAGCGGGGGCCGCGAGGAGTTTAAAGGCACAGGCAGGGGGGCGGAGACACGGGAAGAGGCAACAGGTGTGCTTGGTGGGACACGCACAGCCTGATGGGCCTCGCAGTCCCGTCCTCCGGCGCTTGCAAACTCCCACGCAGATTTCAATCTCCAACGGGGCTCCTAGCTGGCAATACGATACAGAATGCTCCCAGTCCTTGAAGCACACAGGTTCTCCTCGGCGAGCGGCACCCGCGGAGCGGGGGCCGCGAGGAGTTTAAAGGCACAGGCAGGGGGGCGGAGACACGGGAAGAGGCAACAGGTGTGCTTGGTGGGACACGCACAGCCTGATGGGCCTCGCAGTCCCGTCCTCCGGCGCTTGCAAACTCCCACGCAGATTTCAATCTCCAACGGGGCTCCTAGCTGGCAATACGATACAGAATGCTCCCAGTCCTTGAAGCACACAGGTTCTCCTCGGCGAGCGGCACCCGCGGAGCGGGGGCCGCGAGGAGTTTAAAGGCACAGGCAGGGGGGCGGAGACACGGGAAGAGGCAACAGGTGTGCTTGGTGGGACACGCACAGCCTGATGGGCCTCGCAGTCCCGTCCTCCGGCGCTTGCAAACTCCCACGCAGATTTCAATCTCCAACGGGGCTCCTAGCTGGCAATACGATACAGAATGCTCCCAGTCCTTGAAGCACACAGGTTCTCCTCGGCGAGCGGCTCCCGCGGAGCGGGGGCCGCGAGGAGTTTAAAGGCACAGGCAGGGGGGCGGAGACACCGGAAGAGGCAACAGGTGTGCTTGGTGGGACACGCACAGCCTGATGGGCCTCGCAGTCCCGTCCTCCGGCGCTTGCAAACTCCCACGCAGATTTCAATCTCCAACGGGGCTCCTAGCTGGCAATACGATACAGAATGCTCCCAGTCCTTGAAGCACACAGGTTCTCCTCGGCGAGCGGCTCCCGCGGAGCGGGGGCCGCGAGGAGTTTAAAGGCACAGGCAGGGGGGCGGAGACACGGGAAGAGGCAACAGGTGTGCTTGGTGGGACACGCACAGCCTGATGGGCCTCGCAGTCCCGTCCTCCGGCGCTTGCAAACTCCCACGCAGATTTCAATCTCCAACGGGGCTCCTAGCTGGCAATACGATACAGAATGCTCCCAGTCCTTGAAGCACACAGGTTCTCCTCGGCGAGCGGTTTTTCGGTCTCAATTACAGTCAGCTGTCTCTCATTAAAAACCCTAGTGTGTACAGTGCCAATCATTGGTTAGCTCTCTTGTCAATCACAATTCCTTACTTCTTTTTTGATGGCTTTTCTGTCTTGGCTTTATTTTGTCCCTTTCCTGGACCACAGCTGTTTTGTATTGTTTCTGACTGGATGAGTTGTATCCTTCCCCAGTTAACAGCCAGGGAACTCTTTTTTTCCAGTACTCAATGGGAGTGGATGTATGTTCTCTTTCTGTTTTTTTGAAAGATTTTGCTACCCCTTTCCATAATACGTGTTGCTCCCTTCACTTTTTCCATTGTTCGCCACCAGTTCCTTCGTTGCTCCTTCACTTCTAACCATCCACCTTTAAACCCACAACTCCTTTTTGTTGTTCTCCGTTTAAATGTTGCTTACCTACCACTTCCTACTTAAAACAACATGGCTGCCATTAACTTTTGTAAAGGCAGTCATTAGCCAAGCACATATAGCCTTGTCATCGCCATGTACCGTGGTACTTTCGCAAAATACAACTGAATTTTACGAAATTACTACGGCCACAGATATCACAAAGTTAAAATACCTTATAACTTTTAACATAACGTACTTACCTGTACTACCCAAAACGATGATCTATACACCATAATCTAAATTGCAGCCAAATTTCCTGCATATCTGTTCTGCCTTTTTTTTGCGCTACATGCTATACAAAAGTCCATGGAAAATGCTTGGTGGAAAAACTTGTTTTGGGACCCCCTTTTTTTTTTCTTTGCACCTGTTGACCTATCACCATGAACTTTTGCATCATCCGCAAATGTCGCAAAAGCTATGGGTCAGCAAAATATTGTGGAGATTCGTCAAACTAACACAGTCATTAATGATAAATCTGAGAAATTCTTATGTCTGGGAATCATAATTATAACTACGGAGTGGCTACTTCTCGCTATTTTCGCAACAAAAAAAAACAAAGGTAAAACTAATCTTATTGTTCAATATGGTAATAATATCTAATGTTGCATTAAACAAACCCTTAGCAATTCACTGAAAATAAATAGTTGGGTGAAAATGTCACTTAAAACATACCATGTTAAAGTAACAAAACCGCTCCAATTCACCAGTTATAGTTAACTCAAGTAACTAATCTCGGCGTCTTCCGGGATCTCCCTTTCTACTAAGGACTCCGCCCCCTTCTTCAAAAGCGCTTCACTCCATTGTCCATTGGTTGTCACGCCAGAGGGGAGGTTACTCGACCTGCAGAGAAAAAGGGCCGAAGGACATTAACTCTTGGTGATCTGTCTCCGATCCTTCGTTATACTGTTCCAGCATTACACAGAGCTTCTTCGGGTGGCAGTTCGGCTCCTTCTCACAGCTGATCATTAATTGGACCAAATCAGAAATCTTCCCCTTGACACAGGCCACTGCCCAGAAAGATTTTGAATTCCCCTGAAGTGGTGTATTGACCCCCCGAAATATCTCAGCATTTTTTTGCATCTGAGGTTATCTGCCTTAACTACGGTCTGCAAAACAACAATAGGTTTGGCTCTAATCAGTAAGGCTTAGCCCATTAGACAGGAAAACAATGAAAATGCCAATACTGATAATTCTTTCTAAACACAAGTTATATATTTGCCACCTACAGAAGTGCAGTGCTTGGCTACTTCCTCACGATGTTTTAATTGTCTGCTATTGTGTTTCTTCACCATGAGTCCGTTCCCCCCTGATGCTGCCTACAGTCCTAAGTGCCGATAATGAGGTCGTCGATCTGTATACATACACTGTTATGATGCCAATTGGGTGTTCTTGTTTATGTTGTGTAAACTGAAAAAAAAAATTAAAAAAAAAGCTCAACAAACTAGACTCTTCTGTTTGGTCCTGAGGAGAGCCCCACATTGAAAAGGGTTCGAAACGCATCGACCGGTCGTTGTTTATTCCCAAACAAACATTTTGTGTAACGTCTTTGTTTCTGTGCATTAATGTAAAGTTACCATTGTTCAAATCGGAAGCTTTTTTATTTTTGGTTTATGCACAGAAAGTAGTAATCTGAGTTAGATGTTGTTTGTTGTGGTACCTTGGTCTACGAAAGTGACATAGGTGGTACGAGGCCAAGGTTGTCTATTTGAAATGTGTGTATTTGTGGTATGATACCAGTGTTGTTTGTGGGTGATTGATTTGGTGCGAATGAATTTGTGAAAAGAGTCTAGTTTGTTGAGCTTCTTGTTCTATTCTTGTTTTTCATGAAAGTTCAAGTTCAAGTTCAAGTTTAGCATTTGTATAGCGCACTACTTACCCAGAGGGTCTCAAGGCGCTTGAGAGAGGGGGTTACTTATCGAATATCCAAGTTTTTAGTTGCTTTCTGAAGGAGAGGTGGTTCTGTGTGAGGCGGAGGTGGGTGGGGAGAGAATTCCAGGTTTTGGCCGCTAAGTAGGAGAAGGATCTTCCCCCCATGGCGGATCTATGGATGCGTGGAATGAAGAAATGTGGTTGTGTTTTTGTATTTTGTGTATATAATTGGTGAATTGTGAAATCACAAAAAGAGATTGCATTGATAAAACAAAAAAGTTGAAAATAAAAATTATTGAATATTTCCGGCTGCCAGTGATAAGTGGTCATGCGCAGTTGTATAACTCATGTTTAGAAAGAATTATCAGTATTGGCAGTAACTACGGTCTGGCAATAGACGGACTCACAACACAGGTTGAGCAGTGGATCTGACTTCCCCTTTCCATGGCGGGTAGATTTGCCATACTGAAAATGGTGTTTCTCCCACGTTTTTTATATCTCTTTTTGAATATTCCCATCACCCTCACCACTAAATTTTTTGATACACTCCGGACCTTACTCATTCGCCTTGTCTGGGCCGGTAAACAGCTGTGTATAGGCTGGAACACCCTAATTATGCCTCATGAACGGGGGATTAAGAGTACCAGGCTTTTACTTATATCATCTCGTCGCTCAAGTCAATTTTACATATTACTGTCACCCTGATGCCCGACTCCAGTATCTTAAAACTGAGCGATCCCAGATACATCCTAATGCGTTATCTGCTATATTGCCACAGGGCCTGCCCCGATGCCACTCTGAGATTCAGACGCTGCCTACTACATGTTGGGCATGGACAAAACTACGACTGTATTTACCAACCGAATTTTAATACTCAGTGCATATACATTTGCAGATAATCCATGGCTACCCCCACTACTGAAACCCTTACCATGCGTACATTAGCGAGACATGGACTGCGGGAGGTTGGGGATTTGAACAAAGATTCATGACTGTGCACAACAGAAGAGCTCCTTTCCCATGGGGATGCTCCTTCCATGGACTGATCCCTCTTTCATAGGGTCCGCAGGTCCCTGATTGGGGCAATTCCAGATGCTGCGAAGGAACCAGTGGACTTTACTCCTCTCACGCTAGTTAAAGCTTCACCAGATGGAGCCCATTTGGTTTCACGTCTATATCATCAATCGTGGCCTCTTCGTCCTGCAATCAGCACCAAGGCGCTTGCAGCCTGGGAACGGGATCTGGGTACATCAATGACGGATCAAATATGGCAATACTGCTGCTCACAGACGCGTTATATTTTGAACAATCATCGCCATTAACTACTACACTTTAAATATATACACCAAGCTTATATAAGCCCGCAATTGTTGGCCAAGATGGATCCTAGCACCTCACAAGTGTGTGCTAGATGCGCTGCTTCTAATGCTGATTTCTCACACCTTGCATGGAATAGCGGGCCAGTTCTGATGTATTGGGGGGGAGATCTTCCGACACCTATCTCTCATGGTGGAACAGACAATACGCCTTACACCATTGACAGCATTCCTGGGTTATGTTCAATCTTTGAAGAAAAGTATAAGACGATTTATGGCAATTGCTTTGCTAATCGCGAAGCGTCAGATCTCTACATTGGGGCAGAGCACAAACACCGACAGTTAGGGCCTGGCTCCGTGACCTGATTCATTGTGACACGATGAGTGACATATACGCCACACTGTTGCCACAAACTGTACACCTGTGTGACATTTGGCAACCATTGAAGAAATACTTACTGGCGGTGCATTCAACTGCTCACACTTATGTCATGGGAAAAATCATTTTTTTTTATTTTTTCCTAAAATGTCCATAATCCTCAGTAAGACGTAGGTCTAAGGGTAATTTGTTCCAGTGTTTGGCCGCCAGGTATGAGAATGATCGGCCTCCTGCTCTTACTTTCTTTATATGTCTCGGCCTGGCTAGTGCGTGGTGTTGTTATCTTAAGCACCTCGTGGGGACGTAGAATTCAATTTTATTCTGGAGGATTCTGAGTCCAAGGTTATGCAGTGCCTTATGCGCATGACTCAGCAGCTTGAATCTTGCTCTTTGGTGCATAGGTAGCCAGTGGAGCTGTTTCATGCATGCGACAGAAAAGGTAATCTGCCATGCCCACGTACGGTGTATTTCCATAATCTAATCTGATGAGTAATGCATGTGTGACCGTCCTTCTACATTCTAGTGGGATCCACAGAAAAAGCCTTCTTAGGAGCTTTAAGATCGCAAAACCTCTTCCACACAGAACCCACACATGATCCTGCATGGACAGGGTGTTGTCAATGTTTATACCCAAGTTTTTTGCAAATTGTTTAGGCGCTGGAGCATCACCCAGGGATTGTGGCCACCAAGTGGCATCCCAGATTAAGTTAACTCCTCCGAAAAGCAGTATTTCCCATTTACCTGCGTTTAGCTTAAGGCAGTGTTCGGACATCCAGGTTGCCGTCTCTGAGAGGCAGTTATTTAACTTAACCCTAGTGTCCTCATGCCTTTCTTCAATGGTTATCATCAGCTGTGCGTCATCCGCATAGGAGCAAATGCTGAAGCCCCATTTCCTGCTTATCAATGCCAGAGATGACACATAGGCATCGAAAAAGTGTTGGGCTCAGGGAGGCTCCTTGGGGATCACCACAGCTGATGCTTTTTGGTTTCGAGGAGAACTGGCCCATTTGTACCATCTGAGTTCTGTTCCTCAAAAATGAGTTAAGCCACTGAACAGATTTGGCATGGATTCCCTTTTCATAGAGAATTTCCAACAGCGGATTGTGTGAGACCTTGTCGAACACCGCCAACAGGTCCAACAAGATCAGGGCAGCAGCCTTTCCTTGATCAGTCATTGATCTTATATCGTCTAGGACGCCTAGGAGAGTGGCCTCTATACTGTTAGTGGCTCTAAAGCCAGTCTGGGAACAGCCCAGTAGTTTGTTAACCTCCAGGTATTTGGGCAGTTGTCTGTTCACCAGCTTTTCCAAGACCTTAGAGAGGTATGGAAGCTGAGAAATGGGTGGTAGTTCTCTGGGTTATGAACATTTGTTCCGGCTTTCTTCAGCAGAGGAGTCACTACAGCCTGTTTCCACATTTCTGGAAATACTGCTGTGTCCAAGGTTCTATTAAGTAGGTGAGTGACATAGGGGCATATTGTTGATGTAATCTGTGAGAATATAAAGTGGGTAATGGGTCGAGGGGGATCCTGATTTTATTTCCAGCTTATGAGTGTGATTGTACCCGGCAAGTCTCAATAAAGGAAATGTAAAAAGTAAAAATAAAAAAATTATTCTGGCGACCTGTGGGAGGAATTACCTACCATAGCGCTTGCTGCCTACTATCAGGATTTATATGCGCATGCCCACCTCCACAGGAGTCTTGCTGCCCTCTTCTTGGGGATATTCCCCTACCAGCTATTCCCCTCTCCTTAGCACGTGAACGGGATTCACCACTCTTGGTGGTAGAGGTAGAAAAGGTAAGAACTGATCTCTAATCGGGGAAGACCCCTGGCCCCAATGGGCTCCCTTTTGATTTTTAAAAAAATACCACAATCACATAGCATATATAGTAGCCCTTCATGCTGATGCTTTGAAAGGCTGTTCCTTTTCCTCAGACCTAGACGTCGCCACCATCGTAATCTTGCCCAAGGCTGGTCAGTCAGAGGACCTCTGTTCATCATACCACCCAATAGCTCTCATTAATGCCGATATCAAGGTAATTGCAACCAGGATTGGCTGAACCCTCTCATATCTGGTACAACCGTACCAGTGCGGCTTTATGCCGGTAAGAGGACTCACCATTGTATTCGAAGGGTGTAGCAGGCTCTCTCTCGATCTCCTCATTTGAAAGGAGAGCTCGCTCACCTCCTGATTGATTTTCAAAAGGCCTTTGATACGGTCTCCTGGTCATTCCTTGAATCGGGACTTCAAAGTGCATGCTTCAGCTCTGTTTTCTGTAGATTGGTAAAACTGATATACACAGCCCCGTCTGCACAGGTCTGAGTTAGCGGGATTCTCTCTTAACCATTCCTGATTTGTTGGGGCATGCGTTGGGGCTGCTTCTTATCCCCACTGCTTTTCGCTCTTGCCTTAGAGCTGTTAGCCCGCCAACTACGATACAATGTGCAGGTTCGGGGCTGGCACAGGGGGGAATATAGAAGACCGCATTGCCTTATATGCAGAGGATGTTCTGCTTTTCCTCAGCAACCCCTGTGCCTTGAGATCGTTCGGTTATACGCCGAGGCGTCAGCACTTTAGGTAAACATGAGTAAATCTGTCTTGATATCAGTGGTCGGCAATGCGATGGGATGAATCTTGTGCCACAATATCCCTACTAGACAGAACTCTTTCTAGTAGTATGGGGGCCACATCTCTTGTCTTCCGGGCTTGGCCTGGTCTCTCAATTTTCATCCTTTTTCAATTGACACTGGATCAAGACTTTAGTAAATGGAGCGTCTCCTATTTAACACAATGGGGCGTATTGCTCTATTTAAAATGATCTGCTTGCCTCGATACCTCTATATGCTGGCAAATTATCCTTGCCTCATTCCCAGGACATGGTTCTGCCCCCTCACCTCGAAATTATCCTCTATTATTTGGGTCAGTGGTCGCCACTGAGTGGCTTTAGCATCAGCCAGGAAGCCGCCATTTCATTGGAGCCTTGGTGCCCCAGACATTTACGCCTACTATCTTGCTGCTCATCTGGTCCTGATGAACGAGTGGTGGTTCACTGGGAGTTGGTATGACCCAGCCTATTGGCTTGAATTGTATCTTCTGGGCTTTGACAGACTTCTGGGCCTCCTATACGGTACCCTGTTGTCCAAGATGGCTCCATCCTGCACTCAGGTGACGGTGCTTTGCTGTAGGGCGGCTTTGCGCATCACATGCTGGATGCTCTGCTTCACAGATATGACGTCCCCTTGGCGGGGCACCAGGTTATGCCAGTTGGCCGGCCTTGTGGGATTATCCCAATGGGACTGCATCGGCATTACCTTCTTGGGTGACAATCGAAAAGTAAGGCTCCTGATGTCCTTTCAAGAACTGCAGGAGCAATATAACTTATCATGAACACAATTCGTCATGCCCTTTTAATTCACATTCCAGCAGATGTGCAGCTGCCCAAATATTGCACTCTTAAAGCAAAGCTATTGATGGGTCGTTTGGGTAGGGGAGTAATTTCAACAATGTTTCGGTCCCTGATAATCAATGCCACGGATCACTTCACACATTTACGCCGTAGATGGGAGGACTGGGTGGGATAACTAGAGGATGAGGACTGGAGAGATGCTTGTCTTGGTCAGCGAAAGCTAGCTATTTCCTCTAGGGTACTATCTTAATGCTACATACTTAACTCTGCGTTGCTTTCATTAGATGGGTGGGTGGGGGCTAGCAGGTCAATTGTACACGCTGCCAAGCCCCAAATGCTGATTTCCTTCACATGGCATGGTCCTGTCCGCACCTCATGCCCTTCTGGAAGGGAGTGACATGGGAGGTTTCTGTGGTCCTGGATCATAACATTGATTTGGGTCCCCGAGAAGCGTTATTTAGACTATTGGAGGAAATTGGTCAATCCTGTGCTGAGAGGAGATTGATTGGGTGGAGGCCCTGGTGGCCAAAAGGGATCTAGCTTGTTGCTGGAGGCTCCTGGTAGCCCCCTCCCTGGAGGTGAGGCGGAGGGGAAGTGACTGGTCGGCTCACCAAGAACGACCAATCTACTAGGCGCTGGGTTGCCCTCAAAAACATGAAATATATCCTGTGGCCTGCCCATTTGTTGTGGGTGCTCTCAGTGCACCCACTCTCCACTGAGACCTTGTGGGGGGAACGTGAAGGCCCCCCGTGGTCTCTGCCATCGCCCTGCCTCCTGCTGGAAATGCAGCTCCCTGTGTGTGAAAGCAATTATGCTCTGCTTCCAGAAAACAAGAGCCTTTGTAATGCTCTTGCTTGCTGGAAGTGGAGCCTTTGCTGTGGCTTGGTGGGAGCGGCAATGCTCCTGCCAAGCCACAGCAAACAGCTATGTGCTGGGGGTGGGCACCCCGGGACATAGCAGGAGCCGGCCCATGGTGTGGCAGGCCCCAGGGATTTCTATGGCTCTAGGAGGGGTGCCACGCTGCCCCTGCCTTTCTTATTTGCAGATCCTGCCCTAGGGAGGTGGTGGGCCTCGGGTCCGAGAACAGCCAGTTATGGGGCCCTGGAGAGGTGATGGTCTCTGGGACCTGGGTGGGTCCCTGAGGCCCCCATTATAATTTCATCATTGGATTGGGGGTGGGTGTCCGAGTGGGAACCACCCCCACCAAAATCCATTAGCTCCAAGGAGGTGGTGGTCCCCGGACAAGGGGGAGGGTCCAGAAGCCACCCATTATTTGTTTTTAGAATGTGGCCCTGGGGAAGTGGTGGTTTCCGGGGCAGCGTGGGAGGCTGTACGGGCAACCTCCGCATTCATTAACATTGAAAAGCATTGGGGAGGTGGTGGTCCCCGGGGCATTAAAAAGCCCCAGGAGGGAGATGGGCCACTAAATGCACCAAAGACCTGGCCCACCTTGGGAACGATTATTAACGAAGTGCTGGAGCCTACACTTTGTTTTAAATTTCGGCGATATTTGCAGATTCAACGCGACTCCCGCCGAATATTTTAAAAGAAGGCATTTTTTGTCCCTATGGACCACCCCAAGAGGCCTAGGGGATCAGAGTATTTCCCCTTTTTTTTAAACATTTTTTCTGGGCCTTGGCATACAAATCTGGATTTTCCTTAATATTTCAAAACCTACTGAATGGATTTACACCAAATCACAAAATGGCACTTCCCTGGTTCAACATCTACCTTTCTACCAAATTTGTTTCATTCAATAGTTCGGGCTGTAGCCTTGTCTTAAGTTCCTATGGAACTAACATGGGAAATGCATGGTTTTTATAACCCCCCTTTTTCTCTGCCCCTGCTTGACAAATCACCCGAAACTCCATGTGCCACAAGAATCACAGGGTCACTTTTTTGACATTTTTGTCAAACGATGCCAAACATACAGGCAAATCAAAAAACTTTTTTTCTATAAAAACTAGGTCCTAACTAGAACTACCTACTGTCGACCACCAGTTGGGAATAAAACAAAAAGGCATTGGGGCTCCCCCGCAGTCTCCAGCAGTGATGTAGTGGGTTCCTGGGTGGTCTCCATGACACCCACCCTTTACTGGCCCCTCCCACTTCATAATGAAGCCTTGCCGGGGAATTGGTCCTTGGGGCCAAAATCAGCCAAGGAAGGAGGGCCCTCCTCCCCAATTAATCATAGGATAGGTCCTGGGGGATGTAGTCCCTGGGGCTGCATGCCCCCCTCCTCTGGGGCCAGAAATCAGCCTAGGAAGGGGAGCTACATGCCCCCTCTCCATTTCCAATATGGCTGGGCCCAGGAAATGGGGTCTCTCGGGTCAAAATCAGCTAGCGGAACTGGGCTGCATGCCCCCATCCCCCATAAATTAGGTGATGGGCCACAGTGAATGAAGCTCAAGGGGCCAAATACAGCCTGGGACGGGGGATATTTACTCCCGATGCCTAGAAAATATGGTGGGCCCCAGGGGATGGAGTCCCCGGGACGAAATCTGCAACCTTCCTGGGATGACTGATTTTGGGGAGTTGGCCACAAGGCCTAGCGTGGGGTTGGCTGCATGCAGGGGATAGCCGCAGGGTGTCCCCGGGAATGAATTAAACCAAAGTCATTAGTAGTCCGCTCACAGGTGCTTCCCTTGACCTTGGTTTGATCTGTTCCTGTGTGGGTACTAGGCCCAGCCGCAAAAGTGGCTCAACATTTTTTATCAGCATATGTGAGGTTAATTTAGGTGGCTGGAATTTTTTGTGGAATCCTGCTGAAAGGAAAACGTACAAAATCAGGCAGAGTTTTAAGTTTGCAGAGTATAGTGGGTAAGAAAACCTCATGGGATCCACGGAAGGCACACCACCCTGGACTCCCCTGATTGTGTAGTTTTTAAAAATGTTTGTGGTTCGTAGGTTTGCATGGGTGACACATCAGCACAGCCCGAAATAATGCAGTTACCCCTATTGATTATCTGTCAACATGTTATGTTATGTTAACAGGAATTTCTATAGCGCACGTACACTGAGACGTTTCATGGCGCTTGCTTCGGGCAGTGTCAAGGCAGATACGGAATTACGTGTGAGCCTGTTCAAACAGCCATGTCTTAAGCATTTTTCTGAACCCCAAGAGGTTGTTGCAGGACCGGATTGCTAGTGGTAGGGAGTTCCAAAATGTAGGGGCCAGATAGGAGAACCTACACCCTCCCTGGCGTTTGAGCTTGAAGGTCGGGGTAGACAGCAGCTGGAGGTGGGCTGACCGCAGATAGAGGGGGGACATGCATCGATATCATACAGCTGATGAATTTAGGGCTCTGACAATGCAGGGCCTTAAAGGTTAGGCACCCTGTCTTAAAGGCTGCGCGTTGGGCAATAGGGAGCCAATGAATTTTTGATAACAGAGGTCTAGCCGATTGCCATCTAGGTTGTTTGTGAATTAGTCTTGCCGCTTGGTTCTGTACCAGCTGGAGACGTTGAAGTAAAAACAATGGCAGGCCGAGGTAGATGGAATTGGAGTAGTCAAGATGAGAGAGGACCAGGGCAATCACTACCTGTATGAGCGCGGTGTGAGTGAGTAGGTGGTTAATCTTCCTAATTTTGCGAAGCTGGAAGAAGCAGGTTGAGACCACTGCCCCTACATGGCTTCTAAGTGAGAGGTCAGCATTTATGGTGACCCCTAGGCTTTTTACTGAGGGGGACGGGATGGGGAGGGTCCCAGTTCAGTCGGCCAATAGTGTGGGCCCCAAAAAATCTGGCCTTTCCCGGGCAGGACAAGTTCACTCTTGCCCGGATTAAGCTTAAGATGGTTAAAGTCCATCCAACGCTGGATATAGAGCATGGTGGCTTGAAATTCCTGGATTGAGTCAGGGGAGTTATCAATAGTAGAAACAAGCTGAAGATCGTCAGCGTAATTGAATGGGGTGACCTTCCTGTTTCTTAGAGACTGAATCAAGGGCAAGAGATACAAATTAAACAGGAGGGGAGACAGCGACGATCCTTGTGGGACCCCACACGTAGTAGCGATTTTGGGGGCAGTGAAGGGGGTGAGGCGTACTGCTTGGGTGTGGCCTTCGAGAAAGTACTTGATCCAGTTGAAGCGATACCAAAGGGGATGATGGACGGAGCATTTGAGCAAATCAAACACTCACACCCAGTCAACTGATCTGGGTTTAATCCATCACCATTCTTTAGCTCACTCCACCACCCCAGTTCAGACATGGCCTTATGCAAATCAGTCTGACCCTGTGCCTCATGGGAACAGTCCAGCCCGAACTGCCAAGCCATGTCTTCCCTGGACCGGAAACAAGCATCCTGGGACCGGTTTCAGATTCATAATCCTCATCAGCCAGGCTATCTTGAATCCAGTGGTAGAGTGAGCAAGGGACCCTCGTCTGGGCATACCCTGCCAACTGAGGGCGAACAAAGCGATACCAAAGGGGATGATGGACGGAGCGTTTGAGCAAATCAAACACTCGCCCCCAGTCAACTGATCTGGCTTTGAGGTTGGTAATTTTTTCCACGAAATAGTCGTTCAGGGAATTGCAGAGATCTTGGATAGGCGTCTTATCAGGGACAATTCTCTCCGCATTACATAGATCGTTGACTATCGTGAACATTTCCTTCAACCTGTTATGGGAGCACAGGATTCTGGCAGAGAAGTAGACGGCCGTGGCAGCCGTTATTGTGTTTTTATACTCTTCGAAAATATATAAGTCTCCATCTCCTTTCTTTTTGGCGGAGTGCTAGTTTTTGCTTTTTTAGCTCAACAGAAAACCATTTCTGGGCGTCGGCTCAGCGAGCACGGTTGAATTTCGTTAGAGGGACATGTGTATTGCAAGCCGCTAGTAGCCAGGCAGAGATATTCTGAACTGGCTAAGGTATCAATGAATTCCTGTTTATTGAGAGCCCTCCACTTTCTTATCATGCCTCCCTCAGCCGTGGGGGTCTTAATGTTGAGGGGGATTGTTGCTGTGAATGTTATTAAATGATGATCTGACCATATGCATGGTGAGATTGTGGGCACCGACAGTTTTAAATTGGTGGACCAGATTTGGTCCAGTGTGTGTCCTTTGATATGGGTGGCAGAGGATATGTGCTGAGTAAAGTTAAGATTGGAGAGTAAATCAAATAATTCTGCAGCGTGCGGCCCACCCAGGGCGTCGTTACACCAATAGTTCAGGTCGCCTATAAGTAGTATGATGGCGTAGTTTGTGGCCAGGTTAGCCATTTGTTCGCCCAGGGAGAGAAGGAATAAGGGCATGTGCTGTGGGGGCCTTTTGATAAGGACACAGATAAGAGGTCCAGAACTGGATTCCAGTTTAACGACAATGTTCTCTACCGCCGGAAGTGGTAATGAATTATTATGATCTTTATGGAAATAGCGGCTACTCCGCCACCATTTTTACCTGGGAGCCGATTAGCATGTAAAAGTCCTGAGGTACCACCGCTAATATGTCTGGGGTGGAATCATGGTTTAACGAGGTTTCTGTGACCAGAAAAACGTGTGATTTTTCTGACATAAGCAACAGAAAGATGTCTAACTGATGTTTAACCAAGGAGTGGGTGTTAATATAAAAAATGCGTAGGGCGATAACTTGAGAGCGGTAAGGGGTGGGGAGTGGTAGATCGACATAGGATCTTCGTGATTGAGAGATGCTGTTAAAGCTGATGCGCTTGAGTATTGAGGGGTCAAGGGGGAAGGCCGGCTGGGCCAGTCTTCTGAGTTCTGAGGAACTCAGTCTCCTGAGTTCCTCAGAGAAGTATTTCAAAAATGTACCATAGTTCATGGACCCTGGGCCCGTTAGGGCGCGGACGGGTGCAGACGGGCTTGCCTTTGTCGGGCCTTTGGCGCACCACTGGCGCGCCCGCTGCGCTCTAGCGCTGCGGCGTGCATATGTACCCAGGCCCCACCTCTGACTCCTCCCACTCTCGGCGAGATATACTATGGCCGAGGGGTGGTGCCAAACAGAGCGTCAGGGGTCCCTCCGCACATGCAAGGAGACTGATTTAAAATTTAAAGGTACAAGAATACAATTCTCAACAATTAAAAAGGTTTTTTTTTTTTTAAATGGAGTGCAAGCAGCAGCGGTCCGCGCGGCAATCACACAGCTCAAAACATAGCGCTTTAGGGCTTTTTTGTGTTGTAGTCTCTTGGTCCACCCACAGAAGTGGGTGCTGTTCTTATCGGGGGACATGTGGGAACTCATGGTGGAAGGATGTTTGTGACTCCCTGCATATTCTAGAACTTTCCATCACAGAAATGTGAGGAAAATGTGTTATTTAGTCAAAGTTTGCAAGGGATCCTGGGTGAAAGTAACCTGGTGAGAGCCACGCAAGTCGCACCTTCCTGGCTTCCCCCAGATGTCTAGATTTAAAAAAATTGCAAGTGTGCTAGATTTCCACTGGTGCCGGCTGAGCCAGGACCAAATATTCAAAAAAGCCCAGTGGGAGCCATCAATGGAACACCCGCTGGATTCCCCCAGGTTTCTAGTTATCAAAAATGTGCTAGTTTGCTAGGTTTCCTTAGGTGATGGCTGAGCCAGGACTCAAAATCCAGAGCTATACACTTTCCAAAAAGAGAGTCAGTTTCAAGCGGAAAAATGTGATGTATCCATGTTGAGTTTTGGGCAGTTTCGTGTTGTGGGCGCTAGGCCTACCCACACAAGTTAGGTACCATTTGTATTGGGAGACTTGGAGGAATACTGGGTGGAAGGAAGATTGTGGCTCCCTGCAGATTCCAAAACTTTCCATCACGGAAATGTGAGGAAACTGTGTTATTTAGTCAAAGTTTGCAAGGGGTCCTGGGTGAAAGAAACCTGGTGAGAGCCACGCAAGTCGCACCTTCCTGGCTTCCCCCAGATGTCTAGTTTTAAAAAATTTGCAAGTGTGCTAGATTTCCATTGGTGCCGGCTGAGCCAGGACCAAAAATTCACAGCTATCTAGTTATAAAAATTTGGGTAATTTTTTTGTGTGTGTTCAAATCGTTTTTATTAGACAAGAAAGAAAGAAAGAAAAAGAAAGCAAATGTGAAACAATAATACAAACAATCATGGCATTACATTGCTGAGGTCAAAGAAATCAAAGTAAAGTAAGACAGAGCTTGATCCAGAACCACACCTTCTTGACGGATAGACAGTCAAACGTGAGGATGGTATTGATACTTGAGATGGCATTATGCTACAGTAGATGCATTATAAATGCATTATAATCCGCAATACAATGACAGAATACAGCATCGTAGTGATCTCAGTGTGGACTTGATTAACAGTTGGTTTTCCCAAAATATACAGTGTGCAAACAACCGTCGTGCTCATGCATCTTATTTCCAAGATATAGCTTGTGAAACCACAATGGAGCTCAACAAATAAAGTACAAGATCCTATTGGTAGTATATGGTAAAGTGCTGGACTATTATATAGTAGCAGCGTGCTATTTGTGACTCGTCTCCGGATGGCTACTTGTCGGGCGTTTTAGGCGCCTAGCGATTAATTGGCATACTACGGCGGGTCAAAGTAGAAGGAAGGTGCATCCAGAGAGGTCCAGAGTTTCTTGTTGGTAACTTGCCAAGGGGAAGAGTGTAGAGCAGGATTATCTACTCCTCTGATGCAAGATAGCCACTCCTTCCAAGCAGTGAAAGAGACCTCTGAAGCTGCCTTCTAGTGGCAGAGGACAACTTTGCACGCTAGGGTGAGTAGCAGGTCAAGGAGTTGGCGATCATGGTCTCTTAATAACATTGGATCAATGGCCCCCAGAATTAAGTAAATGAATTCCCTCGTCGGTTTGATGTCGAATATGTGCTCAATATAGTCAAAGACGTTGGACCAGTATTTGTGTAACATAGGACATTGGAATAACATGTGTGGCAGGTCACCATCAGCTAGGGAGCAGTTCCAACAAGTGGGGGTATCTCTTAGATTAAGTTTAAATAATTTTTGGGGGGTCCAGAACACCCTGTTGAGTATCATGTATTTGGTTTGCGAGAGGATTGGTGATACTTTGTGTGTGAGGGCTGAGGCATGGATCCTATCCCAGTTAATATCTATTCCGGTATTGTTAGGTTCTGCTTCCCATTTAAGTTCGTTTCGTCTTAGTGATTTGCTTAGTGTCGGCGCGAGCAATTTGTAAACTTTTGATACAAAGTGACCTGAGGATTGTAGGTGAGGGAGCGTCGACTTTAACCAAGGTGTTGAAAGTGTGAATGAGCGCGTGGACACGACTGACTTTAGCTTTAGGAATGCATAGAAGTCAATTGGCTGAAGGGAATGTTTAGACTGGATCGTTGAGAAAGGCAATGGCATGTGCCCATCGTAAAGATCCGAGACCACGTTGATTCCTTTGTCTGACCAATGTTCCCAAATAGGGGACGAGCCATCGATCTTTATGAGTGGGTTACACCATAGGAATGAGGAAGCCGACTTCTTTACCTGTAGGCCAGATTTATGTGTATGGTCTAGTCTGAGAAGAGCTCTTTTGGTGTTGAGCATGATGTACTTAGAGTGTGTGAGGTGTGACAGGTCCATGGTGAGTACCGCTGCGAGAGGGGCTTTGCCTATGACAGCCTTCTCTATATTGATCCACAACGGCGTGTAGCCAGGTCCTTCAGTGAACCAGGAAGCCCCTTGTTTACACAAGAAAGCGGTTTGATAGTTTCTGAAGTTGGGTAAGCCTAGACCACCTTTAAGTTTTGGGAGTTGTAGTTTTTTCATAGAGATTCTGGGTTTCTTCCTCTTCCATAGGAAGTTACTAAATAATTTGTCTATTTTTTGTGGAAATGTCCTCTGTAAAGGTCATAGGGAGCATGCTTGCCATATAAATAATTAAGGGGGTGACCATCATCATTAATGTCTCCGCTCTACCCCACCATGACAAGAATTTCGGAGACCACCCTTCCAGGAGCTTGTGTACTTTCTTGAAGAGTATATCTTCGTTGATTTTTAGTGTCATAATTAGGTCTCTCTCAAACTCCAGGCCCAGGTATTTGAAGCTCTTCGGTTGCCAGGTAAGCCCAGAATCGCCTAGAATATTTCTATCACTCATATTGTTTAGCATTTTCACCTCAGTTTTGTCCTGAGTACCCGGACACACAAGAGAACTCCTCGATCTTTTTTGAGTAGAAAATTGTGTTGTGAATCAATATCAGTTAATGATATGTGAATAATTCTTCTTGTATGTATAATATTTCATATATGCCACTTCGTCCTTCCCTTTATTCCCCTCCCCCTATAGACTTAGAACATTCCATTGCAATTATTCGTTCTGTTATGACAATTAAGGCTTTTACTGTGATACTGAGATTATGACTAGAAGTTAATAAATCTTCTGCCTTATCTTCAAACTGCTGCTTTGTCTTTAATAACAACATTGATGTATTTGTGTTGCATTTTGGGCCATTTCTTGTCGCGAACACTATGCTTACCCACACAGCCAGGTACCGTTTTTTATCGAAGAACATGTGGAAGCATGAAATAGTAGAATCTTTGTTATTCCCATTAGGATTTTGCTGCATTTGTGCCTTTAAAAGTAAACCAGTGTGTAAGAAAGAAGACATTTTGAAAAACTCTGTCTTAATCTTATGATAATTTGCTTACCCCCAGATTTAGAGATGTATAAATAACCAGTGATCCTAAACGCCATAGCTTGTTCCCATTTCAGAAATACATAACGTTTCCTTGATACCCAATTTTCACTCTACATATTTCACCATATGAATTGGCCTATACTCACTACATAATGAAAAAACATTATACGGTGCAACTCAGTTGTTGGTTCTGGGCCTTGGGTTCTTGGAAAACCTACAAATCCTATACATCCCCGCAACCAGAAGGGTCTAGCCGACATAACAGCATAATGCTTTTGTAAATCGGCCATCATTACAAAAAGTTACAGTTGAAAACGTTGTCACAAATTTCTGTTTTGTCCTACTTGTAGGAGAGTAGGGTCTGCTTTCCTATGGTCACCCCATTTTTCTGCTTTTTGCTTCACTGGTTTTCGACTTAATGTGGCTGTGGGCCTGCTAATCAGACCTACAGCCCTGCTGTTCTCTCTCTAAATTCAACACCATGTACTTTAGGTACATCACCAATTGGGATTGGGTCACTCTTTTGAGTCCCTGTACAGTGTACCATAGGTACCCAGGGCATAGGTGCACCCAAGGCCTACCAGGGGCTGCAGCATGTATTATGCCACCCCTGGCTGGCCATCCAAACTGACACAACTGGCTGATCACTCAGCTGGGGCAAGGTGGTGTAATCACCCCTTGCTTAGGTGTAGTATTCCTATACCTACCCTTATATATAGACACATATACACCTATAAGTCACTCCTATGGCAGGCCTTAACAATCCTGAAGGCAGAGTGCTTGGTTTTATGTGAGATGAGGCTCTAGCATGAGCTGAGCCTGTCTGCAGCTTTCGGAACCATGTCCTTATAGCTGTTCTATGATATAGCATACCATATACTCTTAAGTGCATTATAATCCTCGCGGTTATTGCTAACTTTGGTTTGGCTTTATCAAAACATGTCGTGTAAGGTGTCATACGCTTTGGAATACTACCCCCTCGCCAGTTCTGGCGACGGGGATAGCAATCCACCCTTCTAGAGGGAGAAGACATGTTACTTCCATTAATCCCAGTTAAACTTAACCAGAGCCTCAGCATCACAAAATGGATGCTTCTGCCACAGACACAAGTCTGACCTCCTGCTGCTGGGAGTCCTTCCAGCGAGGGAGGCTTGGACAATAGGTTTCCTGTCACACAGAGGTGCTAGCACCACCCCAGACAGGCTATAGTGTATTGGGGCAGGGAGGGCTGAATGAAATGAGACACTGCCTGGGGCACACAAGGTGTCCCATGCATAGTCCACTTCAAACCGGTGCTGAGGCACTCCAGCCCCAGCTCTGGCGCGAAACTGGACAACGGGAAAGGGGTGTACCCACCCCCTTCCTGGGTCCCACCCATAGGAGGGACCTAGCAGGTAATCCAGCCCCTAGATGTGGTATATAGGTAGGAGCAGAGTCCCAAGACTTTAGATTTATCCTGACTGAAACTCTGATACAAAACTCTGGACCTTCGACATCCTACTCGATGTAGAAGACTGAAGAATCTTCCTTGTGGTCAAGGAGTGACCAACCTGCACAAGCAGACACCATCAAGCGATCAACGATTTGCTTTGTCAACGCTCCTGCCGGAGCCAGAGCCTGACAAGACCCGGACTTCCAGACATCCAACAGCCCGATCCACAGCCACAGCAAAGCTGAGACCCGTGGAGGCGACGAGAGACGTGGGACCGGCCATCTTGGAAAGCCAGCGAATTGCTTTCCGTGCAACTTCTGAGCCACCCTCGAAGTTGTGCATTGGGGATTGGGAAGTCCCAGGCCCCGAGCACCAACTGCACCAAAGATCAGCCCTCCACACTCCACGAGTTCTGCGTGGGGCCCTTCTGCATTTTCCTGCTCAACGCGTCTGTCCGGTCGCTTGCCCGTTGGCTAGTGGCCTCTGTGACGACGAACCTTTGAATTTCCAACACTGGTCTGGTTGCTCGAGACTGGCCCTTGCTTCCCTGAAAAGGAGCAGCCCATCAGACCTTGCTGGTCTGATTAAGAAGCCATCTTCGTTTTCTGCGTGGGTTGCCTTTGCCAAGGCTTGTTGACTCCAATCCGGAAGCCCACACCTCCGACAGCGAGATCCTTCTTGTGACAGTCTGTGCCCAGATCCTGGTCGTCGTCGACACCTCCTGGTCCACATGGCTGCAGAGACAAACTTCACGACATCACCTGATTGCTCCCCGACATCGCCTGGTTCCTTCCTGGTTCCATCCTGGTCACTGGCTAGTGACCCAGACTCTGTCCCTTCTGCTTTCAGGTACTCTTCATCCTCGACCCGCCCTTGGATCCAACCGGACTCTTCTCTCCTGGTCGCCTGCAGCATCTTTTCTCCAAGGCTCCATAGGAATCCACGACGAAACCCGATACACTTTGGGACCTATAAACCCGCTTCCTGTGGGTGAGGTAACGCGAGTACTCCGGTGCTCCTGTGAAGATTGACTATCCTAGTGTCCTAGATTCAAGTGGTTAGTTCCTAGTCCAGTCGGAAGACTCCTAATTCTTTAACTTTGTAACTTTACGCACCCATTGACTTCTATGTGTGCACGCGTGCACAATTAGACACTACACACGCATCCCGTGGGCCTCCTGCTCCCTAACAACTGTTAGTCCAGTGTAGCCCCAGCGATTCCCAAGGCCCTAGGCCTTTCAACTGTTCATGACGTGGTTCTTATACCACTATTTTAGTATATGGTTTAGCGGGCCACCAGGGCCCATCCATATTTGTGCAACTTATTGTATGTTATATTGAGTTACTTGTTATGCGCTTGTGCCTCTGCCCTCATAAAGAGTACAGAGGATTGATTTAGAAATAAATACATATATATTTTGAATATATAACCTGTGTGGTGTCCTTTCATTTGGTATTAAAGGGATTGCATATGGTAAAACAGCTGGCTTCACATGCCCTCTTGAGTTAAGCCTAAGACTGCTTTTGTCCATGCTACCACTAGGATAGCTGGTCTATAAGGTTGACTTTACAACCATCACCATAAGGGTATTTTGGACTGGTGCAAGGTGTTCACTAGAATAGTGAACATCATATACCAGGCCAACTTCTCACACTACTCATTTTTATTATTTCTTTATTTCAGCAGTTAGTTTCTTTGGGAAAACCTTGAGGTATCTACACATATGAGCACTTGCTGAAATCAGAATGTTCTCTACTTTACAGAAATCTATGGGTTTGCTGGATCACCCATAGGGTTCACACTAGTTTCCACCACAATCTGGAAGTAGGCTGAGGGCACACACAATAGGAAAAATGGGATACATCTTTGAAAAATGAGAGAAGTGTGGTAAAAAAATCGTTTTTTAAATTTGGCTGTGCATGTTCCTGAAAGCTGGGAAGATGGTGACTTCAGCATAGCAAACCGTTCGTTTATGCCATTATTAGGGGGGAAAAACAGACACTTTTATCCTGAGCACCTTATTGCTATTTTTCCTGCAAAGCTCAAAATGTAGCTACATTTTTCCTATTTTCTCGGTCCCCTCCAGAGGAATCCTCAAACCCTGGATACCTTTTCAATTTCCAGGATGTTGGAAAAAAGGAATCAAATTTGACATGGATACCTTATGTGAAAAAAAGTTATGGAGCCCTAAGTACCAAACTACCCTAAATAGCAAAAACATGGCTCAGCTCTGTGGGAAGGAGGGAAAGGCCCAACAATTATGGGGTTAATAAGACATGTGGACATGGCTGGTCTACTTGCTACTAAAGATAAAGATCCCTTAAGCTTTTCTCTTAGGCTTTGATAGATCACAACTGATGTTTCATAAGTCTAATACTCATCCATGAGTAGCTGTTAGGAATGATTAACATATTGTATTATATATTACACAATTCCTATAGTCAAAACCCAGGAGGGCATTGTCTGCCTCCAACCATAGATGTGTACTAATAGTGCAATAAAAGAAGTAGACTATGTTTCTTAATGGGCGGTTGCCCAAGACAATGCCTTGATAAGAGAGGATAAATATAACTTTAGTCTGATCTGTAGCAAATACGTGGGATCAGTTCCTGCTGCCCCATAACTGCTATTATTGTTCGATCAGGATATCCATGGACAAGGCAGAGATTCTGATGAAGGGACGTGGTTATTGGCTTGTTTTGGTCAGAAAAAATGTGTGTTCTTCAAAGGCACCTTACAAATCCTTTAGGATTGTAATGATGGCCTGTGTGCTTGGAGCAGATTAACGCCTGGATCCATATTGCCTTTTGGTGGGTTTTAGGTTAGGTAAATGTAACTAGGATGTGTAAGCAGCATAATGTTGATTAACGAATGTAGCATGTTGAACACCTACTGCTATCTGACACTGGCAAAATGTCCGGAATCAGATGAATGGAGGCATATAGCTTCAGAGTTTATTCCTATTTTTTCATTAAAAGGTTCAAAACCTGGAATCCTTTTGGAAAGATGTCCAAAGGAAGAGCCCTCATGGTAGGAAAAAAAGGATAGCGGTGGGTGAAACATAAGACTACAAACCACACTCTCAAAATGATCACGGACGTCTTCAGGAGGAAATAGGGGTGAGCCCAAAGGATAAACAGGAGTCAATTCCCGAACATAGAAGAAATTAGTTGCTGCCTGCTGAAAAAACAAAGGACACCAAACAGAGACTAAGAAAGCAAGAGGAAAACATGCCTGAAAGCGAAAAAAAAAAGAAAGTTAGAAAGATACTATAACCAGTCATAATGTAGTGAAAGTGTTTACCTTACAACATGCTGAAAGTTGCCAGACAGAGAGGAAGCTCAACTGTCAGTACTTGTCTAGTCCAGAAGTGTATTTTTGCGTATCAATGCCAACTCAGCCCTTTTGCGCCTAAGCTGCCACTGGCCCAACCACCATAGTTTCCATGATTTTCTCAGTACTTTTTCCCCCCTTCACCATCAGGAGTGCTAAGCCTGTACTAGTACAGAGAGGGAGGAATCCTAACAGGAATTGCATTTGGAGAATTGCCAAAGTAATGGATTTAGTGGAGGAATGGGTGATCAGATCTGTTGAAAGTTCCAGAAGAATTCATAACACTTACTTGCTGTGTCCATTCTTTGAATCATAAAGTGTTTTAAGGCATGAATCGACTCCCTCTCCCAACCTGCAAACCTGTATGCGTGGTTTCCAAATCCAGTCTTCAGCTGAATAATTCAGTCTAGAGGCAGATGGGCCCTTTTGAAACAAAAAAAACATTATTCTGTTGTTGCAGCTGGGCATGTACCAAATGTTTGAGTCTGCCAATATATCGAATAGCCCCAGCAGATATTCTACCTTAATTTGACATCTTTCATTACAATCGACAGAATCAGAAATTATTTGCTAAACCTGGTGGTGAAGGCATTGAAAGGCCTACTTTTCAAGCCATTTCCCTGGGTGAAATTGTGTCCTGTAGCAGAGCTAGCATAGCTCTGTATCAGATAATGGGTTAGAAGGCTGAGACTGGATGTTGTGAAGTTCACCATGAAAGCCAGAAGTAAGTAAGTAATTTTATTTGCAAAATTAATTAAAATCGTTGCAATTCGTACTGGCACTTGTTGAAAATTAAAAAACATAAATCAAATTTGAATAAAAACAGTGAGCACATAGAGAAAGGGGCAATTAATTTTGGAGGTTAGAGTTCATTCTTGGTCACCTGGGGTAATAAAAGGTTAATTTCAAACATGAATTTTACAAAGCGAGTGGCCATCTGAGATGAGTCGCCCTTTATGCATAATTCTAGTGCTTCTTGGCATGTCCTGATGTTAAAAGAAAGCCAGATCGGACAAAGCCAAAAGGTTCGAAGAGCAAGTAAGCGTCTGCAAATACATAGGATATGAATTAGGTTTTCTTCCTCTTGTTTGCAGAAGCGGCATTGTGTGGGAGCTGCTTTCTTGTATCCTTGTCCGAACTTATACGCCATCAGTGGAATTAAGCCAAAACGAAATCTCATTAATTGGTGCTTTACGTATGATTTCATAGGCGTCGATAGGTAGGGCGGTAATGTTTTGGGAGCATAAAGTTTAGAAGCCCAACTGCCGTGAAAGAGCCAGAAGGCTCATAAATTCATGATGCAAGAAAGTGACAACAGGGAATTATTCCAACGTATCAAGGAGCCCAGTTCTGAAGCTATTTGATCCTGTACAAGCTAATATTTGTCCTGTGACATGATGATCATTTCATCTAAATACATTATCGTCCAAAGTCCTTTTTTCTCTCAGCCCCGCTTCCACTGTCTTGAGAACCTTGGCGGAGTTCCAGGGAGTGGATAACAACCTGAAGAAGCAGCTTGAAATGACCCATATCTACTGTTTTGACTTGAACTGTTGAAGCTCACAATGTTTAGTGAAGATGTGACTACCAAGATATGGATATTTGCAGTCTAAACCATAGGCTTGCATTTTTGTAAGCGCAGGCACTGCAGAGCATTACCAGAAAAAAAGCCTCTTGCCTTTGGCAAAGTCATCCTGTTGCCTTTCTAATACGATCTTGAAGGAAAATCACTAATTATATTGCAACATCACTAATTATAATGTGACAGGTACTCTTCTCATCCTGAGAAGAAGAAAAGGTACATTCTTTAGATTCTAGGATGCTTATGCTTGCCCTCGCGGCAAAGGTGAGTAGGGAATATTCCTCAGCTCATAGGGATCATCGCCTGGAGAGTAGGGTCAAAGGAAGCCTTCTATCTTGTAAACTCCGAGTTCCCTTCCTGGAATTTGAGGTTTGCTGCGCGCAGTGATAAACCGCAAATGACATCCATCAGTGGAGAAACTATATCATCTAGGTGTAAGTCTTCTTTCCTCTGTCTCTCAGTGTCTTCAGCAAATTCCATTAAATAGAGAGATGTTTCTTTAGTATTTTCATGTACCTCTTAAACGTTGAACTTCAACTTCGTGTTTCTAGATTTACCCTTGAACTCCAATTTTAAGTATTAAAACCAAACGAGAATGAGAGAAGCGGAAAAAGACTGACAGCAATCTGATGTTTCCCGCTGGTTGTATCTAGCTGCCTCTTGAAGTGCCTTCAGGGCGCATTAATGCTTAGCTAGAACATGGGTAGTTCTAATACTGAAACCGTGTTAAATAACTCACTTTTGCCACTCAAAAGAGAAACTTTTACAGTTGGCTTGACTTCTACAGTTTGCAAGTTGATTCTTTTTTCGAAACCTCTGATGCTCTGAACTGTCGTTTACTTGCCGTGTTCTTGGATTTAAAAAGAAATCTATTTGCGCGGGTCAAATTCTGACCTCCGAAAGACTTCTTGGATTGTTGCCTAGTGACAATATACTTGGCGAGATACATGCCAACGTCAACCAGTGCATCTCTGGGAATAATCAAAATAGTCCCTGTTCGGTTCACTAATTAGTTGTCAGCTCAAATACCGCATTGCTAGTTATAGCAACGGCGAATCCTTTTTTGCGCTATCCTAAGTTGCACAGGAAAGGCACCATTGCGTCTCTATAGAAACAATGCTTGACCTGCAGAGCTCTTCTGCTGAGTGCATTTTCTGAAAACATTAGTCTCAGCAATGTTCTGACTTTACGTGCTCCGCGTTCTACTCTGCTAGACATTACTATTAAGTAGATATTTGGCACACAAAATTCTAACTAATAAACTATGACGTTCAGTTAGTCAAGTTACTACAGGAAAGAAGATTTCCTATTAAAATTAATTAATCAGCCCATATTCAAACTTTAAAATCTGAGCTTAGCCTAAAGCAGAACAGGACTTTTCAACCTTCTTACTACTCTTTTGCTCAGATACACGTGGTGAGGGTTAAAACAAGCATGGCAAATCCATTTCGAGTCCTTACTTAAATATTTTTGAAAAGCCTTCTGCTGTAAAAAAAAAGTGATTTCTTTACACAGTGCATCTATGAGGTAATTTAATGGGTGATGATTTACTGTACTTTTGAGTTGTGGAATAGTTCATGAAGCATTCCAATGCAGTAAGAAGTGGAGTGATACATCGATACAGCAGGCAACCTAAAATATACCTATTAGTGTTATCACTATTGTGAGGTCTTTTGTTTTACTTAACGGCAAGTATACTCAGAATTCTGAAAACTGACGGCCAACATTAATTATGTCGAGCGATAGTTAAAGGAGCCCTATGAACGACTTCTATTCCTTTGTCACTTGTTAGGACGGAATAGAAATGTAAACACATAATATATTTTTGACTTGTCTACACAACTGTGAATAGCTATGTAAGAGTATTTTAAGAGGACTACCATAGTACTAATTAAGTAGGCTATCTGATAGATACATCTAGCCGCAGATTCCTTAACTTAGAATATCCCCAGGCATCAGACTAGATCCATCTCTCATTCTCGTTTGGTTTTGGGTGTCTATTGCACCAGAGAGGCTTGCCCCAGGAGGACGCGTGGAGGCGTTCTTTGCAGGGTTGGACCTACCGCACCTATCACATGATTGTGCGTGTGATTTGGATGATGCCCTTACACTGGAGAAATTGAGGTTGGATTTGCGAGATCTTAATAAATCAAAGGTGCCGGTAAGGATGGCTTCCCTGTGGATTGCTTTCAGTCTTGTTCTGCGTTACTCATGGAGAGACTTATGGAGGTCTTTCTGGAGGCACAGAAGGAAAAGATCACTCTCTAAGCACTTTCTAAGCACAAGGGCAATTCTCTGCCTCATGGTAAAGCCGGGGATGGTACACCGAGGACCCCTCCTCCTATAGGCCACTCACTATGATTAACTCAGATGTCAAGATGCTTTGCAAATTGTTGGCGATCTGCCGAACAACGTCAGGGACAAGGAGTTCACCTGTTGTCAGATCTGAGGCAGCAGAGGGGCCACATTTTTAGACCAGGAGTCAGGTTGAGACGATGACAAGAACACCCCAAGATATTTAAAGCCATCCGGCACAACCGTGACTTGTTGCATCCAAGTCCCATGCTGATCGCTCCCATACAGAGGTCATAGAGAAGACTTGTGGGCGTTTATATAAAGGCTGGAGTTTTTGCCAATGATTTCTATTATTCGGAGCAGACGGGGGCCAGATCTATTCGGGCGTGTGAAGAGGATTAGGACGTTGTCTGCGTATAGCGATATACGATCAGACACCTCGCATCACTACTCAAAACCGTAGACCTGGGCATCGATTTGCTCCCAAGCCGCAAGTGGTTCCATGGCAAGTGTGAACAAATAGGGAGACAGAGGGCAACCCTTTCTTGTGCCTCTCCCAACATGTAGAGGCCCCGAGGTGGAGTCGATTTTCCGCACCGGGGCCATGATGTCAATATATAGGAGGAAGTGTAATGATATGCTTGACAATGCGGTTATTGATAATTTTGGCGAGTAGTTTGGCCTCTACATTAAGGAAATTGGTCTGTAGGAAGCATGGAGCTCAGGGGGTCGGCCCGGCTTTGAAAAGACCACTATCTCGTCGTGGCACCACTCAGCCGGGAGACAGCCATTGTCCACCGCAGCCTGAAGAGCCGCCAAATAGTGCGGTGATATTAAGGATGAGTACTTCTTGAAGAACTCACACGGAAATCTGTTTGGACCGGGTGACTTACCTGAGCGCATTTCCATAAGGCACTTTAGACCTCTCCACGATGATCGGGGCATCTAGATCATCCCACACATCATCTGATAGAGACCGCGGGGGCAGATCGGCCAGAAATCAGTCGATGGTGTCCGCAGGGAGAGTCTCCTGCTAGGCGTATTAGTTCGCATAGTAGTCAGCAAAGTTGCGGCGATGCTAGCGGGGTCAGTAAGGACCTGGCCTGCCGGTCCCCGTATCCCGGGAAGGGTTGCAGGGCGAAGCGTCTACTGGGGCAGGCAGTGCAGGAGGGCCCTGGATTTGTCTCCCCATTGATATACGAGTGGCCAGCCAGTGGATGTACGACATTACAACGCATGCTTTTACATCGCATGCTTTTACAACGCGAGCTTTACAACGCATACCATTACAACGCATAGTGCTTTGGGGCGCTGGATAGTGAATTATTTAATTTACTATTCCAACTCCAGTCCCCGTGGATAGTAGGGAAGGTGTTGGATAGTAAATTAAATATATTCCCTATCCTAGAGCGCCCCCCCCAGCGCAATGCGTTGTAATGGTTTGCGTTGTAAAAGCTGCGATGTAAAAGCATTGCGTGGTAAAAGTTGCGTTGTAAGTGATGTTTCCCCCAGCCAGTACAGCTTGACCTAGTCTAATAGGTCACTGCCGTATAGTTGTACTGCGATGGGGAGCTGGCGACGAGCTACCATACCGTCGGCTTCTCTACTCCTGCGTTCCAGGTCCAAGATTTGCACTTCCGAATAAACCAGCTTCCCGAGCCTCACTCTTAAAAAATATTTATTCAAACCAAATTTTATTTGTGCTGACAACCACATATTGCCCCTCAGGCCTAGTTCAAACATATACAGGTCAATGTACACATATGTATGGCAGTACACAAAATAACATGCAATAAAACAACTAAATGTGCGGTGTCCCTGCTATGCTCCCCTGCTTTCACCCTCCCACACCCTAATGTCTCCAACGCAGCTAAATCATACAGTGGTGTACAAGCAGCATCCCTATCTAAGTTCATTCTCTACATGTAATGCAACAGGGGTAAGTGGCTCCAAATGGAGGCTGCAGTAATATGTCCATTGCTGCCAGATCCTAGGGTGTTTTTGTGGGCATCCCCTTTCTTTGAATATTGGGAGTTCTAGGCCTATGTAAAACGCATTGCCTTCTTTCCATAAACTCAGCATAGGGTGTGATGTGGCCTTCCACAATCTGGCTGTATCTCTTTTCACCAGGGTAAAGCCCAAGAACAGTAGGTGTCGTTTATACCTGTTGCCCCCAATTTCGTCTGTGACGTGTAAAAAACCCAATTTCGGTAACATGGGGAGATCTCAGGTCAACACCTCAGAAAGGCATGTCATCAACCCCAGCCAGAACTTTGTGAGTGCACCACATAACCAAATCCTATGTATAAAGCTATCCTCGCTGGTGCCACATGTTAAGCATGTAGAGAATGCTACCAGGTTGGCCAGCAAGAGTCTATGTCTGGTAAAACATACACAGTGTAAATATTTGAACTTAATGAGGCGTAGACGAGAAGCAATATCTGCCCTGTGTGGAGTTTCTAGGACCTTAGCCCAGTCGTCGTCCTTCATTAGACCCAGATTTCCCTGCCAGGTCTCTTAAAGGGCATCAAGTGTGGTAGGGCTATTGGTAACAAGAGACTGGTATATCTTAGTGATTTTATGGTCTCCTATGAGCAATTTGAGCCTCACTCCTTTTAATGTGTATCTGGGGTTCATGGTTAATCTGGTTGAGTCTTGGGGCCTGAAAGTGATTTCTTACGCTGATGATATTCAGCTTCTTTTGTCCTTCCAGGCTGAGACAGCTTATGCCTTCAATTCCTTCAATAATTTCTTGAAAGCATTGGGAGATTGGATGTGTGAGAGTTGCCTTAAACTGAGCTCCGACAAAAAGAAATCCTCATTTTTGACACTAGCAAGTTTCCTGATTCTCTTAATTGGTGGCCTGCAGAGGTTGGGGCACCTCTGGTTCCCTCCTCATGTGTGAGAAACCTGGGATTCAAATTTGACTCTTCCTCGTCTTTTAAACGGTAGGCCAAAGTGGTTTCAGCTAGCTGCATTGCTACCTTGAAGTCTCTTAGTATGTTGCACTTGGTTCCGGTTGCGGCCCGTAAGACCATTGTCCACGCCCTGGTTAGCTCAAAATTGGACTATGTGAATAGTCTATATCTGAGTCTTCCAGCCTATTTACTGCAAAGTCTGCAGCTTATTCAAAATGCAGCAGCACCGCCTTATTCTTAAAATTCCTATGCGTCATTCTGTGTCTGTTCATCTTCGCCAGTTGCACCTGTTATGGATCACTAGCCTCATCAAATTCAAGGCATTAATCTTCACCTACAGAGATCTGGATTTTAGAAGCAGACTTAAGGCATATTATTAGGGCAGATCCCTCCGGTCTATCTCCCTGAAGCTCTTGCATACCTCTATGGTCCGCAGGTCTAGGTGGGGTGGGTGATCTTTTGCTTTCTTAACGGCGAAACTTTGGAACTTGCTTTCAACTGCTCTTTGTTTTGCCCCTTCGAAAATAGCCTTTAGAAGAAGTTTGAAAACTCATCTGTTTAATGTGTAAGCCGGTGACCGAGGGTTGGTTGCCTATTTTAGTGGTCAAGATGCTAGCACTTTCTTAGGCGCAGCTGCGTGCTTTACAAATGCTAATTGTATTGTAGTGTATTGTTCCCACTTGGTCCAGGAGTATTCCAAAAGCTGAATAGCTTGTTGATCTCGTTGATATGGGGACTGTTTAGAGATTTTGATTCCATATCTAGTGAGGCACACAGCCTCAATATGGGAAGCAGTGATTAAAAAGGTACCTCGTAGGGCTCCATTTGACAGGGAGCTATGTCTTTGGGATCTTGAGCTTTTTCGTACTATGGACCTCGTTCAATAGATGCCCATGGAATGTTGGAGGACTGTTGGTTGTCTCCTAGCTTGGGACCTGTACCCAGGTAAGACCTTTCTTACTTTCATGGATGTGCAGAAATCATTTCATTTGGGTGCAGGTCACTTTCTGCAATATGCTTTTCTGCGCTGCTGTTCTCATCTCACCTCAAGATTTGTGCAGGTAACTTTGGTGGGGGGAGGGCTGACACTTGAGTACCCTTTTTGGTAAGGCACTTTAAGGCGACATGACTAAACACCTGTCCAAAGTGAGGTTCCGTAGGATACGGAATTCGAGGAATTCCTCACAGATGTGGATTGGGACTGTGTCTGTGGGCTGGTACGCAGAGTCTCCTGTAATAGCAGGTTTGGATTATCACATTTCAACTACCTGCGTAATGCTTACATGACACCTTTTCAGATGAACAAGATTGATCCCACCAGGGCAGCAAAGCGTGCACGTTTTGGCGAGAAGGGTGCACCTTTTTAGGTCTCGCCTTGAGATGCAGCGCCAATCGCTGCTCGCGTAAGCGAGATCTATTGTTGCAGACTTGCTTAGTGATGCGGGCAGCATAGGTGGACGCGCATGTGAAGACATTGAAGACATGAGCTGTGAACGCACGCTTTTGAAGACATGAGCTGTGAACGTGTACGGCGGCGTTCACAGCGTCTCTTCTCGTGCTCCCCCACGCTTTCACTTTTCCGAACGAGGGCACCCGGACAGCCCATATGCACGCTCACGGCGTCTTGCGCCGATTGTTGGAGCCACCTAGGCTCTGTAAACACAACATGTCAGACATTGGAGCCACACAGCCCGTCTCCGCAACACAGTGGGCCTGCCCTGGGAGGCGCCTTCTCTGAAGCAAGAAGCGCGCTAGCCGGCACTGTACCTGCGCATCCTGTAGAGATGTCCGACGCGCCGCTGCTCCGCTCCCTGAACATCAACCAGGTGATCGAGCCCCTGCTCAGGAAGGTGGCTGAGCTGCTGGACCACAGCGGCGACAGGGGCTGGAGGCAGATGGCCGAGCTGCTGGGGACCGGAGGACGGGGCAAGCTGAGGTAAAGTCTCCTATCACCCTCCTCTTGCGCGCATAGTAGTGGCATCCTGCCCTACTTCAAGACACACAGGTAGCGCTTCGAACTTCAGACAGAAACCCGCAGACTCCAATGACCATACCCGCCCGTGCTGAGCCTACAAGGGGCTTCCGCTGCAGGGCACATGTGTGTTGCGGTGTTAGCACACCTAGGTCGCCAGCCCCCTAGCTGACAGCACCTGCAGGCTTCCATAAAACCAAAACAGCAGAAGCAACTCGTGAGCCAGACGGTGTCCACCCCGGGCGTTAAACCGGTTTCAAAATAGTAAAACTACTAGCCAAAAATGTTTTTGGCACGCATATTTTTGTGTGGTAGTTTTCATGCAGCTGGGTTGCAGTTCTTTTCGAACAGTTTATTTTTACTAAATGATTTTGATCCGTCGCACAGGAGTTGTTACCATTTGGAAAGATGTCTTATCATGCCACATTATTCGCACAAAATTTTAGATGATGTAGTTGAAAACCTGTTTATATTTAACGCTAAATTGATTGAGTGTCGGGCTTCAGGAGAAGTCACAACCCACTTCCATTTCGAAAGCAGTTGAGCGCACACTTGCTTTCGGTTTCTGTTGTGTTGTTGCAGGTTGCCCAAATTGCAGTATTTTAGGCGGTGGAGGACTGGCGCCTCCTCTGAAGTTCGCTGTAACTTTCTCGGTTACTGTGACATCTTTAGACGGTCTGTACAAGTTTTCTTGTCCACCCCATAGAGTCAAATTACATATACTGTGCAATATGGAAAGAAATAGAGCAGATGTTTTAAACCAGGCCAATACCGTCATGCTTATATTTGTGCATAATGAAGACGTGTTTTCCATAAAGCGCTTCTTTGCTATAAGTAACAGTTGTTATTTTTAGCCGTTGTAATGGTACTCGGGTGACCGACCTGAGGAGGAAAGCTGTTAGAATTGGCCATGTAGGGCTGTGCCTTTCAGATCAAGGTCTCACATTTATGCGAGTTTAAGCTATTGCCATTGTAAATGACAATATCTTTTATTTATGTTTTATAAACCAAAACCAAAATAAAAGGCATAGCCATTTACAATGCCAATAGCTCAAACTTGCATAACTGCGAGACTTATTGCTTTGCAAATGCTTGTTATATCTTCCTTGCCTCTACAACAAGGTTCATGGATTCTAGAGGGAGATGGTGCCTAAAGGTGAGATGTTTACGAGAGTCACAATCCCCCTTACTTCTGGGGCTTCCTACAAGTTTTTACAGCTTTCACTCCTCTGGTTCTAAACAGCCAAGACTTTTGGATGGTTGGGGACTTGTGTGCCACAGGCAGCACTCTGGATCAAGGATGTGCTTGAATGGGAGGTTGGGTAGGAGCAGCATCTGTGTCTGTCCCACCTTGATGAGAAAGCTGCTGCGAATGTGGCAACCTTGGGGCTACTATTGGACATATTTAATGAACATGGAGACGCAGATACCCACTCAGAATCAGGAGTAGTGGGGAGTTAGTCTCGCAATGAATCATGTTGTGTGGTGGACTGTGGCCGTCAGGTGTAATTATGATATGATTATAGTAGAATAGCTCACAGACTTGGTCTAGATTGACTGTTCACCTTGTTCCTTAATGTTGGTAAAATTCAATGTGTCACAAAGCACTTGTAATTGGCGAATTGCACTAGTTTTGTTTAGCAAATAATAATTTACGTGACATGACATTGTGATCGATGTAGTTCAGTTGAGAACCTGTGTACAAAGATCTTTTAATGTATAGTTGATGAAAAGTATGATATTTTTACAGCATAATTCATTTGTAGGAATTGCTTGTTGATCTGGTTGTAGATTTTAACTTAGTGAAGGATGTTTTTATTTATCCTTGTGTTTAGAGTTTTAAGGAAAGATGTCTTAATAAATGTATTATCACTTGGAATTGATCTTCGTGACAAAAAAATCTTATCAGATATCCTCATCCGACCATGATAAACGCCTTCTCAGCATATAAGGAGAGCATTCTTTTATCATCATGATCATTGCAAAGTTGGCAGAGGATGCACTTGTGTTTTCTATATGTTCTACCAGGGACAAAAACATTTTGGGAGTGGTGGACAAAGAGCGGTATTAGTTGCCTCTGTATGTTAATCTTAACTAGAATTTTAATGTCAGGGACTCAGTTTCTCAGTGATATGGGTCTGTAACTTGATATAAGTCCACAACTGGAGCAGAGTAAACGATACTTGCCTGGTTTGGGGATCACCATAGCATAGGCTTTGATTGAATTCTGGGTGAAGTGGTCAGTGTTTTAGGCCTGTTAGATAACCGCATTCATCCAGAGGGGTAGCTTATCAATATTGATTTTATTACACTTCTCAGTAGGGAGTAATCTCTTTGGACATGCATTGGTTTGCCTTCTTGATCTCCTCTTTTCGAATTTCCCCCTCCAGGATTACTGAGGTTACACCTGTGAAAGCCATTATGTATTTAAATGATGTGCCTTCCCTAGACAGGGATGTGTCTGCTTCAGATATATTAAGAACAGTAAGGAAAGAGGCAACCTCAGTATTTTCAGGAGGGTGAGTGAGCAGACACCCTTTGTAATCTTTCACTACAGTTTTTTTTGCTGATTTCCTTTGGTTTAACTGCATGGCCATGAAGGTGCCTGATAAGTCATATTTCGGCATGGAGGTGAAAAGGAAGTTCGGTATGTACTTTGCTTTCATCAATTCTCTAAGGAGAGTTTTAAATGGTTCCATTTTCAAGGAGTTGATGCATGAGTTGATGAAGTATTTTGTTTGTCTGTGTTCTTCTCCGCACATGTGCAGATACTCTCACTATGCCCCCAACCCCCCTCAGAGAGTCCTTTCACACTGCCAAAAGAGCCTGGTAGGATGAGACTGATTAGCTAGTTAATTAAACAAGGTAGTTGGACCTGCAGTCGATAGGGCTAGGATGGCACCTTGTCCCTGAATTTGGAAAATACACATCTCCCTTCCTGGTGTCCCCAGAATTAGATAGGGACATCCTTGTGAAAGAAAATCATAATTCCTCCTTTTTAGGTTTCGCCTGGCGAAAAGCTTTTGTTTACCAGTATGGATGTTCGTCCCGCCTCTGTTTCCCATTGGCTAGCTCCATAAATGGACGCTAGCCATTGGAAAACAGAGGCGTCCGTCATTCTGTGAGGCGACTCGTGGGCGTTCCTGATAATTTTTCTCATCCGGCCCCTTTTAGGACGTCATTGCGGCGGTGGGCGGTTCTCTTTTTTTTGGGAGGGCATGTTTTGATCATTTTATCGTGGCTTCTCCGTGTACCGTTGTGCTTCTGGCTCGCGCTGTCCGTTCCCGCCCCCCTTCTGCTGTCCGTGTATCTGTTCCCGCCCCCCCTCCCGCTGTCCGTGTCTCGGCACCATCAGGATCCACGTGGGATCCGTGGAAATGCCATCGTCTGCCCCCCAGAGCACAGCCATGGGTAAACGGAGCCTCACATTATCCCCCCACTGTCCGTTCAGCTTTTTGAAAGTCCAAGTCGCTGGTTTTGCGCCCGCTCCTGCCTCGTGCAAACTCGGAGATTATTTTTAGCCGCAGCGCGGGCCGAAATCCTCGGATCAGATTGTGAATGTGGAACCTGGCGCTTCAGACTCGACTCCTGTCCGCGGACGTCGGTTCTGCGCAAGACTTTAAAGGAGAGACGCCCTGGGCCGTGCGTTTTTTTGTTGTTTTTTGGGAGGGCATGTTTTGATCATTTTTATCGTGGCTTCTCCGTGTACCGTTGTGCTTCTGGCTCACGCTGTCCGTTCCCGCCCCCCTCCTGCTGTCCGTGTGTCTGTTCCCGCCCCCCCCCCCGCTGTCCGTGTCTCGGCACCATCGGGATCCACGTGGGATCCGTGGAAATGCCATCGTCTGCCCCCCAGAGCACAGCCATGGGTAAACGGAGCCTCACATTACCCCCCGCTGTCCGTTCAGCTTTTTGAAAGTCCAAGTCGCTGGTTTTGAGCCCGCTCCTGCCTCGTGCAAATTCTGAGATTATTTTTAGCCGCAGCGCGGGCCGAAATCCTCGGATCAGATTGTGAATGTGGAACCTGGCGCTTCAGACTCGACTCCTGTCCGCGGCCGTCGGTTCTGCGCAATACTTTAAAGGAGAGACGCCCTGGGCCGTGCCAGCTAATTCTTTGTAGAATACAACCCACAGATTGTATTGGGGCAGTGGGGTATAATCACACAAAATCTCGAGCGCGCTTCTCATCGATAATTACTTATCGGCTTTGGCCGGCACTGTCATATTTGTATTTATTTTAGATTTTTGTACAGGGCAAATCTATTAATATAGGTGTCTGTGAGATTTACATTTAGGCAATTATGGGCATGCATGTATCGAGAACAGAACATGCATTATAATGGATTGATAAACTTCAGTGTACAGAATGTTGAGAGCTCCGCTGAGGACAGGGGGGCGGGGGGGATCAGGGCACATGATGAGTGACATACGCCTCCTACGTCAGCATTTGAGTACTGGAATGTATAGCCCACCTCTACCCTCAGTGGTTGGAGTGTTTTAATAGCATTTTATGGACTCTGCCTCGGACTCTATCGGTCGTTAAAGCCCACTGCCTCGTTTTCGAGTTCAGGGCTTTTAACAACCAATATATGCCTCGGCAGCGGTCCATAATGTTATATAGCAGCCCGGACCAGCAGCCTGGGTACCGCGATAGGCAGTAGCCGTTTCTTCAGTCTAGGCCGCCTTCGAGCTGCCATGCTGTTCGTGTTCTCTCCTCCAGACACTGTTGGCACCCCAGCCATAATTTCGTCCTTCCTGGATCAATCAACACCAACTTTTCTAAAGAGGTAAAAAAAAATACAACACTGCAGAGGCCCCGCCATAATTATGTTTTTCACACACAAACACCGTCTCGAAGAGTGGCTGGCGAGCGTGGCGGGGTCTTTACACCGGAATCACACGTTATGATGTTTAATCCTGCTGTCCCCTCCAAAAAGACTCCAGGGCTGCAGAGATTAGCAGGAAAGAAAGAGAAAATGTTTTCTTTGAGCCGAGAAACTTTAGAAGATGTATTTTCCCCTCTAGTATCAGAGCCCGGGCTGCGGTGAAACCCGATCGAGGCCGGGGCTTGAATGAAAATTTGGCCCTGTTTAATGCCAATTGCTCCAAGCTGTTTTTGATGCAAATCTTGGGATTTAAGTTAAAGGCCCCACGCGCCCAGGGCAGGCCAGTCCTGCCTTTTGAAGAGAGCGGCCATGGCTGGGCCACGAAGTGGGGTGAGTCACCTCCCTGTGCCGCGCCGACTGGAGAGACCAGCGCGACGCCAGCGCCCTGAAAACTAGGACCGGCTTCAAGGCTCTGAAATAGGTGCACCTCGGCCCGCTTCTTTGCTATGAATCAGTACTGACTTCTATTTTCTTGCCATACTTTCTTTCATTGGACACATTATAGTACTTCCTTTATGGGTTCTTAGTCATTTTTTTCTCTCCTCTTTCTTTACGTATTCAATGTGACTTTGGTTTTCCCTAGGGTGTATGTCTTTCTTTCTGTCTGTCTTTCTTTCCTTCGTTCTTTTTCTTTCTTTCTTCTTTCTTTCTTTCGTTTGTTGTTCCTTTCTTTCCTTATTTCTTTCTTTCCCGCTTTCTTTCTTTCTTCCAATTCGTCTATGTCCTTCTCTCTCGCTCTCACTCATTCATAAGGTCTTGTGTGCAATAAACTCCAGAACACACCGGCACGGAAGGTTACACACCAGGAGGACTTAGGGGATATGCTGGAATCCAGACCACGGAGTAAACGCTATAATCCATAATCCGGAACATACACCAGAGGACACTATATATATACACACCTGAACAAAGAGGTGCAGACTCCGGAAGAAACTAAGCACAGAGTTTTTTTATTTAGTGCATTTTTATATAGCGCTGACATTACCCAAAGGTGTCAGAGCGCTGTACTATAGGACCAGTTACTTTACATGAGAAACGTGTTACTCAATAGAACGTTTCAAAAAATAAACAGGAGACTAAACAAGGTAGGGTACTCGCAGTGTGGGGGGGTCTCGCAGTGTATGTAGGGGGGCTCGAGGTGTGTGTGGGAGACTCGCAGTGTGTGCGGGGGCTCGCAGTGTGTTGGGGGCTCTGTGTGGGTGTGTGGGGGGGCTCTGTGTGTGGGGGGCTCTGTGTGTGGGGGCTCTGTGTGTGGGGGCTCTGTGTGTGGGGGGCTCTGTGTGGGTGTGTGTGTGTGGGGGGGCTCTGTGTGTGTGTGTGTGTGTGTGTGTGTGTGCGCGGCTGGCTCTGTGTGTGCGGCTGGCTCTGTGTGTGTGCCTTTGTGTCTGTGTGTGGCTCTGTGTGTATGTGTGGGTGCAAATGCAATCGGTCTCACATTTGCGAGAGATTAAGCTAATGGCAATGTAAATGACAATGCCATTTATTTATCTGTTTTCAAAACCAACACATAAATACAAATGTTGTCATTTACAATGCCAATAGCTCTAACTTTTCCAAAGGCGAAACCATTGCATTGTAAATGCTTGTTAAGTCTGGTTTAGATACTGCTCTAGCTCTGTTATGTCTTCCTCATGTTTTTTAATGGAGGGTCTTTTGGTCAGCCCTTTTTGTCTTTTTCAGTCTCATTCATATTGTGCTTTTGCCCACCACACCTTAAACCATGGGACAGTGGGTTCAGCAGACTTCAACTATTGGCTTTCTTCACTGTGAGTGACAGCATTTTGCTCTTGTACATGTTCCTAGAAAGTAATTGACCTCCGCCTCAGAGCTGGTACGCCATTCTATTAATTAATTGCAGTTCAGTTCATAAAAACTTTATTTCGGAACACATGGCCATAAAAGCATAATTGAAAATAGCAGTTAATATACAATAAAATTTACACAATTTAAAAACAGATGTAAGAAGAGTCAATCTTCCTATTTCTGGGGCAGCTGTTCCCCACATCTGCCTTGATTATAAACAGATGCAAAAACAACAGTTGATGGACAGAATGCAGAACAATGTCATACATTCCCCCCAGTACAGAGATCTGGGCCTAAATCCATCGTTTTTTTGCACTCCACACCACCCCAGTTCAGACATGGCCATATGCAAATCAGCCTTGACCCTGTGCCTCATGGGAACAGTCCAGCCCGAACTGCCAAGCCATGTCTTTCCTGGACCGGAATCAAGCATCCTAGGACCGGTTTCTGGCTATCAGCCGTCATCAGCCAGGATAGCTTGACTCCAGTGGTGTGGAGAGCACGGGACTCACGTCTGAGCATACCCGTCCCACTTGGGGTGACAAATGCAAAAACAACAGTTGATGGACAGAATGCAGAACAATGTCATACATTCACCCCAGTACAGAGATCAGGACCTGAATCCATCGTTTTTTTGCACTCCACACCACCCCAGTTCAGACATGGCCATATGCAAATCAGCCTTGACCCTGTGCCTCATGGGAACAGTCCAGCCAGAACTGCCAAGCCATGTCTTCCCTGGACCGGAATCAAGCATCCTAGGACCGGTTTCTGGCTATCAGCCAGGAATGCTTGACTCCAGTGGTGTGGAGAGCACCGGACTCACGTCTGGGCATACCCGTCCCACTCGGGGTGACAAATGCAAAAACATGGTTGATGGACAGAATGCAGAACAATGTCATACATTCACCCCAGTACAGAGATCTGGGCCTAAATCCATCATTTTTTTTAACTCTACACCACCCCAGTTCAGACATGGCCATATGCAAACCAGCCTTGACCCCGTGCCTCATGGGAACAGTCCATCCCGAACTGCCAAGCCATGTCTTCCTTGGACCGGAATCAAGCATCCTAGGACCGGTTTCTGGCTATCCGCCGTCATCAGCCAGGATAGCTTGACTCCAGTGGTGTGCAGAGCACGGGACTCACGTCTTAGCATACCCGTCCCACTCGGGGTGACAAATGCAAAAACAACAGTTGATGGACAGAATGCAGAACAATGTCATACATTCACCCCAGTACAGAGATCTGTGCCTAAATCCATCGTTTTTTTGCACTCCACACCACCCCAGTTCAGACATGGCCGTATGCAAATCAGCCTTGACCCTATGCCTCATGGGAACAGTCCAGCCCGAACTGCCAAGCCATGTCTTCCCTGGACCGGAATCAAGCATCCTAGGACCGGTTTCTGGCTATCAGCCATCATCAGCCAGGATAGCTTGACTCCAGTGGCGTGAATTAGTACGGGACTCACGTCTGAGCATACCCGTCCCACTCAGGGTGACAAATGCAAAAACAACAGTTGATGGACAGAATGCAGAACAATGTCATGTCAATGTCCGGGCCTAAATCCATCGTTTTTTTGCACTACACACCACCCCAGTTCAGACATGGCCATATGCAAACCAGCCTTGACCCCGTGCCTCATGGGAACAGTCCAGCCCGAACTGCCAAGCCATGTCTTCCTTGGACCGGAATCAAGCATCCTAGGACCGGTTTCTGGCTATCAGCCGTCATCAGCCAGGATAGCTTGACTCCAGTGGTGTGCAGAGCACGGGACTCACGTCTTAGCATACCCGTCCCACTCAGGGTGACAAATGCAAAAACAACAGTTGATGGACAGAATGCAGAACAATGTCATACATTCACCCCAGTACAGAGATCTGGGCCTAAATCCATCTTTTGTTTGCACTCCACACCACCCCAGTTCAGACATGGCCGTATGCAAATCAGCCTTGACCCTATGCCTCATGGGAACAGTCCAGCCCGAACTGCCAAGCCATGTCTTCCCTGGACCGGAATCAAGCATCCTAGGACCGGTTTCTGGCTATCAGCCGTCATCAGCCAGGATAGCTTGACTCCAGTGGCGTGGATTAGTACGGGACTCACGTCTGAGCATACCCGTCCCACTCAGGGTGACAAATGCAAAAACAACAGTTGATGGACAGAATGCAGAACAATGTCATGTCAATGTCCGGGCCTAAATCCATCGTTTTTTTGCACTACACACCACCCCAGTTCAGACATGGCCATATGCAAACCAGCCTTGACCCCGTGCCTCATGGGAACAGTCCAGCCCGAACTGCCAAGCCATGTCTTCCTTGGACCGGAATCAAGCATCCTAGGACCGGTTTCTGGCTATCAGCCGTCATCAGCCAGGATAGCTTGACTCCAGTGGTGTGCAGAGCACGGGACTCACGTCTTAGCATACCCGTCCCACTCAGGGTGACAAATGCAAAAACAACAGTTGATGGACAGAATGCAGAACAATGTCATACATTCACCCCAGTACAGAGATCTGGGCCTAAATCCATCTTTTGTTTGCACTCCACACCACCCCAGTTCAGACATGGCCGTATGCAAATCAGCCTTGACCCTATGCCTCATGGGAACAGTCCAGCCCGAACTGCCAAGCCATGTCTTCCCTGGACCGGAATCAAGCATCCTAGGACCGGTTTCTGGCTATCAGCCGTCATCAGCCAGGATAGCTTGACTCCAGTGGCGTGGATTAGTACGGGATACACGTCTGAGCATACCCGTCCCACTCGGGGTGACAAATGCAAAAACAACAGTTGATGGATAGAATGCACAACAGTGTCTGGGCCTAAATCCATCGTTTTTGTGCACTCCCCACCACCCCAGTTCAGACATGGCCATATGCAAATCAGCCTTGATCCTGTGCCTCATGGGACCATGGAGTCAAGCTCGATGCCTCCAGAAGGCCCCCCAGCACACCGGGCAGGCCGGATCTCGTGGGCCCCGAGCCGGAGGAGCAAGTACGCCGCTGGCCGTGGGATGTCCGCCAACCTGGGGACCCCGGCAATCCACAGGCAGGGTTCAGGGGGAGGAGGCCGGGCAGCGCCAGTCCACTCTGCAGGGAGGGTCGCAGGTCATACGGGGAAATGCGGCGGACTAGCCCCAATGCAGCCCCAGTTCCTTTTCTCCCGGGGCCTTCCAGCCCGCTCCGGCGGCACATGGACAGGGCTCAGGGGGGACAACACCCGTAGGGCCACAGGCACCCCCTCACCTCCTCCGCTGCACAGGTATGCCCCAGGGCATCCCAGGCCGCAGGGGGGCCGCCGCCGATCCAGCAGCGTCACGGCTGCAGTCCAGGCGTCTCCCCGGAGGTCCCGCACCTCCAGCCCAGGCGTGGGAGCGTTAGTGGAGGGGGACAGCAACCTCGATGATCAGGCGCCGCGTCTCACGGCCCGCGCCGGGGCGCGGGGTCTCAGGCACCTTCGGTCGTCCTCTCAGCGACGCGGGCACCCGCAGTGATCTCGGCCCCCAGCAGTAGCGCCGTCGTGGAAAGAGCGGCGATCCGCCCTGACAGCGGCGGGTCGCCAGGTCCGGCAGGCCACGGAGCAGGATCGTCCTTCAGGGCGACATGGGGGCCGCCATTTTGTGCGCCGTGGAGCCGGGGAAGACCGGGCCAGATAGGGCTGTGTCGGCCTCGAGGAACTTGTCCCGCGGCATCAGCGAGCACCGGGCGGGCAGGGGAGGCAGACCTCACAGAGGATAGTGCCGATGGCAGCTGCAGGAAACGGATAGAGGGCGGATGTTGGATGGGGGGTCCGTAGCACTCTTAGAGTGTGACCGCCATCTTGACGCCTCAAGCCACGCCCTCCCCGGTAACTAATTTATCATAATAATTTGCTTATGCAGTATACTTTGTGCTGTCCCTAGATTCCAACCATTTTGTCGGGATCAGCAGGATCGTGTGCAGGTCGACCTGGTGTCGACGAGGGGAAGCTTCAAAACCTCATCTTGATGTTCTTACAGCGACTCGAGCCACTTCACCGCGGCTTCCTGAACCGATTCTCTCCACACACCAAAGACCAATACACCCCGCATGACCCAGGAATAGCTCCTTGACAAAGGGCAATTCTCCGCCCGAAATGCATCGGAGCACGTGTTGAGATTAACAACAATGATTTTCATGTGGTCGAACAAAGCACATTTGAAAATACGATAGTTTTGAACTCTTTGGAAAATCAATGAAATGAAAAACCTTTGAATAAATAATTTGATCAACGTAAAAATGGAGTCTGTCTTCTTATGACGAACCTGATTGGTGTGCCCAGTTTCAAGGATGCGTTTACACCTCAGTAACGCACTCAACCAGTAATTAACCAGGACGTACATGGACGGTTACATCACTTGTTGGAGCACCCACGACTCAATTGAAATCAACAAAAACACACAAGAAATTCTCCCATAAACAGCTGTGCGCCACGCCACCAATTCCCACGCTTACAGCAACTGTCCACATCACAGCCGGCAGGACAATGATCATGATAATCGACAGTAGGGAGATTAAATCAGGAGGTGGTCATGAATTATTGCCATTCCAATGAACAATCTTTTTTTAGAATTGCTCTACGGGTAAGTGTAGTGAAGCACTTACACATGTTGAAGATAAAAAAAAGTATTTATCCATAAACTTAACCGGACACAACATAGGTGTGTAGCATCACGGTAAAGCAAGCATTCAAAATGACTGTTCATACAACGTTCACAGTTTGAACCACGCATATACAGTTATGGATACACAAGATAAACAAAGCGCAAGCATAATGCTGTTGCAGAAGCGCGAGGTATACAAAGCGCTAGATAACACTTTTAAAAGAAAACACCATTTGGTCTCTGCTTGTCCACGTGCTCCGCCAGCAGGCTGAGACACGCGAACAAGCAGACACTACACATCTTCCCCCTTGCAACACAACAAATTATTTACATACAAAGTCGTTCAATGTTGCAGGACGTCTAGTAACTCTTTTTTCTCTGACGACATGATGTTTAACAGGAGAGGAGGTATGCTCGGTGCCAATTTCATCGTAAAACTTTGGAACAGATGGTGGATCCTTCTTAGTGGACTCACACCTTTCACCCAGTCCCATGTGAATTTTATTAGAAGGAGCGGCATTGCAAAGTGCGACTCTTTTGAGGTTCCAACACTTCCCATCCTCTAATATGACACAGCATCTTTCCTAAGGGCAATAACACGTTGAGGATCACTGAACCTACTCACACCCTTCTTAATGAAACCAGGTTTCTTAATTTTGACCAATTGTCCTACTTTTAACTTCCCTTCTTTGGTAGAATGTTTAGCATCATAACATTTTTTATATTTGTCATGTTTAAGGGTAAGATTGTTTTTTACTTCCTTTGAAGACCAATAAACTTCAGTGATATCTTTAAGCCATCCAGGGTAAGATTTAGACCTGGGTTTTCTCCCTCTCATTAATTCAAATGGGGAAAAGTTAGTGCAATCTGATAAAGCAACTCTATAATCCCACAAGGTTTTCATGATTTGGACTTCCCAAGATACATTGTTCATACAAGCTAATTGGATAGCTCCCTTGAGAACTCTGTTATACCTCTCAATTAAACCATTACCGCTAGGGTTATACAATGAAGTGGTTTTATGAATGACCCCACACTTCGTTAAATAATTCACCATAGCCTCCGAGGTAAATTGCACACCGTTGTCACTGATTATAGTAGCCGGTGTACCCTCTGAGATGAAGACTTCATCAAAAAATGCAATGACAGTATCAGTATCCAACTTTTTGATAATCCTAATAACGGGCCATTTTGAAAAAACATCATCATAGAGATGACAAATTTCCCTGAACTACCAACTGGACCCATGATGTCTACAGCAACACACTCCCAGGGAGCATTTGGACACACAAAATCAGCCATAAGAGGCCTAAAGGTCTTAAGCGTTTTGTCTGCAGACAAACATAAACTACACTCTCTAACCATTCTTTCTACTGAAATGTCTACACCTGGCCACCAGAATCTACCCTTAACAATGCAGGGTCCTTCATGAACAGGGCAAGTATTTTTTTCTCTCAGAAGGGAAGGTGGAACGATCTTATCCCCTCTCTTGAGATTTCCATCAACAACAGACAACTCATTTCAGAGCTCCCAGAA
Organism: Lissotriton helveticus; assembly: GCF_964261635.1. Classification (NCBI taxonomy): domain Eukaryota; kingdom Metazoa; phylum Chordata; class Amphibia; order Caudata; family Salamandridae; genus Lissotriton; species Lissotriton helveticus. The sequence continues at coordinate 1,098,376,177 of NC_136063.1, read as the reverse complement.
GGGTTTAACTTCACCAATTTCAAATTTTCGAGGCCAGCCATTCATGACATATTCCAGTACAACTTTTAAACCACTATCCTTAATCATAGAGTCCTGCCATTCCTCTTTTGTAAAGGAGTCAATACCATTGTCCCAAACCGCTGCTACTTGGAACTCATCCATTAAATCATCGTGATTCTCCACCATTTGTACAGGCAACCTCGAGAGAAAATCAGCTACAGCATTTCTTACCAGGTAAGTATTCAACCTTATATAGAAAATCCACTAATCTCATTGTAATAAGCGCCAACCTGGGCGACACATTTATTATACCTACGTTAGACAACACTTTAACGAGAGGTTTGTGATCTGTTCATAAGATGATTTGAGAGCCCCAGACAAAAGTGCGGAAATGTTCCAGTGCCCAGGCACACGGTAGTGCCTCCTGTTCAATAACTGCATACGTGACTCAGCTGGAGATAAGACCCTGGAAGCATATGCAACAATGGACTCATTAGCCTTAGTATCAATTTGTGAGACTACCGCACCGATGCCCGTGCCACTAATATCTGTGGTGATGATGTTTTTGCCTAGGGTATCAAAACCTTGTAGTGCTGGTGCAGAAATTATGGCGTTCTTAATGTCAATAAATTCCTCTTCACAAACCTCTGGCCATGAAATTTTGGTCTTGGATTTCATTAATTCTCTAATATTGAAAGTCCTGCTAGAATTTATTTTTACACATTTTGAAAAGAACTCCACTAACCCCAAAAATGATTTAACTTCATCTTTGTTTTTAGGGCTTGGAGCCTCCAAAATAGCTGATACCAATTTTTTTGGGGGGTAAATTCCAGCAGCACTGATTTCATGTCCTAAGTAGGTAACCCTATCAGCAGCGAATTTACACTTTGATGGTTCAACGGGTAAACCAAACTTACTCAAAAGACTTATAACATGAAACAGTTTCTCTCTGTGATCAAGGCAATTCTGTCCCGTAACCAGGATGTCATCTTGAAAAATTAGTACATATTTTAAGTCACCAAATATATTATGCATTAAGCGCTGGAAAACCGCAGCCGCGGATGCAAGACCAAAAGGCATTCTAGCGTAACGAAAACAACCAACATGTGAAATGAAAGTAGTTAAGTCCCTGCAGGAATCCACTAATGGAATTTGATGATAAGCCTGTGACAAGTCAATTGTAGAAAATACTTTCATCCCCTTGGTTTTAGTAATCATTTTGTTAATCTTAGGAAGGTGGAACTGATCTACTAGTATGTTATTATTTAAATGTCTTAAATCTATGCATAACCTGAGTTTGCCGTTAGGTTTTCTGGCTGCGACCAATGGAGAAACCCATTGGGACGCTTCCACACGTTCAATGACACCTTTTTCTGCTAGTGTCAACGATTCCTTCTCCACATCATCCCTTACTGCGAAAGGGATGTTATATAATTTGTGAACCTTTGGGGAAGCATCAGGCTTAAGACAAATTAAATGTTCAAAACCATTGATCTTACCCAACTTGCCAGAAAATACATTAGGAAACTTTTCAAATAATATTTTGTACAAAGATTCTCCTTGATCCAACACTAGAACCTGTTCAATGCCATTAGGGTCTAAAATAATGTTGCGTTTCCTTTGGTCGTTCCAGCCAAAGACAGATGGACCCCTTTTCGAGATGTATAACTTGCATTGAGCACTTCAATTTTAAACCTGAAAATCAAACTTCTATACCCAAGAAGATCTATTTGTTCTCCATTATAACTCACCGGTGCAATATCTGGTTGAAGTAATTCATGTCCTAATTTCTTGACAAATTTTTCCACCCAGACTGATTCATTGACAATGGTAAACGGAGAACCAGAATCTGCGGCAATATGAATGTTAACACCCCCAATAGATAAATCACACATTGGCTTACTTGAATCATTGTCATGTAAAATGTTGAGAACAACCTTATTCATAGAGTCATAGGATTCATTATCAGAGTCTTCATTATTCGAAGATGTGTAAACTTCTTCTATGCACTTGACTTTTTTTTTCCTGACGTTTTTTTGCATGGCATACCTTAGAAAAATTGCCTACTTTCTTGCAAATGGAACAACTTTGTCGCAAGGCCGGGCAACTTCTATCATTTGCCAAATAATTGTTATTGTCGCACCGAAAACACCTGAATGTTTTGTCATTAAAATTAACTTTGCTCTTTGGAAAATTCTTTGAAAATGTTTCCTTACTCCTGTTGGATATAATCCTAGCTACAGTATCACGTTGACTGTTCTCAGAATTTTCTTTCTTAAGCACTTTAGCACAATTACCTGAAAGTTCCGCTTTCCTTGCTACAGCCAAAACATCATTTAAGGCATTGTCTCCATTGACCCATAATCTGTCTTGTATTGAAAAATCATAGGCATGCATCACAACTTGGTCCCTGATTAATTCTTCCTCTAAGGAGCCAAATTTACAATCAATAGCCAATTTCTGGAGTGCTGTTACAAAGTCATCAACGGTTTCATTCTTAAGCTGTTTCCTTTGAAAATATTTGTCACGGGTGACCCCAATACAGACTTTAGGAGAGAAGTAGTTGTCCAGTTGTCTAATGGCTTGATTGAAAACATTGTCATCTCCTGAAACCATATCTTTGTTCAGTTTATTGTACACCCTTAAACCTTCCGTACCTAAACTATGCATCAAAAGACCCTTCTTCCTATCAGCAGATAACTTGTTCGCATGGTCAATGGTGAACAAATAATTTTTAAATGCACTTGAGCAAATAAACTGTACAAGTCAGTGGAATAAGTACACAGTAATTTCTGCAGGTGGTACCGACATTGAACAGTAGATGGCAGTGGTGTATGCCTAACGTCCCTCGAAGAAACTGCTGGAATTCCAAAAGTTGAGACGAAATTCAATCATGAATGAGAGAAATCCTTGAACTTGAAATAAAAATTTGCTAACATTCATGCCAAGAATTTTCAATTCTATTAAGGACAGGAGGCGAGGATTATGCTTTCTCTATTTCTTTACTGAAGAGACAGCAGCCAATCAGTACACAGTAAAGAAGAAAACTACAATACCCATGAGTACACATCTAGTATAAATAGGGTCACAGAGGTCATAACTTCCTCTTTCTTTGTCAGTAACAGTTAAATAATGAAAGTCAAAATTGATGAAGAAAAAACCAAGGATCCATGAAGAACATCTGGCCGCAGGACATCCACAAGTCAAGTAAACAGGCAAATCCAAGGACCAGAGGGACGAACCAAACCAGCAACTGGAGACGCTGAATCCAATGTTCATTTGAGGTCGGAACCTGAAATAGCAAACAAAGCCGTAAAACCCATACCCACAACTCAATGAAGAAAAAAACATGAGGGCGGGATATATTGCATAAAACATTGCATAATAAAGTCAGAAACAAGTTACATCAGAACTGTAAAGAACAATGCAATTATCAGTCAGAATAACCAGGGTGGGATAATCCTCGCCTCCTGTCCTTAATAGAATTGAAAATTCTTGGCACGAATGTTAGCAAATTTTTAATTCTATGGCAGGACGGAGGCTCCGATTATGCTTGTTTAAAGCTGATCCACCACTACAGATTCAACATCAACAATAGGTTTAAAGTAAAACGTCTTGAACACAGATTCAGAGGACCAATCCGCAGCCCTCAGAATGTCATGAAGACTGGCACCCATAGAAAAGGCTTTTGAAGCCATAGCTCCCCTAGCGGAATGAGCCCCAAACAAGGAAGTATCAATGCCCGCTTCCTGCATGAGCCAACGTAACCAACGTGCTAGCGTAGCTGGAGTAACCGGTTTGAAAGGCTTTTGCAAAGCAATTAGAAGCTGACCCTGCAAATCATGTCGTAAAGATGCAGTGCTTACCTGGTAATCCTTGATACACTGGACCACACACAATTGAGGGTTGTGAGGAAAAGAAGGATAAGAAACGGAGGTGTTACATTTCGTTCGTTTAGAAATCACAAAAGTGACACCCTCAGGGGAGAACGTGCGACCAGCGAGGTCCAAAGCCCGCACATCAGAAACCTGTTTGCAGGATATCAAACACAAAAGCATAGTCAGCTTGGCTGAAAGTTGTTTACGGGTCAAGAAAGAATTGGAAGGCCAAGAAGAAAGAAAACGCAGTACAACAGACACATCCCACAAAGCAACGTATTTGGGACAAGGAGGTTTAACCATCCTAATGCCTTTCAGCAACTTAGAAATCAAAGGATGTTCTCCCGCTGGCTTGCCATCAATATGAAGGTGACCTGCCGAAATGGCAGAACGAAAGTCATTCACAGTCCTGTAAGCCAGACCAGAAGAAGCCATGGAGGCCAAGAAATTGCTAATCAAAGCGAGATCTGCTGAAACGGGATCCACCGACCGCTGTGAGCACCAATCACACCAGCGTTTCCAACTAGATGCATAACGCTTGCGTGTGTTGGGGGCCCAAGCTTCATTGATAAATCGGGCAGCGTCTCCCGATAATCCAGGGACTTGCCAGCGTCCCCCGAAATCCTCCAAGCTACCAACAGTAGCTGACCCGACAACACCAGAGGGTGAGGCTTGTGAAGAGGATCCAAAAGCAGGTTCAACATGTGTGGAAGAAGGAGCGGCGTCGAGCAGCTCATCTCCAGAAGAACTGGAAACCACGCCTGGGCCCTCCAGAGAGGGGTGATCAGAACAAGTTCCGAGGAGAACTGACGCGCCCGGGCTAGAACCCGGGAAATCATTAGGGAAGGAGGAAACGCATAGCACAGGAGAGGAGGCCAAGGCTGGAGAAACGCATCCGTAGCCAGGGCAACCGGGTCCGGGCGCCAGCTGTAAAACTTGGGAAGCTGGGCGTTGAGACGAGAGGCAAACAGATCCAGCTGACAAGACCCCCAAATGCGAGTCAAGCTCCGGAAGACCCGAGGATGAAGCTTCCAATCGCTGAAGTCGCGTAGATGACGAGAATTCCAGTCCGCAATCTGATTGCAGACACCCAACAGGTATTCTGCAATAACTGTGATCCTGCGTTGCAGACATAGGTGCCAAAAGTCCTTCGCAATCTCCGACAGAAGCTTCGACTTGGTACCCCCCAGTTTGTTCACATAACGAACTACAGAGACATTGTCCATTCTGAGAAGAATGCAACAATTCGTCCGATAAGGGGACAAACACCGAATCGCGAAGGAACCCGCCAGAAGTTCCAGGCAATTGATGTGCAAAGACAGTTCCTCAGGTGACCAACGACCCCCCCGTTGCCATCGCACCACACCGGGCCCCCCAACCCCAGAGGCTGGCATCGGACTCGATCACAACATCAGGAGTCTTCCCGAACAGCGCCCGGCCGTTCCAAGACTCCATGTGGTCCAGCCACCACAACAACTCCGTTCGAGCATCCTCCGAAAGGGGAACATGATCGGAATATCGCAGACCCTTCTGAAGATGTCTGATCTTGAGACGCTGTAACGCACGATAATGCAGAGGGCCCGGAAAGATCGTTTGTATCGAGGAGGACAGGAGGCCTACAATGCGAGCCACTGAGCGTAATGAAACAGTCTGCTTGGCCAGAAGGAAACGCAAGTCCCTCTTGATGGACCTTATCTTCTGTCCAGGCAGAAGAAGTTGGCAAGAGACAGAGTCGATCTGAAAGCCCAGGAAATCTATCGACTGAGATGGAGAAAAGTCGGATTTCAGAGGATTGATCAGGAAACCCAAAGACTGTAAGAGATCCACGGACCACTGTAAGTGAGAACGTAGACGGAGACGACAATGCGCCAAAAGAAGGATATCGTCCAAGTAGACTATCAGACGAACTCCGCGAGACCTCAGAGATTCCATGACCGGGCGAAGAAGCTTCGTGAAACACCACGGAGCTGAAGACAGGCCGAAAGGAAGGACCTTGTACTCGTACCAATTGTCGAGCCATTGAAATTGAAGATAACGGCGGTGAGGGGCGTAAATCGGCACCGAGAGATAGGCATCTTTGAGGTCTAGACGAACCATCCAGTCCCCCTCCCGAAGCAGGTCTCGCAGAAGATGGATGCCCTCCATCTTGAAATGGCGGTATATCACTCCGCCGTTGAAATCCTTCAAATTGAGGACCACACGAGACCCTCCCCCTTTTTTCTCGACGAGAAAAACATTGCTTACGAAGCCTCGGGGATGAGGAGTCGTGGACACGATTGCCCCTTTGGCAAGAAGGGAGTCGATCTCTGCGGATATAACCCTTCGATCTTGTTGGGAAAAAACAAGAGGGTGAGGCCGAAGATGCTGGTGAGGGCGAGTGTAAAACTCTATCTTGTACCCCTGTACCGTCTCCAGCACCCAGGCATCGTTTGAGAGCAATTGCCAATGGTGTAGAAAAAATTGTATTCTGCCCCCCAGAACCACATTGGAAGCGAGAATCAAGCTCACCTGAGGCGGAATCTTGTCGTCCTCCTTGGTTATCGTTGTAACCGCCTTTGCCGTAGTTTCCTCTGCCTTTCTTGGAGGGATAGAAACTTGACTTTTTATAGGAGGTAGATTCATTTCCTCTCTGGGACTTATTGCCTCGCTGCGAGGCCTGATCCGCGCCACGGCCGGACGAACGTGCCCTTCGTCCGGCCCTGCCAAAAAGTGGACGAAAGGCTCTACGGAGGTTGGCCTGTGCTTTATCCAATCCACTGAACGTGGACACAAACTTTGCCAACTCTTTGAGAAAGGAGCCCCGAAAAGCAAGCCCTGAGCCTGGGATCCTGATTCCGAAGACGCCAAATCAGTCAGCCTTCAATCTAGCTTCATGAGAATGGAACGGCGTCGTTCAGAAGATAAAGCACAGTTTGCATTGCCCAGAATGCAAACTGCGCGTTGGGACCACTCCACTAGCTCGTCGGGGTCAATCATAGCTCCAGACTCCTAAGCGCGGTAAGCCAAATCAAGAATCTTCGTGAGAGGCCCCAACAAATCCAAAAGCTTATCTTGGCATGTGCGCCAAGAACGATCCAAACCTTTAGTGGGATCCTTCGAAAGTTTCTTCATATAGGTGATCATTGTCGGATCCACCTCAGGAGTGACCGCAAGTTTATGTGAGAGATCAGGGCGAGGACACTCAGAGCGCAAACGCGCCCACACATCCTTCTCAAAAGGGGTGCGAATGTGTTCCTGGACATATTGCGCCACCTCAGGTGAGGGCAGCCATGAGGAGGAGTTCGGATGGATAATATCCGATGGATCAAAAGTCAAGACTTGTGGTATGGAAGGGGCATCCACAAAATGTTCTTTCCTGGCCTTCTTGGAGGGAGGCGGCCTCGAAGGCTCCGAAGAGGATGTGGAAGAAGATGTTCCGTTGTCCGAATCAGATGAAGGAGTAGCATGAGCAGGAGCAGGACGTTTTTTAGCTGCAGTTGCAGAAGATAAAGTCTTTGCCAACTTCGCAAAGTCGGAACGATGGGGGTTCTTGGGCGACTTCTTACCGCGCCCAGAGGAAGGAGGCAACCAGGCCTGTTGTGCAGCATATTCCGTCAAATGCCGTTTCAAAGGCGCAATCGCCTGGAATAATGCTTGCCCCATAAAATCATCCATGGATGCAGAAGGCTCCTCCTCATTAAAATATTCATACCCCTCTTCATCATAGAAATCAGCCATGGCGACATAGTCTGCCCAGCAGTGCCCACAAGAAAAAGTTTAAAGTATGGAAACTTGTTTAAATATGGCCAAAGCCGAATTTGGGGGAGTGGTACCCCTAATGCAAGCCAAAAGTGCAGGAATAGATCCTGTCAAGTAAAGTAATAATAAGAGTGGAGGGAGGGCTTGCACTGAGCACTCTAGGCAGAGCCTATGCAAAAATTGTTACAACCCCTTAGTCTATACTGCAAAAGGGGCGTCAAGGAGCTCAAGCGGCAGGGAAATACTGGGCACGTCGAAGTAAATACTTGAAAATCCTCCGTGTGAGACGAGCGCTCACTGGAATGCGCGGCGTCACCAGGAGTAAACAAATGCTGTCGCGCATGCGCGAACAGCTGACTGCCGATAGGAGGGACGCGCGACACACGCGCGTCTCTCCAGCTCCGAAAACTCCAGCTCCACTTGAAACAAAAAGAAGCCGCACAGCACGTCCGTTAGAGAGGTGACACACGCTGTCTGGAAATGAGGCCGATAAGCCGAATGAGCCGCAACAAAGCCACAGAAAGACCACGCGCCGCACACAAACTGCAATAAGCAATGCGCTGAAAAGGAATGAAACAAAGCGCACAAGGCAAATACAAAGCGCACAAAGCGGTCAACAAATGCACAGTACCAGCGATAAGGCAAGTAACAGTAATAAGATTAAAGGCACTTAACTGGGTGCGAAGCAGCAAAGAAAGAGGAAGTTATGACCTCTGTGACCCTATTTATACTAGATGTGTACTCATGGGTATTGTAGTTTTCTTCTTTAATGTGTACTGATTGGCTGCTGTCTCTTCAGTAAAGAAATAGAGAAAGCATAATCAGAGCCTCCGTCCTGCCATAGAATTAAAGTACAGTTATTACGGTGCAAGTATGTCGTGGAAATACCCAGAAATGAGGACTTAATGGAAAGTTTGTATTAAAACACTTAATTTGTCCCACGAAGAGCAAACAACGAAAGTCTCACCTCAGAAAGGTTAAAACACCGTTATGTATAGTATCCACAGCCTCCAATTACAGGGTTGATGACCGGTTCACTGAAACCAAAGAAGAGGCTGCTCTTACCGCTTATGTGGTGGAAGGGTTAACGCTACAAAGTGGGAGTAACCAAATTTGTACCACAATGACAAAGCGTTGATACGGAGCGTCGGGTTGCCAATGTGTGCAGCGGAAATTGAATAACACCTTTTGGGGCGGGTTAACCAATCAAAGAGTAACGGTGAGCCAATATGAGGAAGAAACTCCGGAACAAATCCACAACGGATGAAGGAAATACAGGTGGACCAATAGGAGGAAGAAACTCCAGAAGAAATCCACAAATTAAAAAAGAATGTAAGTAGTGCCGAAGAACAGGAATGAATCAAGGCAGCAAAAAATCCAACAGTTGAAATTAAATTAACGTGGGCTCCATCCAGTTAAGATCCATCGTTGCCATAAAAGGTAAGTGTAGTGAAGCACTTACACAGGTTGAAGATAAAAAAAAGTATTTATTCATAAACTTAACAGGACACAACATAGGTGTGTAGCATCACAGTAAGCCAAGCATTCAAAATGACTGTTCAAACTTCGTTCACAGTTTGAACCACGCATATACAGTTATGGATACACAAGATAAACAAAGCGCAAGCATAATGCTGTTGCAGAAGCGCGAGGTATACAAAGCGCTAGATAAGCCTTTTAAAAGAAAACACCATTTGGTCTCTGCTTGTCCACGTGCTCCGCCAACAGGCTGAGACACGCGAACAAGCAGACACTACAGCACACCACATGGTGAATAGGAAGCGTGAGATAGAGAAGACAATGAGCATATGTGTGTCGGATTTTAGCAGCCCGTATACTTCACTGCAGTGTCTAGACCCCAGGTTCCTACAAAGTTGGAGTAACCAACGAGACCTAGCCCTCCTATAGCCCTGGCAAAAAAAATCACGTGAAGCTCCGTCTCGTCTGTGGGCCACAGAGAGATCCTTAATCCCGGTCAACCAGACAGGCTTTGCCAAATCAGTAGGTACAATGACCAATATTTTGACCATGGGCATGCTTATAGACAAGGCAGAATCAAATAAAATGCCCATCCATTTCTGCTTTATAGACTACAAGGCTGCCTTTGATCATATAAACCGGAACATTTTATGGTCTAAACTGAACGGGGATATCGAGACCTCTGTTGGATCTGCTGATTAACCTTCATACAGAGACCTGGGTACAGATAAAGGTGGGGGATGGATCAGTTCTGTCCAGGCGCATACAGACCAACAAGGGCCTGAAACATTGCTGTGTCCTGGCCCCCACTTTATTCAACCTGTTTTTAGGCGACCTTGTACCGATTCTAAACAGCTGCAACTCCCACGCTCCCAAGCTAGGAGGGCTCCAATTACCTTGTCTACTATATGCAGACGATAGTGTCTTAATAAGCCATACAAAGGTAGGGCTCCAACATCTCCTGAACGCAACACATAGCTATTCAAATGAAAACGAGCTGACAATAATCTGGAGAAAACCCAGACGATGACCATCAGCAAGAATAAAAGAAAATTAACATCATGGTTCTGGAACAAGACAAGAAATGGAGACACCCCAATATACAAATATTTAGGAGTAAAGATCGATAACAGCGGGCAGTTCTCCACTCAGAGAACAAGTATACGAGGAAAAGGGCTATCTTTGGCAATCTCACTGAAAACACTAAACAGCAAACTTTCTGGTCCCTCTCTTCTGCCTCTGGCACAAGTAATCCGTGCGAAACTCCTCCCAACAATCACCTATGGGAGCGAGGCACTTAGAGGAAGAGACGCCAAGATCCTCGATAACACAATCATAGCTGCTTACAGAATTATTTTCAGCCTGCCCAAGCGAACATCACCAGCACAAATCAGGCTAGAATTTGGCATCGAACAACAGCTCTTGGCAAGACAGGGAGCCTATATTTCAGCCTGGGACAAAGTGAGGAAATCCAAACAAGGAACATTAAACGAGCACCTATGGATGGAGCTAGTGCAACATCCATCCTCACCAGCAGCCAAGTTCCTTACGGGCAGCCTGGTAAATACGGGACTAAAGCAGCTCTGGGACACCCCAGTTAACCACACAACACTTAAAAAACTGGTCAAGAAATCGATCAAACAACTATCGTGGGTCCAAGACAAGGCAGCCCTTTCTAAAAGAACGCACGGCTGGATGACCCTGAATTCTTACTCAACGAAAGCACCACAGAGTTACTTTGGTGTGGGCTACGCCAAATCCGTTAAAACGTGCTTCTTAAAGTATAGGTTAGGCCTGCTACCCTGCATTCAAAACTTCCCACGCTGGATAGAAATCAAAGCTGGCTCCCTTTGCCGGTTATGCGGCTTAGCGCAAGAGGACATGCTGCACTTGATATGCTCCTGCGAGAAACTGCTGGACGAACGGAAATACTTGTTGAAACACCACTTTAATCAACGAGAGATCCGTACACGAAGGAATGCAGTTCTCGCCTGCTTTTCATCCCATGACCCTCAGCTGAACTGCAGTTTTGTAAAATTTATGAAGGCAGTGGAAAAGAAGATGCCAAAAATTTATCTCTAAGGGTTTCGATATAGCTGATTAAACATTACACCACCCACTGTCATGGCTGACTTCATGAGAACATGAGGATACCGGGAAAGCAAAACTATTTTATAATACAAAACTGAATCAAGATTTAAAAAAATTAATCGCACAGGAAGATATCCTGTGCACAATTGAACCGAGGAGCTGTGACTGCGTTATACAGATTTTACCAAACATGTAGTTTTAAAAATGTTCTTCTCTTAATCTGTTTTGTACTGCAATGGTTTTAAGTAACTATGCTAAATAAAATTACTTACTTACTTACTTACCGTCTCGTCTGGGTTATTGCACGCTGGGCACACCCAGTTGGTGGAACCATTCCATTTTTTGTGAATGAGCACAGCGGAAGGACTCCATATCCAAATTGTAAGTAGAGCTTTTTGGCGAGGAGTGGCTGGATGTCGTCCAGCACCAATACCAGGCTGTAACTATTTTCACTTCCAGGAACTCAGCAGTCAGTCGGCCCGCAGTGAACCTCCTCTCGAGCTCGTTGAGTTTGAGATCTCTACAACTCTCTACCAAGGTCTTTCTAGAGGTTGTTTGGGAGGTTTCTTCTGCTTTGCTCCATAGAATGCCCCTACCCAGGCCCTTGCATATGTTCTTGATGTACACCAACCAAGGTAGCTTCACTGCACCTCGCAGCCCCAAAAATTCAACCAATTCATCCCTATGTGCAGCTCTTTCTGATGTGCTCCATAGGTGGCATCAGTAAAGTAGGGGTCTAAGGGCAACTTCGTCCGCAATGGGTCTAATCCCGAGATTCATACGGAGAGGTGTTTGAGGTGTACTATTAGGGAGGCCCATAAGATGTCTAGTGAATGAATTCTCTGTGCGGGCTAACAAGCCCGATGCACAATGTCCCCATAATTCTGCTCCATATAAGGCAGCACTCCTAGCCTGAACTTTGTAGATTTCCACCACTGGACTGACCAATTTTTAAGTGCAACTCCTGTATAATTTTAAGATACCCCCCATTGTCTGAGTTAATTTCAGACTAGCTTTATTGATTTGAGCACCCCAGTCCATTCTCTCTGTCAACGTGACCCTCAGATACTCAAAGATGTTACCCTCTCCAGGGGTCTGCCATCCAGGCAGGGATTAGGGCGGGTGGAATTACCTACATTGAAGGCCATATACTTTGTTTTCTGGGGATTAATCTCCAATCCCCGATGTTTGCAGAAAGCACTAAAATTATCGAGGGTCCTCTAAATTCCCATAAGGGATTTTGCGAGCAGGAGAGTGTCGTCCGCAAACATCAGGGCTGGAATTTTACATTTCGCCAGCCAAGGGGCATCGATGTTCTTCCCGGCATTCAATGTATCTATTAAACCATTGATAAAAAGGCAGAAGAGGGTCAGAGTCAGGACGCAGCCTTGGAGGACACCTCTCTCTACGGGAAAGGGGAATGAGAGTTCGGCATTTTTGCCATATCTAGTTTGGGAAAAATTACCCTTGTGTAACCGTTTTAACTGATGACACAGGTACTCTGGGACTCCCATGCCTAGTAAAATTGCCCAAAGTTTGTCCCTCAGTACCAGGCCGAAAGCAGATTTAAGGTCTACAAATATGAAATAGAGGCTGCCACCCTCTATACATACAGTTTTCCAATGTATCAACTGTAGCCTAAAAATTTGATCAGTTGTTGACGTCCTTGCTCTAAACCCGGCTTGAAGGAGGGTAAGAATATTATGTTCCTCCATCCAATTCTGGAGTTGCCCCAATAAGACACGGGCGAAAGTTTTCTGGCATACATCTATGAGGCTAATAGAGAAATAATTGGCAGGCGAAAGCGGGAGCCCTTTTTAGGTCTCGCCTGTCGATGCGCATCGAGCTTGCGAGACTATTGGGGCTTAACCACTCTTTAACTAACTTGCAAGGAATCGTGGCGATTCCTTGCAGTGCCCGTGACTTTTAAGCTCAATGCGCATGCTCATTGAGCTTAAAAGCACGTGCACATCAGTTCCCTCAGCCGCACTCCAGTCCCCTGCTGCTTTCACACCCTCTCCCCGCTCCGCCCCCTCCCCCTCCCGCCGTGTCGCATTTCTCCTCCCCCCTCCCCTTATCTGCCTTTCCCTCCGTCTTGTTTTGTTTTTTTACCCGCTCCGCCCCCTCCCCTGCCCGCCGTGTCGCATTTCTTTTCTCCTCTTTGCTCCTCCAGCAGTTCTCTGTCACCTTTCCTTCTCTCCTCCCTTGTCCACCTTTTCATTGTTTTTGCCCACCTCTCCTCCAGTTGAACTCTGTCACTAGCTCCTTTCAGCCCCTTCTCATTCCAGTGTTTTCGGGTCCCATCTCATGCTTGGGGTTAAGCTCCCTTTGCCTGCAAATGCACGGGAAAACGGACAGACATGCACCAGGAAACACCACACAGGCGCAGTACAAGCATTGATTAATCACTCGCACACATCACGTTTTACTCCTTTGCTAGTGTTCTCGTTGTTTACATCAGAAAGAAACAGACCTTAAAACGATTGAATAATTGACAGAATCCTCAAATATTGTTAATTCCATTGAAGTCTAGTGAAAACGCTGCTCGAAGATGATATGTTGCTAAAATTACCGTAACAAAATCAATCCACTCACTGTAATATTCTTAATGTAATTGTATGTGCTAGCACCAGAAGGTATGGAGTGAAATTACTTAACTTGTGAGTAAACATATTTGTTCACACCCTCTCCCCGCTCCGCCCCCTCCCCTGCCCGCCGTGTCGCATTTCTCCTCCCCCCTCCCCTTATCTGCCTTTCCCTCCGTCTTGTTTTTTTTTTTACCCGCTCCGCCCCCTCCCCTGCCCGCCGTGTCGCATTTCTTTTCTCCTCTTTGCTCCTCCAGCAGTTCTCTGTCACCTTTCCTTCTCTCCTCCCTTGTCCACCTTTTCATTGTTTTTGCCCACCTCTCCTCCAGTTGAACTCTGTCACTAGCTCCTTTCAGCCCCTTCTCATTCCAGTGTTTTCGGGTCCCATCTCATGCTTGTAATAAAGGGGCTGCCAAAATGCGGACACTCCTCAACCCTCTGCTTCACATGAGACTCTGCGGCTCTCCTGGGACAATAAACCACTCCAGAACAAACATGGAGTTGTCATACGCGGCCATCTATCTCAATTAAAGGCCACATAGCTTCTCTAACCTCTAGGAAAATCTAGCCCTGCTATTTAATTTTGGTGCGGGATTACTGTGTAAAGAAGGTTTGCATAACGTCTCATCTGACTAACTAGTGCTTTAGTTTAGCATTGTATGTGTTTTCATAGGCTTGTGTGTATGTCCTTTAATGCATGTGCATGCTTGTCTTTTTCTGTTCAGTTCCCGTGTCAGTGTGTGCTTACCTGGATTTCCGTTTGTCTAATTTATGTGGCCTTTGTCAACGAGGCAATCCGCTACTCTGTCCAACGTTTATGAAGACGAGACACTCAACCACGCAATGCCACTCACACACACAACGCCACTCACACACACAACGCCACTCACACACGCAATGCCACTCACCCACGCAACGCCACTCACCCACGCAACGCCACTCACCCACGCAACGCCACTCACCCACGCAACGCCACTCAGCCACGCAACGCCACTCAGCCACGCAACGCCACTCACACACGCAACGCCACTCACACACGCAACGCCACTCACACACGCAACGCCACTCACACACGCAACGCCACTCACCCACGCAATGCCACTCACCCACGCAACGCCACTCAGCCACGCAACGCCACTCACACACGCAACGCCACTCACACACGCAACGCCACTCACACACGCAACGCCACTCACACAGGCAACGCCACTCATCCACGCAACACCACTCACACATGCAACGCCACTCAACAACGCAACGCCACTCAACCACGCAACGCCACTCACACACGCAACGCCACTCACACATGCAACGCCACTCACACACGCAACGCCACTCAAACAACAGCGCCACTCAAACAACAGCGCCACTCACACACGCAATGCCACTCACACACGCAATGCCACTCACACACGCAACGCCACTCACACACGCAACCACTCACACAAACAACGCCACTCACACAAACAACGCCACTCATCCACGCAACGCCACTCATCCACGCAACGCCACTCATCCACGCAACGCCACTCATCCATTTGCAAAACGAAAAATGTTAAACTCTTCTATTGCGAGACCTATTGCATTTTCAATGCTTGTTGTAAATTGGAATTACTTCAACCCCTGCCCAGGTGATAGGAATCGCCATGCCTTGTAATATAGCATTAAACAGAGTGAACAGATAAGGGGCCCAAATAGTGGGCTGAGAGCGAAAGAGGTCACCAGGAATCTTGTCCAGCCCTGTGCTTTAGCTGGTGTTATCTTTCCTAGGGCATCGGTGACCTCTCTCAAAGAGATTAGGATGGTATTGTCAGATATTAAGCCAAGGTGCAATGTCCATCCAACCACATTCCCTTCCCCATCCTCAGCCTTTGCATAAAGGGATTCAAAGTGGGCCTTCTATACTCCTTCACCTATATTAGGTTCTATGGCCGATTTGCCAACCTGGGAACCAGTGTTTATAATGTTCCAGAAGGTCCTTAAGTCATGTGTGTTTAATGTGCTTCTAATGTCCTCCCATTTTTGGGATTGCCAACTTCTTTTAGCCTTAGCTGTAGCACTCGTGTATTTTACTCTTGCTTCTTTGGTCGCTGTCTCATCATTACTTTTAATGGCAGAAATAAGGTCCGATTTGGCTGCTCGACACTTTCATTAAACCATTGGTGCTTGGGTTTATTGGTCACCCTGGGCTTTTTAATTTGATAAAAGAAGACAGCCAAAGAAGCAACCTGTTCTTGGTGATTGTTAAAAATTCTCAAGATGGGATTGGGGGTACCCTTTATCTCTACTGCTTGGTATGCAACCAGGAGGTTTGGAATAATATGGTGGTAGAGCATGGCCAGTTTTTCTTGTGATTGAGAGATTTCACCCCAACGTACTCTCCTCCCTCCGTAAAACTGAATCAGGCATGGATCTGGTGCTGGCGACTTATCAGGCACATTTCTAGCACATGGCATGGCTATTTCTAAAATGCGAGCATTGTGGTTGCTATCATAGCGAGGACTGATTTTAAAGTCGATCACTCTATGCCATGATTTGGTGTCTATCATAATGTAATCAATAATTGAAGTATTCCCGGTCTGTTGAAAGTATGTTTCCCTGTCCTATCAGATGTAACGCGTCTGTTACATGCTCTCAGTGAGAAGTTTAATGTATCTGCAGCACTAACGGTGTCCAGGCCCTCGCTGGAAGTATATTGGGCTCTGGAATGGACCAGTAACAATCCTCCTCGTCAAATGTGCCCGTAATCAAACCATTCAGGGGCTCAAATTGGCAATTGAAGTCTCCGCAAATGATTTCCCCACAGTTTGGAGGAATGGTTGGGAGAAAGGTACTTAGATGGTCAAAAGTAGTGGACTCTTGGCCTCGGAGTACTGGTCGCGAATATACGTTTATTAGCATAATGCTTGTTTTTGTGTGGAAGGATATCATGTGAGGAGCTCTCTAGTTGTTTTGCCTCACAGCCCAGATGTACTCCTACTCAGTTACACAACCCCCCAGATGGCCTGCCCTTCCCCGCATGGGTGGCTGGAATGCTAAATGACGCATAACCCACTCTGTGTGTTTCATCCCTGGCCCATGTTTCTTGGAAACATGGGCCAGGGTCTCTGCCTGTCACTCGACAGGCAGAGATCCAATCAGATCAATGCCTGTGACCCTGCCTCCACATCATACATATCTTTGTAGGTAAGTCTGAAGTGCCATGTGCAGTCTTAAAGGTGGGCACGCTATTGAGATCTCAAGCCAGATGCCTGGCTTTGGCCCATCCAAGGTCCATTTGGACCCTGGAGCCCAAAACAAGCTGAATTTCCATGTACTGTCTTCCTACACCCATAAGAATTAACAAAAATGCAGTGATGTATGTTGTAAAATGGACGAGAGAAAGAGACAACCATTCAGTAGCTTAATTGCTTGCATAACGTAAAACCAGAAAAACTGTGGTCAATCCCGGCTTCCCTGCTCAAACTGTGTGATCCAAGGTAATATTATATTTCACAGAGTCTCCTTTTTATTCATTATTACAAATCAAAGTACATACCAAATGCGTGCTTCCAGGAACTGCAGTGTATATATGGGGTACACATGATAACTGACTTGCCCCTGATTTCAGTAGTGGCATTGATGTCAGGAAAGACAAGGGGAGGCATTCAATGACTATCAATCCAGTGGTAGAAACCCTGAAGACCCAACTGAGAGTACCGCGGTGCCGGCCCCCTCACCAGACACACACACACAGTAAACACCAAAATGCATCTGCCCATCACCACAGGTTCATGCTATTCAGAGCTAGGCGAAGGCGGGGACACTGAGGGGGGAGGGGGAGGGCGAGTTCAGGGATACAAAATTGAAGAAACTGGAGGAATATTGCCTGACGATACTGGGGGATGGGGAGAACAAGTTGAAAAGCAGACAGCAGATTGCCTCATACAAAGACTATGTGTAGTAGAAATTGTAACATGCACCAAGACTGCAAAAGACGCCGCCCGGCCTTCGGGATGTGGGCTGAATGGCTGTGTGTACCAATCAGGTGCAGGGATGAGTGGAGGAAAAATCTGTACTGAAAAGATCCCGAAATGATGAATATACTGTGCATTTTGTTCTGCAATAAAAAACGTTTACGCAAAAATCAATCCAGTGGTAGAATCTGATTTACTACTACTACGGTGAAACGCATCTGCATATTAAAGAATACACATTTTTTAAATGCAACTTTATCATATTTTAACATGATGTTTGTTACCTGACTTACATATCAAATATTTTCATCTTCCTGGTCCTGCACAGGCTTTTAGAGCCAAGCCTCGCCCTTATTGTGGTTTGGGTTTGATGTCTCCTCAGTATGTGGCAACAGTGCCTGAATGTCACTGTTTCTTCAGACAGCCACCCGACTGACACTGCCTGGGAGGACCCACTGTGTAATTTTTAGGGGGATGTTCCACTCCATACACCCCCGGGCAGTCATGGTAAAGTCATACCCATTGCCAAATGTCAGTGAATGCCACAACACCAGTCGCTCTGCCATAGAGCGTCCCCTTAAAGCTAAGCCCTTTACCGTTAGGCCTCTTTACGTTCTGTTAGCTTTTCGCGCACTACTCAAGGACGACAAGTTTCCTTGTACTGTGGTTTTGATACAAAATGGCTCCTTTTGGCTGCTATTCACATATCTGTAGATTGTGGGAGTCCTTAAATATCTTATTGTAATTCTTTTAATTTCTACACATTACTATGTTTGTACAAATCGTTCCTCCTTAAAAAAGAGTTACTTGCTTAGGTTGGTTTCCAAGCCTGATGGAATAAGTGCAAACGTAAATTGGCGGTGTTTTAACAAATTAAGACCAAACGGCAATTGCCAGAGATGTGAATGTTCGCAACTGGCTTCAAGTTGAAGCCAGCTGAAAGATTTACTTGTCTAGACAGAAACTGAAGCGATCTTAAACGTTAGCACTATGACTCATGAATAACTGACAAAGGACTTTGCAGACTGGCTGTCCCATGCTAATGCCCTGCTATTTTTCCTAGTCAATACAACGCTGAAAACTGTTCCTCAGGGTATCTAAGTAGAATGCGTGCTCTAGTGTTTCATAAAAACATCCACCTGTTCCTAGGCATGACACCAACTATAGGTAAATAATCAAAATAAGGAGTGAAAAGATAATTCTCTGAGAGCAAAATAGGTGGATGCGTCCTCCTCTAGTCAATATAAGAGAAAAAAAGAGATCCACCCTTGGATAGTTATATAACCGTGTTCTCCCAGACTTACTGTGTCTCCTACAATGGTGGAAAGCACACAGCTTTGTTTAAATAGCCCTCACACACCAAAAGGGCCCTTGGTGTCATGCTTCATCAAAGGGGTCTTCCCACACCGCTGCAGGACAGTGCGGGCTGCAACCTACGACTACGCGGGACCACTCATTTTGGAACAAAACTATGCGTAGTGTAGGAATGTGAGGGGAAGGGTCAGGAGTGAATATATGTTAAAAAAATACCTGGCTCTTTGGAAAGAAAACTTTAATATTCCGTTGAGCTTGTATTATTACAAGGGGGGAATGAATTGGAGATACAATGCTATAATGAGCTATTTTTCCTATGTCAACATGTTTCAAAGCCCTCCCCTGGCTCTTCATCAGGACCGAAGGATCCCTTCTACACTTAAATTTGTAATGCTAAGAAAAGTACAAGAAGTGTATATACATGGAGATGATACTACGTGGTGTACATGTCAAAATAAACATACACTGTATACAATACCTCAATAGGTATGCTACTTAATATATATATATATTTTTTAAAGGGATAATACCCCATGAGCCCCAGAGCGGGGTGGGAAGGAGTGTCTATAGTCAAACGAATGTTAAGATAACTGCCTCTCCTGAATACAACCTCCCCGCGTCTCTGTGGAACCAATTATAACAGGCTTCTCCAGCGAGTAGTCCTGAGCTTCTGGTGTCTCTCAAGATACCTGTAAGCAGCCCCCTGTGTGCAGCCCAGCTTACTAAATTAAAAGATTTTTCTTGTCTGAATTAATATATGCATATCAACATTTAACAATATGTACTTGAAATGAAAATATGTGCTTCTTGGGAACCGCTAAGCTGATGTTTGGAGAAAAAATGGTTTACGTTTCCAACATAGATCTAAAGCTGATATTTCGGGTATCAGACCGCTTTACAATAGTTCAAAGACTAATAGAATTAATAATGTCAAAGTCACTCACAATAAAGGATGAGGCAGCACCCCTGACAAGGGAGGGTACAAAACAAAGTCATTACCAATAGATCTAACAATAATATAGAGGAGAGCACTAGTCAGATTGTTTGTGTTTCTCACCATCCCAATAATGCTTATAATAACGATGTGTCTCATCTTTCCAATAATCGCAGTTCATTTACCAAGATTACAGTTTTTCAATAAACATTTATAAATGTAATACTGTATCTTTGTGACACCTTGAGCATGTTCGCGCTATATGAAACTTTCAAAATAAGACAAATAAGTGATAAATCAGTTGTGAGATGCATTACTAATATTATTACCTTGGCGCCAGGGACATTGCAGATATGACTGCTAGGCACTTCCCAAGTAAAGCCATTCCAAATTGACAACTCCTTTTTTACGTTACTCCTGACAACCCTGTCTGATGTATGGAGGTGATCACTGGTGCTAATCTTGCAAAGGGTGGCCACTAAAGTAATCTTGTCTGATGTGGCAACTATAATATAATGCAAAAATATTAATAATATAAGTAGCTCGGGCTGATTTTCATTGAACGTAAGTAGCTCTTACGAAAGAAAAGGTTGGAGACCCCTGAACTATGAAAAATAATAAGTGAATGACCTATAAATGTTATTGTATTTCTACAACATGTACGTTATCCAAAGGTTTGTCATTATATTGCCACTGTTTGCATAATTGCTTGTGAGCTCAGTATACAGATCAAAAAATATACTCCCTACTTACAAAATAGTTTTTCTATTTAATGGAAAGATTGATTCCAGAATTGTCTTTCTGCTTTATTTTCGTACTAACTACAGAACACATTAATTTAACACCCTTGATTGATCCATACCAATCAGAGTATTTGCAATCAATGCATGAATTCATAACTTTTTCTGAAGCTGAGAAACTAGTTTATTCATTACCAGGCATTTGTTCTTGTTCCCACAAGTCTGGAGTTATATTTCAAATTACAACCCTGAACATAATGTTAGGAACCTGTCAGTCAATCAGAATGCATGATTTACATACACTAACTATGGGTATAGGCCCGCTTATGAAATGGTCTGTAGGTCAGTTCTCTCTCCCTTTGGTTTGCTGGTGTACGCTGCTCCATTAGGGTCAGGCGTGTACTGCCTCTATATTAAAAAGCTTTTTATTAGTTTGAAGCAGTCCATGACACAATACCACACCAATTACACCAATAAAGCGATACATACATACTTATCCCTGTAATACTCAATTGCAGTAAGGGGTTATACCGCATTTATTCTCCCAGGGCGCTGTCTGTTCTTCGTAGACCAGGACTATAATGACACAACAGTGGGGGAGGGGCGGGAGATACATGGATTTCCCCTGTGAACATTCCATTTGCCCCACACCGTTTCCAATTTCCAGGGGCAACCTCTACTCTCATAGACCGGTTTCTCTGCCACCGAACACCAATCCATGTCCCTTTGCCAGTCCAGGACAGTTGGTGCAGTCTCCCCCCCCCTCCCAAGAGGAGCTGTTTTACACTTGGCAATCATCAAGGCGAATGTTACCCAGGTCTGATCAGCCGCCCTAGGTCAGTGGTCTTCCACATGTTGAGTAGATACCTTTTGACCAAGAGTGATAGGCTCTCGCCACAAATCCCTGTCATGCCCAACACCAACAAGCTCCAATAAGGTTGAATTGTCGGGCAGTCCCAGATAACATGCTAAAAGTCCCCTCATTAACCACAGTGTCTGCGACAGAATGAATCCGTCCTTTACCTTCAGAGACTCCGAATGATGCGGTACGTCTCCTACTTGTTCTGAATTAAGGTAATTGTCATCCCTGGCCAATTTCTTATGGATGTTTGGCGACTGTTTGCCAATACTTAATAGTGCTGCTTACCTTGCAGAATTGAGCGTCCCTCGGGACCAATGGCAGCATATGATTAGAAGGTTTCACGCCGCTCCATTTCAGCGGTACCTCTGGGTGATTTCTCCCCACTCTGAAGTCATTTCAGGATATTTTGACAGAGTAGAGTCTGGAATTTAATTTCATCACATCACGACCGTGTTCAGGTGAGCAATTTTCACTTTTTCACTTTTGCTTAGTCATTCGTGACATATGATTCTGACCCCATGGGAGACTAATGCTGGCACATTCTTTTAACAGACTACCCACCGCTATTGGGGGCAGTGTACTTGACACCTTCGAATATTGGTCAGTACTGACGACAGCTAGTCACTCGTTCCAATGTTTTCCATTAACTTAGGCCACCCCATTGATTGTATGGTTATTTTCCAGGTTCCCTTTCCTTTGTCCTGAGGAAGACCCGCAGCAGAGGAGTTTACTCACCCTTTTGCGTTAGGGTCGTAACGTCGAGATTTCCCCAGTGGGCCTACACCCAACATCTACTCCCCTCCTACCCCAACCACAGATGAAGTTTCACTGTGCCTCCAATTGAGAAGCATTTACCAAAAATTAATATTGCGATTGAGCTTAGGGGTAGGCCCAGTACGGTAGGGCAACCGGCCTTGTCAGGAATTAAAGCCGGATCCCTTCTGCTTTAATGTTTTAAACTGTTTTTTTAAATGCCTTTTGATGATCTTCATCTTCCTTCTCTATCCCACACAGGAGCACCTACTTTCACTTCTTTCTCCTTCCTTGGAAATAACTGCGCTAATATCACATGATGCATACTATGCCATTGTGTATGTTTTTCATTTTATGAATATGATTCATCAGGAAATAAATTGATGTTTACAATTTAATTGACTTTGGTTGGCCTCTTGTCTATGAGATTTTCCCTGTTGAATGTGCTTTTACATTATATATTTTCAGTTGTATGCATTGATTGCATACTACACTGTCCTACAGTTATCAACCCCTTGCATGCGCGGCGATTTTTCGCGCTGTGCGGCCGTTTTAAAGAGTGGGCGGGATCATGACGACCCCCAGCCGTCATCAGTACACGCCCACCGTGATGCATGACTGACGGGGGCCGTCATCAGCAGGGGTTAATTAGAGTGTAATTAGGAGTGTCTTGACCAATTGTTTTCTTTACTCATATGATGGAGCACAGCACAGAGATATGGCCACTCAGCGGTGTCAAAGGCCATACGTGCTTTGAGGGACAAAACCACTGCATCTTCCTGGATTCTATGCTTGTGTCCCAAAACTCCTTAGAGACGTTGCCGGTTAAGAGCGGTGTTGCATGAACCCGGATTGATCTGGGTGAACCAATTTTGAAACGAGGGGAATGAGTTGAAGCGCCAAAAGTTTGGCGACAATCTTAGCCTCGGCATTCAGTAATGAGATAGGCCGTTTGGAGGCACATTGCTCCATAGCTCTTCCCTCTTTGTGTATAAAAACTATCGAGGCTAGCCTGTGATCTCTGGGAAGCATGCCAGCCCGCCTGCTCTCTTTGAACATCTTCAATAGATGTGATGCTGTGGAAGGTGCTGTGAGTTTATATAATTGTGCTGGCAGACCATTAGGTCCCGTTGCCTTGCCCGAGTTTATTGCTCTAATCGCTTGTTTCACTTCATCCTCTGTAAGTTCCCTATCTACGAGCAGCACGTTTTCAGGTGTAAGAGACGGGAGAGGAAGATCAATGGAGTCATGTTCAGTGGCCGTAACCTCCAAGGAGTAGGTACGTGAGTAATAGGTTGTGAATGTGTCAGTAATAACTTGCGGGTCAAGGAGATACTCCCCGTTGTCTGAGCATATGGTCTCAACCCAATGATTAGCTCTCTCCCTTCGCTTATCTAGCAAGGCAAGCAGTTTTCCTGCTTTGTCCCCCATCTCATACACCTGGTGTTGCGCAGCCCTATTTTCGGCTCTAGCCGACTCCATCACCAGATCTTTGTATGCCTGTTGTTTGAGGTTTAAAGTGTGTTGTGCGTTGTCGCTTCCGTCTTTCAACAGTTGAGCCTCCAAGTCTAAAATGTCTTGCTCCAACGCTTCAACTGCTGTCTTCTTGTCTTGCCTGTGTCCCACTATTAAAGAGACGGCTTGCCCCCTGGCCACCATCTTATAGGCCTCTCATGGTTTCACGGCCAAAGTAACAGAGTGCTAATTTTCTCTAAAGTACTGGTCTGTGGATTTAACAAGCCCATTCCTGGTTCTAGGGACTTTAATATACCAGGGGTTATGGTGACTGTCTTATTGGTGCACAGAATGCCCACCCTGTATCGTGCCCATATTGGGAAATGATCAGAAATGTGTCCCGCCAAGTACTACACATATCTAAAATGTGAAAGGTGTGTAGCCAACAATACAAGGAATTCAATTTGCGAAAGACTCCTGTGTGCCCCGGAGTGAAATGTATATTGCCATGTGTTGGGATTAAGCGCTCTCTAAATGTCAACCAGGCCCAAAATGGAAAGAAATTCTGTCTGTTGGGTCTGCAAGGGGAGGGGATGGTCTCTAGTGTCACACAATGCAATATTAAAATCTCCTCCCAACAAGAGCCTCCTAACCAGAAACCCAAGCATAACTGCACCCAAGTCAGGGAAGGTTGCGCCATGTAGAGTCGGTCAGACATATAATGATATAATATTGATTGTTTCTCCCTCTCATGTACCCGAATAGACCTCGCACCTGCGTAGGTTGAATGACCATACCCTGTCAATAGTGAGGGGAAACTGTTTCTGGAGGCGTATCCCCGTACCCCTGGAATTAGAGATGTAGCCTACATGTACCACCATTTTGTATACCCAGCGGTCTAGGGCTCTGCAGGTGTTTACCATGAGGTGGGTTTCCTGCAATAGGATAATGTCGGTGGAGTGCCTTTTGATATACTGGAGCACTATTCCATGTTTGACCTTCTCCGCCAGACTGTTTACATTCCATGACATTAATATGATTTCAGGGATGGACTTTCCTGCCATTGTAGTCATACGGAAGCATACACTGTTACCCAGGCTTTGCGCCGCCTGAATTCTTAGGTGTGGCAGGCCAAAGTCGCCCGATCATCACTGGCCATGTTAAGTGGATTAGAGTGGTGTGTGCCAACTCTCTGCCTTGTGTCATAGTTCATAATATGAAAAAACAGATTAAACACAGTAAAGTACCCTGAACCCTCTTTTGCCCACCCCCTTTAAACAAATAAACTCCCCACCCCGCATCCCTCCCTGAGGGACCCAGAACTGCCCGCCCCCCAAACTCAGCAGAGCGCCTGTCGTCCCAACCCAACATAGTGAAATCATGAGACCGTGTACCATCCTCTTACTTTGCCCCCCTCCCCATTAGACTAGTTAGGATAATGATGTGGTTTCAACAGATGAACAAGCTTCATATCTCCAAGGCAATAACTATTACTAAGCAAAAGAAGTCCATGACAATATGAACAAAGTATGGATCCCACCCCCCCCCCCCCCCGCTCAGGGTTTCATCCCTCACGCCATTCCCAGACTTCCTCTGGTGTTGTGAAAACCTAGCCAGGAAAAGCATTGAGTATTCACTCCTTTTTCCCCTCAGTGCCTTCTTGACTTATAGAAAGCTATGTCTCTGTACCTTCAGGGTAAAGTAAAGAAAAATGGTAATGTTCATATTATCATAAATCACTGGCGAAGCAGTGCGTGATGTCTGGAGCACCACATCCCGGAAGTTAAAGAGAGTTAGAGATACTCCGGACTGGAGGTGTTTGAAGATACGATCCTGTATAAATAGGTCTGCGGCTGGTTCTTCTGCCCGTTCAGGGACCCCCAAAATGGGGACGTTATTGCACCTAGATCTGCCCTCCAAGTCCTCAAGTCTCGCTTCTAGATTTTTATTAGGTGCCTGCAGCTCACCTTCATGGACCTTAAGGGCCTTAGTGTCCTGGAGAAAAGTAGCCACCGAGTTCGTCATCTCTTTGACTCGTGCCCTCATGATGCGAAGGTCTGCCCGTATCAGTGAGACCTCTGTCGTGACAGTCTATGCGCTCTTCCAGTGCATGCCATAATATCATGGAGGTATAGGGTGTCTCTGCCAGACACCTGGGGGTCGTGGAGGACGCGTGCTTCCATGAGCCTTCCAGGGTGTCCGGCCCCTTGGGAAGCGCAAATTTGTCTAACTTGGTCTGATGGGTTCCTTTCATGTTGTTCCGCCCGTCATTCTACTGAGGTAAATTGAATGGGACACCGGGATACTCGCTGCCGCCTGCCAGCTGGCGTGCCAGGCACCCCCGCGGCCTGTCAGGTTTCTCCCCACGTATAGCCTCTGTTGTTTGCCACAAGGCATCAGTTTGTTCTTCTCTGTACACCATTGCCGCCCAGGTCCGACTACTCATCAACGCGGAGGGTGTTTGGGGCAGGAGGAACACACACACCACTAGTCTCCCGCACTCCTGTCTCTGTTCAGATCTCTCCTCCCACTCAGCTGCCGAATCAATGCTTGCAGGCGCCACTCCAGAGGGGCTGCGCGGCCTTCAGTGATACTAGTAGGCAGGACGGAGAGAAGGGCCAATGTTTCTTGCACCCTCCCCGAGGTGAGGGCACACAGCAGGAGCAGCAGACAACGTGATCTGTGCCACGAACTGGACCTCTCAAAACCCCTCGGACACGGAAACTAATCAGCCACAGTCCAACTCCGTTGCTCCGTAGCAGAGGCCGGGGTCTGCCTCACTTCACAGCCTTTACTCCTATCTTTATTTATTTATTTATTTATTTATTTATTTATTTATTTATTTTGAGAGTTTTATATAGCGCGAACAAGATCTTTGCAGATAACAGAGCGCTTTACACAGGCAGGTGGAAGGGTAAGGGAACAAGGGGGCATAATAGGGAGGTAGATCATCAAGTTCATGTACATAGCAAAAAAAAGAAAAATTATGTAAAGTACACGTATGAGGTAGCACGGCCTAGTTGGAGCGTAGGCCATCAAAACGTTGTGACTAATACCGAAATCGATAAAAAACTGATCTGAGGGAGCAAGGATCCAAGCACTTTAGACTAATATAAGTTCAGACACACGTACATAGGAATATATAGGCTATATCATAACAGAATACAGATAATACTGTTCGCAATGTAAATCAAACGAATTGTTCAAGTGTATTTAGCCATAAGGATACTTTTGACTTCTTTCTTAAAAAGAAGGGAGGAAGAGATGAGCCTCGTTTCAGGAGGAAGTGCGTTCCAGATCCTGGGCGCCATTCCAGAGAAGGAGCGTTTGTAAGTTTTTTTTTTTTTTTTAAAAACCTTTATTCGAGTAAGCAAGAAGGTACAAGGATGGGCCTACAACCACACGAATCAATCCAGTGGTAGAATCTGATTTACTACTACTACGGTGAAACGCATCTGCATATTAAAGAATACACATTTTTTAAATGCAACTTTATCATATTTTAACATGATGTTTGTTACCTGACTTACATATCAAATATTTTCATCTTCCTGGTCCTGCACAGGCTTTTAGAGCCAAGCCTCGCCATTATTGTGGTTTGGGTTTGATGTCTCCTCAGTATGTGGCAACAGTGCCTGAATGTCACTGTTTCTTCAGACAGCCACCCGACTGACACTGCCTGGGAGGACCCACTGTGTAATTTTTAGGGGGATGTTCCACTCCATACACCCCCGGGCAGTCATGGTAAAGTCATACCCATTGCCAAATGTCAGTGAATGCCACAACACCAGTCGCTCTGCCATAGAGCGTCCCCTTAAAGCTAAGCCCTTTACCGTTAGGCCTCTTTACGTTCTGTTAGCTTTTCGCGCACTACTCAAGGACGACAAGTTTCCTTGTACTGTGGTTTTGATACAAAATGGCTCCTTTTGGCTGCTATTCACATATCTGTAGATTGTGGAAGTCCTTAAATATCTTATTGTAATTCTTTTAATTTCTACACATTACTATGTTTGTACAAATCGTTCCTCCTTAAAAAAGAGTTACTTGCTTAGGTTGGTTTCCAAGCCTGATGGAATAAGTGCAAACGTAAATTGGCGGTGTTTTAACAAATTAAGACCAAACGGCAATTGCCAGAGATGTGAATGTTCGCAACTGGCTTCAAGTTGAAGCCAGCTGAAAGATTTACTTGTCTAGACAGAAACTGAAGCGATCTTAAACGTTAGCACTATGACTCATGAATAACTGACAAAGGACTTTGCAGACTGGCTGTCCCATGCTAATGCCCTGCTATTTTTCCTAGTCAATACAACGCTGCAAACTGTTCCTCAGGGTATCTAAGTAGAATGCGTGCTCTAGTGTTTCATAAAAACATCCACCTGTTCCTAGGCATGACACCAACTATAGGTAAATAATCAAAATAAGGAGTGAAAAGATAATTCTCTGAGAGCAAAATAGGTGGATGCGTCCTCCTTTAGTCAATATAAGAGAAAAAAAGAGATCCACCCTTGGATAGTTATATAACCGTGTTCTCCCAGACTTACTGTGTCTCCTACAATGGTGGAAAGCACACAGCTTTGTTTAAATAGCCCTCACACACCAAAAGGGCCCTTGGTGTCATGCTTCATCAAAGGGGTCTTCCCACACCGCTGCAGGACAGTGCGGGCTGCAACCTACGACTACGCGGGACCACTCATTTTGGAACAAAACTATGCGTAGTGTAGGAATGTGAGGGGAAGGGTCAGGAGTGAATATATGTTAAAAAAATACCTGGCTCTTTGGAAAGAAAACTTTAATATTCCGTTGAGCTTGTATTATTACAAGGGGGGAATGAATTGGAGATACAATGCTATAATGAGCTATTTTTCCTATGTCAACATGTTTCAAAGCCCTCCCCTGGCTCTTCATCAGGACCGAAGGATCCCTTCTACACTTAAATTTGTAATGCTAAGAAAAGTACAAGAAGTGTATATACATGGAGATGATACTACGTGGTGTACATGTCAAAATACACATACACTGTATACAATACCTCAATAGGTATGCTACTTAATATATATATATATTTTTTAAAGGGATAATACCCCATGAGCCCCAGAGCGGGGTGGGAAGGAGTGTCTATAGTCAAACGAATGTTAAGATAACTGCCTCTCCTGAATACAACCTCCCCGCGTCTCTGTGGAACCAATTATAACAGGCTTCTCCAGCGAGTAGTCCTGAGCTTCTGGTGTCTCTCAAGATACCTGTAAGCAGCCCCCTGTGTGCAGCCCAGCTTACTAAATTAAAAGATTTTTCTTGTCTGAATTAATATATGCATATCAACATTTAACAATATGTACTTGAAATGAAAATATGTGCTTCTTGGGAACCGCTAAGCTGATGTTTGGAGAAAAAATGGTTTACGTTTCCAACATAGATCTAAAGCTGATATTTCGGGTATCAGACCGCTTTACAATAGTTCAAAGACTAATAGAATTAATAATGTCAAAGTCACTCACAATAAAGGATGAGGCAGCACCCCTGACAAGGGAGGGTACAAAACAAAGTCATTACCAATAGATCTAACAATAATATAGAGGAGAGCACTAGTCAGATTGTTTGTGTTTCTCACCATCCCAATAATGCTTATAATAACGATGTGTCTCATCTTTCCAATAATCGCAGTTCATTTACCAAGATTACAGTTTTTCAATAAACATTTATAAATGTAATACTGTATCTTTGTGACACCTTGAGCATGTTCGCGCTATATGAAACTTTCAAAATAAGACAAATAAGTGATAAATCAGTTGTGAGATGCATTACTAATATTATTACCTTGGCGCCAGGGACATTGCAGATATGACTGCTAAGGCACTTCCCAAGTAAAGCCATTCCAAATTGACAACTCCTTTTTTACGTTACTCCTGACAACCCTGTCTGATGTATGGAGGTGATCACTGGTGCTAATCTTGCAAAGGGTGGCCACTAAAGTAATCTTGTCTGATGTGGCAACTATAATATAATGCAAAAATATTAATAATATAAGTAGCTCGGGCTGATTTTCATTGAACGTAAGTAGCTCTTACGAAAGAAAAGGTTGGAGACCCCTGAACTATGAAAAATAATAAGTGAATGACCTATAAATGTTATTGTATTTCTACAACATGTACGTTATCCAAAGGTTTGTCATTATATTGCCACTGTTTGCATAATTGCTTGTGAGCTCAGTATACAGATCAAAAAATATACTCCCTACTTACAAAATAGTTTTGCTATTTAATGGAAAGATTGATTCCAGAATTGTCTTTCTGCTTTATTTTCGTACTAACTACAGAACACATTAATTTAACACCCTTGATTGATCCATACCAATCAGAGTATTTGCAATCAATGCATGAATTCATAACTTTTTCTGAAGCTGAGAAACTAGTTTATTCATTACCAGGCATTTGTTCTTGTTCCCACAAGTCTGGAGTTATATTTCAAATTACAACCCTGAACATAATGTTAGGAACCTGTCAGTCAATCAGAATGCATGATTTACATACACTAACTATGGGTATAGGCCCGCTTATGAAATGGTCTGTAGGTCAGTTCTCTCTCCCTTTGGTTTGCTGGTGTACGCTGCTCCATTAGGGTCAGGCGTGTACTGCCTCTATATTAAAAAGCTTTTTATTAGTTTGAAGCAGTCCATGACACAATACCACACCAATTACACCAATAAAGCGATACATACATACTTATCCCTGTAATACTCAATTGCAGTAAGGGTTATACCGCATTTATTCTCCCAGGGCGCTGTCTGTTCTTCGTAGACCAGGACTATAATGACACAACAGTGGGGGAGGGGCGGGAGATACATGGATTTCCCCTGTGAACATTCCATTTGCCCCACACCGTTTCCAATTTCCAGGGGCAACCTCTACTCTCATAGACCGGTTTCTCTGCCACCGAACACCAATCCATGTCCCTTTGCCAGTCCAGGACAGTTGGTGCAGTCTCCCCCCCCCCCCTCCCAAGAGGAGCTGTTTTACACTTGGCAATCATCAAGGCGAATGTTACCCAGGTCTGATCAGCCGCCCTAGGTCAGTGGTCTTCCACATGTTGAGTAGATACCTTTGGACCAAGAGTGATAGGCTCTCGCCACAAATCCCTGTCATGCCCAACACCAACAAGCTCCAATAAGGTTGAATTGTCGGGCAGTCCCAGATAACATGCTAAAAGTCCCCTCATTAACCACAGTGTCTGCGACAGAATGAATCCGTCCTTTACCTTCAGAGACTCCGAATGATGCGGTACGTCTCCTACTTGTTCTGAATTAAGGTAATTGTCATCCCTGGCCAATTTCTTATGGATGTTTGGCGACTGTTTGCCAATACTTAATAGTGCTGCTTACCTTGCAGAATTGAGCGTCCCTCGGGACCAATGGCAGCATATGATTAGAAGGTTTCACGCCGCTCCATTTCAGCGGTACCTCTGGGTGATTTCTCCCCACTCTGAAGTCATTTCAGGATATTTTGACAGAGTAGAGTCTGGAATTTAATTTCATCACATCACGACCGTGTTCAGGTGAGCAATTTTCACTTTTTCACTTTTGCTTAGTCATTCGTGACATATGATTCTGACCCCATGGGAGACTAATGCTGGCACATTCTTTTAACAGACTACCCACCGCTATTGGGGGCAGTGTACTTGACACCTTCGAATATTGGTCAGTACTGACGACAGCTAGTCACTCGTTCCAATGTTTTCCATTAACTTAGGCCACCCCATTGATTGTATGGTTATTTTCCAGGTTCCCTTTCCTTTGTCCTGAGGAAGACCCGCAGCAGAGGAGTTTACTCACCCTTTTGCGTTAGGGTCGTAACGTCGAGATTTCCCCAGTGGGCCTACACCCAACATCTACTCCCCTCCTACCCCAACCACAGATGAAGTTTCACTGTGCCTCCAATTGAGAAGCATTTACCAAAAATTAATATTGCGATTGAGCTTAGGGGTAGGCCCAGTACGGTAGGGCAACCGGCCTTGTCAGGAATTAAAGCCGGATCCCTTCTGCTTTAGTGTTTTAAACTGTTTTTTTAAATGCCTTTTGATGATCTTCATCTTCCTTCTCTATCCCACACAGGAGCACCTACTTTCACTTCTTTCTCCTTCCTTGGAAATAACTGCGCTAATATCACATGATGCATACTATGCCATTGTGTATGTTTTTCATTTTATGAATATGATTCATCAGGAAATAAATTGATGTTTACAATTTAATTGACTTTGGTTGGCCTCTTGTCTATGAGATTTTCCCTGTTGAATGTGCTTTTACATTATATATTTTCAGTTGTATGCATTGATTGCATACTACACTGTCCTACAGTTATCAACCCCTTGCATGCGCGGCGATTTTTCGCGCTGTGCGGCCGTTTTAAAGAGTGGGCGGGATCATGACGACCCCCAGCCGTCATCAGTACACGCCCACCGTGATGCATGACTGACGGGGGCCGTCATCAGCAGGGGTTAATTAGAGTGTAATTAGGAGTGTCTTGACCAATTGTTTTCTTTACTCATATGATGGAGCACAGCACAGAGATATGGCCACTCAGCGGTGTCAAAGGCCATACGTGCTTTGAGGGACAAAACCACTGCATCTTCCTGGATTCTATGCTTGTGTCCCAAAACTCCTTAGAGACGTTGCCGGTTAAGAGCGGTGTTGCATGAACCCGGATTGATCTGGGTGAACCAATTTTGAAACGAGGGGAATGAGTTGAAGCGCCAAAAGTTTGGCGACAATCTTAGCCTCGGCATTCAGTAATGAGATAGGCCGTTTGGAGGCACATTGCTCCATAGCTCTTCCCTCTTTGTGTATAAAAACTATCGAGGCTAGCCTGTGATCTCTGGGAAGCATGCCAGCCCGCCTGCTCTCTTTGAACATCTTCAATAGATGTGATGCTGTGGAAGGTGCTGTGAGTTTATATAATTGTGCTGGCAGACCATTAGGTCCCGTTGCCTTGCCCGAGTTTATTGCTCTAATCGCTTGTTTCACTTCATCCTCTGTAAGTTCCCTATCTACGAGCAGCACGTTTTCAGGTGTAAGAGACGGGAGAGGAAGATCAATGGAGTCATGTTCAGTGGCCGTAACCTCCAAGGAGTAGGTACGTGAGTAATAGGTTGTGAATGTGTCAGTAATAACTTGCGGGTCAAGGAGATACTCCCCGTTGTCTGAGCATATGGTCTCAACCCAATGATTAGCTCTCTCCCTTCGCTTATCTAGCAAGGCAAGCAGTTTTCCTGCTTTGTCCCCCATCTCATACACCTGGTGTTGCGCAGCCCTATTTTCGGCTCTAGCCGACTCCATCACCAGATCTTTGTATGCCTGTTGTTTGAGGTTTAAAGTGTGTTGTGCGTTGTCGCTTCCGTCTTTCAACAGTTGAGCCTCCAAGTCTAAAATGTCTTGCTCCAACGCTTCAACTGCTGTCTTCTTGTCTTGCCTGTGTCCCACTATTAAAGAGACGGCTTGCCCCCTGGCCACCATCTTATAGGCCTCTCATGGTTTCACGGCCAAAGTAACAGAGTGCTAATTTTCTCTAAAGTACTGGTCTGTGGATTTAACAAGCCCATTCCTGGTTCTAGGGACTTTAATATACCAGGGGTTATGGTGACTGTCTTATTGGTGCACAGAATGCCCACCCTGTATCGTGCCCATATTGGGAAATGATCAGAAATGTGTCCCGCCAAGTACTACACATATCTAAAATGTGAAAGGTGTGTAGCCAACAATACAAGGAATTCAATTTGCGAAAGACTCCTGTGTGCCCCGGAGTGAAATGTATATTGCCATGTGTTGGGATTAAGCGCTCTCTAAATGTCAACCAGGCCCAAAATGGAAAGAAATTCTGTCTGTTGGGTCTGCAAGGGGAGGGGATGGTCTCTAGTGTCACACAATGCAATATTAAAATCTCCTCCCAACAAGAGCCTCCTAACCAGAAACCCAAGCATAACTGCACCCAAGTCAGGGAAGGTTGCGCCATGTAGAGTCGGTCAGACATATAATGATATAATATTGATTGTTTCTCCCTCTCATGTACCCGAATAGACCTCGCACCTGCGTAGGTTGAATGACCATACCCTGTCAATAGTGAGGGGAAACTGTTTCTGGAGGCGTATCCCCGTACCCCTGGAATTAGAGATGTAGCCTACATGTACCACCATTTTGTATACCCAGCGGTCTAGGGCTCTGCAGGTGTTTACCATGAGGTGGGTTTCCTGCAATAGGATAATGTCGGTGGAGTGCCTTTTGATATACTGGAGCACTATTCCATGTTTGACCTTCTCCGCCAGACTGTTTACATTCCATGACATTAATATGATTTCAGGGATGGACTTTCCTGCCATTGTAGTCATACGGAAGCATACACTGTTACCCAGGCTTTGCGCCGCCTGAATTCTTAGGTGTGGCAGGCCAAAGTCGCCCGATCATCACTGGCCATGTTAAGTGGATTAGAGTGGTGTGTGCCAACTCTCTGCCTTGTGTCATAGTTCATAATATGAAAAAACAGATTAAACACAGTAAAGTACCCTGAACCCTCTTTTGCCCACCCCCTTTAAACAAATAAACTCCCCACCCCGCATCCCTCCCTGAGGGACCCAGAACTGCCCGCCCCCCAAACTCAGCAGAGCGCCTGTCGTCCCAACCCAACATAGTGAAATCATGAGACCGTGTACCATCCTCTTACTTTGCCCCCCTCCCCATTAGACTAGTTAGGATAATGATGTGGTTTCAACAGATGAACAAGCTTCATATCTCCAAGGCAATAACTATTACTAAGCAAAAGAAGTCCATGACAATATGAACAAAGTATGGATCCCACCCCCCCCCCCCCGCTCAGGGTTTCAAGACCTCTTTCTGAGGCTACAGAAGTGTTACTGCTTTCTCAGCTTCTTCAAAAAAAGGATATTGCCCTCATGTGTCTGGAGCACGTCTCAGTAGTTAAGTCTCCTGTTGATCCATGGATACAACCTCCACCAGTGAATGACTTCCTGTGGAGTGCCCACCAGACCTCGTCGATCTCCTCCTACGTCTCTCAAAGCACACCCTGGGGCTAGGGCTGCCAACTGTCCGCCATCCCTCACGCCATTCCCAGACTTCCTCTGGTGTTGTGAAAACCTAGCCAGGAAAAGCATTGAGTATTCACTCCTTTTTCCCCTCAGTGCCTTCTTGACTTATAGAAAGCTATGTCTCTGTACCTTCAGGGTAAAGTAAAGAAAAATGGTAATGTTCATATTATCATAAATCACTGGCGAAGCAGTGCGTGATGTCTGGAGCACCACATCCCGGAAGTTAAAGAGAGTTAGAGATACTCCGGACTGGAGGTGTTTGAAGATACGATCCTGTATAAATAGGTCTGCGGCTGGTTCTTCTGCCCGTTCAGGGACCCCCAAAATGGGGACGTTATTGCACCTAGATCTGCCCTCCAAGTCCTCAAGTCTCGCTTCTAGATTTTTATTAGGTGCCTGCAGCTCACCTTCATGGACCTTAAGGGCCTTAGTGTCCTGGAGAAAAGTAGCCACCGAGTTCGTCATCTCTTTGACTCGTGCCCTCATGATGCGAAGGTCTGCCCGTATCAGTGAGACCTCTGTCGTGACAGTCTATGCGCTCTTCCAGTGCATGCCATAATATCATGGAGGTATAGGGTGTCTCTGCCAGACACCTGGGGGTCGTGGAGGACGCGTGCTTCCATGAGCCTTCCAGGGTGTCCGGCCCCTTGGGAAGCGCAAATTTGTCTAACTTGGTCTGATGGGTTCCTTTCATGTTGTTCCGCCCGTCATTCTACTGAGGTAAATTGAATGGGACACCGGGATACTCGCTGCCGCCTGCCAGCTGGCGTGCCAGGCACCCCCGCGGCCTGTCAGGTTTCTCCCCACGTATAGCCTCTGTTGTTTGCCACAAGGCATCAGTTTGTTCTTCTCTGTACACCATTGCCGCCCAGGTCCGACTACTCATCAACGCGGAGGGTGTTTGGGGCAGGAGGAACACACACACCACTAGTCTCCCGCACTCCTGTCTCTGTTCAGATCTCTCCTCCCACTCAGCTGCCGAATCAATGCTTGCAGGCGCCACTCCAGAGGGGCTGCGCGGCCTTCAGTGATACTAGTAGGCAGGACGGAGAGAAGGGCCAATGTTTCTTGCACCCTCCCCGAGGTGAGGGCACACAGCAGGAGCAGCAGACAACGTGATCTGTGCCACGAACTGGACCTCTCAAAACCCCTCGGACACGGAAACTAATCAGCCACAGTCCAACTCCGTTGCTCCGTAGCAGAGGCCGGGGTCTGCCTCACTTCACAGCCTTTACTCCTATCTTTATTTATTTATTTATTTATTTATTTA
This sequence comes from Lissotriton helveticus, assembly GCF_964261635.1. Classification (NCBI taxonomy): domain Eukaryota; kingdom Metazoa; phylum Chordata; class Amphibia; order Caudata; family Salamandridae; genus Lissotriton; species Lissotriton helveticus. Next base: position 1,098,340,037 of record NC_136063.1, on the reverse strand, counting down.
TTTATTTATTTATTTTGAGAGTTTTATATAGCGCGAACAAGATCTTTGCAGATAACAGAGCGCTTTACACAGGCAGGTGGAAGGGTAAGGGAACAAGGGGGCATAATAGGGAGGTAGATCATCAAGTTCATGTACATAGCAAAAAAAAGAAAAATTATGTAAAGTACACGTATGAGGTAGCACGGCCTAGTTGGAGCGTAGGCCATCAAAACGTTGTGACTAATACCGAAATCGATAAAAAACTGATCTGAGGGAGCAAGGATCCAAGCACTTTAGACTAATATAAGTTCAGACACACGTACATAGGAATATATAGGCTATATCATAACAGAATACAGATAATACTGTTCGCAATGTAAATCAAACGAATTGTTCAAGTGTATTTAGCCATAAGGATACTTTTGACTTCTTTCTTAAAAAGAAGGGAGGAAGAGATGAGCCTCGTTTCAGGAGGAAGTGCGTTCCAGATCCTGGGCGCCATTCCAGAGAAGGAGCGTTTGTAAGTTTTTTTTTTTTTTTTTAAAACCTTTATTCGAGTAAGCAAGAAGGTACAAGGATGGGCCTACAACCACACGGGCCAGCCGCTAAAAAGGAGTAGACACATATCACATATGCCCGCAGAGGTAAACGTCAATCAACAATGCAATACTCCACAATATATACAGGACAAAAACAGGTTTTATATATATGAAAGAACAAACATACAAAAAGGCGAGAGTGTATCACTGAAGGTCAGCCCAAGGGACGCAAGGGGGGGACAGCAACAGAAGTGCAGTAGCAATATTCTAAGCACTAAGGAGTTCGGAGGGGGGGGGGGGGGGGGGAAGGGCGCAGAGATCAGGAAGAAGAAGGGGGGAGAGCCGGAGATACCAGCTCAGTCCCTATATGAAGATTCCGGGAACGCTAGCCTAAGGAGACAGGGTAATCTCGACAGTGTCCACAAGGGGAGGAGTACAAATGTCGCCACGGTATTCGTTCCATTGACCCCACACCTTCACCCATGCCCTGGGTCTGCCCCTGGCCACATAGACAGTTTTCTCACGGAACATGGACCAATCCATGTTATCCTCCCATTGCGAGAGGGCAGGGGGCCTGGAGGCCCCCCAGAGTTGCGCAATATCTCGCTTCGCAATCATATAGCCCAGGGTGGCCCATCTAGTCTGTGCCACCGAACAGTCCGTGGGCTCCCAAACATTCAAAAGACAGCGACGAGGTTCCGGACGTAAGGATATCCCTGTCACCACAGTCATCAGATCAAGCACAGCCACCCAATAAGCAGCCACCATCGGGCACTCCCAAAGAATATGCAGGAAAGTAGCACGCAAACCACATCCACGCTTACACAGTCCATCGGAGGAAAAGCCCATCACCATCAGTCGCGGTCCCGTCACGTACACCCGATGAAGGATCTTCAATTGGACCAGACGGAGTCGAGCCGGTATAGCCACCTCCTTCGGAGAGGAGAGGGCCGATTGCCAATCCTCATCATCAAGTTCCAACCCATCTCCCATCCACTGTTCCCGAAGTCGGGCCAATAAGTCAGTCCGATTGTTAATCAACTTTTTATAGATCAGGGAGATAGTGCTATCAGGAAGATATTCGTCAAGGATACGGTCCTCAAGTGGGGAAGAGTCAGGCGGAATCTCACCAGGAGCAAACACCGAAACCAAAGCGTGCCTGATCTGTAAATAACGAAAGAATTCCCGACCACTCAGGCCGTAGTCAGCCTGGAGGGCCTGAAACGGGCGCACAGAACCCTTAGAGTATACATCCCCCACTTTAGAGATCCCAATCAAGTCCCAGCGGTCAAAACCCTTGGAAGACCAAAGACCGCCCAGACGTTCTGAAGCATAAAGCGGCGTCGCCAACGTCAAGCGATCCTCCCAGCCCAGGCTCACATTCGCAGCACGCCACACCGTCAAAGCAGTCAAAGTAGGTCCCACAAGATGGCGCCCAGCGGAGCGAGAATAGAGCACTCTGTTAAAGTCACCTCCCGGAAGCTGAAGTTTATCCATCTCAAACGCCGGATTACGACCCGGCGAGAACATAGCATGATTAATAGCGGACAGATGGGAAGCCCAGTAGTATCTCTTAATATCGGGGAGCGCCATGCCCACATCGTACCACGGGATTGAAAGTTTCGCGAGAGCAATGCGCGGTCGCCCATCCCAAATAAGTTGCCTTTGAAGGCTCTCAATCTCCCGAAAATAGGTCTTAGGGATAGGATCATAATAATTCTGGAGAGCGTAGAGAAACCGCGGTAGTGACATCATCTTAAACAGGGCCGCCCGACCCAGTGGAGACAGGGGAAGTTTGCGCCAACGGGCAACGTCCAAACGGAGCCTAAGCAACGGGGGAAGGAGATTACGATCAAAACGAAGGGAGGGGTCCAAGGTAACAAAAACCCCCAAGTATTTGAAACCATCCCGGACCACCTGAAGAGGAAGTCTACTCGGCAACGGAGGCAAGACACCAGATAAAACGTATACACAGGACTTAGACCAGTTGATGACGAGGCCTGAGTTAGCGCCAAAGGACGCAAGAACGTCAAATAAAACAGATAAAGACTTGCGAGGAGAAGTAAGATACAAGAGGATGTCGTCCGCATAAAGCGAGACGCGGTCTTCGAAATCCGGGGCCCAACGAATACCTTTAAGGGACGGTTCCCAACGGAGCCAGGCCGCCAACGGTTCAAGAGCGAGCGCGAACAACAGAGGGGACAAGGGGCAACCCTGACGGGTGCCCCTGCCCAAGGAGAAGGGGGCCGACACTCTACCGTTCACTACAACTTGCGCCAGAGGTTCCGCGTACAACAGTCTAACCCAGCTAATAAACTCGCACCCGAATCCAAATTTCTCAAGTGTCGCCCATAAATAGGGCCACTCCACAGTGTCAAAGGCCATGGAGGCATCCAGGGACGCCAAAATGGCCGGTTCAGTCAAAAGCCCCGCCCTCGCCAGCGCGCCGTGGAGGCGACGTAAATTCAGAGCAGTGTTGCGATGCGGGATAAAGCCAGATTGATCCGGATGGACCAACTCCCCGAGAACCGAAAGGAGACGGGTCGCCAAAAGTTTAGCCAACACCTTAGGTTCAACATTTAACAGGGATATGGGCCTATACGAGGAACAGAGGTCACGCGGCTTACCCTCTTTGGGAATGACGACGATTGTCGCCAGACGCTGATCATAAGGAAGTATGTTCCGCTCACGAGATTCTAGAAACATGGCGCGGAGATACGGCGCCACCTTATCGGGGCGTAACTTATACAACTCAATAGGCAAACCGTTCGGGCCCAATGCTTTGCCCGAACGGAGCGATCGAACTGCATTGGCTATCTCGTCATTCGTAAAAGGGGAGTCCAAAGCAATACGGTCCAAGTCGGTGACACAGGGCAAAGTGATATCACGCAGAAGAAGGCGGGAATCGGCAACATCCCTCACAGACACGGGAGCATATACCACTCGGAAATATTCCGCAAAACGATCAACAATGGCGGTCGGATCAATCACATTATCACCACTCGCAGACTGAATCACGGGCACCACACGATTAACTCTTTCTTTCTTGTCCAACCACGCTAGGAGTTTGCCCGCCTTGTCACCCACATCGTACAATCTGCCCTGCTGCTCACGAAACAGCACCTTTGCAGCGTCAGTGACCAGAGATTTATATGCAAACTGTTTCAGACCCAGGGCATGGAGTTTCTCAGGCGTGACACCAGATTCCAACTCGTCCTCCAAAGCAGAGATCTCCCCCTCAAGGTCCACCACCTCCCTCCTCCCAGCCCTCTTAGCTTCAACAATCAAGGAAAGGGCCTGTCCACGAATCACAGTTTTAAAGGCTTCCCACAGGGACACAGCCGAAGAGACCGACCCCTCGTTTTCCAGGAAATATGCATCCATGGACTTGAGCAAGAGGGTACGAGTCTCAGGGGATGAAAGATACCAAGGGTTAATGGGAGCCACTCGGCCCGCCGCCTCTACCCCAACCTCGAAACGAAGCCAGAGCGGCGAGTGATCAGAAATACCCCTCGGCAAGTGTAAAACCTCACGAACCGCCGACGATTGGGCTGCGGGCATCAGGAAATAATCCAGCCGAGACAGACTGCCATGAGCCCCAGAATGGAAGGTGTATTGGAGCTGAGTAGGATGCAATAGTCGCCAGCAGTCCACAAGGCCAAAGGTATCTAAAAACCCACCCAACCACTGCTGAGCCTGCGGGGTATCTCTAGGGGGATGGCGATCGTGAAGGCCGGAAAGCACCGAATTAAAATCACCGGCCAGAAAGAGAGTACTATCAGGGAGATCTAACAAAACACGGCCCAAGTCAGTAAAAGTAGAGGCCTGCAAACCCGGGGGAACATAAACATTGAAGAGAGATAGGGTGCGGCCTTCATACCTACCCACCAGGACAGTATATCTCCCACGGTCATCATGAATCACCTCATCGATCGCCAGGGGGAGGGAGGTTCGAACAAGAATACCCACACCCCTAGATCCGGAGGTAAACCCCGAGTGCGCCACAAGGCGGTAGCCCCATCTATTCATTGCATAACAAACATTACCAATCAAATGGGTTTCTTGCATGAAAACAATGTCCGGTGACAAACGTCGTATACATTTCAAGACCACACTGCGCTTAATACGATCTCCCAGGCCATTAACGTTCCAGGAAAGAAATCTTAACCCTCTACCCCCCATCCCCGCCGCCCGAGCCAAGACCCCCCGTCCATGAGCTAGACATCAGAAACAGCAGCAAACACAGGAGCAACTCGCCTTGAAAACAACACACAGAAAAGAAAAAACTTCCCAACCCCCCTCCCCCAAACTGAAGAGAAACACCCCCCACCCTGCACCCCTGCAAAAAGCTAAAGAGCCACCCCAACCTGCAGTGTGCCTGTCGCCCAAGAACCCCTATTCTACACAAAGACCCCGGAGGAGGAAAGGTCTCCGTTCCACCCTCCCCCCGACCTCAGCAAGAACAAAAATAACAAACGAAAGACAGAATGATCACAATGTAGAGGGACGCCGGCCAACACTCCTGAGAATGTATTCAAAATAAGACATAAGAGCCGAACAGTTAGATCTCCGCACCACCTTCGGCACCACCAGGGTGAGCGGCGGAGTCAGTCTCAGGAGGACGGTCAGGCAATGAGTCCAGCCAGTCATTAACAGCATCTGGCCGATCAAAGAAAAGGGTACGCTCATTGTATTCGACCCGAAGTCTGGTGGGAAAGAGCATGGCGTAACGTAGGCCCCGATCCCGAAGACGTTTCTTGGCACCACGAAACTCCATACGTTGTCTCTGAACCTGTTGGGAAAAGTCCAGGTAAAAGTTCACCGTAGCATTCTCAAAGGCCACCGGGCCCTTCACCCGCGAGGCCTGCAGGATAGCGTCCCGGTCTCTATAATGAAAAAGCTTCGCTACAATGGGTCTCGGCGGGGCTCCCGGCTTGACTTTGCCCCCTGGAACACGATGTGCACGTTCCACCGTGAAAAATTTTGTGAGACCAGAAGGGGCCAGATGGTTCAAGACCAGATCCTCAACCAGGAGATCCACCGAGTGGGGTTCAGGGTTCTCCGGTACACCAACCAGGCGAACATTGCAGCGACGCGCCCTATTTTCAAAGTCCTCCAGGCGACGGGTCATGAAGTCGTTCCCCCGACGGAGATTTCCAATCTCTGTTTGAAGCTCCGAGACGTCATTCGTAAGGCTAGAAGATTTAATATCCAGTGATTGTACCCTCTCATTCGTCTTGCCGAGATCAGCACGAATCAGATTCACCTCAATAGCCACGGTGTCAAGTTTATGGGCCAAGGCCTCGTACTGTAGGCCGATGGATTCCCTCACACCCGAGATGGCGCCCATGATATCCTGTAGGGAGGGCTCCGCCGACTCTTCCAAAACTCGTTCGGACGCTATACTGGAACCAGGCAGGGCAGCTCCGGGGGACCCCTTAGAATGGGTATAACGGTCCATGACATTTGATTGAACTGGAGCTCCGCGCAGAGGTGTTTTCGTCTTGCGCGTCTCTCTGTCCCCTCTGCCCGCCATTTTGAAGATGCGTCACAGGACAAGCCACCAGGTTCGACGGGCCCGACACTCAAAGTACAGGATCAAAAGTACATGAAAAAGGGGGCACAACTCGGGTAGAGGTCGCCAAGCCAGCAAATAGGTCACATGAAAGCCCAACAGCCGATCTGCCTCCAAGTCTCAGTCGCAACACGACATCCACACCCGTGGCCCAAGTCGGAACGGAATCGAAACCGAAACTTAGGAAGGGGGGACCCACAAGGCCAGATCTCCTGCCGTTGTTGTTCAATTGCAGGACGGCTACAGAACCGCACCCCGTCCCGGGCGCACCTCAAGGGCGGAGCCCAAAAGTTCAGAGCAGCATATCTCAGGAATACGAGATCCAAATCGATTTCTGAAAAGTGCCAGGGTAATCAGCCAAACGTCCCCCACACGAATTCTTGCAAGAAATCAGGATTCAGCCAGGATAAAATGCCGGGAGCGGCGAGGGTCCGGAGAGCGCTGTGCTCAAGCGGCCATCTCGGATGCCCGCCAAGCTCCTCCCGTTTGTAAGTTTTTTCCTTCCGGAATCTTCGCGGTTTCAACAGAAGATTGTTTGTGCTCCTGGTAGCTCTGGACCCACTGGACATTGTCAACTTATGAGTGAGGTAGCTGGGTGATTTCAAGTGTATAGCCTTGTGCGTCATGCAGGCAATTTTCAGCTGTATTCTGGCTTCAAGAGGCAGCCAGTTCAAGGATTTGAAGTCAGGGGAGATATGTGAGTGCTTTTTTGATCCAGTGATGAGTCTTGCAGCCGCATTTAGTGATGCTCTGAGGGGTGCAGTTGTCGTTAGGGGGAGGCCACAGAGGGCCACGCTGCCGTAGTCTATGCGAGGGATGACTAGAGCTTGTACTGCTGTTTGGAAGTCTTTTGCTGGGAGGAAGGGTTTCAGTTTCCTCAAGGTATTTATTTGGAAGTTCGCCCCCTTAGTAGCCTTGCTGATATGCTGCTGCATGTTGAGGTTGGTGTCTAGTGTTATGCCCAGGGATTTTGCTGAGTCCACGATGGTCGGTTGGACATTGAGTGCTGTTAGGTGCTTAAGCCATGTTTGTGCTGAAGATATTTTCGTGGGAGGTGAGATGAGGAGGAACTCAGTCTTCATAGCATTGAGTTTGAGGTGGTTGTCAGCCAGCCAAGATTGGGTGCTTCTGATCGTTGAATTCAGACTCAGGATGTCTTTGGGGGATTGTAACTTGAGATATATTTGCGTGTCATCAGCGTACATGTGAAAGTGTACAGTGGATGCTTGTAACAGAGTGGTGAGAGGTTCCATAACAAGGTTAAACAGAGTAGGGGATAGGCAGGAACCTTGCGGGACACCTAACGATACCGGTACTGGACCGGACAACAGGTTTTTGCTCTTGAATTTTTGAGACCTGTTGTGTAGAAAGGAAGTGAACCAACGAAGCACAGACCCAGAGAAGCCCATTCTTGTCTTAAGGAGTTCGAGTAAGTTCTCATGTTTCACTGTGTCGAATGCTGAAGAGAGATCAAGAAGGATGAGGAGGCAGGTATCATTTTGATCTAAGATTTGGATGGCGTCGTCAATTATGTGGGTCATCGCGGTTTCAGTACTGTGCCCTGCTCGGAAGCCTGATTGGTGTGGGTTGAGGAGATCGAACTGTTCTATGTGCTTTGTCATTTGTAGTTGGACGCATTTTTCTAAAAGTTTGGCGAGCGTGGGAATGTTGGTAATCGGACGGTAGTTGTTTAGGTCCGTGGGGTCGGCAGTTGGTTTCTTCAATAAAGGTGAAACTTGTCCAACTTTGAGGGAGTCCGGGATGGTTCCTTGTTGTAGTGAGCTATTGATAATTTTAGTCCAGAGTGGGAGTAGCAAAGGGATGAAGTCTTTTACGGCGTTAGCAGGAAGAGGGTCAGTAAGGTGATTGGATGGTTTTAGGATGCTGAGTATTCTGTCAATTTCTTCTTCAGAGTAGGTGTCAAAAGATGCCCATGTCGCATTGTTTTTTAGTTTATTTGGTGTTGAGCAGTTGGGTATTGAGTAGAGGCTTGCGTCATTGAGGAGGTCGCTCCTTATATTGTCAGTTTTTTTGTTAAAGAAAGCTGAGAAATCTTCACAGGAAGGAGTAGTGCTCATGATGTCGACAGCTGGTAGTTGTTCCTTAGATTGAGATCGGATTAGCTCGAACAGTTTACTTGGACGGTTTTTCGCTTGGTCTAGCTGAATTCTGAAGAACTCTGACTTTGAGCGTTTTATTTTCCTGAAGTATGCATTTCTCTTTTTCCTCAGAGTTTTGAGATGCAATGTCGAGGGAACTGCTCTCCAGGTGCGCTCTGCCGTTCGCATAGCCCGTCTCTCTTCATTGAGACTCCCGTTGTACCAGGGGTTGGATATCTTAGTGGATACTCTTTTCAGTTGCATTGGAGCGGCCTCATTGATTATTGAGGCCATGGAGTTGAGATAGTAGTCGGTTAGGACCTGGACGTCTGTAGCGTCGGTGGGGGGGAGTAGAATATTGTAGCTGTTTGGGGGTAGAGAGTTTGGATTGAGTTTCCTCATGTCTCTTTTCCAGACTTTGGGCCTGGCGTATTGCATCGGGATGAGTTTTACTTTTTCCTTGATGAGGAATGTGATAATATGGTGGTCTGACCAGTCACAAGGTTGTATTGAGTCAAGTTGAGTGGTGCCTTCTTTGGAAATGACCAGGTCGAGGATAGAGCCTTTGTCATGTGTCGGGGAGTTGCAAATTTGAGTGAGGTCCGAAGCGGTAAGGAAACTTTTGAGGCTATTAACTACTGCGTCACCGCAGTCATTCCAATGGAGATTGTAGTCACCAAGGTAAATTTGTGTGTTTTGCCGACCTGCGTTGATTGATATTGTGTCCATGAGTTGTTGGGAGAAGACGATGTTGTCCCCTGGGGGGTGGTACATGATGTGTAGTGAACAAACAGGTTTGTTCTCACTGGTGACATCAAGGCAGAAGTATTCACAGGAGGTAAGAGAAGGAGCGGTGACTTTGTTAATAGAGAGGTTGCTCTTGTAAATGCAGGCGATTCCGCCACCTGTCTTGTTGTTGGGCCTGTCAAGTCTAGAGATGCAGTAGTTGGGGGGGACTAGGATATCCATGATAGGATTGGAGGCTTCAGTTAACCATGTTTCAGTTAGTATGGCCAGGTCGAGGTTCCTAGACAAGATGAGGTCAGCGACCTCCGTCGCGTGTTTTTGGGCCGATCTACAGTTGAGAAGTGTGCATTTGAGTCTGGGGGTGCACGGGGAGGTGGAGGGTACCGTAGCGAGAGGGACTTTAGTGAGGTTGTTGGGGACAGAGCCTCTGTTGCTATGCGTGGGGTGCCTGCTAGGGTTGGAGAGAATCGTAGAAATGGGCATGTGCGTGGCGGTTAGGCTGTTTTGCGTTGCCGGGACATATGTGCTGAGTAGGGTGAGTATGTCGCGGTCCGAAAGAGTCTTGATTGCGCGCTGGGGGCGGTTGGCGGTATTGCGAGAGGGGATAGAGGTCCAATGTAAGGGGCGGTTAGGGAGTGTCTTGATAGTGCGCTTAGGCCTGTTGGAGGTATTGCGAGAGGGGATAGAAGTCCCATGTAAGGGGTGCCTAGGATGTGGGGGGGAATTGTTCATTCGTTGACATGTGGTCGTGCGGGGGGGGTGCGGGAGGAGTAATTCTTTGAGCGAGTGGAGCTCTTCTTTCACTTGGAGGAGGGTGGTCATGATTATATCCAGCGTGAAGTTGGGAGTGGGGTTAGAGTTATTGGAAGGGTAATCAGCGACAGGAGGGGTGAGGCAGATGCGGGACGAGTGGAGACTGGTCGTTGCGGGGGGGCAAGTGTAGTGATGGGGAGTGAGAGTGGGGGGGGAGATGTTGAGGGGGGAGTGGGGACCAGGAGTGGGGGGGGGGGGCTAAGGGTGGGGAGTAAACTGTTGATGGAAGAGTGGAGGCTTGGAGTGGCGGGGGGGATATGTTAAGGGTGGGGTGTATGTCTGGCCTGGGTTGAGTGCCGAGCATACGGGGGCGCTGATGAGGTCGGAGTGAAGGCTAGGAGTGTCGGGAGTGCAGGGAGTGGGGGGGGAGATGTCGAGGGAGGGGTGTATGTCAGTATTTCTTTGAGTGGGGGTGGGGGGGAGATGTTGAGGGAGGGGTGTAGGTCTGGAGTGCGTTGAGTGCAGAGACTGGAGGGTGCGCCGTTGAGTGAGGAGTGAGGGCTAGGAGTGGCGGGAGTGCAGGGAGTGAGTAGGGAGATGTTGAGGGAGGGGTGTATGACAGGAGTTGTTTGAGTGCAAAGAGTAGGGTGGGGGGTGTTGAGGGAGGAGTGGGGGCCAGGAGGGGGGGCGCAGGGAGTGGGGGGAGAGAGGACACGGGTGGGGGGGAGCTAGGTGCGGCGCGGGTGTAAGGAGTGGCGGGGGTGGAAAGATTGGGGGGGTAATTGGGAAGGCATAGAGTCGCGTTGTGAGGGTCAGAGGCGGTCACCGCCTATTGCAGTGTTGGGATGCTATCGGACGGCGGTCTAAGGCATCCCCCCACGCCAGTCGACCCTGTGAATGTTTGGGTCGTGGCTAGAGGATGGGTAGCTAATAGGCTACGGAGCTGCTCTAGGAAATGGCCATCTTCTTCAGCGATTCGTACCCACCCCTTTGTACTGCTTCGTTTGAATGTTTGAATTTCCACTCTGGGGCGTTTTATTTTTCTTTATCCCTCAAGTGCAGTTGTGGACCCAGCACACCATGGGACCAAAAATAGCTTTTCTGTACCTGGGCAAAACTGTGGCGTTTTCTCCCAAGGTACACCAGCCACTCTTCATTTGCTACCATAGTGTGCTGGCTCCAACCCTTGATTAACTGAAGTGGAAAACAAGCTTCAATGCTGACATACTACAGACTAGTAATGTTTATTATGCAGACTATAATATTTACATTTTTTTCAGGCTTACAAAATATCTCTACACAGGCTTGTGTCAGATTTCTGACTCATCCCATGATCACACGTTTTCGTTACACAAGTAACCTTTTCTTTCTTCCTTTTCTTTTTTGCATCCTTTAATTTCAGTGTGCAGTGGAATGCAGATGAAGTGGATGTAGTGGTGGTACACCATGGCTGCACCCCAAAAATATAGTGTTAGTACACCCCTGGCATATGACGTCATTGCTGAGATTTAATGGCAGGATGGAAGCACTCACACCTCTGGTATGTGACTTTTAATCTGTGTTTTTATATCTTTTAAACAGCACTACAGACCAGAGCGGTGAAAGGTGCTTCGGAAGAAATAACTGAGACAGGCAGCAGTCTGGAGGACCTCTCTACAAATAAGGTAAGAAGGAAGAAAGTGTTCGAATAGGTGGGGGCAGAAAACAGATTGTTCAAGAAATGGCGAGTAACAGTAAGATCAGTAACTCCGGTATTTGTGGAAGACATTTTGGAATGAACTTAAAGTTACTTGGTCTGATACTAGAGTTCCGGATAGCCAAATTACAGATTCATTGCAAAAGCCAGTCATTCTATATTTGTTTTCTTATTAACTTTGGCACACTTCAAAAAACCTGCACAAAACTTTTAAACAAAAAGTACATCCAGTTTTGGTTGTTGGTGGCAAGTTTCCTGCAGATCCATCAAGCTGAGGCCAAGAAACAGGGGGACACTCAAGATCAATTTCCCATTTTATTTCCCATAGGCTTTATTGCTTTGCAGTACAGAAAAAATGACTGAATGGAACTATGGTAGAACTTTACTCAAGGAAGCGCCTTGGTTGGTTTTCTGTAAATCCATTCTGTATTTTTCGTGAAACTGACGTTTGAAAAGGTGCTGAGGTTGGACATGTAGGGAGATATCTAAAACGTTAATTAGTGGATCCTCAGGAGGGCGGATTCACAAAGGTAAACTTGAACATTTGTGTAAATGTACAATTTTTGGGGATTCACAACCTACTAGTTAATAGTACGTTTACGGCTGTGAAGATTCCGTAGTCGGGTGAAGCACTCCGCACATAAAAAGATAGGACCTTGTAGGTCTACCTTTGTGAATCAGGCCCTATATACCTAACCTCAGCATGATATACTCATCAGATAATGATGTATGTATGATCGTAGACCACTGCTACAGGTCTACTTGTTGGCTTGTACAAATATAGCTTACTGTTACTCAAAGATGTATGTGGTGAAGTTAAGGTATTTTAAAAAGCGCAGGCCTATTTTTATGTTCAGAGTTCTCCACCCCAACTGTGGCATCTCTGAAATCTTAAACTTACTGTTAACCCGCATGCTATAACTACGCAGATGACACACAAATACTTCTTACACTGGAAAGCCCCAAAGGCATTGGAATCTTAAAAATCTTTAGTTGGTTCCAAGCCCGTTGATCAGTGGATGACATGGAGCTATCTCAAACTAAATGCGTCCAGGACTGAAATACTCACATATGGCGAATGGAAGAATTGTGACCCTCTCTGTGCTTGGCCTGCCAATTTGGGACCACCTCCTAATGTGTCCAATGAAGTAAGAAACATTGGAATTGCCATGAACTCCAAGCAATCAATGAATGCCCAAGTGGTTAAGTTAGCAAGATCAAGTTTCATTACTATGAAAACTTTGCAACGCATTTGCTCCCACCTAAGATTTTAATAGAAGGTCCAAGCTACTATCTTGTAGTGCCTAAACTTGATTACGCCAATTACTTGTATCACGGAACATCTTTATCAACTATAGAAAAACTACAGTGAATTCAGAACTCGGCTGCCAGACCACTCCAACATGTAAAGCCTCAAGCCCAGAGCTCCCCTGCCGTGGTACATCTTTCCCTGTTCGAGCAGTCAAACTATGGAATTCACTACCCCCAAACATAAGATCTGCAGGTAAATATCTTATCTTCTGTAGACTACTCAAGAGTTGACTTTTTCCAGCATGACCGCCATACTCAAAACACAAATGTACAGTGCATGCCAGTGTGTATGTAAACATGTATAATTTGATCATATGTTTGTATTTAGATATTTGTATCTCCTGTACAAATATATGCACTACTTATGGTTTAAAATATATATTCTAATAGGTCTGCTTAACTAATATATATTAACATATATATATTACTGATCATTAGACTAATATATATATATATATATATATATATATATATATATATATATATATATATATATATATATATATATATATATATATAAAACACAAGGCTTGTCAGGGTACGGCATCAATTAATTTATTCAAAACACCCTCAACCTATGAGGTAAAAGAAGAGACGCGTTCCGGCCTATAAAAAAGCCTTTGTCAATCCTGATGGTGCCTTTAATTCACACTTATTATATAGTCACTCCCACTTGAGTGAATGGTAAACATGGAAGACATACTGTCAATAAGCTGACACAATGTAAAGCTAAAATATGTACTGCCAACGACATGCTCATAATGCTGGTAAAGCAGTTGTCAAATTGTAAAAATGCATAATGCAGACTGTAAACAGCTTATAGGAATTACCATCACAATAGCAAGCATGAATAAATGACATAGCAGACGTGTGTAATCAACGTTCAAGTGGGAAGAAATGTTAACATGTACATGCGCCATCAGTCTACTTAATCTCGTTATGCCTGAGCTCGTAAAATGAGATAATCTAAAAAACCATACTGTTCAAAGTCATTGGAATGTTCCACAGAGACTGTCTCTAACCCAAACTGAACGCCGCCACTGATCACAGCTTCGCTGCAGTGCGCCCTTTGACCTCCATGCTGCATGCCGTGATACTGTAAAGTTGAAACCACACAGATAAAGTTGTAAGTGTAGTTTATTGAAGGAACACAGGAGCAAGGTAGGGAACAACCTACACAGGACTTCTTCAACAGCAACTACTCTAGTTGCTAGGGAGGAGGAACTAGGATACAGTAGAATACAGAAACATTCTAAAAGAATTAAAGGGCAACATAACACATCTTCTCCTTTTATAAATGGAGAAAAGAAAAAGAAAACAAATAAAACAATTAGCAAACAAAATCTTCTAGCCACTTGGGTTTAGAGCAAATGCGTTTCCGGTTTACAAATACATCACTGCTACATGAAGGTTCATTAACAGATGTTGAATTGAAATCATGATTCGGTGAAAAAGAATCAAGGGTAGCAGGAACAATAGAGGCCGGAACAGACCCATCTAAATTGGAGGGAGGGTTTACAACATCTGCAATGGGAGGAACATAAATTACATCGGAGGAGGAAGGGTTAGAATTGGAGGAAAGATTTTCAGAAACACTAAAACCACCATGATCCTCACAAGGAGTAGAAATAGGAGTGGTAGTACATGACTCATCAGGAGAAATAACAGAGTCATTTGTTTGACAATTTTTTCCTCTGTAGATGGCAATTCTTTTAAGATTCCACACTTTACCATCGCTAAGAAGGACAGCATTGCGAAGAATCTTCTTGACCATAAGAGGTTCAGAAAACTGGGAATCCCCCTTACGAACTTTCCATGGTTTTTTCACCTTAACCCACATACCAACATTAACTTCTGCAGTGCTAGAGCAACATTTCTTATCAAAATTCCTCTTATACTCTAGGTGCTTATTAATAACATCAGTTCTGACTTTATTCATGCAAATGTCTAAACAAGATTTTTTGTGTAACCATTTGGGATTACATTTAGTTCTGGCAACACGACCTCTCATGATCTCAAAGGGAGACATTTTTAAAGCATTATGAATATTGGTCCTATAGGACCAGACAGCTTTGAAGGCTGAGGTTTCCCAATCCTCACCATTTTGTACAGCTATTTGTATTGCATTCTTCAAAACCCTGTTGAACCTCTCGCAAAGTCCATTACCGCTTGGGTTGTAAAGAGAGGTAGTCTTATGAACAACACCAACACGTTCAAAATAGGATTTAGTTAATTTGGACATGAACTGAACGCCATTATCACTAATGACTTGGTTGGGCAGGCCTTCTTCAATAAAAACTCTGTCAATAAAATTCAAAACAGAAGAAGAATCAACCTTGTCTACAATGGTGATGTTGGGCCATCTAGAAAATACATCAATCATAGAGATTATAAATTTATGATCGTCTCCAATTGGTCCCATAATGTCCATGGCAACAGTATGCCAAGGACCCTCTGGAACCAAAGGTTCACACATGTCGGGTTAGAGCGTGTTGAGAACTTTATCAGAATTGGCACAAGTGACGCATTCACGAACGATTCTTTCTGTAAGGACATCAATACCTGGCCACCAATACCATTGTTTAACATTTTGTTTGGTTTTTACAATACCACAATGATCTTTGTGACACAGGTCAATAATGCCTTTCCTTAAAGAAGAAGGGGGAATAGCTTTTTCACCTCTAAAAATAGTATCATCACAAACAGTTAGTTCATTTCTAACCTCCCAATAAGGCTTAAGATCGGACGACAAATCTTTCTTATCTGTCCAACCTTCCCGAATGAAGGAGATAATGGAAATTAAAATATTATCTTTGAGATAATCATCCTTCCACAACTTTTTATCTATACAAAAAGGACTACTATCAAGGATATAAGCAACGTGAAAGGAATCCCACTCATTCACTTCACATTCTTGTAGATCAGTAGGCATCCGGGAGAGGAAGTCAGCAATAACATTGCTTTTACCAGGTAGATATTCAATTTTAACAATAAAATCTTGTAGCCGCATGGACATTCTTGCAATTCTAGCAGTAGCATTGTAAAGGCCTTCAGTAGAAAGGAGTTTAGTGAGAGGCTTATGGTCTGATCGCACAATACACTCCTTTCCCCACACAAAACTGCGAAAGTGCTCAAGAGCCCATACTACAGCTAAAGTTTCCTTCTCAATAACTGAGAATTTACTCTCCGGGACTGAAAGTGCTCTTGACGCAAATGCTACAATGCGTTCTTTACCTGAGCTGTCAATTTGAGATAAAACACTTCCCAGGCCTTTGTTACTAGCATCAACTGTGACTACAGAATTTGAATCTAAATCAAAAGGGCATAACACAGGAGCATTAATGATGTCCAGTTTGATACTGTTGAACTCATCTTCACAAAAAGGAGACCATTCAAATTTAACTTTGCTTTTTAGAAGTTGTCTAATGTTGAATACTTTTGATGAGAAATTTTTAACAAATTTAGAATAAAATTCTACCATCCCTAGAAATGATCTTACATCATCTCTACTGGTGGGAGGAGGAGCATCTTTTATAGCATCAACCAATTTAGCCTTGGTTGAAACACCATCACAACACAGCACGTGTCCAAGATAAGTCACAGATTTGACCGCAAAATGGCATTTTGAGTATTCAATGGTTAAACCTTTATTCTCAAGAATGCCTAGAACTTCTTCTAGAATGGTATTATGCTCATCTTTATCTTTACCATAAATTAGAATATCATCCTGAAAGAATTTAACTTTAGGATGTTTCCCAAAAAGTTGGTGCATGATGCGCTGGAAAATGGCAGCGGCAGACGCTAAGCCAAATGGCATGCGTTTAAATTGGAAACACCCCATGGGAGTGATAAACGCAGTAAGTCGTCTACTCTCAGTGTCTAGGGAAATCTGATGGTATGCGGAGGATAAATCTATTGTGGAAAAATACATAGCACCATTAACTAGAGACAACATTTCATTAATTTTGGGTAAAGGGAATTTGTCTACGACAATATTCTCATTTAAGTGGCGGAGGTCCACGCAAAGACGGATTTTGCCATTGGCACGCCTTGCGATAACTACTGGAGAAATCCAATTAGAGGACTCTATTGGTTCAATAATGTCTTCTTTGACAAGTTTTTCTAATTCTTTTTCAACATCGCCCCGAACCAGAATAGGAATGTTTCTGGCTTTAAAATTTTTAGGGTTGGCATTATCTTTCAGGACGATGTGGTGGGAAAAACCTTGAAAATTTCCAATTTTACCACTAAAAACTTTTGGAAATTTTTTAAGCATAGCATCACCAATTTCAGTTCCCTCATTAATAACTAAAACAGGATCAGGACTGTTGGGATTCAAGACGATATCTAAATCCCACTGATCTCTCCATCCTAGGACAGAAGGTCCAACTTTAGCAACATACAATTTGCACAAAGATTCTCTACCTTTAAACTTGAATAATAAAGGTTTGTAACCAATTACATCGATCTTACCACCGGAAAATCCTTCAGCAGAGATGTCAGGAGAATAGAGATCATTTCCTAAATAACGAGCAAATTTAGAATTCCAAACATTTTCATTGATGATAGTATATGGGGAACCGGAGTCAGCATAAATATCAATAGGGACCCCACCAATAAGCATATTACAAATAGGCTTCTTAAGTACATTCCTTTTCCCTGAGTCATTAATATTAAAAATGTAAACTTTCTCAAGGGGTTTAGGAATGCAGATCTCATTCATAGAGCAAGGTGTAATACTCTTCACACAATCATTATCAACATAACAATGCATAACTTTGTTACTTAAATCTTCTTCATCGTCAGAAGATGAATCATAAACAATTTTAACTTTTTTACTTTTCAGTCTATTGCAAGCCCTGGAGTAATGTCCAATTAAACTGCAATTAGAACACTTTTCTTTCAATGCTGGACAAAGCTTGTAATTAGCTAAGTGCGAACTGCTCCCACAACGAAAGCATTTTAAATTATCACTCTTTTTAAATTCAGTAGGTTTGTTTTTATATTGAGGTCTTTGCTTATAGTTGGATTTTCCTTGAACTTTTGAAACAGTTTGATCGCTAGTAGTTTTAGAATCAGAAATAGCCTTTTCTTCATTTTTAATAGCTTTAGCGCTTCGACCAGAAAGTTCTGCCTTTCTGACAATGGCCAAAATATCTTTGAGGTCTGAATCTCCGTTTATCCAAAGTCTGTCCTGGATGGAAGGGTCAGAAGCATGCATAACTACTTTGTCTCTGATAAACTGTTCCTGAAGATGGTCGAATTTACAATCTTCAGCTATTTTTTTAAGTTCAGCAATATAAACGTCAATGTTTTCTCCAGGTCTTTGTTTCCTGTGAAAAAACTTGTAACGAGTAATACCTATACAAACTTTTGGCGAAAAATGACTGTCAAAGTCTTTTAGAATGATATCAAAAACATTAGAATCACCACTACCACCACTTTTAGGCATTTCTTCATAAACTTTAAGACCACCAGCACCTAATGAGTGTAAAAATAGTTTTTTCTTTCTTTCAGGTTTCATTTTACCATCCTCATCAATAGTGTCAATAAAGTTCATAAAATATGCTTTCCATTGAAGCCATTTCATACAAGGTTCCAAACCAGAAGGCCAAAAAGGTTGCGGTGATTGAATTGTGAAGTTTTGAGACGTCATTATGAATAAGAAGAGTGATAAATAAGAAATAAATAAATCTTACTTGAAGTTTTCAGATGGTAGGAGCAAGAGGACTGCTTGAAACAGAACGCCTTAAAAATAATGAATAGGAAAATAGTAAGTTGAGATAAAAATTATTTCTCAGAAATTGTAATAAAAATGAATAAATAACAATTCCGTTTGCTTAATGAGCGTGAAATGTAGAAAAACGCTCTTAAAATGCGTTAATAAAACGAAGCGCTGCTGTGGAGAAACGTTGCCATGGAGATGGTTTCTTTTCTCTGAAGCGTCAATGCGTGGTGCTCTTCAAGACGGAATAACGTCACAACGAATGTCAAAACGTGGAGCGCTCAGCTAGACGAGCAACGTAGTTTGACGAGGTAACGTCACAGGCAGCAAGCAGTAGAGAGAGAATGGAGGGCGAGCCAATTCAGAGCGCGCTGGAACAGAGAGTGTCGCGCTGAAGGTAACGGTCTTGCTAGACTTTTAAAAGACGCATGCACAACAGTCTTAAACCTCCAAACTGAGTAAAAGGCAAAAGGCACAAGCGGAAAGAATGTCAGCCGCTGGGGGTGTGCGGTATGAATATAAACCGCTATGGTGTGCAGAGTAAACAAAATAAAATTACTCACGAGTTTTCCTTTTCGAAGACGTTGCACACGGAGTGTTCACTGTTTACTCACGCAGTATTAGGGGTTTACTCACGAAGTATTCAGCGTTTACTTCACGAAGTATTCAGCGTTTACTCACGAGTATTCAGAGAGGTTTTCTTAAAGTTTTCTCTCGAAGTAGACAAGAAATAAAACGGAATTGTAGGAAATGAAAATAATTGTAGAGTTGGGTTCTTCAGATTCCTGGTGTTCCTTGAAGCCAAGTCGCCAAAATTGTAAAGTTGAAACCACACAGATAAAGTTGTAAGTGTAGTTTATTGAAGGAACACAGGAGCAAGGTAGGGAACAACCTACACAGGACTTCTTCAACAGCAACTACTCTAGTTGCTAGGGAGGAGAAACTAGGATACAGTAGAATACAGAAACATTCTAAAAGAATTAAAGGGCAACATAACAGATACTTCCTGCTATGCTAAAAAGCCATAATTCAATAGCAATTATCGGGGGCATAAATGAGAGATACTGGTAGCTACACTCCCAGGCATAAAATATACCAACAGATTGTACAGAGTCAAATACCGGCATAAATGCCATGTCATCAATCACAGGAGTGAACCATCACGGGACTACCGATCCCAGAATGCCCCATGACGATCCAAAAGTTACCCACAGGAGTTATCGGCATATGTTGAATACTTGGAGTTCAAGTCATGGGTGCAATTTGACCAGGGGCCAGGGTCAGAGTCTCGTTGTCCATAAGTATTAACATTAGGTAATACTCGGGCACAAACTCAGGGTTGAAGGGGGCTGATGAAAGATAAAGATGAGTATGCCAATCAATCCTCACTACTTCGGCGTAGGCGTCAGCAGTGCCCAGTCACCAGTTGACACCAGTCTCCTGGGCAAGGCATTTCTTGCTGTGGGTATATATATGTGTATATATATATATATATTCACTGAAAAAACCATAGGTTATAGACCATATATAGTTAGGAATTAGCATTTACAAAACCTTGAAAATTCACTGAAAAAACCATAGGTTATAGACCATATATCGTTAGGAATTAGCATTTAAAAAACTTATTTTACTCACACAAAACCATTGAAATTCCATATATAGTTAGTTGCACTAACTATATATCGCGTACCCGCAATCCACTGCTGATGATGTCACATATTACATCATTCATGACATGGTCAGTGACATCACTGATGACATCACTGATGACATCTCAAATGACATCACTGATGACATCACTGATGACATCTCATTTGACATCAATGACCACATCACTGATGATATCATTCATGTGACAATACAATGCATCTCCTCACATTTTAATATAACCTCTGTTTCACCCAGTGTTAAATACAGAGTATAATTTTTGAAACCATTGACACACCAATACTAGTTACTACATACGCACTCACTGATTCCTACGTGTACACACACCTTCACTCATTCACCCATACAATCATTCATACATACAATCACTCATCTTTACAACACTACCATATGCACTCATACACCTATACAGACACTCACAGTCTGCCACTCATCCATGGAGTTACTCACACACCTAGTCAGTCCTGTAAAGAATCAATGACACTTCCATTTTCTTGTCTATACAGTTAAACATAGAGCACCTTACATTTTCACACATATACTAACACATACTTACCTTGTTATACAATCATTGATACAAGTACACATTGATCTGCACAGAGTCACACACCTCCCAGCCAGCCACACACACACTCGGTCTCCCATACAAATACTTGGACAATCAATCAGTAACCCATATAGTTAATCATATAGCTACTGATCAACACATGCAGCAGTTTACAGAACAACAGACATAATGATGCACAAATTAAGACAGTTTAGTCACTTACCCATGCACTCAGTGAGACACATTTAATCACTCACTCATACATTCAGTCATGCACCTACTAAATCCTTTGTCCAGACACTTATACTTCCACTCATTCTTCAATATGTAAGACACATTTTAACTTTACAGAAACATACAGTCACTGGATGTTGTCATCAGTGATGTCATTTGAGATGTCATCAGTGATGTCATCAGTGATGTCACTGACCATGTCATGAATGATGTAATATGTGACATCATCAGCAGTGGATTGCGGGTGCGCGATATATAGTTAGTGCAACTAACTATATATGGAATTTCAATGGTTTTGTGTGAGTAAAATACGTTTTTTAAATGCTAATTCCTAACGATATATGGTCTATAACCTATGGTTTTTTCAGTGAATTTTCAAGGTTTTGTAAATGCTAATTCCTAACTATATATGGTCTATAACCTATGGTTTTTTCAGTGAATTTTCAAGGTTTTGTAAATGCTAATTCCTAACTATATATGGTCTATAACCTATGGTTTTTTCAGTGAATATATATATATATATATAACATTTCTATGGCAAAATTTTGTTCCTTTTCAAATTAAATGTATTAAGTGTTACCACTTTATTCCAATCAAGATGACTTCAGGTGTGCCATACTTTTGTCATAAGTAAGACTGTTAGCGTTCTAGTTGTTCTTTAAAACACTCTGGGACATTCTGTCACTGGGCTATAGTTGGGCTACATCTGGCTGATATTTGGGCTACATTTGTTTTTTTTTGTCTCTGGCGGCCATCTTTGGGCTACATTGGGCTTCATTGGGCTTCATTGGGCTACATTGGGCTACATTTGGGCTCCAACATATATATAGCCCAATGTAGCCCAATATATATTTTTTAAAGTTAATTTTCGTAAAACGCACTGGAGCATATATCTTGAGACATAGCAAAGGCACATCGGGCTACCAGTCCCTACAATTTTGCCAAGTTTCGTGGAAATCCATTCAGCCGTTCGAGCTAAAAGTGAGTCCAACCGCCCTATGGAAAACTCAATGTTAAAAACACGTTTTGGGACCCCCCTTTTTTCTCGGCCCCCGCTTGACGAAACCCCCCCAAATTTTCAGGGGCTGCTCAGAAACAAAATGTTCCATTTTCCAGAAAATTTCAGCCAATTCCGTCCTCAAACGCCAAAGTTATTCAACATAGAATTTTCAAAAATCCCATAGGAAAAAAATCCTAACTATATATACCTACTGGCGACCGCCAGTAGGTAATATCTATATATATATATATATATATATATATATATATAATCAATGTGGTACTCACCACCGGTGCGCACTACAGGATTTATTTTCAAACAAAATTACACATACTGGTCCTTACTGTCACTCTTTCTCACTCACTCTGACTCATTCCTTCACTGACTCTCTCTCTCTTTAACTCACACACACAGTCACACAGACATGCTCACAGTGCTGCAACGGCATAGGCACCTTCATGCACCTGTGTCAGCAATCAAACAATGTCACTAGCTGCCTCAGTTTGTTGCTGGACCCAAAGTGGGTCTGCATTCTATTTTTATTATATCAAGAATGAATAATAATTCAATCTAGATACAAATATAATGGACCACAAAACAAGGAGGGTGAAGTGTCGCTGTGGTGCCCTAAAATGAGAGCAGCCAGGGACACCTATCCATCAAACCAATCCATCCACTCTGTCAACAATCCTTTCACTTATCCATCTCCTCTTTCAACCATCTATCCATACAATCATCCATCCTTCCTTTCACTCATCCATCCTCCCTTTCGCTCCATCTGTCCATCCTTTCCCTCCATCATCGTCCCTTAGGCTCATCCATCTATTCACCCTTTCTCGCAGCAATCCATCCTTTCATCCATCATCCACCCTTATCTCATCCATCCATCCCGACATCCCTCCATTTACCCTTTCACTCATTGATCCATCATTTCACGCATTGATCCATCTATTTATCCATCCAGTATTTCACTCGTCCAGCCATCCTTTCATCCTGACATCCATCTACCCTGCCTTTCACTCATCCGTCCATTGTTTCACTCATCCATCCTTACATCCATCCTTTCACTCATCCATCCATACGTTCACTCCATCCACCCAACCATCCATTTACCCTTCCCATCATCCATGTATCCTTTTGCTCATTCTACCATCCATCCTTTCACTCATGTTTCATTGACTGATCATTTCATTCCATCCCTCTATCCATTCACCCTCCCTTTCACTCATACACCCTCTCTGCCTTTCACTCTTTCATTCTTACACCTGTCCTTTTACTCATTCATCCATGCATCTATTCTCCCACCCTTCCTTTCATTTGTTCGCCCTCCCAAGGTAATTATGAGCCTTCGCATGCTGAGCTGCAGACAGCAGAGGCCCATCAAGAACACCACTCCACTGTAGCTGCTAAAGCGGGGGAAAAGCTTAACTGCACACTTACCTCTTAGTCCACAAGTGCAATTGTTGTCAGCTGGTTACTTCACTCTTTTGGGCCTCTATGGTGAATATGTAAATGAAAATGTAGTACTACTTGTATAGCGCACAAATCGACCCATGAGGGTATCTCGGCGCTTGTACGCATACAGCTGTGGAACCCTCCCTGGCTTTTCCCTGTGAAGTGCCCACTCCTGGGCACCCCCAAGGTGAAGCCAGGCATCCTAGCGTTGTTGGGGCCGTTGTGGAGATTAAAGCAAGCTATTGCCCAGAGTTGCAGAGTGGGACCAATGATTAGAATAGGCACCGAGGCGAGAATTATCAGGTCCGAGGAAATTGAGCCCAAGACCCGCCTAGGCGGGAATTGAACCCTGGTCCCGGGCTAGACCTCTGCATCAGGGTCTGCCACTCTAACCATTGAGCCACACTTCTCCACAAATATAAAGAGCACTCTGTTGAGTTCAGCTCCATAATGTTTTTTAAAAAAAAGTGAAACCGAATACAGTACTACACAACTACGCATGTGTTACTGCCAGGAGAGCAGTCCCCTGCACCCCTCCTATGGCCTGCACCTCTGTGATGACCAACAAATTGTTGCCACCCACTCCCTCCTTGACTCATCGGACTGCCCCACCCCCAGCCATTGAAGTGGATGGAGTTTTGTAACTCCTCCCGGGGCATCTGTTTATGCGCCCCAAAAGCAACTGTATTACTTAATTTCTAATTCACCAGTCCCTCTCCTGTGATAATAATAATAATAATAATAATAATAATAATAATAATAATATAGCCATTTCTAGAGCGCCTGGTTACACTAAAACAGTGTGTCCCCGCGCTATAAATTGCTGTAAGACCCTAGAAGGCAGAAGACCGGAGGGAGGGGGAAAATTAAGCTAGAAACACTAGTTGTAGTTGGCAGGGAAAAGATGAGTTTTAAGTTTTGAACGGAATCTTGTTTCTGAGGGCTCCATACGAAGATCTATGGGCAGTTCGTTCCAGTGTTTACTTGCCAAAAACCTAAAGGGATGGCCTCCCATCCTGGCCTTGCGAATGCGAGGGAGTTTAAACAGCATTGCTCCGGCCGATCTCAGGTTCCGGATGGGGCGATGGACGGTGAGGAGCTTTTGCAGGTATCTTGGGCCCTTTCGTTGGGCAATGCGGTGGGCAAAGCAAAGCGCTTTGAACTTAATACGCTCCCTGATGGGGAGCCAGTGAAGTCTTGACAGAGCCAACTTCCCAGATGCTCTCCGTGGCAGATTGAGAACCAGGCGTGCAGCAGCGTTTTGTACACACTGCAGTTGGTGTAAGCCTTTCTTTCTTAAACCTAAGAGCAGGGCATTACCGTAGTCAAGATGAGGTGTGACTAATGCGTGGATGAGGCTTCTCCTAGCGTTGATGGGAAGAAGGTCGAGGATTTTGCGAAGAGTTTTGAGTATGCTATAGCATCTACCCGTGACTTTGCTGACCTGGTGTCAAAAAGAGAGATCAGCATCAAGCATAACTCCGAGGTTCCTGACTGATTCCGATGGAGAAGGAATTGCGCCCAGTTCAGTTGGCCACCACTCAGGTGACCAGTCACAAAAGGATTTACCAATGACTAAAAGCTCCGTCTTGTCGCCATTAAGGCGTAGGCAGTTGTTATTCATCCAACCGGCTACTGACAGAAGGCAGTTGGAGAAATTGGTGGCATCTTCCTGATTGTGCGTGAGTTTAATCATGAGTTGGGTATCGTCAGCATACGTGATAATATCCACTCCGAAAGATTGCACAATGTGGGCCAGGGGTTCCATATAGAGATTGAACAAGGTGGGGCTCAAACTGGAGCCCTGTGGAACCCCATGTCTCAGCTTCCTGGGGGAGGATTTGAATGGAGGACAATGCATTTGAAAACTCCTGTTTTCAAGAAAAGATTTAATCCATTCAAAGGCAGATCCTACCACTCTCATATCTGAGAGGCGAGACAGCAGCGTTGTGTGCAGCACGGTGTCAAAAGCTGCACTAAGATCTAAAAGTACCAACGCTGCTGTCTGCCCCTCACCCGCCATTTGCCTCAGACATTCTGTAGAGAAGAGAAGGGCTGACTCAGTAGAGTAACAGGCTCTGAACCCTGACTGTGTAGAGTGAAGGAGAGACTCATCTTCAAGATGTTTCATGAGTTGAATGTTGGCTATCTTCTCCACCACCTTCATACAGAAGGGGAGGAGGGAGATAGGGCGGAGATTCTGAAACTGGGAAATTTGCACATTGGGTTTCTTTTTTAATGGGATGACTTGGGCCATTTTCCATGCATCCAGCACATGGCACTCTTGGAAGGATAGAGTTATCATATGACCAATATGATCAATAGGGCTTTCTAAAATTCCCTTACAACGTTTCGGAGGGATGACGTCCATGGGTGAGCCGGACTGAATGCTATTAGCGATGCTAAGCAGATCTTGTCTGTCAGGGACTTTAAAACACGACAGGCAAGGTTTGTCGTCTGAAATATCCACTGTCGCACTGTGATCAGACGGTGGATCAGTGCCACTCGTAAAGGTGGTGTGTATTTTTTCAACTTTGCTTACAAAGTAGTCTGCAATAGAGTCACATAGCTCATTGGAGTAGATGTCCTGGGCCTCTAGTCTAGTGGGTACCGTAAGTTCTTTATATACCGAAAAGAGTTCTTTGGTGGGGTTGTCTGCCAGTTCTATTCTTTCCCTGAGATAATTGCCTTTAGTAGCTCTCAAGAGTTTATGACATTTTTTTTGTTCTGCTCTGTAATTAAGCTTGCTTTCTAAATCATAGTTTTTTCTCCAGGAGCGTTCAAGCATTTTACATTTCACTTTGACCTCCTTGAGCTCATTGGAGAACCAAGGAGCGGTTTTAGTATTTCTTACGGGGGGTTTCAGTGTCCAAGGCGCTACTGTATCCAGAGCTTTGGACATCCAACTCTCATAGTCATGCCATCCTTCCAGAAGGGTGTCACCACGGGGAGGGGGTTCCTTTAGCAGAGCAAGATTAAAAGAATCTAGGCTGGAAGTGGAAGGAATGTGGAACAAGTCCTTGTGGAAAATCATAGAAATAAGAAACAAATGTTATCTAAATTCTCTTTGAACTTGTGATTGGAAATTGCATAACACGGAGATATAAAGTATGCTCAGGGAATCTTAACCAACATTGTAATCAGTACTTCTGTTGGTGCCCTTGGTGTCCGATGGGGTGAGTTGTATAATCAGTATTTCTGTTGGTGCCCTTGGTGTCCGATGGGGTGAGTTGTATAATCAGTACTTCTGTTGATGCTCTTGGTGTCTGATGGGGTGAGTTATTTAACCCCTTCCACGCTCATGACGAGCTCAGCTCATCATGAGGTATGCCTGTCGTACGCTCATGACGAGCTGAGCTCGTCATGTAACGCGGTAATTGAGGACCTTTAGCGCACAGCGGTAAAACGCTTAGCGCGGATGGGGATAATCAGTACTTCTGTTGGTGCTCTTGGTGTCCGATGGGGTGAGTTATATATTCAGTACTTCTGTTGGTGCTCTTGGTGTCCGATGGGGTGAGTTGTATAATCAGTACTTCTGTTGGTGCTCTTGGTGTCCGATGGGGTGAGTTATATATTCAGTACTTCTGTTGGTGCTCTTGGTGTCCGATGGGGTGAGTTGTATAATCAGTACTTCTGTTGGTGCCCTTGGTGTCCGATGGGGTGAGTTGTATAATCAGTACTTCTGTTGGTGCTCTTAGTGTCCGATGGGGTGAGTTGTATAATCAGTACTTCTGTTGGTGCTCTTGGTGTCCGATGGGGTGAGTTGTATAATCAGTACTTCTGTTGGTGCCCTTGGTGTCCGATGGGGTGAGTTGTATAATCAGTACTTCTGTTGGTGCCCTTGGTGTCCGATGGGGTGAGTTGTATAATCAGTACTTCTGTTGGTGCCCTTGGTGTCCGATGGGGTGAGTTATATAATCAGTACTTCTGTTGGTGCCCTTGGTGTCCGATGAGGTGAGTTGTATAATCAGTACCTCTGTTGGTGCTCTTGGTGTCCGATGGGGTGAGTTGTATAATCAGTACTTCTGTTGGTGCTCTTGGTGTCCGATGGGGTGAGTTGTATAATCAGTACTTCTGTTGGTGCTCTTAGTGTCCGATGGGGTGAGTTGTATAATCAGTACTTCTGTTGGTGCTCTTGGTGTCCGATGGGGTGAGTTGTATAATCAGTACTTCTGTTGGTGCTCTTGGTGTCCGATGGGGTGAGTTGTATAATCAGTACTTCTGTTGGTGCTCTTGGTGTCCGATGGGGTGAGTTGTATAATCAGTACTTCTGTTGGTGCTCTTGGTGTCCGATGGGGTGAGTTGTATAATCAGTACTTCTGTTGGTGCTCTTGGTGTCCGATGGGGTGAGTTGTATAATCAGTACTTCTGTTGGTGCTCTTGGTGTCTGATGGGGTGAGTTGTATAATCAGTACTTCTTTTGGTGCCCTTGGTGTCCGATGGGGTGAGTTGTGAGTCATGGAGAGCCTTTTCTGGGGCTTTGTGCTTGACCACTTTGCTACTGAATGTAGATACCTACTGACTCCCAACAATCCATTCCGCTTCGGGAGTCTCGTCTGCTCTTCCTTGCACAGTATTGAATAGCAGATTGTCCAACACCGATGTATTATCTTTGCCAGTACCACCCCCTACACATCCCTACGTGTCGGGCTCTGCCTCCAACCCTGCCATCTTACCACCTCTGTCCTTCACGTTTGGACTTTTGGAGTTTTTTTGGTTAATGGGAGCACCAGGGCTACAAATTTAATACTGACTTTCTATTTCCGGGAGTGGAGCATCAAGCCCAGCAAACATGTTTCCTCTTTGAGCAGATTTTTCCCTTTCTGAATAATTCACCGATTATGGACACCACACTTTGTTCAGCAGCCATCTCCTCCAATGTTGAACACAGTAATGCACGAATAATGCCTTTGAATACTAGTGAGGTTTCAATAGATGCATAATAGTATGTGGGTTTTTACATGTTCATCCATGAACAATGCTACTTAGAGTAGAAATGTCAATGGAAATTTGGATCTCTAGCTACATGAACAGGGAATAAGTTAGGTGAATTCCATGCTTCATTGCACTCCCCTCCACCAAATTTAGGGATGCACATATTTCCCCAGCAGAGGAGGCCAGGTACCCTTTCGACCTTGAACAATACTGTGCAGAGGAGAAACCACAACGTCAGCCTAATTAGTTGCCCAAGTCAGGACATAATAATAATAAGATGTTCTTGAGAGACACGGGGAACCAAGTAACCGTCTATATTGGTGTTCTTAGACAGCTATTGGGATGAAGGACAGAGGGTTGACATTAAAAAGCTAAAAGAACTAGTGAGGAGAAGGTGTCCCAAGTGTCCCAAGATGAAGATAGGTTACCTGCTTTGGAAAGCCAAATCGAGCATCTCACATTGAAACTAGGAAAGGTAAATCAGATGTCATCACAACAAGGAAGCATTTGTCAGAACGCTGTGCGCAATGTAGGTTTCCCTAAGTGGGCTGATTGATTTCCTGAAAAACATTGCTTCACATTTTACATTTGCTTCCTAGAAAGATCCTCAAAATGCAGAAGGCACATTGAACAAGTGCACCTGAGGGGAATCCGTGTCTGTATCTGCTTATTGTCAAACAATGAATGGACAGTGTCTAAATATAACAACAAGAAGCATTGTTAACTCCAATAGGCCTGGCTTTGGCTGCTAGCCTTTTAGCTTGGTCAAGTTTGGTTTTGTTCTGCCATGGTTTTTGAAAAGCTTTATTGCTTGAAAGCTGCTGGGCCCTCATTAATCGGAAAAAAGCATGGGTTAAAAGCAACATTTGTTTTTAGGTCTTGAGAAGTACACACTGCCATAGTACCTAGCACTGAAGGGAACCGCTTTGTGTGTGTGTGTGTGTGTGTGTATGACTTTTTTGTGAAAGGGCAGAATGCCGTCACTCACAGTGGCTTTAGCCAATAGCTGAAGTAGGCTGACCCTGTGCCCCATACTCTGTGCTTTGCTATAAAAAAAGGAAATGTAAATGACACAGTGACAAACCAACCAATGAGGAGGCTAGCAGAAAGCCCCTAAAGTTAGTATATTATACATATAACTGTAATAGAAACAAAAATGATTGCCTCATGCCAGACCTAAATATGTTATGTTAATTGGTATTTGTAAAGCGTACGGCTACTCAATAGATTGCAAATATATTGCAAGTGTTAAAAATAACAGTTACTTGTATACCTAATCTGATAGTGCTCTGTCAGAGATAGTTGCACATTCTGAGCCAATGCCACACAGTAAATAACTCAGCAAAAATAAGTTTGGAAAAAGTTAATGTCCATCACACATGATGCTTAACACGTTTTGCAGCGTGAACCTTTCTGGATTCACTATGCTGTGCATTATTCCGCGGTCTAGTGGTTGGGTCCGGAATCGTCGTTTTTTTTCTTCGTAGCCCAGGTGGGCGTCGACGTCCCACCATTTGGTGTCCTTCCTGTGACGTCGGCACGCTTCCCCCGGAAGCTCCCACCTTTGGGCACCATCGTCATATTCTTTTTTCCGCCGTTGGGTCTGGATTGTCACCGAGAGGTTCCAGAGTTTTTGGAGAAAAGGAGAAAATAAAGACAGAAAACCACTGAAGAAATTGGAGAATACATCTCGCACTCAAGAACACTGAGCCAGGAAGACGAAGAAGGAGGAGAATATAAAAAACTTCGACGTCCAACTGAGAATGCACATACAGGGGGCCCCCTGAGTGCAGGAATGGACAAAACACCTTTTAAATGTTGACGTAATTGCCACCACAAATACGCGCAGAAGGACCAGCACCCGGTTTGCAACCTCTGTCTGCCGATCGACCACGAGAGCAAGGATTGCAAAGCCTGCTCGGCATTCACCCCGAAGACACTCAGGGTAAAGAGAAAGACAGAGGAGAGCCAACTACAACATGCAAGGCCAAGGTCAACCTCTTGTCACACTGGGACTTAGGCCTCTCCAGTGGGGAAGAGGACAACATCGCCGAGGTACCAGATGACTACACGGTCGTAGAGATCGATATGAAATCAACAAAGGAGGTAAGAGAGACGTCGACCCCTAAAACCCCCGACAGACTCTCGAAAATCAGAGTCAAAGTCCTCGAAAGGAGCACTGGAGCCGAAACATTCGGCTGACGCAGCTGCATCCAGGGACAAACATCCCAGCGGATCCTTCGAAAAGGACTCCCAGTCGGCGAAAACCCAAGACTAGCCTAGGTCGTCGAAGCACGTCCCCGAAAAGGCGCACTTGACGCCAAAGGAAAAGACCCCGAAACCAACTTCGACGACATCGAAGAGATCGGCCAAAACCCTTGACGCCGAACAAGCCACCGAGATGGAGAGGAAAAAGAGAAGGCTCGAGGCTGAAATGGACAGTATCCTCCAAAGGAAAACGGAATTCGACGAACACATGAAAAGGTTCACCATCCCGTCAAAGCTGACGACGATCGTCGAGGTTGAGGACGAAGAGGAATTCGACGCCGAAGAGCCGCCGAAAACTCCGGAGTCCCAGGAAAAGCAGGAGGAAGAGGGCCTATACGATTATGAGGGAGAAGGCGAGGAAGACCAACAAACAAGTTTGGGGTCGGCATCCTCGGTGGCGCAGGACCTTGATTGGCAGGACCTTGACGCCGAAATCCCGGAAGAGGCCGTAGAAACATAGCCTTCGAGGCCTTCGCCGCCAGATGACATTGGCATCTACAATATGGTCATCAAAAATGCAGCAGCAGCATATGGGGTGAAACTGGAGGAAGAGAAACCAAAAGCCTGCTTCCTCTTAGAGATCCTGCTCCTCACTCAAACTAGGAGTCAATTCCTCCCCATGCTCCCAAGTGTCCTGGACCACGGAAGGGAAGGATTGAAGGAACCATCAAGCTGCAGATCTGTCACACCAAGGACAGAGAAGAAATATAAACATTCCTCTAAGGACCCACCATACATCCAGGGATCCGTCATGGCTGACTCCATCATTGCAGCAACAGCCAGAAAAAGGGCCAACATTCCAACAAACTCAGGCCCACCTCCAGACAAAGAAAGTAAGAGGATAGACCTCACTTGAAGAAAAATAGAGAGCAATGCAGCAATCCACTGGCGCATTGCCAACTCTAATGCCCTACTCAACAGGCATACATACTAGCATTGGGAGGAGGTTGGACAGCTACTTAAACACCTCCCTGAACAATACCAACAGAGAGCAGCACACCTGGTGGAGGAAGGCAGGAACATGGCAAACTCATGCCTTAAATCAGCCCTGGATGCGGCAGACACATCCAGCAGAATCAATATGATTGGGGTAACAGAAAGAAGGCATGCCTGGCTGAGGATCTCAGGTTTCAAGCCGCAAGTCCAGAATAATATGCTAAACACACCCTTCAGTGGAGAAACACTGTTCGGAGCGGCAGTAGATGAGAAAATGACGAAGCTGAAGAAGGAAAATGAACTGCAAGGTCCATGGGGCGTTGCAGTTCAGCGGTATGAGAAGGTGCACCCCGTCACGGAGACCAAACGGAAGAGGGAGAAACCAGCCGGGAACGTCACATCAGACTTTCCAGCAGAACTACCAGGGCAACAATCAAGCGCAGCATGGTCAGCAACAGCAAACCTGGCAATACCAACCATGGGGCCAGTCCTTTTGCGGGAGGGTGAATGGACGAGGACAAACAAGAAGAAGGGGCCAGCAACCCACCTCAAAGTGACTTCTCTCCACCAAACGTGCCCACCCACACAACAAATCTAGGGGAGGGGCACAACAAAATAACAAAAGTTTTACACAAACTCAAATCAGGGATCAACGAACATGTACAACCAGTAGGAGGTAGACTAAAACACTTCTTCCAAGAGTGGAAGGAAAGAAAAACAGACAAATGGATACTGAACATCATACAGTTCGGATACTGTATAGAAACCTCCAAACAGTAAACCAAAAAGCAAGGCGCCCTCAGCAAAAGAACTTGCGTTCCTCCTATAGGAAGCACAAGAACTCCTCCACAAGGAGGAGATAGAAACTGTACCATTCAAAGAAAGAAACAAGGGAGGGTACTCAAACTACTTCCTCATACCAAAGGTGGACGAAACGTTAAGACCCATCCTGGACCTACGGTTCCTAAACCAATACATAAAGACTGAAAAATTCAAGATGACATCCCTGCAGGAGGTTATCCCTCAGATAAGGGACGGAGACTTTATGTCCACCAGAGACCGCCAAGATGCCTACCTACACATTCCCATGAACAGACAACACAAACATCTACTAAGATTTGCCATCAACAAAGTGCACTACCAGTTCACAGCCCTAGCCTTCAGACTAAAGTCCGCACCAAGGGCCTTCACCAAATGCCTCGCAGCTGTAGCTTATTTTAAGCTAACATTTGGGAGCAAGATGGACGACATGCTTGCTAATTGATTTCTTTCAACTCGTCAATTCTTTTAGGCAATTTCTTGTAAACAGGTACAACTCCTTTCAAGAGCGAACACTCATATGGAGTAAATCTCAAAGAGGTGTATAGAACAGACAAAAACAGGTGTATATATGAAAGTATTAAATGTTATATTAGAATTTTTCAGGGTACTTGTATACAATACATACAATGAAACAAGAAGGTAATTATTATGCACTTGAAAACCTTCACTGTAACAATTGCAACACTTTTTCTTAAAATAAACCACTAATCAATAGCAAAGAAAAAAGTGTATAAGTCGATGTTTCGGTCTCTAGTTGTGCATTAGTGAGACCATCTTCAGGACTGTATAGTATTGAGGTTGTAGACCCCTGTTATAATGTAGAACAAAATAAAATTACTGTTTGTTCTAATATATACATATAAAAGACAATATTAGCATAACACCCATGTAAGTGTAACACCATTATACAAATATTCCATTAGAAAAAACAAACATACTTGAATATACAATATGCATTAGAAAGCATTTGCAATTTGTGGGATATCTTCATGTCCCTTAATTCATAATGTAAATGCACATATCTAAGGCAGATACAAATAATCATACAAGATTGCGATAGCCATTCATGTCCAGGTGGATATGTATCATACCAGCTGAACGCCTGTCCTAGCATCATAGTTCATCGTTTGTTATTATGAGAAATTAGAGATTTTTTTTTAGAGATTTTTTAACTCGATAACCTCCATAAAGTGATGCCATAATGGCTTTTGAATCTAAACATGGATGGTATTTAATCAGAGTTTATCGCACATATCATACATTAGCCTATCTAATTGGGTCACTATATCTGTACTTGCATGTTATTCAAGAACTTGATACTAAAACTTTAAACATACCTAGAGACAATCAGACCAACTTGACTCAATTTCTTCAAAATCGTGGCGCTGAAGATGTGCAACTCTATCTCATAAAAAGTAAAGGAAAAGGAATATTTTTCAACTTATTTTATATTCCCAGGAATCAAATGAAAACGTAAGCACCTTAAGCGCGTATTGTTACCTTAGTGGCCCTTGCGGCAGTGTATTCAGATTTTATTGCGTGTCGATGAAAACTTCCTCAGACTGGACGGGAATCTCGGGATTCATACGAGTGTATAACTAGAGATGGACTTATCAATCTATTGTGGAGTGAAAGAGGGAGGATTTGTAATTAATTTTATCTTCAAAAAGAGTCAATGTAGTATAAACGTATAGCTCATTTTTTGTTACCTTAATGACGCTGGAGCACGCGTATTCAAACTTTATGGCGTGTTAGTTGCAACTTTGAGCCAGCACAAGGTATCACGTATTGAAATTGTGGATGCCCCAGTTATTTTAACAGTCTAAAGAGAATTAGATTTTATTTAGATCGATTTAAGTTCAAGGATTTATATTTACATAGTGTTGCTCAAGGTGTAAGGGAGAGAAATTACACATTGTGTCTCACCTTATTTAGAGCGACCAGCACTTTACGGAGAACATCAGATAAAGAATTCAAGACTGCACTCCAAAATATTATTATTAAAATTGAGTGCTTGACAGATAGATCAAATCAATTCTGTAATTCTGTAAAGTAAGAAAAGATTTTAATAAGGTTTAAGTTAGATTAAATTGGAGGCATGAATCTAACTTTATGAAGGATCTCCACTGGTGAATGAGTGTACATACCTCCAGTCAAATCAATGGTAACCGACGGCATAGCAGGGCAGAAAGAAAACCATAGTTTAGAAGAGTGTTCCTCGCTGTGGGTTTGGTATAGAGTGTTGTGTAGAAATGGTTGTTAATGTCATTTTTAATAGTGATGTCTAGGAAGTTCATTTCCTGAGTATCGTATTCCATGGTGAATTGCAGATGTGGACTTCTAGAATTCAACCATACTTGGAAAGCCTGTAGTTGGTCAGTAGTTCCCCACCACACCAAGAACACATCATCTATATATCTAAGCCATTTTCTGATGTTACTTGAAAATGGGTTAGATATATGTAGGCGCATCCCTGTATGCGGGCACTCCATAGGTTCTAAGATGAAGACTCCAAGTTGGTTGTTATTCAATGTTATTTTATTTCATCAAATGTAATTGGATATTCAATTCATATCTGATTCATTATTATATTCTTAAACATTTCCTTTGATATTCATGTTCAAAATATTATTTTCAAACGCTCCAATGGATTTCGGGCTCCATAGCCCTTTCTCCAGGAGCACTATAAGCAGAAATAAACAAGACATCCCATATAACTGATCAAATCAAGCTATTAGAGCTAATGTACAAAAATAAGTGTGAACATATAAGCCATGCATATGTGAACCCTGTGTTTTGTTCGTCAAAAAATGCAGATCGCACTTGTTAGACCTGACACCTTTTGGCGTGGTTCTTCCCCCATCTTTTTGCCTCTGACTCATGTGTTTTGATGCTGTGCTGGATTTCGTTTTTGCTGATTTAGATGCTTTGGACACTCTGCCACTGCTGATCAGTGTCAGAGTGTAAGTGCTCCCTCTGTAAATTGCCATATTAATTGAATATACCTGATTGGCATATTTGTATCACCATGGGGTCCTTAGTAAAGTGCACTGTGTGTGCCAGGGCTGGTGATGACAGATGCTACTAGTGGGCCTGCAGCGCAGATTGCGCCACCCACATGAGTAGCTTTAAAATAGTGACTCAGGCCTGCCAGCGCAGGGCCTGTGTGCAGTCAGTGGACTGCCCTGTCCCCCTGGCCAGTGTCTCCACTGGCTGGGCCTAACCCTTCCCTGTCTGTGCACATCAGTCACCCCTATGGAAGGCTCAAGGTACCCCCCTGGGCAGGGTGCAGTGTATGGATAAGGTAGAGCATGTACTAGTGCAGGTCACATGCTCTAGTAGTGGGCTGCAGCCATTTTATGTGCTCACTGCTGTAAGGCTATCTTGCTCCATAGAGTAACATGGAGGAGGCTGGGCCCATGTGATACCAGCCTATCTTCCCATAGGAACAAGATGGGACATAAGTGAAAGATATCCCTGAACTCAGAATTTAATGACACATCTTTTAGTGAAGGGTGTTTTTAAATCCTGTGTTGGAGAATGGCCCTTTTAGAAAGTGGCTGTTCTCTTGTCCAACCCTTTCTGTGTGCCTGGGTTTGTGGAATGCTTGGGTGTGACAGGGGGGCTGCAGAGCCCCCGGAGGAGAGGGTCGGAGCCAGCCCGGGGATGAAAGGGCACATCTGCCTGCCTGGGAGGTGGGAGGAAGGAATGCCTGATAAGTACTGGGCTGTGCCGGCCACCTCCCCCATGCTAGCTCCCTCCTGGTGGTCAACTGACACCTCTGGCCCTGAAGCTGACAGGGAGAAGAAAACCAGAGACACCTCAGTGCTCCGCAACCCCCAGAACTGGTTTAGACTGGACCCAGGGCCTCCTTGCACAAAGACTTCAAAGGACTTCAAAGACATTGAGGGGTATAAGGAAAGGACCCCTGACTACAGAAGTTTAGATTCTGAAATTCTGCAACCAAGAAGGAACCTCGGCTGGGAGGAGGACGGCTAGAGAACCAAAGGAAGATTGCCTTGCTGTGTGCTCTAAGGGCTGACCTGTTCTACTGTCTACCTGGAAGCTGAGGAGGAGAAAGGGACTTTGCTGTGTGCTGTGACCCTGCCTGCTTGCAACTGCCAAGACTTTGCTGTGTGCTGTGTCTACAATCTTGAATCTCCAAGGGCCTGAGAAGAGCTGGCCCCCTGTCTGCAACCCAGGAACATAAAGGTTGCCCAAGGACCACAAGACCCTGCTGTGCCCCCTGAAGCTGCTGTGTGGCGAGGAGATCGTGAAATCCTGTAGGTTGCCCGATCAGTGCGTGGGCTGCTCTCTCATCTGCTTGAGAGCGCCGCGCTGACCCAGCCTGCTGAGGGGCCAAGATCGGCGTGTTCATCGACACGCGTGTGTGTGTGGCAGCCCGGAGACTTGTGGGCCTTCCCAGTGCTAGGCGCACTGAAAACGACTGTGAGCTGTGTCACCACCGCGGCCCGGGGGCCAGGAATACCCCCCCAAGATCGCCGATCGTTGGGGAGCTGAAGCGCCAAAGAACGAAGGCGCCGCGCTCCCATTGGTGGAGGGAGCCGAGCCCCCTCACTAACGCCGCGACGGGATTGGCCCGTGCGGCGCAGCGTCATCCGTGGTGGTGGGCCGTGATTGGCCGAAGTCGCGGAGCGTCACGGCTTGACTGTCCCGGGAGCCGCTCTGCCATTGGCTGACTCCCGGGTGCACCAGAGGCGCGTCCAGACGCCGCGACCGGATTGATCCCCGTCCTCAGGACCCAGGGAAGTGCTGCGCGATCACCGCCGGGCCCGGGAAGAAGCGACCTGCCCTCTCCGAGGGATTCCCCGAGTGTCTTCCGCCCCGGCCTGGCGTCCCAGCCTTTAAGCGCCTGGCCCGCTCCCCGCCGCTCGTTGGATTGTCGAGAGCAGGCGGAGGAGCAGGAGGGACCGGCCGGGGCCGTGGACTAGTAAGTTCTGGTCGGCGCAGGGCGCCTGGGGGCACACAGAACAGCGTGGTGGAACCCGGGGAGGAAAAGAGCCCCCGGGCCTCGTGAGGAAGCGCACTTGCAGCGCTTAAAGGCCAAAAGTAAGATTACGCGGGGCATTGTTTTCCTTGCTCGTTTTTAGAGCTACTTGAACAGAAATCCGGGGCATTATTATTTTTAGCCACTGATTTGAGAGACTTGAGACTGCTTTTGGTTCTGAGAACTGCCTATGTACAAGTACCATCAGAAAGATTAAGTGCAACCCTTAAGATTGAATGCAACATTTTTCTAAAGAAGTGATTATCATGCAACTGCTTTAATTACTTGCTGAAACTAGATAAAGCTATATATTTTTATAAAATATACTTACGTGTGTGGTCTCAGTTTGTGGTGGATTGGGGATTATTGTTGTGTTAAGTGCAAATGTTATCCACATTGCCTCTGTTTAGCCTAGACTGCTCGCGCCATGCTACCTAGAGGGTGAGCAGGGGTTATCTCAGAGGGTTATTCCGTCGCCCTGACTGGAAGCAAGGGTCCCTACTTGGTCTAAGGTACTTACCTCTGCCAACCAGAGACCCCGGGTTCTAACATTGGTGGCAGCGGTGGGATTTTTGAACTAATAATTGCACTTGACCGGCAGTGATCTCTTGTACATCACTAGTCTAGTTTAGCGGCACAGGTTGCACAAGATTTTTTTTCTTTTTGGTGAAACCTTTTTAGTTGAAAAGGTTAGGAAGCATCATGTCTCGGAAAGCGCCAAGCGTGAATGGAGAAGCGGAAGTGGAATTTGAAATCCAGGAGTTGTTAAACTATAACAAGGAGCAACTGAGAAAAGTCTGCAGACAGCTTGAATGTCCAGTAAGGGGCGGCGCAAATAAGGAAGAGCTACGGACAGCTCGGAGGGCCTGGTGGGAGGCCAAACATGGTGACCCAGAGGTTACTACTGGAGAGGGAGACACACAGGAGAATGGGTTTTTGCCCAGTGAATTGCCAGTGAGGAAGCCAGGGTCTAGGACCGGCAGCGACCACTCCAGTAGGGTTATGTCTCCAGAGGAAATAAAGGAGAATCAGCGAGTTAGGGCCCATGAGATTGAGCTTTTGAAGCTCAGAGCGGAAGCCGATGAGAAGAGACTGCGCCTGGAAGTTGAGAAAGAGGCGCAGGAGAGAGCGGCGCAGGAGAGAAGACATACTCTCGCTTTGGAGGAAAAGAAGCTCCAATTGGCTCATGAGAGGAGCATGAAGGAGTTGGACTTCAAATATAAAGAGAGGGTGTCCAGTTCTAATGGTGGCAGCGCACAACCAGTACAGGCGGGTAAGGTATACATACCAAAGGATCTGGTACAGAATTATCAGAGGGGTGAGGATATTTATGCGTGGTTCAGAGCGTATGAACTTGCCTTAAAGATGAATGAGGTGCCTGAGAAGAATTGGGGAGCAGGATTGTGGAAGCATTTTGAGGCCTCTGGGAGGGATGTTTTGGCACCCTTAGAAGCAAAGGATGCTTTGTCCTACTCCGCCATGAAGGAGGCTTTGTGCCTCAGGTATGGGCTCACTGCTGAACAGTACCGCCAGAAGTTTAGGAACTTCAAGAAGCTTGATTCAAGTACCTGGGTGGAGTGTGTGAGTATGTACACGCGTGCACTGGAAGGTTGGATGAAGGGCAGCAAAGTTACTGATTATGTGGGGTTGTGTCACTTGATTAGTAGGGAGCACTTAAGTAGTTTATGTGTCCCAGAGCTGCGCCAGCATCTTTTGGATAGAAAGTTAACTGATCCCAGTGAGCTTGCTAAAGAGGCGGACCGGTGGACGAGCACCAGGGTCCACAAGGGGGTGGTAAGTACCCCAGCCAAAGGTGGACAGGGTCCCCAGCAGAAGAGTGGGGGGGACACGGGTAATCAAAAAGAGTCTTCTAAAGGGCCCCAAAGTAGTTCCCAGGAGAAGGTGTCTCAACCCCCCAAGCCTAAGAAGTCCTGGCCCCATAAGGGCCCGCAGGACAAAAAGACCCTTACTTGCTATTCATGCAGGGAGGTGGGGCACATTGCTCCAAACTGTCCAAAGAAGAAATCAGCACCCACTGGTGCTCCAGCTCCGGCGTTGGCCAGTGTAGCTTTGGGAGGGGATTTGATTTCTAGTGGGGAGGAGGGGTTAGCATTGATGACCCTTGTCTCTCTAGGAGACCAAGAGATGGTCCAGGAAACCTTGCTGCCCCAAAATACTAAGAAATACGGGCAGAAGGTGACCATCAATGGACAGGTGGTGGAGGCTCTGAGAGACACAGGGGCCAGCGTGACATCTGTTAGGTGTCGGTGGGTGTCTGAAGAGCAAATTGTTCCCCAGGTACTCCGGCCTGTGGTGGCAGCTGACAGTTCAGTGCGCTACTGCAAGTTGGCGAAAGTTCCATTCGAATGGGGAGGAGTCTCCGGTATTTTGGAAATTGTTGTAAGTGATGCCTTGCCTGTAGATTGTCTATTAGGTAATGACCTGGAGAGCTCCCCATGGAAAGAGGTGGAGCACAGGACTCACTTGGAGATGTTGGGTTTGCCTGCGTGGATCTGTGTGTCCACCCGTGCAATGACAGCCAGAGAGGGCGGTCTAGCAGAATTGGAGCCTGGAACAATGGCCCAGGGACCTGCCAAGAGAGGAAGGGGTAGAGGGCGCGGGAAACCGGCCCCCACTGTTCCCACGGTCCAGGAGGAAGCAGACCCGGAAGGGGATGCCCTGGAACCTACAGGGGAGCAGGTGGCCGAACTAGGGGAATTGCCTGAGCTGTCCCAGTGGCAGCAAGAGGGTGGTCCCTCCAGGGAGGAATTCTGCCAGGCTCAGAAGGAGTGCCCTTCTCTCATTGGTGTGCGGCAGCAGGCTGCCGACCAGGCCGCAGGCCTGGGGTCCAAGGAGCATTTGATCTACTGGGAGGATGACTTACTTTATAGTGAGCCTAAGTTCGCTGAGCCCGGTGCAGCCCGTGTGCTGGTAGTACCGGAGCGCTTCAGGAACTTCCTACTGGGTCTGGCTCATGACGTGCCTCTCGCAGGACATCTGGGGCAAGACAAGACCTATCACAGGCTTGTCACCCATTTCTACTGGCCCCAAATGAAGACACACGTCTCTGCCTTTTGTAAATCTTGCCAGACTTGTCAGGCCAGTGGCAAGAGTGGAGGGAAGCGCGTGGCCCCCCTCCAACCCTTTCCCGTGGTGAGCACCCCTTTTGAGCGGGTGGGCATTGACATCGTGGGGCCCCTGGATCCCAAGACAGCCCTAGGCAACAGGTTTATCCTGGTCTTGGTGGACCATGCCACTCGGTACCCGGAAGCCATCCCGCTCAGGACAGTCACCGCCCCAGTGGTGGGCCGTGCCCTGATGGGGATCTTTTCCCGGGTGGGATTTCCCAGGGAGGTCGTCTCAGACCGCGGGACAAACTTCATTTCTAAGTATATGAAGTCCCTGTGGAGTGAGTGTGGAGTGACATACAAATTCACCACTCCTTACCACCCTCAAGGAAATGGTTTGGTTGAGAGATTCAACCGCACATTGAAGGGCATGATTATGGGCCATGAAGAGCCCATGAGGCGGAAATGGGATGTCTTGTTGCCATGCCTGTTGTTTGCCTACAGGGAGGTGCCTCAGAAATCCTTAGGGTTCAGTCCCTTTGAGTTGCTGTAAGGCCACCCTGTCAGAGGACCTCTGACTCTGGTGAAAGAGGGGTGGGAGAAATCCCGTGGGAAAACCCCTCAGGATGTGTTCAGCTATGTGCTGGCCATTCGCAACCAGACCAAGCGCTTCAGGAAGCTCGCTCAAGAGAACCTGGAGGCTAGCCAGGAGGAAATGAAGAGGTGGTATGACCAGAACACTTCTCTGGTTGAGTTCCAACCTGGTCAGAAAGTGTGGGTGATGGCGCCAGTGGAGCCTTGTGCGCTCCGTGACAAGTGGTCTGGGCCATATGAGGTGGTGGAGCGCAAAAGCGAGGTTACCTATTTGGTTAACCTGAAGACTCCCAGGCAGCCCCTGAGAGTGCTGCATGTGAACCGCCTCAAACCCCACTTTGAGAGGACGGAAGTGACGATGCTCCTGGCTACAGATGCTGGAGGGGAGGAGGATAGTGATCCTCTCCCTGACCTCCTGGCAGTCAAGGAGCAAGATGGGTCAGTGGATGGTGTGGTCCTCTCCCCCACCCTGACTCCAGAGCAGCAGGAGGACTGTCGCCAAGTCTTGGGTCAGTTCGCCCCCCTGTTCTCCCTGACCCCAGGTGTCACCAAGTGGTGCGTCCACGACGTGGACACTGGAGACAGTCTGCCTGTGAAACAGAAATTTTACAGAGTGGCTGACAAGGTCAGAGCCAGCATTAAGGAGGAAGTTTCCAAGATGTTGACGCTAGGGGTTATTGAACCCTCCAGCAGCCCCTGGGCTAGCCCAGTGGTCTTAGTGCCTAAGAAAGCTGCTACCCCCGGTGGCACCCCGGAACTTCGGTTCTGCGTGGACTACCGTGGGCTCAATGCGGTCACCAAGACTGGTGCGCACCCCATCCCCAGAGCGGATGAACTGGTGGATGGGTTGGGAGCTGCCCAGTACCTGAGTACTTTTGATTTGACTTCAGGGTACTGGCAGATTGCCTTAACTGACGGGGCAAAGGAGAGGTCAGCATTTTCAACACCAGAGGGGCACTTCCAGTTCCGTGTCATGCCCTTCGGGTTGAAAAATGCCCCCGCCACATTTCAGAGATTGGTCAACCAGGTACTGGCGGGGCTGGAGCAATTCAGCGCAGCCTACCTGGATGACATTGCTGTGTTCAGCTCCACTTGGGAGGAACACCTGCAACACCTCACTGAAGTGTTGAAGGCTCTGCAGAAGGCAGGCCTCACTATCAAGGCCAGTAAATGCCAGATAGGGCAGGGATCTGTGGTGTACTTGGGACACCAGGTGGGGAGCGGCCAGGTGGCGCCCCTACAGGCGAAGATTGATACCATTCTGGCTTGAGAACCCCCCAAGACCCAGACTGAGGTGAGAGCCTTTCTAGGTCTCACCGGGTATTACAGACGGTTTGTCAAAGGTATGGCACCATTGTGGCCCCTTTGACAGAGCTGACATCTAGGAATCAGCCCAGAAAAGTGAATTGGACTGAGGCCTGTCAAACTGCTTTTGACACCCTCAAAACTGCCACGTGCACAGCACCGGTGCTTAAGGCACCTGACTTTTCCAGTGAGTTCATTGTGCAGACTGACGCTTCAGAGCAAGGCGTGGGAGAAGTGCTCTCACAGATCAATGAGGAGGGAGGAGATCAACCAGTGGCTTTCATTAGCCGGAGGCTAATCCCCAGGGAACAAAAATGGAGTGCCATTGAAAGAGAAGCTTTCGCTGTGGTCTGGGCTCCGAAGAAGCTGAGGCCCTACCTGTTTGGGACTCACTTCCGTGTTCAGACCGACCACAGGCCCCTCAGATGGTTAATGCAGATGAGGGGTGAGAATCCAAAATTGTTGAGGTGGTCCATTTCCCTACAGGGGATGGACTTTACGGTGGAGCACCGCCCTGGTACAGAACACGCCAATGCTGACGGTCTGTCCAGATTCTTCCGCCTTAGTGATGAGGACTCCCAAGAGGTTGGGTAGTTCTCCCCACTTTCAGCTGGAGGGGACACGTGTTAGACCTGACACCTTTTGGCGTGGTTCTTCCCCCATCTTTTTGCCTCTGACTCATGTGTTTTGATGCTGTGCTGGATTTCGTTTTTGCTGATTTAGATGCTTTGGACACTCTGCCACTGCTGATCAGTGTCAGAGTGTAAGTGCTCCCTCTGTAAATTGCCATATTAATTGAATATACCTGATTGGCATATTTGTATCACCATGGGGTCCTTAGTAAAGTGCACTGTGTGTGCCAGGGCTGGTGATGACAGATGCTACTAGTGGGCCTGCAGCGCAGATTGCGCCACCCACATGAGTAGCTTTAAAATAGTGACTCAGGCCTGCCAGCGCAGGGCCTGTGTGCAGTCAGTGGACTGCCCTGTCCCCCTGGCCAGTGTCTCCACTGGCTGGGCCTAACCCTTCCCTGTCTGTGCACATCAGTCACCCCTATGGAAGGCTCAAGGTACCCCCCTGGGCAGGGTGCAGTGTATGGATAAGGTAGAGCATGTACTAGTGCAGGTCACATGCTCTAGTAGTGGGCTGCAGCCATTTTATGTGCTCACTGCTGTAAGGCTATCTTGCTCCATAGAGTAACATGGAGGAGGCTGGGCCCATGTGATACCAGCCTATCTTCCCATAGGAACAAGATGGGACATAAGTGAAAGATATCCCTGAACTCAGAATTTAATGACACATCTTTTAGTGAAGGGTGTTTTTAAATCCTGTGTTGGAGAATGGCCCTTTTAGAAAGTGGCTGTTCTCTTGTCCAACCCTTTCTGTGTGCCTGGGTTTGTGGAATGCTTGGGTGTGACAGGGGGGCTGCAGAGCCCCCGGAGGAGAGGGTCGGAGCCAGCCCGGGGATGAAAGGGCACATCTGCCTGCCTGGGAGGTGGGAGGAAGGAATGCCTGATAAGTACTGGGCTGTGCCGGCCACCTCCCCCATGCTAGCTCCC
Source organism: Lissotriton helveticus (assembly GCF_964261635.1). NCBI lineage: Eukaryota > Metazoa > Chordata > Amphibia > Caudata > Salamandridae > Lissotriton > Lissotriton helveticus. The sequence continues at coordinate 1,098,296,214 of NC_136063.1, read as the reverse complement.
TCCTGGTGGTCAACTGACACCTCTGGCCCTGAAGCTGACAGGGAGAAGAAAACCAGAGACACCTCAGTGCTCCGCAACCCCCAGAACTGGTTTAGACTGGACCCAGGGCCTCCTTGCACAAAGACTTCAAAGGACTTCAAAGACATTGAGGGGTATAAGGAAAGGACCCCTGACTACAGAAGTTTAGATTCTGAAATTCTGCAACCAAGAAGGAACCTCGGCTGGGAGGAGGACGGCTAGAGAACCAAAGGAAGATTGCCTTGCTGTGTGCTCTAAGGGCTGACCTGTTCTACTGTCTACCTGGAAGCTGAGGAGGAGAAAGGGACTTTGCTGTGTGCTGTGACCCTGCCTGCTTGCAACTGCCAAGACTTTGCTGTGTGCTGTGTCTACAATCTTGAATCTCCAAGGGCCTGAGAAGAGCTGGCCCCCTGTCTGCAACCCAGGAACATAAAGGTTGCCCAAGGACCACAAGACCCTGCTGTGCCCCCTGAAGCTGCTGTGTGGCGAGGAGATCGTGAAATCCTGTAGGTTGCCCGATCAGTGCGTGGGCTGCTCTCTCATCTGCTTGAGAGCGCCGCGCTGACCCAGCCTGCTGAGGGGCCAAGATCGGCGTGTTCATCGACACGCGTGTGTGTGTGGCAGCCCGGAGACTTGTGGGCCTTCCCAGTGCTAGGCGCACTGAAAACGACTGTGAGCTGTGTCACCACCGCGGCCCGGGGGCCAGGAATACCCCCCCAAGATCGCCGATCGTTGGGGAGCTGAAGCGCCAAAGAACGAAGGCGCCGCGCTCCCATTGGTGGAGGGAGCCGAACCCCCTCACTAACGCCGCGAAGGGATTGGCCAGTGCGGCGCAGCGTCATCCGTGGTGGTGGGCCGTGATTGGCCGAAGTCGCGGAGCGTCACGGCTTGACTGTCCCGGGAGCCGCTCTGCCATTGGCTGACTCCCGGGTGCACCAGAGGCGCGTCCAGACGCCGCGACCGGATTGGTCCCCGTCCTCAGGACCCAGGGAAGTGCTGCGCGATCACCGCCGGGCCCGGGAAGAAGCGACCTGCCCTCTCCGAGGGATTCCCCCGAGTGTCTTCCGCCCCGGCCTGGCGTCCCAGCCTTTAAGCGCCTGGCCCGCTCCCCGCCGCTCGTTGGATTGTCGAGAGCAGGCGGAGGAGCAGGAGGGACCGGCCGGGGCCGTGGACTAGTAAGTTCTGGTCAGCGCAGGGCGCCTGGGGGCACACAGAACAGCGTGGTGGAACCCGGGGAGGAAAAGAGCCCCCGGGCCTCGTGAGGAAGCGCACTTGCAGCGCTTAAAGGCCAAAAGTAAGATTACGCGGGGCATTGTTTTCCTTGCTCGTTTTTAGAGGTACTTGAACATAAATCCGGGGCATTATTATTTTTAGCCACTGATTTGAGAGACTTGAGACTGCTTTTGGTTCTGAGAACTGCCTATGTACAAGTACCATCAGAAAGATTAAGTGCAACCCTTAAGATTGAATGCAACATTTTTCTAAAGAAGTGATTATCATGCAACTGCTTTAATTACTTGCTGAAACTAGATAAAGCTATATATTTTTATAAAATATACTTACCTGTGTGGTCTCAGTTTGTGGTGGATTGGGGATTATTGTTGTGTTAAGTGCAAATGTTATCCACATTGCCTCTGTTTAGACTAGACTGCTCGCGCCATGCTACCTAGAGGGTGAGCAGGGGTTATCTCAGAGGGTTATTCCGTCGCCCTGACTGGAAGCAAGGGTCCCTACTTGGTCTAAGGTACTTACCTCTGCCAACCAGAGACCCCGGGTTCTAACAGCACTACTTCTAGTTCACTAACAATACAGCAGGACGGCTGTATTACCTGTAGGAGCACCCGACCTACTGACAAAAACTGTATATTTAACCTATAAGGAAGAACTTTTGAATTGAATTTTTCTGGGCTGTGCACCTCACCTAAATTTATACAATTTAGATATATGTAGAACATGTTGATTTTCGAAGGTGGCAACGTAGATATTAGCAATATTTGGGGCATAAATTTCCCCCATTGCCACTCCCTTTAGTTGTTGATAAATGGTATTTTGAAATAAGAAAAAGTTTTCACATAAAAAAATTCTTACACATTCTATGATGAATTCAGAAGGTACCTTTCAGCCTACAATCGCTGACGCTACAGGAACCCTACATTCAAATACATAATGACAGGGTGGTAATGAGAACCGACCCACATTTTATGCCAAAGGTGGTGGCAAGGTTTCACATGAACCAAACAATACAGATACCAAGTTTCTTTCAGAAACCATCCACAAGCGCGGAGAGAGCACTACACATTCTGGACGCTAGAAGGGCAGTAATGCATTACATAGAAAGAACTAAAGAGCACAGGAAAACAAAGCTGTTCTTTGTAGCCTTTGAAAGCAGTTTCCTGGGAAGACCAGTAACAAAAGGCACCATCGCAAGATGGATCGCACAAACTATACAATTCTGCCACAAGCAGGCAGGTCAAGAACTACTAGGAGGGGCACAAGCCCCCTCTACCAGGAAAAAGGGAGCAACAATAGCCTTCCTGGCAAACACACCCATCCAAGACATCTGCATGGCGGCAACATGGGCTTCACTGCACACGTTCACTAAGCACTACTGCGGGGATATACAAATGAACAAGAAAGCACAAGTAGGGCAAAAAGTGCTTCAACATATATTCAACAACCAACGCTCATCTTCCACCCAGCCGCCACAAACTTTATAAACCGCTACAAAGTCTATGCACAGCATAGTGAATCCAGAAAGATTCACGCAACAAAATGAATAGTTTCTTACCTGTCGGAGTAGTTTTGCAGCTTGAAGACTTTCTGGATTCACTAGCGAACCCTCCCACCTCTGCCAGAAAGATGAGACAGGAGGAGGAAAGAATACAAGGACAGTAGACAATCAAACCCTTTAAGAGACTAAATTAAAGTTCCTTTAAATAAAGGAAGAACTTGAAAAGATTGGAAAAGGATGAACAAGCATGACACAAAAACAAGAAAAAAAGAATCCGAAGATAGTGCCCAAAGGTGGGAGCTTCCGGGGGAAGCATGCTGACGTCACAGGAAGGACGCCAAATGGTGGGACGCCGACGCCCACCTGGTCTACGAAAAGAAAAAAAAATACGATTCCGGACCCAACCACTAGACCGCAGAATAATGCACAGCATAGTGAATCCAGAAAGTCTTCAAGCTGCAAAACTACACTGACCGGTAAGAAATTATTGTTACTTGATATTGTAGGAAATAGGCATGGAATAGAATTGCTGAAAGACTCACTGAGCCTAGCTATCATTCCACATATATAGAAATCATGAAGGAAACATTTTGGACTAAGGGCCTGATTTATATGTTGGCAGAGAGATAACTCTGTCCGCCTGATTTTGAAGCAAGCATTCATTAGGTTTGGCGGTGGCGGTCATTACTCCGTCACTGACATGGCCAAACTTCTCTGACTGCCCGACAGAGTAAGAGCTGTCAGAGCATTGGCTATATGTCCGTCCATATAACACACAAAAGGGGGACTAGAGGAGGTTTAATGACCAGCGTGGGTGCACTCCCCATTCATTTTGAGACTACAGCGATTGCAAAACGCTGCGGCTAGAACTCTTCGGGGTCTCCCTTGAACTTGTCCCACCTCTAGGGCAATTTGTTGGCTACTCTGGCCGCCTGTCGCCAGCCGAGTGGAATTTAAGGTCATTTGCACTGCATTTAAAATTCTGAAATCCTCCTCTCCCGGCATCCTGTCGAACCTGCTTTTACTTTATCCACCTCCGCTCCAACTTTGCTCGATGGGTCAACATCTGGCAACCGTTCCTCGAATACAGAGGGCGTGATCGGGTGGACGCTCCTTCCATTTATTGACTGCAAGCTCTGGAATGCTTTGTCACTGTCCATTCGTGCCATGGACAACTACATGACCTTTCGTCAGGCCATTAAAACTCCTCTTTTCCCATCACTTTAGTGCCTCCAGCCTTCATTGGCTGCTCAGCGCTGACATTTGTCAGAAAAGGGGCAGGCAGTGGGCAATGGTTTGTTCGGACTGACATGTCAACAAGACTAGGGCTTGTGTGATGAGTGAAGACAGATGCTACATGGTTGTGATCTGTAGTAGCAAACTATCTTAGGATAATGACACGCCTCACGACCGTCTTCCTGTAACCAGGGGTCAGACTGCAAACCTCCAGAACCGGACCCATAGACAAACCCAAAGGGGGCTGCGCCTACACAGATCAATCGCTATGTTAATGTGCATCATTGGTGAGGGAGAAATCCACAGAACTTTGGCAGCGTGCGCTATCGCAGAGGGTGCATCCAGGATAGAAAGGGGCACCCATACGGAACAGAGGACTTGCGATGTCAGACTCTGGTGTGGGGGAGAAATGTGAGGGCGTATAGAAGAATGGACCCTGTTGTAGCAGGTGTGTCTATAGAAACAAAGAAGCCCCAGGAGCTCGGACTTGTGGTGTTTAACGCAGGTCTGGGGGCATGTATGACAGGGCATGGTGACGACTGGAACATGGTAGTAGGCTCTCTGTAGTGCTGGCCACTATGGCATGCAGTGGTATCGAGCCACACCGGCAAGCAGTGGTGTTAGCCTCACAAGCAAGCAGGGGTGTGCAAAACAGGATAGACGCTATCGGAGGGTGCAGCAGTAGCCTAGTAATGACCCAAGCAAGTCAGGAATGGTCACGTCCACGGTGCAAGATTAGCAAGGAAACTTACCGCTCTGGTGTAGTGGGGTCTCATGGGCGTACGTCCACCCGGAAGAGTACACTGTGAGATAGGACGTGCCGTATATGACTGCGCGTCAATTACCATGCGATAGACCGGGGTGCTTGGGAATTGTAGTCAAAAGTGCAAAGAGTCTAGGGAAATGTAGTCCCATGACGGCGGTTGTTTTTCTGAAGCGGAGCCATCGCTGAGGCGAGGCGTTCAGAATTCAGTTTGAAAAAATTATTATCAGCTCACGGCTAGTGCTAATTCACAGGGTGTCTACTTGGACAGGAAGATGGATCGAGCAAGGTGTGAAGCACTGTTGGGTACACAGGTCAGGTGCAATTACCGTGTGACAGACCGGGGTGCTTGGGAGTTGTAGTCAAGAATGCAATTGTATAAGGAAATGAAGTCCCGTGACGGCAACTGTGTCATTTGGTAGGGAGCTCTGTGTCGGCGAGGTGCTCCAAATTTGATTGGAAGACAAATGAGTGAAAGAACACAGATAATATTATGCCATGGAGGGTCACCACAGCGCAAACTGCTCAGACTTAAAAATTAATCGAGCAAGGTGTGTAAAGCACTGTCATGGATCAGGTGTATGCGCGGGGCGCATAACCAAGCAGTCAGCTCTGGCTAGAAAATAGGCATGAGTATGGTCCTACTCGGGGTGCTAATAGTGCTGAGAATCAAGTACCTTTGATCCACCCCTGCCCTGAAAGGAGAAATACATCTGCAGAGTATTTCTATTTCAGTGACGTCTGCCTCTGATAGGACTGTTGTGCCATGGAGAAGCCCATTACATTTGTGGGGACCAGCAATGTCCGGTCTTCCTCTACCTTGAAGACGGTCTGTTGGAGGCGGGCTCACCCCAAGCATCCGTCAACCAACTCCAGACAACAACGAACCTCCTTTCATGCTTGGGTTCATATCAATGAACCAAAGTCATACCTGGCTCCTTTTCAGACCCTCCTCTTTATTGGGGCCTTTCTGGACATGATTCTGTTTCGGGCCTTTCCCCAAAGGAAAATCGAGTCCAGGACATTCAGGCTATGATCATGATCTTTCAGCCTCGGTCCTGGGTTTGTGAAGTCAGCTCTTCAGCTGCTGAGACTTATGGCCTCTTGCATATTGCTGGTCGAGCATGCGAGGTGGCTCATGCAAGCACTGCAGCCGCGGTCTGTGCAGGTAACAGCGGTGGGGTGCTCCCCCTGTAACCGGCCCCACTGCCCGACCACGGTTACCTGCATGGACCGCGGCTGGAACACTGCATTGGGATCTGAAGTTACAGTGGGCCCAACATCAAAGGGACCTCTGCGCCCAAGTTCAGATTTTGGAGGAGACTGCGAAAGATCTGCAGTGGTGGTTACTGGACCGTGATTGGATCAGCAGCAGATCCCTTTACCTTCTCAACCCAGAGCTGACAGTGGTGACCGATTTATCACTTCTGGGCTTAAGCAGCCACCTGCGAGCGTTGGAGATCAGAGGCCTCTGGTCTCCGGCAGAGTCGCATTTGTAAAGCTTCTGGAGCTGAGGGTATTCCACTTGGCACTGAAGGCCTTCCTGCTGGCCTTCAAGGGGAGGCTGGACACCACTGCCATGTGGTACTGCTAAAAATAGAGCGGGGTGGGGTCACCGAACCATCAATAAATCTTCCTGGTGGTGAACCAGCTTGCAGGCTAACTGAACACCAGGGTGGATAAACTCAACCGTTGACACCTAGCAGAACACAAGTGGCGATTACACCCGGAGGTGGCACATGGTGTCTTCGGTGAATAGGGATAATCCTGACCTTTTTCAATTCAAAATTCCTTTATTCGGCTGTATAAGATACAGTCATAAAAGTACAATAAAAACAACATATACATTCAAAACAATGTTAAAAAGACAATTTATCAAGAGCGAGAAGTTGCGAAAGGAGGGACAGTTTCTCAAAGATATAAATATGCTATTTATCTAAAAAACATATTGCTGGGGGAGGCGTACTACATAGAGCAATTAACCTTCCATGCTTTTTCTAAATTTCAGTGCTGGTTTTAAAAAATTACATAAAAACATAGTACTTTCACAATGTAGCATTTGAAGATAAAGTAGTGCAGGCCTTATTTGTACAAAGTTCAGTTGTTTAAAAAGGGGTTTTAAAAACAGTTTTCTTGGTATCGTGTAGTAGGAGCATATGAATAAAAAGTGGGCCAGATCTTGCGGAGACTTATTGTCGCAGCCGCAAGCGGCAAACACTTGTCCCCTGGGGCCCCCACTAGGCACAGCTAGCAACAAATGATACAAATCAAAACGGAATCTGGACGTCAGAAAACGTTCATATCTGGAAATGGACCAAGATAGATAGGGTTCAATTTGCACACAGGTTTTTGTTAAAATATGCTTCCTCACACTACCTTTTTTAAGCTCAGACTCTTCCCTAGCTAGCTGCTGGTTCAACATAAAGGTATCTTTCACATGAATTACATCTTGTTTGGATATTTGCTGTGGTGTTAGGAAAAAATCCAGCCGACCCAAGTCATGGAGACAGTTTCTGATATATTTTAACCAGGGTATCTTGTATTTCCCTTCCCAAGTGAGTGCTTCAAGAAGAATGTTTTGGGTAAACGGTATATCTTCATTTGTCCAGCAGTTTAACCAGCACAGCAAAGGGTTTACAGCTATTTTATCTCCTAGGTAGGGCATACCAAGTTCTTCGTGAATGGAGAAGTTAGCTGTACCTTTAGGTAGACTTAGTACTTGTTTTAGGAAATTGTTTTCAGTTGTTACGAGGTCGCCCACAGGAACAAAACCACAGATTTCACTCCCGTAACAGGCCACAGCGGTGCTTTTAGCTTGATACAGTTTCAACAAAGCAACCACTGGTGTATTTCCCATTTTACGTGCAAAGTCTATTATTGCGGCATTTGTCCTTGCTGTTTCTCCCTTTTTTTTCCTTACCGCAGGTCCCCAAGCAAGTTTATGGTCAAACAATACACCAAGATATGAAAAAGTCTTTGTCATTGGTATTTTTTCCCCATTAACAAAAAAGGGATAAGTCTTTTTTGAGCCAGAGCCTATCTTCATGGCAAATGATTTTGTATTGTTGATGCTTAGGCCCCATGATTTCATAAATAAGTAAAAAGAATCAAGTAATGTTTGAAGGCCCAGTGCAGTTCTGGAGATAAGGACGGCATTGTCTGCATAGAGCAGAACAGGCACACCCTTTCTCCCTATATATGGATAATCAGTTTTTGTATTTAAAAGATGCTCCTCAAGGCCATTAATATTCAGATTAAAAAGAAACAGCGCTAAAATACAGCCCTGCCTAACCCCCCGATTTCTCTTGAAGTCTCTGGTAACTTTCAAATCTTTTGTATAGCGGACATTTGCTCGAGTATCACTATGGAGGTCGGCTAAAAAATTAATCAAGTTCTTCTCGACCCCCATTTGGAGCAAAACATCCCAGAGCCTGCCTCTATTGACACAATCAAAGGCCGATGATAAGTCCATTAAGGCCATATACACAGTTCCTTTTCTGGCCATAGTATACTTTCCGCTAATTAAGTATAGGTTCAGGCATTGAGTTATTGTTGAGTGTCCTGGTCTGAACCCATATTGAACGGGGGACATTACATTGTTGATTTTGGCCCACATGGTCAGCCTATTTAAAATGATTCCTCCCACTACCTTTGCAACTGAATTTATCAGGGAGATGGGCCTGTAACATGCTGCATTATTTCTGTCACCCTTCTTGTAAACGGGTACTATGGTTGAGGTCCCCCAGGACTTTGGGCTCCCGGTTGCGACTCCGGCATTAACAACCGCAGTGAGAATTGGGGCCCATAGTGAGATATTTGATTTGTATAGGTCTGGAGGAAGGCTGTCTGGACCCGGGGCCTTATTACTAGTTAGGCCACGAATCCCCTTCTCAACTTCTTCAACTGTAAAGTGAAAAGGAGCTTCTTCTGTAGCTTTAGTTTCATATACTGCCTGTGGTTCATCGCTCTTGAAGATTAAACTAAAGTGGGAGACCCACTCATCCTCGGGTATGTTGGTTCCAAGACTGGGAGCATTAGAATCGTCAAACATAGGCTTATTAATTATGCTCCAAAACTTAGAGCTGTTACCCAGGTTTGATGGGTCAAGTAAAGACTCCCAAATGTGTGCTTTTATTTCCTTTTTCCGGGATGCCATAGTTGATTTGTATTCAGATCGCAGAATTTTAATGTGTGCGGAATCCCTTGGTTTTTTCTTGAGGGTCATTTTCAAGTTCCGACTAGCTACCGAACAAGCGTGGTCAAACCATCCTGGCTGGTAAGGAGTTGAGCCCTTTCCTGGTACAGATAGCAGTTGTCCAATTCTTTGAACCACGACAGCAAAGGCAGATAAGATGGTTTCAGGTGGTGTAGACTCAGAGACACAGAGGTTAAGTTCCTGGTTGCAACTTGTTCTGACCGACTTATACAAAGTGTCACTATTTATCATGGACCATTCAAACGACGATTTCCATTGATCAACTTTAAAGCACCCGTGTCCTTATGATTTTTCTGTGAATCAAAAAGTCCTGCTCCCAATCTAATTGAGATTGGATTATGGTCACTAAAGATGCTTTCATGTATTTTGAAGTTTGAGGCTAAGTTTGCCAGATCAACAGAAAGAAAAATATGGTCAATGAAAGAGCCATACTCAGAGCCTTTATAAGTTGGTACTTCAAAGATAAAGGAGTCATCTTTCAGGGACATAGCGATGCTCAAGTTCAGATCGTCAATTAAATTATTGACATGGGTACCTCGCAGACAATGAGCAAAGTGAAGGCCTGACCTGTTTTCGCACCCCAGGGAGCCTATAGATGTCACAGCAGGATTTCCACAAATATGCGCATTGAAGTCACCAGTAATTATTATGTTCCGTGGCAATTTTGCCTTTTCACCTTGCAGGTAATTGTGGAGCTTGACGATGTTACACTCACCTAGTGATGTTACTGAGTTATAAAAATGAACCAGGGTTAGTGCCTTTCTGCCCTTCCTAAGCTCCATAACCTGGATGTTCCTATTTTCCAGTTGTTTAGTTTTGGCCTGACAGATAAGGGAGAGGTTGATGAATGTTGCCAAACCCCCCTTTGATCTGCCACTGGGCGATGGAATTGCTGGCACAAAGAAGCTCTGGAACCCCTCGATGGAGACATTATTATCTACGAGCCATGTTTCCTGGAAACACAGTATAGCAAAGTTCCTTATGAATTCCACCCACATACGATCCTTTACTTTTGCAGCCAGTCCTGCTATGTTCCACGACAAGATTTTTATAGTCTTGAGTACTTCATGGTCGGACACTGACTCTTGGGTCATACCACTGAGCAGATGCGAGTCTTGATTATGTCGATTTGTTACAACTGCTAATTGGTTTCCAGTGCTAGATGGCGAGTTAGAGGCTATATTGGGAGGAGAGCTGCAAAATTCATGAGTAGAAGAAAAAGGTGCCGCTTGTAGGGATAGATTCTCAGGAGAGATTATTAGGGGCTCTATAGTATTGATGATAGGTACCACTCTTGGAGGGGCTAAAGTGCTTGCTAAATTGTCAATGCTTATTATGTTAGATTGTTCTACCCGCTTCCGAAGGCTAGGTGAGGTACTGAGGGGCAGGGCGAGTGTCAGTCAATCCACCTCATCCAATTGGCCGTACTCATAGAAAACATCATATCTGTTCAAGGTCGGAACACCAAATTGGTTATGGGACAGATAAGGGTGTGTCTGTTCTCGTTTATGTACATATGGTACAGATTCCCTTCTCTCAAACACTGTTGGTGGATAATTATATGGTCTACCTTCCCAGGATTGTGCATATCTTTTTTGTTCAAGGTCTGAGGTCGTCACCTGGCTAGGGGCGAGAGGTGGCGCCCATGATTGATATTGTACTTGAGGTACCAGCGGCCCTTCCTGACTATAATGGGTCTGAGTGTTTTTATTTTGCCCATTTATGTTGGAGGGGTAAAAGTAGCTTAAGCCCATCGTACGAATCAGGCTGTTTGTCGAGGAACTCCTCCAGCTGGTGATGAAGTTTGCCACTCGTCTGTCTCTGAAGTTAACTACAATACAGTCTCCCTCTGTTGATTTGAATCTAGAGCCCACCCAATCTACTCTCTTCACATGACAGATCTGCCCACTTATGTGGGAGGGAAGTGGTCTGTGTATGGTTAACCATTGCATTACTTTGTTTTTTAGTTCCGTATAAGTCTCCCCCCTATTGTCGGCCAGCTTGGGAACCCCAATCATGACAATGGTATATGCATTAGATTCAGGTGGGAGATTTAAATAGATAGATCTTTTTGCTGTCATGGGTTTACGCTGATTTGCCCCTGCTGTTTTAATAGGAATATTCGGTGTTAATGAGGTCGGGTTTCGCAGCAGCTCTGCATTTGTTATAACTACTTCTGGGGGGTAACCCTCAGCAGCCCATTCACTATCGTCAGACTCTTCAGCTACCTGTATAGTTTGTGTATTACTTATAGGTGTGGCTACTGACTGCGGTAAGTTGAGGGCTACTTGTGTAGTGGTTACTAAGTTTGGGGTCGCTGAGGATCCCTGTCGCTGATGCGAAGGCTGTTTGATGGCACTAGTTGTTGTGTCTCTAATGGCTTTCGCGATTTTAGTGTTATTAGCGTTAAGGGTATTACTTGCTGGAACAAAAATGGAAGTAGATTTGGGCATTTTTAGTATTTTAAGCATGCTGGAGGAAACTTCGTTTTGGGCTCTCTTGAATTTTCCTAGGGCCTTCTCTATATTAATAACTCGTTTACTGATGGGCTGTAAGAGAGATTTGACCATTGATTCTATTTCACTCAGAAGAGGTATTTTCAAAGTAGTGATCTGTTTGACTTATCTGGTCTTTAACCGGATTACTCTCTGTGATCTTCTCGCTTGAGATTGTATCTAGGTCCTGGGTAGATGACGAGGGGATCCAGGTCGTAGTTTTCGTGGTGAGTTTAGCCTGTCTAAGTTTTGACCAAATATCTTTAATTGAATATTTCGGTTTAGTTATTGGTCGATAGGTTTTCCTCAACGGGAGTTTGGTCTTTCGTTTTTTCCTGTGGTGCTGGATTACACTTGATGGATCAGGAGTTATACCAGATGTAAGTTGAGTGGCAGGTATTACATTCTCCACTAATTGGATCTCTGGGTGAAGAAACAATGTGTGCAGGCAGCTTATATTGTTATCATGGCTGATCGTCACCAGGGGACTACTCTCCGTAGAGTTCCCAGTGTGGCATGTGAACAAGGCTCTCGGGGTATTGTCTTTAATATGTGAGCCTGGCAAGTCTGTGAATGACTGCATTAGCATGGACTCCTGGGAATTAATTGTGACATCCATGATGTGTATATTACTGCTGGTGCGTAAAGACAAGTCTGGAAAACACAAATCCGGGGTCAGTGAAAGTCGTCTCTCTGTATCCTGTATGGCATCCGCCACTACGCCAATAGTTTTTTGCAACATAAGGTCTATGGCGGTTATAGTCGGTAGTGGTGTGCTAACAGGTTTTAATCTTGTTATAGATCTCATCGCCGCCGAGGTTTTCCTTACTTGGTTCATCCTTATAGTATAGATGTATTACTATGTGCAACGTACCTAGCACACGGGTACCCTTGTGACCAGGATGTCAGGTGAATAGATGTTAAGGGGATGGCCCGTCCCGGCCTCCTCGGTCCCCTGAGGGCCACAGAGGGCCCGCCCTTTGCCCGGGCTTCGCCCGGCGTCCCTCGAGACGGGGGTGATGCAGGATTTATGCGCCTCCTGGCGCGCAAAGGTCGCGGTATGTACCGCGAAGACTGCTGGGAGTTGTGGTCTTCAGCCACACCGACACTCCGCTCGGCAGCTACACCTCAAGGTGACAGAGGGAGTCAGGCGGCGGGAGGCGGGCGGGCAACACCCCAGGCAGAATCCGCTCTCAGGACGGCGAACAGCAGCAGCAGTTTAGGCGGTAAGGGTCACTGTAGTTTGCCAAGATTCACCCCCTCGACCGGGGTGATGCAGGATTTATGCGCCTCCTGGCGCGCAAAGGTCGCGGTATGTACCGCGAAGACTGCTGGGAGTTGTGGTCTTCAGCCACACCGACACTCCGCTCGGCAGCCAGACCCCAAGGTGACAGAGGGAGTCAGGCGGCGGGAGGCGGGCGGGCAACACCCCAGGCAGAATCCGCTCTCAGGACGGCGAACAGCAGCAGCAGTTTAGGCGGTAAGGGTCACTGTAGTTTGCCAAGATTCACCCCCTCGACCGGGGTGATGCAGGATTTATGCACCTCCTGGCGCGCAAAGGTCGCGGTATGTACCGCGAACACTGCTGGGAGTTGTGGTCTTCAGCCACACCGACACTCCGCTCGGCAGCCAGACCCCAAGGTGACAGAGGGAGTCAGGCGGCGGGAGGCGGGCGGGCAACACCCCAGGCAGAATCCGCTCTCAGGACGGCGAACAGCAGCAGCAGTTTAGGCGGTAAGGGTCACTGTAGTTTGCCAAGATTCACCCCCTCGACCGGGGTGATGCAGGATTTATGCGCCTCCTGGCGCGCAAAGGTCGCGGTATGTACCGCGAAGACTGCTGGGAGTTGTGGTCTTCAGCCACACCGACACTCCGCTCGGCAGCCAGACCCCAAGGTGACAGAGGGAGTCAGGCGGCGGGAGGCGGGCGGGCAACACCCCAGGCAGAATCTGCTCTCAGGACGGCGAACAGCAGCAGCAGTTTAGGCGGTAAGGGTCACTGTAGTTTGCCAAGTAATCCTGACCTAATCTGTTCAACACCACAGAGAACGTGCAATGTTGGCAATACTGCACGTTAACGTGTTCAAGACATCTTTCACTTTAAGACACATTCTGCATCGAGTGGAACTCTGGACTCCTGTTTGCCTTTCTGCTCAATACCACTCCTGCCTCAAGTTCTAAAGAAGATTAGAACCGACCGAGTCCATGTCATCCTAGTGGCTCCGGATAGGGCATGGAGAGTATGGTATTCAGAACTTCTGGGCTTGAGCATCTGTCCTCCGATCAGGCTGCCCATCCCTGATGATCTGCTGTCGCAGAAGAAAGGCCAGGTTTTTCACCCCAGCCCTCACAATCTCCACATTAATGCTTGGAGATTGAGCAGTTCCAGCTGAATGCTTTCGATCTCCCTCCAGAGGAAAGTTATGTCATTTTGGCAAACAGTCGTCCCTCGACAAAGACTGTATATGCCTGCCGCTGGGGCACGTTTGTGATCTAGTGTGACACATGCCATGTTGACCTCTACCAGGCCCTATTGTCTGATGCTCTGTTTGTTCTGTCCCTCATCTGGCAAGGCCTTGCTTTGGGCACTCTTAAAGGTTATCTTTGGCCTTTTCAGGCTTCCTCCCATTGCCTAATCAACCTTCATTATTTAGATCACCAGTTGTGATAAGAATTTGTTTAAGGCCTGTGGTATCTGCTTCCTTCTTCTCTTTTGTGATGCCCCTGTGGAACTTCAATCTCCTTACTTATTTGATGTGTACTCCATTCAAGCTGCTCCAAAGCAGTTCCCCACTTCCCCTCCATGTCAAAACTGTATTCCTACATGCCATCACCTCATATAAGCGAGCTTCAGACTTTGTGTGTGCTTCCACCATACACCACCTTCTTCCCCTATAAGCTGGCTCTAAGACCTCAGGCATCCTTTCTTCTGAAAGTTGTGATGCTATTCCATGTCAGTCAAACCATCACCCTATTGGTCTTCTATTCTTCATCTCGCCTCTCTAAGGAGGAGAAGAGGCTCCATCGCTTGGACCTCAAAAGAGGGGTTGGTTTCTACATCGATTGTAGAAAAGACGACCGTGTGAGCGGTCAGCTCTTTGTGGGGTTCGCAGGTGCGAAAAAAGGCAATGCTGTGCAGAAGTGTACCATCTCATGTTGAATCGTGCTCTGTATTAAGATCTGCTACACATTGGCTAAAAAGCAGTCCCAGTCGGACCGATTGCTCATTCTACCAGGCTGAAGCTGCTACCACTGGGTTAACATGGCAAAGTCCCTGTCCTAGACATATGCCAGGTAGCTATGTGGGTATCCCTCCATACATTCATGAAGCACTATTGTCTGGACAGCCAAGCCTGCTGAGAAGGGCACTTAGCTTGCTCTTTCATGCAGGACTTTCTGGTTTGAGTCCATTCATCCATTCACAGCCCACTTCCAATTAGTTACTGCTTTGTTATACATTAAAAAGGTGAGTAATCTTCAGCTGTATCAGAAGAATAAATTACTTACCTTCAGTAACACTCTCTTTGGTAGTGACTCCATCTAGCCATAGATTCTTCACCTGCCCTAACCCCCCCCCCCCCCCCCCCCCGTCGTTCATGTTCTGTGATTTGACGTTGCTGGTTAATAAGATCCCAACTGGTTTATCAATTTGCTTTTGGGCTCCACAACTGGGAACACGGACAGTGTTGACAGCAACGTGCGTCAGTGCGCAGGAGTACAGCCTATATAGGCCCCACTCGTTGACGCCAACTTCGGCATCCAGAGTATAGAAAAGTTTTTTAATCCAATCTGATGCCTAGGAAATATTCAAAAGGTGAGGTAGCTGCAGTTAAAAAGAGTGTTACCAAAGGTAAGGTAACTTATTCTTTCGTACGTGGACAACAGGCTGGTGAATGTGGGACCCCAACACCAGCCCTGTGCATCAGTAGCACACTCTAACCCTTCTGCACAACTTGTTCTTAACCGTCAATGTCCAGAAGTCACACCTTGTACCCACGCAGAGGTTCACCTACACAGTGCATTGCTTGGCCTGACCAGTGTAAAGGCTTTGCTTTCTCTGTAGTAAATTGGTAATTTTTGAGAAATTATTCTGCTGTTTCTGGTTCAGACAACATTCCCACTTCTGCACGTCCTACATCAGATGGCTTCATGCATCCTATTGATGTACATAACAGATGGTGAATGAGAATACTTAATTTGTGCTTGAGAAAACTTTGCCTCCAGCTTAAGGGGAGTCTCTCATCTTGGGCACAGCTTTACAACTCTGTTCTTTGCTCTGCAGTCACAAGCTATGGTACTTATTGATGACTTGTCATTTGGCAGGGACACTTACAGTATGTAGTAAGTAGGTCCACACAGATAAGGATGAAATTCAGGAAGCTTTATTGTAGATAGTTAAAAGTACAAGTGGTTATGTTCTCAAGAACAGCCCCACCAGGAGCAGCCTGCCTGCTGCTCAGCCCATGCTCAACTGTCACTTCACTTCCCAGTCTCCCAACATTCCAAAGCACATTATGATTCCAACATTCTATAGAGCACACAGCACAGACACTGGCTGAGCAGGAGGTGTAAATCACATAACATTTACAGGAGCAGGATACTACATAGTACTTGCTGATAACATGTCATTGGGCTGGGGCACTTATTTTGGCAATATCACGGCGAGGTGTCTGTGGTCTGTGTTGGAGCAGCATCTGCACATACGTATTTTTTGGAACTGCAGGTGTCCTCTCACTCTGAAAGCCTTCCTCCCTAGCTTCTCAGGGAATGCCATTCAGGTAGTGTCAGACAGTACAGCGACTATCCTTTATATCATCAAATATCACAGTGTGGAGTCTTGGACCCTGTGTTTGGAGGGAACATATTTATGCCATTGAGCAGGTTTTCTGAGGACAACAAGTTGGAATTATTTGACTAGAGAGGGTGTTTATGTATGGATCTCTTCATCGCAGTCTGGAACAGTAAGTGTCCTTATTTTTATGGCGCAAGCTTCTTATTGAAAGGGGCTCTTGTAGATGCCAATAGGTGTGACTGGTTATGGGACCTTCTTTACATATTCCTACTGATTCCACCTTCACGAAGAATTCTGCAGAAGGTGCAGGAGGACTGTGCACAAGCACAGCTGTTCTATAAAGTCCTGGATTAGGCAAGGAAGATTTGTGACTCTGATCCTTTGGAACTCTGCATATAGTCCCCCCCTTCCTCACTGGCGAAAATGGACTTGCACTAGCAGCTAGGTGACCAGGTCCTTCATTCCAATCCATATACAACACAAGGGAGCTAGTCAGTCTATTCAGTCAGACAACAACTCTTTTCGCTCTGAAGGAGTGCTCACCAAACTCAGATATCCTGCCCAGCATTAAGCATAAAAGTGAATTTACATGCTCATTTATCTTTCAAACATTGATTGAAATACTGATATGTTTTTTCATATTTAGAATTGTATTTTTTGCAATAGCATTTCTTCATCAACTAGGTCCTGAAGAAAGCCGGGCAACTGCCATAGCGGCTGAAACATGTCGACCTCACCTATTGCCATGAGATAGTATATTTGTTTCATACTATCAGGTTGTTTTTATCTATGACATTCGGACACTCTCCAATAAACATATTTTTCGCCCTTATAGTAATTTTTTACTTTTCACGTTTTCTTTAGCACTGCACATCTTCAGCACCCACATATATTCTGCAAAGCACCTTGGCTGAGTTAAATCCGGAGTTGTTAGTCCAGTATCCAATTCTGTTAGCCTACGAGCAACATGGGCTGCATGGACTTTACTCCTGTGTCTTCCAGATGACGAGGCTCCGCCAAAGGGGTGGTTCTGATGGAATTCACTTTTATGCCTAATGCTGGGCAGGATATCTGAGTTTGGTGAGCACTCCTTCAGAGCGAAAAGAGTTGTTGTCTGACTGAATAGACTGACTACCTCCCTTGTGTTGTATATGTATTGAAGTAGGGGTATGGAGCTATAGTTGGTCAATAAACATTATCCCGTAGACCCTTGTTTATATCCTTAGATTTGTATTCCTTCATTCCAATCCCCATACTCTGTGAGTGCATGTGTGGAGATTGAGCCCGGTCAGCTAGAGTACTTCGCCTTCCTGAGATTACAGATGTCATCTTGGCTACCAGAAATCCTGCCTCAAAATACATTTCATTTGTATGGTTTCCTGGAACAAGTTTATTCAGTGGTGCAAGTTGGAAGGTCTGAAACCATTTCAGTCATGCCTTACAGATATTCTATGGTTTGCACTGACTCCTGGTAGCAGTGTCTAGCTGTGGCTACTGTAGAGGGTTATTTGTCTGCCCTATCCCCCTTCATGAGCCTCACTAATCAGCTTTGTTTATTTAAGTTGCCACGAGTGGGGTGATTTCTGAAATATTCACTTGTTCCCTTCCACTTTGTTTAATGCTTTTAGTGTGATTTTAATCTTTAGGTGCCCTTCCTTGTGGCATTCGAGCCAGTCCGCAGTTACTCATTGTGACTCCTGACTCTGAAATCGGTCTTAGTGGCAATAACTTCTGTCCTTTGAGACAGTGACATTTATGTCTCCTCCATCTGACCACCACATCTGGTATTCAACCAGGATAAATTAGTTCTGCCGAAAGTGTTTTTTTCTTTCACATTCACAAGCCCATTTCTGTTCCATCCTCCTGTCCTCCTCCTCACTCCACCAAAGAGAGAAGCAGCTGCATACAGTGGACCTCATGTGTACATTGTCCTGCTACGTCAACAGCACACAACCCTACAAAGTGAATGATCAGCTTTTTGTGGGCTTTGCGAGTACCAAGAAGCACAAAACTGTAGGATACACCATTAAGTGCAGGGCTACTCTCTGCTTTAAGATCTGCTATGCCTTGGCTAAGAAGTACAGTTTGGCTAAGATTCTAGCCTAGTCTACCAAGGCCAAATCTGCTTTCAGGGCTCTCAACAAATACATTCTTACAATTGACATCTGCCAGATAGCCTTGTAATCTTTTTGCATCCTTTTGCTAACACAATCATGAGGTGAGGGATGGGTGCATGGCCTAGCATCATGGCTGACCGCACATAATCTCTGTTGACACAGCGGCCCATTCATAATCCTACCACATACTGGACCATCATCACCAAGTTTGTTGCTCTACAGTGGTACCATGTTGGCCCCTGTAGGCAGCCCAGTTTGGTTGGGGGTTCACAAGTTGCTGGAATGCCTTTATTCTGGTGGTGTGAGGAGAGGCAATCCTGGCCGATGTAGTGGTATGTAGGCTGGAAAAGCATCAAGAACAGTAACTCAGGGGAGCTTAAAGCGGCTACCTTTGGAAACTCTTGTATCCTCCAACATCCCCACACCCCACACTTCCTCCAGAAGCATCTTTCTCAGCAACAGTAATGAAGAACAAGTGTTTTCAGTGGGAGGAGGTGAAGGAAAGAAAGGAGAATTCCACCCTCAAGCACCTTGGCCACCAGCCCAGCCTAACCACACGGGGACCTAGAGGGAATCATCTGGTCTGCCTCTTGGTGGGCGGTCGTCAACTCCTGCGATGCGTGGCTCCAGGATTTTCTCTAGAGCCCTGCCCACATGCCGCCCAGTGTGTTCGTCACATCATCGAGGCTCAGACTTATCTGAATCAATTTCTTGCATACAACTTATCTAACACCGCTTAAGCTATGGCAGGCAGGCACACTAGCGACAATGAGGTGCTGGCACTGTCCAGAACCACAAGCTCACTTTTATCACCTAGTATGAGAGTAGATACTGATAGCCCAGTACTGACAGACAATCTTTACCATATTATCTACTGTGATTTATGAGACCGATAGACCCTTCCAATGTGGTGGTACTCTTAGAAGTCATGGATGGGATTATTGACACAACTGGGGACAAATCACTGGTAGGGACTTGTACCATGCTCGACAAGTGAGACATCAATAAATTATTGAGGGTGGCTTCTCTGCTGCCATTGGTTTCCTGAGAGCAAGCAATAGGCTGGTACGCCAAACAGGAAGAAACTGTCTACATCTCATGGGTTTGCCCCAGGAAACACAGATGGTTGGGACACTCTAAATCGTATTCAACCTGCATTGTACCACATGCAGGCTCCGCAAACTCCAGACCATCCAGAACGCTGCAGCCAGACTTATCCTCGATATCCCATGACACGACCACATAATCTAACACCTCTGCGACTTCCACTGGCTCACCATCGAAAAAAGAATAACCTTCAAGCTGCTCACATATGCCTACAAAGCCCTCCACAACACTAGACCCGAATACCTCAATGACAGAATCTCCTTCCAAGCCCCCAAGAGAAACCTCTGCTCAGCCGACCTAGCCCTAGCCACTGTTTCTTGTTTCTACAAGACTAGAGCTGGTGGAAGATCCTTCTCCTACCTCGCAGCCAAGACCTGAAACAGACTCCCCCCTTCACCTCCAATGGAGTCCGAGACTTCACCAATTCAGAATGGACCACAAGACCTGGTTCTTTGATTGACCCTAATGGAGCTGCCCCCCCCCCCACAACCCCTGCAACCAGCGCCTTAAGACCCTCGTGGCTGAATAGTGCGCTCTACAAAACCCCTGATTGATTGATTGTACTTCTCCGTGATCCTTACAATGCTATTGCGAGTTGCTATTGACTCAAAACAATAAAATGTATTTCATAAAAAAAATATTTTTAAATAATGCGCTCTAAACCACATCTTCAATATGATCTAGGTATCCATTTGATACAGAACTGTTTTGCGAGTTGATTGCTGGAAGTTTACCATGAGTACCTGGCCATATTAATAAAAAGCAGGATACTTTGGTGCACCTCCCATTGGCACTGCGGCTGCTGAGTTAGACTGCAAAGAGCGGTAAGACTGATCAACTGAGATACTGTCAAGAAGACAGGAGTGTTCAGTGCTGTAGAAAATGTTACGCATTGCACAAAGAATTTCAAACTCCACCCTTTGCGCCACTGTGAGGCACCTGAGATGTCTATGGGCATTGGAGACATGTTCTATTTCTACATCCTGAAGCGCTTGCTCCTCCACAGATCTGGAAGCGCTGCAGTTTTTTAAGAGCATTGTCCGGAACAGTGATCAATTTGTGAAAAAATAAGTGCCAGTGCTCTCGTCAGGAGGCAGCTTGCACGAGTCCCCTGCTCCTATTAGCGCTGCCTATAACAGGACTAACTACTAACCATGAAACCCTACTAGTAGGGAGAGGGTGTGGCGTAACGGACAGAGCTGCCGAGTATGGAGCTGTGGAACCAGGTTCGGGATTTGGTGTAGGCTCTACATCCTGTGATTCTGGGCAAATCACTTCATCTCCCGTACCTACCAAAATATGAATGTGTCCTTAACTAGTGCTCATGAAAAGCGCTCCAATACATTTGGGTTGATATCACATTATAAGTGCTGGTGTTGACAATTTAGTGCTGGTGCCGAGCACCGGAAACCACTGGCTCAAATTAAGTACTGATCCAGAAGTCACAAGTTCAAGATGTTGCAATAGTCTCACTGAGAAATCGTACGTGAAGACTAGCAGGGCCTGTAGATTCGGTGGCACAAAAGGGAGCCCTATTTCAAAGGTTTTAAGTATACAGCAATAGTAGGACTTGAAATAATTGATTTGTCATGTAAATAAAAGAAAGGTATTTATGTCCGCAGTCTCCAAGAGATTTAACCTGGGGCGTGGGAGATACCTAGAGGAGGTGGTAGGCCATTTCTTACAAAATAAGATGAATCGATAAAGCAACCACCAGGTGGCAAACCAAACACTTAAAGTTATCTCTGGAACACCAGCACCAATGACCACACAAGTTACTGGAGAGGTAAAATGAGGAGTAGTTCGTATTTTCTGAATTTACCGAATATTCATATTGATAGATGATAATGAACTTAGAATACTTCAACGTTTTGTATATAGAATCAAAAGGGACAATAGTGTTGATGCAAAAGACTTTCTGTTTTAGCAACTCATATGGTTCCATGAGCTAAGATAGGTCAAACATTAGGTTTTGATAAGGATAGCAACGAGGGTTAGAATATGTGATGTAACATTGCTATTGGACCTCTAACTGATTAAATATCTTTAGAATAAATAATTGAGTAATGATGGACATAATATGTATAATGGTTTCATCGATCTGAAACCTTTCTTTCTCATCTTAGATTATATAAGTATTTGAGTTTTGTCTTAACCGAATGTTAACTTGTCAGACGTTAGCCATGCTTCTACTAGAAAAGTGGTATAATGGTTTAAAGCATCCAAGCATTTTCTTCTTTTTTATTGAAACTTTTGACAGGACCATTAAACCCTTTGTATTCCATGAAATAAAAGACAAAAAACTATTTATACAGAAAAGAGATGTTGTGTAGGAGGATGTTGTACATGCAAAGAGATATTCTGACTCTTGCTAATCCCTCCCAGAAAGGAAGAAAGCTATATCACACTGCTCTTCCACCAATCTTAATTCTCGATATAAACGTGATGGCCACTCCCTAAAGATGTACCGGATAGATATGCAACGGACCGTCAGAATATAGAGGAGACTATGAATTATTATTATTAAAGCATAGATGTGAAAGTAATAATAATATATGAGAAACACCCAGCCCAACCCAGCAACAGAGGATCTAGAGGTCACTCAATCAACCAAAAATATTTAAAGAATGGGTTCCTTACAAGTATACACTCCTGAGTATCCTACTGAAATGATTTAGAGAAAACCTTTTTAACAATGCAAAAGAAAAGGTTTCTTTCAAATGCACTTCAGCAGTAACTAAAAGAACAAGCATTCTCTTAATTTGTATTGTTTGAGAACTCAAAAATCTCTCCTGCTATCGAAATTGGTTGTGTTCGTTCACAAAACGACCCTGGGCCCATAAACGGGTATTCCCTCAATGAACTTGCAATACCAGACAAAAATGTAAATATATAGGGAAATGTCTGATCTCTGGTGTTGCACCGTCTGCTTCCTATGGACTCCTAAGCAATTGCATTGCAAACCAGATCCATTCATCTGTTTATTGTCCTAATTACTGCAATACATATCCTGAAGCAGAATCGTGTACCTACTTTTACATATTGATCTAATTTAATTGGATTATTTGCAAATCTGCTCCAATGTATGAGGGAGGCACAGCACTGCACATGTATGACATTGTGCCACGCATATTTTTCTAAGAACCAAGGCCTGGATTCCAGTATCAGGATTGGCCCTAGGGAAAATATGATTGAACTCTAAAGGTCTACTACATCTACTGCAACTAGAACTAGTACCTCTACTACTACTTTAGAAGGCCCAGGAATAAAGAACAATGATGCCCTCAAATGGTTTGGCGATACACCATTATCCACCCATATGTTCTCAATTAAAAAATAAAGATTGCCCAAACATTAGCTCCATCAGGAAGAATGAAAGACCACAAAAATAAATATTAATTTGCATCCATTAGCATCATTATTACTGAACCCAACATAAAAATGTTCAGGACGATTAGCTGCCTGGATTACAAATTTGTCACCGGATTCCTTACCAAATATTGGCGAAAACCTTCAATTTTTATGGTCTGAAGTATCTCATTGTTGTTTAATTTGAAAAGAGTTTACCAATAATATGTCACATGTACTTTCCACCAAATCATTTTCTTTCTTGACAGCATTTCCTGACGACCATATGCTTACTAAAATAACTCGAGGGTATAATCTTGTCGTTTTCATTACTCCCAATTTACTTTCTTTATGTCTTTCTATTTTTATAACCTTTCCACTCACTATTAATCTTAAAAAAACACCATGAATAGTCAGAGCGTATGTCCCTATTTCCGTGTAGGTGCTAATGTACATGCTAATGCTCCAATGTTCCAGGTGGTTTCACTGTATGCCAGTTCTGTGTGTTTGGACAGTCCTGCATAAACTCCAGAGTTCATGTTGTAATCTTCTAGGAGAAACCACCTGAATGATATTTAATTTTAGACTCCTGTTTTCCAGATTAGTGGTTTTTTTCTTTTAACAAGAGTAGATCAACTTTCTTGTGTGCTGATGATCATAAGTTAAATGTCACCCCTCTGGACCCTGAGAGAGGACCTTACAGTAGTGACTCCAGTCCACTTGTGTGCTGTCTGCCTATCTCTCCTATACCTTTGTTTCCTTCCTGGCTCACCCATACCTGTTTCCTGCCTGCCAGCCTCCCTGTACGTGTATCCTGCAAAAAATATGACGTCTGGCTGGTTGGTCTTTCTCATTAAAGAGAATTATCGAAATTGGCTCAGTGATGATTGGCGTAATTGCCTGGCACGGACAGAGGAACATTCTGTTTTAAATTTTCCTGACGTGGAGTCATTATACGTGGCAAGTGTTATGACATACCAATGTGTGCGTAAAGTAGCTTCTGCAAACAAGGAAATATAGGAATGGGTATATGTACGTGTATGTGGGTCGGTGCTCCAAACTGACAAGATTTGATATGGTTTACTAAATGCCTGTATTTGTCAAGTAAACATATGTCTCAAATGTTTCACGAACCCGTGTTTATTCCTGTGAGAAGTAGAAAAGTGCATACTTTGTTCCATTCGTTCCTTATACTACAGTTAACCCATTATGTGCTCAAAGTAAACTTAGAACAATCCGTTGTAATCCTGTTTGGCTTCGTAATTAAAGGATCTTCTGCTGAACATACTTCAGAAATAGAAAGATCTTTCTTCCGCAGCATCGCATATCTTCGTCACGGCCACCCTCCATTAGCAGGCCCAAGGACGCGATCACCCCCAGCTCCGTATCCCCCACTCCCTGTGTGGGGCAAGCTGCCCTGGTCACAATGATGCGCCTAATGACGCAGCTCAGCCAGCGAGTGGAATTTAAATGACCAAGTGTCAACTCTGTGACCTTTGTCAGGTCTCGGCGGAGGAAGTTCAGCTGAGGCCGAGAGAGACGGCGAGAAGGAAAGGAGCACGAGGGAGACGGAAGATTGGGGGAGGGAGTGAGAAGCTGGAAGCACAATTGCATTATGTAATTACTCTGCACATATTATTATAGTCTCAAATCAAAGCAGCATGTATTGTCTTTCCTGATTGCACGTGTGTATTTCCATGCATGAAATAATTTAAATAAAGGGAACTTTGTTGTTTCTCATAAAATCACGCTTTATTTTTTTATAATTTGAACAGTCACGCTGCATTGAAATATAATGAAACGCGTATATAAAATGCTGTGTATGCCGAGGCCTCTCTAAGTGCTTTACTAAGCAGGGTATGGCAGGGGTGGCAGGCTCCCTCTGAATGTAGGAAACCAAGGAACGTGTCAGATGGTGCAAATCACGGCAGACCTGCTATATTGCTAAAAGTGTGTGTAGGAGAGTAGGGTCTGCAATCCTATGATCACCCAGATTTTTGCTTTTTGCTGCACTGGTTTACGACTTTCCCTGGCTGTGGGCCTGCTAATCAGACCCACAGCCTAGCTGTCCTCTCTATCCAAATTGTACTCAGGTACTGAATTGGCACTGGGCCCTCCAAGTCCCTGTACCCAGGGCTGAGGTGCACCCAGGAGTCTCCCAGGGGCTGAAGCATGTATTGTGCCACCCCTGGGCTGACTAACTAAACTGACACAACTGGCTGCACGACAGCTGGGGCAATGTGGTGTAATCACCCTTTGCTTTAGATATAGTATACCTATATCTAACCCTAAAATGGACACACAGATCTCCTATCAGTCACTCCTATGGCAGGCCTTAACAATCCTAAAGGCAGAGTGCTTGGAATCGTGTGAGATGGTGCTCTGGCATGAGCTGAGCCTGTCTGCGGCTTTCAGGATCCATCCCTTAGCCGTTTCCATGATATCGCATACCATATACTCTTAAGTGCATTATAATCCTCGCGGTTATATGCCAACTCTGGTATCGCTTTATCAAAACATGTCGAGTAAGGTGTCATACGAATTGGAATACTAACCCCTCGCCAATTCTGGCGACGGGGTTAGCATTCCACCCTTCTAGAGGGACACGACATGTATGTAACCTGTAACCCCGGTTAAAGTCAGACAGAGCCTTAGCATCCACAAAATGGATGCTGCCACCGAGACACAAGTCTGCCCTCCTGCTGCTGGGAGTCCTCCCAGAGCAGGAGGCAAGGACAAAGGGTTTCCTGCCAGGGGCGGTGCCAGCACCGTCCCAGACAGGGTTTTGTGTATTCCAGGTAGGCAGGGCTACAGAGGAAGGTGACTGCAAGTGGCACCCCGGTGCTCACTGTGCATAGGCCGGCTGAAACCAGTTCCAGGGGCACTCCAGCCCCTGGCCTGGGGAAAGCCCGCCAAAGGAGAGGGGTGTAACCACCCCCCTCCTGGTCCCACCCATAGGGCAGGACTTAGTCGCGTGCCAGCCCCCTTTTCCCAGATAAAGGTAGGAGCAGGCCCCCTTCCAAATTAGATCATCTTTGGAATCAAGACACGACTTTCTACGAAAGGACATCAAGATTTCTTCTTCAAGATTCTCCCTTGTGGCTAAGGAGTAGTCACCCTGCATCCGCAGGCACCACCTTAAGAACACTGCGGTCCGCTGCAAGTCCTTCCTCCGGAATCCGACTGCCCAGCTCGACAAGACCCGGCTTCCCTGGCACCTCCGACCTCTACTCACCTCTACAGCCAAGCTGAGAACCGTGAGTGCGACGAGACCTCAAGGGACCGACTATTGCCAAGACTGCACGACTTCTTCACAGCAAGCCCGCCGAGTAATCTCCTGGCGAGTGCTTTGGGGTCCGAGAAGCCCCAACCCTGAGCAGCTCCAGCACCGAAGAGCAGCCCCCCAGCATCTCCACGATCGGCGTGGGGCCCTTCTGCTTTTTGCTGCTCACCGCGTTGTTTGGCTACTAGCCCGCTGGCTTGTGGCCTTCTGAACGACGCCCGACGACATCACTGCTGCTAGTCTGGTTGCTCCAGACTGGCTCTTGCTCCCTTCCAGAAGAGGAGCACCCCGGACCCTCCTGGTCCACTCAAGACGCCATTTTGAGTCCACCGCGTGGGCTTGAATTAGCCAAGGCTTTGTTGCCCAATCCTGGGCTCTTCGACGCCGACAGCTTCATCCATCGTGGGACAGCTCGCCCCTCCATCCTGGTCGCCGACAACGCCTCCTGGTCCGTGAGATCTGCAGAGCCCAGCGTCGCCCACTCACCTAGCCGAAGTGACTACCATCCGGTGCCCTCCTGGTGCCACCTGACTACTGGCTAGTAGTCACGAACTTGGTCCCCTCTGCTTTCAGGTGTCATCCATCTTCAAGATCCAGGCTTGGATCAACTCGAACTCTCTTCACTGGTCGCCTGCCAGCATCTTTCTTCCAGGCTCCTGGTTCGTCTACGAGGATTCCCGACGTCTTTTGAGACCTATGCAGCTGCAGCCCCTGGGCTAGGTAACTTCGGCATTTCGGTGCCCCAGCATAGCCTCACTATCCAAGGGTCAGGATCCACTGTCGTTTTCTCCCTACCAGGTCGGGTTCGCCCGTGAACACTAACTTTACTAGCTATCATAGACTTTGTCCCTCATCCCGCGTGAGAGTGCACACTCTGCACCCGAGTCCCCTGGGCCTCCTAGAAGTAATCTAACGATTCTATAGCCAAGTCCTAGCGATTCCAAAGCCTATTAGTACTGTACTTACCTGCTAGTAATTTCGCATTCCACTTTCAGAGTATATGGTTTTTCGTGCCCCTCGGGCATTTGTGTATACTGTGCTAACTTAAGTATTTTTATAAGAGTTTTGTTGTGTGCTTAGCTCCCTGTCTCATAAAGAGCCAGGGTAGTCTTGTTATAAATAAATACACTGTTTATTTTCATAACAACTTGTGTGGTGTCCTTTCACTGGGTGTTCAAGGGGTAATGTGATGGTAAAACAGCTGGCTTAACACGCCCTCTAGAGTCTTAGCCTTAGACTGCTCGTATCCATGCTACTAGGATAGCTGGTCTATAAGGTTGACTTACAACCAATCATCAATAAGGGTTGTTTGGACTGATATATAGTGATCACTAGAACAGTGAGCACTGCACATCAGGCCAACTTCTCACAGTGTGGCTTCAATTAAACAGGCCTGCGCAAACAATCCCAATCCCTGGCAGGGCCTTAAAGTTTGATAGCTGTCACCTCACTAATGCAGTGACTTCCAACCCTTAATGTTTCCAACAGTTACCTCTCCTGAACCCCCGTTGATTTACCGTGGCTTTTAACCGCGCCAGTTGTCATTGCAACAGCCCGCTCGTCACCTTTCCATCATTTTAACCAGCCCCTTTTTCTTGACCCCTTAACTCTTCTCAAATTCCCCTCCGTCCTCCTGAGAGCCTCACAGATCGTTTGCACACCTCGTACTCTCTCTCTTTCTTTGAGCAGACCAACCAATCCGTGGCAACGCCTTCCCTCCTGTGGCCCCCACCAGCTCCCAGGTGTTTCCCAGCCTTGCCTCTAATCTCTATTCTCTCTGGCCTGTCCTTAGAGGCCCCTTTTCCCATCAAGTTCCACTTTCATTTTTATAAGTTGTGTCCAACAACTGTCAAACTCATCCTTTAACTTAATTGGCAGCACTAGCTCTCTAGGAATGACAGTAGCATTCCATATTCCCCAAACAACCCATAGCTCGCACATTATATTTCCTTATGTTGTATTAATTTGAACTGCTAAATTGCTCAAACTCCTCAACTTTATGTTCAGTTTTCTTCAGGCTTTATGCATTGCCGATGGTTTAAAATCTCCCTTCCACACT
Source organism: Lissotriton helveticus (assembly GCF_964261635.1). Lineage (NCBI taxonomy): Eukaryota > Metazoa > Chordata > Amphibia > Caudata > Salamandridae > Lissotriton > Lissotriton helveticus. The sequence goes on along the minus strand of NC_136063.1, from coordinate 1,098,268,050 downwards.
CTCCCCGAGAGCAGTTCTGCCCTTATGATATATGTGCCCACCCAGAGCCTCATATTTTCCTTCAGATCTCTTTCAATTTCTGTTGACACCATAACCCTTATTTTAGAACCAATATGTTCTTCATGAAAGAAGGCATACTTCAGAATCCTCCTCAAGAACAACAGAAGCTTAAATATCATGGAATAGAACTTACACTAACGAACAAGGAAGCAGTTTAGTTTTACATAGCTATTTAGAAAATGCAACCCACCGCAATTGCTATTAGATTGGGGCCTTAAGCAATAATCTCAGTGAAAATAATATTTACAAGTTCCAGCAAGATTAGAAACAACAAATTCTGGGTATAAGAAAGCTATATCTATACTACTATTATAAAGAGAGAAGTATGTCCTTTGAGCCAGGTAAACTCGAAAAGTACACCACCAATCTAAACACCCAAGACATCTATGAAAACCTCAGGGCAAGCAGAAGGACATAGGCGATATAAAAAGAAAAAATATACGTTATTTAAAATATTTACGAATAAAAATAAAGTAGTCCCTAGAAAGTAGCGCCGGCCACGACGTCTGCATGATGACATCAGGAGCGCGGGGAGGAGCGGCGTTCAGGAGCAACAGGAAGAGCAGGGGACATGGCGCGGGGAGGAGCTGCGGGGGACAAGCGGAAAGGAGCGTCGAGAAGCGGAGGAGCAGTGGCAGCGCGGGGAGGAGCGGTGGATGAGGTAGCGGACAAGCGGTCAGGAGCGGCGAGAAGCGGAGGAGCAGTGGAGGAGCGGCGGATGAGGTAAGTCAAGCAGCCGCGGGTGCGCAGCAAGGGACGGGCTGTCGGGGGAAACAAAGCGTGGGCAGAAGTGGCCAGGACCAACAAAACGGCCGCTCTGCTGTGCCTCTCCTGCTGCGATGCTGCCCCCAGCCCCTTTCTGCCCCGGGCAAGGCCGGGGCGGGCTGCTAGTACATATATATAAATGTATTCACACAAATGATCATTGTGAGAAGTTGGTCTGGTATATGCTGTCCACTAATTAAAGTGGCCACCTAGTACCTGTCCAAACGACCCATATGATGTATGGGGTCAAAGATAACCTTTAGAAAACTATCTAAGTGGTAGCTGTGGAGAGCAGCCTTCAGGCTTAATCTTGAAGGAATGTGAAGAAGCTTGTTTTACTAGAATATCACCTCCTGAATGACTAAATGAAGGAGAACCACACAGTAGTTATATAAAAAGATGTATTTATTAATATAACACTCCCTACTATCCTCTACACGAAGATAGAACACAAAGCACACAATACGAGATCAATAGAACAGTTGTAAGTAGCACAATACACAGTGGGCTCAAGGGGGAGACCAAACCATATACTAAAATATTGGTATAGCGATCAAGACACAGTTTAGAACACGTAGAATCGCTGGGACCCCAAGGAACCACCCCAGGTGAGTAGATAGGGACCCCACAGAGGACGGGTGCAGTGTGGGAACACGACCACAGGCTCCGTTTAATTCAATGGGGAAGTCGCAGTTACACTTTTAAAGTTTAAGGACCCTTCTAGGAGGACTTCGAGCAAACCCCTTGGAACTTAAGAGTTTGAAGAGCCACCCCACCCATGGATACCAAAGTACCCGAGTTACCTATCCCAGAGGAGCCGGGTGCATAGGTCTAAAGTGGCGTCGGAAACTGCCATCGTTCTCAATGGAGAGCTGCAAAGAAGTACTGCTGTCGTGAAGGTGGAAAGGGTCTGATGGAATCCAATTCTGGATTCTGGAAGGAAGGAACCTGAAAGCAGAGGGGGCAGAGTCTGGGTCACTTCAGAGTGACCAGGGGCTCGGGAGACGAATGCCCACCGATGTTGGGTGCTTCAGGTGCAAAGAAGGGATGCTTGACTGTGCAGCCACGTGGACCAGGAGACGTCGAGGACCACCAGGAGCCGGAGGTGACCTGTCCCACAAAGGATGTTGAGTGCTGAGGGGTTGGTGTCCGGCGGGAGCACCAGCAAGTCTTGGTAAAAGCAACCCACGCAGGAAGGTCAAGCAGGTTACAGTGTTGACCAGCAAGGTCCAGGGGACTCTCCAGGCAAAGGAGAGTCAGAGCACGTCTGCAGCAACCAGGAACGCCCAACAGAAATCAAGATGGCCCTCAGGAGGACCCACAGGCCGAATGACCAGGAGTTGCGAGGGGACCCCGAGCAAGATTGCAAAGGACCAGCCCATGGAGCACTCGGTGCGAGGAGGCTGGAGTTCTCTGGTGCATATACTACTCAAGGTCAGGACTACTCAGAGTCCAATGCCCAAGCTCGGGAATCGCCAACAAGCATATGCACTTGAAAATGGACGTGGTGCATAGGCGTTTTGGGTTATGCAGTCCCCACGAGGGATACTGGCCTCAAACTTGCTGGGAGGGCAGATCAACCTCAGGGACCTTCGAAAACCCACCTCCTGTGTTGCTGAAATCTTCAGAGTCTGCTGGAGCTCAGGAGCAGCAGACCGGTCAGTTGCGGTTCGGTGCCTGTGAATACCAGGGAGTGACTACTTCACTCCAAGGGAGATTATTCAGTTGTCATAAGTGCAACACAGGTCCAGCATGGAGCCTGTATGGTGCAAAGGCACAAAATAAGCTTCGGACGGAAAGGGGGACGAAGTCGAGCCCAGTCGAGGTCCAGCGAAGTTCAGAGTTGTAGGAGAGTAGGGTCTGCTATCCTATGGTCACCCCAAATTTTTGCTTTTTGCTTCACTGGTTTATGACTTAATGTGGCTGTGGGCCTGCTAATCAGACCCACAGCCTGCTGTTCTCTCTCTAAATTGTTACCCATGTACCTTAGGTGCATAACGAAATTGGAACTGGTTCACCTTATTGGCCCCTGTAACAGTGTACCCAGGTACCCAGGGCATAGGTGCTTCCAAGGCCTACCAGGGGCTGCAGCATGTATTGTGCCACCCCTGGCCTGGCCTCCATATTTGACACAACTGGCTGATCACTCAGCTGGGGTAAGTCGGTGTAACCACCCCTTACTTAGGTGTAGTATGCCTATACCTAACCTAAAATGGACACATATGTTCCTATCAGTCACTCCTATGGAAGGCCTCATCAATCCTGGAGGCAGAGTGCTTGGAAATATGTGAGATGGTGCTCTGGCATGAGCTGAGCCTGTCTGCAGCTTTCGGAACCATGTCCTTTAGCTGTTTCATGATATTGCCATACCATATACTCTTAAGTGCATTATGAACCTCGCGGTTAAATGCTATCTTGGGTTTGGCTTTATCAAAACATGTCGAGTAAGGTGTCATACGAATTGGAATACTACCCCCTCGCCAGTTCTGGCGACGGGGGTAGCATTCCACCCTTCTAGAGGGACACAACATGTACCTAGCCTGAACCCCGGTTAAAGTTAAACAGAGCCTTAGCATCACAAAATGGATGCTGCCACCACAGACACAAGTCTGACCTCCTGCTGCTGGGAGTCCTTCCAGCGAGGGCAGCTTGGACAAAGGGTTTCCTGCCTGGGGAGGTGCTAGCACCACTCCAGACAGGATTTTGTGTATTGGGTAGGACAGGGCTGAATAGAATCAGACATGCCTGGGGCACACAAGGTGTCCCTGTGCATAGGCCAGTTCAAACCGGTGCTGGGGCTTTCCAGCCCCAGTCCTGGCGCGAAACTGGACAAAGGAAAGGGGGTGTAACCACCCCCCTTCCTGGTTCCACCCAGAGGAGGGACCTAGTAGGTGATCCGGCCCCCCAGATTCGAATAAGAGTGGGAGCTGTGTCCTGAGACTTTAGATCATCCTGAATCAACTTGAAATACAGAAGAAGACTGGACTTCGACATTCTGCTGCACAGAAGACGGATGAGAATCTCCTTTGTGGCCAAGGAGTGACCACCCTGTGAACACAGGCACCAACCAGCAACTCGACGTCTGCTTTGCCGCCGCCTCCCGCCGGAGCCCGAGCCCAGAGCCTGACAAGACCCAGACTCCCAGACTTCTCACAGCCCGATCCACAGTCCCTGCAAAGAAGCGACCCGTGGAGGCACCGAGAGACGTGGGACCGGACCTCTTGGAAGACCCCCGAAACGCTGACTGCGCAGCATCAGAGGCACCCTCGACGCTGTGCTTTAAGGTTTAAGAAGCCCCAACCTCGAGCAGCCCCTGCACCGAAGATCAGCCCCCCAGCATCTCCACGATCTGCGTGGGGCCCTTTTGCACTGTGCCACTCGACGCGCCATCCCGTCCACTTGCCAAGTGGCTAGCGGCCATCTTGGCGACAAAACCTTCAACTTACACTGCGGGTCTGGTTGCTCCAGACTTGCCCTTGCTCCTGTAAAAAGGAGCACCTGCTCTGACCTTGCTGGTCCGAGTAACAAGCCTTTTTCGATTCCTGCGTGGCTTGCACTAGCCAAGGCCTGTTTGCTCCAATCAAGTTGCCGACACCGCCAACAGCGAGAAGCCTGCGTGGGACAGCTCGTGACCGACTCCTGGACGTCTTCGACCCCTCGTGTCCACGTGGCTGCAGAGAGAAGCTACACGACATCACCTGTTTGCACCCGACATTGCCTGGTTCCACTCTGGTTCCACGGTAGTTACTGGCTAGTGACTTTGAACATTGTCCCCTCTGCTTTCAGGTCGTCACCTCTTCAGATTCACCCTTGGATCCACCGGAACTCTTCACATCGAGCCGCCTGCAGCATCTTCAGCTCCAAGCACCATCGACCTGCGTGACGAAACCCGACACTACTTCGACCCTATGCACCCGCTTCCTGTGGGTGAGGTAACTCAGCTCCGCCGGTGTTCCCACACTGGTACACACCTCTAGTGTCTGTGTCTAAAGTTTCATCCTTCTAGGTCACTCGGAAGGTTCCTTTTTAACTAACTTTGTAACTTTTACGCACCATTGACATTGCATTGGTAAAGCGTGCACTTTCCGCACTGCACCTGAGTCCCGCGAGCCTTTCCCGACTTCTTCACTGCTAGTCCCGAACAGCTCCAGCGATTCCCCAGGCCCTAGGCCTCTTCACTTTCCCCATAGTGGTTCTTATACCACTATTTTAGTATATGGTTTAGGTGGCCCCTAGGGCTCATCCAAAATTGTGCAACTTTTGTGTATTTAAACTGTGTTTTGTTTTAACGCATTTGCTTCTGTGCTCATAAAGAGTATCAGGGTTATTTGTAGAAATAAATCTATATATATTTTCAATATATATCTGTGTGGTGTCCTTTCATTTGGTATTCAAGGGATTGTGTATGGTAAAACAGCTTGCTTCACATGCCTTTACAGAGTTTAGCCTAAGACTGCTTAGTCCATGCTACCCCTAGGATAGCTTGTCTATAAGGTTGACTTTACAACCTGCACCATAAGGGTTGCTTGGCATGGTACAAGGTGATCACTAGAACTAGTGAGCATCATATACCAGGCCAACTTCTCACATTGGTGAGCAGCGGATTGGGATTTGAGCTTGCTGTTGTTTTACCATTACAATCTTTGAAAATATCATTTGAAAGATCATACAGGTACCTGATATGTACACTAAAACAAGACTAGATATACTTAAGTTCTACTGAACTTAGTTGTTGTAGAGGATAGGGAGTAGCACACCCTGACTACAACTACTAGATAGGTTTTGTAGGAAAACACAAGTGTAGGTAGATTGCAACACATCCACCACACTAGAGCAATGTCTGGAGCAGAGGGATCCACTGGAACCACCTCTGTTGAGAGTGACCCTCCAAGGGCACCATCCAAATTTGCTATCTTTCCATTTAAGGAACTGAGGCAACTGTGTTCCATGAGAGGAATCAAAACAGGTCCTACTCCTACAGCAGGACACCTCAGAGAGCTGTTAGACCAGTCTGAAGCTCTAAAGAACTCCAAGCCAGGCACCTCAGGGACTGGGGATGGAGGCTCTCCCACTGAAGATGATAACCCTGATGCCCCTGCCCCTGTCATCCAGATAGATGAGGAAGACCAGACCCCTGGGAATTCTCAGCCTGAGGAAGAAGAAGGGGAGGAGGTAGAAGAAAGTGATTCTGATGATGATAGAGATAGCCAGGTGTTAGTCAGCAGGCTTAACCAGGCTAACCTAAGCTTATTTGGGACTGAAGGTGGGTCCAACCCATTCAGACCCCCAAATGGACTTAACCAGGAGCATAGGAGGAGGAGGAATCACTCAGGTGAGTCCAATACCTCCCATGTTTCTAGAGGTTCTCATGGCAACTCCAGAAGGGAGTTCACTAGCCCTCAGAGAAGGGATCATGAGGCCAAAATGAGAGAGGCTGAACTTAGGATCCAGAGACAAGAATTAGAAGTTGCCCTGGCCAAAGAGAAACTTGCTAGAGCAAGGCAGCCTAGAGAGAGTGGATTAGAATCCACTGGTGGCAGCACTATCCCTAAGGATAAAGACAGGTCCTATGACAATAGAAACCTGAGTAAGATTGTGCCCCCCTACAAAGTTGGGGATGATATCCACAAGTGGATGACTGCACTTGAGAGAGCTTGCAAAGTACAGCAGGTCCCTCAGGAGCAGTGGGCAGCAATCTTGTGGCTCTCCTTTGAAGGTAGAGGCCGAGACAGACTCCTCACAGTTAGTGATGGGGAGTCTAGAAACTACCTGGTCCTGAAGAGTGCTCTGATTGATGGGTTAGGCTTAACCACTGAACAGTACAGGTTAATGTTCAGAGACACCCAGAAGACACAGACTCAGGACTGGTCTGAATTTGTTGAATGTGCCACTAAGGCTCTGGAGGGCTAGTTGCTGGGAAGTAAGGTTACAGACTATGAAGGATTGTACAATTTGCTTATGAGAGAACATATTTTAAATAACTGTCAGAACCAGCAGTTGCATCAACATTTGGTTGACTCAGATCTAACCTCTCCCCAAGAATTGGGAAAGAGGGCAGACAAATGGGTTAGAACCAGAGTTAAGCAAAATAACCAGAACCAGAACCAGGGTGGTGACCAAAAGAAAACAGACCAGAAGGGTGGGGAGCAGAAAGCTAAAGACCAGAAGTCTTCAATAGGGCCCCAAACTAATACTGAGGGTGGGTCCCAAACTTCCAAGAAGAAGAAGAAAGAAGGTCAAAGAAAACCCTGGTGTAGCTTTTGCAAAAACACCACTCACTGGACAAGTGATTGTAAAAAGGGTGGAGCCCCCAACACTGCAGCCCCTAAGGCACCTGCACCCACTAGTACAGCTGGCAGTGTTGGTCCACAGACTAAGGGGGTAGTGGGTATCACCTTGGGAACTGATGGAGATTCTGACCTAGTCAGAGTCCCCACACAGGCTGTTCTGATTTGTGATGGGGAGATTGATTTTTCCCCTACTGTCAGTCCCAATAATTTGGGCAAGTACAGACAGACACCTCTAATTAATGAAAAAGTGGCTCAAACATACAGGGACACATGTGCCAGTGTCACTATGGTGACGCCTAGCTTTGTGGACCCTGGACAGTACATACCAGGTGATAATTACCTGGTGACCAATGCCAGCAATGTCACTACTACACATAGTGTGGCAATTGTTAACTTTTCCTGGGGAGGGGTAACTACTGGCCTAAAAAGAGTTGTGGTTAGTGCTGATCTCCCAGTAGAATGTTTGTTGGGCAATCACCTGGAGAGCTCTCTATGGTCAGAAGTTGAGTACAGGACTCATGCAGAGATGTTAGGGATATCAACACATGTCCTTGCTGTGACCAGGTCACAGGCCAAAAAGTGCCTCTCTTAACCTCAGGTCTTGGATCCTGGAACAATGGACCAAGTACCTTCCAAGACAAGGAACAGGAGGGCAAAGGCTGTGCCTTCCCAAATGCCTACAAGTGAGGGTCAGCCTTCACAGGAAGATGATTCTGAGACCCCTGAAGGAACTGTCCCTATAGAGCTTGAACCTGATCAGGTTGAGTTTCTGGGGACAGGGGGACCTTCTAGGGCAGACTTGGGGCAGGCTCAGTTATCCTGTCCTTCTCTTGAACCCCTCAGACAGCAGGCTGCTGCTGAGGCTGCTGGGAATGCTCAAGGTACCCATAAGGTTTATTGGGATGATGGGCTCCTTTAATCAGAGGGTAGAGACCCCAAGCCTGGTACAACCAGGAGGTTGGTCATACCTCTGCAATTTAGGGGCTTCCTTCTTACCTTGGCACACGATATTCCCTTAGCAGGACACCTAGGCCAGAACAAAACATGGGACAGACTTGTCTGTCACTTTCACTGGCCTCACATGTCAGAAGATACTAAGGAGTTTTGTCGCTCCTGTGTAACCTGCCAAGCAAGTGGCAAAGCAGGTGGTACCACAAAGGCCCCCCTAATACCACTACCTGTGGTGGGGGTGCCCTTTGAAAGGGTGGGGATTGACATTGTTGGACCAATGGATCCCCCTACAGCATCTGGGCACAGATTCATACTGGTGGTGGTGGACCATGCCACCAGGTACCCAGAGGCAATTCCACTTAGGACCACAACAGCTCCTGTTGTGGCCGGGGCCTTACTTGGAGTTTTCTCCAGAGTGGGGTTTCCTAAGGAGGTAGTATCTGATAGAGGTGCAAACTTCATGTCAGGATACTTGACAGCTATGTGGAAGGAATGTGGTGTTAACTATAAGTTCACCACTCCCTATCATCCACAATGCAATGGGCTTGTTGAGAGATTCAAGAAGACCCTAAAGGGCATGATCAAAGGATTACCTGAGAAGCTCAGGCGAAGATGGGATATCCTTCTGCCCTGCTTTCTGTTTGCTTACAGAGAGGTCCCACAAAAAGGAGTTGGCTTCAGCCCCTTTGAATTGTTGTTTGGACATCCTGTAAGAGGACCCCTATGTCTGGTGAGGGAAGGATGGGAGTTACCTCTCAAAAAGCCCAAACAAGACATAGTGGACTATGTACTTGGTCTCCGCTCCAGGATGGCTGAGTATATGGAGAAGGCATCCAAAAACCTTGAGGCTAGCCAGGCCTTACAGAAAGCCTGGCATGACCAAAAGGCTGTCCTGACTGAGTCCCAGCCTGGACAGAAGGTATGGGTGTTGGAGCCAGTGGCCCCAGCAGCACTCCAAGACAGATGGTCTGGACCCCATACAATCATTGAGAAAAAGGGAGAGGTTACCTACTTGGTGGACCTTGGAACTCCCAGGAGCCCCCACAGGGTGCTCCATGTTAACAGGCTGAAAGCATATGTTGACAGGAGAGACATGGGCTTGCTCATGGCTACAGATGAGGGGCAGGAGGAAGAGAGTGACCCTCTCCCAGACCTGCTGACTCAGAATCATGAGGATGGCTCAGTTGATGGTGTTGCCTTAGATGGCAGCCTCACTGAACATCAGCAACATGACTGTAGACAGGTTTTGCAGTCATATCGACATATGTTCTCCCTGACACCCAGTCAGACTAACTGGTGTACCCATGTGGTGGACACTGGTGATAGTCTTCCTGTAAAGAACAAAATTTACAGGCAGCCTGACCATGTCAGAGACTGTATCAAGGCTGAGGTGCAAAATATGCTGAAGTTAGGTGTCATTGAGCCTTCAGAGAGCCCCTGGGCTAGCCCAGTGGTTCTGGTCCCCAAACCTCACACCAAAGATGGAAAGAGAGAGATGAGGTTCTGTGTGGATTACAGAGGACTCAATGCTGTCACCAGGACAGATGCACACCCAATTCCAAGGGCAGATGAGCTCATAGACAAATTGGCTTCTGCCAAGTATTTGAGCACATTTGACTTGACAGCTGGCTACTGGCAAATCAGGTTAGCTGAGGAGTCTAAAGCCAAGACAGCATTTTCTACCCCCAGTGGGCATTACCAGTTTGTGGTGATGCCCTTTGGTTTGAAAAATGCACCTGCCACCTTCCAAAGGTTGGTGAATCAAGTCCTTACTGGGTTGGATGACTTTTGTGCAGCATATCTGGACGATATTGCTGTCTTTAGCTCCACCTGGGAGGATCACCTGGTCCACCTGAAGGAAGTGCTAGAGGCTCAATTAAATGAATTCAATGGAACCTAATAGTGTCCCACATTCATACTGAGACCACAAAGTTAGTCCAGAGAAGTGACATTGTTATACCAAGAAAAGAGAGGGAGAGAAGATACAAAGTATGAAAACTTGAAAAAGTACCCATCAGCCCACTCAAAAGTGGAATTTCGTCATCTGGGTTATTCACATTGGAAAATGGTGTCCAGTAGGCTCCTCCTCAGGAGAGGTCTGAGGCTACCTAATATTGGACCCACTGGTTGAACATTCAACCAAAGAAGATGACAGTGTGTAAGCTGAAGGGGCAAAAAGTTGCAGTGCTCAAAATTGAAAGAAAGAAAAGGAAAATAATCCAAGTGGTTTAAAAATACCTACTTTGATGTCATAAGAAAAACTTTATTAGGTCTGTCCATCAATGTGGTATAATTAAAAGCAGTGTAATAATAGCATGCAAGGAATTGCTATTCACCATGTGTGTTATTTGGTCAACATGTTTCAGCCTTTACCGGCTTTCGTCAGGACCTATGATGTACTACTGCAACACTTACTTAATGTGATGTGATAGGAAATCTACAACCACTATCCAATTTTCAAAGAAAATTGGTGTATCTTCTCCTGTATATACAATGTGGGAAACAAAAACAAGACAGGGTTAAAGATATAAACAACTATCCCAAGTTTCTCATGTTTCTATATAAGTTTTATGTTTATTTGATAATTTTCACTCACCTTAGTTGAAGGGAGGAAGAACCTCACCTCACCTGGCGACCGCTCAGGGTAAAGGAGGCCACGCACTGAAAATAAGCGCATAGATCTGAATATAACTTCAGATTCAGACTAAACAGTCAAAAAAGAACGTTTCATCAGTGATACATAGAAGGCAATATGGCAGGCCACGATTGTTTGCACAAAAAGGGGGGATTTTTAAAAGAAAAATATGTCTCTCACAACTCCCTGGTTTAAATCAACTCAGCTGCCTCACAGGGTGGTTGGAGCAGCGTAGCAAAACAGCAGGAGCCATGGATGACACATCGTAAAATGAAAAGTAATTTCTTAACAAATATCAGGTCGACCAATATATACATACGCCTATCTCCAAGCCCGCCTGTTTGTATGGTTTCGAACACACAGCGCTCACTCACCTTTCGGTCGTTGCCTCGGGTTAGAAACTGAGCCGAGGGGGAGGTGGTGACGCAGTGTAGTGCACGAGATTTTGTACATGTTTGGCGGACCTTGGAGAGAGCTATCAAGAGCGGTGCTGTAATTGGTTCAGTGAGTTCTTATAGTCTGAACCAATAGTAGCCCTTACTATATGTTAGACGAACCTCAGGGAGAGCTGTCAAAAGCGGTTCTATGATTGGTTCAGTGAGTTCTTTTAGTATGGACCAATAGACGCCCTTTCTTCATGTGACGTTCGTCTTGTCACCACGAAGAATATTAAAGCCCTCGTCTTCAAAAAGCTTACGAGAGGCGGGGGTTGTTGTTGTAGCTCCTACGCATGCGTGAGCCTGCGGACTCTTCTGATTGGTTTGCTCCTTACGGAAGCGGAAATAAACAGGCCCTCTTGTAAACAAACATACAAAAACACAAGCGATTGGCAGCTATTGCGCATTACTCTTGAGACATTCATATGTGGCCGTTGCGAATTTAATTGGTTGGCTCACATAGGAACCGGGAAGGAAAATAAAATAAAATAAAATAAAATGGAACGAAGTACACAAACTGCGTTCACCTCGCAGAGTTGGGAAAATGGAAAGCAGGCAAGTAACGTGCGATACTTGAAGGCACGGTACCTAATTCCAGCATATGAGTTGTCATATAAAGACGGACAGATGTAAGTGCGTTAGTAAGGCACCAGATACGAGTCTGCTGATCATGCAGGTATAGAGTATGATCTGTGATGGTAATTAAATGGTCTCGGAGACTGAGTCTAAAACAGTGTCGGTTCACCGAAATCGTTTCAAGGAGCCCTAGTGTAGAGTCTCGCCAGCTGCTTGGGGGACACTATGTTGATACTCTCAAATAGGGACTGTGCTTACCCTAACGTTGGTATATGGGGAGCCAATAGTGAGCCTCGTCTTGTATGACAAAGGGTTTTCTGTCAGATGTTGCAAAATCATGAGGTTGGGCATACCTTGGAAGATGAGTGTGTGGGTGTACAGAGGTTGACCAGAGATAGGACTCACAACTGCATCCACGGGATGTCGTCATTCAGTCCCTCCGTGTCGCTCCTTAATTTAAAGACCCATCTTTGTTCTTTTCTCAGTAAGAATCGGGAGACATCTGTGACATGATCGGGTATGTATGGTTGTTCTAGAATCAGCCACTCCAAATCATCAGGATTGTGTTTTTTATCGAGAAAGTGCGAGGTGAGCCGGGTCGCTTGCTTATTGCGCCTAATTGTGCTCTTATGTTCTTGTATACGCAATTTGATCTTTCTCGTAGTCATTCCTATATACCTTAAGCCACATGGGCAGGTGATCAGGTAGATGACCTTTTCACTGTTGCAGTTGGTGTGGCGTTTAAGTAGCCACGGTCGAGTGGTACCTATGTCAACTGAAAGAATCTTTCTTGTTTGTGGACACACCGAACAGTTCCCGCATGGGTGATGCCCTTGAACTGGCGGGAGATTCCACAAAGTAGATGTGGGTTCTTCCACACTGTATCGAGGTCTAGTGTGGACCAGTTCATCTTTCAAATTCATGCCTCTCTTGAATGAGAACAATGGCAGAGGGATGTTCTCACCAGAACTATTTAAGATCCGCCATTTCTGTCTTATTATTTTTTGGATCTTGGAAGAAGAAGTGTTATAAGTGGTCACACATACCAGCCTATCCAAAGGTGGTTTCTTCACTGGAGGTTCCAACAGTGCCTCGCGATGATTGTTCGCAGCTCGTTTCAGAGATGTTCTGACTAGAGTGTTGGGGTAGCGACGCATTCTTAACTTAGTTGAGAGATCTTTTGCTTGTGAGTGGAAGTCTGTTATATTTGAGCAGTTCCTCCGAACCCTCAGGAACTGGCCAAACGGGAGGTTCTCCCGGAGGGAACGGGGATGGTGGCTGTCAAATCTCAACAATGAATTGCGTGCCATGGGTTTCCGGTATAAGGAGCTGGCTAGATGACCTTCTTGTGGAAAGATTAAAAGATCCAAGAAAGGAAGCTCGGTTCTGCTGTAGTCTAATGTAAACCTTAAGTAAGGGTTCTGACCGTTTAACCACTCCTGAAAAGACAGTAGAGATTGTACGTCTCCACGCCAGACAACCAAGATGTCATCAATGTACCTCTTCCACATCATCAATTGCTGATGATGTGGATTGTTGGTATTCAGTACATGGTGAGTTTCAAATTGGTGGACGTACAGATTCGCCAAACTGGGCACAAATTTGCTGACCATAGATGTCCCTGATATCTGTAGATACAGGGAATCCTCAAAAGCAAAAAAATGTTCAGTCATTGCTATTCTTGCCAGTTCCATTATAAAATGAATTGGTGTTGCAATGTCGAGAGAAGAATTCTCTAGGAGTTCTTGTATTGTTTGTAAAGTTTCTAGTTGAGGTATACAGGTGTACAATGATTCTACATCAAAACTAGCAAGTATGTCTGAATCAATGTTATAATGTACCTCAGGCAGCACGCGTAAAACATCCTTCGTGTCCTGAAGGTATGTTGGCATCTTTTTCACAAGAGGACTCAGAAAAACATCAACAAATGTTGATAATGGTTCTAACAAAGATCCAATTCCCGAGATAATGGGACGACCTGGCGGCGGTCTGGCCGGTTTATGGATCTTGGGCAATGTGTAGAAGTAGGGGGTGGTCGGACACTTGGTAATCAAAAAAGTTGCCTCTTGTGACGTGATCCATCCTTCTGTACTGGCTTCTTCTACTAGATGTTTGATCTCATTTGTGAGTCTAGCGGTGGGATTCTCAGCAAGGGGGGTATAGAACTGTATGTTGCCTAGTTGTTTTAGACATTCAGTTCGGTACGAAGTGGTGTCTTGAATAACTATAGCACCCCCTTTGTCTGCTGGTTTGATCACTATTTTAGTGTCCTTAGACAGGGTTTCAAGGGCAGCCCTGTCTTTCCTTGAAAGGTTTTGATAATTGCCTTGTTTAGAAAAATCAATGGATTTGAGATCTTGTAGTACGGCTGCTTCAAAAGTACCTACTTTGGATGGTACTTGTTGAAGTAGAGGCATAAAGGTAGATTTGACTTTCAGCCCTGTACTTGTATCTTCAGTCGGTGTATCTTGCTGTTTGTCTTTGAAAAAATAGTGTAGCCTTACTGTCCTGAAAAATCGTTCGATTTCTCCTCGTATTTGAAAGGGTTCTCCGCTGTTGGTGGGAACAAAGCCGAGGCCTTTGTTCAAAACCTCCTGCTCATTGGAGGTAATAACCCGACTGCTCAGATTCACTACCAGATCTTCAATTTGCTGAGGTCCGATGTTTACTGGCCTCGTTTGTTGTGGGTCATTGGAAGGTCTTGATTGTCTGCCCATTGTACTTGGCCTTGACCCTGACCTCTCCGTCTTCCTCGGTTCCAACCTCGGCCTTGTCCTAAAAAAGCCTGGCTGTCAAAATACTGAGGCTGCATTGGGTAATGAGACATAGGTGGGGGAAATTGGGGATAACCCCATGGGGCTGGCGGCCACCACGATCCTGTTTGGTACATATTCCCACGTCCATTATATCTCCGGTTCGGTCGACTGTTACGACCTCTACCTCTCGACTGACTGGTGCCTCCATTCTCTGAGTCAGAGGATTCAGTATGTGAGGATGTAGCATAGGAGGAACCCTGTGTGTATTTCTGTTTGCTTGAGTCAGTGGGGGTATAGTTGTCGCTGGTGTAGGGATACACTTTCTCATGTGAGAATTTAGCCAAATCCTTTTTAAATTTGTCTATTTTAGCAAAGAAGATGGGTTCCTTATACTCCTTGTTGGCCTTATTCGAGTCTTCTTGTTGTTTTTCAAATTTTTTAGTTGTTAGTGTGGTTTTGATTTGTCCTTCTAGGACTTGTATTTCCACTAGAATGGCGTCTGCGATTCTTTTAGCTGTTGTTATAATGAGAATAAGCCAGTCTCTCGTACAGCGCCAGGCTATCAGGGACCAGTCTCTGATAAAGGTTTTGTCTGTTACGAACAGCCTTGGCGCATTCGTGACTATGAGACCCGTAGGTGAACACTTTCCATGTAAATACTCCGCCATTATCTGCCCATGTATTATGGTGCGCGAGTGGCTTTTCTTTAAATTCAGTACTGTCTCCCAGTCCCCTACCGTTGCAGGAGCTGTGGTGGGAATTTGATCTAACATGCTTGGATTTTCAGATAGGATGGATGAAAGGGTGTCATCATCAAAACCAAGGCCGCCAAAATCTGCCATCGTATCACTGAATG
Organism: Lissotriton helveticus; assembly: GCF_964261635.1. NCBI lineage: Eukaryota > Metazoa > Chordata > Amphibia > Caudata > Salamandridae > Lissotriton > Lissotriton helveticus. The sequence continues at coordinate 1,098,252,724 of NC_136063.1, read as the reverse complement.
AAACTGAAGATTACACTCTCAGTGTAGTGCACTTATTTGCAAATAGGGACCCGCAGCCTTAGTTGCACAAACTAACAAAGAGACAAAAGAGTGGTGAAGGGTCCAAGGGGAAAGTGTTTTTATAGACCGAATGGTACCTTGTCCCCCAACTAGACAATTGAACACACGGAAGATACCAGAAGTCTGAATTAAATGAATTAAATGGAACCTAATAGTGTCCCACATTCATACTGAGACCACAAAGTTAGTCCAGAGAAGTGACATTGTTATACCAAGAAAAGAGAGGGAGAGAAGATACAAAGTATGAAAACTTGAAAAAGTACCCATCAGCCCACTCAAAAGTGGAATTTCGTCATCGGGGTTATTCACATTGGAAAATGGTGTCCAGTAGGCTCCTCCTCAGGAGAGGTCTGAGGCTACCTAATATTGGACCCACTGGTTGAGCATTCAACCAAAGAAGATGACAGTGTGTAAGCTGAAGGGGCAAAAAGTTGCAGTGCTTGGACCTTGGACCTTGGACCCTTCACCACTCTTTTGTCTCTTTGTTAGTTTGTGCAGCTAAGGCTGCGGGTCCCTATTTGCAAATAAGTGCACTACACTGAGAGTGTAATCTTCAGTTTCATTCAGTGATACGATGGCAGATTTTGGCGGCCTTGGTTTTGATGATGACACCCTTTCATCCATCCTATCTGAAAATCCAAGCATGTTAGATCAAATTCCCACCACAGCTCCTGCAACGGTAGGGGACTGGGAGACAGTACTGAATTTAAAGAAAAGCCACTCGCGCACCATAATACATGGGCAGATAATGGCGGAGTATTTACATGGAAAGTGTTCACCTACGGGTCTCATAGTCACGAATGCGCCAAGGCTGGTCCTAACAGACAAAACCTTTATCAGAGACTGGTCCCTGATAGCCTGGCGCTGTACGAGAGACTGGCTTATTCTCATTATAACAACAGCTAAAAGAATCGCAGACGCCATTCTAGTGGAAATACAAGTCCTAGAAGGACAAATCAAAACCACACTAACAACTAAAAAATTTGAAAAACAACAAGAAGACTCGAATAAGGCCAACAAGGAGTATAAGGAACCCATCTTCTTTGCTAAAATAGACAAATTTAAAAAGGTTTTGGCTAAATTCTCACATGAGAAAGTGTATCCCTACACCAGCGACAACTATACCCCCACTGACTCAAGCAAACAGAAATACACACAGGGTTCCTCCTATGCTACATCCTCAGATACTGAATCCTCTGACTCAGAGAATGGAGGCACCAGTCAGTCGAGAGGTAGAGGTCGTAACAGTCGACCGAACCGGAGATATAATGGACGTGGGAATATGTACCAAACAGGATCGTGGTGGCCGCCAGCCCCATGGAGTTATCCCCAATTTCACCCACCTATGTCTCATTACCCAATGCAGCCTCAGTATTTTGACAACCAGGCTTTTTTAGGACAAGGCCGAGGTTGGAACCGAGGAAGACGGAGAGGTCAGGGTCAAGGCCAAGTACAATGGGCAGACAATCAAGACCTTCCAATGACCCACAACAAACGAGGCCAGTAAACATCGGACCTCAGCAAATTGAAGATCTGGTAGTGAATCTGAGCAGTCGGGTTATTACCTCCAATGAGCAGGAGGTTTTGAACAAAGGCTTCGGCTTTGTTCCCACCAACAGCGGAGAACCCTTTCAAATACGAGGAGAAATCGAACGATTTTTCAGGACAGTAAGGCTACACTATTTTTTCAAAGACAAACAGCAAGATACACCGAATGAAGATACAAGTACAGGGCTGAAAGTCAAATCTACCTTTATGCCTCTACTTCAACAAGTACCATCCAAAGTAGGTACTTTTGAAGCAGCCGTACTACAAGATCTCAAATCCATTGATTTTTCTAAACAAGGCAATTATCAAAACCTTTCAAGGAAAGACAGGGCTGCCCTTGAAACCCTGTCTAAGGACACTAAAATAGTGATCAAACCAGCAGACAAAGGGGGTGCTATAGTTATTCAAGACACCACTTTGTACCGAACTGAATGTCTAAAACAACTAGGCAACATACAGTTCTATACCCCCTTGCTGAGAATCCCACCGCTAGACTCACAAATGAGATCAAACATCTAGTAGAAGAAGCCAGTACAGAAGGATGGATCACGTCACAAGAGGCAACTTTTTTGATTACCAAGTGTCCGACCACCCCCTACTTCTACACATTGCCCAAGATCCATAAACCGGCCAGACCGCCGCCAGGTCGTCCCATTATCTCGGGAATTGGATCTTTGTTAGAACCATTATCAACATTTGTTGATGTTTTTCTGAGTCCTCTTGTGAAAAAGATGCCAACATACCTTCAGGACACGAAGGATGTTTTACGCGTGCTGCCTGAGGTACATTATAACATTGATTCAGACATACTTGCTAGTTTTGATGTAGAATCATTGTACACCTGTATACCTCAACTAGAAACTTTACAAACAATACAAGAACTCCTAGAGAATTATTCTCTCGACATTGCAACACCAATTCATTTTATAATGGAACTGGCAAGAATAGCAATGACTGAAAATTGTTTTGCTTTTGAGGATTCCCTGTATCTACAGATATCAGGGACATCTATGGTCAGCAAATTTGCGCCCAGTTTGGCGAATCTGTACGTCCACCAATTTGAAACTCACCATGTACTGAATACCAACAATCCACATCATCAGCAATTGATGATGTGGAAGAGGTACATTGATGACATCTTGGTTGTCTGGCGTGGAGACGTACAATCTCTACTGTCTTTTCAGGAGTGATTAAACGGTCAGAACCCTTACTTAAGGTTTACATTAGACTACAGCAGAACCGAGCTTCCTTTCTTGGATCTTTTAATCTTTCCACAAGAAGGTCATCTAGCCAGCTCCTTATACCGGAAACCCATGGCACGCAATTCATTGTTGAGATTTGACAGCCACCATCCCCGTTCCCTCCGGGAGAACCTCCCGTTTGGCCAGTTCCTGAGGGTTCGGAGGAACTGCTCAAATATAACAGACTTCCACTCACAAGCAAAAGATCTCTCAACTAAGTTAAGAATGCGTCACTACCCCAACACTCTAGTCAGAACATCTCTGAAACGAGCTGCGAACAATCATCGCGAGGCACTGTTGGAACCTCCAGTGAAGAAACCACCTTTGGATAGGCTGGTATGTGTGACCACTTATAACACTTCTTCTTCCAAGATCCAAAAAATAATAAGACAGAAATGGCGGATCTTAAATAGTTCTGGTGAGAACATCCCTCTGCCATTGTTCTCATTCAAGAGAGGCATGAATTTGAAAGATGAACTGGTCCACACTAGACCTCGATACAGTGTGGAAGAACCCACATCTACTTTGTGGAATCTCCCGCCAGTTCAAGGGCATCACCCATGCGGGAACTGTTCGGTGTGTCCACAAACAAGAAAGATTCTTTCAGTTGACATAGGTACCACTCGACTGTGGCTACTTAAACGCCACACCAACTGCAACAGTGAAAATGTCATCTACCTGATCACCTGCCCATGTGGCTTAAGGTATATAGGAATGACTACGAGAAAGATCAAATTGCGTATACAAGAACATAAGAGCACAATTAGGCGCAATAAGCAAGCGACCCGGCTCACCTCGCACTTTCTCGATAAAAAACACAATCCTGATGATTTGGAGTGGCTGATTCTAGAACAACCATACATACCCGATCATGTCACAGATGTCTCCCGATTCTTACTGAGAAAAGAACAAAGATGGGTCTTTAAATTAAGGAGCGACACGGAGGGACTGAATGACGACATCCCGTGGATGCAGTTGTGAGTCCTATCTCTGGTCAACCTCTGTACACCCACACACTCATCTTCCAAGGTATGCCCAACCTCATGATTTTGCAACATCTGACAGAAAACCCTTTGTCATACAAGACGAGGCTCACTATTGGCTCCCCATATACCAACGTTAGGGTAAGCACAGTCCCTATTTGAGAGTATCAACATAGTGTCCCCCAAGCAGCTGGCGAGACTCTACACTAGGGCTACTTGAAACGATTTCGGTGAACCGACACTGTTTTAGACTCAGTCTCCGAGACCATTTAATTACCATCACAGATCATACTCTATACCTGCATGATCAGCAGACTCGTATCTGGTGCCTTACTAACGCACTTACATCTGTCCGTCTTTATATGACAACTCATATGCTGGAATTAGGTACCGTGCCTTCAAGTATCGCACGTTACTTGCCTGCTTTCCATTTTCCCAACTCTGCGAGGTGAACGCAGTTTGTGTACTTCGTCCCATTTTATTTGATTTTATTTTATTTTCCTTCCCGGTTCCTATGTGAGCCAACCAATTAAATTCGCAACGGCCACATATGAATGTCTCAAGAGTAATGCGCAATAGCTGCCAATCGCTTGTGTTTTTGTATGTTTGTTTACAAGAGGGCCTGTTTACTTCCGCTTCCGTAAGGAGCTAACCAATCAGAAGAGTCTGCATGCTCACGCATGCGTAGGAGCTACAACAACAACCCCCGCCTCTCGTAAGCTTTTTGAAGACGAGGGCTTTAATATTCTTCGTGGTGACCAGACAAACGTCACATGAAGAAAGGGCGTCTATTGGTCCATACTAAAAGAACTCACTGAACCAATCATAGAACCGCTTTTGACAGCTCTCCCTGAGGTTCGTCTAACATGTAGTAAGGGCTACTATTGGTTCAGACTATAAGAACTCACTGAACCAATTACAGCACCGCTCTTGATAGCTCTCTCCAAGGTCCGCCAAACATGTACAAAATCTCGTGCACTACACTGCGTCACCACCTCCCCCTCGGCTCAGTTTCTAACCCGAGGCAACGACGGAAAGGTGAGTGAGCGCTGTGTGTTCGAAACCATACAAACAGGCGGGCTTGGAGATAGGCGTATGTATATATGGGTTGACCTGATATTTGTTAAGAAATTACTTTTCATTTTACGATGTATCATCCATGGCTCCTGCTGTTTTGCTACGCTGCTCCAACCACCCTGTGAGGCAGCCTAGTTGATTTAAACCAGGGAGTTGTGAGAGACATATTTTTCTTTTAAAAATCCCCCCCTTTTTGTGCAAACAATCGTGGCCTGCCATATTGCCTTCTATGTATCACTGATGAAACGTTCTTTTTCGACTGTTTAGTCTGAATCTGAAGTTATATTCAGATCTATGCGCTTATTTTCAGTGCGTGGCCTCCTTTACCCTGAGCGGTCGCCAGGTGAGGTGAGGTTCTTCCTCCCTTCAACTAGGGTGAGTGAAAATTATCAAATAAACATAAAACTTATATAGAAACATGAGAAACTTGGGATAGTTGTTTATATCTTTAACCCTGTCTTGTTTTTGTTTCCCACATTGTATATACAGGAGAAGATACACCAATTTTCTTTGAAAATTGGATAGTGGTTGTAGATTTCCTATCACATCACATTAAGTAAGTGTTGCAGTAGTACATCATAGGTCCTGACGAAAGCCGGTAAAGGCTGAAACATGTTGACCAAATAACACACATGGTGAATAGCAATTCCTTGCATGCTATTATTACACTGCTTTTAATTATACCACCTTGATGGACAGACCTAATAAATTTTTTACTTATGACATCAAAGTAGGTATTTTTAAACCACTTGGATTATTTTCCTTTTCTTTCTTTCAATTTTGAGCACTGCAACTTTTTGCCCCTTCAGCTTACACACTGTCATCTTCTTTGGTTGAATGCTCAACCAGTGGGTCCAATATTAGGTAGCCTCAGACCTCTCCTGAGGAGGAGCCTACTGGACACCATTTTCCAATGTAAATAACCCAGATGACGAAATTCCACTTTTGAGTGGGCTGATGGGTACTTTTTCAAGTTTTCATACTTTGTATCTTCTCTCCCTCTCTTTTCTTGGTATAACAATGTCACTTCTCTGGACTAACTTTGTGGTCTCAGTATGAATGTGGGACACTATTAGGTTCCATTGAATTCATTTAATTCAGACTTCTGGTATCTTCCGTGTGTTCAATTGTCTAGTTGGGGGACAAGGTACCATTCGGTCTATAAAAACACTTTCCCCTTGGACCCTTCACCACTCTTTTGTCTCTTTGCTAGTGCTAGAGGCTCTGCAAAAGGCAGGCCTCACTATCAAGGTAACCAAGTGCCAGATAGGGCAGAGTAAGGTTGTGTACTTGGGCCACCTTGTGGGTGGAGGCCAAGTTCAACCACTGGAGAGTAAGATTCAGACCATAAAGGACCGGACTCCTCCAACTACCCAGACTCAGGTCAGAGCTTTCTTGGGCCTGACTGGGTACTACAGGAAGTTTGTTAAGAATTATGGGTCCATTGTGACTCCTCTTAATGATCTGACATCCAAGAAGATGCCCAAAAAGGTTCAGTGGACAGAATACTGTCAAAAGGCATTTGATGACCTGAAGAAGGCCATGGGCTCTGCACCTATCCTGAAGAGTCCTGACTACTCAAGAGAGTTTATTGTCCAAACAGATGCTTCTGAGTTGGGAGTGGGAGCTGTGCTTTCACAACTTAATGTAGATGGTCAAGACCAGCCCATTGCTTTCATTAGCAGAAGGCTGACCCCCAGAGAGAAACGTTGGTCAGCCATTGAGAGGGAGGCCTTTGCTGTGGTGTGGGCCCCGAAGAAGTTGAGACCATACTTGTTTGGCACTCACTTCAAGATTCAGACCGACCATAAGCCCCTCTTATGGCTTAATCAGATGAAGGGTGAAAACCCCAAACTGCTCAGGTGGTCCATTTCCCTACAGGGGATGGACTTTACAGTGGAGCACCGCCCAGGGACTGACCATGGTAATGCAGATGGTCTCTCCAGGTACTTCCACTTAGAACATGAAGACACAACTGGTCAAGGTTAATCTAATGTCCCTGCGTTTGGGGGGGGGGGGTTGTGTAGGAGAGTAGGGTCTGCTATCCTATGGTCACCCCAAATTTTAGCTTTTTGCTTCACTGGTTTATGACTTAATGTGGCTGTGGGCCTGCTAATCAGACCCACAGCCTGCTGTTCTCTCTCTAAATTGTTACCCATGTACCTTAGGTGCATAACGAAATTGGAACTGGTTCACCTTATTGGCCCCTGTAACAGTGTACCCAGGTACCCAGGGCATAGGTGCTTCCAAGGCCTACCAGGGGCTGCAGCATGTATTGTGCCACCCCTGGCCTGGCCTCCATATTTGACACAACTGGCTGATCACTCAGCTGGGGTAAGTCGGTGTAACCACCCCTTACTTAGGTGTAGTATGCCTATACCTAACCTAAAATGGACACATATGTTCCTATCAGTCACTCCTATGTAAGGCCTCATCAATCCTGGAGGCAGAGTGCTTGGAAATATGTGAGATGGTGCTCTGGCATGAGCTGAGCCTGTCTGCAGCTTTCGGAACCATGTCCTTTAGCTGTTTCATGATATTGTCATACCATATACTCTTAAGTGCATTATGAACCTCGCGGTTAAATGCTATCTTGGGTTTGGCTTTATCAAAACATGTCGAGTAAGGTGTCATACGAATTGGAATACTACCCCCTCGCCAGTTCTGGCGACGGGGGTAGCATTCCACCCTTCTAGAGGGACACGACATGTACCTAGCCTGAACCCCGGTTAAAGTTAAACAGAGCCTTAGCATCACAAAATGGATGCTGCCACCACAGACACAAGTCTGACCTCCTGCTGCTGGGAGTCCTTCCAGCGAGGGCAGATTGGACAAAGGGTTTCCTGCCTGGGGAGGTGCTAGCACCACTCCAGACAGGATTTTGTGTATTGGGTAGGACAGGGCTGAATAGAATCAGACATGCCTGGGGCACACAAGGTGTCCCTGTGCATAGGCCAGTTCAAACCGGTGCTGGGGCTTTCCAGCCCCAGTCCTGGCGCGAAACTGGACAAAGGAAAGGGGGTGTAACCACCCCCCTTCCTGGTTCCACCCAGAGGAGGGACCTAGTAGGTGATCCGGCCCCCCAGATTCGAATAAGAGTGGGAGCTGTGTCCTGAGACTTTAGATCATCCTGAATCAACTTGAAATACAGAAGAAGACTGGACTTCGACATTCTGCTGCACAGAAGACGGAAGAGAATCTCCCTTGTGGCCAAGGAGTGACCACCCTGTGAACACAGGCACCAACCAGCAACTCGACGTCTGCTTTGCCGCCGCCTCCCGCCGGAGCCCGAGCCCAGAGCCTGACAAGACCCAGACTCCCAGACTTCTCACAGCCCGATCCACAGTCCCTGCAAAGAAGGGACCCGTGGAGGCACCGAGAGACGTGGGACCGGACCTCTTGGAAGACCCCCGAAACGTTGACTGCGCAGCATCAGAGGCACCCTCGACGCTGTGCTTTGGGGTTTGAGAAGCCCCAACCTCGAGCAGCCCCTGCACCGAAGATCAGCCCCCCAGCATCTCCACGATCTGCGTGGGGCCCTTTTGCACTGTGCCACTCGACGCGCCATCCCGTCCACTTGCCACGTGGCTAGCGGCCATCTTGGCGACGAAACCTTCAACTTACACTGCGGGTCTGGTTGCTCCAGACTTGCCCTTGCTCCTGTAAAAAGGAGCACCTGCTCTGACCTTGCTGGTCCGAGTAACAAGCCTTTTTCGATTCCTGCGTGGCTTGCACTAGCCAAGGCCTGTTTGCTCCAATCAAGTTGCCGACACCGCCAACAGCGAGAAGCCTGCGTGGGACAGCTCGTGACCGACTCCTGGACGTCTTCGACCCCTCGTGTCCACGTGGCTGCAGAGAGAAGCTACACGACATCACCTGTTTGCACCCGACATTGCCTGGTTCCACTTTGGTTCCAAGGTAGTCACTGGCTAGTGACTTTGAACATTGTCCCCTCTGCTTTCAGGTCGTCACCTCTTCAGATCCACCCTTGGATCCACCGGAACTCTTCACATCGAGCCGCCTGCAGCATCTTCAGCTCCAAGCACCATCGACCTGCGTGACGAAACCCGACACTACTTCGACCCTATGCACCCGCTTCCTGTGGGTGAGGTAACTCAGCTCCGCCGGTGTTCCCACACTGGTACACACCTCTAGTGTCTGTGTCTAAAGTTTCATCCTTCTAGGTCACTCGGAAGGTTCCTTTTTAACTAACTTTGTAACTTTTACGCACCATTGACATTGCATTGGTAAAGCGTGCACTTTCCGCACTGCACCCGAGTCCCGCGGGCCTTTCTCGACTTCTTCACTGCTAGTCCCGAACAGCTCCAGCGATTCCCCAGGCCCTAGGCCTCTTCACTTTCCCCATAGTGGTTCTTATACCACTATTTTAGTATATGGTTTAGGTGGCCCCTAGGGCTCATCCAAAATTGTGCAACTTTTGTGTATTTAAACTGTGTTTTGTTTTAACGCATTTGCTTCTGTGCTCATAAAGAGTATCAGGGTTATTTGTAGAAATAAATCTATATATATTTTCAATATATATCTGTGTGGTGTCCTTTCATTTGGTATTCAAGGGATTGTGTATGGTAAAACAGCTTGCTTCACATGCCTTTACAGAGTTTAGCCTAAGACTGCTTAGTCCATGCTACCCCTAGGATAGCTTGTCTATAAGGTTGACTTTACAACCTGCACCATAAGGGTTGCTTGGCATGGTACAAGGTGATCACTAGAACTAGTGAGCATCATATACCAGGCCAACTTCTCACAAGAGTGTCCAGACGGTCGAAGGTCAGTGGTTTCTTCTTGCACTTGTCTTACTGCCAGGTAACCTCTTTTGTACCCATGGGAGAGTGTTGTACAGATTCGGGGGACCCTCCTGGGTAGGATCAGGACAGAGGGGTGGTTACACCCATGTCCTTTGTCCTGGTTCACACCATAGCAGGAGCCAATGGCTCCCAGAACTGGTTTGAGCTGGACTATGCACAGGGACACCAAATGTGCCCCCAGTGCAGACTTTCAGGCACTCTCTGAGTGCACCCACCCAGCCCCAATACACTAAATCCTGTCTGGGAGGTGGTCAACCCTCCCTGTGACAGGATGCCTATTGCGCTCCCTTCCTCTGCTCGAGCTTGGCTCAGCAGCAGGAGGGCAGAAATGTGTCTCTGGTCAGCAGCATCAATTTAGTGCTGTCCGGTCGAGAAGGCTGGCACTGATTAGACCAATGACCCCACGAAGCTCGTTTCAGAAGGGTGGAATCCTACCTCCCACACCAGGTACTGGTGTGGAGGTATGATTCCAAGGTGTTTGATACCAAACACAATATGTTTCTATGCAGCTGTTTTCGATATAGCATTTACAGCAAGGTTATAATGCACCTCTACCTATATGTCCGGCAGAGTCACAGACAAACCGGGAGAATGGTCTCCGAAGGCTGCAGAGAGGCTCTGCTCATGCAGGGGCACTCTCTCGCATAAAACCCAGCACCCTGCCTACAGGATTGTTAAGACCTTCTATAGGGATGACATACACGTTTTAAGTGTAGTGACCAATAGATACAGTGAACCTATATCTAAAGTAAGTGGTACCAGCACCATCTTACACAGGCTGCAGTAGCAGACCTAGAGTTCCATTTTGCATGGCCTCTCATGGGTGGCATAATACATGCTTCAGCCCAAGGGAGGCCTCTGGGGTACCTATGCCCTGGGTACATGGTTGCCATATACTAGGGACTGATAAGGGTACCCCCAGTATCCAATCTGGAGTGTACCAAAGTACAGGCATGACAATTTAAGAGAGAAAGCAGATAGACTGGGGTCCTGATTAGCAGGATCCCAGTCAGACTAGTAAAAAACCAGCAAAAGACCAGGCAAGCAGTCGCGGTAACTATGCAGTCAGATCCTACCTTCCTACAATCATCAAACCTTTTAGGTGGTCTTACCTCCGTTCCCTGATTCAACTCGCACAGATTTACAGTCTCCGAATACATCTCAGTTTCCCTTCTCAATAAAACTGGCCACACGCATCCCTTTCAACACATTCACTAATAGCAACATCCTCCGCTATTTGTCTGTATATACTGCTGCTTGTTTTTAGGCAGCCACTCAAGCGTCTGCACCTAACCACCACTAAGCTGTACATGATTTCTCATAACACTGACTATTTTTCGTGGATTACTTTCTCCTTTGGCACTTTACACAGCACTGTTGACCTACTTTGATTTCTACATCTTGAGTACTACTACTAATGTCAAAATGCTTCTTACGGCCTTATCATAATGTTATTTTAAGCTTAATGAGGAGGGCACTCTGCCACATTGCTCCTTGATCATCCAACCAGGATTACACTTCAGTCTGGGATTCCTACCTCTCATAATCCTACAGGGACTACATCCCGTGGCATCGTTAGTAGAAGAACTATATGTCCATATGGTCTTCATCTGTAGTTCTCAATCTGATCTTCCCCGTGCCGCCACTTCTGTGGCTTACTTCAAAACCTGGGTAAATCTTTCAAGCATTCCCTCCCCTGTGGGGGTGTAGAACTGTGTAGTCCTGTGTACAACCTCTACCGTCTCTTGATAAATATAGTAAACTGGACACGATTACCACTTAATGAAAAAAATGCATGCCTTCATTCAAGGAAACCTAATCTAAAAAAGCCAAAACAGTATCTGTGTCAGCCCTGTGCCCCACTTGTGCGAATGACTATCTAAAAAAAATAAAGATTAAACAACACAAAACCATACTTTTTACTCTTGCCTGAGGGCCCGTTATATCAATGGCTACACTTTCCTAAGCGGAACTGGCGCAGTCATAATCACACATGGAAGATTTTAACGTTTCCAAAGACTTGTCACAATTCCTGCACTTACAGTACTACCTTTTGACGCTCTTGATTTTAGCTTCTATGCCAGGCCACTAGTACACATTTCACACTTTCTGTCAGGAGACACTAATTGGGCACCTATTTACAACAGGAGTGATGGTTGTTTCCACTGTTCACCAAACCCATAGCCAAGCTCTCTCTTTAATTGTGTTGGTTTGTGGCAGACCAGCGGAACGGGGAATGATCCATGAGAGAGACGCAAAGGCAAAGACAGTGTATATCGTCAAACTTCCTTGTTCTGCATGTGGGCTTACTCTGCACTGCACATTCGCTGATATCTAAAAGTAAAAGAAGAACTTTAGCATCACTATAGTATGGTCTTTGGAGTTTACTGGCAATATTCTGTATGATAAACCTGCAGACACCCTGAATTTGCACTCCCTATCATTAATTGAAACACAGTCTTCTGAGTCTGAGCAGAAATACTATTAAAACAAATATAGTAACTGTGAGTGAAATTCGGGGTTATGAGAGGTTGCTAAAGAGACCTTAAATATCAGGGAAAGGGGATGATTGTAACATGAAATGCATTACTTAGTATTGCATGTTTCGAATATATCTATCAGTCCTGTATTTACTCGTATTGATCTGATCATTCCTTAGCGACTCCCATTATGTTGCGTTGATTACCTGTTGGGTGTCAAGATCCCTGCAAACTATACGGATATATTTCGACTCAATTTTGATCCGCTCAGACAGAAAAATGCTAAGTAGCCTGGCTAAGTGGAATAGACTTCCTTTAAGTATTCAAGGGCAATACATTTTTTATCAAAATGACAATCCTCTCTAAATTGTAGTTTTAATTTTGCGCACTGGCTGTTTTGCTACCTAATTCGTTCTTTCAGAAAATTGAATCATCCTCATCGTGTTTCGTCTGGAGCCATAAAAGAGCACGCCTTGCTCTGACTCCTTTTTAGCTGCCTATCTTTAATGGAGGCTGGGCATTACCATCTTTAACATTTTTGTATTGGGCATCCTTTTAAGCATCATTGTCCCAAGTTATGGGAATCAGCAATGTCCCGTGGCAAAGAAATTAATAATACCGAACCTCACGATGTGGCACACCCCCTGTTTACCCACTTCATCGCGTGATTCTCATATGACAGAATGCTCTTTCACTAACCTGCAAAGCCTTGATCAGTTATTTGTTGGTAATACACTTCAATAATTTTGCAATATTTGATCTAATGTTTCTACACCTACTTCTGGGTTTTTAAATATAAATTTGTGAACTTTTTTCACAAGAAAACAGAAATAGAGGGCTGTCGGTCTTATGTATTCCGCTTCTAGATTTATTTTCATCTAATCATGGAGCAGGCACAGGGAATATTTCCATCCCCTGCAAAATAATTCAGAACCTCTGGATACAGGTTTTCTGCAAAATAAGTAAAGTGATTGGTACTGATGGTCAGCCAACACCTGATGCTATTAAACTAAGATTTGTGCAAACATCCCATCCATATAATATTAATTTAGTGATGGCAGCAATTGTTTAAGCGAGTTTATTAATAACCTTGAGGGGGTTGAAAAGAGAACCCCCAACTTTTAGAGAGTGGTGGTGTCAGTTTTGTGATCTCTCGAGCCTCGAGATGGGAATCCTGGAGGCTTGCAGGCAACGGAGAAGGTTGAGGCAAACCCGGGAAGCCACGGCGAACCTTTTGCAAACCCTGGGAGGACCTGATTCGCATTGAAGGTGGATACAAATTAGATGATAATGTTAAGGTTCTTTTATTGTTACCCATGCTACCTATTTCACGCTGACATATAAGTCATATGTATGTAATCAATTCTGTACGATGCTATGAATCTCAAAATTATCTGATCATTCATACAACATTAACTCTGTGCTAACATAATTTCACTGGAGTTTGCAACAAGAATAGTTCATAACCCAATTGGGAAACTCCTTGTGAAATAAAAAGTGCAATCCAGTTTTTAACCCTAATGGATGACTCCTTATGAAAATAGCAAGTGCAAAAGAGTTTGGTAATTCTAATGAATGACTCCTTGTGAAAACAAACAAGTGCAAGACTTTATTCTTGCAAGATAGTTCTCTGGTTACAAAATGTCTTTAGCAGAGTTCACGGATGAACAGATGCTGTCCTTATTTGCTGGATAAATATTACTCATCCTTAGTAGTTTTTCCCTCAACTCAGTCAGCGGACTCAACTGATACACCTGTAATAAATACATCCATGAGGCTCTGTATCATGGGTACTCACAAACATTTCCCCCGGAGGCTCCAAAGTACTGTCTGTGGCATGCCCAAGGGCTGCATCGATGCGAGCAATGCCAGGGGCAGGCTGATGAACGGTGGGCGTAGGGGAACGTGAAGCAGATGCATGGTGTGGACAACAAACAAGCCTTCACGTGACCTCTGTCTGCCACCAACGCTCTAGTCTCATGCACCAAGAATTAAAATCTTCCCTTGTGTTTTATTTACTAAATTATAATATTGTTCCAGTTATATAACAACCAAGGCAACACACGAGGTGCACCTGACAAATGAATTGCCTCTTGGTTCACTAATGCCATTGTTTTCAGAATGGGGTGGCATGAATATTTCCATGATCATGTTTGAAAACTATCACTGCTAATAAATGCTTCTCAATGCAGTGATATAAACTGATCTAATTAGGTAAAACACTCATGCATGTTACTAAAATACACTTTGTTGAAGTTTGTGGCGTTTATCATGTTTTTACATGTTTAGTGCAAGATGTCTTTAAAACTAAAGGTGTTCCTAAAAACAAGTTGTCTAGGACACTTTTTTTTGCCGTTACTTTAGTTAATGTGTAAATAAAATATGCCTGTTTGTTTCACAACTTTCTGAATGTTCCTGCTCTGTCAAGCAAACAGCAGCCCAGTGCTGCTCTTCACCAGAGGGGGCCGCAACTAAAGGTCAGGTGGGCCGCATGCAACCCCCGGGCCATACTTTGAGTACCCCTGCTCTGTATCATTGCAAGTGACAAGGCAAAATAGAACCTTAGATGCGTCCTGAAAATCACTTACATGGTGTCTTTAATGATTTCTGTTGCATTGTTTGCGAGGATTCTGCATTTCTGCCTCAATATTTAGTAAACAATATGGCCGCTGCATAAGAGTCATGCTCAGTGACATCACAACACTGGGCTCCCAGCGTTCAAAGTTACTGGGTGCTTTTCAACTTGCTGGCTTCTCCCAACATTAATTACTGAGTTGTGATTGCCAGCAGTCAGCCACATACTGGTTCTTTACTTGGTTTCGAATTTTGCTCTGTACACAGCAGTTGGCTTTATCCATTTTTACCCATTTCGCAGTGTCCACAACTGTTACCAATTCTGCAGTGTTAAATAATACTCGTCCTAGTGTCAAACCTGGACATTTATTACCAGTGGCCCAGGTGCCCTGATGCCATATCCCACATTTCACTTACCTAACATTATTTTATCACTGCCCCACATATGGAATTTGGAACTTACAGAATAAAAGTATAAATGTAGTAAACAGCTTAAAGAGAAACACACACAGACACACTCCTAGACTGCAGCGCACACTTCCTCATTAAAATGCTTCCGCTCCTTCACCCCCCTTTTGTAGACCCGCTATCTGATACTCCTGCTCCTCCTCTACCATAGGTGACTGTCAGATGCTGCACCTTTCCCCATGCTTCGTGTCACTGCCTGTTCTTACAAGCTGTTACTGTCCCCAGTGTCTGATTCCCCCTTTTCATCCCTAATTCTGCTCTGCAGCGATGAAAAGACTACGTTACCAGCAGACCACCTCTCCTGGCTACCCTTGTTCTCCATGTATGCATCCTTCAGAAACCCTGGAACCAACAGATTCTCCACCCCCAGCTCAAGGAGCTCCTAGCGCTGCAGCTACTTTGGTAGCCTTTGCCCTTGCTTTCCCCTGTCGTCTAACTTAACTATGCTCTGGCTCACTGACTACGTGGCACCTTTTCTGTACTCATGCTCTACCTTATCCTGCTCGATCCACCTCGAGCCAAACACCAACTAAAAGCCACCAAGTTGCACAGGTAAGATGGTAAAGAGGAAGTATTCCTCAACATATCTACCCTTTTCCGTTCTCGGATCCTGCAACTGCAATCCCTTAACCAATGCCCCGACGTCAAAAACACCCAGACAGCAAAACACACATGAAAGGCCCAGGGAGTGAGGGTGTCAGTCTCATATCACTCCAGAAACCCATTTTCTTGGCCCAGATGGTGTTATGAAATCTTACACTGGAAAACATACAATGCTCCAGCCATGTAGCACTTGGAGGATACTGTTATGAAAAGCCCACACTTAAGCAGTGGTACAGCACAGACAAAACAAGCATTTACAATGCAACGGTTTCGCCTTTGGAAAAGTTTGAGCTATTGGCATTGTGAATGACAAACTTTTTAGGTCTTGCGACCTATCGATGCGCGCATGCGCATCGAGCGGAGCGAGAATTCAAGTAGCGAAAATCTTCATGAAACCACCAGCTTTTTGCTGGCGTTTTCATGAAGTTCATGTGAACCACGTGTTCAAACATGAACGCGCATCAGCCTCCCTCCATTTGCCGCACAGCACATCAAAGGGCTTCGCCCAGCGTGCGCACTGCGGCTTCTCCTCCCCTAATTGAATCTCCCCTAATTGAATCATGGCCGGCCGCAGGCCGGCCGTACTTTCAGTTTCCCGCTCTGCATTTTCATGTACGTGTTGGTTTTCCCCCACCACTCCTCTCAGTCCCCGATCACATGGCCGGCCGCAGGCCGGCCGTACTTTCAGTTTCCCGCTCTGCATTTTCATGTACGTGTTGGTTTTCCCCCACCACTCCTCTCAGTCCCCGATTCGTGACAAACTAAGTTGTCTTTGGCCGAATTGAAACCGCAACACATTTACTGTCAGTTCTGCATGGCCCAGAGCGGCGTTTCGATTATTCCAGGAAATGTGTGTACGATAGGCCTTCTTCCGCCAAAAAATCCCATTGACAAGAAACGTTGTGTTAAAATGACAGTCACAAGCAAATATCAACAATGACCATATTAGCAAGTTCCTACATGTTCCTACATTGCTAATATTTTTGTTGTTGTTGCTCTCTCGTGTCAGCTTTTAATTGCGTTTTTGTGGGGACTGGCAAAGTCTGCATATATTTATTTTCTTACTTGCGTTAGAAAATCCATGTTCTATCCAGCTTGCTTCCACTGCCTAATAAACCGTTGAAATGGCATTCCCTCGCGGAAGATGACGTGCAGGCAGGAAGTGGGCGTGCACTCTGCAGCCAGTCAGCATGTCAGAAGCGTTGGGCTACTCTGGCCACTCTGTGTCTTGAAGCACGCTTTTAGCATTGATTCTGCTCGTGCTGTTGAGTATTGGATAATGATTTTTACCGATTCATTTACCAGAAGGAAAACAAGCATTGGCATTGCCAATAGGTCTCGCTTGTGGGACCTTATAAGTATTTAGCTTTGCAGCACAATATCCTTGTTGCATAATCGGATATTGTGCTGCAAAACTAAATACTTATAAGGTCCCACAAGCGAGACCTATGGCAATGCCAATGCTTGTTATTTATGTGTTGGTTTTGAAAACAGATAAATAAATGGCATTGTCATTTACAATGGCAATAGCTTAATCCCTCGCAAATGCGATTTGTATTGCAACTATTTCAGTTAGCATTTTGCACTACGATGAAAACTGGCTAAAGATAAATACAAAAAACAAGTCTTAGCGAGGAGGTAATACTCACCATACAGAGACACCTGGCAAAAATGACTTCACTTAAACTATCATATGTACAGCACTAAACATTGCACATCCTTCGTTGAATAACTGTTTGTTTACTGCACTAAAGATTGAAGATTACTCTAGTGTTATTTCTATTGTGCTCACATGCTTCAGAGCAAAGAGGACTTTAGGAAAAACACTTGTAAACAAATAATCATCGTGGTGGGAATTATACTCAGGCATTGTAGAGTTACAGTTCGTTTTGGAGCATGTAAATGCTATAGACGGGAAATGGTTAAAGGTGCTGGTTCAGAATTTGTAGCTGTGGTTCTGTGCATTTGCAACGGGTGCATTTAGTCGCAAAGTTTCAAACTAGAAGACATGGAATTCATTCCTAGCCTAATAAACTGATCAAATTGTGTGATCCTGTGTAAATCATGTTTTGCCACTATGCCCTATTTCACTGTCGAGTTTGTGTTGGGCAGGAAAATACATTATTTTTTTAGAGGGGCCGGGCAAAGCTTCCACTCAGCCTGACCCAGGCTGCATGTCTCTTTCACAATAACTCCTCACTGCTCCAATATCTACAATCTCAGCCTTTCACCGAAAGTGCAGCAGACTCGGGTGAAATGTCGGTCCGATTACAGCTAGACGCGCCCCCGCGTATTCTTCCTGTGGCCCAGTCCGCTGGCACACACTCTTATTATATAGCGCCTCACTAACTCTGTTGTGGGAATTAACAGGTGGGAGTGTAAGGAAGCAGCTGTCGTTCCGGTTAGTGCATGAGCCTGTATGAAAGAACAAAGCTGCAAAACATATCCAAGGGTCATTAACGGCCCTGTGAGAGGTAGAGAGGCTGGAGAGAGGGGGAAATGGAACATATGGAGAGATAAAGGAAGGGGGAGAGGGTGGAGAAAAACAGGAACTACAAGAAGAGAACAGGAGTGAGGAAAATCCAAGAGAAAGAAGAAAAACAAGTGAAAAACGGCGCGATAGACTATGGAAGAGACAGGGTGAAAAAGAGAGGGAGTGAGAACGACGTCCTATAAAGGGGAGAAGGGCGGGAGAGGGAGTCGTGAGAGCAATCGATACGCGCATAAGAGGTGGGTATCCCAAACAGAGCAACTTACATTTCTCCTTATCGCACATGGGTCTGTTGCGCCAAGGCGCTCAGATTGAAAATGTAATTCGAAAAATAAAGGACCCCACCCCCAAACAAGTAAATAGTGCGTAGTCTCACTGGTAATTCAACATCACTGAAACAGGCTGCCAACGGAGTGTTTCTAGACAAAAGTTCATACATCGAACCAAAACAGATCAGTTTGTTACTCGAGATCCAACTGCTAGTTATCAGCCCGCCATTTCTTACATTAGTAACAAGAAGCACGGGCACACGGACAGCGGGGGGGGGGGAACGGGCACACGGACAGCAGGAGGGGGGGGCGGGAAGGCAAGGAAAACAAGCACTCACCTGGACTTCCTCCGGCGGCGGTCGGCTGTGGAATGGCCAAAACAGACATGGAGGACAAAAAAAAAAGAAACCCCGCCCACGGCCGCATGACGTTGTCAAAGGGGCAGGATGAGTAAAAATGTCCGGAACACCCCCGAATCTGCTCCGCAATTGACGGACAGTTCTCTGTTCCAATGGCTAGCCTCCATTTATGGAGCTAGCCAATGGAACAGAGGGGCGGGACATGAGTACACATCTCTAGACATAAGCTTTCGCCTTGCGCAGAAAGGCTGCGCAGCCTTTCGGCGAGGCGAAACCTAAAAACTGTTGGAAGAAACCCACAATATTCTGTTCTTTACTACTAGGGAAAGAAAACTGTACTGAAGCTCTAATTCAGTCCCTGGGTGTAAGAAAGTAGATTATTATTTGGGGTGGACACATTTGTCCACCTCAGAGGGCAAGACCACCACCTGGCAAATTAAATAACCCTGTGCTGAATCCCTGGTAATTTGATACAAAGCAGTCAGTCTTAAATGAAAGCCAATGTGTAAAGTATTTAAGCAGTGCATACACAGTAGAAAACGCCACACAAAACACAATAAAATTCTAGAACCAATTAAAAAAAAGAAAAACAACATTATGGGTAAAATAAGACCAGAACGACAAAAATCCAGTCAGGCGAACTAGAGATATTTATTTTTAAAGATTTAACTAAAAACAGCACCAAAAAGCACAAATCTCCAATGAAAGTCTTTAGGAGTGGTAGTCTGTGTCAAAGACGCAATTTGAGGTCGACCGTGAAGGAGCCTTAGTCTGATACAATGGATTGGTCCCAGTGAAAGTCTGGAAGTCAGAAAGTTAAAAAAAAGTCTCTACGTCCAAACTCAGAAAGAGACTTTGTCACTTTTTGAGAATAAAAATTCTCCTTGCGTCAGCTGCTGCTGAAATTGTAGCCGTCGCCGTGGCACCGTAGGCTGGATACTTGAAGCAGGTTGGTCCTGCTGCAACTATGGAGCTTGGTTTTAAGTTCCAACGCAGACTGGAACGTAGTCAGTTATTCTGAGTTACTTGGAGCCTTGTCTGGGACAAAGCTGAAATTCATTTCTACACCATGGAACTGCAGGTTGAATACTTTATTCTGCAGGTTCCTCTGAAGCTATAGAACTCTGGAGGGAATGTTTAAAAAAGTTTACAAACTTTCTTTTGGCGCCCAACCAACATCAGGAGTGCACTTCTTAGGCCCCCAGGACATCAGGGAAGGGCACTTAGAGACTCTCAAAGTGTCCGGCCTAGACCAACAGCAAATTTCAGTCCAGGTCCAATTGGCTCTGGTCAGCTGGGTATTTCCAAGAAACGGCCTCTTACTGTTTGTTGAAACCCAGTAGCCATACAGGAGCTCAACCAACTGACTTGTGGAGTCCTTTCTTTCACCTGGGTACAAGAGGGAGCATGTCTAGGCCTTCAGGGCTCCTCTCATGTCACAGACAGCAGGGCTAGTCCTCTACTGTTATTCTGCAGGTCTAGAAAGTGTTCTGAGGAAGGCTGGCCGAGGGCCAACCTTTGTAGGGTTCAAGAGCCTGTGGATGGGGAAACTCTGGGGCACTCTCTAGTTCCCAGGGGCAGCTCTAACCACATTTTCAGTAGTTTCGGTTTGTTTTACTGCAAACAATCCCACAGTGCCCCTCACTCTCAAAATGCAAGATGGGGAAAACGTTTTCTCCTTGTGTGTGCAGAGCCTGTCTGTCCACCCAGAGGTGTGACCAGGGGAAACAGCGGTCTCCTCTTCTGTGGCCACTCAAAACTGGTTCTAAGAGTAACTTTCCTTCCTCTTAGTTTGGTGCCAGCCTGACAAAGTGGGCAAAAGCTGGTGTCTTTCCAGGTTTTGCCTGACATATACTTGCCTTTGAAGTCAATTAAGTTCCAGGTGGGCTTCCTGCCAGGGAAAGGAAACAGCGCCCACTCCCAGGAAATTGTCTCTGCCCTGGGTGCAGTTTTTACACCTCTTTAACACCTATTTCAGGCAAGCACCTTCTGGGCAGTTGCTGGAGAGCAAATGCAAATTAGCCTTTAGCTGTCAGAAGGTCTTGAATGCCGATAATTCCACAGGAGCAGAAGCCAGTTCCCCAGATCCTCCCAGGGAGTACCAACACAGACTAAGAATAGAAACAATGCCTCTAGTACCCACAAGGGGAATGGAGAGAAAAGATAGACCGATTCCAGATTCAGCAACCAGCCTCGAGTTTCCCTCAACACCTATTATGGTCAGGTATTCTGTGAATTACGGTAGAAGTCTGCAGTTTAAGAAAAAAGACAAAAACATAAGATTAATACAACTTACCTAACTAACCTATGTCTATTATGCTTTTCCGTTTATCTCTATTCTCTACCTGAATCCTACGTAGGCTAGCCCCTCTCTGGTGATAGTATTGACTAAATAAACATTAATCTCTGATGTCTTCTTGGTCTAGTAGATATAAAGCATGAAGGGTCTTCGAATGATCAATGGACACTTCACTTTTGAGGTAAGTCTTCAATAATTGATAGTCAACAATGTCTGTAGATTATTATCTAAATCCATACTGTCGTTTGAGAGTCGATGAAGAATCTTTTTCGTTGTCTCCTCCGAATGCCACAGGAACGACTTATGAGGTAACGAACTACAAGACACTAGTCTCAGCTGACAGGCAAAAATTGGTGTGCACACCGCTCCGAACAACAAAGCCTAACAGAGAATAAGCGCCCCCAATACTAGGCAGGTGCCACACAAAAAGGCTTGAAATTTGCCTCAGAGAAGTCGCGCTACGGAACACTATTCTCTCTTCAGGAGGTCAGTTGAAGTGCTGGGACTTTAACCGCTCACGCTCCACATAAGCGCTGACAGATGAGAACGAAATAAAAGACTAGAAGGCTAACCGCTCTCCATGTTGAGTGAGTGTCTCTTTAGCCGAGGTCAAAAGGTGCACTAACCTCTGCAGCAGGAACCAGGCGTGTGGGCGTTGTTTCAACCAGTGAAGGTATTGAGCCAGATAGAGCCTATTCTGTCTAGGTGGCTTTACAGTTAGGCAAGCGATTGATTTCCTGACAGTACCCCCCTTCAAAGGGTGTCCTCCCACAAAAGATTTGTTTGGAAAGGTATTGTGAAATTGTCTAATGAGTTTTGGTGCATGAACATTTTCGGAGGGTTTCCAGGATCTTTTTTCTGGACAGAAACCTTTCTAGTCAATAAGGTAAAACAGTTTCCCTTTCCTAAGTTTTGAATCTAGAATTCTTTTAATTTCATACTCAAAGTGTGAATCTATTATTACTGGACCCGGAGGGGCTGCAACCCTAAAGTTTGGAGGGTTCTTTTTAGGCAGTGACACATGGAATACTGGGTGAATCTTAACTTGAGAAGGCAGGGAAAGCTTGACAGTCACTGGATTCACTATCTTACAGATCGTGAATGGTCCTAGATATCTGGGTTGGAATATTTTATTCCCTTTCAGATATAAATATTTAGTGGATAACTACACCTTATCGCCTGGGGAATATTTTTGATTGCCTCTCCTTTTTCTAACTGCATATTTTTTATAGGAGTTTTTAGCTTTGGTCAAGTGTTCTCTAGCTAATTTATAAACCTCTTGAGTTATTTTGCTTAAATCCTCTACCGCAGGGATTGAACTTTCCGATCTTCCCAGTAGTACATTTGGATGTCTGCCTGAGTTTAGGTAGAAAGGAGGAAAACCTGTGGAAGCATGGACAGCATTGTTGTAAGCAAATTCTGTAGTCCAAACGAGATCAGGCCAATCACTTTCCTGATCTAAAAGGTATAGGCGGAAGTATTGTTCTACTTCCTGATTCACCCTCTCAGTTTGGCCATCTGTCTCTGGGTGGTAACTTGTGGAATATCAAGAATCTGTTCCTAACTGCTGCATGAAGGACCTCCAAAATTGTGAGACCAATTGGGACCAACGGTCAGAAATCATCACTGCTGGAATACCATGTGCTCTGACTATATGGTGTGAAAATAGCTGAGCTAATTGGGAAGCACTAGGGATTTTCTTAAGAGGAATGAAATGACTCATCTTGGAGAAGGTATCGACAAATAATAGAATTGTGTCAAAAGCTTGGCTTGAAGGTAAATCTACAATTAGGTCCATAGTGATTGTGTGCCATGGATAAGGGGCCGTTGGTAGGGGCTGAAGTTCTCCATCAGGAGGCTGTCTATTCTTTTTTCCTTGAATGCATTTTGCACAAGTCTGAACGTATTGCCTTATTTGAGAAGTCATGGCGGGCCACCAAAACTGTATTTTTATTAGTTCTGTAGTTTTTGTAATTCCTTTGTGACCGGCCAAACGGTCATCATGACAGGTCTCTAGAGCAGCCTGTTGCAATTCCAGAGTCGGAAGAAATAAGTCCTCTTGGACATAAGGCAGATTCCCTTTGACTTTTCTATTCTTGTCCTCTTTGGCCCAATTTAAAATTTCTTGGTCTTACATTGCCTCTCGAATCTTTTCCTTAATTTCCGAAAGTTGTAGTATGCAGGCAAACTTTTCCGTTGGAATTATTGGAGTAATTATCCTGTTTCCAGTCTCCGATTGTGTATCCATTCTGGGCAAGGCGGATGAACCTGGTCGATAAGTTATGGTAAATCGAAGTCAGCGAAGAACAATGACCACCCCAACTGTCTCTGAGTTAGAGTCTTGGCTGATTTTAATAATTGAAGATTTTTATGGTCGGTAAATACAGTAACCACATGGCGCGCACCAAGCAATTAATGTCGCCACTCAAGGAAGGCATCTTTCATCGCCAGCAACTCCTTGTCTGCAATCGTATAATTTATCCCGGGTTGGGTCAACTTCCTAGATCTGTTGATGACAGGATATAGCTGTCCGATCTCTTTGTGTCGTTGAGAGAGGATTCCCCCCATGACTAAATCCGAAGCATCCGCTTCCACATAGATTGGCTCTCTCCGATCTGGATGAAGGAGGTAAGTTTTAAATAATTGATAGTCAAGAATGTCTCTAGATTCTTATCTAAATTCTTACTGTCCTTTGACAGTGATGAGAATCTTCTTCGTTGTCTCCTCCGAATGCCACAGGAACAACTTATGAGGGATCGTACTACAAGACACTAGTCTTCACTGACAGGCAAAAATTGGTGTGCACACCGCTCCGAACAACGGAGCCTAACAGAGAGTAAGCGCCCCCAATAGTAGGCAGGCACCACAAGAAAAGGCTTGAAATTCTCCTCCGAGAAGGCGTGCTACGGAACACTGCTCTCTTCAGGAGGACTTCAACCACTTGCGCTCCACATAAGCGCTGACAGATGAGAACGAATTAAGACTAGAAGGCTAACCGCTCCCAACATGGCAGCTGCCATGTTGAGTGTCTCTTTAGCCGAGGACAAAAGTTGCACAAACCTCTGCAGCAGGAACCAGGCGTGTGGGCGTCGTTTCAGCCAGTGAGGGTATTGAGCCAGATAGCGCCTATGCTGTTTAGGTGGCTTTATAATTAGGCAAGCGATTGATTTCTTGACAATAGCAACCCCAGGCAAGGTAAAAGTAACTTTCTAAAAGTTACTTTTCTCTTATATGTAATAAAAATGCTACTTTGGATTTTTATTAAATATAAAAATAAATCTTTGAATAAAGTCTGTAGCTGGTACAGGCCAAAAGTTGTAGATTACAGTGAATGATATATATTTGTTGACCTTTCCTTTGTGCCATCTACAGTCTGAGCAGTGACAGTGTCGTTTTCGGTCTAGTCACTGGGGGAACATGCTATTTCTAATGCCACACATGTTCAACTCTTTCATATTATGCACTGTACTTGTCTAATAAGGGACGCTTAGAGATGACTTATTTAATATTTAAAGAATCAGGTAGTCCTACCTGTCCAAAGTGTTATTTAGACCGGTCTAGGCAGCAGGGTTAAAGCTACTGCAGCGAGGCTACAAATTGTAGAACTGAAGCCACTGTGCCTTCTGGTGGATGGCACAATATGTGCTGCATTCCACAAGTGGCTTTAACTTTCCATGCCACAAGGGTATTTCGACACCACATACTATGCCTTATAGGAAAGTTAAATGTGCTAATCAGGGTTTAAACCAATTTCATCAGGTCTGAACTCATACACTAGGCACTGATTAGCAGTGTCCAAGTATTAAAGTTCAAGATTACCAGCAGGTAAGTACCATAAAAATGACAAATTGGAGTTAACCACCCAAGAAGGGGTGTCTTTTAAAAAATGGGAATTTCTACAGAGAATTCCTACTGTTTATACACTTTTGAGGCCTGCTAGAAGCAATTCATGCTGCTGAGATCCTGTACACAGTGCTGAATTCAAAAGGACTGGGGAGAGAGATGAAGAAGGGGAGAGACAAGTGCCCGCACACACTTACCCACACATTTGCTTACACCAGTAGCATATATTAGTCACATACTGACAACATTCAGTCATACTCTCACACTATTGACACAACCAACATTTAAGACTCCATTCTCATTAATCTTTGTACCACATATATGAAACCTTTTCACATTCATAAAATCCCCTTTAAATGCACACAAAATGTTCACACTCAACATTATTGTACATTTTGTGTGTAAATAGTTGTTTGCTTAATGGACTCTACACTATGTATGCAGTTCTACTTATGATTGCCTGATTAAAACACAACTCTTACTTCTTTCCGAGAGAGAGAGCACCAACATACACATATAATTCACCAATGGAAAATTGATAATCACTTCATTGACTTACACAAGTTGTTCACATGACCCACACAGTTCGCACACGCACCCTTTGTATATCCATGATCACTGTGCCTGATCTACTTAAAACATGCTAAAAGTTGGTGGATGCCTGCAAAACTCTTTGGGGCAGGACCTGAACACAGTGGCCTTTCTTCCTCTATGGTCTTATTTATTAGTTTTATTATTCTTTTATATTGGTTTTAGCCCAGCGTCCCTTCCCCTTTAATCTTGATAGATAACGTCATAGTTTCCTTTCGCATGCCTTTATTGTGAACCCCTTGACAGGGACTAACCACACTTGCACCCCCAGGCGAGGCCTAAACTGATCCAAAATTAGTGAATCTTACTTTAAGGAATCTCTCATAACCACTCCCATTGAGTTCACTACAGACCTTCTTACACCAGTATTGTGCCCCTCAAAATCCATCAATGCCATTATGAGCACCCATCGGCACCCTGGTTCAACTGAGAACTACGTCTGGCTAAGATCCATTGTAAGAGACAATAACGTTTTTGGCGTTGCAACTACTCTCTACTCTACTGAGGCACAATTACATTAGAAATCATTCTTAAAAAGACTATCACAAGCTAGTCCGTACCATTAATAAGCCTTTAACTTGTAAAATAGAATCATCGTCCAATCCTGTTAGCGATATCTACCTCATTGCCAAGGATTTCATGCAACCACAAACATGTATGAGCATGATCCCCTGTACTCACTAGTTCCTCTTAAATCAGTCCATATTCTTCACTAATAAAATCTCAGAGCTCCAAAAAACACCCCGACCCCAATGCCTCACACAGGACACCCCGGTAGCATCAGTGCAATCTTACTGACCGCATTCATAGTGCCAATTTCTTGCCTCTCTCATAAATATGCCTTCTATTAAATCGCGTTCACCCAGTGACCCATGTCTGCCCCACATCTTTGCTCTGGGTTCTGAGATCCTCTACCTCGCCTCACTTGGCTGTGTAATCTCTCATTATCACTGGCCACTGCTGATCAGTGGAAACAGGCCCACATCATATCGCTGTTAAAAAAAATCTTCTGAGAGTTCCAGCATACTTAGTAATCATAAACCTGTTTCTCTGCTTCTTTTCCCTTCCAGGATTTTAGAAAAGGCGATCAATAAGCAAATCTCCACCTACTTAGAAACCAGCAAAATATTTTATCCATCACAATCATGCTTCAGGCAACTGCACAGCAACAAAACAACCTTGGTGGCAGCCACGTAGCGTATCAGGTCTAACCAAGATTAAGGACTTCCATCCGTTCTGATATTGTTAGACCTCTAATCAGCTTTTGACACTGTATCTCATGTTACCCAATTGCACAATCTCTTCAGAACTGGTATCTGCTACGATGCTTTGAAATGTCTTGCCTCATTTCTGTGTTCACAATCTTAATGGGTGCACCAATCCCCATTTTAGTCTAACTCTTAACACAGTCAATTGCGGGGTTCCTCAGGTACCTCCTTCAGCCTCCACCTTATTTAATATTTATCTTTTCCCATTTGCTCCCCTGCTATGGTTATTTGGATTTGAGATTATATTGTAGGCAGACGATACGTGTCAATCATTGTTTCCTATTTGGAAGATCAAACTCAGACTAATTCCATCTTTAACCCCTTCGACGCTCATGACGAGCTCAGCTCGTCATGGAGTTTCCATTGATTTCAATGGAAATTTAATGGAGGATTATCAGGGACCTTAGCATCCAAGTGGTTAAAACCTCCATGAGTGCATTTGATACGTGAATGAAGTCCAGCTATCTCAAGCTTAATGGTGAAAAAAATGAGGTCGTCCTCTTTGGGCATTGCACCATCCCGTGGTCACCAGACTGGTGGCCACCGAAGTCAGGCATAACTTCCTGTCCAGTAACATTTGCATAGACTCTTGGGCTATTTGATGGGCACAAAACTTACTTTCAAGAATCAAGTGACAATGGTAGCTGGTACTTGCTTCACTTTACTGCGCATGTTAAAAAAAATCTCCCTCTTCATTACTTGGTAAGACATACCGTAGTACATTCTCTAATCATGTAGAAACTGGGCTATGGTAATGCATTATATCTGGGCTTACTGGATCGCCTTCTTCAACGTGTTCAAATGGTGTGCAAAATGGGGCAGCTTGTCTCATTCTTAAACGGCCTACTACAACCTTGGTGCCTGACCTAAAAACTTTACATTGGCTGTCCATTAAGAACGAGCAGCCTTGAAAGCACTCTGCATAGAACACAGAGCAAATAATGGTTCTGGACCCTCCTATGGGAGAAACATTTTCAATTTCTAACTGCGTACTCGCCACTTTAGATCTTCTTAAAGACTGCTACAGACCCTTTCTTAGTTCACGACTGGGACAAGATCTTAAGCACCTTTATAATCACCTCATGTTCCAAAAGAAAGTACAAAACCTTGCTTTTCTAGCTCATTCTCTATACAGTTGTGACACAGCCCTCTCCCTGTCAGTGCCAGGACAAACTTTTTGGGTAATTGCACACTAATGGAGGTTTGTCTCACAAACTCCTTTTGTTTTTAAAATGTACATTTGTGCTGGTCAATGCATTTTGTAAAACAGAATCATGGCGACCCGACTCAGACTGCTTTTATAAGATTTCGTCCGTTACAAATATATAACTGCTAATAGTTTTGTTACTGCCAGCATTTGCCTGCCGTGTGACCGCTCCATGTTCTCTTTTTCCTCCTTGTATTCTTTTACTGTATCCTGCATATATTGTTGAGTTTGTGTGCGTTTTATTGTGGTTGCGCCAGAGACTCAAAGCATGAACCAGTCAGTGGGTTGATGAATGGATGAACGAGTGCAAAGATGCATGCATGTATGATGACTTGGATGTATGTCAGTACAACGCGATCTAAAAGATCGCGATACTTGACAACGCGGGCATTACAATGCAAGTCGTTACAACGACTTGCGTTGGAGCGCGCGGATTTTGGAATATTATAATTTTATATTCCAACACCAGTCCACGTAACAGTAGGGAAGGTGTTGGAATATAAAATTACAACATTCCTTGCCCAACAGCGCCATCCAGCGCAAGTCGTAGTAACAACTTTTGTTGTAATGGCACCGTTGTAAAGGCACTGCGGTGTAAACACCGCGTTGTAAATGTTGTTTACCTGATGACTTATCGAGTTCCAAAACCCATCACGGACACTAAAGGCACTTTCGTTCATAAGCCAGACCTATGGGCATGGCAAATGCTAGTCATAATTATTTACATGCTTCTTTAGAATTGTCTATATTATATTATGATTCAGCTTTGTAAATATTTACAACAAGGGGTGGTGAGGGACAGAGTCTCTGAATTAAGCAGAATACTCTCACCCAGTCAAGAGATCAGGGCTAGATCCAACACCGTTTTTTAGCTCACTGCACCATCCCAGTTTCAGAACCTGGCTGTATGCAAATTAGTCTGTTCCTGTCCCAGTGCATGATGGGAACAGGGCAAACCAAACTACAAAAGCCAATTCTTACACTGGGAAGGAAACAAGCTTCCGGGGACCGGTTTCTGGCATTACAGCAGTCTTCGGCCCGGCTTGCTTGAATCCTGATGGTGCAATGAGCAAGGGACTCATGTCTGAGTATACCCTTCCACGCTTAGGGTGGACAAAAATATTTACAACAAGGGGTGGTGAGGGACAGAGTCTCTGAATTAAGCAGAATACTCTCACCCAGTCAAGAGATCAGGGCTAGATCCAACACCGTTTTTTAGCTCACTGCACCATCCCAGTTTCAGAACCTGGCTGTATGCAAATTAGTCTGTTCCTGTCCCAGTGCATGATGGGAACAGGGCAAACCAAACTACAAAAGCCAATTCTTACACTGGGAAGGAAACAAGCTTCCGGGGACCGGTTTCTGGCATTACAGCCGTCTTCGGCCCGGCTTGCTTGAATCCTGATGGTGCAATGAGCAAGGGACTCATGTCTGAGTATACCCTTCCACGCTTAGGGTGGACAAAAATATTTACAACAAGGGGTGGTGAGGGACAGAGTCTCTGAATTAAGCAGAATACTCTCACCCAGTCAAGAGATCAGGGCTAGATCCAACACCGTTTTTTAGCTCACTGCACCATCCCAGTTTCAGAACCTGGCTGTGTGCAAATTAGTCTGTTCCTGTCCCAGTGCATGATGGGAACAGGGCAAACCAAACTACAAAAGCCAATTCTTACACTGGGAAGGAAACAAGCTTCCGGGGACCGGTTTCTGGCATTACAGCCGTCTTCGGCCCGGCTTGCTTGAATCCTGATGGTGCAATGAGCAAGGGACTCATGTCTTTGTAAAGGCATTCGATACACTGCACCCTCTATAAAATGTAGCACTTAACGTTAAACATAAGGATGCTTATGATGAGATCGTTCATATCTACTGCACAGTTCTGCCTGCTCCATCATGCTAGGTTTTATAGCTGGAATGAGCACGTCTAGTGCATGTCCTGTGGCATGAGGCTTTGTGTCTGACAGTTGCAAATGAAATACAAATATGGACGCACACCCCAAGCTCACAAAGGTTTGCTGGTTCTAGTTAGACCGCAGATATACATACCAGCATAGTGGCCAGTAAAGTGCTGCATCACCTTCAACATGTGTGCTCTGGTTCCTAGCACACATGCCTGCAAGGTGAGAGTGTCCTTTCATTCGTCTAGGGGAGATAACACAGGTGAGCAGTTGTGACTGGGTAACTTGTATCCAACTGTAACATGTTGGCAGTTCGATACCATTATAAATCGGTGTTTGAGGACTGCAGTGTTAGAATCCATAAACCTCGAGCAGACCCTTGCTTAGGAGTCATGGAATCGGAGGACTGTTTATGTAGTTTGAAATGCTTGTGTCATCTATGAATGCAAAGTGGCCAATAATTCACTTTGATAACTTGCAGGTAATCCATCTACGTACTTCACGCGGCATTTTAAGAAGGCAGCCACAATGAAAATTCATTTCAGAAGATGGTCTTGGGTTTCTAAGAGCTGCATGCTGTTCAGCTTGCTTATGATTACTTACTTCATCGTAGAAATGTCCAATTCCACCCTCCGTGACCCCCTTGGCAATACTCCCACCACTAAGAGAAGATCGGAGAGGCAATTTTCCAACATAGAGGAAAAGAACGAAGAACTCGCTCGCCCAGTCTATGCCAAGCCACCCGCAGACAGAAGTGCACCAGGGGAGTGGGGCAAAGCGGGCATCCTTCAGCTTACCACAGAGGAAAAGAAGATGGAAGAGGACAGTGTTGAGAAATATGCAATCAATATTTTTCTCAGCGACAGGATATCATTGCATCGCCATATTGAGGACAACAGAATGTCTGAGTAAGTTTTTAAAATGTTCCCTTCTGTTTTATGTGCATGAGGAACTTGAGTGAGACGGGATGGAAATAAATATCTTAGGTTGGAAAATAACATGTTATTGCCTATGACAATAATACTGTAGTCATATTTTGAATTGTAGTGTTAATGCACAGGATACATTTAAGAAAACCCAGTTCAAGAATATACTTGTTTTTATGCTCTTAATTCTCGTTTTTAAATATTGCTTTTCACTACCATCTCTCCTTTCCAGAGCTTATTATTTTTCTATTACAAGCTACTTATAAGTAAAACCGTGTTAGCATAATAGTGAAATGCGCATAAGAATGAATAGTTAAATCGCCTGTAAAGCGATGCATCCCGTAGGAAACCTCATGGTGCTAGAAAGAAGATTGAAGCAGGATGAGGGCAAGCTCGGCTTAGATTGTTCAATATTACAAGCAGATACGCATCAAAAATATCGGTTGTGGTAAATAATGGAGTCCATTTTGTGTTATTCCTATTTTCTGGCCAAAAGTAATTCATTTTGCCTATTTTATGCTTGATCAGGTCGTTCCTTGTTTTAGCATGCAGATGATTTCAAGCAAAGCTTTGAGACAAGTGTTTGGTCTGTAACTTCCCCGATTCACATCAGAAGAATTTTGTAAGGTACATGTCATACAGCCTTCTTCTTTTCATACTTATAGGCACTCAAGGTATTGCTTAAACGTGTATGGCTGCATTGATTTTATCATGTAGCAATACTCCTGGTGAGGACTACTGGTTTTTCTGGGGATGTCCAGGCTACACTCATGGACATGCCCTTTGATGTCTCCCGTCTCTTCAGAGACAAGATGGATTTGGCACTGTAGCACTCTAAAGACTGAATCGTTATGTCTTTGGGCCTTTCCATGGCCTCTCCTTCCCCTCTATCATCCATTCACTCCTTTCGGGGCCACAGTATGGGCATACAGCTGCATCCCTACCCATCCAGCCACTGTGGCACACAAGCTTTTCAGGTTTTGCATGGCCGCACATGCCCATGGGTAGGTTGGCCAACGGTCTGGTCAGTCCATACACCCCCCTCCCCATTTCAGCCGTACCCTCCAAACTCTCCTAGTATGCCCACTTACCATCATGTGTTTAAATCTTTTTATTAGGGTTTTACATTTTCAAAATTCCCATGTGGGACATTAGACAGGTCACAGATCAATCAGTATATACGTGAACATTGCTCAACAATTGCCCACTTACCATCATGGGCAATGGGCACCCAGTGGGTGGCAGGATTTGCCATCACCTCTGCCCCTGGCAGTCCATAACATCAGACAGATGGGTTTTGCTGATTGTCTGAAGAGGCTACTCCCTCGCCGTCAAGACTACCCACCCCTCCAAATTGCAAACTTGCTACAAGCTGACAGAGGACCACCAACCTCTCCTCTGCCAAGAAGTGACCACTCTTTTGGCCAAAGGAGCCATAGAAATAGGTGTCGACGCCAGAAGGTGGTTGTGGTTGTTAGTCCCGCTTCTTTCTAGTGCCCGTGAAGGATGGTAGCCCTCGTCCTATTTTAAACCTGCAATCTGTTAGCTTCTTTCTCATGAAGAGGAAGTTCAAAATGCTCAATCTAACTCAGGTCCTTTGTCTCCTGGACTCAGGAGACTGGATGGTAGCATTGGACTTATATGACGCATAGTTCCATATTCCAGTCCTGGCTGCCCACAGTTGTTACCTGCAGTTCGTGGTGGGCCACAAGCACTCTCAGTTCACTGTGCTCAATCTTGACCGTACCAGCACCCTTCGGTTGTTCACCACGGTGATGGTAGTGGTTGCAGCTCATCTCCGCAGATCAGGGGTGACAGTCGTCCCATATCTCGACGACTGGCTGTAGAAGGCGGGCTCACCCCAGGCTATTGTCTTCCATATCCAGGCAACGGCGGAGCTCCTGCATTCGCTGGGGTTAACTATCAACTTGCCAAAGCCACACTTAACTCCCTCTTACATGCTCCTTTTCATTGGAGGTATTCTGGACACAGTTCAGTTTCGTACCTGTCCTTCCGAACTGCGAGTCCAGGATATTAGGCTATGATACCAATGTTTTAGCCTCTATCCTGGATTTCTATGAGAGTGACACTGAGGCTGCTGGGCTTCATGGCCTCCTGCATCCTGCTGGGGACACATGCCCATTGGCATATGTGGAGTCTGAAGTTCCGGTGGGCGCAGAATCAGGGGAATCTCTCTGACATGGTCCAGATTTCGGAAGTAACTACGAAAAACCTGCAATGGTGTTTAACAAACCGCAATTGGATCAGCAGCAGACCCCTCGCTTCCTCAACCAGATCTCACAGTAGTGACAGATGCGTTACTCCTGGGCTAGGACTGCCATCTTGGAGAAGTGAGGATCAGGGGTCTCTGGTCTCCGGTGGAATCCAGACCCCACACCAACCTGTTGGAGCTTCAAGCGATCGATTGGCCTTGAAAGCCTTTCTACCCTCCATCCAGAGAAGGCTAGTGCAGGTATTCATGGACAATACCACCGCCATGTGGTACTACAACAAGCAGGGCGGTCTTGGGTTGTGGACCCTTTGTCAAGAGGACCTGCATTCTCTGAACGACAAGAGTAGACAAACACAGCTGAAGATGCCAAGCGTATCATGAATGGCATCTCCATCTGGAAGTGGTGCAAGGCCTCTTTCAGCAGTGGGAACAGCCTTGGTTAGATCTGTTCGCCACTGATGAGAACACACAATGTCAGTAGTTCTGCTCGCTGAACTTTCCAAGGCGGCTCTTTATGCTTTTTATCTCAAGCTGATCTAAGGCCTCCTGTACGCCTTTCTGCCCATACCACTCCTGCCCAGAGTTCTGAAGAAGATAAGGAACGACGGGGCCCAAGTCATTCTTGTTGCCCTTGATTAGGCACAGAGAGTGGTATCCCGAGTTGTTGACCATGGCCATCGGTCCTCCAATCAAGCTGCTCCTTCAGGACGATCTTGTGTCAAAGCAGGAGGGGAAGGTTCTCCATCCGAACTTGTTAACCCTCTGCCTTCTAGTGTTGAAATTGTGTGCCCACAGTTGACAGCTTTCGACCTTCCATGCTAAATCTGCAATGCTATTTTGGCAGCCAGGTGTCCCTCCATGAAGACTGTGTATGCATGCCGTTAGGGCAAATTTGTGGCATGGTGTGCAAAAAAACAAATTGACTCTCTTTCTGCTCCCCTATCTCGAGTGTTCTGTTTGTTTTTCCTTGCCCGGGAGGGCTCTGCTGTGGGTACTGGTAAGGGATATCTTTGTGCAATATCTACATTTCTGCAGTTGCCTGTTCAACCTTCCCTTTTCCAATCTCCTATTGTTCATAGGGTTTTGAAAAAGTTTGCAACACGTTTCTTCCTTCTCATTTTGTTACTCCTCAGTGGAACCTTAATCTGGTCCTGGCGTTTCTGATCTGTGCCCTGTTAGAACCCTTACACAACTGTCCTCTCAGGCTCCTTACCATCAAGTTCTCCTTCCTGGTGGGTATAACATCTCCTCCTTACATCAACATCAACCCAGACAAACAGGTGCTTCGTATGAGGTCTTCCTTTTTTTAAGAAAGTGGTCACTCCAGTTCACGTAGTCCAAACCATTACTCAGCTTACGAGTTATGCTCTGCCTCATCCCCCCTCGGAAGACGAGTGACTTCACTATCTGGACCCAAAAACCGCGTTGTCGTTCTGCTTAGACCCCCACACGAGAGTTCCGGGTGGGCGATCAATTCTCCGTGGTGGTGGGCATAGTGAAAAAAGGACTGGCAGTGCAGAAGCCAACCATCTTCTGAAAGATCGTGCTCTGTATAAAAATCTGCAATGCATTGGCTAAAAAGAAACCCCTAGAAGGTATGCTTGCTTATTTCACCAGAGCTAAAGCTCTTTTATATAACTGCATTTCCAGGCGTAGTTCCGGTCCTGGACATCTGCCAGGCAGCAACATGGTCTTCCTTGGAAACGTTTGCCAAACACTAATCTGAGAGTCAAGTTGGTAGGGATGGACATTTTACCTGTTCGGTCCCGCAGGACTTGCCCATGTGAAATTGCTCCACAGACCCACCTCTCGGGAAGTTTTGCTTGGGTATCTATTATAAGGCAAGGAATCCCAGAAGAACAAGTTACTTACCTTCGGTAATGCCTTATCTGGTAGAGACTATCTAGCTGCAGATTCCTTACCGACCACCCATCCTCTCTGCGAATGGATTTCTAGGGATGGCTTTCCCTTTCAGGGCCCTAGCTTTCCACAACATTGGTCACTTTACTCTGTGGCTCTGATTTTCTGGCGTGGAAAGTCTCGAAAAGTAACTGAAGAGTGCAATGAGCACAACACGCATCCGGCGTGAATTGGCAGGCATGCTGTAAACTGGATCCGCCCGCCGATCCGGCTTTTACCTCATGAAGGTTGCTGCAGTGCATGTCAGAGTACGTCTCCAACAGGTGGGAACCTTGGGAAGCTCGAATCATAAGAGAAGGGATGGACAAGATGGGGCAGGTGAATGTCTGGAGTATCCGTAACCCATACAGACTGGAGGGCACACATGCATAAATGACATACGGAACCTGGTCCAGACTATACTACTGGCTGCCGACAGCAGGGGTTAACACATGGGAGTCAGATGTCGGGCGGAATCTAATCAAATTATGTTTACAGCTTCCAGCCCAGCATCCCCGGCGGTTCACATGGCGATTCAGAGCTGGGGTGCTGCCAGCTCGGTCTACAAGGTGACTATTAGAAATGCACTTGTGGAGTACTTTGCAATAAATAAAGGATCATTAATCAAAACAGCCACACTATGGGAAGCATTTAAGGCCAGTTTAAGGGGAATGTGCATAAGTACAGGTGCAGGAATATGAAAGGATGTCCGCAGGCAGCTGCGGTGCACAGAGGAGGCCTTACAACACCTAGAGCAGGAATACAAGAACGCACCACATACTGACATTTTAGCAAACATAAGAGAACAGTTAACATGATACAATGATCTAGCGTTGGAGGAAGTGTGACACCTGTCTAAGGGACATACGGCGAGGGCGTACGGATAAGGGGGGAGACCAGGACACAATCTGGTAATGAAAATAATGGTAAATAAGAGACATCATTACATTATAAAAATCACAGATAAAGAAGGGGAGAACGATTATGAGCCTAAGGATATACTAGAATAGTTTAGGGGCTTCTATGCAGGACTTGTAAAGTTAGGATTTTCTCAGTTTAGGAGTAGTAAAGTTAGGGATCCTAACTTTAGTACTCCTAAATGCCTTTTGTGAATACCGAAAGTCATAAACTTAGGATTTTGTCTCAGATTACTTTTGTGAATCAGGTCCTATGTTCCTAGGTGTGTGGTTGTGGTTTTTGATTTCGTATGTTCGTAAAACCAACTACATGCTTATTGGTGATTTATGATTCATGTGATACGTTTCTAATGAGTGGTCTCAAAATGTGGGCATTTTAATTAATTTTTTACCCTGAGTGTGTGTGAGAGTTTTTATATCCCAACTGTGGATGTGTGATCTGTTGTTCTATATACCTTTTATTTCAGTTTTTCCTTTATCCCTGTAGTTATTCCTAACCTCCATTGGTTTTGTATGATCCCATTGCTGATCCTATGTGTCGTCTGTAGTGATGTCTGACTTACTTTACGGCTAGGCTGGGGAGCATTTGAGCCTTGAAAATATTTACAAATGGCAGTGGTGGAATAATTGGTAGCACATCTATTCCCCTTGTGCATTCAATGTCAGCATACAAGTATTGGTGCCCCTCGAGGTTACAGAGACTGCACCCCACTGCCTAAGGTGCCAAAACACAGGAGCCCGATTGGACCCAGTGAGAACATACAACAGAAATAGACCTCGGCACTCCTATTCAATTTTATGTTTATTCATAAAGTTATTCAAGCAAGTCAATTCAAAGTACCAGCAGGACATCAATATTGTTCTTGTCATATCAATTTAATATGAATATATGCCAGAATCTTGAATTACAAAGTTAAAAACAATAACAATAATGGCTGCATGTCAAATTCAGGAACAAAGGCGCCTTGAGGAAGTTTCGAGTCTATAAGGGGCATATCATAGCCCAAGACTTTGTGACTACTGAAACTGATAAAATAACAAATGGATTCATACCAATGAAATACGTGACGTGGTTCACTACCCTACAGAGAGACAAAAACATACCTACAGACAAACTAATCCCCGTGACAAGACTTGGACAGATATATACTACTGTTTGGTTATCCATACAAACAATGATTGAAGCCTTGAAAAAGTTTCTATGAAACAAAACACGTGTCGGCTGCCGGTTCAACGCTTGAAAAGAGGATTGCCACACCAAGCTGTTTATCCAGATTATATTGTTATTGTTTTTAACTTTGTAATTCAAGATTCTGGCATATATTCATATCAAATTGATTCGGCAACAACAATATTGATGTCCTGCTGGCACTTTGAATTGACTTGCTTGAATAACTTTATGAATTAACATAAAATTGAATAGGAGTGCCCAGGTCTATTTCTGTTGAGCATTTGAGCCTGGTTGGAATGTAGAACTACTTGAGATATTTTGCATGTAACCTTATTGAATTGAGCTTCAAAGTCTGACTGGCCTGCAGGGCAGTCTAGCAGTACCAAAGCAGCTTGACTGACAGTTCAGTGTGTGGGCTGTTGTTTTTAGCTGGGGATTTTCCTTCTATTAGCACAAGCATTGCAGGCAGCAAGCACAAATGCATGATGTCTCCCAAAACCTATCCAGCTTGTCTTTCAAAGCTGCCTTGATTGCAAATGGCTTAATCTTTTTGCTGTTTGATTCACTAATGGGTGCCAGTTTGATTTTGGTGCTGGTGAAAAACTCTGTTATAGTATCTATGGTGGGGGAGTTGATCCTACTTATTTTGTAACACTGGATGTTCATGAAAGCATTGCACCTTCAATGAGCTTCCACTGGTAGCCAGAAGGCTGCAACCCAGCGAGGAGCTGTGTAGGCTTTGTAGCAAAACCATATAAACGGGGATTTGCCCAGTTAAAGCAAAGCGGCTATCAGTGCCTGCTGCAGTTCAGTATGCTAAAAACAACAGGTGATGGACAGAATGCAGAACAATGTCATACATTCACCCCAGTACAGAGATCTGGGCCTAAATCAATCGTTGTTTTGCTCACCATGCCATTCCAGTTTAAACCCAGCCATATGCAAACGGGGATTTACCCAGTTAAAGCAAAGCGGCTATCAGTGCCTGCTGCAGTTCAGTATGCTAAAAACAACAGGCGATGGACAGAATGCAGAACAATGTCATACATTCACCCCAGTACAGAGATCTGGGCCTAAATCCATCGTTGTTTTGCTCACCATGCCATTCCAGTTTAAACCCAGCCATATGCAAATCAGTCTTGACCCTGTGCCCCATGGGAACAGTCCAGCCCGAACTGCCAAGCCAGGTCCTCCCTGGACTGGAATCAAGCATCCAAGGACCAGTTTCGGGCTTTCAGCCCTCATCAGCCTGGATAGCTTGATTCCAGTGGCATGGAGAGCACGGGACTCACGTCTAAGTATACCCGTCCCACTCGGGGTGACAAATGCAAAAAACAACAGGTGATAGACAGAATGCAGAACAATGTCATACATTCACCCCAGTACAGAGATCTGGGCCTAAATCCATCGCTTTTTTTGCTCACCATGCCATTCCAGTTTGAACCCAGCCATATGCAAATCAGTCTTGACCCTCTGCCCCATGGGAACAGTCCATTCTGAACTGATTTGCTCAAACGCTCCATCCATCATCCCCTTTTGTATCGCGCAGTTCAGTATGCTAGCACATCCTGAGTCGGTGGTCAGAGGCGCTTCCTGTGATTAAAATAAACATTGGTAAAGCCAGAAGGTCTTGTCTGTGCGAGAGATATTGGCTATGACAATGTGCTTTAGCCATTATGTTCACCCGTGTGAGTGCTGTTCAGCATGGGTAAAAGTTAGTGGTGTGGAGTGTGGTGAGGCAGATTGGAGTGGGATAGATTGAGGTAGGCTGACATGGGTCAGAGGGGAGTGGGGTAGATTGGCATAGAGTGGAGTGACGGTAGAGTGCAGTAGAATAGATTGGAGTATACAGGGTGAATTGGAGTGGGGTAGACTGGAGTGGGGGAGTTGGGCAGATTAGTGTGATAGATTGGAATGGGGTAGATTGAATTAGGGTGGATTGGGAAACATTGGGGTACAGTGGGGTAGATTGAAGTGGAGTACATTGGGGTAGATTAGAGTGGAGTAGACAGGAGTGGGGTAGATTTGGGTAGAGTGAAGTGGGATATATTGGGGTAGATGGGGGAAGAGTGGAGTTATTGAGGTAGAGTGGAGTGGGGTAGACTGAGTGTAGTCTGGTAGATTGGACTGGAGTGGCGTAGATTGGGTGAATTGTAAGAAGGAAGAATGGAATGGAGTGGAGACGATTGGAGTGGGGTGGATTGGAGTGCAGTGGAGTAGATTGCAGTGGGGGAGTGCAGTAGATTGAACTGGGGTAGATTGGGGTGAAGTAGAGTAGAGGGGGTACAGTGGGATAGAGTGGTGTGGTGTAGATTGGGGTAGAGTTGAGTGGGATATATTGGGATTGATTGGAGCGGAGTGGCATGGATTGGGGAAGAGTGTAGTGCAGTGGATTGGGGTTAATTGAAGTGTGGGTTACAGTGGAGTGGGGTTGTTTGGAGTGGGGTAGGTAGGAGTGGAGGCGAGTAGATTGGAGTGGTGTTGGGTAGATTAAGATGGAATGGGGTAGATTGGAGTGGGATAGATTGGGTGGGTTATAGTTGGGTAGATTGGAGTGAAGAGGGGTAGACTGGAGTGATATTGAAAGGAGTGAGGTAGATTGGAGTGGAGTTGAATAAAGTGGTGTGGGGTAGATTGGGATTGGGTGGGTAGATTGGAGTGGGGTAGATTAGGTTTGGGTGGATTGGGGTTAATTGAAGTGTGGGTTACAGTGGAGTGGGGTTGTTTGGAGTGGGGTAGGTAGGAGTGGAGGCGAGTAGATTGGAGTGGTGTGGGGTAGATTAAGATGGAATGGGGTAGATTGGAGTGGAATAGATTGGGTGGGTTATAGTAGGGTAGATTGGAGTGAAGAGGGGTAGACTGGAGTGATATTGAAAGGAGTGAGGTAGATTGGAGTGGAGTTGAATAGAGTGGTGTGGGGTAGATTGGGATGGGGTGGGTAGATTGGAGTGGGGTAGAGTAGGTTAGGGTGGGGTAAATTGGAGTGGAGTAGATTAGGGTAGATTGGAGTGGACAGATTGAATGGGGGTATATTGGAGTAGGATAGTTTGGGTTAGAGTGGGGTAGTGTAGATTAGAGTGGGATGGACTTGGTTGGAACGAGCTAGATTGGACTGAAGTGGGGTAGATTTGGATTGCATGTGGTGAATTGAAGTGAAGTGGAGTTGGGTAGAGTGGAATGGAATGTGGTAGATTGAGGTGAAGTGGGGGAGATTGGGTGGATTGGAGTAGGTATATTGGGGTAAAGTAGAGTGGGGTATATTGGAGTGAAGTGGGGAGGAGTGGAGTTTCGATTGAGGAAGAGTAATGTGGGGTAGATTGGAGTGAAGTGTTTTGGAGAGGGATGGATTAGGGTACAGTGTAGTGGAGTAGATTGGGTGGATTAGAATAGGGCAGATTGGAATGGAGTGGTGTAGATTAGGATGGAGTGGCGTAGATTGGAGTGGGATAGATTGCATGGGTCATAGTAGGGTAGATTGGAGTGAAGTGTGGTAGATTAAATTCAATCAATAGGGGAAAGTCCACCCTATACTTGGCACTCTGAGGTGCGCTGTGAACGTACAAATCCCTCTGTAATTCGGTGTCCGGTGTTAGAAGCCGAATTACGGAGGGATTTCTCCATTCACAGCACACATCGAAGTGTCAGGTATAGGGTGGACATTCTCATATTGATTTGTTTTAATTAATTTCACAAACCGAGCACGACACTTGGATGGCTACTTCAAAATCTTGTTCACAAAGTGCACATCCAGTAATATTGTTGATACGAGTGCCGCATCAGAAATGGCTTACATGTAGGAAACATTATCCATTATAATGGCAATATGACTGGAATTAATTGATGCCAGTGAGTTTTCTGCCCTGAAGAAGTACATTGTCTATTCGACGAAACGCGTTGGCTGGTTCTTTACTAACATTTATATGAAGCACCAATAACCGAAGAATACAACTGAATCACCTGAGAATCATTTTTATTAAATATGAAATATTCATGTGCTAACATTGTTCTTTCGTTTACATGTGGTGCAACTTTTTTTTTTGTGTTTGTACGCATTTTTTCCCCAGTGTAGGGAGCACTTTATGGGCAGAAAGTGCATGCAGAGTAGTGTACACAGGACATAGGATATTATCCAACCTTCTCTTTGACCATAGGGATATAGCGGTGAGAGTGATGTAGTTATCTCTAGGTCCACTACTCTGTTTTATGTCATCACCTAGTGTATTGATGTGTTTTGATCGTATTCAAATATTGGTTTCCACCACACTTCAGAATTACAAAAAAAATGTGTTTCATTTGTACTCATTCTGATATATTCCGAAACATCAGCACACTACATTTTTTGCTGTTGTGTACTAGAAGAAAAAAACTTCCTCCACACTGTTCTCTTACATGGATACTCAGCAGTATTGTCACATAATTTCTATCAGTTTGAAGTCAGAGAAAGGAAAGTAAACACCAAGCTCCCTGAAAGACAAAGCCTTACATGTAACCTTTATCTTTGAATGCTCAGAAAATGGGAGAAG
Source organism: Lissotriton helveticus (assembly GCF_964261635.1). NCBI lineage: Eukaryota > Metazoa > Chordata > Amphibia > Caudata > Salamandridae > Lissotriton > Lissotriton helveticus. Next base: position 1,098,210,968 of record NC_136063.1, on the reverse strand, counting down.
ACAAGAACAAGATTTAAAGGCTTGTTTAAAGAAAACCAGTTTGTGGAACAAACAAGTAAATAAGGTTTGGGAAATGGAGGGACAAACTCAAGTTGGACAGAATAGGGCAAATAAAGCCGGCAAATAGAAAGCCAGAAAATGTGAGTTACAAACCACAAAGCCATTGGTAAGCAATGGGTGGAATGGATTCTTTTTTTTTTAAATGTATTTATTGGCATTTCAATAACATACAATCAAGGGACATAGAGCTGGCACATACAGTATAATAGTGACACAGTTATTTTTTAGCATGGACATATCTATCAAAGACTAAGGCATTGCCCCCCACACAGTCGACAGTGTTGACACGTAAACAGTACGCTTCCCCGTCAAAGGCCTCCGCCGCCCACATTGCACCCGCCCCACACCCAAAAGAGGAACCCCAGCCCGTGCCCTCTAAACAAGTGTCTCCTCGTAAGTGTGCTATGATGTGTCCTCTGTGGTCCCCCCGCCTCCAAAACTAAGTGTGGCTCGCTCGGGTCATGAGCCTCCTGTGCAGACCTCTTCTCCAGGTACAGTGCCCAGTAGTTCTTAGGACGGTTACGGGGAGGAAGCAGTTCACTACATAGTTCCGTTTGCGTGCAACAATACAGCATATCACTAGACCATTTAGCTAGCGTCAGGGTCGGCCCGCGCATCCAGGTGAGCGGGACACATCTCTTGGCAATCAAAAAGGTCATATCCACAAGCCTTCGCCGTTCAGTTGTAATATCTTTAGAATACCCCAGAAGGGCCAGTAGAGGAGATGGGGTTAGCGCCAATCCGGTGACTCTGTTCACTTCGTCGTAGACCGCGCACCAAAAATCTGAAACTTTCGGACATAGCCAGGCTAGGTGCAAAAAGTCGGCAGTCTGTTCCTTGCATCTCTCGCAGCCGGAGCTCTCCCTCAACCCGTATCGGAACAATCGCTCAGGGGTGTAGTATACCCTATTCAGGAATTTAAAGTGCATCAGATGGTGGCGACCGTTCAGAGACACTCTCTTAACATTTGCGCAGCAGTATCTCCACTTTTCCTCAGGGAGGTCAGTTGCCAGGTCAGCCTGCCATGCCAATCGAGGCTTAGTATAATTCGCTGTCCGTTCTGTAAGTATGATGCGATACAAGTTCGTAATTAATTTAGCCGGCGTCTTAGCAGTAACAACAAAGTCATATGCCAAGACTGTCTGGGGTTCAGCCATATCCTCACCTAGCAGCTCCTTCAAAGCATGTCTAACTCTGTGGAACTTGAAGCGTGGGAGAAGTAGAGCACCAGAATTGCCTTCCCGGTCTATTTCCTCCCAGGTGCGAGCCCTGTCGTCCGCAAATAGTTCGTCCATGTGGTCAATCTTCATTTTAGTAAGAGCGGATACCACGCCTCTATCTCTGCAGGGGTCGAGCCACGAGCACCAGGCCAATTGCGCTCCCGGAGCGTATAGCAGCGAGCAAGCCTGAGCATCCATCAGGTGATGCCAGGCATGTGTCACAACGTTCAGAGAATCTAGGATGCCCGTGCGCCAGTCTCTAGGGCGGGACATCAGCGCCGGTAGCGGAGTTGGGTCGGCCACTATCGCTTCTATTCGAAAGTGCAGCGCGTCGGCTGGGCCATGTATCCAGCCATACGCATGTGGGCTTTGTGCTGCTCGATAGTATAGCTCCACGTCCGGAGCGTGTAGGCCTCCTTTCTCGTAGGGCCGGGTGAGTATGTCCCACGCCACCCTGGGCTGCTTCCCAGCCCATGCCAGTCGCAGCACCAGAGAGTGAAGCTGCCGAAAGAATGCCCCCGATAAAACCTTGGGTATATTACTGAATAGAAATAAGAAGCGGGGGAGTACGATCATTTTCAGCAAGGATATGCAGCCCATCAATGACAAGGAAAGATTTATCCATTTGTTCACATCGTCCTCCAGCTTAGAAATTGCCACCCCGTAGTTCTCCCGGATGTATGACATTACAACGCATGCTTTTACATCGCATGCCTTTACAACGCAGTTTTTACAACGCAAACCTTTACAACGCATAGCGCTTTGGGGTGCTGGATAGTGAATAGTTTAATTTACTATTCCAACTCCAGTCCCCGTGGACACTAGGGAAGGTGTTGGATAATAAATTAAACGTATTCCCTATCCTAGAGCGCCCCCCAGCGCAATGCGTTGTAATGGTTTGCGTTGTAAAAGTTGCGTCGTAAAAGCACTGCGTGGTAAAAGTTGCGTTGTAAAGGATGTTTCCCAGTTCTCCCTGAGGACCACCTCCGAGTCAGTGGTCTACTGAATGGGGTAGTCCGAGTCAACTCTCTTGGTGGCAGGGGTGAGCGGGAACATTATTGTCTTGCTCCAGTTCACATGTACCCCCGAAAGTGAACTAAACAGTTCCACCTCGCGCAGCACCGTCGAGAGGTTGTCTTCCGGGTGACGCACATATAGTAGAGTGTCGTCCGCATACGTGGACACTATCAAGTTGTACGTGGGGAATCGTATACCATGGTGGCTATGGTGCTCGCACAAAGCGCAAGCTAGAGGCTCCGCAACTATGGCGTATAGGATGGGGAAAAGGGGGCAGCCCTGTCTGGTACCACGGCCTATATTGAAGGGCTCCGTCGTAAGCGAGCCTATGCAGACCCGTGCCGAGGGGGAAGCGTAAACCGTATTCAGTAGCTGGAGGAAAAGGTCACCCACCCCCATGCGGCGCAGCACCAGTCTGAGGAAAGGCCACTCAACGGAATCGAAGGCCTTTTCCATATCCAGGAAAACTGCTACCGCAGGTACATCCTCGCGTGTGTGTTGAAATGCCGCAAACACAGTCCTCAGGTTATATGTTAGGTTGCGGTTTGGGACAAAGCACACCTGCTCAGGGGCCACAAGCGTGGGGCTTAGACGGTTGGCAATGATTTTCGCGAATATCTTCGCATTGACATTAAGCAACGATAGCAGTCGATTTGAAGCGCAGTCCTCTGGGGGCTTCCCGGGTTTAAGGATAGCTGCTATAATAGCTTCCCCCATCGTGGGGGCATTTCTCCCGCCTCTGCCATCTGCTCAACGAGCGTCAATAATCTGGGTATCAGCAAATCAGAGTACGTTTTGTAGAATGAGGCCGTGAAGCCGTTGCTGCCTGGAGCACTGCCAGCCCTCATTGACGACAATTCCCAAACAATTTCCTCCCTCTCAAATGGGAAAACCAAGAACTCGCGATGTGTGTTGGTCAGCCATGGTAGCTGGATATGTGTTAAATAGTCTAATATGCGTTCCTCCAGAGCCGGCCCCCTGGAGGCGTATAGTTTGGCGTAATAGTCCCGAAATCGGGCCGCCACCTGCTCGTCAGGTAATCCTTCCCCAGTCTGAGGGGATCGCAGTGCAGGTGTTGTCGCACAGTGTCTGCGCTGCTTCGCCATTCGCGCCAGCACCGCTCCCGGGCGTTCTCCCTCGCCATAGGATCTCGCAATGGCATATTTCCCCAAGTGTTTTACCTCAGCGTCCGCCTCCTCGTGATATTCACGAATCGTTTGGGCCAAGTCTCGGAGCAGCTCTGCTCCAGAGTCATGCAGTCGTCGCGTCTCGATGTCCCTGAGCTTGTTTTCTAGTAAAGATAGACAGCCCCTGATTGATTTGAGGACACCCGCGTGCTTAGAGCTAGCAACTCCGCGCAAATAGGCCTTGAAGGCCTCCCAGACCGTCAAAAAGGAGTCCACCGAGCCAACGTTCTTATCAAAGAAGTCCTCAATGGCAGTAGCTAATTCTTCCCGGAAGGCGTCGTCTAACAGCGAGTAAGGAGGGAGATGCCAGGAAAAAGGAGGGGGTCGTCTCGCCAGAGCCCTAAGGGCAACTAGCATCGGGGAGTGGTCAGAACAAGTGCGGGGTAGTGTTACACACGACTGTACCATAGAGAGGAGGTGTGAGGTGGTCAACCAATAATCTATGCGGGTATGGATATCATGCGGAGCTGAATAATGCGTATATCCCCCCTGTGTCGGGTGCCTAGTTCGCCATACGTCCTGCAGTCCCAGTCGTGTCATCTCAGCCTCCAGAACTCTGCCAGAGGCCGAAGGGCGTCTGTCGGGGCCATCTGATCTATCAAGCGCAGGCTGTCTGACCATGTTAAAATCACCTACCCACAAAACATGTTCACCTCAGAGGTCCCGCACCCTTGAAGCCAACGTCAAGTAGAAGGAAGGGCAGTCATAGTTAGGGCCGTAAGAGTTTACTATGTGTAGAGTCATTCCCTTTCCAACACATTTCGTGATGACGTAGCGTCCCTCCCCATCAGTGTCACCGGGGTCAATGTCAGTGAGGCCTTAGGGTTCACCCAGGTCAGAACGCGCCTGGCATGAGAGGTGAAACCAGCAGCATGTATGTTGTTAGACAAACCCCTGTAGTTTAGCGTCGGACTGTCGGGACACAAGTGGGTCTCCTGAAGTAGTGCTATATCTATTGCATGTCTAGAGGTACTGAAGCACACGCCTGACCTTTCTGTGGTCGTTCAGGCCTCTAACATTCCAGGTCAGCAATGTAATTGTGTCATTGTCGTGCATCTGCTGTGTCAGGATGGGGGAAATGATGTATGTAAGTGATCAAGTTTAACTGCCCATGGCAGTGTCCAGTGTATCTGCCGTTTCATGCCCGCGCCAGCAAGACTCCCTTTTGAGCGAACAACAAACAAACAATCCCCCCCTCCCACAGTCAGCTCTAAAAGAACATGTAGATCTGCCCTTAGTCCTTCCCACGCCTGCCCAACCCCAACTCGGCCGCGACCCATCTTCCCACCCAGCTGTATCCCGCCACAACCCCCTCCATAGCTCCAAATCCCCCCATCCCTCACCCCACCAACCTTAAAACTAATACAAAAGACAAATCAAAAAAGAGAAAGGATCCCCAAGTGGAGGAGCCTCACTTAGAAAGGTGTATAACACGCAGGGGCGTAGGTAGCTCACCAACAACAAGTCTAGAACAATTTCTCTCTGTATAACCCGCTGCAGCATCCCGCTCCCCCGCCTCTAAAATAAAATAAAAGGTTATAGCAAGTGGTCCCAGACAACATAGCAATGCTCCTAGAACAAGAGAACGTCTGCACATTATATCTGACTATACCACCCTCCTAGAACAAGAGAACGTCTGCACATTATATCTGACTATACCACCCTCCCTCACAGACAACTGTCGTGAACACCAATCATGTCCCATGCAACCAGTCACAAGTAAGGATCCTGTAGCTCTACATGTGATCTGGGACGGGCACGTCGTCACAGGGCATCCGCTCGCTCCCAAGCGTTTATTTACATTATTGCTGAGGGCTCAAGGGCGAATAATGTAGCACTAATGACATACCATCAGTAAACACCCCCCCCCCCTCACATCTCGCCTGGTCACAGGCCCATAGTGTCATAACGGCCCAGGAGATAGGGCCCAACAGGGACAGCAGTCTAGTCCAAAAATACCAACATCAGGATCCATAGGCTGTACCACACAAAGTTACAGCCACCCAGGGCGGTTTGAGTACCTCAACTAGTCGCAGTCCATGACCTCAATCCTGTTCGTCCAGGGAGCCTTCTACGGAGTCTTTAGGACGACCGCCCTCTGATGAATGTCGCGTTTCCCTGCACCAGTCTTTCAGGGCCTTCTGGAGCGCTCTCGGGTCCGTGAATATCGTGGACTTCCCCTGCCGGTTGACTCTCCGCTTTGCAGGGTACAGCATGGCATAATCAACTCCTAGTTCGCGAAGTTGGCGTTTCATTGGCACAAACTGACGCCTCACCTCCTGCACCCTTGCCGTAAAATCAGGGAAGAGAGAGAGTGTGGAACCCTCATAGGTCAGCGGTTGTTTCTCTCGGGCAAGCTTCAATGCCGTATCTCAATCCCTATAGTTAAGCAGTTTGGCTATAATGGGACGCGGGGGGCTCCCGGTTTAGGTCTTGGGCCCAAGGTGCGGTGCGCCCTCTCAATAACAAACATCTCCGAGAAGGCCGTCTCCCCCAGCAGTTTTTTCAAAAGGGTCTCAACGAACAGTTCCATGTTTCCTGTCTGCGTACTTTCCGGCAAGCCTGTAATGCGTATATTACATCTGCGAGACCGCGCCTCTAAGTCTTCAGCCTTGTCCTGCAGGAGTTGGATCACCTTGCCAAGCTGCTTATGTTCAGAGTCCAAAGTTGTCTGCGCCTCTTCCACCTCACCTATGCGGCGCTCTGACATATCGAGCCGTTCGGCGTGTTTGTCTAGCCTCTCCGCCATCCGATCCATACAGTACGTGAGGGCGTCCATCTTTGCACCTAAGGAGGTGATCCGCCCTGCAAATTCTTTTCCATGGCCAGTAAGATGCAGCGGATGTCCGGTTCCGTCGCGTCTCCCTCCGCCGCCGACCCCGCTCCGTCCGGGTGGAATGGATTCTTTGTTAAGGTTTCTGAGTGTCCCCCAAGATGTCTTTAGCAAACCAGACATCTGCGCTGTGTGGCAGGCTATGACCTAAAGCTGGCTGAGCAGGACAGAGTAGATTTGTCTTGGGAAACTGATCGCTAGACGGCAACCACACATCTTTAACATTTATGTAGCGGAAGAGGAGCCTCAACATATTATCCTTGCTGTGTGCCTACCAGTAGCAAAAGTGTGACTTTAAAACATGCTTCTTCATGGTGTCCTTGAGAACCTATTTGTCATATTTTACCCATCAGCGATTTGTGAATTTTTATAGTGTTTTGTCATTTGTTCATACTATATATTCTTTGTTTGAGTTTACGAGGTAGATTAGGGTTCTTGGAATGTAATAGATATTAGTAAATGTTTTAGTATTACTGTCACATGTAATATAGAAAATAACTGTGTTTGTTTCATGTCTAGATGTAAACATAAGATATTCAACTACAGAAACCTTCCAACCACATCAGTTGTGATTGCATTCTACAATGAAGCATGGTCGACGTTGCTGAGGACGATACACAGTGTTCTAGAGACATCTCCTGCTGTACTCCTAAAAGAAATTATACTTGTGGATGACTATAGTGATAAAGGTAACAAATGCTGATATACATTGTAGACTTTTTGTACAGCGTGTAACGAAAGAATGTTAGGTTAATAATGTTTTTTTTATATTTAAGTGTATTTGAAGTCACAGCTTGAAGTTTATATCAGTGGTTTGGAAAGAGTTCGCTTGATAAGAACTAATAGGCGAGAAGGCCTGGTTCGTGCACGATTAATTGGAGCCACATATGCCACTGGGGATGTGCTCACATTCTTAGATTGCCACTGTGAATGCATTGCTGGATGGCTAGAGCCACTACTGGAGAGGTATAGTATGATTTTCTTTATTTATAGAAAATAGAAAATGATATATATGTTACAAACTATGTTCCTCCCTAGGTGTGATAAAATATACCACACATGAATTAAACAAAACACATGAAATCCACTTCTCAGCCTCTTCACGTTTATTCCTAATTTTTCTTTTTCATAATACGTATTTGTTTTTGGTATCAAAACATAAAAGCAATCGCCATAAAACAAACGTTTACATAACATGGTGTGGCCCTCTATACCGGCTTAATCTCTTTATACTTTATCACAGCACCCATACAACAACATTATTCATTTCCTAGTACGTTTCTCTTCCAACCACAATGTTGCCTAGTCTAACTCAATTTGTGTAAGCTGTTGTCTCACCAAACCAATTAGGTCTTCTGTAGCCAGTTTCTGAGTTGTCTACATCGTTGCATTAATTCCCCTGTATTCCATCTGTTCCACCTATATTTTGGAGTGCTTCTGTGGGCAGTCCCTTACCTGATATATTGGGATCTCCACTGTCATACATTGATCTAAGCCATGTGCCCAATCCGGGGATTATGCCTGCCGCTAGTGTCCCTCATTACCCTCACCAACCCCAAGTGAAGCAATTCATAGGCCACCTATAACTTCTCCCAAAATTGTCCACGCTAAGTCCCAAAAGGACGTAATACCAGGACACTCCTTGAAGGTAATACCTACAAGCATACTAGTGATTCTGCCCTTCCTGCCCGCCACCAAACCAAAACTGGTCCCAGGATGCTTGTTTCTGGTTCAGGAAGGACCCGGCTTGGCAGTTCTGTTCCCATGAGGATCAGGGTCAAGATTGAGTTGAGTCCAAACTGGGGTAGCATAGAGAGCAAAGGAACAATGGATTTAACCCAGATCTTCTGACTGTGGGGAGAACGTTTGATTTATTCCACATTCCGGCCATCATTTGTTGCTGCTGCATGGCCTAACTTATGTCATATATTTGCAGTGTAATTTCTCCTCTGAGACGTCCCCAGTTTCATTTTGCCAAGCGTGTCTCAGTTTCTAAATAGTATTAGGCATATTAATCACTAGGGAGACCATGATTCTTAATTAATCAGTTCTTGAGACTTTTTCTAGCCTGATATCAATCTCTAGTCCTGGTTCAAACTCAAATATGATAGAGTAATAAAAGCACTGCCTACCCTCAAATCACACCTGTCTGACCATGCCCTCATCTACATGATCTCCACATAAACTCACTGTTGGAACCAGCACTTTCTGGTTGGCAGAAGGGATGCCCCAGCCCGGCAGAACCTACTGGCTCCATCAAGAGCGGGTGTTTACATTTGATGTAAAACTTCTACTCACCGTTGGGTAGCTTAGCACTGACCTCTCAGGCTTAAGTCAGAGGCAATGTGTAAAGCAAAAGCACAGCAGTCTCTTGCAACAAATATATTGAGCTTCATAAAAGAGACCTCACACAGGATTTGTGAAAAAACTTTTATGTTCAACATTCAACACACATTAAATCAAGAGCATGGACATCGAAGGGGCGTGGCTAGCAGCCGGCGAGCATGGCCGCTAGCTAAGGGAGCTGCTGCATCCCCATCGAATATCCTACATTATCCAATGTCGTTGGGAGCGGTGCTTGCGCTCAGGGAGTGCGGGAAACTTGGGAGTCCAATTGGGGGCGAAGCGGCGGTGATAAAATGGACGAGTGGGAGGGAGCTCAGCAGACGAAGACGGCGGCCTCAACATGGCGGCGATCAGTGAGGCGGCCATATCGTATTGATCTCGGCGGCGATGTCATATTGATCTTGGCGGCACCGGTGAGCTGCGGCCCCGTCGGGCGAGCTGGGTGAGGTTGGGAGGCGACGGCGGCCCAGTGGGAGACTTGATTGAGCTCTGGATCGCAGCAGGGCCAGACCGGAGATGAGGCGGTGGACTTCCCTGGGAGGAGGCCATAAATCGTCGACCCGGCTTTGCAGACCTGCCGGGCCTCGACTGGGCCCGACTGCATAAGGATCCTTTGCGGCACGGGGGTTACAAGGGGCACGAGTGGGACCCTTTGGAACCGACGACCCCCTCCACTCTGGCTCCACGGACAGACCATGCCCCGAAACAGCGGGCAATGGACATCTAATACCCAGCTGAGGCCGACAGCCATAGGCCGTCAGACCAGATCCTGAGGGAAGGGGGACTGCCTCCTTTTAGGGTCAGAAGACTTCGATTTCCTGCAGTAGCAGAGGGGATAGACGAATAGTGGGCGATTGGGAAGTTAAATCATAGCTGCCTATCCCAGCGCAATGAGCACCCCAAATTGGGGTGGAGACCTCAACACCTGGAGCCAGCGTGAAGGGACCACAGAGAAAACCGACAGGCCAACAGCGGGAGTGCTGCACCCGCTGGGTAGGCGGCGGAGAGTATCACAGTGGTCCCTAATCTCCCGATTTGACTATACAACTTCAGGTCGCCCATATGGCAACAGGCAGAGGTCCAAAGGCCAGCGCGCAGAGCAGACTTGCCACATTTGCCTGGAATAAAACGGGGGAAGACCGGGAAACGCATCAGATGGATAAAACAGAGGAGCAAAATGCCCCAAAGTCGGGGTCGGACCCCACACTTCATGATGTCATGGCAGCCATAAATGGAGTACGCACTTCCCTGGACTCCGTTACCGTAGAGGTGTCGCTCCTCAGAGCGGACTTTCGGAAATTGGATGAAAAAGTGAAGGAACTCAAAATTGTCACAACAGCGCTGCAAACTGACACCTCCCAGCTCCAAATGCAGGTAGCTGACCTACAGCTAAAGCCAACAGAGAATGGCGCAGCAACTTGATGAATACGAAGGGGAGGGCCTGTCGTAATAACATACGCATTTTAGGAGTCCCGGAGCGGGCTGAGGGGCCAGCAGTTGACCTCTATGTGGAAGAACTGATAACCAAACACCTACAACCCAAGACCCTGTCACAGTATTTCTCGATAGAAAGTGCACATAGGGTGCCGGGAGGAAGGCCAAAGCCTGGGGCCCCCGAGACCCCCCATCGCCCGTTTCTTTAACTATCGGGACAGAGATATCATATTGCAAACAGCTAAGTCCAGCCCACTGCTAAGGATCGACAACAACGAAGTTACCTTCTTTCCGGACTTCACAGCCAAAGTACAAGCACAGAGACGAAGCTTTCAGGCAGTAAATAAAGAACTCGGGGACCGGGAAGTGAAATATGCCATGCTTTTTTCCAGCGAAGCTCAGGGTGGAATCGGACGGCAAGGCATGGTTTCTCACAGTGCCCGAGGAGGTGCAAGATTGGTTGGAAGGTTGGCTCAGGGTGGGGGGCCAAAGACGAGATTGCACTGGAGGACCCCCGCAACAGAGAGGAAACTTAGTGAACATATCTATGGGGGACTCCGATGCCACGGGCAAGAGGGAGAAGGAGCCTACCTGAACGAGGGAACAAGGCCTGAGAGCTGAGAATTCTACGAAGAAGCGAGTGTCATAGATGTGGTGGAACTGTTTTTTTTTTTGTGTACCCGTATGACTGTGACTGCTTGTTTAAAAAAAAAAAAAATCTTCTTCCCCTGTTATACATTTTGTTTGACTTGCTTCGCACTGAGGGAGGTATTATTAGACTGCTTCACCAGGATGGACGATGGTTAGACCGTAACAGACAAGATGTAATGTGTGGCTAGCGGGGATGAGGGCAGGCAAAGCTTGAGGTTCTTTCCGTATTTTGGGGGGACGCGAGAGGCACTCTGTCTAGTTGGGGAGTGGGTAGTTCTAAATCCACGGACAGGGGGGCAGTAGATGGGGGTCGAGGGGGTGTTTACTTTTTTCAAGGTACAGTGGTTTTACAAAATGACTCTGGTATATTACAAAGTACAGTCAGTCTAGCCGATTTTAATGGCGGAGGAAGTCACATTGGGGACAGTACGCAGGCTCAGCGAGCACTGCATGCAATTGATCCGTTGGTATTGAATAACTGTGTGGTGATTTTCGTCATGGTCCACGATGGGGGATGAAAAAGCTTGTTCACTCTCTGTTATAACTTGGAATGTGAATGGGGTGGGTGATAAAATTAAAAGGGAAATTGTCCAACAATATCTGAAGAGACAATCTCCGGATCTGGTATTACTACAGGAGACGCACTTGGTTAGGCACAAAAGTAAGGCCCTCATGAGATGGGGATACAAACTTCTCGTACATGCAGACTACACTACAGGCTCCAGAGGCACGGGTATTCTGGTTAAAAGAAGCACACCTCTTATTGTACACCGTACATGGCCGACCCAAGGGGAAGATTTGCTGTTCTAGAAGCCCAATGGGAGGGGCGGGCGTTGAACGTGATTTCAGTATATCTGCCACCAGCATTGGGTAAGGAAGCTTTGGCAGACCTTGCTAGTATACTGACCGATCTTCCGGTAGCGCCACTATACTAGGAGGTGACAATAATATGACAATGGATGATACGATAGACAGACATCCACAGTGGCAGGTAACTAGATCCCAGGGGCCTATGGCGGAATTTACCACAGCAATGGGGCTGCTGTTGGGCGAGTTCTACAACCGATGACACATCATACACGTATTTCTTTAGCGCACACAACAGTTTATCTCGTATTGATTACTTCCTCACACATACAGACTCATTGGGCAGCTTTAGGTGCCCCCAAGTCCTGCCGAGAGGCATCTCCGATCATTCCCCGGTCAAGATTGAATTTACGCACTGGGAAAGGCAACCCCGTACCACCATAGTCTTAAATCCATGGCTGCTGAAAATTCCTGACATAAAAGAGGAACTTTGCATGCAAACTGGTGACTATTTCAAAGAAAATCTGGGCTCAGTTGATTCGGCGCTAACCATATGGGAGGCATTCAAAGTGGTTTTGAAGGGGCAAGCCTAGTTTCTCAAAACGGGGTATATTCAAAAGAAGCGCCAACTATTGGTCAGGCGGAGCACGAACTCCAACAGATGGAGAAGGATCACGCTAATAACCCATCAGAGGACACTCAACACCGCTTGGCACTTCAAAAGAGTATAGACTTAAAACTAGAGAACATATGATGGCCAAATACCATAGTGTTCGAGGCATGTGGGCTGCTAAATTCATATCTTAGCATTAGATCGCCGCCTAGTGTTGGGCTCGGATGATTGCACATTGTTGTCCTGGAAGAGTCTTCGAAGTATCCTGAGATAGGTGGCTCCTCCCCTGGACTACAGTGCGCATGGGCATCGGCTCCATCCCCAGATTGTTTTTTTCCGCCATTGGGTTCGGATGTGGTCTCGACGTCTTACTGTCGGAACCAAGTAAAACTATCTTTTACCGGCCAAAAGGCCTCGATTTTCTTGCGTCGGTATTGTCTGCGCTCGGTCTCGAGTCTTCCGTCTCTTGAAGCCGGAATAAGCGGAGTTTTCTTCGCTTTCTAAACTTTGAGGCCTTCTCATCGCGACACGACAGCAAGCCTTTACGGACATGGAGCGGAGCCCGTTCAAGTACTGCCCGCTCTGTGGGTCCAAGTACCCACACATCGATCTACACCCTGTGTGTAACAAGTGCCTTTCACCGGACCACGACGACGGCAAGTGCAAGGCCTGTGCACAGTTCCGCTCCAAGAAAACTCTCAAGCTTCGGCGCGCGGTGCGCTTGGAAGCTAGGCAAGCGGCCCCAGATCCGGAGAACATCTTCGGCGACCCGGAAGAAGAGGTCCAGGGTCACCTTCTACAAATCTCCCCATCACAGACGGAGGTCGAGGCGGATCCGGGAGACGACGACGGAGTCGCGGGTCAGGCCCTCGAATACGTCGAAGAGGTAGGAGACGACGATGAGATTTATGGGGCCGCGGCGGACAGCTCTGCGGACGAGCTCTGCCCCGAAAGTTTCGAGGATACCGACCGGGACACGGGATCGCCTGTCGGCCTTACCCTGGACCCGTTGCCGCAAGCCACAGCCCCGCCTTCGGGCCCGGCTACGGACTCACTTGCTGGGCGCGATGTTTCGAAACCGAAACTGAAACCGTCGGGGTCGTCAACACCTAAAATGGCCGACCCGAAATCGAAACTGAAACCAAAGGACTCGAGTGTCCCTAAGATGGCTGCCGTGCCTGTGAAGAAGTCGGTGCCCGTCACCCCGTCGGCTCCGTCGACCTCCGGTCCGCAGAAGCCGAGGAAGTCTGTCGATTCCGATGCTCCGAAATCGAAGCCGACGCCCGAGGAAGGGGCCCCCAAGAAAGATGGTCGGCACGGATCAGCGGCTCCGGCGCCGTCCAAGCCCGCCAAGGTCGGCTCCAAAGAGGCTACGCCCAAGAAGTCTGCGCCCCGGCCTCAAGATTCGGAGGAGCCGAAGAAGGTTTCCGCGCCCAAACCGCACAAGGCCCGCGAGGACGTCGGATCCGAGGGACCGCTCAAAGCATCCTTGTCGGCGACGAAACCCACTGGCAGTGTACCGTCCCCCATTGCGGAGTCACTGCAGAGAATCAGGGAGAAAGCCTTTGCTCCATCGGCTCCGATGCCATCACCGCAGCCGCAAAAGGACGCTCCGGCTAAGCCTTCTGGGAAACTCCTTTTTCTCTTGCCACCTAAGGAGGCGCCGAAAGCGTTTTCGACGAAATCGGCTCCGAAACAGGGTTCCTCGCTGCCTGACCCTCTTCCACGTCGTGTACTCGAATCGGAAGACGATTCAGAGCATTTCATCGATGCTGCCACCGGCAAGCTGACACTCTATAAACGGAAGATCACTTCGGAGCCGGTGGACCCCTACGTCATCCCGTTGAAGAAGAAGAGGGTGCCCCTTGACGCCTTAGGCCTCACGGAACCGATTCCGCCTCCTCCTAGACGGAGCCCTACTCCCTCCCCAGAACACTCTGTGGGTGAGGAAGATGATGAGGATGAACAGTACAATTTCCCCATCGATGAACCTGATGTCCAACCAGATTCATACGACGACACTGGTGACCAGAACACCCAAGGTGCGGGCCAAGACCCGCAGACCTTTAATCCACGTGCATCCCCGACTGAGGACTCAGCAGGATTTCATGCACTAATTGAACGGGCGGCGGCCAATCATGATGTGGACATGCATGCCGACCCGGTTGAGGAAGACTTCCTTTTTGACACCTTTGCCATATCTGAAAGGACAGTAAAGACACTTCCTATGCTGAAAGGTGTTCTCAAACATGCTGGAGACATTTTTAAGGAGCCTACGAGGGCTAGAGTGGTCAACCCTCGCATTGAAAAGAAGTACAGGCCTGCTCCTGCGGACCCCGTCTACATCCGGGGACAATTGCCACTGGACTCTCTTGTGGTTGCCAATGCCAGGAAACGTGCCAACTCCCAGACAACGGGTGAAGCTCCTCCCCCGGATAAAGAGTCCAAAGTGCTTGAGGCAGGAGGCAAAAGAGTGGCTGCACAGGCGGCAAACTTTTGGCGCATCGCAAATACACAGGCGCTCCTGGCGCGTTATGATAGGGCGCACTACGACACCCTAGAACAGATTATACAACACCTGCCCCCACAGTTCCAAGAAGGCACCAAGATGCTTATTGAGGAAGGAAAGCTAATATCAAACGCAGCCATCAAGTGTGCACTTGACGCTGCGGACACAGCTGCTAGGGCTATCAACACTAGCGTTATGCTGAGAAGACAAGCCTGGCTCCGCATCTCAGGGTTCAAGCAGGATATTCAGACAACAATTCTGAATCAGCCAGTCAATCCTGATAGTCTGTTTGGTCCGGATGTTGACACCACCCTAGAGAAGATAAAGAAGGACACGGAAACTGCTAAGTCTATGGGGGCCCTGCAGTCCCAACAGTTTCGTGGCAGCAATTTTCGTCGCTCAGGTGCACGTGGAGTCACCAGAGGACAGATGGGTCAACAATCCCAGTTCTCCAAAGGTGGGGCGCAATCCTCGTTCACTAAGCAGAACAAGGGAGGTTATAGGAATAACAGCAACAGAGGTCGCGGCAGAGGAAACAACAGCTCCCGCACCTCGACTCCAAGCAAACAGTGACTTTCTGTCACTGCCCCCCGACCACCTAACACCTGTCGGGGGGAGACTGCAGCAGTTCCTGCCCGTCTGGAGAAACATCACCACAGACAGGTGGGTGCGTCAACTGATCCAAAATGGTTATTGCCTAGAGCTGAAATCCACTCCACCCAACATCCCACCGAGGCAAAGGCCTATGTCCGCAGAGCATTTGCACTTATTGCAGCAGGAAGTGGTGGCGATGCTGCAAAAAGGCGCAATCGAGCTCGTGCCGGTGGGGGAGGAAGGCACAGGGGTATACTCCCGGTACTTCCTTATTCCAAAGAAGGACGGTTCTCTCAGGCCCATTCTCGATCTACGTCCCCTCAACCTGTACATACTGTCAGAGCATTTCCATATGCTTACACTGCAGCAGATTCTTCCCTTGCTAAACCAGGGAGACTTCTTAGCGACCTTAGATCTCAAGGATGCTTATTTCCACATTCCACTACACCCGTCACACAGGAAATACCTAAGATTCACTATTCAAGGCAGGCACTACCAGTTCAAGGTCCTACCCTTCGGAGTCACTACGGCCCCGAGGGTGTTCACCAAGTGTCTAGCGACAGTGGCGGCGCACCTCAGGAGGCAGAATATCCATGTCTACCCCTACCTAGACGACTGGCTCGTACAAGCCAAGTCAGAGCAACAGTGCGCCGCAGACATGTCGACTACAATTCACCTTCTTCACGATCTGGGTTTCTCCCTAAATTACCCAAAATCCCATCTTCAGCCGGCACATGTCCGGCAGTTCCTGGGTGCTACGATCAACACCCTGACAGCCATGGCTCAGCCAAACCAAGTCAGAATCGACAGCATTCAGTCACTGATCCAACGATTCCGACCGAGACACTCCCTGCCAGCGAGAGTGTTCATGCAGTTGATCGGCATGATGGCCTCCTGCATCTTCATAGTCCCTCACGCACGGTTACATATGCGCCCGCTCCAGGAGTGCTTAGCGAATCAGTGGACACAGGCTCGTGGGCAATTGACAGACCTAGTGTTGGTTACCAGTCGGGCATACGACTCTCTGCATTGGTGGACTCCACACAACCTTTGCAAGGGCCGACTGTTCCAAGAGCCCGTGCCGCAGATTGTCCTGACGACGGACGCATCCCTCCAGGGATGGGGAGCACATGTGCTCACTTACACGGTGCAGGGACTATGGACGACGCAGCAACAGAAGATGCACATCAACTATCTGGAACTGATGGCAATCTTCATGGCGCTCAAGTCCTTCATTGTACATCTGAGCAACAAGGTCGTGCTAGTCCGGACGGACAACATGACCGCGATGTACTACATTCAGAAACAGGGGGGCACCCACTCGCCACAGCTGTCTCATCTAGCTCAGAGCATGTGGAAGTGGGCCATTCAGAGGAACATTTTCCTCATGGCAGAACACCTCCCGGGCAAGGACAATCAGATGGCGGATCTGCTCAGCAGATACAGCCATCAGATGCACGAGTGGGAGATACACCCTTCTGTTCTCCACCCGTACTTCCAGCAGTGGGGTCATCCGGAGATAGACCTGTTCGCAACAAAGGAGAACGCAAAATGCCGACTCTTTGCCGCCAGGTTCCCTCACCCACAGTCGCAGGGGAATGCGATATGGATGAACTGGTCAGGCAAATTTGCATACGCTTTTCCGCCAGCCCCTCTAATACCGCTGGTCGCAAGAAAGCTAAGGCAGCACTCCATGACTCTCGTCCTGGTTGCTCCAACGTGGCCACGTCAAGCTTGGTACACCACGTTCCTCGAACTCTCAGTGGTGCCGCATCAAAGACTGCGCCTCACACCCAGTCTTTTGACGCAGAACCATGGAGACATTCAGCATCCAGATCCACGACAGCTCAACCTGGCGATCTGGCTCCTGAAGTCCTAGAGTTTGGATACCTTAACCTACCTCCAGAATGCATGAGTATCATCAAGGAGGCGAGGAAACCTACTACTAGAGCATGCTATGCTGCTAAGTGGAAGCGTTTTGTCATCTATTGTACGTCCAATGACATCAACCCGCTAGATGCATCTATTCCCAACATCATCTGCTATCTGTTACATCTCTACAAGTGCAATCTGGCGTACACTTCCATTAGGATACATCTCTCAGCCATAGCGGCTTATCTTCAGAACAGGCAGCACCTCTCTGTCTTCAGAGTGCCCGCCATTAAAGCCTTCCTCGAAGGTCTGAAGAGAGTCATTCCCCCAAGAACTCCACCAGCTCCGGTGTGGAACCTCAACGTCGTTCTCACCAGACTGATGGGGCCACCATTTGAACCACTGCACTCGTGTGAGCTCCAATTCCTTACGTGGAAAGTGGCCTTTCTGATAGCTATTACGTCTCTGAGGCGTGTCAGTGAGTTGCAAGCGCTCACCATACAAGAGCCGTTCATTCAAATTCACCCAAATAGGGTAGTGCTACGCACTAACCCTAAATTCCTCCCTAAGGTGGTGTCACAGTTTCATCTTAACCAAACTATCGACTTACCAGCATTCTTTCAAAACCCGCAAACGGTGGCGGAAAGAATGCTCCATACCTTAGATGTACGGAGGGCGTTGATGTACTACATAGACAGAACACAACCCTTTAGAAAAACAAAACAACTCTTTGTTGCCTTCGCACCACAACACAAAGGCAACCCGATTTCCAAAGCAGGCATAGCCAGATGGATTGTTAAGTGCATCCAGATATGTTATCAAAAAGCCAAGCGCACTTTAACAGTACCCCCCAGAGCACACTCCACACGCAAACTGGGGGCATCCATGGCTTTCCTAGGGAACATTCCTTTAGAGGATATTTGCAGAGCAGCCACGTGGGTCACACCACATACCTTCACAAAACACTACTGTGTTGATGTGCATTCCAAGCAGCAAGCAGCTGTAGGACAGGCTGTTCTCAAGACACTTTTTCAGGTTTCTGCAGCTGGCACGGGCAACCGCCGCTGATGGAGGGACTGCTATGTATTCTATGCTAAGATATGAATTTAGCAGCCCACATGCCTCGAACTGAATATGCTACTTACCAGTATGCATCTGTTCTTGGCATGTAGGGCTGCTAACATTCATATCGCCCGCCCTCCTCCCCGGTGCCTGTCGCAGCTGCAGATATACTATTGTATTTATTTCATTAGCATGGACATCCTTTACACTTTCACTCCATCTCCTGCCACAATGGCGAAAAACAATCTGGGGATGGAGCCGATGCCCATGCGCACTGTAGTCCAGGGGAGGAGCCACCTATCTCAGGATACTTCGAAGACTCTTCCAGGACAACAATGTGCAATCATCCGAGCCCAACACTAGGCGGCGATCTAATGCTAAGATATGAATGTTAGCAGCCCTACATGCCAAGAACAGATGCATACTGGTAAGTAGCATATTCAATTCATCATAGACTCTATGAATTAGGAGATAGAGCCAGTAAAACTCTAGCGTGGCTGGAGAAACGAGAACAGGAAGCGAGATGGGTGCCTAGATTGATACTGCCTAGTGGCGAGATGCTCGTCCATCCTAAGGATATAGCGGGGGCATTCGCAGACCACTTAGAGAAGATTTACTCCCCCCTACAAAGCACACAGCAGAAGATTCTCGGCAGCTCCTCTTGGATAGTAACTCAGGTAGGGATATCCTTGATGGTGAACTTACGGATGATGAGATTCTAAGGGCCATTGGTCTGATCAGCTCGGGAAATGCGATGGGGCCGAATGGAACACCTATTGAGTTCCTTAAGGCTACAGCCTCTCAAGTAGCCCCGCACCTGCGAGCTATGCACAGTGAGAGCTACGAGAAAAGGGCAACTGCCCCATGACCAGCGTCTGGCAACCATAGTAGTTATCCTTAGGCCCAGGGAGAGCTGTGGCTCACATAGACCCATCTTGCTGATCAACGTAGAGGCTAAAATCCTAGCGAAAGTCCTAGCGATGTGACTAGTCGCAGTCATCTCCACCCTAGTCCACCCGGATCAATCCGGGTTTATGCCGGGTACAAACACCGCACTCAATATCCGTCGTCTCCACAATGTGCTGGCGCACAGAGAATTTCTAGAGGAGTATGCAGTGGTACTGTCGTTGGATGCCTCTATGGCATTTGACTCTATAGAATGGCCATATTTATTTGAGGTTCTAGGCAGGGTGATTAGGTCCCAGGTTCCTGGGCTGGGTTAAACTGTTATACACCAATATACAGGGGCAAGTAAGAGTCAATAACTACACTACTGCAGAGAGGCACTCGACAGGGATGTCCTTTATCTCCATTGATATTCTCCCTCACTTTAGAACCCTTTGCAGCGTGGATACGGCGAGATGTAATGGTTAGGGGGTTGAGGTGGGCAGAGAGTCAACAGGACCGAATATCTCTATATGCCGACGACATACTGCTGTATCTTGCCTCCCCCTAATAATCCATACATGCCATTTAAACATATATACAAACTTCGGGAAATATTCTGGATATGCAATATATTGGAGCAAATTGGTACTGTTCATGCTCAAAGGACCGGTCCCTCGTCTTCCGATGAACTGTATGATAAGGGTGGCTGATGAGAGATTCCGATATTTGGGAATATTTGTAACGTCGGATCTGGCTCTGTTTCATACACATAACTTAGCGCCCCCGCTGGCTAGGCTACGAACAGATTTGAAGCACTGGCGATCCCTACCCTTGCCTTTAGTGGGCCGAGCCGCCCTCTTCAAGATGCTAGCCCTCGTGCGTTTTTTATATATCCTTCAGAATTGCCCGAACCGTGTCCAAGATACCTACTTCACAGCAGTGGAAAGTGAGGTCCGCACGCTGCTGTGGGATGTCAAAGCCCCTAGGGTGGCACTGAAAAAGCTAATGAAAAGTTGGTATGACGGGGTATATATAGCCTTATCAGACCTTAAGCTCTACTACTGGGCCTCGCAACTGGTGGCGATAAACCACTGGATACATGATCTAGCCTATGGGCTGGATGAATACCAAACAGACCATTCGGGTTATCTAGGACCCCTATATTCAAAAACTAGGAAAGGTCGATATTTTGGACCCACTTCTTACACACTAGGGATTTGGCACCAAGTGAACTCGCGATTGAGTTGGGCCAACACTCTTACCAAAGCAACACCATTGTGGTACACCCAGAAACTAGGCATGCCATGTCACCAACCGGGATTTGATAAATGGGACATGATCGGAATTTCAGTGGTGGGACACCTGGTTAAAAAGGGCTCTAATATTAGCTTTGAGGAACTTCGGTGACAATATCAGATGACTCAGGGGGAATTCTTCAGATACCTGCAAATGCGCCACGCCCTACAGACAACCTTCTCGAATCTCAAAGACATACCAGAATCATCTCCATTAGAAGATCAATTGTTAGATGGGTCACTGCCCTCAAAAGCCATATTCTTAACATATAAAAAATTATGCAACAACCTGCCCGACACCGTTATTAAACTTAGAGAGCAGTGGCAGAGGGACCTTGGACCTATTGATGATGAAGAGTAGCAGTCGGCCCTAATGTCCCCAAGGGAAGCATCCATCACACTTCGCTTTCGATTGATACAGCTCAGGATTCTACATAGGTCCTATATGTCGGGGACTACCTTGGCAAAAATAGGCGCAAGACCTGACGACCTTTGTCTGAGGGGCTGCCAAATAATCTGCCACCTTTTATCATATAACCAGGGAATGCCCTGCTATCCAACGTGTGTGGTGCAGAGCCGCGGACCACTTACAGGAAGGACTGGGTAAAGAGGTGGCTCTCACATCACAGCTAGGACTACTAAACATCAGGGAGGACACTGTTCTTACTGAAATTGAAAAGCAGTCGGTGACGCTAGGATTTACGTTGGTCAAGCGAGAATTGGCGAGAGGGGGGAGGACAAATCCGCCGTCCACTCCGGGGTGGGCAAAAGAATTAGGCAAATGCATGATTGCGGAGAAGGAAGTATTTATCACCCGGGGATGCCCGAAAAAATGGGAAAAGAAATGGTCAAAATGGAATATATATCGCGGAGACATATGTATATCTCCAATGGTGGAGTTAGAAATGCGTAGAAGTGAGAATGGTGTCAGATTTAATCAAAGTAGATGTTCTGCTGACCTCTACATAATCTGCATTTGCTCTAATGTCTGTACTATAGCCAGACTGCTATTGAGTTCAATAAAAAGTTTATAAAAAAATTAAAAAAGAGCATGGACATCATGTACTTTTGCCCCCCCCCCTTAGAGAGAGCAACATTATGCAGTGTGACACGCTGTCCACCCAGGACCCACCCTAGCAATCCTGATTTTTTTTGGGTAAATATATTTTATTGGTATTTGTGAAAGAACAAAATGAGCATCACATTTCAAATCATCTCAGGTCGCCTTAGCAACAATTCACTCAGCATCCATGGATACTCACACCCCTAAATAAGGAAAAGAAAAATCCCCGAGCCCCCTCCTCCCCTCCCGTCCCCCCACCCCTGCCAGTGCGCCTACAATCAATATATACAAACACAATAACCATGGAAAACCTCTACGTATAATGAACTCCCTTTGTGCCTGGTATGGTATAGGGGATGGCTTTCTAACTACGCCCTGTGTATCATCATCATCCTGTCTCCCTTCAGCAACATCCATCCCACCAGAGTGCCAACGCCTATGCTATTTCCTCCTCCTCCTCACTTGAGCTATCTGCTGGACGCTGGAGCGCTGTCACCAATGCCTCCCACGCTCTAGCTGCTTCTAGAAATTTGTCATTATCTAAGCGCCTAGCCTGCTGCAGTCGGAGTTTGCCCTCGGCTCGAGACCAGCGCAACAGGGTCGCTTTCCATCTAGGATAACTAGGGCCCAGGTTCGATTTCCAGTGCATGGTGAGTTCCCTCTTGGCCAAAATTAAACCTAAGTCATAAAATTTGCTAGTAACTTTCGTTCGGGGGGGTATGTGGGAACCAGAGTAGCAAGCAGGTCCCCATGTCCGCCTCTATAGCAATCCTGATTATACAATCCCACATGGTTAAAGGGTACACCCTGGGTCACAACGATATCAAAGATATGTACATATACGAAACTGGCACTTTTTTTAGCAGTACCACGGGCTGGAGCCGCGCGGATAAACCCAATTTCAAATGGATTGTGTTTATGGCATGAAATCAATATAGAGGAACAATGGTCCCAAACCAAAAATTTTTAGTATCAGAATTAGTCACAAAATAATTATTTGTGCGCAATACCCAGATTCGCGCTGTACAAAGGTGCAGGATACTTTTGAGATCAATCTTTTCTTAAAAGGATGTGCAGAGATATAAAACTTCTTATATAACAAATTTTTATTTACACAAATGAATTACAATCGCTATACAATCGGCAGTTGCTCCAAGGGGGAACGTGCAAAGAAAAGTAGTGCTCGAAGAATAGTGAGTGAGGGAATTATTCCCTAGACAAAGATAGAAATGAAATTGAAAGGTGTTTGCCGGATTGATCATAGGTATCAATCTTACTGTCCTGTCCCAGTTGCTATTTTACAAGGTCTATTTACAATGGTAAGTTACAATCACAGATTGTATTCGTCTGTGGCACGTGGCAATAAATTGGGTCCAGGAACATCAAGGATTGTCGACGTTTCGAGTCTTCCTCAAGACGAGAAGAGTGGGGAGGGCAATATAGGGGGCAACCAACCCCTAGTGCAGTGCAGTGCAGACTTCTTCACTACCGGACTGACGCCGAGAATATCAGAATCATACCCAATTGAATTGTCGTAGCGGGCGGACCCTGGATGGGCCTCCGCTTCGTGTACCTTCGAGCCCAGATATAAGGCATTATCCGCACACGATTGAGAGCGGATAAAGTACACTGCACTAGGGGTTGGTTGCCCCCTATATTGCCCTCCCCACTCTTCGCGTCCTGAGGAAGACTCGCAGGCAAGGCTAAAACATCCTACATGCCACAAGTCGAGTCAAAACGTCGACAATCCTTGATGTACCTGGACCCAATTTATTGCCACGTGCCACAGACGAATACAATCTGTGATTGTAACTTACCATTGTAAATAGACCTTGTAAAATAGCAACTGGGACAGGACAGTAAGATTGATACCTATGATCAATCCGGCAAACACCTTTCAATTTCATTTCTATCTTTGTCTAGGGAATAATTCCCTCACTCACTATTCTTCGAGCACTACTTTTCTTTGCACGTTCCCCCTTGGAGCAACCTCCGAATGTATAGCGATTGTAATTCATTTGTGTAAATAAAAATTTGTTATATAAGAAGTTTTATATCTCTGCACATCCTTTTAAGAAAAGATTGATCTCAAAAGTATCCTGCACCTTTGTACACGCGAATCTGGGTATTGCGCACAAATAATAATTTTGTGACTAATTCTGATACTAAAAATTTTTGGTTTGGGACCATTGTTCCTCTATATTGTACTCTACCCAGGTCCACAAATTCGTAACGGGACACCCCTTTACTTGTAATGGCTATGGCATGAAATCAACATATAAAGCGGTACCGCCGGCCAGTGTTGGGAATCTTAGGCGGTCCGCCGACTATCACTCCCACTCACACACACTCACTCCGCTCCACGGTGCGACATGTATTAGCCAGTCTGTATGGAATGCTCTCACACACATACGCTTTCAGCACCCTAACGCAGTGCTGCTGGTACCCAGCAGGTCAATGGGTTACACCCTGCAGACTGCAGTTTACCCTGACTGGCCTATACCCTGGATGGAAGATAACTAACCCCTCCTCCTGGATACTAGGCCGCACTCGGCCAAAGGCACACTTAGTCTGGGTCCTCAGGAAGCAGGTGAGGATATGTAGCTAGTTTTAATTAGGAGGTAGACGTAAACAAGGGAAGTTTAGTAGCCACTCAGAAAGTTCACCCACAGGTCTCAAAACATGATGCAGTCATGCAGTCTCTTGACCTGCTTCCAAACTGTCTCTGCAGTGTTCCTTTAACTCACTCAAACTCTCTCGCTACTACCTGGCGCCAAGATGTCTTCGGGAAGGGCCTGATGGGGAGAGTGCAGTAGTTACGCTGCAATGAGGGTGAAAAGGAAATAACCGATGAATGGGGCGTAACACAGTGTATCCTCTTGGTAGGAGAAGGCAACCTGACAGGTACACATTGATCAGGGTTGTGCCAAGGCAATCCGGGCACATCATCTGGTGAGCATTGGTATGGGTCGCATTAGACACTTCAGGTCTCAAACACTAAGAGTTGTAAACTATTTCCCACCCTGGAAATTAGGCACAATGACCTGTGCACGTTGATATGGGTTGCGCCAGGCGATTCCGGTCACACACAGCACAGCGAAGAGTTGATAATTCTGTACCTCCCTGGAAATGAGGCACAACGTCCGGTGCGCGATGATGCAGGTTGCACTAGACCTGTTCAGTCTCAAGTTCAGCAGAGCCACATGAGGTAGAATGAGGCACTACTCCGGGTACACCCCAACCTCCTAGGCTCCCGCATGCAATGAGCATGCAGTAGGTGTGATGCAAATGATCAACAAAGCGGGCCCGTAGAGTTCCACAACTGGTGAATCCGCTCACCACCAACAAGATCCTGAGTGTCAGGGTCCCTGCAATACAGGAACCAAATGCCAAGATTTCTGGGGCTCAGCACTAGACAGTCCGGTCTCCAGGCACAAGTCTTAGCTCCACGCTCACACAACTCTACCCAATTGGATTCAGTTGCCAATGTGGGTATCGCTCTTCAGATGTCATTGGTAGATGGTGTAGGTCCCTCGCGGGTGATCTTTGATGTCCCTAGGAGCTCTGGGAGAACAGGAGGACTGCCGACGGGCCCTTGGAGAGCACACTTTAGGGCACCACACTACAGCTGGTCTTCTGCCCAGGCCAGCCACTATTCAGAAAGGGCACCCTGTCACCTTCAATGACAGTAATCCTCCATGTGCACAACAGAGTACTCTGGCAGTGTACATCATGCAGTCTTTGTTCTCCAGTCCCGTGTCCCCACAAGCGTATCTCACCCCATGCTGTAGGATGGTACCAGTGATTATACTGTTGTGTGCCTTTGAAGTTAGGGGTGGTTTAGGGGGTTTTCCCACTGAACCACAGATGTCTCCCCTAAATTGTAGGCCTGTCTGCCATGAGGTTGTAGAATGTAAAGTTAAATCTTTAGTGGGGTCATGATCTGGCCCTTCGAGGCCAAGTGTCAAAAACTCTTCCTCCAATCTATTCCATTCGACCCTCAAATGGCAGAGGTCTGATGTTCCAATTGTATGCCCATGGTTTACTGCTGTTGCTGGGGAATTCACAGGTCTGCTATGGTAGACTGCACATGCAATCAAGGGCACCACAGGTACAGGTGCACACATGCGGCAGCCTGCAATGGCAGGCTGCTCATGAGTTTAATCACAATGGATGGCAGTGCGCACACAGTGGTCTGCGATGGCAGTCCGGCCCCATGGGCTTACCCAGGCCCTCGCACCTTAGGTCCAAATGCTCAACTATCCAGCCCGCTCCAACTGGACACCGGTTGACCCCTTAGCACACTACCTCGGCGCTAGCAACAAAGGTGCAAGCACACAGATGTAGGCCTACAAAAGCAGGCCTGCACCCAGTGTTAAAGTACCGGCGATTCAGGTTTGCACCCACCGGCCTATGAAGGCAGGACGGACTCCTATCCAAAATGCCATAGGTGCCAGAGCGCATCCTCCAGCTTGCAGCGATAGGCTGGACACATATTCGAAACAGCGTACGGGCCAGTACACATAGTTCACACCCCGCAGGTGTAAGTGTGTACTCCGAGGTCTGCATTGGCAAACCGGCCCATGTTTCAGAACACTGTGTCAGCGCCTCTTCCTAGCCTGTGTAGGAAGGTGCACGCACTTCGACACTCCCTTGACAGTGAGGACTTGCTCAGAGCCCTAAGGCCACACAAGATAATGTGTAACACCCAGGAGTATCACAGGGGAAGAGGAGCTCCTCACTACCTGGGCAGGGAACATCCAAATGTACCCACCCGGCATTCGACCTACCACCTCCATGCGCACTTCAGGGCTTCCCTCATGGTATGGGACGACCCACTCAGGGTTGGCTGAGGCTTAAGTGATACCAACCTTGGCAGGGGCACAATAGTGCCCTGATAGATGATTGACAGACCTGTGGGTGGCGCACTCAGTGCTACATCCCAATACTAGCCAGTGCCCAACCAGCCCCGAGGATGTGGTGTACCTGTTTATGGGGCTCACGTGGGTACAACATCTAAACCCATCACGTACATACCCCCTGCCTAGTGCAGGTGAGATGTCCCCCTGCAGTACAGAGGAATGGTGCCCAGATTCCTGCGGTCATCAGGAGAGACTAGGAATACAAAGCAAAACGTTTTGGGGTAAACTCCCCCTAAGAAGGGCCATGTTCAACACTCACCAACCCTGAGACATAAAATACATCCCGACTTCATCCCTTTTTATCTCAACAATGTATACAGTTGCCACTTAATTCAGCTGGCCCAACTCCTTCAGCGATCTGAAGAGCAGCCATTTCCCCCTTAAAATATTTATGCCTCTAACATCCCACTTCCAACCTTGAATACTTCCTAATATCCCTTCAGTGAAACCAACATGCCATTGCAGTTATGCAAATTGTACAAGTCTAGTGTTTCTAAGTAGCTTGCAACCTTAAAAGAGCCAATCTGCACCCAGTCAGTTCTGCTTAATTTTCCTGACTCCCTTGGTATTTATGATGCTGTTCTTGATTGGTTCAACTCCTACCTCTCCAACCATCCGCTTTCTATCTCTTGATGCTCTGTCCGTGTGCACCCTCCTATCTGCGAGCATCTCCCAAGATTCTGTTCTTGATACTCTGCTGTTATCATGCTGTACCTCTATCCTGGATAAAAGTATCCTTTTTTTCAGCTCCTTCCCCTCTTTTTACCAACTTATCTTTATTTAGTTTTTTAGTGTCATCAAATGAAATCCTATCGTCAAACCAAGGCCCATTCTTGCTACTTCCACTCATCTTTGGGTGACCTATAACAATCACGTAGTAGCCCCATCCCACCCCCAATACAGTAAGAAACAACTACAAAAAGAAATGGATTCAGCTTTCCACTTTCAATGCGTTGAGTGCTTTCAAGCAGGATGGTAGCCATTAGGTCTCCAAGGCTTCAAAGTTCTCGATAGAGTCTCAACTCCCTTAGAGATCTGGGGTATAAAGGCAAACAAAGTAAAGTTGTTCCAGTGAACTGATTTAGCAAGAAATGGACAAACAAGAAGAGAAATATGATAATATGAATGAAGAAATTTAAACTACTCTCGATTATTCTAAGCGAGCAGAAACTGAGGGAGTAAGGCAGAGTTAAAGCGCACAGGAATGGAAGGAGGTCTCACCAGGACGACACTGAATGGTAGTCTCAGAGTTCAGGGAACTGGAGAGTGGTGAGAGAACATATGTAGTGCCTTAAGGTATTCAGAGCCTCATTAGTTCCAAACCTTTTCTTCCCTCGTGCTCACCTCATCTAAAAATGAAATCCTCTACTTGGTTACGCCCACCAACTTCTCTATCTACTCTGATAATCTGCTTCTCATTTACAGCCCCTTTCCTTGCTTCATAGCCTTTTGATTACTAAATTTGATCACAGATAAAAAACAATATTCCTATATGGATATGTATTTCTATGTCATTATCATCACCCCCGTTTCAGCTGGTAGTACACGAAATAGCTGTCCCCACTTTCTATTCAGCATGGAAAAAGAAACTACTGCTCATTGGATTTCCACAAATATGTTCTTACTCCTACCGACAAAATCCCGCCTTTTTTTTTTTACTATGAGTGCTTATTGCCTCGCCATGAAACCAGTCTTCTGATTCCTCCTCCAGGCACTTTGCCTCAGTCTCAGCCAGCGCCTAGGCATCATTTAAACTACTAAGCCTGGTATATAAAGCATCATTGATACTGCCAATAGCCTCTCCGCCACATTCCAACCAGGTATTTACTCCTCTGACCTTACTAGCACCCTCTCTTCCACACTCTAACCAGATCTTAAAGATCTGTCAAACTTCACCTACTCACAATACCCAAATCCCCCTGGGCCCAGCTCAGTTTTCACTCTGTCACTGCTTGCCCTACTCCACCTGAACACAGTCTTCCTCGAGTTTACGTCTACACCTCAGTCACCAACTTTAAGGCGCTACTTCCTAAATAAGGATTGACACCAAACACACCCTTTAATGCCTCCTTCTCACTCGCACCCAAAAAATGTGAAATATGTGGTGTATGTAAGAAATGTCAGAGTAATTATCAGACTGTGTCGTCAGTTTTCCATTCCACAATCCCTAAATCTACACTCCTAATCTGTACCAAGCACTGCAACTGTATTTTATGATTTGTAGCGAAATTGTTCCCCTGTACAGTGTTTCTGATCAAAGTATATTGCTGGGGAAAAAATAATACAATTAAATGTTACAGATCTGTAATGTCAGGGCTCGTGCCCAGGGCCCACCTTGTCTGAAACTACATCTCTTTATGCATTTTATTCAATGCACGTTTCTTATGAAAGATCACCAGAAAGGGCTACGCTTTAAAAAGGTGAACATCTTTGGTCAGTTTTCGGCAACAGACCCCCATGAGTTGTGGCCTTAACCTGGATTAGTGATTTGCACAATGTGTTTAATTGAAGCAATCATAATTGTTAAAACAATTATAGGATTAGCACCTAGGTCAAAAT
Organism: Lissotriton helveticus; assembly: GCF_964261635.1. Classification (NCBI taxonomy): domain Eukaryota; kingdom Metazoa; phylum Chordata; class Amphibia; order Caudata; family Salamandridae; genus Lissotriton; species Lissotriton helveticus. Next base: position 1,098,182,036 of record NC_136063.1, on the reverse strand, counting down.
TGAGTTATTGAGTATCTGTGCAGCTATTGACAGTAGTGACAGTGTTAAGCCATATAATGTGTTAACGTTGTATTAGTGGTATAGTACACGTTTATTTTACAGTATTTACCCATGCTGCACCTCAAACTCTTGAACATACGGTGCATTATACAACATTTGCGTAAATCACTTTGGGTATGTAACAACTTCTAATTTGAATGTGGGTGTGTTTGCTTGGGCGAACAAAATGTTATCTCTGTGTGCAAAAACATAAAATCATAGAATAGTCTAATAAACAACTTTCATTTTCAAAATACTTTATTCGGTTTACATGATAGAAAACCATAAAAAGTTATATTTTATCTTAAAAAAGTATAAGGCACAAGTATACATATCTGGACACACTATACAAATATCCCAATCTATATAAAAATATAAAAAGGTATGAATACAACAACGTCGACATTTTAAAAGGAATTACTTCATAAAATACAACAATCAACTTCTAGGGATCCAGACAGTTTCTGTACCTTAGAGAAGATTTCATAAAACCAACCACAAATGGGATACATTCTGGCTTTAATAATAGCAAAAAATAGAAAGCGGGGCAGACCTGTATAAAATTTTATTTTTTTAAAAGTGATTTTAAAAAGAGCCTCCGAGGGGCTTCATAAAAGCTACAAAAAAACACAAAGTGCAGCAAATCCAATGGAGACATTCTGTCGCAACCACAGGGTGCTAACACTTGTCCTTTATGACATCCCCTCGGTACTGCAAGTAAAAGATGAAAATAGTCCAATCGGAACCTGATCAGTAAAAACAGTTCGTGAGCCGACAAAGGCCACAAGAGGTATGGCTCCATATCTGGGGTGGATTTGAGCATCACGTACTTCCGGACACTATTTTTTAACAATTCCGTCTCATCCCTTTTTAGTTTCTTGCGCAAAATAAAAAATTGTTTCACAAAAGCCACATCTGCTCTAGTAATGGGACCAGGTCTTAAAAAAAGGTCCGGGTGCCCCAGCGCTCCAAAGCAGCCCGTTAGGTATTTTAACCATGGTATTTCAATCATGTGATCCAGGCTCAAAGTTTCTTTCAATAATTCTTGAGTAAGGCCAAGATCCTCATTCAGCCAGCAATTGAGCCAAAAGAGCAATGGGCGCATAGCCAGAATATCGCAGATGAATGGTAGACCAGTCTCTTCATGAACTATTAAGTTCGGAGCCCCTTTAGGAACCCCCAACAATTGTTTAAAAAAATTATTTTCTACCACCTGGATACCCTCCAAACCTGTATATCCCCACAATTCGCTACCATAGCTGGCAATCGCTACACTCTTTGCTTGATAAATTTTTAACATCGCCGCAATCGGGCGCTTGCCCATTTTCCTAGCAAAGCTAAAAATCGCTGCATTAGTCCTAGACACTTCCCCCCTTTTCTTCCTAAGTAAAGGACCCCATTCCAGGCGGTCATCTAATAGGACTCCCAAGTAGGAAAAAGTTGATATTATAGGTACTTTTTCTCCGTTCACCTTGAAGGAGTACTGCCTCTTGGGGCGCAACCCGACCTACATTACGTAGGATTTATAGTTGTTTATGGACAGATCTCGTTCGGCCATAAACCTACGAAAGGTGTCAAGCTAAATCTGCAAGCTTTTTGGGGTGCGGGCCCGGAGAACCGCATCGTCTGCATAAAACAAGACGGGCAGTCCCCCCACAAAAGGGAAGTCAGCCCCTGTTTCTATCAGGGTCTTATCTAAGTCATTAATATAAAGATTAAAAAGAAACGGGGCTAAAATGCACCCCTGTCGTACACCCCTTTCTGTGCTGAAGTCCCTGGAGACCCTTAGGTCCTGAGCGAATCTGATATTTGCCTTAGTATCCCTATGCAAATCCATCAGAAAGTCCACCAAATTTGCCTCCACCCCCATGGCCCTCATGGACTGCCACATCTTCCCCCGATTGACGCAGTCGAAAGCGGAGGAAAGGTCCATGAAGGCCATGTAGATTGTCCGGCGGGCAACGGTTTACTTCCCTAGGATCAATTAGAGATTAAGGCATTGCGCCAGAGTAGAATGACCTGGGCGGAACCCAAACTGAATATCAGAGAGGATCTTATTTTCTTCCGTCCAGGCCGCCAATCTATTTAGGATGACTACACCTACAACCTTAACCACAGAGTCGATCAGGGAGATCGGTCTATAATTCAAGGTGCTGTTACGATCACCCTTTTTAAAAACTGGTACGATTGTGGAAGTACCCCATGACTCTGGTCACCCTTTCTCCGCCGCAGCGTTAAGCACCGCCGCCAAAATCGATGCCCAAAGAGAGGATTAGATTTAAAAAGGTCCGGAAGAATACCATCTGGTCCAGGTGCCTTGTTACACGAAAGACTGGTAAAACCTTCCTCCACTACTCTTCGAATGAATACAACCACGTCCTTTTTCCGAATTCTCGCTTGCAACCGGGGTATGGTTGAGGCACTTTTAAAAATACAGCTGAAGTGGACACCCATTCCTCTTCCGTTATATTAGTGCCCAAATCCTCAGCCCTGTCCCTTTCAAAGAGAGGTCTGTTAACAATGCTCCAAAATCTAGAACTGCTGCATAGTGTAGAAGGATCTAAGAGTTCCCGCCAAGTGGCCTCCTTCAACTCAGTTTTGCGATTAGCCAGTATCTTTTTATAGTTGATGCGGAGAATACGAATCTGAGACTGGTCCCTAGGATTCGGTTTCAGTGCGGCCTTTAATTCTCTAGCAGCTTTGGAGCATAATGGATTAAATCACTTAGGGTCATCAACCAACTTTCTTTGTGCTGGGACAGATAGTAATGCCCCCACCTTGGCGACAATCCCTTTAAAAGCCTTGAGAATACCCTTGGCAGTAGAGTCCGGTTCCGCACAGTAGGTAAGTTCTACCGCACAAGATTCATGGACCTTTTCATGAAATCGGGATGGGGTTACTTGGGCCCATTTAAGGCGACGCCTACCATCAGTAAGCTTCAGCATACCTGGAGTTGTCACCCTGTCCTGCCTTTTCAGTATACTGCCCCCCAAATGCACGCACACAGGGTTGTGATCACTGAAGGCACTACTGATATTATAAATCCCAGTAAAAGTGATTGAATACTTGTAGAGATCAAAATATGATCGATAAAAGATCCACCACTGCGACCTTTAAAAGACGGAACCATTTGTTTACTTGATGGTGCTGCAAAACACATGGAGGAAAACAAATCGTGTTCATTAAGCAGATCATTGAGTACATCTCCCTGTAGGGAGTGCTCAAAATGAAGACCCCGGATCCTTGCACAGCCCAAATCACCCATACAGGTGGATTCAGGATCTCCACACGGGTGAACATTAAAATCTCCTACTATCATAAGGCTGTTGCTAAAGGGGCCACAATACTGCTTAACAAAACTATTCAGCTGAGTTATCTTGCAACCCCCCTGTCTGTACACTGCATTATAAAAGTTAATCAAGCACAGACTGGAGTTACCTCACCTTAAAACAATTGCTTGAAAATCACTATGTGCAGAGGAGATATTCTTAATTCTTCATTTCAGGGACAAGGATGTAAAAATAACCAAACCACCCCTGGCTCTTCCACTAATTGCTGGAGATGCGGGGGACGAAAAAAGCTTTATACCCCTCCAAAAATAGGTTACTTTTCACCACCCAGGTCTCCTGAAGACAAATCGCGGAGAAGTGCCTGATGAACTGCACCCATAGTGGGTCTTCAATCTTCTCCGCCAACCCAGCAATATTCCAAGATAGAACATTATAGTCCTCTATCTTGGGTTGGTCCGCAGAAAGTACAACAGGTAGATCCTGCAATGGCACGGGGCTTGATATTACTAGCTGCTCCTGAACTAATAGCCCTGCACCAGTTAAGGCCTCTGATGACTCAGCAATCAATATCTCTGATAACGTTTGGTCTGGGAAACCTGCATTGGTAGAAAGAGGTTCAACAAACGTGGATATCTGGATTGTTGATTCTAAGAGCTCTGACCTGTTACTCAGTCAATCGCAGTAATTCAACCCTGACAGAACTGCGAATCTATTTGGCCCCTGCGCAATAGAAAAGAAGTGGCAATCCCCCCGAAGATTATATCTTTCTACCCAAGGGTCAAATAGTCCGGTCCTTATCGGCTCCACCAGCTTTTTGTGGCCAGGTATGACGCGCTAGATTTGAATTAGTCTGTTTTGGGTTCTCCCCCTTATAAATTTATCCCAAGGGCAGTATCTGGATGCCTTGGCCCCTGTTTACCTGACCAGTATTGCCCTCCCAGAAAATTCTCTCTATGGGCCGTGGGTTATTAAAATTCACAACAATGCAATCCCCTCCCTTGTTTTCCTAGAGCTTCCCAACCAGGCAACACGACGAACCATAATAATGTTACGTGCAATCGCTGGGCCAGCATCAATATTACAGGATAACCAATGAGTAACCTCATTTTTAAGTTGAAAAAAATCCTCCTTTGTTCCGATTGGGAGAGATGGCACATTCCCTAAAATAGCCACCAGCGGTGTTGATTGCGGCGGTAGATCAATTACAGGTAAATTCTGCTGTACATCATTGGTGTACCCATGCGACATGCCCCCATTCTTTCCCACAACCCTAGAAGCTGCGCCTTATTTCTTTATTGCCTGAGCTCCATCTATTATCAAACAATCAGGAGCCTTGTCATTCAAACCCCCTGAACAGCTAGAAAACATAACTGTAGCAGGTGGAGCACAGTTAATTGGAGGACAAGGGGCTCATTATTTGGAACAGAAGGGGCTGAGACGGCACCGCTTCGATTTTGCTGGGATTGTATAATATTGTGCTGATCTGCCATACTTTGCTCAATATTATGTAATTTGGTCATAATTGGGCGGAGTTTATCTACCAATATACTGCATAGGGTGGATTTAAACACTTCCATCAATGGGAAATCAATCGCAGCAGCAGCTGCTGGCAGTGGTGCCCTAAATTCTGTTGCTGGTGTTGACAGTGCATTGGAGTTAGTCTTTTTTGCTTGGCTGCCCATTGCTTTACCTTTTCTCTTCATACTACCATTAGATAGACGTGCACCCCCCAATTGTTGTGGTGGATTGAGGTCGCCAGAGGCCCCAATATGAGTGGTCGAGGTCGGCTTTCCTTCCCCGTTCTTTCTACCAAGAGTTGCAGGGACAACCTCCTGCCTATTTGCCACAACAACAACAGGAGACAGGGGCATAGCTGAAGGATCCTGCAGAGACTCCAAAACAGGGGAGAGCACAACCAATTTTTGAGTGTCACTACCCAACCCCTGTGTAAGTATGGTACTTCCAGCCTCATCAGAGCAATTTTTTGATTGAATAATAGCCCCATCAAAAAGAGGTAAAAGGCCGCTAGTAGGTGATCTAGATAGGCGTCTGTTTACCATGTCAATCTCCCTGTCTATCATTGTAGCAGCCCTAGTCAGGAACGCATCCATGGTGGTTACAGTTGCTCTTGCATTACCTAACACCCCGTCCTGATTTGCCTGAATCTTACGCCTCCCCATGATTAGAGCACTAAATTATTATCCCAAACTCTGCCAAACTTTGCCTTAAACAGGTAAAGCCACATAGAATGAGTATATTGCAACACATTTGACACTGGAATCCCCTAGAGCAAAGAGCTGCCCACGAAAACAAATAAAAATATGTCCAATGTTTATAATTATTTTATAAAGTCACCAAATAAAGTTCCAAAATCACTAACCTGTTGACCAGGCCCCGTTCAAAGTGTCCCAAAGCAGATGAGCAAAGGGGGTCCCAGCACAGCAGTCCGCTCACATGCTTCGACTTCCAAGGGATGAAGGTAAGAACTACCTCATTCCTTGCTACTCTCCGCCACTCTTAGGGCCCTACGTTTTCCTCCAACCCATGGGTTCCCCTGCTATGGCGACACTCAGGTGCCCAGATCACACTGCTGAATTCAGGGGCCGCCTGTACTGTCTGTTTTGTTGCGAGTGTTCTGACTCATCTTGCGGCAGTCTCTCAGTCTGTCTCTCAGTAGTGCACACAGTGCCTACCTGCTTGCTCGCTTACACATCCAACGCATGTTGCCTGTAGTTTGCATTGGATGTGTAAGCGGCCCCGCCTGAGCCGCGAGGGATGCCCCGCCATGCCTGGGTTGTGGCATACAGTGCAAGTCTGCTAATTGCGGGAATGTTATGGACTAGACAAACAGAAGGATGTGTCATCGCAACCCACTGGGGAACTTACTTTGCATGAATTAACAGCAAGTGCACGACAACTCACTGAAGTAAGATTTAAGGCACTACAGCAACCATCAGGCCACTCGGGCGGCCACGCCCAACAGGGCGTGGACTTCAATATTGAACTGGTGCCTTTAAAACTGCCATGACACTTAGCTGCTATTTGCCTGCAGCCCTTGATGAAGTACGGACAGTACGAAACGCGTCGGCAGCAACAGATTATGCGAGGCTGTTCAGCTGTTTGAACACTGTTTCCTGCAATAAAGTGAAAGCCTAAAGAAACCGACTTGTTGGCTGCTCCCTTAACTACAGGCAACTTGCGTTGGATGTGTTCTCGGCCCCGCCTGAGCCGCGAGGGATGCCTCGCCATGCCTGGGTGTGGTCTGGCTACAGCGCCAAACTATGTTGTGGCATACAGTACAAGTCTGCTAATGGTGGGAATGTTATGGACAAGCCAAACAGCAGGATGTGTCATCGCAACCCACTGGGTAACTTACTTTGCATGAATTAACAGCAAGTGCACGACAACTCACTGAAATAAGATCTCAGGCACTACAGCAATCATCAGGCCACGCGGGTGGCCACGCCCAACAGGGCGGGGACTTCAATATTCAACTGGTGCCTTATAAAACTGCTGTGACACTTAGCTGCTATTTGCCTGCAGCCCATGATGAAGTACGAACAGTACGAAACGCGTCGGCAGCAACAGATTATGTGAGAGACTGTTCAGCTGTTTGAACCCTGTGTTTCCTGCAATAAAGAGAAAGCCTAAAGAAACCGACTTGTTGGTGGTTCCCTTAACTACAGGCAACTTGCATTGGATGTGTAAGCGGCCCCGCCTGACCGCGAGGGATGCCCCGCCATGCCTGGGTGTGGTCTGGCTACAGCGCAAAACTGCGCTGTGGCATACAGTGCAAGTCTGCTAATTGCGGGAATGTTATGGACAAGACAAACAGCAGGATGTGTCATCGCAACCCACTGGGGAACTTACTTTGCATGAATTAACAGCAAGTGCACGACAACTCACTGAAGTAAGATTTAAGCCATTACAGCAACCATCAGGCCACGCGGGTTGCCACGCCCAACAGAGCGGGGACTTTAATATTCAACTGGTGCCTTATAAAACTGCTGTGAAACTTAGCTGCTATTTGCCTGCAGCCCATGATGAAGTACGGACAGTACGAAACGCGTCGGCAGCAACAGATTATGCGAGGCTGTTCAGCTGTTTGAAAATGTGTTTCCTGCAATAAAGAGAAAGCCTAAAGAAACCGACTCGTTGGTGGCTCCCTTAACTACAGGCAGCTTGCGTTGAATATATATATATATATATATATATATATATATATATATATATATATATATATATATATATATATATATACACATGTGATCAAGGCCCAGGTGGGGCTGAAACGCGTCATGGCGGCGATGCAGGGTAACAAATAAATATTTCTGCACGATGAACTTTTGGGTCCGCGTTCATCTGTCCTGTTCCATGTGGATATTTTTAGATGAAGTCTATGAGATATATATATATATATATATATATATATATATGTTCCAAGACGCCATCCAACACGCTCCTTCTCCACAACGATAGCAAATAACGCCAGAGCGAAACCACAGATAAGTGCAAATTTTCAGTGCTTTTATTCGTGATAATACCAGCCAGCAACTGTCATGACGCGTTTCGCCTCTCGTAGAGGCTTGATCACATGATGTGTCAATGACATAGAAAAGGGTATATATAGTGGAATATCTGTAAACCAACAGCAGCTGTGTGACACATTGAAACAGTAGACATAGAAAAAATATATTGCCTAAAGTTTTAGCAGCAAGCAGCAGCATATATATTCCATCCAAAGGTTGCCCTTGCTTGAGAGCGCGCTCAAAGGAGACAGCAGGACTCCAATTATTGTTTGCATCGTCCTTTTATTTTCGGCAATCAGAAGGAAACATCTTGTTTATGTATAAAAAGCCCTACGTGTTTCGGAACACACTTTGCTCCTTGGTCACGGGCAGTGCAGGTCAACAGGGCAAACTGAAATGAAGGTCAGAGCCATTGCATCTTTTTTGAAACCTCCAGTGGAAACGCCCTCCAATGGGCGTGGTTTTGACACTCGTTGAAGTCTGGGACTCGTAGGGACTTCTTTTTAATTCCTCCAATGGAAACACCCTCCAATGGGTGTAGTTTTAACATTCGTTGAAGTCTGGGACTCGTAGTGCCTTCATTCATTATAAACTGACCCTCTGGTGGGTGTTTGCTCTGTTTCTCACAATTTATGCTGATTTTTCAAGCTCACCAGTGAGCCACAAGGTGTTCACCCCTGATAAAATCTGCTGCCTAACTGCTCCTTCTGCCTAATTGTGCTCGGAGACCAGTCTCTTTACCGCACGGCAGTCCACAATTCATTTTCTTCGTGGCGTCAGCAGCTCTCCCGACCGGACGGTATATATTCCATCCAAAGGTTGCCCTTGCTTGAGAGCGCGCTCAAAGGAGACAGCAGGACTCCGCTTTATTGTTTGTATCATCCTTTTATTTTCGGCAATCAGAAGGAAACATCTTGTTTATGTATAAAAAGCCCTACGCGTTTCAGAACACACTTTGCTCCTTGGTCACGGGCAGTGCAGGTCAACAGGGCAAACTGAAATGAAGGTCAGAGCCATTGGATCTTTTTTGAAACCTCCAGTGGAAACGCCCTCCAATGGGCGTGGTTTTGACACTCGTTGAAGTCTGGGACTCGTAGTGCCTTCATTCATTATAAACTGACCCTCCGGTTGGTGTTTGCTCTGTTTCTCACAATTTATGCCGATTTTTCAAGAAAGTGGAGGAACGGTCGAAATACTGGGCACTTGCCTTTATTGACCGGATGCTATGAAATGGATTTCTGAAAATATAGCACTGCTTTTCTAAATACACTTGGTGGTCCGTACCTGCTGTCTCCGTATCGTTGATGTGGCGAGCCAGGATTGTGTGTTTACCCACACACACACACACACACACACACATGTATATATCTATACATATATATATTGTGGGGTTTCGGGAGGGTTATCAAACAGATCCACGGACACCTGGATAGTGGGTAAAGCCGGTTTTATTGATTTATACAGTCTTCTCTTTTGTACCGGGACGCGGTAATAGGGAAGGGGATTCGCTGCGTCCTCCGTCGCCTCCCGTTCCAGTCCGCGTCTTCGTAGCTCCCGATGTCTTCTGGGAGGCGTAGTCCTGGCTTCAGCCGTCGTGGCACACGTGCCGGTTTCCGATGTAATATAAACAAAAAGGGAGACCAATTTTAATGGGCTGTCCGCTACCTGGTATCAAGGGGGGGGTCGGTGAGGGAACACTCGTGCACATAAGTATCCCGCTATCCGTGATGAGAAAAGTGAGGGGGTCAGGGGGTTTTACGTGCACGGTTAGGGTCAGTGGGATGTGTCCCGTCTACGTCCCGCCCAACCCAGGAAACGTGACCGTACCGGTCCTAGCCACACTTCCCGGGAAGCGTGGCTGGGCGATGCGCCTTTACGTAGGCCTCGTGGCTTGTCGCTGTAGTCTCTCTCCACCTCCTCCGATGCTTCTCTGGTTCTCTGACCTTCCTGGACCGTCGGGTCTCCTCTCCCGCTCTGCTCCTCAGCGCCTCTCCACTCGGCTGCGTCCTCGTTCTTCTTTCCGTCCTCCTCCTCGCGCCTTCTCCACTCCGATCCGTCCTCTCGCTGTCTCCTCGCCTCTCCGTCCTCGCTCCTTCTCCACTCCTCGCCGTCCTCTCTCAATCTCCACTCCTCGCCGTCCTCTTGCAATCTCCACTCCTCGCCGTCCTCGCTCGCCTCACGCCTCTCTCCTCCTCCTCCGGGTGTAACACACACCTGTCTGGTTTCATGGGTGGGTTTTACCTTGTCGAAGAGGGCCGGTCCCGCATCCGGATCCGCCCACTTAAAGAAACAGGCTTCATCAGTGTCTGTCACCGGACTGCATATGACGTCGGCAGTCTTCCACACGTCTGTGTGCTGTGTAGAAAGAGGAGATACATGAATAGGTATACCAGGGGGGCCCGAGTCCGGGTCCCCCACGTCACATATATATATATATATATATATATATATATATATATATATATATATATATATATGTGTGTGTGTGTGTGTGTATATATGTATATCTTGACAGCAGCACTTCCAATTTGATGTTTTGGTGTGAGAGAGTTTTAGCCCCATTGGCTAATACAGAGTTACTGGCATACCACTCAGCCAGCTAACTTCTGAATGAGACTATTGTGATGGGTACTGTAAGGTATCAAATTCATTGTTGCATCAAAACAAACTTGATGCCCAAGTCAAATTTAATGTCCCTATTATATGTTTGCAACTTTTAGAAAGTTACCACTCTGTGCCCCAGTTTGCCCAGTGGCCTCGCACGGTCACTGGCCACCAGACAGCTTTCTGCCCTCCTAGGGTGTAGTGTAAACAACTCCTAGATTTAGGAACAATAGCAACCTGCTACAGGGTGTGTTGATACTTTCCCTTCATAGGAAGCCTCTCAGGGTGCTAGCTTAAAGGGTGAGCTTTAAAGGCAAAGTTGCCGTTGGTGGGGTAATGACGATCACACTCTTGAGGGGCTGCCCTTTGTTCAAGTAGACAGGCTGGTAGAGGAACAGAGAAGGGAGACCAATACCCAAACTGGTATTCCCGCAGGCTTGTAGACCACAGGTAGCCACACTTCTAGGGAGGCTACTGCGCTCCAAACATCCGGTGAAAGGTTCATACATTTTAAGAGTGGGCAGAATAGTGCACTCTGGGATTTCTAGATGCCATACATAGCTGGAAAGACGTCACAGAGCGGGAAGGCACTTGGTAACCCATTGGCTAGTGACCACATCATCCCCCGGGGGCACTTTGCTCATGCTGGAACTGGAGAAAGGATTGAAGAAGGACTGCACCTACCGCAACTTGGGCTAGCGAAAGAGAGGACTGTTCCTCTGGCTCCTGGGTTGAGGAAAAATCACTCTCAAGCCCCAGACCAAATAAGTGACTCCAAGGGTCAGTTGGCTGACTCTGTTGAACCAGCACCAGCGCCATCAAAGCTGAAGTAGTTCAACTCAACAAGCCAGTAGCCACTTCTGGAGAATCACTTCTAACTGACGCTGGGTGCCCTAGGAACCCGATCTTTGACGGCCAAACATTGCACCCAATTGTGCCTGACCCAGGAGTGTCGTCTGAGTCCAGATTGGTCGCCCAAGAAGGACACCAGCCTCCATATTGCTGGGACCACTGAGGACAGAGACTTGTAGCCCAACCGCAGCTGACATTCTACTGTCACGAAGAGAACTTTGAGGGAACCGACCTCTGTGGCCAATGTCTCCCAACCTAACTCATGGACTGAGGAAAAACCGCGAAGGCACCGGCGTAGACTGCACAGTACCCAGGCATCCTTGAGCATCTTCAGTCTCCTGGATCCACATCTGGACCACTCAATTGAAGTCAATGCCAGCCATGCTGTAAACAGTTTGCTGGCTCGGTAACTGTCCTTTTTGCCCCCCCCCCGACCTTCTCTCTGTTGGATAGGTGGCCCAAGTCGGGCTGGACTGGTGAAACTCAACTATTGCAATCTTTTCAAAATGTACAAACTTTACGGTTACCAATACTTGTTTGCTGCTAAACTGAGATTTAAGTTTCCTTTCAAAACCTGTATCTCCGTAACCCTTTGGTGGATTTTGCTCATATTGAACTCTTAAAAATCTGATCAATTTTTATAAATTGGTAGAATTCTTTTGTGTTGTGTGGCTTTCTTATTTTGTTGTTTGATAATTTTAAATGCTTCACACTAGTTCCTTTGTTTAAGCCTTGCTGCTTGAAGCCATAGCAACCCAGGGTTGAGCTTAAGGTTTTACAAACATGCCTGACTGGAGCCAAGACAATTTTTGTGAGTGTATTACACGGTAAGGACGCGCCATCATACCATATAATACACTGAAATTCTCACAGCGTTTTTATGTTGGCATGACTTATAAGTTAGCATATATTTCACACATAAATCATTTCACTTCTATTGTTTTATTCTTTTATTTTAGATGAAGTATTTCACAACATCTTCCGTGTTATTTCTCTACAGTTTTGTAAAGTTGGTAGTATCAAAAATATATTAATATAGTAACAGTTAATTTATATAGCCTTATAGCCTGCTGTAAAGGGCTATACCGGCTATTAAAGGTCCTCTCCATTCGGCTCGGGCCTTTAACAAGGGAGAGGGATTTTAATAGCCAATATAGCCCAGCTATGAAGGGCTATAAGGCTATAAGAACATTCTGCCACTAGAGGGAAGAATGGTCTAACAAAAAAGAACAAAGCCTTATGAGAGCATGAGGGGCATCGACTTACCCCCATTACCACACTCAGAATTTCATAATCCCACTGGGCAATACATAGGTCATATTCCGATACCAAAGTCCGACACTAACAGACGTGTTTTTTTTTTTTTTTAGCAAAACGCAATTACGAATATTTAGTAGGGTTCAGTGTAGTTTGTTTCTCATTCAGCCTGGTGTTTTACAGGCCAAGCTGTTATGAATTGATACAATCAGGTACTCTATGTCTTTTGCGTCATGTGTACTGTATTTGTAGGGCTCTGGCCACTCTGTACCTTCAAAAACAAATACAATTTGTTGTGAAAAGAAAAGTGTACTCAATACATTTTTTGCTGCCAGTAGAAAAGGAGAGGTGTTTCAGTTGTTTCCCAATGTTTCAAAATGAGGGATTGGTTTACAAACATAGCAAGGAAGACAAACCTCCAATCTGTCAATGAAAAGAAGCCATCACTAACGCTGTCATTCATTATTATGCCAAAAAGAATTATGAATTTTTCAAGTGAAACAGTTTTATTCATTTATGAAACCAGCTATGAAGACAGTTGATTTTAAAATGTATAGAGAGCGGGACCAGTGGCAATAACATGTTGCCAATCTCCCTCCCCTCAAGATAGCATCTGAAACAGCCATTTATGTCGAAGGGTAAAGTCTGTTGATTCATTTTGGAGTATAGTAGAGAAGTCAGGGAGAGAAAAATTAAATGATCCTAAAATTAGTTGATCTGAATAACTTTTGGCTATATTAACTTCGTTTATCCCACTCTTTCGGTGTCAGATTTCATTCGTGTTATGTGGTTTTCTTATTTTGTGGTTTGGTACTGTTAAATGCTTCCCACTAGTTCCTTTATATTAGCCTTGCTGCTCGAAGCCATAGCTGCCCAGGGTATAAACTAGCCTAAGTGGACCCAAGACAGTTTTTTTGAGTGTATTAGACTGTAATGCCGCACTACCATACCATATAATACACTGCAATCCTCATAGCAGTGTTATGTTTGCACTTATAGGTTAACATATATTGTTTATAGCATTTCACTTTTATCATTTTATTTCTTTATTTTAGATGATGCAAATCATAATATCTAAAGAGATTTTTCCCTTACCGTTTATTTTAAAGTTGGTAGTATCAAAAATATATTCATACAGTAACAAATATTGGTCCTTGCAAAATCTTAAAACAGTTATCACTAATTTGAAATCATAAATTATAGGGGCAGAGAATTACTATCCCGATCGGTACTTTATCAGCTACTACTATCGGTCAGAGTTTCCTTGCAGACGTGTGTTAGGAGGCTAATATAGTTGTGCACGTGGTGATGTGGTCCTGAATGGTGAGCTTTTACTATGTTCGGTGTAGGAGGGGTCTGGATCTCCATACGTGTAGTCCATTGAGGAGTTGTTTTGACATTGTTTGTTGTTGTGTGTTACTTTTGTTAATTAAATCTGTACTGATTTGTCTTGTTGATAGTTGTGTTACCCTATAGTGTTGGTCACCTATCAGTCTCCGTAGTCTTCCATTGCTCACTCAATGACATAAGCCTAATACCTCTAGTTGGGACCTGCCGCCAAATGTGGGCGAACAGATAAGTATTATATTTTGCTTTGCTTATTGTATGCACTTTAATTTTTAATGTATACTGGAAAGAAAAAAACAAAAAACCTAATAAACGGATTCAACAAAAAATAAAATAAATATAGGGGCAGAAAATCAATTAGTGTTCAATAACAGCTGCATGATCCAAATAGAGAACTATCATAGTAATCCAAAACCACAATACTCTTTGTATTTAATGCCAAATCTACATTATGACAAATTCTATTAATGTGTACCCATCTGATTAGTTTGTTTCAAGTAAATTGATTACAGAAATCTTACACAATTATTTTTTGCTGTCACTGGACAAAGAGCAGTATCTTAGTTTTTTTAAAGTTTCAAAATTAGTGAATGGTCTACAAACATAGCAATGAACACAAACTTCCATTCTGTCAACGAAAAAGAAGCCATCATATATTTTTTTCTGCAATACAAATATTTTTTAAAAGAAAAAAAGCCATCACTGAGGCTGTCATTCTTATTTATGCCAAAAAAGAATTATGAATGTCTCAAGTGAAACTGTTTTATTCATTTGTGAACTCAAAATGTATAGAGAGCTGTACAAGTGGCAATAACATGCTGCCAATCTCCCTTCATCTCAAGATGGCATCTGCAACAGCCATTTATGACTCTCAAGATGATTGGTGAGGAGGTAGACATATTGGGTAATCTGCAGCTGTCTATACCAGATGCCAATACCTCTAAGCTTGAATTTAAAGAACGATTTCGGGAACCGAAAAGCTCTTTCGTCTAAGTTCACTGGATTTAGTTGTAATATGCTTTTACTTTTCTGAAAGCTAAACCAAAGCCCATTCGCCACACTGTTATCTGAGATACCAAGCTGCTCCCAAGTTTTCCATGAAACATTGTATTTAAAATGTGATGCGGTATGAACACCCAAACTATTCTAATGATAAAGCTGTTTGTTGTAGAATCGCAGACCAAAACCTTTGCTGTCCCTCAGTGAAAGAAAATTATGGCTATTTGATAAGTTATATTCCGTAAAAAATTCACGCTTGTGGAAAAAAAACTATTTAATTTATGGCAAGATGTTTTGGGCAAACTAAACATTGTAATAAAGAAATGTTATTGGAGTCCTCTATCTTTAGTCATTGTGTGAAATAAGGACTTGTCAAACCTTGGGGCAGAGATCTTTAATAGAAACGTTAGAAAAAAGAAACATTATTAACAGTAAAACTGATTTTTTGACAGAGCAACTCTGCATATGAAGGAAAGGGGTAGAGCTTACCATTTGAGGTAGGGATTATCCACTTTGGCTAATGTAATTACGAAATGCAACTTAAATAGATCACCATATTTTGAGGTGATATGTATTTATGCATATCTAATGGGAAGGGTGGGATATTACCTAGACCACAGACCCTGACTGAGATCAACAATAGAAGCATTAAATAGAAGACTCTCTGATTTTCCTTGGTTGATTTTGTATTCCCACACATAAACTAATCTTCAATCCTTGTCCAATAGATATAGATATTAGATTCCTCTGCTCTCAAGTAAACAACCAGATCACCTGCATAGAATTTTTGTTTAGCTAAACCAGGAGCACGAGGACAGATTTTATAATTTTTACGGATAGACGTCACTAACGGTCCCTTGCATAATCTTTATTTTCCTTGCCTCTGCTGAATGTATTATTATTGAGGCTGAGGCATTCACATAGAAATTAAATGAAAGGGAATCTCTATAGCGCTCTGTTACTCCGGAGAGTATCCTGGTTCTCTGCCCTTCTGAGTCACTGTACCGGAGACCGATGCAGATTTAAACTAGATTAAAAAGACAGGTTTTAAGTTTCTTTCTAAACACAACTGTATCAGAGATATTCTGAAGTTTAGGAGGCAGTTTATTCCAGAGAGATGGATCTAGAAAGGAGACTGATCTGCAACTAACCCTTGAGCGACGAATCCTGTTTTTTTTTGCCAAGAATGCATTTGCAGAGCAAAGGCATCTAGAGGGAACATAGAAAATAATCTTAACCTTAACATATCTAGCTCTAGTCTGGTTAAGGGCCGAAGGAACCAGAACAAGAGTTTTTTTTTAAAAAGTCTACGTTCTGGACCACCTGAAGTTTGTTGATGAGATAGTCCGAAGGCCCAGATACCAGGCATTGCCATAATCAAGCCTAGATGATATAAGCGATTGTACCACCTGTTTCCGGGCAGTAAAGGATAGGTAGTACAAAAACGTTCTTAGAACTCGCAATAGTCCAAGACAAGTGCCTACATCGTTGATCATGGGGACATAGAGAGAAAGATACTGTCAGCAAACAAATCTGGAACTGTCTCACACCTACAATTTGAATTGAGTAATTTTATCAATACTTCCTGAAGTTCAGGAAAACTAATGTATCAGACAGTAGGGTCAGATTAGGGTGAGAAGAAGATACCAGTGACGTTCCATGTCATCCGAGCAGTGTTATGTGTTTTCAGAGTCCCACCAGGAGTCAGGCAGAGGGAGCAACGATAGACAACCTGCTGATGTTTGGATACTACGAAAGCCCCTGGGGAGATGAAAGGAATAAAAAGGATGGGCCCTTTAAGTTATATGGGCCGGAGAGTCACATGATCGGGACACAAATCAATGAGATCCCATTCCCTGGCATTCAGGGACTTTTGGAAGCTGAGTCTGAGGAGGAGAGGAGAATGAGACAAGAGACCGACTGCGGGACGCCGGAGGAGGAGAAGAGCCTCCTTTCAACTTGGAAAGCTGCGGCGCCTGACGACCATATATCCTACGAGGAAGCCGCCAGAGACCCTGGAGGCCACTGAGGCCGAGAGATACCCCAGCATGTTCCAGGAGGGATGTGGCTAGCACAGCTATGTGCTCAGTGGACAGAGAGGAGACTAGGAACAGCAAGGGTGCCACTGAATAGAACCTTGGGTCCAGCTAATACCCTCCAACATTTAATAGCAGGATTCTTCCTTTTGCTTTCAGTTTTAAATCCCCCATACCGAGAATAATTTCCCCCTCTTTTTTAAAGAAGCAATTTCTCTACATTTTCACTTTGTCCTTCACCTATCCAAAACCTCGTGTTGTTAACTAGGGGAAAAAGGATAATAGCAAAAGAACATTGAACCACTTGGTGGTGGATTGTGGTGGTGATCTCTTCCCTCACGACCCTTTGCCTTTACCCTCTATAGTAATTAAAATAGGACAATATATTTACCTACGCTTTTCTACTCTGTCCGAAGGGCATTTTATGACGGTGGTGCCGGCCTTCACGACCTGGGAAGATGAAGTGATAAAGAAGGTGTCAATATTAAAGCCCTTGAGCTGAATGAAAAAATAAATGAAGTATAAGACAAAATAAATACTGTTTCAAGCCTGATATATCCTGCTAATACAGTATAAAATGATAGAGAGCTATAGGTTGCCATCATTACCTGAGGCTTTGCCGTTATAACTGTTCTCCAGACTTAACTATTTTTTTCTACTGACACCGATTAAATAAGATCTAATTTTTGATCACATGACAAATTGGGAATGTTGATTTTCTGAAAAACATTTCTAATCAGACTTAGATCATTAACCTCATCTAGCCGATAAATTGCTTTGCAATGGTCTAAAAAGATCCTCTATATAAAGCAGTTATCTGACACAAGTAGCTTAATTTCTGGATCCTTGACATTTTAAACAGAATTCACATTTGACTTCAATTTAGCTGACCATGCCAACAATCAGCCAGCATGCTCGTTTTTTTCATAGCCTTTTCGGTGGAAATTATTTTCCCTTAACATTTCCAAAGCTGTGTTATCCACCTTATGCTTTTGAGTTTCTATACTAGAGATATTACCAGCTGAAGCTGACCTCTCAACACACTCCAGGAGCATCAACAGTGTGTATTTCCTAGCTTTGGTCATTTTAACGGAATACGCGTTCCCATGGCTATCAATGCAGTGTCCCAAATAATACAGAGGGGACCAGACTCTAGATTTAGGTGAAAAAACTCAGAAAAGCGTGTGCCGATTCAACCCATTCAAAACCTGAAAGTAGCAATATATTGAAAGAACACCTACTACTCGGGAAAGAGCCAAGATGCACCTCATACTTTATTGAGGTAACTGCGTGGTCTGAAAAACTATTAGATATAATTGACAAATTCCTGCCTCCTGAGGCTTGAGAAACCAAAAATATATATATTCTGGATGCAGAGCTGTGCCTAGATGTAAATTGTTTCTGAGAGGGAAATTGGTCACACCAAGGATCTACTAAGCCAAAGACTGTCTTAAGGATTGCAATTAGTGCTGCTGTCTTAGATTTGAGTTGCTTCTTACCTTTCCTTAAAGTACCTGCAGAAAATTAAAATTGCCTCCCATAATGATTGGACCACTGGAGTGTCCTGCTAAAGACTACAGTTCTTTCAGAGCATCTACCTTGTCTTCGATAGGGCCATAGTAACTCAGAATTACAGCTTTTGGACCCCATCACTGCACTAACCCAAAGCCATCTTTCTGAGGGATCAGAGTTAGAATGAATCATGTTCAATGTGCGCCTAAATAAAATGGCCACTCCTCTGTGGGCCGCACTTGCAGATACAAAAAAAACATGCAAGACCCAGTCGGATTTAGGCAATTTAGAGTTATTGCATTTTAAATGAGTTTCCTGCTAAACATGTTGCTGTTACATCAAACAACATTGACTACTCTCTTAAAATGTCTTTTATCTGCCAAATTTCATTAGCATTACTGTTAAAAGCCACAAATAGTACCTATTAAAAAACTATCACATTTCTGTAAATACCCTCACGTCCTTTCCCCTCTCTCTTCTCCAGCTTCTTGCTATGGGGTAGTGCCTGCCTCAACCCTGGGGTGTAAGAAGCCCTTCCTCTATTATAGGGTGCCATGGACTTGAAACAAAACCTGTCAGTGGGAAGGGAACATACCGCAACGTCAGAAAAATTATTTTTTAAGGAAAAACAGAAAAGGAAGACGGCTAACATACAATATCTAGCTAACAAACATCTAAATAATCTGACCAAAACTATCCGTATCCAGAAGCACCCGACTGAAAAGGTTAGCCACTCTTCACTAATCAATGATCCACTATCTAGGCAGCTGAATCGTTTCATAGTGTTTTTGAAAGACTTGCACCAGCTCAACTCAGGTGAAAACCTTAAAGCGACCTTAATAAATAACTTTTAACTTGGCAAGCTTAACGGCTCCAAAACGGAACTGATGCTGCTGGGGAATTCTGTTCCATCTTTATCTCCTAGCAGCTGGCCCGACTGTCTGGGACCGGTACCTTCCCCCAAGCAGGAGATCAAGAGCTTGGGGGTGTGGCTCGAGCAGGATCTTTCTTTTAAAATGCATGCCAAAAAAACAGCAGGCGTGTGTTTTGGCCTGCTCCGATCAGCTCGGAAGATTCTGCCTCTCCTTCCAGTGGCTGCCAGGAGGTTACTCAACCAGGGGCTTATCATCTCGCGGCTGGATTTCAGTAACGCATTGTTCCTGGGTGCGCCAGAATCCACCCTGAACAAACTGCAGCAAGTGCAGAACGCGGCCGCTAGGCTCCTGACGGGCCTTCCTAGACATCAGTCTGCTCGCCCTGCGCTGAAGGCGCTGCACTGGCTTCCTGTCAGGGAAAGGGTGAAATTTAAGTCACTCTGCATCGCCCACAAAATTCTGCATGGGGCAGGCCCACCCATTTTGGGAGATATGGTTCAGCCGTATAAGGCCTCCCGCTCTCTCCGTTCCGATGATCTACATCTGTTGCAGGTTCGGAGGGTGAGGAAGGCAAGAACCGGTGGCAGAAGGTTCTCTATAAATGTGGCCACCTTGTGGAATTCCCTCCCTTTGCACCTGCGAGCGGAAGCGAGTCTTCTACGGTTCCGTAAACTTTTAAAAACGTTTTTATTTTCTGTCTAGTGCCTGCTCTTGTGGTAACGTATCTGTCTGGTTGAGCGCGGGGATGCCCAAGGGTAACCAGGCGCTATATAAAAGTCATTAATAATAATAATAATAATAATAATGCTGGACAAGTACAGCTTGAATCCTAGCTGCTTTAAATGGATCTGACATATTTCTGAAGGGTTTTCTCCCTCTAGGTGGGGCAATAGTCATTTCTGAGAAGACCTGAAAAAAATTCTTCTGACGAGCCAAATGACTCCTGCTTTATGCCCGTGTTGTTTAATTTGATAATCTGAAAAAGTAACCCAAACATATAGTCTATATTTGAAATGCAGATTTGACCAGGAAGCTGGTGGACCCTCATAATTGTGAAGTTAGCGGTAAAGCTGGGCAATATATACTTTTGTATGAGCCTCCCTATAAATGGAATCATCCCACATTCACTTTTAGAATTCTACGGTATTTCAATACATTTTAAATTAGAGTGACAGAAGTGGTTTTCCAATTCATCTTGCATGTCCTTTAGTGCTCTAATTTCTTTTTCAAATTCCCCATAGCTTTCCTGAAGAACCTTGCCCTGAGTGAAGTGGAGAGAGAATAGCATCACTTCCGGTTTGGAAGGTCGGCGCTCTAGTGGCCCGGCCCTATAAAAGCGGATGTGTTGCAGAACGCGCAGCGGACGCACAATAAAAAATCGAGGGCACTTATGCCACTTTGTGCGTGAGTGTGAATTGAACCTTTTTTTTTTTTCCCAAGACCTTTATTGCTCATTCAATCACTTTACACAGCATCTGGCCTACAACCCCGGGGCCGGCCGCCATCGTATTACTATGCATGTTGTTCGACTTGATACACAGCCGTTTAGCCGCCATCCCTGGGGCGCGGCGGCAGGTCACTGTCACCCCTATGGGCGTGTCTGCATCGCAATACGAATCATTGAGGTCTAGTTTTTCTTTTATTATTGTATAACCTTGAACATTCAAACCAACTAGTAGTTACCACTTTCGGTCCCCAATAATTCCAACATTTTGCGCTGCGCCCCTGTGTATTCCTGGTTGATCTTCCTCGTATCAGTTATCGCAGACCCAGTGTTTGTAGTCCACCCTGAGCCCAGCCTTTGTGGTCGGTGTTCCCCCCTGTGCCACCGCTGCCATGTGTGCCTCTCCACTCCTCCCCCGCTCTACGGTTAACTTCCCTCCTGAGGTAGGAGCCACGGACCCCCTTCCTTCTACTCTAGCAATTCTTCCTCGCCTTCCTCGTCCGATGTCAACGGTTCTTCCTCTTCCAGTGGTTCACATAGGTCCCCCCTGAAAGTGTTCCATGGGAGCCATATCTTGTTCCACTTACGCGGGAATGCCCTAACTGTGTACACTGTTCTTTCTACAAGCATAACCCCGTCCATGTTCGCGCACCACTGCGTTAGCGTCGGGGCGTTCTCCGCCCCCCATTTCTGTGCTATGTCTCTTTTGGCAATCACCATACCTAAGGTGGCCCATTGCCGCCCGTGTCTGGTGTGGTCTGTGGTGTCCCATATGTTGAGTAGGCATTTCCGAGGTTCGGGAGTCAGTGACGTCTCCAAAGTTTGTGATATAGTTCTCATGACCTGTCTCCAATACTCTTGAATGTGGGAGCAGTCCCATAAAGTGTGGAACAGTGTCCCCTCCTCCCCGCACCCTCGCAGGCAAAATGGGTTTTGTGTTCTGTGGATAGTGTAGAGCAACGTTCGTGTATAATACACTCTATGCAAGATCTTGAGTTGCACAAGGCGGAATCTCGCCGATATGCCTACTTCTTTGGGTGCCGCCAACGCCTCGTTCCATTCCGACTCGTCCATATCCCCCACCTCCTCCACCCATTTAGCTTTCAGCGCTATGGTCGGGTCCACCAGGTTATTTACTAGTTTGCGGTATGTGAGGGAGGTTGCTCGCTCCTGCATGAAGTCTGTAAGTAACCTGTCTTCCATGGGTGATGCTTCTGGGATTGTCGTACCGTCGGGAATGGCAGCCAGCAAAGCATGTCTCACTTGCATATATCGATACTGTTCCGTGGGCCCCATCCCATATTGCTGTCGCAGTTGGTCGAAAGGGATTACAGTGTCTCTGTCCCACAAGTCTCCTACCGTGGACAGACCTATGTTGTCCCATGATGCGAATCCCTTACTGCTCCTCAAATTACCCAGGGCCCTTGCGTCCCATAGAGGGGTTAGTTTCGTGATCGTCCCTTTCCATCCCAGTTTCGCCTGTGCCTTATGCCACAACGTCACAGCGAGCTTCGTGGGCCCGACGAGTGTACGCACCTTCCTCATGTCATACAGTGGGGCTAGGATGGTGCTGGTACCCAACTGCAGTCTGTCCGCCCGGTATGCCGGGTCGTCCTGAGGCACATGCAGCCACTGGTTTATGGATTTCAATTGGGCGGCCCAATAATAGAGTTGCAGGTTTGGTAGCGCTATTCCTCCCTCGTACCACCCCCTATGCAGTTTAGCCTGGGCTATCCTTGACGGGCGGTTATTCCACAGTAAACCAGCGACTACAGCGGATACCCTCCCAAAGTATCTATTGTGGACCGGGTAAGGGGTATTCTCTAGGACGTACAGGAACCGGGGCAGCGACATCATCTTGTAGAGTGCCGCTCTACCCAACAGTGTCAGTGGCAGCGCCGCCCAGAATTTAACATCCTGCTTTAGGCGTTCCAGTGGTGGCGACAGGTTTTTGTGGTAGAATTCCGCTGGGTCCCTTGTGACATGGATCCCCAGGTATCGGAATGAAGATCCCGCCATCGTGAGAGGGCACGTGTCACCCAACTCGGGGGACGGGCCTTGCAGTACATAGAGTTCCGACTTGCTCCAGTTCAAAGTGTACCCCGACACCCTCCCCTGCTCGTCACAAAGCTTCAGCAGTGCCGGTATCCCCCGTTCCGGTTCCGATAGGTACACCAGCATGTCATCTGCGTACAGCGACAGTCGGTCTTCCCATCCCTCAGTCCAGACAATCCCCTTCAGCAATGGGGTGGATCGTATCTGGGACGCTAGGGGTTCCAATGCGATTGCAAAAAGTAATGGTGAGAGCGGGCAGCCTTGACGGGTGCCTCGCCCTAAGTGGAACGTCCGGGAGATATGGCCGTTTGCAACCACGTGGGCCAATGGCTCGGTATACAGCAAACGAATTCAGGCCACGAATTTCGGGCCGAAACCCATACGTTCTAGGACTTCAAACAGGTATCCCCACTCCACCATATCGAATGCCATTTTAGCGTCCAACGCCAGGATCACCGCCTTCTCGGTCAGCGTATCAGCCTTTGCCAGTACGTTATGTACCCTACGCAGGTTGAGGGCGGTATTCCTGTGAGGCATGAAACCTGACTGGTCTGGGTGTATCAGGTGGGGTAGGAAGGCCATCATCCGAGTGGCGAGGAGTTTAGCCAAGATTTTAAGCTCGGCGTTGAGCAGGGAGATAGGGCGATATGACCCGCACTCCCCCGGCTCTTTACCGGGTTTGGGGATTGCAACTATAGTTGCCACCCTCTGATCCTTCGGAAGGATGGCCCTTTCCAGGCTATCATTATACATTGCCAACAGAGGTCCACTTAGCCTGTCCGCTGCAGACTGAAACCACTCTATCGGGACACCATTGGGCCCGGCCGCTTTGCCCGGCTTGACGGCGTGAATCGCCCTTTGGATCTCTTCCATCGTGATATCAGCCTCTAGTTCAGCCCCCTCCTCTGGTGAGAGTGTGGGTATGGGGATATTCTCTAGAGCTGCTCTCGCCATTGCCGTTGTCACTGCATATTCTGGCGTATATACCCCTTCGAAGTAGTCAGCCAATATCTCCACTATTTCTGCAGGGCACGTGCGTAGCCGCCCCTGTTTATCACGAATACTCTGTATACCTCTGGCACTACCTCCCCTCTTGTCTAGCCATGCCAACATTCTCCCCGCCTTGTCCCCTATGTCGTAAATTCTATGGGTCGTATCTGCTATCTGGGACAACGTTTGTTGCCTGATATGTTCCCTAAGCTTTTGTTGTTGTAGGGTGACTGTCTGGGCGGCCTCTGGCGTGGGACCTGCTTCGTGTGCTGCCGTCGCTGCATGTAATGCCAGTTCCAATTCCGACAGTTCGTGATATTTCTCCCTGGTGTGCCCTGTTATAGTGGCTATGGCCTGGCCGCGCAACACCGTCTTATATGCTTCCCATAGGGTAGCCGCTGACCCCACTGACCCAGTGTTCTCCCCAAAGTAGTGGGATGTCGTCGTTTTAAGTGTTCTATTAATCTTTGGAATTTTGAGGAATGATGCGTGTATCGGGTATATTCTCCTACGTTTCCGTTCCTGCGTGGATAGCTCGAGAGTGAGTGGTGAGTGGTCAGATATCCCTCTAGGGTGTATCTCAGCTGTGTCGATGTTTTGTATTCCCCCTCCCAGCGCCATGAAGTAGTCAATTCGTGTCAGACTATTGTGCACCGCGGAGTGATAAGTGTATTGCCTCGCGGCAGGGTGTGTGTAGCGCCATACGTCGATCAGTCCCAGTGCTGTCATGAATTTTTGCAACTGAGAGGGACCGCCCGCTTGTGTCAACGCAGGCACCCTATCTGCAGTGGGATCAAGTACTGCGTTGAAGTCACCCCCTATTATTGTGTCTCCCTCAGGTAGGTCCAACAGAAATTTGCCCAACTCCGAAAGTATGGTCGAGTGTAGTGCAGGAGGGACATAGACGGATACTACATTCAGGGGTCTCCCCTCCCATTGGCCCTGGAGTGCTGCGAAACACCCCAGCGCATCCACCCTGGTGCCAAGTGTAATAAACTGTGCTGACTTCTTCACTAGAATGCCCGTACCCCTTGAACCTGTGGAGAACTCTGAATGCACCGCCATCCTATATCCTTTTCTGTCAAGCGCTTTCGTTGCTGACCCTGTTAGGTGCGTCTCCTGGAGGAGCACCAAGGCTGGCCCCATCCTCTTGATCGCATTCAGTACCAACCCCCTTTTGATCTTGTCCCCCAACCCTCGCACATTCCACGACATGAGTTTGAGCGGCGTTACCCGGGACCGCTGCGCCCCCTCCTCAGCTGCTCGTGCTTGTGTGTCCTGCATTATGTGATTTGCGAAGTAAATAGTGGTATTCGGGACCCCGTCTCAGGGTGTGTCCGCTGAGCGGCAAACCCAGGTCGTGCGTTCGCACAGGTGTAGCGCTAGACCTCGCTCGTGGAACTACTAAAACATTGAAACAACCCCTTCCCTCCACCCCCCTCCCTGCCTCCCTGCATAACGGACTTGCAACCGCCCGCCTCCCCAACTTAGCAGAGTGCTTGACCCATCCCTTTAACAGTGTACTTGCGCGCTGGGGTGGAGAATCTTCCGGAGCAGGCGACATCCCTGCCCTCCTGTGAGTCCTCCAGGTCCAGTGCCCAGGCGTACCCTCCCGCCAGATATCGTCTTAACGGACTTTTAAGCAGCGTCTTTCGTAGATTCAGCATTCCACCCCTCCTTCAGCGCCCTGACTTTCCAGCGTCGGGGAGCTATGTCCTCCTTCCCCTCCAACTGTCTGCGACTCAGGGGGGCGATCGTTCCTGTGGGTCCGGTCCTGTCTCCTCGTGCGATGGGGCTGGCTCGTGGTTCTCCAGCCCTCCAACCAGTCTTGCGCCGCCTCCGGCGTCTCAAAGAACCAGGCCTTGCCCTCTGCTACCACTCGGAGACGTGCCGGGAAAATCATAGAGTAGGGCATTTCCTTTGCCCTCAACGCCTTCTTCACCTCCAAGAAAGTCTTCCTTCTGCGTGCCACCTCAGCAGTGTAATCTGGGAAGAAGGCGATAGTCGTGTTCTGGATGCGGATGGGTGGGGAAACCCTCGCCGCCTGCAAGATGGCGTCCCGGTCTCTGAAGTTGAAGAGTCTCGCCAGGATAGGCCTAGGGGCTGCCCCCGGCTTGGGCGTTCCACCAGGCACTCTGTGGGCCCGCTCCACCGAAAAGAAGTGAGAGAGGCCCTTTGGCTGTAAGCGCGTTTTGATCAAATCCTCTACATAAATGTCCGTTGCCCCTTTCCCTTCAGATTCCGGAACTCCTAGAATGCGGACGTTGTTCCTTCTCGAGCGCCCTTCCTGATCGTCCATCTTGTCCCTAAGGAATTTGTTTTCGGCCGCCATTTTCTCCAGTGCTATTTGTAGTTCTGAGACGTCTTCCACCAGGGATTTCGTTACCACCTCCACTTGTTTTACTCTCTCGGTCATCTTGTGTAGATCGGCCCTGATCAGGGTGACTTCTGTTGCAGTGGAGCCCACTGTCGTTTGTACCTGAGCCAGGGCACGCATCACATCCTCCAGCGTTGGTTTCTTCGTGCCCTCCCCCTCCCGGGAGCCACCCGTCGATGCACGAGAATCCACTTGCGGTGATGTGCTTTTGTCGTAGGCGAATTTGTCTAATCTCGCCTGTACGGTGTTGTGTTTGGGGCCCCTACCTGCCATGATCTTTCTTGCGTCCGCCCCACTCCTGGTTCGTGGGGCCGCCGTGCCTTCCGGGTCTGTCCGCCAGGAGCGGGCGATCTGTCCCCCCTCAGCCTCCGGGAGTCCAGTCGGCCTCTGTTGTCTCGTGGCCACCTTAGTCCAGTATCGCTTCACGGAGGAGTCCGCAGGTTTCTGGCGTCCCTCCCGCTCCTGGATACCTCTGTGCCCCTTCCGCCACCTTAGGCTGTTCCGATGCACTGTCGGGACTGTGGGGTGTGTGGTGGTACTTCGAGAATTCCCTGTGCTGTTCCAGTGCTTTTTGGGCTATTGCTGCGCAGTCCCCACTGCCCCCTTCTCTCGTGAGAGCTCTCACGCTCTCCCTCACACTCCCAGCCGCCGGCGATGGTCTTGTGGTGCGGCGGGTGTTCCGACTGGGCAAACCCCCGTGGTTGGGGCTGGCAGTGTGTATCACGGGCAGGCGATCACAGCCTCAGGCCGTCCCCGGTTCTCGACTCTCGCCAGGGGGCCCCCCCGGATGCGTCGCCTCTCTGCCTCCGGGTGTCCTGCGGGGGGGGG
Source organism: Lissotriton helveticus (assembly GCF_964261635.1). Taxonomy (NCBI): domain Eukaryota; kingdom Metazoa; phylum Chordata; class Amphibia; order Caudata; family Salamandridae; genus Lissotriton; species Lissotriton helveticus. The sequence goes on along the minus strand of NC_136063.1, from coordinate 1,098,155,002 downwards.
GGGGGGGTCCCAGCGCCGCCACTTACTTTATCGGCGCTTTCCTCCGTCCCCGGGTGCCCTGGCCTCACGGGCGTCGCGGCTGCAGTCCTGGGCTCCCTTAGGCTCCTGGTGGGGCGCCGATTCGTCCTCCGGGTCCGGTGCTGACAGCTAGTGCGCCGCCGTTACCTCCGTCCTCGATGGCGCTCCAGGCTACCGGCCACCGACCACTTCCTGCGCCTGAGTCCCGCCGCCACCTCACTTCCGCCCGGGCCACTGTCGTAGGGCAGGCCGCTGCTTATCTTTAGACACAGGCCGCACCTCGCCGAAATCCCCTTCGTCCGTCCCGGGTGCTCGCCTGCTCACCAGACGCCTCTGCGGGGTTCCGCCCGGTCCCAGACCCGGTCAGCCCCACCGGAGTGTAAAATTGGCCGGATAGATGCAGCGGATCTATGGGGGATATCGCCTTACTCACGGAGCTCCTCGGTTAAGCTGCCGCCATGCTCGGCTGCTAGCCACGCCCCGTGAATTGAATCTTTAATATTTTAATCGTACCTTTGGCCATTTTATCTTGATAACTGGCACTTTGTGTGATTTTGTTTGAGGCACTTGTAAAACTCACACAGTCAGTACTGGCGATTGCATAGCTGAGCTTCTTACCTGCATTTAGCTATTCTCTCCGGTCCACCCCGACTTTGGTCGTTTGAGTGGAGAGAGAATAGCATCGGAAGGTCGGCGCTCTAGTGGCCCGACCCTATAAAAGCTGATGTGCTGCAGAACGCACAGCGGTTCTGATCCAACCAATTGCAATGTAACCCTGAGAAATCAGAAGGGACCCTTTTCGGCTCATTCACCCAGGAAGCATGAAGGTGCTGGTGACACACCACCCCCTCAGCTATCAGTAGGAGCAGTGAGAAATCTGGGGGTAAAAATGGATGCCTCCCTTGACATGAAAACCCATGTCAAATCAGTTGCTTGTACCTGCTATGGCATCCTGAAAATGCTCCGAAGATTTCTTCCCCTCCTTTCGCTCAATCATAGGAGGACGGTGGTCCAGGCCCTTATATGGACTACGCTATCGTCCTCTATATAGGCCTCCAGGACTGCCTCCTGCTGAAACTTCAAGTTATACAAAACATGGCTGCTAGAGCAGTTCTTATGCTGGGTCCTAGAGAACGAATCTCACTACATTTAAAGAATTTACATTGACTGCCGATCCGTAATAGAATTCACTTTAAGGCCCTTGTGCTGGCCTTTAAAGCTCGATTCAGAAAAGGGGGTGGTGATGAACAGAGTGTCTGAATTAAGCAGACCACTCTTACCCAGTCCAAAGATCAGGGCTTGATCCATCACCGTTATTTAGCTCACTGCCCCATCCCAGCTCAGAACCTGGCTATATGCAAATTAGTCTGTCCCTGGCCCAGTGCATCATGGGAACAGGGCAGATCAAAGTACCAAGCCAATTCTTCACCAGAAAGGAGACAATCTTCCGGGGACCGGTTTCTGCCATTCCAGGCGTCGTCGGCCTGGCTTGCTTGAATCCTGATGGAGCAGTGAGCAATGGACTCATGTCTGAGTATACCCTTCCACGCTTAAGGTGGACAAAATGATTCAGAAAAGGGGGTGGTGATGAACAGAGTGTCTGAATTAAGCAGACCACTCTTACCCAGTCCAAAGATCAGGGCTTGATCCATCACCGTTATTTAGCTCACTGCCCCATCCCAGCTCAGAACCTGGCTATATGCAAATTAGTCTGTCCCTGGCCCAGTGCATCATGGGAACAGGGCAGACCAAACTACCAAGCCAATTCTTCACCAGAAAGGAGACAAGCTTCCGGGAAACGGTTTCTGCCATTCCAGGCGTCGTCGGCCCGGCTTGCTTGAATCCTGATGGAGCAGTGAGCAAGGGACTCATGTCTGAGTATACCCTTCCACGCTTAAGGTGGACAAAATGATTCAGAAAAGGGGGTGGTGATGAACAGAGTGTCTGAATTAAGCAGACCACTCTTACCCAGTCCAAAGATCAGGGCTTGATCCATCACCGTTATTTAGCTCACTGCCCCATCCCAGCTCAGAACCTGGCTATATGCAAATTAGTCTGTCCCTGGCCCAGTGCATCATGGGAACAGGGCAGACCAAACTACCAAGCCAATTCTTCACCAGAAAGGAGACAAGCTTCCGGGGACCGGTTTCTGCCATTCCAGGCGTCGTCGGCCCGGCTTGCTTGAATCCTGATGGAGCAGTGAGCAAGGGACTCATGTCTGAGTATACCCTTCCACGCTTAAGGTGGACAAAATGATTCAGAAAAGAGGGTGGTGATGAACAGAGTGTCTGAATTAAGCAGACCACTCTTACCCAGTCCAAAGATCAGGGCTTGATCCATCACCGTTATTTAGCTCACTGCCCCATCCCAGCTCAGAACCTGGCTATATGCAAATTAGTCTGTCCCTGGCCCAGTGCATCATGGGAACAGGGCAGACCAAACTACCAAGCCAATTCTTCACCAGAAAGGAGACAAGCTTCCGGGGACCGGTTTCTGCCATTCCAGGCGTCGTCGGCCCGGCTTGCTTGAATCCTGATGGAGCAGTGAGCAAGGGACTCATGTCTGAGTATACCCTTCCACGCTTAAGGTGGACAAAATGATTCAGAAAAGGGGGTGGTGATGAACAGAGTGTCTGAATTAAGCAGACCACTCTTACCCAGTCCAAAGATCAGGGCTTGATCCATCACCGTTATTTAGCTCACTGCCCCATCCCAGCTCAGAACCTGGCTATATGCAAATTAGTCTGTCCCTGGCCCAGTGCATCATGGGTACAGGGCAGACCAAACTACCAAGCCAATTCTTCACCAGAAAGGAGACAAGCTTCCGGGGACCGGTTTCTGCCATTCCAGGCGTCGTCGGCCCGGCTTGCTTGAATCCTGATGGAGCAGTGAGCAAGGGACTCATGTCTGAGTATACCCTTCCACGCTTAAGGTGGACAAAATGATTCAGAAAAGGGGGTGGTGATGAACAGAGTGTCTGAATTAAGCAGACCACTCTTACCCAGTCCAAAGATCAGGGCTTGATCCATCACCGTTATTTAGCTCACTGCCCCATCCCAGCTCAGAACCTGGCTATATGCAAATTAGTCTGTCCCTGGCCCAGTGCATCATGGGAACAGGGCAGACCAAACTACCAAGCCAATTCTTCACCAGAAAGGAGACAAGCTTCCGGGGACCGGTTTCTGCCATTCCAGGCGTCGTCGGCCCGGCTTGCTTGAATCCTGATGGAGCAGTGAGCAAGGGACTCATGTCTGAGTATACCCTTCCACGCTTAAGGTGGACAAAATGATTCAGAAAAGGGGGTGGTGATGAACAGAGTGTCTGAATTAAGCAGACCACTCTTACCCAGTCCAAAGATCAGGGCTTGATCCATCACCGTTATTTAGCTCACTGCCCCATCCCAGCTCAGAACCTGGCTATATGCAAATTAGTCTGTCCCTGGCCCAGTGCATCATGGGAACAGGGCAGACCAAACTACCAAGCCAATTCTTCACCAGAAAGGAGACAAGCTTCCGGGGACCGGTTTCTGCCATTCCAGGCGTCGTCGGCCCGGCTTGCTTGAATCCTGATGGAGCAGTGAGCAAGGGACTCATGTCTGAGTATACCCTTCCACGCTTAAGGTGGACAAAATGATTCAGAAAAGGGGGTGGTGATGAACAGAGTGTCTGAATTAAGCAGACCACTCTTACCCAGTCCAAAGATCAGGGCTTGATCCATCACCGTTATTTAGCTCACTGCCCCATCCCAGCTCAGAACCTGGCTATATGCAAATTAGTCTGTCCCTGGCCCAGTGCATCATGGGAACAGGGCAGACCAAACTACCAAGCCAATTCTTCACCAGAAAGGAGACAAGCTTCCGGGGACCGGTTTCTGCCATTCCAGGCGTCGTCGGCCTGGCTTGCTTGAATCCTGATGGAGCAGTGAGCAAGGGACTGAGTATACCCTTCCACGCTTAAGGTGGACAAAATGATTCAGAAAAGGTTGTAAATTATTTTGTCCACCCTAAGCGTGGAAGGGTATACTCAGATGTGAGTCCCTTGCTCATTGCACCATCAGGATTCAAGCAAGCCGGGCCGAAGACGGCTGAAATGCCAGAAACCGGTCCCCGGAAGCTTTTTTCCTTCCCAGTGTAAGAATTGGCTTTTGTAGTCTGGTCTGCCCTGTTCCCATGATGCACTGGGCCAGGGACAGACTAATTTGCATACAGCCAGGTTCTGAAACTGGGATGGTGCAATGAGCTAAAAAACGGTGTTGGATCTAGCCCTGATCTCTTGACTGGGTGACAGTATTCTGCTTAATTCAGAGACTCTGTCCATCACCACCCCTTGTTGTAAATTATTTTGGCCTTTAAAGCTCTTCATGGCACAGGAGCCCCATACATTAGGAAGCGGCGCCTTTCTACACTCCTAGCAGAAATTTAAGATCTTCTCAACTTCATTTGATGGTGGTGCCTAGGTTTCCCCACTCATGCAGGGGCGGTCTCTCCTTCCAGGTACAAGCGGCCCGACTCTGAAATAGGCTGCCCATTACACTTAGACAACTGGATGTCTTAGGGCTCTTCAGAAAACAACTTAAAACATGGATATTCCTTGATCAATCTATCTAAAGAGTCTGCCTCGAAACATTTTTGTATGCTCTGCTCAGCGCCGGGACACTGTATTGAGTAGCTGTGCGGTTTATAAAAATTAAATAACATAAAATCATCCAGAACAGTGAGCTTCTCCTTTAGTTTGTACGATCTCTCCGTGATGAGTGTAAGTTTTTGATCAATGCCACAGTTAACTCTGGAGTTTTGACATTGCCTGGTTCTGCAAAGACTAGGGGCCAGATGTAGGTGGCCAATTACCGGTCGGTAACGGCCGAATTCGGCCGTTACCGACCGGTAATTGGAATTTGAGATGTAGGGCACTCAATTTTACAGAATCGGTAAATTTACCGATCGGTAAATTTACCTAATTTACCGATCAGTAAATTTACCGATTCTGTAAAATACCGAGTCGGTATTTTTACCGAATCTGTAAAATTGAGATGTAGGTGGGACTCTTCTGAGTCCCACAAGCCTTACCGAATCGGTATTTTACCATCAAATCCTATTTGATGGTAAAATACGGATTCCGGTGTGCATGCACATGTGTGCATGCACACCTGTGCCATATGACAGGCAGACCTGCCCTTAGGGCAGGTATGCCTGCCACATGGCACCCGAACCCGTTTTGGGGGTGCTAGAGGGTGTCAAAGTGACACCCCCTGCACCCTTGTGAAATTCGGTATTTACCGATTCGGTAATTACCGAATCGGTAATGCCCATTCATTCCTATGGGCTTCAAAGCCCATAGGAATGAATGGGCATTACCGGTCGGTATTTACCGAATCGGTAAATGCCGAATTTTACCGATTCGGTAAATGCACATCTGGATTTACCTACATCTCGGTACTTCTATTTTACCACTTCTTAAATACCGAATCGGTATGATTCGGTATTTAAGAGGTGGTAAAATAAAATTACCTACATCGGGCCCTTTATCTTTCTTTTTCCTGTCAATATAGTGTGAACTAGTTGATAAGCAGATGGTTCAGCTGGTTAGACCTTGTTTACAGACTCTGTTAATAACAAAACTGAATGTTGGCTGGCCAAGGTCCCCGAATAGATAGTGAGCGAGGCTGTAACAGGAATGCTATGAAGCTATGCATCATCCTGCAATCAAATTCTGTTGCCAAAACTAAAGGTTTTGATAAATGGGATCTAATTGGTATTTCTCAAATCAAAGACCTCTGGATCCGGGATGAGGTCATCCCATTCGCCTCCCTTCAGAAGCAATATCGCCTTGCAGACTCAGAACACTTTAGATATCGCCAAGTTAGACATGCCCTCCGCACCCACCTTACTTCAGACTCCGCACTGCCACCTTCCTCGCCATTAGAAGTTAGAATACTTGACGGTCAATTACCCGAAAAGGCCATTTCACTGATATATAAGAAGTTAATTAACAACATGGAGGACCCACTCCAAGCGCTTAAAAACAAATGGAAAAGGGATGGCCTTGAATTAGATGAGGAGGACTGGCAAGAGGCAATTTCCTCCCCGAGGGTGGTGGCAATCCAAGCATGTTTTTGGATGGTGCAACTTAAAATCCTACATAGGGTCTACGTAACTGGTCCCAGGTTGGTACAAATGGGTAGAGCTGTAAATGGACATTGTAGACGCATGTGTGGGAAGGAAGGTACCTTTATCCACATTCTGTGGGAATGTAATTACATACAAGTTTACTGGACTGCCATACATCGTGCACTTAGTGAGGTCCTTGCAACTAATCTGCGTCCAGAGGCGTGGAGATGCTTGTTCAACATTTGGGAACCGACAGACCTCACCTCATACACTAAAGAGTGGGCAACATTAGCAGTAATGATCGGCAAAAGAAATATCGCACAGAACTGGGGAGCACAACAGCCACCTAAGATTAGGAAATGGAGGGAAGATCTGGATTGGTGTATAATCATAGAGAAGTAATTCTACACAGCCAGAGGCTGTCTCGGGAATTGGAATAGGGTCTGGGGTCCCTGGAATGCACAGGGGAGATATTTGCACCCCACCAGCGTCATTAAATGATGACGACCAACTCACGCCCCCCTAAATATTTTGTACTCGTCACTGTGTATTTAACCTCTGCAAACATGTATAACTATTTGATTTGTGTACTGTCTCCTAAATATGATGTAATCTGCATAAGATGTCGATATTGTTTAGTAAAAAGAATTTTAAAAACAATTTGGTTGCCAAGGAGGGGAGTGGGTTGTGGTGGCGAAAAAGGATCTGTAACAAAAACAGTCTCTTTGCTTAATTGTTCCATTCGTTTGGACATTTGGAGGAGAAGATATGGGCGGTTCTTTTCTGCTACATTCTCTTGACTCTTTTGTGAACATCATCCCTGATCACAAGACTTTCAGTTGCTTGAAAAGGTTGACTTTAGGTTTCCTTTTAACCTGCAACGTGCTACTGTTTACAATTTGCACAAGTTGCTCATTATTCAATGATACTGCTACAATGGATAATGTTTGAATAGTCTTTTTTAGTAATAACCAAACTCTTAGGAGCAGTGTTTTGATTAAGCTTGAGACATTCTGGCAGGCTTGAAGCTCATTTAGGAGCAGTGATAAGAGACGACTGTTGGCTTTTCCAGTGGGGGGTTGCCCAGGCCGTAGGGTTTCATTTAAACAAGATGTCATATCCCCCTATTTGTGCAGATCCGCAGCATAGCTCAGCAAATGGCAATAGCGGGTTATAGAAACTGTCCCATTCACTCTACCCAACAAGCTGCACCTGGGAGAGGCTTATCTCTAGACCTCGAAGGCGCATATTACCCTCTCCCCCTTCCCCTGGGTGGAGGTAGCAATAGCACTCACTTTTTCTCATGCAGGCACAGGGTTGTAGCCTCCCCTCCGACCCGCTTCTGTCAAGGCCTTGTTGTAGACTCAAGTGAAGATTCTTTGGAGCTAGTCTTAAGTGTCAATTGATGTAGGTGGCAGAACAAGAGTACCAGTAATGGTCATAAGTAGTAATCATTGAAACCACCAAAAAAGAACCGCTCTAATCTAGCTCCAGTCTTCCCAAACATCCATGTTCCTCCAAGCGCAGTGTTCCTAACACATTCAAGGTCTAGCTGCCATGGAATACACTCGCAATTTAATGCTCCCTCCATGAAGCCTTTGACTATTTCTTCCTCTCCCAGCAGTGCAAAAAGCAGAAAAGAACCTCTTCTGCGCTCCACCAACTTCACTCTTGCTACCGTATCTTTCGGCCCTTCCTTTACAAGGGACTCACCTCTCCGCTACATTTCCCAGCAGCTTCGCCCCATCGGGGTCACTGCTTCAGCTCCTGCTCCAAGGGGGAACCACACCTCCTTGGTTAATGGCTCACCCCCTCGCCTCACTGTGCCGCCATTACCACTCCTTCCTCCTCCACCCTCAGCTTACTGACATCTGGTCTGCTCCTCCATGAGGCTTCTGCTAGCGGCCAGTTATCGCAGGTACAGTCATCGCAAGCTTCAATCAATACATGGAATGGAACCACTCTTCATCAGGAATAAAATCACCAAACACATTCAACAAAGGAACCTCTGCTCTAAAGGAGCATCTCGCCTCAAAATCCCACCATACAAGAAAAAAACCATGGGTGGCACATCCTTTTTCTGTTCAAGCAGCCAAACTATGGAACTCTTAACCCCCCAACATAAGGTCCACCAACAACCACCTTATCTTCAGAAAACTACTTAAAAGTTGGCTCTTCCCCACATAAGCACCATACGCAAAGAGAAATTTACAGCATATCCCTCTGTATATAAGCATTTGTTTTCACTAGATATATACGTATCTTTGTGTACTACTTTGTATAAACATGTAAAATAATTATGTTGTTGAGAGAAAAAAATAATAATAATAAATAAATAAACATCATCTTTGGGGTACATGTACATACTTCCATTGTGCATCTATGTACCTTCCATGTACTGGATCTGTGTGTCTGTTACTTTTCTCCTGAAAAAGCATATCCAATGCACTACCCTATTTCTCATCCTGTGCCTCCTATCAATATCTTTAATCTACATGTACTTACCTCGTTTATGTATCTATACACTTTCAATGTACTTATGGATCTATATAATTATCACTTTCTTCTAATTTAGCAGTTCCAATGCATTACCCTATTTCTCAGCCTATACTTCGCTCAATATATCTTCTAGCCCAACCTTCTGAATCATCTCAAACTTCATTCTACTAATCTTTCCAATGCACTACCCTATCTCTCATCCTATACATCTATCAATATATCCTCTACATCCACTCTCTCATTTATCCCAAACCCCATACCACTACTATGATCGCCAAAATAACCCTTTCTAGACTCTCTCCAAAAAAAACAACTAAAAGTCCTACACTCTTTTATCCCTCCACTATCCTTTTCAATCAAGATTAACAGACTAACATGTTCACTTCTCAAATTCCATATTCAACTATACTAATTCACCACAAATCCTTTATTGGGTTCCAGAGTAGCGTGCTACACGCCAATAAAGAGTCTCAACACCCCATTAGGGTTACAAGTGCTATATAAATGCAAACCTTTTTCCTTTTCTACCCCTCCCCAACCCTTCTCAATCCAAATAACTGACTAACATATCCACCACTAAAATTACTCTCATGTTTCACCATTCTAATTCAACACTAATCCTGATGGGTTCAAGAGTAGCGTGGTACTTGCGCTTCAAAGCCCCATCAGGGGTAGCAAGCGCTATATAAATACAAACCTCTTACCCTCTTCTACCCTGCTACCTCCCTTCTCTACCCAAATAACTGAATAACATATCCACTACTCAAATTCATATTTTACTATACTAATTTTCAACACTAATCCTTTATGGGTTCCAAAGTGGCGTCCTACTCTCCAGAAAAGCGCTTCAACACCCATCAGGGGTAACAAAGTGCTATATGAATGCAAACCTTTCTTCCCTTTTTATCCCTCCGCTATCCTTCTCACTCCAAATAATCTGACTAAATATCCACCACTGAAATTACGTCATATTTCACCATTTTAATTCACCACTAATCCTTTATGGGCTTGCTGAATAGTGTGGGTCAACAAGCGTTATATAAATACAAACATTTTTCCTCTTCTATCCTTCTGCTATCATTCCAAATCCAAATAACTGACTAACCTATCCACCACTTAAAATGTACTTGCATGTTTCACTATACTAATTCAACACAAATCCTCTATGGGTCCTGGAGTAGAGTGCTACTCGCCGAAAAAGCGATTCGACGCCTTGTCAGGGGTAGTAAGCGCTATATAAATGCAATTACAATACAATACAATATTGTGACCTCATTAAATGAGGGCGGCCAAAATCCACAAACGCTGATGCCTACACTAGATGTACAGCCCTGGAAGGGCACTTAAAAGGCACAGAAGGAAATCGACGGCCTTTGCTGGAATCTAGAAACTTGCTGTTTATAGAAACAAAAAGCTGTGTCTTAGAATAGGATTGTCAACAGCAAAAACTCAACAAAGAGGTATGCACAAGTAATCATCATTCGGGTTATCTGGCAACAACTATGCAGTTACTTGATGCGTTGTAGACTAGGATCCCTTTCTTCACTCCTGCGCTGCACTGTTTAATTGCTCCCTGTTAGCCAAGGTTAATGTTCTGCTAGCCTTAGCTATTCTCCGAGCATAAATCACAAAGTCGTTTTAGTCCACAAATGTATGTTTAAAGCCTACAATGACAGATTTACTCCTGCTAGGTAGTCCCAAAAGGATATAAATCAATTGAACTGCGCCTGTTTGTAGGCTACAATTGATTACAATTATGTGGGAGTAACTCCAACACGAGTTGCGAGAACAGAGTGCTACAAGGCGGGGTTAGCTTTGCGAGCTAGTCAACACCCATAAATGTCAGTTTGCAAGCATTCACAAACTGCTGCTTAACTCTTTCCCAGCCTGGAATGGCAAGAGGTTTGCTCGTGCAAAGATCTGGTGTATATCCCTTTCCTGAATACGAAGGGGAACTGAACCTCTGCATAGGGGTGCATGGGAAGGGCTTTCACCAAGCAGAGGTTTCTGTACGGAGAAACAAAAACGAAAATGTGTAGTAGTACCTAGGTGCTGGTTTTCCCTCATGCACAATTGTACCATGCTTACAGTTTTGCTGTCCACGAACACTAACTTAAATTGTCACATGACTTTACCAGTAGTATGCCTAGAAAGCTTAAACTGACTGAAGCCAACATCGTCAACTGCCAAGCAGTCAGTTAGGCTGTACAAGGAGGAGAAGCCCTGTTAGACTTCTGCCCATGACTGGAGCTTGAGGCTAAAGCCTGCAGTCTCCGTGCTAGGTGAGGTAACATCACCCAGGAAATCCAAGACGACCTGCACCAGCGGCTTGGAGCACTAATGCCTGCCTGCTTGCCAGAACCTGTGTACCCTGTCAGGAAGAGGAGAGAGCTTGAGGGAGGGAGGTCCAGTGGGGGATCCTGGGGGGTGGATCTCTGTAGCAAGGTAGGAGAAGAGGGCCGCTGCACAGATTGAGTCAATACCCTTGTGCACAGCAAAGTAGGCGGCCTCATATACCAGGTGGGGCCACCGTGAAGATTACTGCCATGCCGATCAGGCCTAGCCCATGTGTGGAGTGAAGTCGGCAACCTTGTATGCTCGATGGAGCCGGCATGTAGATTACTGCCTTGCAGATCAGGCTGTATAATGTAGGTGGAGTAAAATGGGTTACCCCATATGACTGGTGAGGCTACCAGAAAAGAGAAGGAAAGTGGCCTGTTCGATCCCCAACTGAGGACGAGAAGCAGGAGCATCAAAACTCCCTCCTCCCAGCCTATGGACAGAGCCAAAGGAAACTTACCTTTGCATAGGTGGAGCACTACAAACACTTAGACACCACTCCTGCAGAGTCACATGTGTGATACTCACTGAAGGCAGCTTCTGCAGCCTCTGCACCCGCGAGAGTGACACTCTATGAGACTTAAGTTGTGCAATCCCTACTGGTGCGGGTAAGACTGATTGAAGGACCATAAAGGCCCCAGGGGATTTTTCTGCAGATAGCGCTTCAGCGCCAGAACACTTTTGACTTTAATTAGAGTTAGAGTGAGACTCCTGAGACTCAAACTACAAGTGGGGCTTAACCACAATGTCACCCAAAGTGAATGAGGAATAGCCTCCATTGCTATAGAGAGAGAGGTGGGACTCAGGAACCTGCCTATTGAACTCTGAAGCCCTGACCTCAGGGGGCTGAGTGTATTATTTGTGTATGCCATATTTTACTTTGTATATAAATACTCCTTTTCCCATAAATGCATGTATTTGACTGGACAATGATTTATTGCTGCTTTTGAACATATTTCGAGTTGTGAGCCCATGCTCACTCTTGTGTGTCTATCTTTCCAACTTAGAAGCCATGGACTGCTCATGCCACGCTACCACTGAGAGCCAAGTGCTGAAGAGGTACTTGGGACAGTTGTCAGGATCTATAGAAATCGTAACCCACAACATCAGGAGTAAAAGGCCTCTAGCCACACGGTTGGGTCCAATATCTCCTGCTTGCCCTGTGGCTCTCTGAAACAAGTTCACACACGCACACGCACGCACACACGTGTTTTGGCACTTTTACTGCACAAATGTAGTGGTTCAAAAATACCTATTTCATACGGAACTGTGAAATATGGAAAAGATTTAAATATTTTACTACTCTGCAAAATATAGGTATTATCATCATTTAACAATGTCAGGGCTACTAGGAGTATGTGGCAGGAATCAACAATAATGTAGCAGGGTTATTTACATTATGTGATAAATAGCCTGAATTAGGCGACACATCTCTAGACTATTTTCAGCGGTCTGAGCTAGAAACTAATTTTTTTGTGTGAAATAATGTAAATTAGGTAAATAATCAATTAACAAATGCGGTAAATCCATAATTTAAGGGTTGACTCTGCAGCCATAGAATCTCATAAATCCACCTGGCCCTCTCCACTGTCCATTATTTTTTTAAACAATTTAAAGATCAAAGGTAAACATTCTAATTGTTTAACGGGAGCAGCACTTTGAAGAAAAGAGCTTTCAAGAAGATAGAAAGACCGATGTGTTTCAGTGAAAAAGGTTCCTGCATGAACCGAAACATGTTGGTCTTGCTATCAGCTTCCTGCACAATAAAGGCACTTTATGACATTAGAGTGCACATCTGCTGGCTTATCCTTGGGGGTGTGAGGGGGATGCATGAGTGAGTCCCCCCCACATTGACCTAAGCCTCTGGACATTTACAAAAGTAGACCAGTAGACCTCTTCCCTGAGTGCTCCTACAATCCGAAAACATTAAGGAACGGCAGCTACCAACCAGGATTTAGTGCAAGGGAGTTAAGGAAGGCTCCTACCTTACCACTAGGGATGGGAAAACAAACCCCCTCTGAAGTATCATCCAAGACGTGCATCACAGGGCACCAACATACTGTTCAATAATCCCTGTGAATTAGGAGCCTTGTAAAAACAGAACAAGCATTTGCAATGCCATTGGACTCACATTTACGTGAGACCTATTGCATTGCAAATGATTGGCATCACAACAATGGGAGTGAGGGCGGCGGGGGGGTGAGGGACAGACAACGGGAGGGTGGGGTGGGGGGAGAAGGCCCGGACAATGGGAGGGCGGGGGGCTGAAGCCATAGACAACGAGAGGAAGGGCGGGGGGACAGAATGCACCAAAGCATGTCGTGTGTGCAGTAGGAGAATCTCATTAACGAAAATAGTGCTCACAGTCTAAATAACAGGGACTGTGTAACACTCAAAGTAAAGGGGCCAGGCGCCATGGGAGGCGACAACTGAAGAGGAGGCGGTATACCAAGGAAGGGACAAACAAGCCTGTTGACGACTCAGAAGCCAGCATTTGGATCAGACATAGACACAAGCAAATTGTAAATATGGGCGGAGAGTGGGCAAAGCTTCTATTCACCTACTCCTCTACAATAAGCCTCGCAGAGCAGCGCATGCACGCTGGCTCTAGGCTCGACCTAAAAAACACAGAGGACCATCAGGGGACAAAAGGAAAAATGACAGGGACACCAGCAGCTTTTTGGGGCCATTTGTCTTTGTAGCATGACTTCACAACCTGCCTTACAACTTATAATGACATAGTAGCAACGCATACTCAGTGGAGTAGAGAGCAACAATCAAAACGTTGTCAAATTTTTAATGTAAAGTCTCTCTTAGTTTTAAAAAGGCAATTGGTTATACAAATATTTGAAAAAAAGATAAAATATTTCACTTTGGGCCATATGTAGGTAATACGTGTTTTGCGATTCTCAAATTGCGATTTTTAGGGAATCGCAATTAGAGAATCGCAAACGCAATGTAGGTAGGATTAACAAAATATTTTGCGAATCCCACCTATTCCTTATTTGCGAATCGCAAATTGAGATTCGCAAATAAGGAATACCTTCCCATTCATTCCTATGGGCTAGGCGGCCTGCAGGAATGAATGGGAATACATTCTCAAATTGCGATTCTCAATTAGAGAATCGCAAATTGAGAATGCAATTTCAAGGTTGCAAGGGTGTCAATAGGACACCCTTTTGCACCCCTGAAATAAACATGTGTGCACATGTGGCACACATACATGTGCTAAGGGCATGTATGTGCGCCACATGGCACTTTGAAAAATGCAAAAAAGTACATTTTTCAAAGAAATCGCAAATTACCACCAACCTGAAGTTGGTGGTAATTTGCGATTCCTTAAGCCAAAATCGCACAACTTGGGTGCTTCCTACATGGCATTTAAGGAATCGCAATTTGGGATTCCTTGAATGCATTAGCAAAATAAGGAATCGCAAAATTTGCGTGTGGGTTTTTGTGTGCTACATAGCACACTGCCCAAATTGCAATCGCAAATGCTGAAATTCTGCAAATTTCGGCATTTTCGCAATTGGGCTACCTACATATGGCCCTTTATCTCACGCAATGTTAATATTTGAATACAATTAACATTAATTGCTCTTCATCACTTTCAGTACTGAATGGTGCTATGTCATTCACCTACTCCGAGAGGTAGGTGAATCAGCCAAAATCCTACCATTAGAAAATATTCTGAGAATGGTTTGTTCACGTACTCCACGGGGCCTATTCCTTAATATAGGACCGTCACTAGTACTTGAACTACAACCTACACATAGGGAGTGTAAGTTGGTAATATAACCACATGTTTTATTGTTCTTCACAGAAGTTGGGATCCCTGTCACCATTACAGTAGGATCTCCATCCCGACATAAAATTAGGTGCAGTTCTTTAGGTCCTGATGAAATGCCATTGATACTTGGGGATAGAAGGGATAACACCACATTTGTCTTGTATCAAAGAATGGCTACTTCATATAAGAGTCTAGGAACATTATTTAATGAGCTTTCTCACTTTATGCTTTTTAACCTTGACACAGATGTTTTATCCCCAATTTAAGACAGTGAAGTAGCTATAGTCAATTTTAATCCACCCTAACATCCAATCTTCCAAATTAGTTGCTGGTACTCACCAATACACCCAGACCTCTTCTGGCGAAAAATAAGATCTCTGGGAATGTGCCCCCTCTAGGAGCCCATTGGGCATCGCAGCACCATCACAACAAGGAGAAAAGCCCAATAATGAAGCATCTCCGGGTGGGTGAGGGGTTGTGCTCCTATCAGATGGTCCTAGTGACTGATTGGGTTTTTGGTACTTAATATATTACCTTGACCCAATATCAGAGCAGTATACTTTATTTATCTTTTTTTTTACAAGACATGAGAGCGTATACTGGATTGCAAAAATCTTGATTTCCTCCCAACAATTAGACAATGTCATTATAAACAGCTTCGAGTAGACTGCACAAAATACCAACCACGCAATGCAGCAAGAGTAGTCATGAGAGTCAGTGTGTAGTGACTCATCAGATGCCTGTTTAGACATGATTAGCGTTCCGATGTCATGTAATTCTGCACATATTTCTTCATACGAAAGGGACAGTTCAATAGCTAAATGTATGTGGGTGGCATACCACCAACAGAGCACTGAGACAGTCATATGCCTACGTGACCTAAACGTTTTGTCACTCTCGCCAAATAGTGAAAGGCAAGGCCATACTAACCATTGGCTTGTAGTTGTGGCATGGTACAGATGTCAAATAATTCGGTAAGCAATTTAATATCATTTATACTTATTATTGCAATTAAACTGATATTTTCTCCATTCTTCAGAACTTTCAACATTCTGCTGCTCAACATTTGTTTGGTGGCTTGTATTACTGCTTCTTGTTTTGACTGATGCTCAAGCAATCTCCACTACCCAGGAAGACTATATTTAAAAAATATATTTAATTGATTTTCATACATAGAAATGTATCATAACAAACCAGTACCAACTTCAAGAGGCATGTTGTCAAGCTATCTTCACATTATTTCCAATCCACATTTAAAAGGTCCCAGCAGAAGTAAACTGTACATAAAAGACCCTTCGTTCTCTCACCCCCTCGGGCCCATCGATTCCCTCCTGGCTTGTGTCTCTTGCCATCCCACCAACCCGCATTAGTCCATGTCTTCTACGTTCACTGGCCCCATATCTTTATGAACTTGTGTGGACATCCCATTGCCTGGTATAATAGCTTTTCAGATCTAATGCACCAATCCATATTGTCTTCCAACTCCTGTAAGGATGGCAGCAATCTCTCCCCATGTATTTATTCAGAACCCTTTGTGCTACCATCAGGGCCATGTTACAAAAAGAAGAGAGTAGCAATCAAGGGACTGTTCTTTCCATATGCCTTGGGATATGAATTGTGGGGTGAACGTCACCTGGCCGTCTAGAACTGCTGAGATTCTACCACCCACTTTACCCCAGTATTCTTGAGCTTCTAGGCATTCCCAGTTTGTGTGCACCAGGGTACCTTTCCAGTGACATCCCCTTATTTATTGATAATTTTCAGTCTTCCCCATCCGGAACAGATGGGTTCTAGTACAGTATGCCCTGTTGAGTAAATTTTATTGGACTAATCGGAAACCACCCCGCATTGATACCTCTGCTGGATATCGACATGCCATCCCCTAGTCGTTCATCCTCTTGTCTACCTAAATCCCCGCCTATTTCTCTTTCAGCAAGTCTAATGGTTTAAGACTATCTTGGAGCAAAATGGAATACATTTTGGATATCTTATGACTCGTCAGCGAGGCCCCAGGACCCTAGCTTCCAATGGGGATTCTTCTGCCACATATGTAAGGAGAGCCCCAAATCCTTGTAGTATGTGTCTCAGTAGCTTTTATCGAAGGAACTGGCTTATTGTTAGTTTGCATTCTTCCTACAGTTTTGAGAAGGGGATCACATCTCAGACTTGCCAGACTACTCACAGTTTGCTAATGCCTAGCGCGTCTCATTTCCTGTGGCCCTCTCTCACCCGCAGGCTGCTCAGTTGATCTGAGTGCCACAGGGAGATCTCTAATGTCAAGTTTATACCACCCTAACACCTAAGTCACCCATCTTCATGTCATCCCAACAGAGGCTGTTTGTGGGGGCAAGGGAGCCGTTTCTTTTCCCCCATAAAGCACTGGATGTAGCACTCTGGGTCCATTGCTCGTCTATCTGCCAACAGTGCTGGTTCTTGTAGCGTGTAGAAGGCCCGTCATTCCATTTCTTCCTGATCACACATTGAAGACCCTTGTCCAGTCTCTTGTTATAAGTCAACTGGACTATTGTAATGCATTGCTGATCTCAGCCAATGAAGCTGCACTGGATCGTTTGCAAGTAGTGCTGAACACAGCAGCGCGTCTGGTATTGAACGCCCCTATAGATCTCCGTCGAATTTGCTGCTGCAGAAACTGCACTGGCTCCCGGTGCGTAAGCGAATAATATTTAAGATCTGCTCCATTACCCATAAGGCAGTATATGGCAACGGGCCAACATACTTGACGGAGAAGCTGAGTCACTATACTTCCCTTAGAGACCTGCAATCCAGCACAAAATCACTTCTTAAAGTCCCACGCATTTACAAAGCTATGACCGGGGGAAGGCTTTTTCCTACCTTGC
Organism: Lissotriton helveticus; assembly: GCF_964261635.1. Classification (NCBI taxonomy): domain Eukaryota; kingdom Metazoa; phylum Chordata; class Amphibia; order Caudata; family Salamandridae; genus Lissotriton; species Lissotriton helveticus. The sequence goes on along the minus strand of NC_136063.1, from coordinate 1,098,137,392 downwards.
CCCTCGGAATTGGAATTCACTCCTGTTAGCACTTAGGCAGTTCACGGATTACCTTCGCTTTAGAAGGTCCTTGAAAACATTTTTATTCTAGAGGTTTCCCTCAGCATCGGCATTCTCCCCTACCTGCCCGCAAGCGCTGAGCTACCCCTTCGGGGGTGATTCAGGTGCTATACAAGGAAATAAATAAATAAATAAATTCATCACCAGCAACTGTGCAGCAAAGTAGGACTGTCAAAGGTTTGAAAGGGCTATTCCCCCCCTGCCCCGGAGCAGTGCTCGTGTTACCTCTTCCAAGAAGCAGAAGAATTTATCTGGGAGCTCGAAGGGAGTGTTTTGCAGTACATATAAAAGTGCGGGCAAGTAAATCCGCTTGTAGAGGGACGCTCGTCCTAGTAGAGAAAGTGGAAGTTGTTTCCACTTCCCCACATCATTTTTATAAGAATCCTACGACTCTGGTCAGATTTTGCTGGAAAAATAGGACCCTGTCCACCGTAATGAGAACATCCCCAGGTATGTGAAACCCGGGGTCTCCCATCTGGGATGATATCTCCAATCCTGGCCTAGGTCGGCAGCAGAAAGCGAGAGCACTACTGACTAATGTGGAAACCATCATGATATCCAAAAACATCAATGGTGTGTAGAACTCTTGGCAGGGAGCACCACAGGCCACCTAGATCTAGCAGGATATCACCTACATAAATTGTGATGACGTACTCCCAGTATCTTTGCCGACCCATGTAACCACTGGTTCAACCACTACAGTGAAAAGTGGGAGGGATAATGGTCAACCCTAGTTATGGGGTCCTAGCATGGCAGCTTCACCAGGACAAAAAAGACAGACCGAAACCTATATTCTGCAAGATGACCATCATATATGGCCATTCCAGGGACTCAAATACTATTTCAACATTTAGGGCTAGCAGCATGGCCGGTATGCCTATGTGATCCCTGCATGGCAAACACTCAGCCAACTGTCTCAAATTGTGCCTCATCACACATGAAACCCTACTGGTCTGGAGCCACTAGGGAGTTCACCACCTGCATCAGGTGGTTTACGTGTACCTTAGCCAATGTCTTTGTTTCCACATTCAACAGCGATGTTGGCTTGTAAGAGGCACAGTCCTCGGGCTCGTCCCCCTGAAATCCCTTGGGAGTATACCATTCTGTCCGGCCCTAAAGCATCCTAGCAAGCAGACTCGCTCTCACGCTTTTAAATAATTCTGGCAGCAGGCCGTTATGGCCCCCCAGGGTTTTACTGCTATTCAGCGGGGTCAATTTGGATAATTTGGGTGGGTCCTCTGAGGTTTCAGAATCTGTGATCTCCGTTTTCAGAGAGAGGGGCGCCTCAGTCCAAAGTCTGGGGGTTGGGAGGGCGTTAATGAACCTTTCTAGGTCTCCCCGTCTGTCCCCAGTTTGTGCCCTAAACAGGTCCCCTACATAAGTGGTGAGGGCCAGTGCAATCTCAGTGGAGGCCTTTGCCTTCACAGCAGTTTTTATCCTGATCTCACGTACCCATTGCTACCCCTCCTTCTTCTTTGCTAAACAAACCAAGAGTTTCCCTGCCTTATTGCCCACCTCATGAGGCCTACACTTTATATTGGGCCTTTGCTTCATGTTGTATATTGGCTCTGTATTCCTGCCTTTCCTTTACGATTCTGTGATCCAAGTCCCGAAAGGGCGAGGCCACATATGCCAGCTCGCAGCCCAGTATTTTGCCTCCAGGTCCCGCCTTTCCTCACATCTCTCTTTCTTCTTTCCCACCATATGGACGATCAACTGGCCCCTTTTCACCGCTTTGTAAGTCTCCCACAAGCGTACCTCAGATGTTACGGTTCCTGTATTCTCCTTAAAGTACAGGTCAGGGTTATCAGTAATCACCTTTCGGGTGTTCAGTCCCAGTCCCCATGTAACCAGTCTGCATTCACCCCTTAGACCCGGTATACCAGTCTGTATATTTGCGACTATAGGTGAATGGTCCGGTATGCCTTGTGTCAAAAAAGCACTGTGTCTAAACTTACCCAGCTGATGGCATGGCACCAGGAGGTAGTCTAACCTACACAAGGACTGCATGGAGTCAGCCACATAGGAGTACTGTTGTGTCCCCAGGTACTCCTCTCGCCAGAGATCCGCCAACCCCAGTACCTCCACAAAATTGACCAATCATGTGTCAGCCCTTGGTCTATCCTTGGACAATGTCACTCTGTAACGGTCCCCACGCTGGGTCAATTTAAGTTCTCCCCCATTTAGCGTCAGCACTTCTGGGGTGTTCGTTATCCAGTCCCCTAATTGATCAGTCCCTCGGACTGCAGGCCTGGTGGGAGGGGGGTGTACCATGACTCCAGCCCAAGGTTCTCCCCATTACAGCCCCCATACTCTGCCACCTGACACCCATTCTTGTTGACTCATGATATTGAGACCTCCAGCAGGAAAGACCTACGGGCCAGGATCCCCACACCCCTCAAGCCGGGAGAGAATACTGCATAAGCCAGTATGTTATGCCTGCCTCGGTTAGGGAATCCACAATTTTTACCTAGCATGTGGAACTTCTGCTACAAAATAATGTTAAGGTCATTTCTAAGCAAGTATTTCCTTACCACTTCTCGTTTATTGCTCAGGCCATTTACGTTCCAATGAGAAGAATCACTGTTATATTCCATGGTGGCTCTTGTGATGTGGCGCCTACCATTTCAAACATTTGCCATTCACTGGTTCCCCTGCCCGACTCATCCGCTCTTGCCACTCCAATTGGTATGTCTCAAACTGCCTCCCCTCACCCAAACCTCCCACCCAACCACCTTGTTCTATGGGTCTAAAACTACCCACTCCCCAAGTGCTCCAGATGGCTGTCACCTCAGCATACTGAACCCGTTTGTCAAAAAACATTTTAAAACCGGTAACTGCAATCAGTAGAGGGGGCGAGGCCCCCGGACTCCTAGTATAATTTCACATAATGGCCCAGCAGTCTTGCTATCGTTCTGGCATGTCCCTCAGGCCCCCCAGTCGGGCCCCTGTTCATCCAGGATGTCCACTGTCATTGGAGTTACTTATCTATCATCGTGGGAGTCCTTGGACCCCTCCCCCCACCTCCCATTGTGCCCTACGAGGTGTTTGGCAGTTCGGGCTGGACTGTTCCCATGAGGCAAAGGGTCTAGACTGATTTGCATATGGCCATGTCTGATCTGGGGTGGCGTGGTGAGCAAAATAATGATGGATTAAACCCAGATCTGTGACTGGGGGTGAATGTTTTGATAATGTGCAACATTCCTTCCATCATCTTGTGTGTTTTGATGTTCGCCCTATGTTGGAAGGGTATGCCCAGACGTGGGTCCTTTGCTCACTACACCACTGGAGTCAAGCTGTCTTGGCTGATGACGGCTGATAGCCAGAAACCGGTCCTAGGATGCTTGATTCCGGTCCAGGGAAGACATGGCTTGGCAGTTTGGGCTGGACTGTTCCCATGGGTAGTCAGACAAAATATCGAAATTAAAATATCGATATACAATAATATCGATGTTTTAATTTCGATAGTATAGAATATCGATGTCCAAAATATCGACAGACAGAATATCGTTTTTTTAAGGTATGTATGTTACTAATATCGAAATTTACAAATATCAAAATTTTGTAATGTATGTTTGAAAATTAGTAATATTGTTTACATTTTGCGTTTTAGTATCAGAGCGGGTTGTGGGTTTATAGGGGAATAGGGTGGGAAGTAATTTAATAATAATTAATTAATTATTATATTTTTGTAAATATTTTTAATTAATAATTAATTGGTAATTAATGAATATAAATTATTTAATATATATATTTGTAAATATTTTTAATTAATAATTAAATTGTAATTAATTAATATTAATTAGTTAATTACATGAATTAGAGTTAATTTTTTAATATATATAATTTTTTGTTATTGTTAATTAATTAATTGGTAATTAAATAATATTAATTAGTAAATTAAATTAATTAGAGTTAATGTGCTAATATATTTACTTTTTTGTTATTGTTAATTAATAATTAATTGGTAATTAAATAATATTAATTATTTAATTAAATTAATTAGAGTTAATGTGCTAATATATTAAATTTTTAGTTATTGTTAATTAATTAATTGGTAATTAATAATTATTAAGTGATTAAATGATTTGATTTATTTATGTGTAATGGGTTGTGTGTTTATAGGGGGATAGGGTGTGATATAATTAAATGTAATTAATTAAAGAGATTGTATTTATTTATTGGTAATTAATTAGTAATTAATATGTGTTAATTAGTTCATTTATAATTACATCAATTTAGTAATATTAATTGTTATTCATTGATTAATTGAAATTTATATTAATTGTGTATTTTTGTATGTGTAGTGTGTTGTGTGTTAAAGGGGGAGTAGTGTGGGAAGTAATTTTTACCCCCATGCTATCCGACGCTTTCCCTACTGTTGCACCCTCTGGAGTGGGAATAGTAATTTAAACCCCTACGCTATCCAACGCTTTCCCTACTGTTGCACCCTCTGGAGTGGGAATAGTAATTTAAACCCCTACGCTATCCAACGCTTTCCCTACTGTTGCACCCTCTGGAGTGGGAATAGTAATTTAAACCCCTACACTATCCAACGCTTTCCCTACTGTTGCACTCTCTGGAGTGGAAAAAGTAATTTAAACCCCTACGCTATCCAACGCTTTCCCTACTGTTGCACCCTCTGGAGTGGGAATAGTAATTTAAACCCCTACGCTATCCAACGCTTTCCCTACTGTTGCACCCTTTGGAGTGGGGATAGTAAATTTTACCCCTACGCTATCCAACGCTTTCTCTACTGTTGCACCCTTTGGAGTGGGAAAAGTAATTTTTACTCCTACGCTATCCAACGCTTTCCCTACTGTTGCACTCTTTGGAGTGGGAATAGTAATTTTTACCCCTACGCTATCCAACGCTTTCCCTACTGTTGCACCCTTTGGAGTAGGAATAGTAATTTTTATCCCTACGCTATCCAACGCTTTCCCTACTGTTGCACCCTTTGGAGTGGGAATAGTAATTTTTACTCCTACGCTATCCAACGCTTTCCCTACTGTTGTACCCTCTGGAGTGGGAATAGTAATTTTTACCCCTACGCTATCCAACGCTTTCCCTGCTGTTGCACTCTCTGGAGTGGAAATATTAATTTTTACCCCTACGCTTTCCAACGCTTTCCCTACTGTTGCACTCTCTGGAGTGGGAATAGTAAGTTTTACCCCTACGCTATCCAACGCTTTCCCTACTGTTGCACTCTCTGGAGTGGGAATAGTAATTTTTACCCCTACGCTATCCAACGCTTTCCCTACTGTTGCACCCTCTAGAGTGGGAATAGTAATTTTTACCCCTACGCTATCCAACGCTTTCCCTACTGTTGCACTCTCTGGAGTGGGAATAGTAATTTTTACCCCTACGCTATCCAACGCTTTTCCTACTGTTGCAATATGTAGAGTAAGTATATATATTAATTTATATGCAGTTTTTAAATTTATTTTACATGTGTATGTATTAGTTATTAATTTTTTTATATGTTTTAATGTTTATATATATATTTTTTTTTTTTTTGAAAACCTTTATTGTGCACGAAAAAGAACAAATACGGGCCCACAACCGTCAGGCCGGCCACGACACTTTGAAGCACAATTGCAAGCAATACATTTCCTCAGCGGCAGCGGATGACATAGCAACAATTAATAAACGTTACACTGAATAGAATCATGTCACCGAGGAAAAGGAGCATTAAAGGTTAATTTTAAGTTCGTTCCCAATCTAAACATAAATCAGTAAAGAATAAGAGATAAGGGGAACTGAGTCCACACATTAGAATCACAACATAGGCAGGTGGCATCATCATTGAGAACAACAACGGAAAATAAGACCACAGACAGTATGGCGGTGCAAAGTAAAACAACAAGATAATTAGCCAGCATTTACGCCCCACCTACAGCGCCACCCCCTCCCCATCAACCCCTACCGCGGACCCAGAACAGAAACAGACCAAGAAAGCGCAGAAACATAGAAAAATAAGGCCCATAGAAACTAAATGAAAAATAAAACCCTCCCCCCACCCTACACCAATGCGGAGGCTACGGCCTACCCCCCCCCCCCGGCAAAGTGTCTGTCGCCCATTAAAGAACCCGAAATATAGACCAAGAAAAAAGGAAGAAAAAGAAAAATGAAGAAAAAGGAAAGAAAACCCCTCACACTTGAAATATAGGGAGTGAGAAAAGAATAAACCAATCCACAACTCCCAGAAAAAGAGAAGGTGGGGAGGAGCCCACCCAATATCAGATCTCCCGGACTCCCAGCCATACAAAACCGTCACGCCGTGCAGAGCAGTAGATGCGGAAGAGATAGGTCCAAAAGAATGGCAGAATCAGTCACACTCAGATCCCCGGCCAGCACAAAGTACGCCCCTCCATCAGCAAGAGTAAAGAACATGACATAGCAATTACAAACTGAAGTGGGGAAAATCAGCACATTCAACGCAAGAAACATAGTAAAATGTTGTGCAATCTGGGTCCCCCACAGCCGGGCTAGCAAAACAAACGGGGAAAACACCCACAGCCCCGGCCCGTACAACAAAACCCCCCCAGGCATAGCCTCACTAAGAAGAGGGCCAAATCTATATGCTCTCGGTCACCCCGGCCACAAGTAAATCGTCCACCCCGAACACAACAGGACAGCCCTAAGCACACGAGAGAGTGGGGAAAGTCAGCACAGAGAACAGCGACACACAATGAAGAAGCGCCCCAGCCCGAATCCCACCCGCCAATCAAGCACACGGCCATAGAAAAAATGCCCCCCAGCCCTGGCCCGTCCGCAACCGTATCCCAGAACATGACTCCCTCAGAGGGCCCGCCCCCACTGAAAACAAAGAGACCAAATGGCCGTACTCAACATAAAGGAGATGGTCCTAGACAAAATGGACGCCACCGTTCTCAAACAGCGCCATCAAGCAAAAGGAGCTGCGCATTCAAAGCATCAGTGCGTTGCAAAGTACAATTTATCGATAACATCACAGAATAGGCGCAGTCGGCCAGGATAACCAGTTATTGTAGCAGCGGCTCCATGAATGCTGAGGGCGAGGCTGTTGGCCGCCTAGGGCAAGAGACATCGTAGTAGGGCTGGGGTAGTAAGATCGCAGTCCACAAAACCTTCCTCCCTGAACACCCAGTACAGTAGTAAATAGCAACACTAATACAGGCGGAGAAAGTCATCACGCAGTGCGCGCTCGAGGCATGTACAAAACAGTCCCATTCCCGTTCTCGCCAGCCAGGTAGTCGATGGCAAAGAAAAGCAGCCTAGCCCTATCCCAACCGTGGATGCAACCCTGCATACAGTCCCCCAGGGAAACCCATCCCCTCGGATACAAAGAGACAATATGGCCGGCGAGAAAAGGTGAATCAGCAATTCACAGCGGTCAAGTAATCTGGATGCCAAAAAAAACCCAATCCCAGACCCCGGTCAACCAGCCAAGAAGCCGATAACAGGAAAGGCAGCCTAGCCCTGGCCCGAACGTGGATACACCCCCAGATGCGTTTCCCCAGAGAGGCCCACCCACCGCAGAACAAAGAAGCAAAATGGCGAGAGATAGAACGAAAGCAATATGGGAGCGCAAAATGGCCGCAAAGAGTCACCAGGAAATCCGTCGAATGTAGCAGAAAGTTCCACAGAGACACCAGGAGTACACGAGTTTGTAGGCAGCAAAGTCAGGGGGCACAACACAGGAGCAGACGGTAGAACCAGCAATGCCACAGATAGATCCCGAGGCGCACACGATAATAAGTCCAGCCACAATGTATCACTCTTCACTGTAAGGGAAAACAAAGTATCCCGGGTGGAGTTGTCAGGCGGGCGATCTTGGGTGCCAACAAAATAGGAAGCGGGCTCAGGTGTCCAACAGGCCGGAGAAAGCGCTGTGTCCTCGTGCAGTGTAGGCGGGGGCAGGCGGCAGCTTTGCGGAACCAGATCGTTATTGTCCCACCGCAGCGCAGACGCCATGTCATCTAGCTTGCCTCCCAATCTTCCGTAGCAGTGGTGCATCTTCGCACGGAGGTCGCACAGAGCGGACAGAACGGTGCCAAGAGAAAATATAGGCTGTCCCACAGGTCCCGGGGGAACCTCTCGAACCTCGGGCTCACCTACAGGCGGGGCAGCACAGGTCGCTGGCGAGGACGGGCGCATCTCCCCACAAAACATGTCAGCACACAAAGCCATTATGGCAAAACCCCGGGACGTTCACCAGGATAATTAAAGCACTAGTATACGCCCTTTTAATGCTGGCGGGGTGCTATGTGCCGTGTCAGGGAGACACGCAGTGCAGGTTAGGCGCCCCCTGACAATCCCGGATAGAGAGGCATGGGGTCAGGCAGTCCTGGGCAATCCAACATGGCCGGGCAATCTTCTCCCCGTACCTTCAGCCTCAAACAAAGGCGCCGTTCCGATGGGGTAATGCAGCTTCGTGAGCGCCGCCGTCCCTCCGCCCGCTTTGAATCCCTTCAGGTGGTTGGGCTCAGGCAGCGCCTCTCAAGGGTCACGCCGGTGGTCCAGCAGCCAGCGCCGACGGAGCACTCCGGCCGACAGCAGGTCTCCGAGGCACGGCAGGATGAGCCCGTACAAGCGGGGTCCAGGGCTACGGACTGGCAAGTGGCTATCTCCGGTTGCCGGGCAGGTCGAGGGTCCGGGAAAGCACCGCCGGGATCAGCGCCGCATCGCACCCACTCTGCCGTCAATTCCGCCAGGATCAGAATCAGGATATCGGCACGGCTGAAAAGGACTGCAATGTTTATATTTTTAATTTGCTAAGTTATATGTATTTTTAAATTATTTTTACATTATTATTAATACATTAAAAAAAACGATATTTTTAACTTCGATATTTTTGTACTACTATATATTTTTTTCAATATTTTTGTACTTACCTTTATGTAGATAGAACTCCGATATTTTAGATTTCGATATTTTTGTGTCGATATTTTTGTATGTCTATATTCTGTCTGTCGATATTATGTCATAGATTCGTTCCCATGAGGCACAGGGTCAAGACTGATTTGCATATGACCATGTCTGATCTGGGGTGGCGTGGTGAGCAAAATAACGATGGGTTAAACCGGGATCTGTGACTGGGGGTGAATGTTTTGCCAATGTGCAACATTCCTTCCATCATCTTGTGTGTTTTGTTGTTCGCCCTATGTCGGAAGGGTATGCCCAGACGTGGGTCCTGTGCTCACTACGCCACTGGAGTCAAGCTAACTTGGCTGATGACGGCTGATAGCCAGAAACCGGTCCTAGGATGCTTGATTCCGGTCCAGGGAAGACATGGCTTGGCAGTTCGGGCTGGACTGTTCCCATGAGGCACAGGGTCAAGACTGATTTGCATGTGGCTATGTCTGATCTGGGGTGGCATGGTGAGCAGAATAACGATGGATTAAACCCATATCTGTGACTGGGGGTGAATGTTTTGCCAATGTGCAACATTCCGTCCATCATCTTGTGTGTTTTGCCCTCCGAGGTGTTTGCCAGCTCCACCCATCTGTTACTGGTGGTGAAGGGGTGGTAATGTTATAATTCTGCCTGTACCTTTGCTCTCTCGGTCTCCGATTGATCCTTGTCGGGCAGCTCTAGATCTTGCGTTTCAGTTATTGGCCTCTGCTACCCCGGGGCCATCTCTCTTGGTGGTTACAGGGGAGGATGACCTTGCCTTTCCAACCAGTTCATTTGTCTGTAGCTGTGGCAAAAAATGCAATAGCTCCTGGTCTGTCACACAGAGTTTTGCCAGAAAGAACAGTGCGTATTTTAAGCTCAGTTCCGCTAAATGTTGTTTCACTGTTAAAAATGTTTCCCTTTGGCATTGCACAGCAATAATATAGTTCAGATAGATGGTCACAATCCTCCTAGCTGTTTGTCAATGTCAATGTGTGCGGGTGCTCTGCAAGGTGTCATCCCTATCCCAAATGTTTAGGAGTCTGGCAAAAATGGTCCTGGGTGGTGCTCTCGGTACCGATGGCTTATCTGGCACTCTGTGGACTCTCATCTGTGAACGTGTTGGATGCCAGGCCCTCCGGGACCCTCATCAGCAACCAGTCCTCTAGTAAGAGTTCCATATTTGGAACCCCCACCAATCTCATATTATTGCACCCAGATATCCCCCGGCATCATCAACTCTTTTCTGAAACCGGTCTATGGTTTTCTACATGGAGTAAATCTTTTTGTCGCTACTGGAGATTGTGGGTAGTTTCTGATCCAATACAGATTCAGTTCCACCACCCTGTCCACGGGTTTCCAGTGGTCTACTTGGAAGACTCTTAAGTCTAGTGCCACTGCATCTATTTTTTTCTCCAGTTTTCGTATCATCCATGAGGGCCTCCAATCCTTGGCCTGACGATATCTTATCAACGGTCTGTGAATTCTCCCAATGCAGTAGGATATCCGCGGTGGGGCTCAATTTTGTGGACTTGGGATGTATCATTGCTGTGAGGACCAGCCTAATCCGGTCCCCTGAGCCGTAGAGAACAGCTGCCATCTGGAGAGGGCCTTTTGGCACCTGTTGCTGCTGCATCATTCAGGGCAGACAAACCCCTGGGCCACCCTACACTGTGTCCGCCCCTTCCTGGCTGCCCCCCAGGTATTGACCTCCTGAGGGTCGGCTCCCCAATCCTCCTGGGAGCAACCTGCCCCAGACAGGCAATCTTAACTCTGTCTGCAGTCACATGCTCTCTAGACTCACCAAGTCAACTGGTGCAGAAGGCAGTCCCCAGGGCCACCACCTTGGCCCTCACAGCCACTGTTCAGCTGCTTCTTGGAGCCTTTGCTTCCTGTCTTGTCCTCTACCACCACCAGGCCTCTGCCGGGCACTGTTCACCAGAGTAGTCTCTATGTTTTGGGGCGCTGTCCTTGATGTCCGTTTGACTTATCTGCCTTTCCCCAAACCAGGTATTATCCTCACAGCAGTCGGGGTCCCTGAGTCCTGTCTCGAACACTACATCCTTTAAGTCGCCCTTTCAATGGACTCCTGTGGTTCAGTCACAGCAATAGTGTTTTATGGAGGAGACGCCACATTCCACTCTTTAGTAGCGACTTCCAGTGTATAGGCACTCCCTCGGCCCCTGAGCTCCCCATCAGTCATTTCCCGCCTTATGTGGTTCTATCGCAGTGACCGTGGTCTGCAGTACTCCAATGCTGCCATTGTGCCACTGCAGGGGTGAGATTCTTCCTATGTAGTGGTGCTTCTCCTCTGCGGGGTACTGCTGTGCTCCATCTCCTGGCAGTGTCCCCTGGTGTCCCGGCTTTACCTTGGTGTCGCTAGGCCCGTCAAGCCACTCCCACGCTCCGCCCGGTTCTGAGGCCGCAGCCAGGGCCCTCGAATCAGAGCAGGCACCACCACTATTCCGCCTCAGGGGCTGGCCATGGCTCCCTCAGCCTTGCCATCAGCCCCTGATCCCTGGGGCCACCGCCCTCCCTGGGCTGCTCCCCGGACCAATCCGGGCAGCATAATAATGATGCCAGTGAGGACCACTGCTCCGGAGCTTTAGCCATGGACATCCGCCTTGAGATTTTTAGGGGTGATTTGCCGCACTCTATTAATGTTTGATTGATTGTGCAGGGAAATAAATGTGTGTTGATTTAATCCAAGGAGCTCCTGGCTGTGCACAGTGGTGTAGTAGAACTGGAGTCCAAACAAGCATGCCCCCAGAGCTGTAGACAGCTCTATCACAGGTGCGAGTCATTTCAGTGTACAGGCATGGCCACTTCTTCCCTTCTCTCGACAGAAAGCTATACTTTACAATTCACTGTAGATGCATAGCCAAGGAAACTCATGTGGTTCCATAAAGAAAAGTGTTCTTTCTATCATGCAGGCTTTAAAACTACATCACAACATAAAAAGTTAATGAGCTGCACGGGCAGGTTTGTCTAAATGGTCTATTAATTTACTGCTCTGCGGATTGTTATAGAGAAGGTAGGCTTATATTGTAAGATGATATATATATATATATATATATATCTCAGCCTCTTAACGTGTAATAGTAGTGTTTAAACTGTTGTGTTTTTTTATTTCTTGCTGTTTTACAGAATTGGTGAGAATGAGACTGCCATTGTGTGCCCAGTTATTGATACCATTGATTGGAACACATTTGAATTCTACATGCAGACAGGCGAGCCCATGATAGGGGGGTTTGACTGGCGACTGACTTTCCAATGGCACGCAGTTCCAGAAAGTGAGCGTCGAAGACGGAAAACCAGAATTGACCCAATCAGGTAATTGAAGCTCTACCCATCAAGCAGTTATTGTGCTTTGTTGAAAGGTAAAATAGAGAGCGGTCTTTTATCAACAGTGTACCAAAACTGCTGTCAATTTAAATTTGCTCCTTGAATATGCTGGTTCAGCAGCTATGCATTGTTCCTGTAGGGGAATGCCTTCCCACTCATTTGATCCAATATTTTTAGAGGGGTACTAGCATACATTTTAGAGTGGTGATCCAGTTCTTCATTTGAACATACTCATGTGACACATATTAGCTTTAACTCTTATGCGTATGAGCTGGCTCAAAGCAAATATATCACTGAAGGGACTCAAGACAAAGGCATGAGGACATTGCTGTGACTAATCTCGCATTTGTGGAAATCAAATTAAGCTATACAAGGACACATTGTGCATAACATTTCTGTATAAACTTTTATGGACATTGTTCAAGTAAATCTGTTCAGTAATATTCTCTATAATACTTATTCTGCATTTTATATTTTGTGGACAAATATAAAATTGGGACAAACAAGAGATAGAGTACACGAAAATATAAGCAGTTTATGGCAATAAATGCATAGGTGGTGAAGTGGTGCGAGTGCCTCAAAATGAGACTGCAACATACTCGCAGACAGGTCGCTCCACACGCTGCTGCATGGCTCTGCCTGCATTGTTTTTGCCTATTCTTTTATTTTTCCACTGTGCCTAACTTGCTTTCTTGACCAGACTGTTTTTATTCCCCTGTGCCTGTACTTGCTTTCTTGTCCAGGCTTGTTTTTATTCCCCAGTGCCTGTACTTGCTTTCTTGCCCAGACTTGTTTTTATTCCCCTGTGCCTGTACTTGCTTTCTTATCCAGACTTGTTTTTATTCCCCAGTGCCTGTACTTGCTTTCTTGCCCAGACTTGTTTTTATTCCCCTGTGCCTAACTTGCTTTCTTGCCCAGACTTCTTTTTATTCCCCTGTGCCTGTACTTGCTTTCTTGCCCAGACTTGTTTTTATTCCCCTTTGCCTAACTTGCTTTCTTGCCCAGACTTGTTTTTATTCCCCTGTGCCTGTACTTGCTTTCTTGCCCAGACTTGTTTTTATTCCTCTGTGCCTGTACTTGTTTTCCTGTCTAAACTTGTTTTTCCTTCTTGTGCCTAGTTCTCCCGCGACCCAGCCCGTTTTTCCCGCCGCTGCGTTCCTGCGGCCCCGCCCCCTGCAATCCCATTCGCCACCCCGCTCCCGCATCCCAGCTGCTCCTCCCTCCCACATCCCCTCATATGGAGGCCGCGCAGCGGTGAAAGGAGTGACCTCTGTACCTGCTTGCAGGCAGGTCACTCCCCACGCTGCTGCACGGCTCTTCCTGCATTGCTTTTGACTAATCTTGTATTTTTCCCCTGTGCCTAACTTGCTTTCTTGCCCAGACTTGTTTTTATTCCCCTATGCCTAAATTGCTTTCTTGCCCAGACTTGTTTTTATTCCCCTGTGCCTGTACTTGTTTTCTTGCCCAGACTTGTTTTTATTCCCCTGTGCCTTTTCTTGCATTCTTGCCCAGACTTGTTTTTATTCCCCTGTGCCTAACTTGCTTACTTGCCCAGACTTGTTTTTATTCTCCTGTGCCTAACTTGCTTTCTTGCCCAGACTTGTTTTTATTCCCTTGTGCCTAACTTGCTTTCTTGCCCAGACTTGTTTTTATTCCCCTGTGCCTGTACTTGCTTTCTTGCCCCAACTTGTTTTTATTCCTCTGTGCCTGTACTTGTTTTCTTGCCTAACCTTGTTTTTCCTTCCTGTGCCCAGTTTTCCCGCAGCCCCTGACAGTTTTTCCCCCCGCTGCGCCCCTGCGGCCTGCCCCCCTGCAATCCCATTCGCCGCCCCTCTCCCACCTCCCAGCTGCTCCTCCATCCCACATCCCCTCATATGGAGGCCCCGCAGCGGCCGCGCCTAAGGCAAGCCCGCCAGCGCCTGTCCGCACCAGGACTGCTCCCAGCGCCAGGACCCCTGGACCCTGCGAACGCCACGACGCCCGACACCGCTGCGATGCCAGAACCCTCCACGCACTCAACACCTGACGATCACACACCTGCTTCCTGGCCGCCCGAAGCGCACCCGCTGAGCTTACACCTGCCGGAACTGCAGCTTCACAAGCATCCACCCCACCATGCTGCTGACCAGGAAAGAACCCAACCACCTCAGATGCATCCTTCTCAACACCCGCTCCACCCGCAAACACGCCGTTGAACTCTGGGACCTACTCGTCTCAACCTCCCCATACGTCGCCTTCCTGATATTGACCTGGCTGAACCCCGCCTCGGCACCCGACATAGCCATAGCCGTCCCAGAAGGCTACATGATCACCCGCAGGGACCGTACCAAAGGAGAAGGAGGAGGAATCGCCATCGTCCACAGGAACACTCTCAGAGTCTCGACCAACACCGACGACACCCTCAGCACCACCGAACACCTGCACTTCCAGATCCACACCGACCCCAACAGCACCCTCAGAGGAACCCTCATCTACAGACCCCCGTACCACGACCACAGTTCAGCGACTCCATCGCCGACTTCATCAGCACACACGCCCTCGCCTCCACGGACTACATCCTCCTCGGGACCTGAACTTCCACCTCGAGAACAACAACAACACCAACTCCACCACCCTGATCCACAACCTAGCCAACCTCGGACTCAGACAACTCGTCACAACACCCACCCACTCCGCCGGTCACACGCTTAACCCCATCTTCTCTGCAAGCCCCATGTCTCCTTCAACCACACCACCGAACTCCACTAAACCGACCATCGATGCATCCACTTCACCTTCAAGAAACCCACCACGCACCACCGCACTCAACAGATGCCTCGCCGCTGCTGGAGCAAAGTCAACGAAGACCAGCTAACCACCACCCTCGCCCAGAGCCCACCCGTTGACCCCACCTACCCCGACACCGCAGCCCGCAACCTCCGACAGTGGATCAACGACTGCGCCAACACCCTCGTCCCGATCAGGAAATCCTCCAACACTCACACCAACAAGAAAGCCAGCTGGTTCACTGAAGACC
This sequence comes from Lissotriton helveticus, assembly GCF_964261635.1. Taxonomy (NCBI): domain Eukaryota; kingdom Metazoa; phylum Chordata; class Amphibia; order Caudata; family Salamandridae; genus Lissotriton; species Lissotriton helveticus. Next base: position 1,098,122,094 of record NC_136063.1, on the reverse strand, counting down.
TCCGGGCCTCCAAGCAAACCTGCCAAAAGCTGGAGAAGATCTGGCTCCGTGAACGAACACCGGACAGCAACGCAGCCCACAAGAACGCCACCCGTAGACACCATCACCTCATCAGATCTGCCAAAAGGGCCTCCTTCAAAGACCACCTAGACAACAACACGCACAACAGCAAAGAGCTCTTCAACATCGTGAAGGAACTCTCCAACCCCAGCTCCAACACCAATGACGTCCCACCCTCGCAAGACCTGTGCGACTCTCTGGCCACCTTCTTCCAACGCAAGATCGCAGACATCCACGACAGCTTCAACGCCACGACCGCCCCGACAACCACTGAGACCTTCACCCCCACGACCACCATCCGCACCAACCGCCTGCTCTCCTGGACCAACATCAACGACGAGGACACCATCAAGATCATGAACACCCTCCACTCCGGATCTCCGTCAGACCCATGCCCACACCACATCTTCAACAAAGCAAGCACATCCATCGCACCCTATCTCCGGAAAGTCATCAACACCTCCTTCGGGACAGCAACCTTCCCGGAGAGCTGGAAGCACGCCGAGATTACCGCCTTACTAAAGAAACCCAAGGCGGACCCCAAGGACCTCAAGAACTTCCGGCCCATCTCCCTGCTCCCGTTCCCGGCACAGGTCATCGAGAAGACCTTCAACGAACAACTGACCCGCTACCTCGAGGAGAACAACATCCTGGACCCTTCCCAGTCCTGGTTCCGCAGCAACCATAGCACATAGACTGCCCTCATCGCCGCCACCGATGACATCAAGTCCCTGCTGGACAACGGAGAAACAGCGGCCCTAATCCTCCTGGACCTGTCAGCCCCCTTCGACACGGTCTGCCACCACACACTATGAACACGCCTCCACAACGCCGGGATCCAAGAAAACGCCCTGGACTGGACCACCTCCTTCCTCTCCGGCAGAACACAGAGCGTCCGCCTTCCCCCCTTCCTCCGAGATCATCTGCGGCATACCTCAGGGCTCATCCCTCAGCCCAACTCTGTTTAACATCTACATGGCACCCCTCGCCCACATCGCCCGTCGGCACGACCTCAACATCATCTCCTACGCCGATAACACCCAGCTGATCTTCTCCCTCACCAAGGACCCCCAAACCGCCAAAACCAACATTCACGAAGGAATGAAGGCCGTCGCTGAATGTTTGAGGAACAGCTGACTGAAGCTAAACTTGGACAAGACGGAGGTCCTCATCCTCGGATCCACCCCTTCAGCCTGGAACGACTCCTGGTGGCCGACCACACTGGGAACCCCTCCAACACCCACCGACCACGCACGCAACCTAGGGGTCATCCTCGACTCCACCCTCTCTATGACTAAACAGGTCAACGCCGTCTCCTCCTCCTGTTTCAACACCCTCCACATGCTCCACAGGATCTACAAGTGGATCCCCACTGAAACGAGAAGAACGGTCGCCCAGGCCCTCGTCAGCAGCAGGTTGGACTATGGAAACACCCTTTACACAAGAGCATCGGCCAAAATCCTGAAACGGATCCAACGCATCTAGAACACCTCTGCATGCCTGATCCTCGACATCCCTCGCCGCAGCCACATCACACCCCACCTGAGAAACCTGCACTGGCTCCCGGTCTACAAGAGGATAACCTTCGAACTCCTTACCCACGCACACAAGGCACTCCACAACACCGAACCAACGTACCTCAACAGACGACTCTACACCCCCACCCGCCGGCTTCGCTCCGCCGACCTCGCCCTCACCACAGTCCCCCAATTCCGAAGAGCGACCTCCGGCGGCAGATCGTTCTCCCACTTCGACCTGGAATACCCTCCCTATCCACCTACGGCAGACCCAAGACCTGCTGACCTTCAGAAAACTCCTCAAGACCTGGCTTTTCAAGCAGTAGCAGCATTCCCCACCCCAGCGCCTTGAGACCCTCACGGGTGAGTAGTGCGCTTTACAAATGATATGATTGATTGATTGATTGACATAACACACACAATCTATCATCCTACATCACTAGTATGAAAGGGTGAGAATATATTTAGTGAGATTAAGCCATGTGTTCCAAAGTTGGTTAGTCTTTGTTTTCAGGATATAAAATAATTGCTTTAGGAGACCTTGTAAGAAAGCACTCACAGAAGTAATCTTTATTAATTGTCTTTGTCAACAGTAAGGGGACGTTAGTGAAATTGTCTGATGGGGGAAGTTGAAGCTTGGTTGTTGTAGTGGTGTAGATAAATGACTCTGTATAGGTGCTAGAGTAAAATATGAAGACAAGGCTTCTGGCATAAGGGAAGGTTTAAGATTGGCTATAGCATGGGGTAGCAGGGTTGACAGGGGCTAAGGATGCAAGGAGAGGAAATATCTATTTATTCAAGGAGTTTGGAAAAGCAAGCAGAGGGCCATCATGTGTCCAGTCACCTAAAGGCAGCTTGATATTCAGTTCCGGGGATGGGGGAAGGAAAATAATATATATGTATATTCTCTGACTAGAGGATATTAGAAAAGTCCTGAGAATTATAACGATATAAGGGGGAGGTTGTGCACAAAGACAAGATGACTTTGGACAGAACCTACTGGGCGCTCTCTGGTAAGGGTGTACCAAGGGAGTATGAAGTGCACCGACAGACAACAATTGATTTTAGAGGTAGGGTGAGAATCATTCAGTGTTGTCTTTTTGATGCCAAGGAAGAATATGGTTCCTTGTAGAGTTGGATGAATCACCATGTTGAATAAGGCAGAGAGGTCATGGAGAAAGATTATGTAAAAAAGTTGACTGTTGTGAGCTAAGGTGATAATATCAAATGCCCATGTAACTGAAGTCTTTGTAGAATGGACGGTGTGGAAACCAGATAGTAGAGAGTTAAGATGATTGTAAGTAGAGACATAAGTGAATCGTTTCAATATGAGGCTTTCTTGGAAAATAATGAAAAGAGGGAGCTGGGAGGCACTAGGAAGGAGAGATCTGCTCTTTGAATTTTCAGTTGTGTTGTGACTACTTCTTAGGTGATTAATGTTCCATGAAAGGACTTTGGAGGAAAGGGTGGGAAACTTGATGGATGAGAACTGAAAGAGTGAGATGGAACCCAGAAGGGACTACCTGATTTGGAGTTTTGTATGAGCTCTCATGAGGTTGCAAGTGAAAAGTCTGCAGGTCGTGCAGCGCTAAGGGGAAGAGGATGTTGTGTAAGGGGTAGGCTTGTAATTGAATGTATATAGTCCTTACTACCCTTGATGATGCATCAAAGCACTTTTCAGCAAGTAGCACGCCACTCCGGAACCCAAAAAGGATTAGTGGTGGATTAGTATGTGGAAATAGAAGTCAATTTGAGTGGTGGACATGCGAGTCTGTTAGTTGGATCGAAAAGGATAATGGAGGCATAGAAGAGGGAATGGTCTAGAAAGTGTTTATTCAGAAGATCATAGTAGTAAGATGGGGTCTGGGGGCCGTAAAAGGAGAGATGGAGGAGAGAAGAGTCTTTAGAAATGGATTAGGTAGATCATAGTAGTTATGCGGTTTTGGATCAGTGAAAGGATAGGGATACATGAGGGAAGGATGTAGAAAGGGTTTGTTTGGAAGATAATAGTAGTAAAAGCAGGTTTGCGGTGATGCGAGGAGGGAAGAGTCAAGAAAGAGTTAAATTGGAGATTATAGTAGTAGAATGAGGTTTGGGAAGAGTCAGAGAGTGGAGGTAGAGGATTTATAGAGAGAGGTATAGGGTGAAACAAAGGGTAGTGCATTCAAGGGTCAATTTTTTTTAACAGTAGGAGTAAAGTAATAAATATATAGATTCATAAGTACATGTATAAGGGAGATAATAAATCAAGATTTAAGTTGTATTTAAAATCAGACATTCAAGTGTTTTTGTGTTTTAAGCTAATTTATTAGTGTATACTATTTTTTCTATATTTCAGTAGTGAAGAAATTGTAGATAAAATAGTTATCATAATATTTATATATTGTGATAGATAAATAAAATGGAGAGCTATAAGCATCTATTCAAATAACTTCGATGAAAACTATGCAGTGACCTTTATACATGTTAAGCATAGAATTATATGTATATATATATATGTGTGTGTGCGTGTGTGTGTGTGTATGTGTGTATGTACACACACACACACACACACAAGTAATATGAAAATTTGTTAAGCAGTTCATGAAATCGAAAAAGAGAGATGGGAGCAGAAATAGGGGGGTCCACTCAGCTCCCACAAGAGAGTGGTGGACCCAACCGTATACTATGCCAGAATCTCTCAGGGGTTGTCCCGGAAACCCTCAAACCATATTTGCCTCCAGCGGAATGTATCATCTCTGCTGGTGCATTTCTTCGGGTAGCATTATCATCAGGCTCCCTACCTGGGTATTCGCTTCTCTAGGTGAGAGATGCCTCCTTTTGGGGAGAGAGTGTCTGATAAGTAATACTGTTGGGATCCGTGCAGTTTTGTTAAAATTACCTCCTATGCCAATAGGGAATTTTATTCTTAATATCAAGGAATAGGGGTAAGGTTAGAAACAGTTTGTGGCGCCGTGGGACGAATTACTGGCGTCAGGTGGGTTAGTTGACATGCTTCGGCCAAATTCGCCTCTAGGGTTCATTGACCTTCGTCAGGACCTCAGGTGATCAGATCCCTGTCAATCTTGTTACTCAGGTAAGTACATTCACTTCCATTCCTTCGCTTCTGTATGTCTAAAGAATCGTGATTACAGGTATTCTGAGTTTCAACTTTTTTGGGGTCATGGATGCCTCCTGGGAAGTGGGTGAGGGCTTTGGAGATCCTTTTTTCTACGCACCAAGTTAAAAAAAGTCAACTTTTTTTTAACGATTTAAGTACTTCGAGTATTTTAAAAGAATTTGGTCTGTTATTGTTTCTACTCGGTCCAATGGGGGGCACTTTTCTCACTTGCTTGGTATTAGAAGACCAGGCACAATGTCCAGAACTTCCTGCTCATCCTGAAGACGGTGGGAACTGTTGGGCTGCCGCTTTTATACTAATGCGGTGACCTTAATTGCTTGTAATTACCAGCGAATTGCCTTGTGGATCCCCTGGGTGGGACGCACGTAGCGTTATTCCAAGCTAGCATGCTGAATGTTTTTGGCCCGAATGCCTACATAATGATGAGAAATGAATCATGTTATAGGGCAATAGATAAAGAAGACTATTGGGACACCTTCTCATGGTTTCCTGTTTGTCATTTTAAATATCCTAAAGATACAGAGGAACTGTATTTGTCCAAAATTATTCATGGCGATGTTTTATCTGTTTTCATGTGGCATATTGCTGTACTGAAGTGCAGATTGCAGGAAGTTGGTTCGAATGTTATTATAACAATGCTTATGGCTCGTGTGTATTAGGGTAACAGACACAAAGAACGATATTTCCAAATATTTATCATGTATTGTTCAGATTACTAAATGTATAATGAAAGCATATATCTTAAGGTTGTTTCTGCAATTATTGTGTTTGATAAAGTAAAAATGTACTAATGTCCATACATCATGGTAGAGTGCACACGTGATTGCTTGTTAAAAACATGTATATATAATTTTTGGCCTATTGTTTCTTACTAGAAGTGGTTGGTGTGTCCTGTGCTTTGTGCCACGGCATTGTCAAGTGGTTTGTCCTTATGTTGAATGGTCTGCCCGGGGCAATGTGTTACACTTAAGAGTGCACTAGATCTCTTTAAGAGGTTGCCCTATCAGCTGTTCAGCTGTTCATTATTTTTTTTGTATAAAAGTTCCCAAATTGCCCCGAAGTCACTGGTTTTTCAGATAGGGATTCAAAGGGAATCTGTTGGTACTTTTTCTTCTATTCTCAGCTGTGTTTCGTTACTTAGGTTGCTGTATCGTTAGATCCTGCCAGCGTTGCAAGTCAGAATTTCTTGCAGTTACTCAAGTGTTCATTTGTACAATGCTAGCCATTGAATAATATCATTCAGTACTTTTTGGTAGGTCTTAAGTCGATATATCAATCTTTGCTCTTTTTGAAAGAGAGTCCTTTCAGGTTCTTTTCTGATGTAACCCAAGGTTTCTAGGAAAACCCAATCCATTTCATTTTCTGTGTGGTTTTCGGTTTGGAAGTGGTGACTCTTTTGTGTCGTTAGTCTTCTGCATCAAATGTTACTTTGGTGTTCCCTTTGCAGGTTTTTATCCTTCTACATGTCATTTCTATATACTGGCATGGGCATGTGATCATATAAATGGCATGCGTAGTGTTACAATTAGTGTGTTATTTCATGACCTCTTTGAAGTTTGTGTTGAAATCCAAGTTCTTGATTGTTTTGGTCAAATTGCACTCTGAGCACGAGCCATATGGGTAATGGCCAGTTACTGGCTGTAGGCCCCACGCAGTTTTTACAGTATTGTTCACTTTCTTCTGTCTTGTAGGTTGTGTGTGCTCTACTTAGTCTCTGATGTTTTTGCTCTTTTTGTGGGCGAACCTAGTTTTGGGCTAGTTCAATGATTCTGATGTTAATATGCTCCATTGTTTATTAATTAGTTTTTTGATGTGGTTTGATGTCGTGCAATATGTTGTGACGCATGTTACCACGTCACATTCGGGGTTTCTGTAGGTTGGCTCCAACAAGCTCTCTCTATTCTGATTCTTGGCTCGTTTCTTACAATTATTAATGATGATCTTTGGATACTGACGGTCTTCAAGTTTTTGGGCTAGATTTCGGGCCTGGTCAATAAAATCCTGCTTGTTGCTGCAGTTACTACAAATTCTCAAAAATTTACTGTAGGGTAGGTTTTCTCTCAATGGACTTGTTTGAGAGCTGGTGAAAGTGAGCAAACAGTTCAAATCTATCGGTTTGTTCAGCAGACCTGAAAAACATATATGTAGAAAACATAATTATTATACATTTTTAAATCAGGAAATAAACATATTGTGATACATACATAAAATCCATTTACATGTTTATATACACCGGTATATGCTGTACATTTGTGTTTAAGTATGGTTGTTATGTAGGAAAGAGACAACTCTTGAGTAGTCTTCTGAAGGCAAAATAATGATCTGTGGATCTTATGTTTGGGGTAATGAATTCCATAGTTTGACTGCTTGAACAGAGAAAGATATGCCACCTATTGTTTTTTTCTTGTATTATGGGATTTTGAGGTGAATGCCAATCTGGAGCATAGGTTCATTTGTTGAATGTATTTGATGATTTTATTCCAGATGAAAAGCAGTCCTGTACCATGTAATGCTTTGTGGGTGATAAAAAGCAGCCTGAATGTGGATCTTCTGGCAACAGGTAACCAATTTAGGGCCCTCAAGGCAGTGGAGATGTGGGCTTGTGGCTTTACATGTAGGAGTAGTCTGGCAGCAGAGATCTGGATCTGTTGTAGTCTTTTCATAGTTGATTAAGATGATACGTGGGAGAGTTAATTGGCGTAATCAAGTTTAGACAGTACAAGAGAGGTAGCGGCCCAGAGCTTGTGTGGAAATCCCAGGTCGAGGAAGATGTGTTGCAGAGTTTTCATAGTAATTTAGCTTGCTCTTGTCAATTTGTCCATTTGGGCATTCATTGATAACTTAGAGTCCACTGTAATTCCAAGGTTTCTTACTTCCTTAGATACTTTAAGAGGTGGTCCCAGATCATCAGACCAGGCGCAGAGTGGGTACTAATTTTTCCAATCGCCAGATGTGACTATTTCAGTTTTGGAAGCATTTAATTTGAGATGGCTCAATATCATCCACTGATCAATGGCTTTGAGGCAACAGTAGATTTTTGAGTTTCCAATGTTTTTGGGGCTTTCCAGTTTAAGCAGTATTTATGTGTCATCTGCATAGTCATAGCATGTGAGCTGAAATTAATTAATCATTGCTGTAATGATTTCATGTAGATGTTGAAAAGCATGGGTGAGATGACAGAGCCTTGAGGGACCCCTCCTTCTGTGAAGTGTGTTTTGGATGAGAAAGGTGAAGTATAGATGACATTTGTTCTGTTTTTAAGATAGGATGTGATCCAGTTGAGAGTAGTCCCCTCTATGCCGGTTTCGTAGAGTCTTTGTTTTAGAGTGTTTTGGTCAATCGTGTCAAAGGCAGCTGAGAGGTCCAAGAGAAGTATCGATGCGTTCCAGTCTACTGTTTTTTTTTTAAGTCATCCCAGATGGTGATGAGGGCCGATTCTGAACCTCTTCCTGGACAGAATCCTTTTTGGTAGTCTGAAAGTATAGAGTACTATTCAATGAATTGTGACATCTGGTTGGATGTTGCTCTTTCTATCAGTTTGGCCAGGAAAGGTCCATTTGTAATCTGTCTGTAGTTGTCGGGGTCATGTGGGTCCAGGTTTGTTTTCTTTAATAATGGGCATATGTATCCCTTTTTTAGGTTTTCAGGAAAGATTCTCGTAGTTGAAGAATTATTGATGATTTAAAAGCAAGGTGGATGTCTGTAAAGGAGAGGGAAATTACAGGAGGAAGTTTGTAGACGGTTGCATCTGGTGTTGAGAGCCTCTCAACCATGTATCGAAACGCCGTCGGCTTTAGTTGTATTTATTATTTGCTTGAATATAACAGCTAGTCCACTTTCTCTGTTACCTATATGATTTAGTGTGAAGTTTCATAGCCTAGACTGTCAAGTCTGTCGGAATGGGCACTTTACCTGTTTGGTCCTGCAGGACTTCTTGGTGTGAAATTGTTTCACACACCCACCTCCGGGGAGGTGTTGCTTGGGTATTTATTTCAATGTAAGGAATCTGTGTCTAGAAGTCTCTATGAGATGAACACATTTAGAAAAGTCTTATTTGGTAGAGACTCTTTTTTAACGAACGTTATTGTCATTTTCAAATTAATAACACATTGACATTGCAGACAACTATGTTTATGTGCATTGGACAGCAGTTTGAATGACGATCTGGACCACTGGAGAGTAAGTACCAGTACAACGATACAGCTTATCATATTCCAAAAGTATTTTTTTCTTCAAAGTGGCATAGTCAGGAGAGTTTCTGTGGTTTATTGGGATGGTCACAAAGTCGCCTACTTGAACCCCAAGTGGATGCTCTTTAAATAAACCTTGTTAGCAGCATGTATGCTGATTCGCCAAAATGACAGAGATCGGGTAAGTGACATTATGCACCCTTTGATGTAAGTGACATCACAACACTGATTTCTTGCGCCACCCTTAATGCTCAGCTGCCTCCTTCGTGCTACTCGGGGTTAGTGGAAAGGCAAGGAGTGGAAACTGCAAAACAAAAACATTTTGTTTAGAAATCTGTTTCCTCTGTTTCTATTTTTAATCTCAGGACCTCTGAGACCAGGAGAAACAAGGGCATTGCCAAGGTGCACAAACTACTCCTAATTGATGTCCAAGGATAAAGTTGGCTCCTATGTCCTTGACTTTGTTGGGAAAGGTGTCCGTTCTCTCGTCTGCGTGTCTCAAATCTCCCATACAGGATTTTGTGAAGCACCTCATTTAGAAGAGCTCTGGCCAATTTCTGACCCTGCAAGGATGGGTTAAGAAGCCATCAATTCATGCTACTGTCTAATGTCATGTTTTTGAGGTGGATGTTTTTGTAAGCAGCTACAGCAGCATTCATACTCAGGACTGAGTCCCTAAGATTATTGAAGGCTATTTCTGATACAAGCTTAGTCTAAGTCTCCCTATTTATCAAAAGGTCTTTGCAGGCCTTCAGGGTCTGTCTAGCCAAAGGAAGGTATTGAACAAGAATTGTAATGAATGTAATACATTAGTCCAAGAACGAACTGATAGGTTGAGAGCTATGCATTGCCTTATCTAGTATGTATTCTTCCTTTTTGTACCTGGAATCCAAAACTGACTCGGTCTTTGTGGCCACCTATGAGATAAGCAAGTATAAGTTCCATCCCCCAGGAACAGAGGAATGTGAGCTCCCCTTTTGAAAGTACACACAGAGGATTCATCAGTTGGGCCTTTTTTGCAAGTAACTTTAGAGTATACATATCACGTAACTACTTGATCCATTACTCACTGGTACTGGGTTGATCTTATTCCAGAAGGAGGTCTACACTGATGCAGAGCCACTCCACATGTGTTTGCATTTCATATCTCTGAAAATGTTTGCTCTTGGATTAGTATCTAAATCGGGTAAATCCTCATCGAATTGTGGCAATGACGAAGAGGACAATGTGCTCAATGAAATCTTGCCAAGTGATCATTTCTGGACCTGCGAAAAAGCCTCTGTAGCACACTGAATCGGAATCTTGAGCTTGACATGAGGCATTACAGTGGGCACCTGACTGTCTTGACCGTGATGATGTTTTCCTGGCTTGTTTCATCTCCTCCATTCTGTTGGGCTGAAAACGCTACCTCATGATGCCGTTTTTGTGTGTTTCCTAGGCTTTGCAGTATAGTCCATACAATGACTATGAGGAAAGGCTTTACTTCAGGAAGAGCTAAAAATACAGACAGGGAGCACGGTACTCAGTATTCCCAGAAAAGCCTCTCTACTAATGCAAATTATCAAATATAAATGGGCTAACAAATATTTACTTGCTGTTTGAACCGCCTCATTACCACCTCTTGATGCTGCCATTGTACCATGATTTCTGCACCCCTATGTTGGAGGGCATCTGCGGTATGGTATTTCCTTTAGCATTCACTGCAAGCATGCACCTCTTGTGTCACAACATGCTGGTGTGCTCTTAAGCAGCTCTCAGTGTAGGGATGGCAGAACTTCCAGTTTCTTGGCCCCTATGAATATCAAGCAATGGTACTCCTTTCTGGTTACTCCTCCGAAAACCTCAACGTTATGCTCCAGGAAGCAGATCTCCACCTTGAGGTAAGGACATGGAAGCCAGCTCCACCTGTCGCCAAGTCAAAAAGGTACTGTGTTAGTGCTACACAGTGGCAGGAATGACAAAGCCTCATATTGCCAGTTCAAACGTACCTATCCTATTAGTAAATCCCCAGCACGACTTTAGATCAGTCTGCGTCCCCTTTCCCTATCTCCTGGAGAAAGAAGCAGTGAAAAACACAGAAGGGCTCACATTCAGGGCTCTCCAGATATTGTGGTTGAGGCTATGAGTAGAGGACAGTGTATTGTAAATTCGGAAAACAAAGCAACGTTAGGGTAATTTTTTTGGATGCAAGTCTCTTATCTATTATAATGACTGGAAAGGAAAAGATGAGAACACATTGGCTAATAAACAGAGATATGTAAAAGGCAAAATGTAAGCCTCAGACGTTTATGAAATGAAAATACAGTGAGGAGCTTTTTTTTAAATAAAAAAATAGACATTTTTGGGATGGCTTGAAAATATCTGCAGTTTGTAAAACTGACAAAACCTTATTTTTAGATCTCGCCTGAGACAATGCATGCACTGTCATTCTTGACAATCTATTATTTCTAAAAACAAAAATACTCTTAAAAGGACTTTCAACTATTGATTAGCTTCTTTGTCAATCTTATTTCCTTCCTTTTCATTGGTGAGTCTCTGTCAGTGCCTGGTGAGCGCATGTCAATGCCTGTCGGCTTAACTTGGGCTTCGTTTTGTCTGTTTGTTTTTGTTTTCTTCCTTAGAGCATGGAACAAGTACTGATTGATTTTGCGATTAGTGTTCTTACACACTGTTTGCACTTTGATTCTGGAATTTTTTTGGTGTGTTTGCTTGCAAGACAGCTTGTAACCAAAATAATTGGAGTTCACAGTTCCCGGTATTTCCAGGAGCTGAACACAAACAATTACTAATAACAAAACTTTGTGACATGGTACCCAGCTTTTAAACATATATTTCGTTCTCCAGTTGGTTTTTATTGATGATGAAGCTGTAAACACACTCCTTTCGTTTAAGACTGTTGCCCTATAGGATGTGTAATTCTGAAGTAACATCTGTCCCATTTGCTTAGTTTGTTGATTACCATTTTTATAATTTAGAGGATGTTTTACTCACCGTCAAACATGCCCGAACCCTAAAATCACCCTTACCTCCCATTACCTCTACCGACCTGAGCCCTCAGGTCACCCTCCCCTCCCTTTACCTCTACCCACCCCTGAGGCCTCAATTCATCTTCATCTCCCTTTACTGCTACCCACCATTGAACCCTTAAGTCACGCACACCTCCCTTTACCACTACCCACCTTTGAACCATCACTTTATCCTCACCTCGCGGTACTGCCAACCACATGAGCCATCAAATCACCCTCACCTCCCTTTACATCTAACCACCCCCAAACCGGCAAGTCGTTCTCATCTCCCTTTACCCACCCTCAAACTCTCAAGTTGCTCTCACCTTCCTTTACCTCTGCCCACCTCGAGCGATCAAGTCATCCTCACCTCTCTTTACTGCTCCCGACCCGAACCCTGAAGTCACCTCTCCTCACCCCCAAGCTCTCAAGTCACCCTCACCTCCCTTTTCCTCTACCCACCCCTGAGCCCTCAAATCACCCTCACCCCTTTATACATCTATGCACGCTGAGTCTTCAAGTCCCCCTCACCTTCCTTTACATCTCCCCCCCCTGAGCCCTCAAGTCATTCCCATCTCCCTTTACCTCTACCCACCACTGAACCCTCAAGTCACTTTCACCTCCCTTTATACCTACCCACCTAAACCCTCAAATCACCTTTACCTCTACCCACTAGAGCTCTCAAGTCACCCTCACCTCCCTTTATTTCTACTCACCTGAGCCGTCGAGTCCCCTTCACCTCCCTTTACCTCGCTAGTTTAAGAAGAATTTTTTTTGATGCAAGATAAAATGAAATATAATGTAGAAATTTAACATAGGAGATAAAAGGTATGCCAACTGGTAAGGTCATATAAGTGAAAGAGGGGGAAAAAAAAGAAGAAAAAGAAAGAGCAAAAGCAGTCCGTTATCAATATATCATAGCTACTATATAATTGTTAGCAACATTCAAACCATAAAAGGTAGAAGGAAAATTTGAATAAAACGGCAAATATACAAAAATGGAACGAAAAATATATACATATACATAAGGTACTACTCTTGGAGGTTTAGAAACGTATTCAATGCAAGGGTCATAAGTTTGTGAGGAACATGCAGATACATCAAGAAAATGAGTAATAGGTAACCATAAGAGGTATCTTTTAATTGTGAGGGAAATAGGGTGAACATATGCTCTGTCTCATCTATGTTTATAGCAAACCCCATACCACCAAGCACATTAGGAAATGTTGGAAGTTTCTTTCCATGCCCTGGTAATCTGTTGAAAGGCAACTGCAAGAAGTAGGTCAACTATATAGAAATTGTGAGGGTGTGAAACTCCAATCTTTCGAAAGACTACCTAGAAATATGTTAACAAAAGAGAAAGGGATTTGGGTATGAAATATGATATTAATCTGCATCCAGACTGGTTTCCAAAAATTGTGGACATGAGGGCATAGGAATAACATATGTTTTAAGTCTGCCAGACTTACATTACAGGGCCAGCAGGAGGGGTAAAGAGTAGAATTCATTTGTGCAATGAGGTAGGAGTAAATAAAAGTCTGTTGTAAATGTAAAACACAGTTTGACTGGTATTAGCGGCCCATGAAGATTTCCTAATTTTGGTCTATATCTTATTCCACATAGAAATAGGAAAGGATGATTGCAAGTCAGTTTCCCAGAATAGTTCCACTTCGGTTTTATCCCTGATAGGTGAAAAAGGTAATAGAGATTAGTAGAGTTGTGATGCAGATGGGGAGAGGGATAGGATGGATAAAACATGTGAGGGTGAAGTGGCAGTGAGGTAACGGGTTTTTAGGAACCTGCCGGTGTCAGGGGATAACACCCGAAGACCTCTGAGTTCCCTTGTTCCGGACCACAGAAACACGTAGTCTTCTAGTCGCAGTCAAAGATCAAGTTTTATTGGTAGCTACCAAGTAACACGTGTCCCAGAAGTACACCACACAGAGAGTAGGTTCTTGGGAGACTGTTCGTTTTTACAGAACCAGCCGTCTCCTTATATATCAAATATATGGCTTCAAGCAAGAATTCTTGAGTTTATGGTATGGCAACACACATATTTCTACAACAATACAAAGAGCGAAGTCATGTAAGCAAGCCCATATTTTAGATGTCCAGTTTGCTGATATATTACCCAGTTGGACCGGGAACTCCCATCAGATATAGATGAACCACCAATAAAGGAAGGTACAACCCAGCCATAAAAAGGGCCATAAACAAGATACGGGGACAGGTGCGTGTTTGAAGGAAACATGGGCTGTATGTAGTGAATGGTTCGTGGAATGTTATGCGTAGATGCTATCGTATTCGGTCACTGGGCGAGGAGCTGCCTAAACAGGTTTGGCCGAAGACAGTGGAGTCAGTTGGGACAGGTCAGGGGAAAGTCACGAAAGGTGGACGTGTGTATTTGGATCAAGCTCGACCTTTAATTGACTTATCATGAGGGCAAGATGCAAGATGGATGCCGTTCACAAAATGGAGTTTAAGGGATGGGACGGAAACTGTGATTTAGGGGTGTTGGCAACCCTCGATTGTAACGCAAATACATAGGAATGATGTCCTAATCATTATCGGTTCGTAGACACCAAAATCGTCTTGGTACGTTGAGATTTTGTGACACGGGTATTGGACCTCGATATCGGGAAAACCACAGGGTCCGGATTTTGGGAACCACAGACCCTCCTTTTGCCCTCATATAAGACAATAACTCATGCTAATCTGAGTCCAAATCGGTATGGAGAAATTCGTGGAGATGTTGCTGGAGAATCATTCTGTTACTCAGCTCGTCCTGTGACACAGGCTTCCGTACACACGAGGTAGCACAGAGGCCACATAGTGCAGGAGCACACTGTATACACAAGCAAAACATGAACAGAAGTGCCAAGATCATCCCAATGAAAATCAAAGTTTTCCATCCCCAGGCAGTGATCAGCTCCCAGAACCACCCCAGCAGGGACCAATCCCCTTTCTCAATGTGAAGGGAACCAGATATTTCGTGTAGTTTGGAGATGGCCTGGTATACTGTCGGTGCGTTATCAGGGATAAAAATGCAGCAACTGGATTGGATGACTCTACACACACCACCACGATCGGCGAGTATAATGTCTAAGGCAATTCGGTTCTGAAGGGTCATAAGTCGATCCGACTGAAGCTCTGTTGTCAAATTGCCAAGTGCTCCGGCCGTTGTAGTCACGGCGGATTCAACTACCCTCGCTAACTGGCGAATATTCCTGCTGTTCACCATAGGCCCCCAAAATGGCAGAAAACCCTTTGTGAAGTCAGCAAATTCCTGACCCGCGGTGTCGTCTTTACTCACGACACCTCTAGCTATCCTTGTCCGATGGTAATCTGCTCGGGCCGTGTAGGTGGGAGGCAGCAGAAATGAAATGAAACATGAACCTGAGAAATCAGGGGGCAACCACGTGTAGGCTTGGTCGTGGCAAACGAAATACGTGCCTTTAGCTGCCAGGAGTATAGGGGAAGTTCGGGAAGCAAATACATACGTTTCCGTGCAAACGCTCTTTCCTAACTGTGCTGTGGGGTTCCTACCAATACCCTGTAAGCATAAGTGACCTCGGTGGGGAACTACCCAAACTGGGCGAGATTTCTGTGCTGCCTGGCTCTTGACCAGGTAAACCCCATGTTTGGTCACGTTCCAACGGGAGTAGGGACTCAGTTCATCTTTGGGCATTGTCAGATAGGTGTCGATATCCCTACTCATGTTCCTTATCCCTGCGATTAGCGCCTTGTTACTGGAATCGCTCGCAGCGGAACGGGTCGGGTATGGTTCTAGGGCGAATAAGAACAGGGTCAGGAAAGCCCACAGAGAACCATAGTAGCTAAATGGCAAAATGAAGTATGGGATCCCCTTATCGGTTGTGTGTGGCATAAGTCCGCATATCCAACAGTTTGACGTGTTCATTATGGACTGGTGTTGGTGTAGAAGCTGGATGAAAGAGTTGTTTACAAATTCGAGTCTTCGGGCAGACTCGTGTTCAGGTAAAGGGTGAAAGTAGTGTGGAGAAATAGTGGGAGGAGGTGGTGTCTGGGTGTCATTCGAAAAGGTAACTTTAAATACGAACAAAGCATAACCAATAAAAAACACAAGTATGCTACATAACATTAAAACACATAATATCAGGAATGTTCTTCTGGACAGTATCGTGCATAACTGTTTTTCAAAGTTCGTGAGTCTGACAGGTCTCTCTACCCTTGGAAACTCCATCCTCTAGTTGCTGCCCGCGGTGGTTGATTGATTCTCCCAGGGAGCGCGCTCTGCTCAGTCCGGGGTAACTCCCGTGGACCAATCAGAACCGTGGACCTAGAACTTCCCAGTTGCACTCCCCAGACTTCAACCGCGACCCTAGCAGCAGAACCGGATGGCGGTTCGAAAAATCAAAAATGAGCTAGTTCCCTTGGGACGAGAGAGCTGAAAATTCAAAAATAGTTCTTAGGGGAAAAAGAAATTACATTAGATCACACTTTATTAGTTCTTTTGTTTAGATCGCAGGTCGTATCGTCGTTTCCCAGGTACGGTGTGATCTTCAAACAGCTTTTCAGGTTCAGTAGTGTCCAATTGCATAGATGGCGACACAAGTCCTTGCAAAATATGATCACTCTCCTTTTCGGTACTAGTCTCTTTCAAACGGGCATCGCTGAAAGGGATGAATCGAGGTACGGATTCTGTCTCAGAGTCAGCAAGTCCTTTGTTGACCCACCGGTCGTATGGAAGGGGTAGAGGGACCCGTTTGCAGTGGGTCCCATGTACCCAGTTCTTCTTGCCTTCAACCCGAACAGCAGATCTTGTTGAAAGTAGTACCAGGTGCGGTCCGGTCCACCTCGGTTGTCCGTTGTTGGTGCGCTGAAAATTCCGCAACAAAACCCACGAACCGGGTTCGATGATGTGACCTGGATCGTCAGAGGCTGGCGGAGAAGAACTGTGAACCTGTTGGTGTAAAACACGCACTTTAGTTGTCAATTCGCACAAATAGTCAAGCAGTACGGGGTGCTCTATCTCGCTCAGTTTCTTGGGTCTTGGCATGCCCCAGACGTTGGCTGGGCGGCCAAACACGATTTCATGGGAGCTAAGTCCTAACCTGGAGTGGACAGTCGTCCTGGTTGACAAAAGTGCTAGAGGCAAGGCATCAGGCCATTTAAGACCTGTACTGGCTTGGATTTTGGCTAGTTTGAGTTTTAGAGTGCCATTGTAGCATTCTACTAATCCAGCTGATTGGGGGTGATTTGCAGCGTGGAATTTTTGGTGTATGCCTAGACACTCACACACTCTCTTCATCACGCATCCTACGAATTCACTTCCGTTATCACTCCAGACAATTCTAGGCATACCGAATCTAGGGAAGAACTCTTTGACAAGGGCTTTGGCAGTTGATAAGGCGGTGTTGTCCTTAAGGGGGTACGCTTCCACCCACCTTGAAAAGGCGCAAACAACAACGAGAACGTATTTCAGGTTGTTGCACCTCTCCATGTGGATGAAATCTAGCTGCAAAACCTCGAACGGATACGTTGGAGGCGCAAAATGACCAGCTGGAGTTGGCGTTCCCCTACCGGGATTGTATTTTTTAAAACATACCATACACTTTCTGACCACGCTTTCTGCGTACTTTGGGATATTGCTATTCTGCCATACTGGGGCCAATAGTTTACATATTCCTCTCGAATTGATGTGTGCCATTCCGTGAGCCATCGTTACCACTGCAAGTACGTATGCATTAGGTAGTAACCATCGCTGGTGTTCCGATAGTTCGACCCAACAACCATTCGCATCCAATCTACCTGTGCTTTCTCTCCATTCATTCATCTCGTTCTCAGTGGCCTCGGCTTGTATTGATTTTACGCTTTCAATAGTGTCCTCACACATTCCTACATCAGCAATCCATCTAGCGGGACCCATGACATACATCCGACTCATTGTGTTCCTTGCAGTTCCTTTCGCAACCTCATCTGCAAATGCATTTCCGCGGCCAACATCATCCTGAATCTTTCTGTGTGCACTACATTTTATAATGGCGACTTGTAGGGGCAAGGTGAGTGACTCAAGGAGCTCATTGACTAGCTGGCCATGTTGTATCTTTGCACCATGGGACGTAAGGAACCCTCGTTCACGCCATAATCTCCCAAAACTGTGAGCCACACCAAAGGCGTATTGGCTGTCAGTATACACATTCACTCGCTTTCCTTTCGCCAGCACACATGCTCTAGTAAGCGCTATCAACTCTGCAGCTTGTGCAGAACTGTGGGGAATGCGTGCAGTCTCTACAATGGTGTGTAACCTCGTTACGGCATATGCTGTAGTCGTATCACCATTCGGCAACTTGAAACATGAACCATCAACCCATAGAGTATCATTGCATTCGGGAAGGGGAGTGTCCTGTAAGTCTACTCTCCCTTTTGTCTCTTCCTCTGTCCTGAAACAGCAGTCATGCTTGTCAATCTTGTCTGTTTCTGTCGGGATGGGTAATAACGTAGCGGGATTGAGTGTATCACACCTCTTTATATGGATGTGACTTGCTAGCAGGGTAAGTTCGTAACTGGATAGTCGAGCGCTAGTAAGGTGTTGTGTCTTTGTCCTATTTAGTAAAATGTCTACTGCATGCGGAACCATAACGATCAAGGTGTTATTCATGACTAATCCAGCAGACTGTCGAATGCAGACAGCTGCTGCGGCTGTTGCTCTTAGACAACTTGGCAGTGCCTTAGCCACTGGATCTAGAGTTGCCGAAAAATACGCGCATGGGCGTTGTTTGTCCCCAAAGAGTTGCATTAAGACTGATAATGCACAACCTTCTTTTTCGTGGACATACAATGTAAAAGGCTTTCTGTAGTTGGGGTTTCCCAACACAGGAGCCGAACACAATGCATCGCGCAACTCGCGGAAACTCGTCTGACAATCTTCAGACCAAGGCATAGGTTTAGGCGTGTCTTTGCGGAGTAGTGACAGTAAAGGTTTGGCTAGTAGTGAGAAATTCGGTATCCATTGTCTACAGTATGATGTAATGCCCAAAAAAGCTCGGACACCTCTCTGTGTCCTTGGGGCACTCAGTTCTGCAATTGCCTGTATTCTTTCTGGTGTCAGTCTCCTTCCCTCCTTCGACAAGATGTGACCTAGGTAGGTTACTTCTTGTTGGCAAAATTGCAGTTTTGAAAGGGAGACTTTGTGCTTCATGTCACATAGGTGACGTAATAGCGACAACGTAGCTTCCTTGCAAATCTCTTCAGTGTCTGCAGCGATCAGTAGATCGTCTACATACTGAATCAATGTTGACCCATCTGGCAGTACAATTGTGTCTAGTTGTGTTTTCAGAGCCTGACTGAATATTGATGGACTTTCGCAGTAGCCTTGAGGAGCGCATTTGAAGCGGAAGCTTCGTCCTCCTAAATTGAAGCCGAAAAGGTCTCTACTCTCTTCGGCGATCGGGATGCTGAAGAAAGCGTTCTTCAGGTCAATCACCGAGAACCAAGCTGCTGAAGCTGGAACCATTGTCAATAAAGCAGTAATGTCGGGGACGACTGGAAACTGTGGTATAACTACCTTATTTACTTCTCGGAGGTCAATCACAAACCTATACACAGGGGGCTGTGAAGGATCAGTACGTTTCAAGACCGGTAAAACTGGACTGTTACAAATGTTTCCTGTTGTTTCCTCGATAACATCTTTATCGATCAAATCATAAACGATCGTTAACAATGCCTGTTCGCAGTCGTTAGAAATTTTGTATTGGGGAATACGTGGCAATCTGACGTTTGCTTTCAAAGTTATGACATACGGTGCTATCTCTAAACGACCTACATCGTTGGAACCATTAGCCCATAGTAAATCTGGAAGTGATGACAATTCGGTTGGGATACCGTCTTTTGACAAGTACATTGGAGAAATGACTTTTCTCCCTAAAGTAAGCTGTACTCCCGAGGGAGAACAGTACAAAGTCGCGTACAACCTCTTTAGGAAATCCAATCCTAACAAATTTTCACCACAACCTGTTGTAAGAATGAGGGGTGCTTCTAATTCACGGGGGCCAACAGAAAGGGAAATAGGACTAGAGATCGGGTTTCTAACAGGGGCGCCAGAGAAGCCTACTGAGACATTCATTTCGCCAGACAAAGGTGCGCCAGGAAGTTTTGAGTGCATAATAGAACTTTTTGTAGCACCAGTATCCAGCAGAAATGGCTCTGACACTCCTGAGGTAATTACCTCGACATAAGGTCCATCCTGATCTACTGGAACTGAAACAACTCCCTCTCTTTGTCCATGGCTGTCCTAGCGATCGTTACCCTCATTGTCGTGTTCGGTGTAATAGTCGTCTGCATAGTACTGAGCTGACTTGGACGATGAATTACCCTGCTGATCAAAGCTATTCATGGATTTCTGAGGCGGAAAAGAAGTTATATTCTGAGTGAAATTTCCACGGCCTCTACCTCTAGAGGCATGCTGAACACCTCTTCCCCTTACACCTTGTGCACCGTTTAAACGTCGTGCAAGAGCCGGACAATTATTCCTAAAATGACCCTCTTCTTTGCAATACGCACATTGATTCGGGCCATACGTAGGACGCTGATGGGAAAGCTCGTTTCCTTGCGCGTCTCTAGAGTACTGCTGATTCTGTTGATAATTAGACTGGCTAGCCATACGAGGCTGATAGGCCTGTTGGAGAAGAACTTTAGTTTTCAAATCTTTCGTCTTTTTGTCTGCCTTGTCTAACTCGTCTTTACGCCTATTTTCATAGTACTGGGCTGTTGCTAGAATCTGCGCTGACGTAGAGACAGCCCAAGCACTTTCTGAGTCTTTTAGTTTAGCACACAATTCAGGAAGCAAATTGTGTACAAATTTGTCTACAAACAGTCTTTGGCCACCCTCGGTAGCCATATCCTGACCACTATGGTCAGTGAAGGTTTCCTCAAATCTCGTGAAGAAGTCAGACACATTCTCGTCTTTCTTCTGTTTGCACGCGGATAGCTTGTCCCAGTTTACACGTACTTCAGGCATAATTGTCTTCATGTACGCGATAATTCTACCAGGAAGTTCAGCTATCAACGGCTCAGGCTTGAAACCACCGATTTGTCTAGCATCTGTAGTCGCAATGTTCGCCCATGAGTCACCTAATTCTTGGTCATGATCCGTATGACGTATCTTACTCCATAAAGGATGTGGAACAATGTTCCCAAACAACATGTCTATATCCGCTAAATTCATTATACATGAGCTTGCAGTTTGGGTTTTTACGGGGATCGGGTAGTGTCTGCTTGAGTGCTAGAACTTCTGATCTTTTCCAGGGGACATGTACCCATACACGCTGGAAATGAGGCAGAACCGGTGGAACTGCGGTTGCATCACCTTCCCTCCAAACCGGAGGAACCTCTCTCATAGGGTACTGTCTCGCTCTTTTCCTACTAGATGTACCACTGTCAGAGGATGACCCAGAATTACCACCTGTACTTCGATGTGACAATAATATCTCTACTGCTCTTTCAACGTCGGGACCAACTATCATACCCTCCCCAAATTTAAATCGTAACCTACACAACTCCTGCATGTTGCTCTTCTGACCATTATCTTCCAAATCCTCACACAGGAAAACACACATCTGCTCAAAGACGTATCTTTGCGTTGGTTCATCCCATTGACGGAAAACGTTCATGACAGACTCTACATCGTATCTCGCTGTATCCATAGCCCAATTTCGTGCTAACTTATTCAATGTTTCCCTTTCCTGATAATCAGGCATTTGGCTTCGTAATTGTCTTCGTTCTGTGTTAGGGGTCGTTTTAGGCGACCGAAAAAGTGGTGAAGGAAAGTTAGTAACAATGCTGGCCATTTTATGCCAGACGGAAGGTGAAAGTGAAGGAATAGCTGGCAGTAGAACAGAGTCACGCAAAGAAGAAACAGAAATGTTCGTAGAACGAGTATCAGAGAGACTAGAAGGTGCGCTAGGCGAAATTTTAGAAGGAACGGTAGGAGAAGTAGATGCGATCGGTGAGCCTTGAGGAGGCTGTGCCAAAGAAACAGGAGCCAGCTGAAGAGTAGCCGGTGAGTGCGGTAAAGGAGCCTGTATTACAGCTACCAAAGGTGCAACGAAAGGTTGCGGAGGTGCTGTGGCATTTTGTGCATAGGGTGGCGGAGAATTTAATAGGTGGGACATTAATGGATCTTTCTCGGATCCTTCCTTTTGACCTTGTCCCTTATTTGGCAACATCGGGTAACATTTATCTATCGCTAGTTTCTTGCTCCTAAGCATCTGTTCGCTCTCCTGCTCTTCCTCGTTATCTCTGTATGCAACGGCAGCTTGCACCATTGACATACCTCTTTTATTCTTTTTGGCTAATCTTATTTCTTTCTGTTTGGCTTCCTTGCGCCATAAGCGGAAAGAGTCAAACATCGCCGGCCGGGCTTTCTTCTTGAACAATTTGACCTCTAAGTTATCTAATATTTCTTGGTCGAAACTACCATATTGGGGCCATTTTAAAACACCATCCTTGCGGGTGTATTTTATCCATACTTCGTTATATGTGATAGGGCCTACGCCATGCTTCACATAGAGTTCATACGTTGGAGTTCCAATTGGAGGGACCGGACAGGAATCCTCCAATCGGGAGTCCTTACTACAACCAAGACAAAACAAGTTTCCAAGTTTGCTAAAACTAGGCATCTTCGCTCACTAGTCTAGCTTCAAACTTCAAAGGATTATCTGTTACGATATTTCGCGTGAATACACGAGTCCTTCGGCTTTGGGGCTTGCAAGTTCCAAATCAAGTCGTATCTCAAGGATACCAAAAACTAAGAACAGACTAAGGACTAGGAGACGCTCCACTTATACTTAACTGAAGTATTTGAAGATCGATGACGTCGCTAGAAGACTCGTCTATCGTTTCGCTCTACCAAGGATCACTGGGTCCAAAACAAGGCGATAGTCAGGGCAGCAGTCCTTCGTAGCCGTCGGGACGCGGGGAACCTCGCAGCAAAGACCTTCGGAACCACGTCGACATACAGGGGTCGCTGAAGTGGCTGGCCGTCCTCCGGAATTTTCACACGAAGCTCCTCACGAACATCTGGCTTGGACCGTCACCGCTTGATATCGCCCCGAGTTGGGCGCCAACTGAGGTAACGGGTTTTTAGGAACCCGCCGGTGTCAGGGGATAACACCCGAAGACCTCTGAGTTCCCTTGTTCCGGACCACAGAAACACGTAGTCTTCTAGTCGCAGTCAAAGATCAAGTTTTATTGGTAGCTACCAAGTAACACGTGTCCCAGAAGTACACCACACAGAGAGTAGGTTCTTGGGAGACTGTTCGTTTTTACAGAACCAGCCGTCTCCTTATATATCAAATATATGGCTTCAAGCAAGAATTCTTGAGTTTATGGTATGGCAACACACACATTTCTACAACAATACAAAGAGCGAAGTCATGTAAGCAAGCCCATATTTTAGATGTCCAGTTTGCTGATATATTACCCAGTTGGACCGGGAACTCCCATCAGATATAGATGAACCACCAATAAAGGAAGGTACAACCCAGCCATAAAAAGGGCCATAAACAAGATACGGGGACAGGTGCGTGTTTGAAGGAAACATGGGCTGTATGTAGTGAATGGTTCGTGGAATGTTATGCGTAGATGCTATCGTATTCGGTCACTGGGCGAGGAGCTGCCTAAACAGGTTTGGCCGAAGACAGTGGAGTCAGTTGAGACAGGTCAGGGGAAAGTCACGAAAGGTGGACGTGTCTATTTGGATCAAGCTCGACCTTTAATTGACTTATCATGAGGGCAAGATGCAAGATGGATGCCGTTCACAAAATGGAGTTTAAGGGATGGGACAGAAACTGTGATTTAGGGGTGTTGGCAACCCTCGATTGTAACGCAAATACATAGGAATGATGTCCTAATCATTATCGGTTCGTAGACACCAAAATCGTCTTGGTACGTTGAGATTTTGTGACACGGGTATTGGACCTCGATATCGGGAAAACCACAGGGTCCGGATTTTGGGAACCACAGCAGGATGAGTTATAATGTCATAGTGGGGTAAGTTGTTTGGATTAGAGAAAGTAAAGAGGTGTATGTAGATAGATATGATGAAGGAAAAGAGAAACGTGCTTGGGAAGAAGTAAAGGACATCCAGGAATCCTCATGGCGAAGTTGATGAACCCAATGAAATCCTTTAAGATACCAGCCTTTCCAAAAGAGAACTTTGTTATTTATTTTAATATTTTTATTATACCATATTGAAGATTGTAGGAATTTGTCTGAAGAGGAGAAATGATTAGTGAGTAAAGTTTGAAGGATTTTGCAGGAGTTATTAAGAATAGGAAGATAAAGGGAAGTAGGGCAATTAGAAAAAGATACAAATTCTTGAAAGGAGAAAGGATGAAAAAAGGATTTTTCAATTGTAGTCCATAAAGGTAGAGAAAGGGTATCATCATTTTCTAATAGGAGAAGCGAAGCCTGTTTAAGAGAGAAAGCAGTATGATAGACCTGGAAATCTGGAAAATGAACGCCTCCTAAGAATTTGGGGCGTTTCAGTTTATGTAAGGAGATGCGAGTTACTTTGTTATTCCATAAAAAATTGGATAATATAGAATATATAGTTTTAAAGTGGGAATTAGCAATATTTATAGGAATATAAAAAAGAATAATAGAGACTAACATAATTTTGATCGTGTCAAGACAGCCCCACCAGGATAAAAACAAAGGATTCCATTTAGATGTATTAGATCTTAAAAGGGACTGAAGTTCTTTCAAATTAGTTAAAATAGAATCTTTAACAGAGGGTTGAAACCACAAGACCAAATATTTAAATTTATCAGTGCTCCATTTGAAACCAGATAAAGTGAAGTCTGCAGAAAAGCATAATTTATTCAATGGAAGGATTTCACATTTATTAGTATTTAACTTATAGCCGGACACAGATGCAAAAGATGCCACTTCCGATAAAAAGGCCAGAAGGGATGATTGTGGACAAGATAAAAAGAGTAAAATATCATCAGCATAAACAGAAAATTTTAATTGGCTATACCCATATTTAAAGCCTGTGATTTGAGAGTTTGAACAAACAAATCTTTATCAAGAAAGGTTCATGGGCAAGTACAAAGAGGAGTGGGGAAAGAGGGTAACCTTATCGTACTCCACGGTGCAGTTGGAAGTTTGGCGAAAGAAGACCATTTGAAAGTACAGAGGAGACTGGAGAGGAATAAAATAAAGAAACATAATTTATAAAAGTAGGACCAAAACCAAACCAGGATAAAGTAGAGAAAATAAAAGACCATCCCGCTCTATCAAAAGCTTTCTCAGCATCTAAAGAAATGGCGGCTACTGAATCTTTATAGGATCTAGCTTAAGTAAACATTGAAAAAGAGTCTAGTATTATCAGAAAGGTGTCTGCCTTTAATAAAACCACACTGCTCATGGCCAATTAACAAGGGCAGAAATTTCTCTAAATGAAGTGCTAGGAGTTTAGCAAAAATCTTACAATCTAAATTAATTCAAGAAATAGGCCAAAATAATTTACAGAGAGTATGATCTTTGCCGTCTAAGTATTAAGCATATTAGGGCTTCTTGAAAAGATCCACCGGATTTTTTAGAAGAAATAAAGAAATGAAACAATTGATACAATTTGGGAATAAGAAGACGAGAAAAAAAATTGTAAAATTCAACGGTGAACCCATCAGGTCCTGGGGCTTTACCTTGTTTATAGCATTACTGATATCTGATTCTCTAATGTCATCATTTAATACCAAAAAGTCCAGATCTGGAGAAGAAGGAGGGGTAATAGAGGAAAGATATTGAGAAATATTGTCTGGAGAGACAGAGGGTTCAGAAGTATAAAGGGATTGGAAGAATTGAGTATTTTCGCTCCTAGTGCGCAGCACTTTCCAGGAGCCTACGGAGGGCTAAAGGGAAGACGCCATTCCTACGACGCCGAGGCTGTACCTACCTGCTGTGCTGTGCTCCTGCGGGCTGCTGGACGATTCTGCGGCTGCGAGAAACGCACGGCGGAGTGCAGAGACCACGCGGGAACCACGGTGACAAAGACCCACCCCACCGCTGATTTGTGGTAGGAACGCTGGCCTGGCGAGCCTGCTGCCTTTGTGAGGGTGAGAGGCGAGTGAGATCTGCCCTGCGAGGCCCACGTACGGCACACCGCCCCTCGCCACGAGTCACGGAACTGCATTTCCCAGCTGTCTTTGAGGCACGCTCCACACCACCACGTCAGAGAAGCGCCAGGAGGCGCTCATAAGAAGACTTGAGCCCCGCGGCGCCGGGAGAAGTCTGGGACAAGGGCGGGCCGTCAGAGGTCGGAGGAGGCCGGGCTGGGCCGCCCCCTTGACATTTTGCACAATATACTATTGCTGTGGCCCTAATAGCCCTTACCAATCTCATTATTTGTGTATAATCCCTATTGTTTTTATTGAGACATTGCTGTAGCGTGGTTGGTGTGGACAGGACTAGTTGTTTTAAACTAACATTACTTTGTGTAGCGGAATGACAATGGCCAAAAGTAAGTCACTTACGGGGAAAGGGGTAGCGGGCACGTTGGATGCCTTCTTGAACAGAGCAGAGTCAGTCCTAATGCACGAGATTGCCATGACAGAGCGTAGGCTTTCTCTAGATCTCCTTGTTACAGGGACATCAACTGTTTTGCACGTGCAGGAAGTAGACTCACCTACCGCCCCTGTCGTTATATCGCCCGTTCTTGACTGTCCAATACTGGTAGCCTCATCTCAAGACTCTGTTTATTGTAACAGAGAGGGTGCTAGACCTAAGTTCATCACTAGGGCCCAAAAAGCCAAAAGTTCACGCTCAGCCCAAATGAAACCTCTGGGCAAGAAACGAAAATCAGTGAATCTCCCCAATAAAAGACAGACTACGGGTATGGGTCATCCTAATCTCCCTGAGTCGTTTTCACCTCTGCCACCTTCGGACCAAGTTTCTGCCACGAGGAGCATGTTGTCCAGCCGGCGGGAGCTGCCTTGGCTGTAGAGGGAAGTAAGGATTTTTGGCAAAAATTGGAAGATATATTAGGGTGGCTACGTCCCCTCTGATGGCGTCACTTGCTAATATGGAAAAAAGATTGGCCACTTTGGAAAAACTGTGTTCGCCCATTATCTCAGTAAACTCCCAACCGGCCACATGTCCTCCCTCAGCATTAACCATTGTTCCGACAGTCCCCACATGTACTACCGATCAGCATAGAGTTCTTAAGTTTGCACCATGTCTGGGTAATCCCCCTATTGCCACTGCATCCTCGGCTAGTAGTGGAAATCTTGCTGAGAACTCACCCTTGCAGCCTCCTCCTGGTGGGCTGGTGCCCTCAAATAGGAACTGCTATAATGGCTGGCAACAGGGCCCTTTGATCCCTGAGCCTGTCAGATCTAACTTTGATCGCCACGCATCAAGTAAAGAGCTAGCAACTCAATCAAGGAGTGCTCAAGCTCAACAGAGGGCAGATAGAGGGGGTCTCAATGCTCCAGGCCCATTCAACTTGCCGCCAGAAGCTAACCCATTAACTGTAGTCTTAGCAAATGTTTCTACACTATGTCAAGGGGAGTTTGAGCACTGGACAACTTTGCGTAATAGATCTCATCACTTTCTAGCCGGGAGGACGGGCCTATCAAACAAGCTTTTTGCTAACTATAAGATGGCCCGTAGGATAGACTGGGTGGGTGATTCTGTAAAATCCTTGGAGGGGGACGGTGTTGTTCTCTCTTTTGCCTTACCACTGCTGGTCCGTACAATTCTCAGTAGGGTGGCTTCTTTTCCAATAAAGTCGCAGGGGGTCAACATAGTACCATTGGGCTTCTTCTACAAGCCTGATAGATTTCAACAATCATGTGTGAGGGTGCCTGACGGTCCTTTGCCACATTCTGGATATTCTATACCAGTTAGAAACTTTTATGAGGCACTTTGTAATCTATATGCGGTTGACTGACTGTCTATTCCTACCCCCACATAGTTCGATGTCACGGTGGTTATTGGAAAGAACTCATGTGTGGGACCTCGCGAGGGGCAGCCTGGAGCTTCAGCCTGAAGCTTCTAATATAGCTTCTAATTGTCCACCAACTCCAACTCATGGTAGCCTAGATAATATCCTGCCCAGAATAGAAGAGATACCCGTCAATGTCAGAATCAATCCGATTACTACGGGAGTGTCGTCCAGCCGTAGAAAAGATCTATCTGACATTGACATTATCTCTTGGAATATTGCTGGGCTCCGTGAAAAGCCCACAAACCCAGTATGGCTTGGATATATAGAAAAACAGACATAATCTGCCTTCAGGAAGCGTGGGTGTTGGATCCTGTTCATATACAGGGTTATTTGACCTTTAACACTCCGGCCGTAAGAGGCCTAGGAGGTCGACCCAAGGGAGGACTGTGTATGTATGTATCGAACTCATTATGTCTAGACAAGATTATAACTAAAGGGGGGGACTGTCATTATCAGATTGTTCAATTCTCAGTAAGAAGCACAAAAAGTGAATTTCTATAATAATGTTTCTGCAGAGAACTTGGGGGCTGAGTTCTCTTGCATTGCTGAGACCCTGGATGCTATTTGTACCCTGACAACTGTGGATTCTACTATTTTATGGCTGGGGGATTTTAATTGCGCAATATGTAGACCATTGGGTTCTAAAATCTGTGGGTATCCGATGGACCAGGGGGTCTCTAATTGTCATTTTGCACATTCTAAGCTGGGAGACCACCTTAATGATCTGATGTCTCATTATGATTTGGGTTTCGCCAATGACTTAGTTCCTTGTCCCGTTCCCATGTCTGCTACTTTTAATGGAAGAGGATTATCCTCTATTATAGATTTCATTCTGGTTTCACTGACATTTGCCCCTAGTCTTCTATCTTTTGATATAGGGACCGTGGCTCTGAGCGACCATTACCTGCTTCGCCTTAAGTTCCATTTGCAAGCTTTTGGGCCCGTGAGGAATAAAACTGTTAAGAGTATGGCAGGCACACTGGAATTGAATAGAACCAATGGATATGCTATTTGCTGGTCGAATGTTGAACCAAGCGGCTAATCTCTACCCATAAAACTGCTTTTGATATCTGCCTCAGTGAGTTCTCCCTTCCGGAAGAAATTACCTCCTCCTTTAATGAGATAACTAAGGAGGTCAAAAAGCTATTGTCCGTCCAATGCGGTTCCTCCCCCTAAAACAACCGGTTGATTAGATAGCGCTTGTTTTAAAGCGTACTCCAGTCTTAAACTGGAACTCCATAAACAACCTAGACTACAACAGGAGGTATAGAGGGCAAGAGCCACTTATAGGAAAGCAATAGCTGATAGAAAGAGATCACTGAGGGAAGAAGCGTGGGGGAAGTTACATGAGGCCGCACCAAAAAAGGACTCCGCGTCCTTTTGGAAAATTCTAAGAACTCCACCCTGATAGGGGAGGGGAGACCTACCATTGAATTGGCCATTTTATAAAAGGACTGGATAACCCATTACTCCACCTTATATAATGGTCCTTCTTTTAATGAGTATCCACTTCCGCAGTCCCCGTCCACATACAAGGGCAACCTCCATGTCACTCTGGATGAAACTATGTTAGCCCTTGAGCCAATAAGAGGGGCAAGGCCCCTGGTCCCGATGGGGTTCCAGTAGATTTGTTCAAGTCAAATGTAATGTTATGGGCCCCTCTTTTAACTCAGCTGATCAATGCTAGTGACGGCTCCACCTTTCCTAAGACCTGGTCTGAATCAATCATTGTGCCAATTTTCAAGAAGGGAGATCGTCAAGATCCTGTTTGTTACAGACTGATCTCCCTTCTTGACTCCATGGTAAAGGTGGTTGGCTGAGTCATCCTCCAGTGCTTGCAGGACTGGGCAACTGAATCTAAGGTTTTATCTGAACTGCAGTATGGGTTCCGGGAGGGCCTGGGTACCCTGGAACAAAGTCTCAACCTGGCTATCTTAGTCGGGAAGTACACTCGAGCAAAAAATGGGAAACTATATTTAGTTATCGTCGACTTGACTGCAGCGTTTGACTCTGTTGTCCATGTGAGGCTACGGGAGACCCTTGTCGATCTTGGGGTGGACCATGGCCTAATTGCCTTCCTGCATCATTGTTAGGGCTCGGGCCTAGCGTACACTGCGCATGCAGTGTCGCGCAGCGAGAGTCCTATTCCCGGGGTTTTGAAAAAGGACCTGGAAATTCCACGCAGCTCGTGCGTGTTATTTCCAAGGTCCATTTTCATTGGCCTTTGCGTGCGTGCTGTTTTTTAACAGAACACGCAATAGGACATAGGCGGTCGCGTAGCTCTGCCTATGGCCTATTGGTGTCTGTTACGCGCACCAGAGGCCATATATCTTCAATTATCGCGGCCGTCAAGGCCGCGGTAATTTAAGACATATGCTCGCAGTGGCGCGCGCGCACCACTCGCGAGCTTTTCAGGACTCTGAAAACGAAACTACAGCGTTTTGAGTTTAGTTTCTCGGGAAAGACGCTCAAGAAGGAGGGTGAGTGCAGTTGGGAGGGGGCGGGTAGGCTGATGTACCTAGCGCGTCCCTACCGTGTTCCGATAAAGAACTACGCAACTGTCCGTAGAGGTGCTGTGTATTTGTTTGTGCTATTATGTCTCTGAAACAGTCATTGCATCTTCTTCCAGTGCCCGTTGGTCATGTTGCTTCCTCCGTTCAAACTGAACCTTTTATTGTTGCTCCGTGCAGACACCTCGTCTCCGGTAAAGCTGTTTCTGCAGCTTTACAGCGGCTTGGCTTGCAGGCCTCACCCTCGTGGTGAGGCGGAGGGGGCTGGGCTGTCACAACACTGGCAGCGATGCCTGCCTCCAGGTGGGAGAATGACATGGCCCCAAAAAGGAGCCCACCCTGCGCCGCTGGTTGCCAACCGGGAAAAGGGCCCCCGCGCCTAGTGCATCGCAGGAGAAGGCTGCTCCTCTCACCATCCTTGACACAGAGAGCCTTGGGTACGTCTTTGGTGGGAGTGTGGGGGCCCGCCCAAAGTTTAATGCCTCCTTTTGAAACAGGTCTGATGTGAATAGTAGCTTCCGAGACTGCAAGCTGACAGTGACTGCAAGAGTGACTGCAGAGTGACAGTGACTGCGAGAGTGACTTCAGAGTGACAGTGACTGCAAGAGTGACTGCAGAGTGGCAGAGACTGTGAGAGTGACTGCAGAGTGACAGTAACAGTGAGAGTGACTGCAGAGTGAGTGTTCCAGAGAGAGCAGGGTATGTTTGTGCGCTTACACGGTGCACTGACACACAGGAGCTAAAACAAAGAACAGCTGAACACGTGTCTTGGGAGCAGCAAGGAGGGGACGCCCCAACCAATCAAGTGCAACTACTCACAACCTACTGTACGATTACAACACAGGCCAAAGGGCAGAGCTAGGTCTTTTCGCATTACGTAGGGTGTGCAGTGCGTGAGTGTGTAGGGTGAGCAGTGTGTGAGTGTGTAGGGTGAGCAGTGTGTGAGTGTGAGCAATGTGTGAGTGTGCAGGGTGAGCATTGTGTGAGCGTGCAGGGTGAGCAGTGTGTGAGCATGCAGGGTTAACAGTGTGTGAGTGTGCAGGGTTAACAGTGTGTGAGCGTGCAGGGTGAACATTGTGTGAGTGTGTAGGGTGAGCAGTGTGTGAGTGTGTAGGGTGAGCAGTGTGTGAGTGTGTAGGGTGAGTAGTTTGTGTGTGCAGGGTGAACATTGTGTGAGTGTGTAGGGTGAGCAGTGTGTGAGTGTGCAGGGTGAGCAGTGTGAGAGTGTGCAGGGTGAGCAGTGTGAGAGTGTGCAGGGTGAGCAGTGTGTGAGCGTGCAGGGTGAGCAGTGTGTGAGCATGCAGGGTTAACAGTGTGTGAGTGTGCAGGGTTAACAGTGTGTGAGCCTGCAGGGTGAACATTGTGTGAGTGTGTAGGGTGAGCAGTGTGTGAGTGTGTAGGGTGAGCAGTGTGTGTGTGTAGGGTGAGTAGTTTGTGTGTGCAGGGTGAACATTGTGTGAGTGTGTAGGGTGAGCAGTGTGTGAGTGTGCAGGGTGAGCAGTGTGAGAGTGTGCAGGGTGAGTAGTGTGAGAGTGTGCAGGGTGAGCAGTGTGTGAGTGTGTGTAGGGTGAGCAGTGTGTGAGTGTGTGTAGGGTGAGCTGTGTGTGAGTGTGCAGGGTGAGCAGTGTGAGAGCGTGCAGGGTGAGCAGTGTGAGAGTGTGCAGGGTGAGCAGTGTGAGTGTGCAAGGTGAGCAGTGTGAGAGTGTGCAGGGTGAGCAGTGTGTGGTGTGTAGGGTGAGAAGTGTGTGAGTGTGTGTAGGGTGAGCTGTGTGTGAGTGCAGGTTGAACAGTGTGTGTGTGTGCAGGGTGAGCAGTGTGTGAGTGTGCAGGGTGAGCAGTGTGAGTGTGTGTAGGGTGAGCAGTGTGAGTGTGTGTAGGGTGAGCATGCAGGGTGAGCAGTGTGTGAGCATGCAAGGTTAACTGTGTGAGCGTGCAGGGTTAACAGTGTGTGAGCGTGCAGGGTGAACATTGTGTGACTGTGTAGGGTGAGCAGTGTGTGAGTGTGCAGGGTGAGCAGTGTGAGAGTGCAGGGTGAGCAGTGTGAGAGTGTGCAGGGTGAGCAGTGTGAGAGGCTGCAGGGTGAGCAGTGTGAGAGTGCAGGGTGAGTGTGCAGGGTGAGCAGTGTGAGAGTGTGAAGGGTGAGCAGTGTGAGAGTGTGCAGAGTGAGCAGTGTGAGAGTGTGCAGGGTGAGCAGTGTGTGAGTGTGCAGGGTGAGCAGTGAGTGAGTGTGTGTAGGGTGAGCAGTGTGTGAATGTGTGTAGGGTGAGCTGTGTGTGAGTGTGCAGGGTGAGCAGTGTGTGAGTGTGCAGGGTGAGCAGTGTGTGAGTGTGCAGGGTGAACATTGTGTGAGTGTGTTGGGTGAACATTGTGTGAGTGTGTTGGGTGAACAGTGTGTGAGTGTGTAGGGTGAGCAGTGTGTGAGTGTGCAGGGTGAGCAGTGTGTGAGTGTGTAGGGGCAGTGTGTGAGTGTGCAGGGTACGAAAACTCAAACTAAGTCCACCACACACACACACACACACATAACACCACACACATAACACCACACACATAAGACCACGCACATAAGACCACACACATAAGACCACACACATACCACACACACACACACACACACACACACGCACACACACACACACCACCACACACACACCCACCACCACACACACTCACCACACACACTCACCACACACACACACTCACCACACACACACAAACTCACCACCACA
Source organism: Lissotriton helveticus (assembly GCF_964261635.1). Lineage (NCBI taxonomy): Eukaryota > Metazoa > Chordata > Amphibia > Caudata > Salamandridae > Lissotriton > Lissotriton helveticus. Next base: position 1,098,088,974 of record NC_136063.1, on the reverse strand, counting down.
CACACACACACTCACCACCACACACGCAACCACACACACAACCACACACACACACCACCAGCTGTCAGTGCACGCTTTCACCGGGCACAAACACCACCAGCCGTCAATGCAGGCTTCCACCAGGCACACACCACCAGACGGTGAGCAGTGTGTGAGTGTGCAGGGTGAGCAGTGTGAGAGTGTGCAGGGTGAGTAGTGTGAGAGTGTGCAGGGTGAGCAGTGTGTGAGTGTGTGTAGGGTGAGCAGTGTGTGAGTGTGTGTAGGGTGAGCTGTGTGTGAGTGTGCAAGGTGAGCAGTGTGAGAGTGTGCAGGGTGAGCAGTGTGTGGTGTGTAGGGTGAGCAGTGTGTGAGTGTGTGTAGGGTGAGCTGTGTGTGAGTGCAGGGTGAACAGTGTGTGTGTGTGCAGGATGAGCAGTGTGTGAGTGTGCAGGGTGAGCAGTGTGAGTGTGTGTAGGGTGAGCAGTGTGAGTGTGTGTAGGGTGAGCATGCAGGGTGAGCAGTGTGTGAGCATGCAAGGTTAACTGTGTGAGCGTGCAGGGTTAACAGTGTGTGAGCGTGCAGGGTGAACATTGTGTGACTGTGTAGGGTGAGCAGTGTGTGAGTGTGCAGGGTGAGCAGTGTGAGAGTGCAGGGTGAGCAGTGTGAGAGTGTGCAGGGTGAGCAGTGTGAGAGGCTGCAGGGTGAGCAGTGTGAGAGTGCAGGGTGAGTGTGCAGGGTGAGCAGTGTGAGAGTGTGAAGGGTGAGCAGTGTGAGAGTGTGCAGAGTGAGCAGTGTGAGAGTGTGCAGGGTGAGCAGTGTGTGAGTGTGCAGGGTGAGCAGTGAGTGAGTGTGTGTAGGGTGAGCAGTGTGTGAATGTGTGTAGGGTGAGCTGTGTGTGAGTGTGCAGGGTGAGCAGTGTGTGAGTGTGCAGGGTGAGCAGTGTGTGAGTGTGCAGGGTGAACATTGTGTGAGTGTGTTGGGTGAACAGTGTGTGAGTGTGTAGGGTGAGCAGTGTGTGAGTGTGCAGGGTGAACATTGTGTGAGTGTGTATGGTGAGCAGTGTGTGAGTGTGTAGGGGCAGTGTGTGAGTGTGCAGGGTACGAAAACTCAAACTAAGTCCACCACACACACACACACACATAACACCACACACATAACACCACACACATAAGACCACGCACATAAGACCACACACATAAGACCACACACATACCACACACACACACACACACACGCACACACACACACACACACACACACACACCACACACACACACACACACACCACCACACACACACCCACACACTCACCACCACACACACTCACCACACACACTCACCACACACACACACACTCACCACACACACACAAACTCACCACCACACACACACACACTCACCACCACACACTCACCACCACACACTCATCACCACACACGCAACCACACACACAACCACACACACACACCACCAGCTGTCAGTGCACGCTTTCACCGGGCACAAACACCACCAGCCGTCAATGCAGGCTTCCACCAGGCACACACCACCAGACGTCAGTGCAGGCTTCCACCAGGCACACACCACCAGAGGTCAGTGCACACTTTCACCAGGCACACACAACACCAGCCATCAGTGCATGCTTGCACCAGGCACGCACACCACCAGCCGTCAGTGCACGCTTTCACCAGGCACACACACCACCAGCTGTCTGTTCCGGCTTTTACCAGGCACACACACCACCAGCCGTCAGTGCACGCTTCCACGAGGCACACACACCTCCAGCCGGCAGTGCACGCTTCCACCAGGCACACACACCACCAGCCATCAGTGCACAATTTCTACAGGCACACACACCACCAGCCATCAGTGCACACATCAATTGTTAACGCATCCACAATTAACTATTGTAGCAATCGCAGTATGGTGCACTTTACTTTTAAACATATTCATCTAAAGCACAGCATGCCACCATTGCTACAATTCCAATCCAACCCACCTAATTCCACTACACACCACATGCATACATTCCATAACACATGGCTAAAAGACATTGCCATTTGCAATGCCATTAGCTCTAACTCAAATAAATCCGAGACCTATTGCATTTCCAATGCTTGTTATGAGAAAACTTCAGCTAGTGTTAGATATGGGACGAAGGGGCAATGCACTTCGGGATTTCCTGTCAGAAGAGGGGTGCGCCAGGGCTGCGTGCTGGCCCCCTTTCTTTTTAACCTATATATGTAAATGGAATGGCCGAGGCACTTCTTAAGGGGGGCTCAGACTTTCCGCAAGTTGGCGGGAGACGAATTCCTGCTCTCCTCTACGCCGACGACGCGGTCATCATAGCGCGTACAGGCAATGGCCTACAAAAAGCCCTGACCAGTTTTAGCACTTTTATGGGTGACCTTGGATTAAAAATAAACCTCTCTAAGACTTTCACAATGAACTGTTTATCTGGGTCTCGGAGCACTACTGGCCGAGACATTTTTTTGGTGGGAAGTAAGATCGCTAATACAAGGACCTTTTCATATCTTGGTGTCCTCTTTAGCTATAACGATACTTGGAGTCAAGCAATCGCCCAGAAAAAACTGTCCTTTAAAAGATCCATTAGTGCCTTGACCACCTTTACTAAAAGATTAGGGAGGAAACCACCCAGGGAGCTTCTACATGGCTCAGTGTGTATCGGCTGCGGTATATGGGGCTGGGGTTTGGGGCATCTCTAATCCCACTGCCCTGCAAACAGTAGAAAATCTCTTTCTTCGTTTTATTCTTGGTGTTCCACCTGGTACGTCCTCTTTCGTTTGCCATGAGGAGTTGGGTCTTTCATATATTATGGATCTTATTAAACTCCAGCCCTTACTCCTTTGGCACAGGATTTAGTCTAGTGAACAGACCCAATTAAATCGTGATATCCTGTACGATTGCATTAAGCTAGATGGAGCATTGAAAATTCCTTGGCTCAAGTACATATTCCAGTTTGCCAAAGATCTTGGTCATCCTGAGTATTATTTAAAACCGAACTCAATGATCCAAATGTCAAGGAAATCCTTGAAGAAAGATTGTTTGGATTTATTGGGAGTTGTGAGATTAGTGGTTGAAGCCCCAAAATCCACAGTCATCTACCATCAGCTAAGGCTTACAACCTTCGATATGGAACCCTACTTACATTTTGTCTCTAAAGACCATGACAGAATGTTATTAATGAGATTCCGATTAGGAATAGTCCACAGAATTTTGACTATCCCGCTAATGATTGATTGGTCAAGAGAACTCCCTCGGTGTATGTGTGATTTGACATCAGAACAGTTTACCATTCACGTATTCTTTTTTTTGTACATTTTTTAATGAATTAAGGAAATTCTGGATACTTCCTATTTTAAGCTCCTTCGGCCTAAGACAATTTCGTCCAGCCCTCATTCGATTGCAATATTTAGAGAATGAACTTGTGGCTTGGAGGGTTTCTAGCTTCTTGAAGAAAGCTGTGTGGCTGAGGAAAAGTATGTGATTTGATGCTTGATGGGCTTTTCCCCTTTTAAACCTGTTTTGTATAAAAACATGTAAAATGTACAGTTTTATAATTCTCTTGACATCTGTATTCTTATGTATTGTGATTTGTCTTTTGTATAGATTTTGATGCTTGCTTTTATGATTATATGTATATGATCGAATAAAGCTCGATTTATTGTTTGTTGTTTGATAGACGCGAAAGAAGCTACTACTGGTGTTACCGATGTATATGTTTTTTTTCAGGTGAGCCACATGTACATTTCATTCTTATTGAATTTTATTTTAACGGCCCGGAAACACTTTTTAGAAAAAAAATATTGATTTCTGTCATTAAGTCCTTCATTTCTTGAGACTTGAGAGTGTTAAAAGGTGGTCTGGCTATACAGCCGCTCTGGACTTTTCTGGGTTGGCACAGGATATAGCGAGGGTGCTGCTTTCAGAGCATAACGGGCCATCAAGCCAACCACACCACCACTGACAATCAGCCAAAGGGGGTGAGCATGTGTGAAAGACTAAATTACAAAAAACTCAAAGCACAACAAGGACTTGTACCCCTCAATTGCAGGCCAGACATGGGCAATGCACATTCTTTATTTATTTAGGAGTTAAACATAGCCTGCTAACTTCAAGGGGCAGCAGCAAGTGTACACATTCATAAGTTACTTGAGGTCCCAATAGATTGTAGGGAATATTCCCTACACAGTATTTCTTGCTCACTTGCTCACTAAGACCACATTAGAATTTAGTCAAACTAATGGGCGAAGCAGTAGTAAATAGGTCTGTTTATTGGGGAGAATTGGAGGGACTAAAAGAAAGGAAGAATGAAAGAATAGAATAAAGGACGAATGATAGTAGTAGATAAAAAAAGTGAGGGAAGAAAGAAAGGGAAAAAAGAAACTTTATTCACCTTCCTGCTTCCTCAAGTTTGCTTGAAAATGCATCATTTGTCCACTCTTTTTTAAAAAAAAAATCTCCCCCCGTAGGTTGTTTGGGCTCGCTCGCTACGCTTGCTCGCCGTAGTGCAGTACGACAATTTTACGCCCTACCACTTTCAAATGTCTCCAGCCACCACTGCCTCTACTTCACCAGCTAAATGACTTGCCCGTACTTCCCCCTGACCACAAAGCACCTTTTGGGGGAAGGCTACAGCAATTCCATCAGTAGTGGACAAACATCACATCAGATCAATGGGTACTACAAATAATCAGGCAGGGTTAATGCATAGAATGAACTCAGCAACTGTCAAATACCCTGCCAAAACGGCAGACACTAAATCCACAACTTCTACATCTGCTAAGGGCGACTTCATGACTGCATTAGACCTGAAGGACGCTTACTTCCACATTCCATTTTACCCAGTACACCGCAAGTACCTACGGTTTGTGGTAAGTGGACCTCATTATCAATTCAAGGTACTACCTTTCGGGGTGACAACAGCCTCAAGGGTGTTCACAAAATGCTTTGCGGTAGTAGCAGCAAAATTACTAAGAGAAAACATACATGTCATTCCATATCTCGACGATTGACTGACCAAGAGTCCAACCAAAACCAAATGTCTAATAGACACTCAAAACACAATAGCCTTACTTCACCAATTGGGTTTCACTATCAATGCAACAAAATCGCATTTCCAACCACTCCAGATACAACCATACCTAGGAGCGATACTCAATTAAGTATCAGTAACCCAATCCACAAATGGTTCTCAATCTTCAGAACCAACTAGGCCTTTTTCAGCCACATCGTCACCTACCAGTCAAAACAGTGGTGCACCTACTGGAGATGATGGCACCATGCATAGTGATAGTTCCACATGCAAGACTACACATGAGACCTCTCCAAGAGTGTTTAGCATTGCAGTAGTCACAAGCGAGCTGGAACATGGAAGATCTAGTGTTGGTTTCACCCAAGGTCCATCAGGCACTACAGTGGTGGAACACCTAAAAAATACTAAAGGGAAGAGCCTTTAAGGACCCAATCCCTCATATGACAATCACAACCGATGCATCACTCATGGGGTGGGGGGCTCATATGAAGGACATTGTGGTTCAGGGACACTGGACCTCACAACATCAGATAATGCACATCAACATGCTGGAGATTCTAGCTATCTACATGGCTCTCAAAGCATTCCTAAAAAACATTACAGGGAAAATTGTCCTTCTCCAAACAGACAATATGACTGTGGGGTATTACATACAGAAATGAGGGTGGACCCATTCCAAACAACTATCACAACTAGCGCAGACAATATGAAAATGGGCAAACAAACACAAAATTCTCATCCTGGCACGATACATACCCGGGCAGGAAAACTCCATTGTGGACCTGCTCAGCAGAGAAATAAGTTCACGAGTGGGAAATACACACTCAATTACTGCAACAATACTTCCACTGGTGGAAAACCCCTGTAATAGACCTGTTTGCCACTGCAGAAAACTCCAATGCCAAAGCTTTGCATCCAGGACCCAGACCCACTATCCAAAGGGAACGCTGTATAGATGAACTGGTCGGGGATATTTGCTTATGCTTTTCCTCCTCTCCTACTCATTCCATCCATGGTCCAGACACTCATACAGACTTCGATGGCCCGATTACTAATTGCTTTCACATGGGCTCGACAGCCACGGTGCACACTACTACTCGAGTTATACCTAGTACCTCATGACAAACTACCCAACTATCCAAACCTCACTAAGAGCAAGGGCAGAGTGAGTCATCCCAATGCACACAGCTCAATCTTGCGATCTTGCTCCTGAGGTCATAGAGTTGGGGTACATAAATCTTCCTCCTGAATGTATGTCTATTCTAAAGGAGGTCAGAAGGCCAACCACAAGAGTTTGCTACGCAGAAAATGGAAAAGGTTTTGTTCACTACTGTGCATCCTTAAGCATCAACCCTTCTTCACCAACAGAACATCCACTAGTCTGTTACTTGTTACATTTATAAAAAGGCACATTTGGCATATACCTCAATACACTTGCATTTAGCAGCCATTGCAGCATACCTACAAAACAGGAAGCACCAATCGCTTTTCTGTATTCCTGTTATCAAAGCCTTCATGGAAGGATTGAAAAGAGAAATTTCACCACAAACACCTCCAGTACCTGCATGGAACCTAAACACTGTCCAAGCACACCATATGGGGCCGCCATTTGAACCACTTCATAATTGTCAAATACCATTTTTAACATGGGAGGTGGCTTTCCTTGTAGCAGTAGCACCTCTACGAAGGGTTAGCGAAATACATGTGTTCAATGTCAAAGAACCATACTTTCAAGTGTTCCCACACAAGGTGCCTTTACGCGCAAACTCAAAGTTCTTACCTAAAGTTATATCTTCTTTCCATTTAGATTAACACTAGAGTTACTGGTTTTCTTTCTAAAACTAGAGACAGGAGCAAAGCGTGACTTACATACACTTCATGTTAAAACGGTCACTTCTGTACTACTTGGAACGTACAAACCCCTTCAGGAAAGCATAACAACTATTTGTTTCATTTTCAAATCCACATAAAGGAAAGGCTATTTCAAAAGCAGGGATAGCAAGATAGCTTGTCAAATGTATCCAAATTGGTTATGCTAAAGCCAAATAAACATTAACAACAACGCTAAGGGCTTATTGAACAAGGAAGAAAGGAGCAACCATGGCTTTTATAGGAAATGTCCCTCTTAGTGACTTTTACACAGCAGCAACAATATTTTGTGGATGTTCAAGCAAGGCAATAAGCTTTAGTTGGACAAATAGTCTTCCAAGCATTATTTCAAACAAATGCACCATCTCATGACTAAAGTCACCGCCAAAGGGGTACTGCTTTACAGTGTATGCATAGCATGTGCATCTGCAGCCAACACATGCTACGAGTGGAGTATGTTATTTACTCTGTAAGCATCTATTCGTTATGTTTTGCTACAGATTCACATGCACCCTTCCGCCTCCCCGGCAGGTATTGGATGATGAGAAGAATAGACATAAATGCAGCATGTTCAACAGCAAATGCTAATTCCGCAGAATATATCCTCACTCTGTATATGGCAGGGAATAAAAAACATTATCCAACAAAGGAGCCGTTGAACATGCCCAATACCTCAAGGGGGAGGAGAAACGATGCACAATGCCGATTATAAAGCTTCCTCGAGAAAAAACAACTTGCAGAGTCCGGGACCAACACTAGATGGCAGGAGTATGCATACCATGTGAATCTGCAGCAATACACTCTACCAATAGATGCTTACATGGTAAGTAACATGCTCCGTATGTTCGACGTTTACTGAAAAGAGTCTTATTTTATGTTGCCTTAGCTGTTTACATTTTTTATAATAATATTGAAAGATAATTTTACAATTGTATGGATGCTACTGTTGTTTGGTCTACCTTATTTTGATTTATGTAAAAGAGTTAATTTGAATACACACTTAAGACAGTGATATTGATTAAATGTAGGCGCCTTTACAGAGTGGTCACTTTGCAATGTTGGCAATATGCAAATTTGCTTGTGTGACTAGAGCTAAAAAGCCAAGTCTAACGTGTACTTCAGTGCTTCTAAATTATCAACAGTACACACTGGAATTGGCTTAACATAAGACAGGGTTGAGACATTCTATTAAAAGAAACCTTAACAGCATTAGTTGCTCTAATTTGATAATTGATATTGCTAAACCTCATTAGTATTCACACAACTGTATGAGCAATAGGTTTTATCTGCATGCAACTGTTGAGATACTCATGGTTACCAACAACAAACAGACTGCACAAAGACTGTGAGAGTTAAATGACTTTTTTAAAGCTAACATGAAAGATGTGTTAAAGACAACTTTGGCATATATGCTTGTTCCTTAACAAGAGTAATCACAACATTCAAATAAAGGAAGATTACATTGTTATAATGCAGGTAGGCAGTATAAATTAAATATATCACCCTTTCCAACCCATGAGTTTCACATTTGAGTTGGTTGCAAATTACCTATGGAGAAGATATTTACTTTTGTAACCCATCCTTTTTTTATTTGGGAAGATGGTACATGCAATCACTTCAACGTAAAATAAAATAATACCCTACCGAACTGTACTTTATTACTCCTGTCACAAGCCCTAGTCACTTATCACCTTAATGACAGGAACACCCTATTTGCTGGAGTCTCAAATTCTCTCTGACTTTACCAAGATTATGCCACAAGCCACCTATTGACTCGCGAAGATGCTACAAAAGTACAAGCCTATCTCACTCAGTATATATATTTTCAAAGGGTGTGAATGTAGAGTAAGAATAGTAAATCTATAATTACCTATATGTACTTACCTTCAAGATGTATTGGATCACTATATGTAGGGAATGATATTTTTGTAGGATATTTCTCTTCTTGATGTTTTGTAATACAACCCTAGAAGAACATTTCAAATCACTATTCCCCTTCTAGCTAGCGTAAGACACGGAGGTGGCAAAGAAACACCACATCAAAACAAATCTATTCATCATATTGACACCAGGAATCCCCTTTCTTTAATTGACTCATTATGGATGAAGACTGCCTCACCCACCTTGAACACAGAGATTGTGTTATCCAAGACCACCCTTAAGTGAGCAGGTTAGAGCACATGTGGACCAGGCAATGAATGATTCCACAACCCCCCCCCCCACGCCCACCCCCTACACCCATGCCTAAAAATGTCCTTCTACTAGCGGCAGTTGCAGGACATACGTACAGGAAAAAGTAGTCTTTAGTCCATAGGTGCCACTTGCTTCTGTATGTGGCCCACAGCAAAGCTCTGTTGCATTGAGACTGCTCCAAAAAACAGTAACACTGTTGCTTGAACTGCTACCTATCGTTTTTAGTCCCAGTAGGCAGCATAATGCTCCTTTTCAATGTAAGGTGTTGGTGCTGCCCGTGAATCAATTTTCCCTGCGAAGGAAAGATTCAGCTGAGTCCTGCAGTTTTGAATGATACCTATGGGCCCACCAGCCCAGCATTCAAACTTTGGCTGCCCTTTTATGTTTTCAAGATTTTCCAACCTCTTAGCAACTATGCAGCACTGAAAGTTAGGGGTAATGTGTTAATCTCTTCCTGGTCTTTATTGGTGTATTCTGTGCTCCTACTGAAGTCTCCCATGCCTGCCAACAACCCTAGATGACAAGACCTGAATCTGCCCTATACTGGAATCATTTTAACCTCCATCCCATCTCCCTTCATGTGGAGCTTTTCAAGTGATACCATAAGACCTTGTTCTGCACTACAAAAACCTGAAATGTTGCTTCCTGTAATCCCTTCAACCACTGAAGCCTCAGCATGTACAAATATTGCACCATTGTGGCTGGGGCCCCAAAGCTCTTAGCTGGTGCTGCCTCTTCTTGTGAAAACCAGCTCTTATGTGATTTCCCAATGATTATACCATTAATCAGCCCAATCAGCTACTCTCACATACCTCTTCACTCACTGCCAGTCATGCATATCTCCGCTTCAAGAAGCCTGAGTTCCCACCCCGAACCAACTGCAGAGGATCATATTCTGTGGCTCCCCAATGGAATGAGAGATATGTGAAATCATTCTTGAGCATGGACTCCTTCTGTCCATGGAACCAGGTCTTGAGAACTGAATACTGTACCTGCCAGTATAGATGCAGAAACTACAACATTACTGGGACCTTTGCCCCTCTGTACAAAGATGCTCTTTAGTAGGCTCTCTTTTGTAGGAGCTTCAGCCTAATTCATCACATGAGGTGGGCAGCCATCTTGGTTTCTCCACATGATCAGGATTGGATCACCAATTCATTCAATTTCTCTGAATGAACCTCACTCTGTATTGGCAGAGCAGAACTGCCTTCCATGTCAGGGAAATGTCACTGTAAGCTGGAGAATCCACCTCGAGACATGGTATTATTCAGTAAGGGAGCTGACAGTTCAAAGCAGAGAAATGTCTTCACTCAGCTTGCATGACCATGCATCCCCTGTTGTGTTTTTCATCTAACGTTCATGATTACTTTGGCTTTTTGGTACTGTCTCACACAGAATATCTGTTGATGCCACAATACGATAAATAGGTAGTTTTGTATCTACTCAGTTTTGTTTAGGAGGCTATCCACACGTTCAAGGAATGGCTATCCGGGTGAGTTAGTTTTGTTAGCACACCTGTTTTGTCATAACAAACGTTAACTCCCTGTACATTTATCTATCCTTTTCCCATATTCTTTCTATGACCCTTGTTACGAGTGGGCTGATAAATTCCGATATGTTCCAAGAGATAGTCCCTCCAAGCTGACTGGCGCACTTATTCTGAAACTCCAAGGTTCCTTAACATAGGTCAAATGATTCTCTTGAAATTAAAACTTCATACCAAATTTTTCTCCAATATTGGATATTTAATCATTCCAATAACATCTATGTTTCACTGCTCATATTTACATCTCATATGAGGTGACATATGTTCATTCCTGGTTAGCAAGGTTAGCAACCAATCCATGTACAACCCAATGCATTGTGTGGACAGCTTACTAAAGCCACCTCTTTCATTAATTTTTTAGATCACAGTCGCGACCCGAAATGCATTGGGTTGTACACAGATTGGTTGCTAACCAGGAATGAACATATGTCACCCCATATAAATTGTGAATATGAGTAGTGACACATAGATGTTATTGGAATGATTAAATATCCAACATTGGAGAAAAATTTGGAATGAAGTTTTAATTTCAAGAGAATCATTTAACCTACATTAAGAGACCTTGGAGTTTCAGAATATGTGTGCCAATAAGCATAAAGGGATTATCCCTTCCAGCACTCTTGGATCATTTCTAATCAACGTGAGTGGACGTGGCGTAGTGACAGGGACGCACAAGTTCACGCTTTTACAAGACTGGAGAATAAAAAGAAGTGAGTGCACAGTGGCCACATTGCTTTATCATACTAACTTCTGATATGTGCCATAACTTCTGTTACCCCACATATTGGATTTATCAGTTTTGTGATAAATATCAGCAATTCATACCTCCTGAGCCCATATTACATAAAGGGGCACTTTCCTTATTGACACGTCGGTGCACATTTGAGCAGGTGCACCAGGTGCTAACAGGGATAGTGTACCCTATTACTATACATGCACTGCTAACTTGTGCTGCCCTGGTGGTAGCACATTAAATGCAATACTAAGTGAATGCTTCACAGTCTCTCCATGTTTCTCTGAGCAACCCACCAGCACTCTAAAGAGGAAATAGAGATCCCCCTGCAGGGAGGTGCAGTGAGAGACTGCACCCGCCTGCAGGAAGATCTCTGGGAGGGGGTTCATGTGCTCCCCTTTCATCCCTTGAAATGGCTGTCCTCAGAGGGTGACCGTCAGTGTGCTGCCTAAGGGCATGTTTGCCTTTACGCCTGGAGTTAAAGTGATTCTTTCATTTTCATGGGGCTGCACCGTTATGTAAATGAGGATACGCCCTCTGAAGATATCGCTACATCTGTACCAGTATTACAGAAGGGTCCGTACAAGAATCTGTGACCCCTTCTGCAATACTATAGTACCCCAGTGGTGCAAAAAGCCGGTGCACACACCCTTTGTAACCCTGGGGGCACCATGTATTATAAGGCTTCTGATATTTACCAGGGAAAAATGTTCTTCATTTTATTTGAATACTTTATTTTGATCGATAGATCATAAAAGGGCAAGTACAATAAAATCGTACAATAAATTAAAAATAGCCTTTATGAAAATGCACATTCTTAAATGGTCCATTGGAACTTGTAATACAGTGGACGGGATATCCGTCACGTTTATGACAGAGTATGCAATCCGCCAAGATTGTAATCACACCCAAAGTTCTGCTGTTATGTGAACCTCAGACATATGCACTGACTTTCGGTGTGCATGTTGAGTGTGTGTATGTTCAGTAAGTTTGTAGCACATTTGGTAGTAGGACACTGTGTGGGATCAGTGGCTTCCATTTTGATGCCTCTGATTTAGCATGGCACAGGATAGAGGATAGGCATAACTTCACCAGACAGTGCATGCATTCCCTTGGCTGGTGGGTGGAAATCAACACTCTTATTTGAATAGTATGGAGATAGAGCTACCTTTAGAAATTCATTGAGGACCGTACTATCAAAACGCTGCTGATTAGTTCTTTCTGTGTATACAAGACAGTGTCCACCATGGGACTATTTTTCAAAAGAAGTACTGGCAACCCTCTAGTATCAATCCAGGGAAGCCCAACATTCAATGTTCATACTCCAAACCAAACGGGTGGTACCGACACACTCTGTTGTATTATATGAAGATGGATACAACCAATATTAGATCAATCTACGTACAGACTGACACAAGGTTTCTATGGTAATATATCCATTTTCTTATATATTTTCATTCATCCATAGATTTTTTGATATACAGGTAATAAACAAAATAGATAATATACGTGCAGATGATGCCGTGTTCAAGTGGGACAAACATGATTTTTTTTCTTCATTTTATTTTTGTAGGGCAGAGCAAAAGACATTACAACATTATAGTAAAATTGATCGTCAGGAATAAAAAATCGACAATCTATATATAAAAACGAATGTATGTCTGTCTGTCTGTTTGTCCTTTATGCATTACTACACTATTCATCCGATCGCCATGAAACTTTGGGAAGTTGTTGAGTACACTCCCGCGAAGGTTTCTAGCATAAACATTTTTTAAAGATCGGCCCCCGAGGGCCCTCATAATCTTTCGAATACTGAATTTGAAACCACGACTTTGCAACGGTACAAGACTTTCGGTGAAAAAGATGATGAACAATGTCATCGAAGCTTCAATTTTGAATGGGGAAATTCAAGGGGGAAGATGTACTGTTGCCACGTATTCCAATGATCCCAACAGATATGCCATTTGAATTCAAACGCTTACAGTTTCCGGTGCGACTCGCTTTTGCAATGACCATCAACAAAGCACAAGGACAATCGCTGCAAGTGTGTGGACTCGATTTGGAGAATCCGTGCTTCTCACATGGACAACTGTATGTGGCCAGCTCACACGTCGGAAAACCTTCTGATTTATTTGTGTACGCACCAGACGGAAAAACAAAAAATATCATGTATCCACAAGCACTCGAATAAATAAATAGAATTAAAACGACACTTTGAAATGTTTTCCATATTAAAATGAATACGTTTCAATAAAAATGACACAATGTAAATTGAATGTTATCATAACAAGTTTACTTGAATTTCCTTTCTTCTGAGATCGCAGCAACGCACGACAGGTAAGCTAGTTTACAATAAAACACATTCTTCTTCATTTCTCAACGGAACCCATGAAGAATAAATAGACATACCAATTAATCGAAATACTTTAAGACACGGCGGGAGTCTGGCAGAGCCATATAATCATTTAAACTACCACATGTTCTGGCTATCAAACACAGAAAATAATTTTCACCATAAGTGCTAAAGTGCTTTGAATACAAACTACGTCTTGGTGAGCATAGTTACAAACACTGTTTACATTAAAGTGCAATGAGTTGAGATGCTAGATTTCTATTGTTGTTTCCCAATTACAAGAAGAGCTTCCAGAAAGTTATAAACTTATTTTTGGAAAACAACATTAAAGTACAATTGTACCTTCCCTTAAATATAGGACCATAAAGTGAAATGTGCATAATTAGCAACAGTGTTGCCATTATTACATCCTCAAGATTGCCACTAAATGAAAACCTTAATCACTTCTTCCCATGATCATAATGTGCTGTCGAGCAAACAACAAGATAAAACCATCAATAAGTGTTAAAAACCTTCTACCTATACTAAAAATTGCGATATTAAAGTGCAATCATACTTTCCCTTAAAAGTCAAGGCATAAAGTGCAATGTGCTAAAGTACTAAGTTTCTGTCATTGTTTCCCAATTGTCAAAAAACCTCCAAACCACTGCAAACTTTTTTGTTGCCCCGACCCTCTTAGTGTAAGCTTCTTCAAACCTCCTTACCCTTTTTATTTTGTTCAACCATTTAGGATAGGATGGTACCTCTTCAGATCTCCAATTATGGAAAACTAAAGAACGAGCTACTATGGAGCAAATTGCAATGTTTGTCTCTTCTACTTTGGTCAAATCTGGCCTCATTTTAGAGAAACCGAAAAGAGCTACTTCTGCCTCGGGGTCGAGCTTCTTTTTAATTGCCTGGCTTATTGCAGAGAAGATCTTATGCTAAAAAACTTCAAGCTTTGGACACGTACAAAATATATGTAGCCAGTCTCCCTCACCTTGAGCCTGGCATCGAAAACATTTATTGTCCACTTCGGCATGACGTTTATTTCGTGTTTTCGGGGTGTAATAGGCCAGCCACCGAGACAAAAAGGCCATCCTTTTAAAAGTGGCTGCTCTTAAGGCCTTGCTTCCTACCTGGGCTATTGACTGCCATTCCTGGTAAGAGAAGGACTAATTAGTTTCCCGGGTTACTTGCCTTTTCTCAACAGAGAGTACCAATTTCCTACCCCATTTAATTTTGCTTTATATAAAGCATTAACCTGATTAGTTGGCACGCCACTTGACAGTAGATTGTATTTTTTAATAAAATTTACGATCTGCAAATGCTCCAAAAACCCAGGCGTGTTTCGATTGCCAAATCTACTTTGAACCTCATGCCAGGAGATCACTGTCTTAGAGATTAAAAAATGGCCCACGTCCTCGACAAACCTGATTGCAGCACATGCTATAATATGATATACACATGTAGTCTCTTTGTAAAATACACAAACCAGTGAATCTGTATATACTGTTCCTTATGTGTATACTTTTTAATATATGTTTGTCACACGTTAGCACTGGGTCGTCTGCACTTATGTGATCTATTTTGTTTATTACCTGTATATCAAAAAATGTATGGGTGAATGAAAATGTATAAGAAAATACATATAGTCCTATTCTAGTCACTGTCACACTGGCCTGGAGGCTTCAACCGTCTGCATTGCCTGGAATGCACTTCTGATAAAGACAAGCACTTGCCTACATTGGCCTTGGTGCCCTGCAACTGCAGAAGACAAGCCTACACCTTCACTGGCCTCAGGAGCTGCATCCTCCGACTGCGAGCACCCACCTGCTTTTTTCGGACGTTGTGAGTGCTGACAAACCTGCCAAGGATTCTGCTTAGCATTAGTGATCCTTGTGTATAGGTCTTTGTAGAACTCCATGAAAGTGTGTAGGATTTCCTTGTGCCGGGTGTGTGTTTTGTTGTGCTGATCTGTGATAACAGGGTAAGAATGGGATTGATTGTGCCTAGAGGGTGCTCCGGTGAACTCGGATCTTGGAGCATAAGAGTAACACACGGACCAAGAATCTCAAATCTTCAGTGGCTACACACTTCCTTGAAAAAAAGCAAACCATCTGTCAACTTAAATATTTGGTTCTAGAAGTGGTGGAGAAAAGAGATGAATGGACCAACAAGAACAGACTATTACAAAGAGAGAACCACTGGATACGCTTTCTGTGCACGATGCAACCCAAAGGGTTGAATGATAGAATGGAATTTTTGTGTTATTTATAAGAAATGTTTCTTAAGAACAGATAAGCTTACTTGTTTCGCATTTATTATGATGGTTTTCTAACGTGCGCTTTACGATGGTAATTGACACATACCAATAGTTTTTTTGTACTATGGTTTACATACGTCCATTGATTATATTTCTTTTTATCGGCAGTTCAGGATTTTGTTTTCCTACCCACGCACAGAACAATAACTCTCACCGGAGCACCCTCTAGTCACACGGACTATATTCATACCCTTGGTTTCTTGGTATTTCACTTTAATCAGGCACCCTTTTCCATCATGGCGCCCGCAGATCCCTGCACTAGTCCACTTTTCATTTACACCATCAGGCAGCTTTCGCGACCTCACGTTATTAACTTTATTTAACAAAGGCCACACAGTTTCCGGGCTAAGCGCAACTCTGAAGAGATCACTAACGGATAAACATTGGGAGACTCGTTTACATTCACACTTCCAGTAAGTACCTTGCGACTTGCGCTGTTGCGCATTAGACGGATCGCTGTTTATGCAGCGTGTATTCTTAAACTATATTTGGCCTTTCTTTCAACCGCCTAATGAATGTTATTCGAACACCGATTCACTAACATTACTGTTGTATCTGGTTTTCGCCTTCCATTGCTAATATTGCGTCGCTTCTAGTTTCCGTTTTTATGTATGATCTCCAGTTTGCTCCTGACACACTGAAGAGGCCACACGTTCCTGTGAATGTCACAGAGCACTTTCTGGCACGATTGAAATCTGCGCAATCCGATTTACTTTTCACGAGGCATAAGGTCTTAGACATTGACTTTATCGCACGTAGATTAACCCTGTCACTGTACACTGTTGTTTATTTATTTTTCATTAGTACACTACCGTCAGCATGCAATGTTCAGATGCACTGAGCATGTTACCTTGAATACAGTGTTGTACCCTTCAGGTTTGATGGTCTTCCTGTAAGAATTGTTTTTGGTTTGCATTTTAGAGGGTACCCCTGACGAAGGGCACACAGGCTGCCCGAAATGCATCGGGATGGATGTGAACTTGATTTATCCACATTTGGATTGTTAACTTCGCAGAGACTTTGATGAGAATGTGTGTCTTGAGTATCTTATATGAAAAAATAATGAAAATCTACAAGTTTTGATGTAAATAAAATGTGGAATCTACAATTGGCCTAACAGGTCGGGGCTATATTATGATTTAATTATTACCCCCTCGATGGGATTTTGAGCTGTGCACTGGGGAACAGCTCCACTTTAGGAGTTGTGACTAGGTATATTTCATTTAGAATATTGTAATGTTCAATTTTGGGCTTACCTATTGGACTTTTATCTAGGCTCCAGGGTATACAAATTGCTACAACTAAACAGGCACTTGGTTTGCAACATTATTCTTCTGCAATTCTGGATACATTTTATTGGTTGCTGGTTTTAAAGAGGATCTGCTTTAATTCTCTTTACACAGAGCTTTTTATAAAACACGTCCAAGCTATCTAAAACATAAATTCATAAACTATCTGCACTTTCAGAAATTACAGACCATAAATGCCCTTTCCTTATTGGTCCCCAGATTCAAGTGTTAATGACTGGGAGTCAGATCTTTTTCTGTTAGACTTGCCAGGTAGTGAAATGCTCTCCCAGTCTCTCCGAAAGATTTAAGACCTATTGCTTTTTAGGAAAGCTCATAAACCCTGCCTCTACCCTCAATAGCTTCTCCTCTGGCAGTCTGTTCTTTTTAACAGGTCTTTTCTACCTCAGCACCAGTAGACCTTTAAAGGTATTAGAGTGTACTCATAAATTCATTAACAAAACATAAAACACAATTACCTGTCCAAGGGCGCTTATGGCATGGGCCAGTGTGGTACAACCTCATGCTCTTCAGTGCCAGGACATGAGACAATCAATCCCATTCTTACCCTGTTATCACAGATCAGCACAACAAAACACACACCCGGCACAAGGAAATCCTACACACTTTCATGGAGTTCTACAAAGACCTATACACAAAAGACAAAAGCATCGACAAGGCAGGCACCACAGACAACCTAAACAGACTCAACCTACCCAAGATAATGAAAGATGAAGCAAAAACACTGGTCCAAGACTTCAAGGAGACAGAGATAGCATTAGCTATAAACTCACTAAAAGACAACAAAGCCCCAGGCCCAGATGGGTATACAGCACCCTTTTACAAAAAGTTCAAAGAACTTCTTCTCCCAGTTCTAACCAAAACCTTCAACCACTGCGCTGAAGAAGGGACAATAACAGAAACAATGGCACAAGCGGCCATAATTGTCATTCCAAAAGAAGGTAAAGATCCACAATGGCCCAAAAACTACCGCCCCATATCACTAATTAACCTTGACTGCAAGATATACGCCAAAGTACTGGCCACAAGATTAAACAAAATACTACCCCAGCTGATTGGAAACACGCAGGTAGTGTCACATAGAGGTTATCACTAACCTGATCAGCCGGAAACAGCAGGAGCGATGTAAGATGTTATATTTCTCTCTCCCCTATATGGAAGTATCTAGGAGTACTAGAAACACCCACTAGATAATACCACAATTGGGGAAGGGGAAAAAAGGGACATAGGAAACAATAAAGTCACAGCCGTCATAATGTTGTCCCTAACACTGATGTGGAGTGGTGCAGACCTCTCTCTCTGTAGTGACTCAGTGTCCTGTATAGAGATACAACAATCCACACATAAACAAGCACACCAATATAAGCAGTATCTTTCAATGTAATATGTGTCTGTTATACACGTACGGTTTAAGACTGCTGCAAGTACTTCATAACAAAAAAGGCACAAAAGGAAAAAAAAATAAAGGAAGGAAATCAAATAGTTCTTTGTGTATCGCTTCACTTAACAGTGATATAATAGTTTCTTAATCTCAAGTCAACATAACTAGTTGATAACCAGACAATAAGTACTTATCTGTTACCAGGCCGATCTCTGGTAAATCTTGGAGTAGTAGTAGAATGTATTATCACTTGAGGCTCAGAAAGGATAATGATGAAAGAATGGAAATACTAATCCGAGCCCTTAACAGCTCATGGGGCTAGCAGGTTAATGCACTCTTGTACCAGGAGTTGAATGCAAACAATTATGCCAAAAAATAAACATGTAGGCGCTTCTGCGCGTTTACCCAGAGAAATGGATTCAAATACTTCCAAAAAACAAACATGAAAGCGCTCCAGCGTGTTTACCAAAAACAAAATAAGGGTTGTCAAGTCATTGTTGTCTTTCGTATTTCTCAGCAATCAGAAGGCACTTTAGCGATTTATGGTCCAACCATAAATCGTTTCCAGAGTTAATTCACGCTCCGAGTATTTGGTCGGCAGCCAGACAACCACAAGCGCCCCAAGCGCGAAGGAGCCAGAAATCAATAGCGCTTCTCGCCGTACTACGAAGGAAGGCTCCGAAAATGCCGGAGGGCGTTCTCCTCTGCCTCGCAATATACGCGAGTGAAAGCATACGAGAGAGAGCCGTTGCCCGCTCTCCTTGGTCCACACGATACGAACAGGAATCTGCATGGGCCGGTTCTCCTCCTCGAGAGTTCGCGGTCTGCCAAATCTCCGACTACACGTGACAAGCACCATTTCCCCGGCAGGAAGAGATTAAGAAGGTGAAAAGACAGAAAGAAAGATAGGACTGCATCCTCCCGAAGACTTCTGGGAGATGTAGTACTCTCACTCCGTTCCTCGTTCATTCTATCTAGCCCTTGGATTATGTCTGATCGTGACAGGTAGGCTACATGAAATCTCGCATGTCCTATGACAATACGAGACTCCTGTGCCAAGTCAAAGAACACTCTTCAAATTCACCTCACCCGGCAGTCGCAATCACACTAGACGCCGAAAATGCATTTGACAGAGTCCCCTGGCACTTCCTTGAGAAATGCATGCAGGTGTACAACTTAGGCGACGAGTACACAAAGAAAGTCATGGCACTATACAAAAAAACGAAAGCGCAAATAGCCCTAAATGGAGGCTCATCGACCCCATTCGAACTATAGAGAGGAACGAGACAAGTGTGCCCACTGTCCCCGCTACTGTTCCTACTAGCCCTAGAGCCCCTGATCAGAGACACCCTGGTTAGCAGAGACATTACATGGATAACAATCAACAATACCCCAGCCAAGATCGCCGCCTACGCGGACGATCTTCTTATATTAACGAACAACCCAGCCCACTCTATACCAGCACTCATGCATACAATCGAAACATACGCCAAACACTCAGGCTACAAACTCAATAAGGACGAATCAGAATGCATGCCCCTCAACATACACACAACTAGAGAAGTAATAGGAGACTCAGGCCTAGCTTGGCAACCAAAAGCTGTCAAATATCTGGGCATCCAATTTAAAAGAAGCCTAAGAAGCACCCTAGAACTGAACGAGAAGCTTACTCTGGGAAAGATAAAAGATCTACTAGACACGTGGTCACCCAAGTTCATCACATGGTGGGGTAGAATAGACACTATCAAAATGATGGTAACCCCTATAGTCAACTATCTGGCAGACATGCTACCCCTGCCCCTGACAGAAGACTTCCACAGGAAAATAGACCAAATGATCAACAAATGTATATGGAAAGGGAAAAAAGCCAGAATAAGCCTCCAAAAGCTGAGACTAGGAAAAAAAATGGGCGGGCTCAATATAGCGGATCTGAAAACGTTCCAACTAGCATTCATAGCCAGACGGGGAATGCACTGGCTGCTCCCGACACAACGATACACGCCAACATGGCTAGCCATAGAGAAAGCCATGCTGAACGGCACAGAGCCACTCGCACTACTCACATCTAACAAGCAAGCACTCAACAACAATCCGATCCTAAAGATTACAAGACACGAGACTCTAGGTTGACACAGGGGACGGAGGCACTGCTAGGGGACCCCAAAATCCCTTTCTGACAGCCTTTGCGTGGCGGTGGGTCCGCCATGAAAAGGCTGTGGAAAATGGACATCGTAATCCCTACGGCAGTGCCTGGGCAGGCACTGCCTTCATTGTAGGAATTACTGTCTGACCCCCACCCTGACGGGCTCCTTGGGCCTGTCAGGGGCAGTGGTCTTTCTTCCTGCCTGCTGCACTCCAACCCGTCAGTATCTTAATCCGGCGGTCAGACTGTTGCCCTGGATGTCAAGCGGACTGCCACTGACGGCCTGTCCGTGGTCGTCCGCCTGACGTCATAATGAGGTCCTCAGTGTCCAACACTTTCCCAAAATTGTTTTAGATTGGTGTGGCAATAGTAAATATCATCCCTTTAGAGTCCAACACTTTCTTAAAATGGTTTAAATTGGAGTGGGAATACTAAATGTCATCTCTTTAGTGCCCAACACCTTCCCCAAATGGGTATGGATTGGAGTCTCCATCTCTCTCTTAAAAATGGTTTATGTTGGAATGTGCTTATTTAATTTGATAATTTTAGTGTGAAATACTTCATTTAAATTGTGTTTTCCATGTAGTAGCAATAGTCTGTTATTTAATTAATATTCTTGGTGTTTAGAAATATAATAAAATTGTTAGTTGCATGTTTGTAATATTATTAATTACGTATTTTTATATAACAAAGGCAAGTAACACATTTTTCATAATGTATTTGTTGTTTAAAGTTTATTTTATTTATATTGTATTACATTTTCAAACCTATATTTCAAATTAAAAAGAAACATTTATGTATAGATAAATAAATAAAACATGTTTATACATTTTTATTAGATAACAAATGTAAATCATATTTAAATTGTATTGCATGTTTTACATTTTCCAAATTTTTCCATTTTTTGACATTTATTTAACTTTGTATACATTGCTTTAAATATATATTTTCAACATCATTTTCACAAGTTCTTGTAATATATATTAAATAATTGTATATGTTTTATATTATTGTTTATTTTACAATTGTTTTACATTTTTTTATTACAATTAATTACATGTTTTAGATGTTTACTATTTTTCAAAACATTTGTTCAACATTTTTACATTTTTTCCCATTCTTTTCTATCTGGCAAGAGTCTTTTTTAGCTCCATTAAGCAGTCATTTTTTTTTACCATTACCTTCTATTTTGTACTCTATTATTGTTATTTTTAGTCTATCTTCCAGGATCGAGGACGCAGTAAGGTGCTGCTTTGCGTTGGCACAGGTAAGTTCTTTTTGAAGGTTCTTTTAAGCGTTTTGAGGGGAGAGGTGTAAAGGGGAAGTCTAGAGGTTAATTATAGTGTCATTTGTGGGTTTTTTGTACATTCAGGCCTAATTACGTAAGTCCGCCGACACGTCTCGGTACTGGGACCGACCGATCTCTGGTCCCCACTGCCTAATTAGGATGCGACCGAACCGTGTACCGCCGCATTCCGACATTTCCCTATGGAAGCATGCATCACGGCTTGTAACAGGCCGTAATACATGCTTCCATAGGGAAATGAGAGGTACTGCTTCTCCCTGCACCCTATGGTAGGCACCTTAAGGTGCCTGCCTTGGGGTGCAGGGATCAACCGAGGGGCACCTTAGGTGCCCCCTCAGCCCCCAACTGGGAGCGGCACAGACAAGGGGGCACTGCTTGGGGCCCCCAAGCTTGCTATCCGACATAGAATCCATGTCGGACAGGTGACTGGCATGGAAACCATGCATCATAATCCCAAGGGCGGAAAGACCTGCCCTTTGGGAGTACGAGCCAGTTCTGACTGGCTGACTGGCTCCTTGAGCCAGTCAGAACCCAGCCGGAATGACCGTCCGTTTCAATTCTGACCTGCTGATACATAATCAGCCAGTCGGAATTGAAACCGATGATGGGGGTCGGAAAGCCTCAAACAGAAGGTCGGAGGTTGCCCGACCTCCATTGTAATCGGCTCCTTAGTTGTATTAATAGTAGTGTTTTTGCTAGTGTGTACATTGGGGGGTTTGTACACTGTTTTACTAATGTTTTGTTATGTTATGTGGCGTATTCTGTGATCATCCAGTGTAATATATATATATATATATATATTTTTTTTTTTGGAGAGATGTCTATTGGGTTTGTTTCATTTTTGGGGAGCTTTTTGGAAAATATTTTTCCTGTTTTTAGTGGATTATTGTTTTTTACTACGTGCACACAGAAAAAGATCTGCAGCTACCAAAGAGTAAGTTATGTTTAGTTTATTTCTTTTTGGGTGGGAACTCCCCACGCTGCACAGCTCCAGCTGATCGCAGAGTCTCTGCCCCTCTGCTCTGCCGCTGTCGAGGGTTCGCCCCTGGTGGCTGCTAACTGGTTACTCTATTCTGCTGTGTACTCTACTGTTTTCATTTGTGGCTGTACTGTATTTGGAGGCGCTCCTTTTGCGCCCCAGCCCTCTGTGACACCCCCGCTTCCCGCTTCCCGCCGCTGCTCCCCCGTGGCCCCACACCCTTTTTCCTTTTGTACCCCCTGCCCTCGCCCATTGGCCGCCCCGCTCCCGCCTCCCAGCTGCTCCTCCCTCCCACTTCGCCTCTTATGAAGGCAGCGCGGCAGCCGCACCCAAGGCAAGCCCGTCTGCGCCGTCCGCGCCTGGACCGCGCCCAGCGCCAGAACCCATGGCTTTAGCCATTGCCAGGGCACCCGACTGAGATACGACACCGCCACCCTCATCGCACTCAGCACAGGACGACCTGCCACCAAGCCACCCCGAGGCGCACCCACGGACCCTTCACCTGCCAAGCATGCAAATTCACCTGCCTCCGGACCTGCACCCCGCCCACCGAACACAGCAACGACAACGACAACCAACTCAAGTGCATCCTCCTCAGCACCCGCTCCGTCCACATAAACGCCGTCGAACTCTGGGAACTCCTTGATACAATGGCACCAGCAGCCATGGCCCGTGGAGGGAGTTCGGTGGGGCAGGGAGGCGGTGCAGGGGAGGGGCAGGGTGGACAGTGGTAAACAACGGAATATGGATAATTGCAAGTAAGTAAAAAATGTAATAAATAAAACGAATTTCGTAGTGCACCATGCATCACAAAATGCGATGCAGCGCGCGCTACGAAATTCGTTTTATTTTTTAAATTGTTTACTTACCTGCAATTGTCCATATTCCGGACACCAACACTTATGCCAAGATTGACTACAATGCTGCCAGAGAATTCAAATCGATCTTACAAGACATTCTACAGAAAGCTGTGGATCAAAACATAATCAACGACAAAGCAATGAAATTCCTCACCCAGGAGAATCCCAAAACACCGACTTTGTGCATGTTACCGAAAGTCCTTAAGGACCGTCAGAAGCCACCATTCAGACCTATTGTCTCGACGAGGGGCAGTATACACGAGCCTGTTGGTAAACTATTGGATAGACATCTGCAACCGTTGGTAACAAGAACTCCTACCTACATTCGTGACACCACAGATTTTCTTATGAAAATCAATAACATGATCGTGACACCTGAAGAAGAACTATGGCTCTGCACCATAGATGTAGAGGCACTTTACACCTCAATCCCCCACAATCTGGGCATAGAAGCCATTGAACAAGCATTGTTAAACTCAGACATAAAGACAAACTTACAACCCTTCCTCATGGAATTACTCATTTTCACCCTGTATCAGAGCTACTTTACATGGCAGGATACGTGCTTTTTACAACTGAACGGTACATCGATGGGGAACTGTGCAGCTCCTGTATATGCAAACCTTTTTATGCATAACTTTGAGCAACAAAACATACTCAACCTACCCTTATGGCTACAACACGGAAAAATCTTTCTCCTTTACATAGATGACATTTTCATCGTATGGTCTGGATCCGAAAACACACTCAAAACATTCCTGCTTCAACTAAACAACATCAACGAACGCATTCAGTTCACCTGGACCTTCGATCGCAACTGCGTTAATTTTTTAGATGTACAAGTACAATTGCATCAAAATCAATTCTCCACCAACATTTTTCGAAAAGAAAAGGACCGCAACAGCATCTTACATTATTCCAGTTTTCATCGACACAGCCTTAAAAACAACCTACCCTTATCACAACTCATGAGGGTCAAACGAATCGTCTCTGATCCAACTATTTGCCTAAAACAAATGGGTGACATGTGTGCTAAGTTTACTGATCGTGGATTCCCTCAAGCCATCCTCACAACTGCCAAAAACAAGTGTGATTCTATACAAAGAAAGACTCTGCTTTCTGCCAAGATCAAGGAGGACAACAAACGGATGACAGTAGTTTCCAAACACTCGATTTTAAGCAACAAATACCGCAACATCATCCTTAAACATTGGCAGCTATTAAGCAGAGAACCCGACTTCAATGGCTTGTTTGAACCAACTCCGATATTTTCCTATACTCGGGGACCGAACCTCAAAGATTTTCACACCCAGACTGATCCTACTTTGTCAACCAAGAAATACGATGGCACACAACCTTGCTTTAATTGCAGCAACTGCAATAATATCATGAAAGGAAACATTATTCACCACCCCATGAAAGGCAACATCATCAAACTCCAGGTGAATGCAACATGCAATACTTACAACGTCATCTACTTGCTCAAATGTCCATGTGGCCTTTGTTATGTAGGCCATACAGAACGGAAAATTAGGACCAGAATATTAGAACACAAAAGCAACATTCGGACTCAGAACTTAAAATCCACCGTAGCCACTCATTTTGTAGAAAAAAGACATAATGTTTCTCAACTAAAATTTACTGTACTTGAACTGGTGTCCCAGATTGAGGGCACTAACAATAAGATCAGACTCCTCCAGAGGGAAAACTTCTGGATCCGATACCTGTGCACGATGCAACCCTCCGGTTTGAATGATAGGATGGAATTTCTTTGTTATTTATAACGGTATTTGATTTATAACATTTTCCTGAATATCTGTTGTTTTATTTAACTGTTGTTGCTGTTTCATGACACTGATTTTTTTGTTGTTCATTTTTATCCACTCTAATATGGCGGCCATTCTTTTTAGAATACGTAGTCCTCTTTCTATATTTAACACACTACGTTCACACATGGTCGACATAACTTTATTTCACTTTTCGTCTCGCACAAACGGATTACAGCATGAAGCTGCTTCACGGAATACCTGTTTGCACACCACCTTTGAACACCACACTCGTAAGTACTCTTGCAATAGAGATATTTGGGGATTTGTCGACTCGGCACCCTGACTAATGATCACGTTTGTTTTTTTGATATTTTTCAGCTTTGAGTACACAATGTGCGTGCATTGACCTGCAGGTACCACTCAGGTCTACCGTCATTTTTTACCCGTGTTAAGCTCTGTTATAATTAATATTTTCACTTTCTCCGTCTTTTACGTGCACACACTCACTTCTAGAGTTGTTGATTTAACACACTGATCTTTGCTCACTGACTACCTCACTTAAATCTTTCACTGTTCAAACGGCTTTATATCTCTTTGATCACCATTCGATTTCCATTCGCCATTCGACACAGCATGATGGTGACACCATAGCCACCTTATGCACAACCACGATCATTTCAACTATCAGTCACTATTAACCATCACCTTAGACAAATAGGGCAATTTCCTTGACATCAGACCGTTTATCATTTTTTGTTACAGAAATTATCCCCTGACGAAGGGCAATATTCCGCCCGAAATGCATTGGGATTGATGAAAACAAACATGTATGAAATGTTGGATACGATATAACCAACCTGCATGTTGATAAGGAAGAATATTGAACATTTGGGAACTATGAATTAAATAGTGAAACTGTTCTATGTTTGGAATTCACTTCATTATATCTACCTATTGGTATCTTATATGCTGTGCGTAGGGGGACAACTCCTAACAGGAATTGCTCTTTTTCTCATCATATCTTCAACAAAGCCAACACCATCATCGCACCCCACCTCCGGAACTTCATTAACAGCTCCTTCACGTCATCCACCTTCCCTGGAAGCTGGAAACACGCAGAAATCAACGTCCTTCTGAAGAAACCAACAGCGGACCCCAAAGACCTCAAGAACATTCGCCCCATCTCTCTTCTCCCCTTCCCGGCTAAAGTAATCGAGAAGACCGTCAATAAACAGCTGACTGCATTCCTCGAAGCCAACAACTCGCTCGACCCATCCCAGTCCGGATTCCGAGCCAACCACAGCACCGAGACTGCCCTCATCGCAGCCACCGATGACATCAGGACCCTGATGGACAACGGAGAGACAGCCGCTCTCATCCTCCTGGACCTCTCGGCAGCCTTTGATACCGTCTGCCACCGCACCCTAATAACCCGCCTCTACAACACTGGTATCCAAGGAAAGTTCCTGGACTGGATCACATCGTTCCTCTCCGACAGAACCCAGAGAGTCCGCCTCCCTCCCTTCCGCTACGAGGCCACCAAGATCATCTGCGGCGTACCCCAGGTCTCCTCACTCAGCCCAACCCTCTTCAATATCTTCATGAGCCCCCTCACCACCATCGCACTCAAACACAACATCAACATCATCTCCTACGCCAACGACATCCAACTGATACTCTCCCTCACCAAAGACCCTCTCACCGCCAAAGCCAACTTCCAGGACGGAATGAAAGATGTCGCAGAATGGATGAAGCACAGCCGTCTGAAGCTCAACTCGGACAAGACGGAGGGCCTCATCTTAGGACAATCCCCATCCGCCTGGGACGACTCCTGGTGGCCCACGACGCTGGGCAACACACCGACACCCACGGACCACGCACGCAACCTGGGATTCATCCTGCACTCCTCCCTCACGATGACCAAGCAAGTCAACGCAGTCTCGTCCTCATGCTTCAACACCCTGCGCATGCTCCGAAAGATCTTCCGGTGGATCCCCACTGAAACCAGAAAGACGGTCACCCAGGCCCTCGTCACCAGCCGACTGGACTACGGGAACGCCCTATACGCAGGAACCACAGCCAAACTTCAGTAACGGCTTCAGCGCATACAGAACGCCTCCGCACGACTCATCCTCGACATCCCTCGCCACAACCACATATCCACCCACCTAAGAAACCTGCACTGGCTCCCCGTCCGCTAGAGGATCACGTTCAGGCTGCTCACCCACGCACATAAAGCACTCTACAACATGGGCCCCGAATACCTCAACAACCGCCTCTCGTTCTACACCCCCACCCGCCAGCTGCGCTCCACCAGCCTCGCCCTCGCCACCGTCCCACGGATTCGCAGAGCCACCACCGGAGGTAGATCGTTCTCCTACCTAGCAGCCAAGACATGGAACTCCCTCCCCGCACACCTACGACTGACCCAGAACCATCTCACCTTCAGGAGACACCTCAAGACCTGGTTATTCGAGCAGTAGCGTCCCCCCACTCCCTTCAGCGCCTTGATACCCTCACGGGTGAGTAGCGCGCTCTACAAATGTATTGATTGATTGATTATATTGAATTTTTTCTGTAAATATGTGATTCTTATTAGGAAATGTAGGATTCATGTGTTGTAAAACACACAAGATGATGGACGGAATGTTGCACAATGGCAAAACATTCACCCCCAGTCACAGATCTGGGTTTAATCCATCGTTATTTTGCTCACCAAGCCACCCCAGTTCAGACATGGCCATATGCAAATCAGTCTTGACCCTGTACCTCATGGGAACAGTCCAGTCCGAACTGCCAAGCCATGTCTTTCCTGGACCGGAATCAAGCATCCCAAGACCGGTTTCTGGCTATCAGCCGTCTTCAGCCAGGATAGCTTGACTCCAGTGGCTTAGTGAGCACGAGACCCACGTCTGGGCATACCCTTCCCACATAGGGTGAACAGCAAAACACACAAGATGATGGACGGAATGTTGCACAATGGCCAAACATTCACCCCCAGTCACAGATCTGGGTTTAATCCATCGTTATTTTGCTCACCAAGCCACCCCAGTTCAGACATGGCCATAT
Source organism: Lissotriton helveticus (assembly GCF_964261635.1). NCBI lineage: Eukaryota > Metazoa > Chordata > Amphibia > Caudata > Salamandridae > Lissotriton > Lissotriton helveticus. The sequence goes on along the minus strand of NC_136063.1, from coordinate 1,098,060,129 downwards.
GCAAATCAGTCTTGACCCTGTGCCTCATGGGAACAGTCCAGCCCGAACTGCCAAGCCATGTCTTTCCTGGACCGGAATCAAGCATCCTAGGACCTGTTTCTAGCTATCAGCCGTTTTCAGCCAGGATAGCTTGACTCCAGTGGCTTAGTGAGCACGGGACCCACGTCTGGGCATAACCTTCCCACATAGGGTGAACAGCAAAACACACAAGATGATGGACGGAATGTTGCACAATGGCAAAACATTCCCCCCCAGTCACAGATCTGGGTTTAATCCATCGTTATTTTGCTCACCAAGCCACCCCAGTTCAGACATGGCCATATGCAAATCAGTCTTGACCCTGTGCCTCATGGGAACAGTCCAGCCCGAACTGCCAAGCCGTGTCTTTCCTGGACCGGAATCAAGCATCCTAGGACCAGTTTCCTGCTATCAGCCGTCTTCAGCCAGGATAGCTTGACTCCAGTGGCTTAGTGAGCACGGGACGCACGTCTGGGCATACCCTTACCACATAGGGTGAACAGCAAAACACACAAGATGATGGACGGAATGTTGATGGTTGATGTAGGATGGTCCTTGATCAAGGAGGGCTTTCTTGACGTGCATGAGGATCTTGAACTGGCGTCTCTTCTGGATGGGGAGCCAGTGGAGGTTTCTGAGGTGGGCCATGATGTGTGACTGCTTGGGAAGGTCCAGGATGAGTCTGGCTGCTGTGTTCTGTATGGTCTGGAGTTTTCAGAGGAGCTGGGTGGATGTACCGTAGTCGAGGTGGCTGGTGACGAGGGCCTGGGTGGCTGTCTTTCTGATGTCTATTTGGATCCTTCAGAAGATTCTGCAGATCTTGCGAAGAGTGTGGAGACAGGAGGAGGCGACTGCATTAACTTGTCGTTTCATGGTCAGTTAGCTGTAGAGAATGATCCCTAGATTGCATGCATGGTCTGTAGGTGATGGAGTTGGGCCAAATTCATCTGGCACCAGCTGTGGTCCCAGGCGCAGGTGTTGTTCCGAAGATCATTACTTCTGTCTTGTCGGAGTTCAGTCTGAGACAGTTGTCTCTCATCCAGTTGGCTACATTGGTCATGGCGTTGGAGAAGTTGGTTTTGACGTTGGTGGGTCCTCGGTGAACAAGATGAGTGTCGTCTGGGTAGGAGATTATGTTGAGGTTGTGGGATCTAACGACATCTGCGAGGGGGGTCGTGTAAGTGTTGAATAAGATGTGGCTGAGTGATGATCCTTGAGGTACGCCACAGATGATGTTCTTGGGTGCAGAGGTGAAAGGAGGCAGCCAGATACTCTGTGTGCATCTAGTAAGGAAAGAGGTGATTCACTTGAGGGCGTCTTGCTGTATCCTGAAGTTGTGGAGTCTCTTGATGAGGGTGTTGTGGGAGATGGTGTTGAACGCCGCAGAGAGGTCGAAAAGGATCAGGGCCTTCTTTTTTTTCTGTGGTCGAGAAGAGTTCTGATGTCGTCTGTGACAGGAATCAGTGCGATTAGTACAGAATCCTGATTGTGAGGTATTTCTTGAGTACCAGGTAGTGTAACGGGGAGATTGGTCGGTCATTTTTTAAATAGCTGGGGTCCGCGGAGGGTTTCTTTAGGAGGGGTCTTAACTTCTGCGTGTTTCCATCGGTATGAGAAGGTTGCTGTGTTGATGGAGGTGATGCGTATGTTGGTGAGTTCCGAGCTAATTGGGTTTGCTCCAAGATTGAAGAGGGGGTAGGCAGGAGCTGAGTGATTAACATGATTCTCGTGTGCTTCTAAGCAGGTGAGGATTACCCCAAAGACACTGGCAGTAGCTGCACAGGCCAATCTGCCCAATCTCCGCCCTGGTCAGGGATGGAGGTGGGCCAAAGCTAACTTGCACACTGACTTGCACAGTGTTGGGTCACTGTTGTTGGGTGGTGTTCCATCCGTTTTCAATCCCAATCCCAGGCATCACCCAGCTCTGTGAAGAAGTATGTTTTGCCATTTAATATCATTTTAAATTTTGCGGGGAAAAAACGAGAGGACTTCAGCTCCTCCTCCGGCACAAGTCAGTCACAAGGTCTGGTTCATAGTCCAACATGAGGGGTGACGAAGAAGGAGAATAGAGTCCATGCAAAAGGAATAGGGAGAGCCCATTCAGTGTGGAGGCCTCCAACCCAAATATCCGTTGTTCCCTCTGCAGCGTTCCAACACCCCCCCCACGCTACCACCATGGGAGTCACAGTCTCCAATTCCAAGGGAATGGGAGGAAAGGTAAGCTCAAGTATGCTACCGCTACTCTGTACTCCCATATGAGGCCCTGTTTGCTCCGGTGGGCTCTGAGGCCCCGCAGCCAACTCCACACTATTGTGGCCCTCGGGATTGCCATGTGTGTTGGAATGGGGTCATCCTGGCACCTCCCAGACCGGTCTTCTCTCCAAGGGACCCTTGCTTTCAAAAGGCCCTATCGGGCTGGATCCAGGACTGGTGCATGGTTGCTCCGGCTTTAACCAGTTTTGGTCCTCCTGCAAGGGGCACAGAGGCCTCTTTGCCAGAGCCCCACCACAGCAGCCTCCGAGATCAACACAGAGCAAGTACGGGGAGTCCTTGGACCCCTACCGAGCCGCCTAGACACTTGAGGGAACTCCCGACATTACCGCTTATGGCGATCCCTAACCTCAGGTCCGGCTGATAGTGGCGGATTACAGGGCTCCGGAGCCTCAGGGACTTGCGTCTGCCATCTTGAGGCACTCGGCCACGTGACCCCCCCTTGAATAAAATGTTAGATAAATTATATCTGGTTTTCAAAGTATTTAATCAATTTAGGGCGTCTGTTGTAGAAAACACTGATTAATATTAAATATTAGAAATAGTTTTGTAGGTGTGAAATAGGGAAACCTCATTCCTCCAATTAACTTCCTAAACTGATTTCAGTCCTGAATTCGACTGAAGTAACTAACAGGATTATAGTTGTTATACTTCTGTGTATTTGAGATTATTATTATTACATCAACATACTTCCAAATATAAATCAGTTGAGAATATCTGTATAGCTAGAGAATCTTGGTGTTATTTAAAGTTTGCCAGCATGGTTCTTTCACCCCCCTGATTACAGAATGTAGTAACTCAGTTACCCTTTTGGGAGACAATCAAAACATTTATATTTGCTCCTGCTTGTCAGATATTGTGGTTTCGCATGTGGTTTCACCTCTTTGGGGCCTCAGAAGCCAAAGAAGCTTTCTAGAGGAGCCGCCATGTTACATGTGGCCACTCATGGGCCTTTAAAATAAGCAAATCAAGAATTATTGTATTATTTTGAAATCATGCACTATAAAACCTCAGGCATCCGTTGAGTGTCAACACAGCATGTGTAGGTTATTTGTAAATAATTTTCAATTTTTGATACATATGAAAACCAAATGTAGGGCTTTGTAACCTACACTAATCAAAGGCACTAGATGCAAAAGACATCTATCTTAGGTTTTCATCAGCAGACCACGAGGACGACGCACTATAAAAAACACAACAGTTTATAAGTTAGTTGTGTAGGTTTTTCATTTTTTCACTAGACAGGGTAATATGTATATCTGAGGTATAGTAACTTGTGTGCTAATGTCAAAATAAGGACCTATGTGTCTATTTATTTGCTCACTTCTAATTCCATATGTATTTGTATATTTTGGGGGATGTTGGAAGTGGGGACTAAGAGAATGTAAACCTTGGAACACTGTTATGTGACCTGAATTAGTCCACATATGTGGGACAGGCTATTGTTTAAATGTTAATCTTTACATTTTTGTAAAATGTGATCGTTGGTGAGGCTGGGCAGAGAGAGAATGGAGTCTGGTTTGCAAGTAAGTTCACCTCTTGTGGATGTCATTCTGTGAGTGTTGCACATTGGACACATCATTTACCTTATCCGCCGTTCCGGCCCACATTTCCTATGATGGCTCATGGGTATGCTCTGAATCTGGGCACCAAACAAATACGAATCTACCCTTACAATTTCTTCCACCGTTACAGTTACCTCATTCTCAGAAAAGTGATGTCCTCTTCCATGGTAGTGGCTTCAATTGTGAAACAGCACTGCAGTATGAGTGGTAAATTGTTTGTTTTGTTTTTGAGGCCTGTTCCGTCTGCTTTCATAACATTGCCAATGCAATCCCTCCAGACTACAAGATCATTCAACAGGACCACATTCACAAGGCAGAAGGAGGACTCACTATCATCTACAAGGAATCCATCAAATGCACAATATTCATAGAGAACATCGTCCCATTCATGGAACACCTGTACTTCAAGCTGCAAATCTCAAAAAACTCCACCCCAAAGGCAACCCTTGCTTACCGACCCCCCGGACCATGAGTCAACATTACCAACCGCTTCACAAACTTCATCACTCTGCTCACCATTGACTCCAGAGCCTACATTCTCCTCGGTGACCTCAGCTTTCACCTGGAAGACTGCAACGACCACTGCTCCACAGCACTCCTCGAAAGCTTGAGCAACATCAGACACACCCAGCTCGTCCCAGAACCAAAACACACCCCAGGAAACATACTGGACCCCATCTTCACCACAAGTGAAAGCATCAAATACAACTCCACCACAGCGCTCATATTGACTGACCACTCCATCATCCACTTCAAAATCAGCACACCTCAAGTCAGCCCCCTCCCAGGTTCAGCTTTCCAAGCAACATCTGCGACAAAATTACAGACAGACTGGTTCAGCGCCCTCAGCACTGATCAACCTAGCCCCACAGACAAACTCAACAAGGACATCAACAACTTCAAGAACTGCATGGACTTCCTCGCACCAGTCAAACCCAACAAGCATACTAGGCTATACAAGCAGGCCAGCTGGTACACAGAAGACATCCGAGACAACTAGAAAGAAAATGGAGAGCCACCCATGATCCCTCCAACTGAACTACCTACAAGGCTGTACTCAGACACTATCACCAGAAAATAAGAGACACCAAGAAAAAAGCGCTAGTGGACTGCATTGAAGTAAGCTCCAACAGCTGCAAGGAGATCTTGATTGTTAAGGATTTCACCTCACCCTCAGCTACTGCCACCCACATTGCTGCCTCCCAGCAACTCTGTGAGAACCTGTCCAACTTTTACCACAGCAAAATCACAAACATCTACAGCAACATTGCACACCAACCTAATGCCAGAGTACTTGTTGCTAACCTAACCACCGCCAACCATGACAGCCACCTGAATGAATGGACAACCCTCACCAGAAATGACACATTGGCAGTCATGCGGACCAACCACTCAGGGGTCCCACCAGACCCATGCCTCACCACATCTACAGCCTGGAAATATCACCTATTAGCAGCACCCTGACCAACATCATCAGCACCTTCATCATGCCTGTCACTTTCCGGGATGAATAGAAACATGCAGAAATCAACGCACTCCTCAAGAAGCCCACAGCCGACCTGAATCAACTGAGCAACTTCTGACTCATCTCCCTGCTTCCCTATCCAACCAAAGTGATTGAGAAGGCCATCAACAAGTAACTCACCGCCCACCTCGAACTTCATCATCTTCTAGAAAACATTCAGTCAGGATTCAAAAAGAACCACAGCACTGAAACAGCACTCATCATGGCCACCAATGAAATTCGAATCAGCCTTGACCAAGGAGAAACAGCAGCCCTCATACTGCGCGACCTCTCTGCTGCCTTAGACACAGTCTCCTGTATCACCTTCAGAAGACTCCATGAGATTGGTATTCAAGAATCTGCTCTCAAATGGATCTATTCCTTTCTCATAGGAAGAACACAAAGGGTCAGGCTGCCACCTTTACCATCAGAGACCAAGAAATTGATATGTGGAGTCCCACAAGGGTCGTCCTTCAACCCCACCCGTTTCAACATATACATGACACTGCTTGTTAACATCATTCAATCACAAGTCATCACCTTTATCTCCTACGCTGATTATACCAAACTCATCCACTCCCTGACAGACATAAAGCCACCACCAAAACCAACATCACCAACTGCATGACCATGGTAGTAGACTGGACGCAAACCAACTGCCTGCAGCTCACCTCTGACAAGACAGAAGTACTGGTCTTTGGCAACAAGACATCCCCATTGGACTTCACCTGATGGCCGTCGGAGCTAGGACCAACATCCACACTCACAGACCACAAATGAAATCTACGGATTATCCTAAACAACCGCTTAACATGACGGCTCAAGTCAATGCAGTATACACCTCCTGCTTCCACATCCTATGCATGCTGTGAAAAATCTTCAAATGGTTGCCTCAGAACACCAGCTGGCATGTCACTCAAGCACCCCCCACCACCGGGCTGAACTAAGGTCACACTCTCTAAGCCAGAATTTCCAAACACCCCTACACAGACTCCATACCATCCACAACAGTGCTGCAAGACTCAAATTTTACCTCCTACGCCTCACACGCATCACATCGCCCCTCTGGAAGATTCACTGACTCCCCATTGACAAGCACACCCAATGCAAACTTGTCATCACACATACAAAGCCCTGCACAATACAGGGCCAGCATACCTGAGCAGCCCCATACACTTTCAGCTACTCACTAGACACCTATGCTCTGCCCCAATCTCACTTGCACACATTCCCCGCATCACCATAAACAAAACGGGAGGCTGCTCATTCTCCTACATTGCACCCAAGACATGGACCGACCATAGTCAACACATCAGAGCCTCCTCTTCACTTTGTGAGTTCCGAAGCTGGCTCTTTGTATAAGCACCTTGGGGACCACAAACCTACACACCTGCCCAAGCTCCTGGATACCCTCCGTGGTGATTAGTTCGATATACAAATCAATATAACATAAAGGCTAGTCCATCACGCCATGTTGGACGACATCTCTACATATAATGGGTGATGTTCTACCAAACCTGCGTTGATGGAAATATGATTGTCAGCGGAGGAAGTTTGAAATGCCAGCGGAGAAGGGCACTGCTGACAAACCTAACTCTGCCTTGGCGATTGGCACATGACGGACACAACCCTAAATACGGTGATCAGCTGGGTTGTCCGCCAAACTGCAAATAAGTCCCTTTGTCTACTTTCTTATCAAGACTATTCAATGGTCCATTATTATGTGAGATACTTTGCCCAATACTTTCAAATTAGAGCTGGGTGGTTAAAAATACTTTTTATGCCCGAGTTCTTTCATAACTTTTCACAAATAATGATTCCTTTATAATCTCTTTTGCATTACACATTTTTAGGGCTCGTCCTATTAATCCCGCAAGGGATATTAGGACGAGAGTATAGTAGCCAAAATAAGCCGTCAAACCATCGGGCGGATTTCCAAGAGTGCATGTGCTCATGCACGAGCTTGCCATTTGCTTCCCAGCCGCCTTGCATCAGGCAGCTCGGCCTCAGGCATTCACCCCAGCGCGCGCTAATTACATCTAATTAATCCCTGCTGTTTCACACTTCTTTCACGGCCGCGAGGCCGTGCTTCAAAGGGATCCGCTCCCCACCCCTAAAAGCTTCGTAAACTAACAATGGACGTTATAAAAATGGCTGTATTTCGTTACCTAAACAATGTGCATGGGGCCCGTTTCCTTCCTGATGTTAGGCACATGGCACCCACGCCGCTGTACCATATGTTTTCATATTTTTATGATATAAAGACAGAAAGCAAATTTGTAACTGCAGAGCCATGCGTTTTGCCCTGCAAGTACACTAATCTGCCTGCACGAGAGGGGAGCAGCTGGAACACACAGCGCTGGCGCCGTCCATCTGTCAGCAGCGCCTTCTGATGCCACCACACACGGTGCTGCTTGAGCCAGTCGGTATTCAAGCTGCAAGGCGGCGGATCGGGGGCACGTCAACGTGAGACACTGCTGAACGAGACACTTAACCGATCTCTGCTGATCCCGAAGCAGCAAACAGCCATGCACAGCCGAGGGATGGAAATCAAAGAACTGTAAGAAACAAGGGCAACCGGATTGAGAAAACGCGACTGTCCATAACAATGCTAGACGGGGCTGCACACATGCTGATAACGTAACATTCATTCACAGGTTGTGCACGTAAACATGCATTGTGCCCTGGAAACCATCCCACAGAAGGTTGTGGAAATGCCCCTTATGAAGCATTTTGAATTTCAAATAACTCAGCGAGCTATTAGTCAGATTTCATATTCCGACCTCTGTGGCATTTGCTAAGGCGTGCATCGCGTAGTTCTGTTGTCTTATTTCTACACAGTAGACACATCTGCATACAAAAACAGTCGCCTCCAAATGGGGAAAGCGTTCGGTTCTCCACTTAATATCGCACAACGCGAACTGCAGAAGCCTCATTAAATTAAACCGGCTTCCAAGCAAGGCAAAGAAATCAAGGTTCGCAGAAAAAGTCAGCCTGCGGCGCCGCACGATGTGGTGGTTTTAAGAAGGCAAAACATATCCATTAAGAAATACCCCGCAACAACAAAACTAGTCTCGAGACAAATGCAGTCACTATTCTAAAGTTTAGTGTCGACAGAGCCAGTACGTTCAGCAGGGCAAAAACTCTGCAAGTGATAATGGAAGTAAAAAATAAATGAATAAAAGCCGCCATTAAAGGACTTGGAATTAGGCTTAAACACCAATGATAACCTGGAAACAGGGCTCTACTCGGATAGTAACATCTAATTTTGTTAACATTTTCTAGTAGGCACTTACCTGTGGGTATCATCTTAGAGCAAACTGTCTATTGATGTGTCACCCTATTTTAGGTAACATTTTTTTTAAACTCATCAATTACTTGTGAACGTGTGTGTGTATTCACCTAAAAACACTCCATCCATCCCACTCCATCCATCCCCCCACTGCATCCATCCATCCCCCCACTCCATCCATCCATCCATCCCACTCCATCTATCCATCCATGCCACTCCATCCATCCCTCCATCCCACTCCATCCATCCATCCCCCCACTCCATCCATCCATTCATCCATCCCACTCCATCCATCCATCCATCCCCCGACTCCATCCATCCATCCCCCCACTCCATGCATCCATCCATCCATCCCACTCCATCCATCCATCCCACTCCATCCATCCCCCCCACTCCATCCATCCATCCCCCCACTCCATCCATCCATCCCCGCACTCCATCCATCCATCCATCCATTCACCCGACTCCATCCATCCCTCCCCGCCCCACACTCCTTCCCTCCCCCGCCCCACACTCCATCCCTCCCCACACTCCATCCCTCCCCCGCCCCACACTCCATCCCTCCCCCGCCCTACACTCCATCCCTCCCCCGCCCCACACTCCATCCCTCCCCCGCCCCACACTCCATCCCTCGCCCACACTCCATCCCTCGCCCACACTCCATCCCTCGCCCTCTTACCCTGCCTCTATCTCTCACCCTGCCTCTATCTCTCGCCCTCCCTCTATCTATCTTTCGCCCTCCCTCTATATATCTATCGCCCTCACTATCCATCGCATCACCACAGCATCGCTCAGGGGCACCACAACATTACTATGCGCTACCAGAGCATCACTGAATGCCACAGCATCACTCGTCGCCGCCACAACATCATTCAGAGCCACCACAGCATCAATCTGTGCAACCATTCAACAACAACTGATTTAAATATGTTCTCTCAATGTTTCAAACTTTATTACAAATGTCACAAAAAAAGTTAATATTTCACTTCTGTTCTTGTATTTTCATCACAATAAAATACACTAAACATAATCATCCATCCCACTCCATCCATCCATCCATCCCCCGACTCCATCCATCCATCCCCCCACTCCATGCATCCATCCATCCATCCCACTCCATCCATCCCCCCCACTCCATCCATCCCCCACTCCATCCATCCATCCCCCCACTCCATCCATCCATCCCCGCACTCCATCCATCCATCCATCCATTCACCCGACTCCATCCATCCCTCCCCGCCCCACACTCCTTCCCTCCCCCGCCCCACACTCCATCCCTCCCCACACTCCATCCCTCCCCCGCCCTACACTCCATCCCTCCCCCGCCCCACACTCCATCCCTCCCCCGCCCCACACTCCATCCCTTGCCCACACTCCATCCCTCGCCCACACTCCATCCCTCGGCCTCTTGCCCTGCCTCTATCTCTCACCCTGCCTCTATCTCTCGCCCTCCCTCTATCTATCTTTCGCCCTCCCTCTATATATCTATCGCCCTCACTATCCATCGCATCACCACAGCATCGCTCAGGGGCACCACAACATTACTATGCGCTACCAGAGCATCACTGAATGCCACAGCATCACTCGTCGCCGCCACAACATCATTCAGAGCCACCACAGCATCAATCTGTGCAACCATTCAACAACAACTGATTTAAATATGTTCTCTCAATGTTTCAAACTTTATTACAAATGTCACAAAAAAAGTTAATATTTCACTTCTGTTCTTGTATTTTCATCACAATAAAATACACTAAACATAATCTTCCAAAAAGTTATTTGCAAAAGTTTAAGCTATTGCCATTATAAATTCCAATAACTTTTATTTAAGTATTAAATATTGAAAAAAATACAACCCATTGTTATTTTTAATATTAATACATCTAAGTCATGTAAATACAGCACATATTGCATTACAAATGCTATAGGTGTCTCGTTTGCAAAAGTTAACACTATCGGCATTGTAAATGACAAAGTTATTCATTTCGCTATTTTCAAAACAAAAACATAAATAAAAAATGTGTCATTTACAATACTAATACCTCTAACTTTACTAATGCGAGCCCTATTGCATTGCAAATGCTTGTTAATTGTGCTAACCTATGTGTTGTTTTTGTTTCCTAGATCCCCAACCATGGCTGGAGGACTCTTTGCTGTCAGTAAAAGATATTTTGAGTACCTGGGCACATATGACATGGGAATGGAGGTATGGGGAGGAGAGAATCTGGAACTGTCGTTTAGGGTAGGTACAGACCATAATTAATGTTTATGTAATAATAAAATCAAAATATAATTTTCATACTTACTGCCCACCGCATGACCAGGTTCTACAGTCTGATCACTTCTTGTCAACTCTAGGAAAAACCTTAAAAGTAAGCTACTCGCTGTTGCTAGTTGGAATGCTCACACCTAATTCACATTGCAGTGTTAACTAGATGTTCCTGTTAATGTATAGGATAAAGTACTCTGCTAAGGGATATCAGACATATCAACATAAACACATGCAATTGAAACAAGTACATCAAGTTTTTTTTTACAACGCATACATTTACATTGACTTTAAAGAAAATATTTAAATGATTCATTGTATAGGTAACTTACCCATTTGAATAGCTACGTCAATTTTAGGTCGAGCCTGGGCAGCAAATGCGCTGCTCTGCTGCATACTGTATTGGAGTATGGACTAGAAACCCTACCTACTCTCCGTCCATATTTGTTATCGGCGTGTGTCATTGTGGTTCGTAAATGCTGGCTTCTGGATTGTTAATAGGCTTGTTGGGCCCTCCTTAGTACCAAATTCACCAAGGAGCCTGAGGGGTACTATATAAGCCAAGTTAACCCCCCACTCACTGAAACAAAACACAATGATGACCTGGCCTATTTTCTAGAACAGATCCAAGTGGACCTAGTATTTATCAGTAGCTATCACGACTTTGTGTGCTGCATGGGCAGTGAATCCTACACTGTCTACCTCTTCAGGTCGCTGTTCGATTTGTAAAAATGTTCCCTGTTAGTGCAACCCAGTGCTAAGTGTAATCATTACAGTTTTTAGTACCCCCTTGTCTTAATTTGTAAACTCCAATGAGGACTGGTTCTTTTACTTCGGTTGTTACACAGTACGTCTTTTTTAGTCTGTAAGCACTATTTTCTTTAATGAGTTTCTCCTACTGCAGGCACAACATGCTTTCCTGCAACATTCAGCGCGCCGTGCGCGCTTTCACTTTACGAGCAGCCGGGACAAAGGCGGCCGCTCCTTAGAATAGGTCTCGCATTTACAGGACCTTGAGCTATTAGTATTGCCTTTTATTTGGGTGTTGATTAGCAAACCAGATAAATACAAGGCATTACAAATGTGTTATTACAGCTGACTAGAGACATCACACCTTGACTGTGATAAGGAAGTTAGAGACAGGCTTTTATACAGAGATTGCAGGTTCCCATATATAATGTAATGTTAACTGCTATGGAACATCGATGCAGCATCATCCAACACTTGCCTCTCGCTCCCATATGCCTTCTCAGAACTCCGAGGAGCTGCTCTGTTTAAGCTGCTTCTCTTTTACCTCTATGGGAGGAGGTACAACCTTTTCAGTTTTTAATTTGCCCTGATGTTAAAACTTAAAAGCAAGTTTGTGCATTCAAGTCAACGTTTATTGTAAGGTCACTCTGTGTTGTAGCATGATGCATAAACAGTCCTTAAAGCAAGCTGCAGTGAATGTCATATTTCAGATTAGCATCAGCAGTTCAATAATGAGAAGTGCAACATTATCAATCTGTATGCCCGCTATCCTGATCTCCAAAAGCTCACTATATGGAACTTTCTTAGAATATCAAATTCCTTTTCTATCACATAGTGGAGTCTAGTTACTACTCATTTTAACTAGTCCTCTAAAATTCCCCTACATATTTCACATCCTTATTCTGTAACTTAGAATAAAACTTCATTTGATACACTACATTTCACAACTGGAGCCCAAATAGTAACATAGTGAACATTTGGAGCATATTTTCAAATCGATTGGAAAAAAATCTTGCCTTATTTTAGTTAACTTCCAGCAATAAAAAGCAAGAATGCCATCTTTATTTCCAGCTGATGACAAAACATGCTGATAAAATTGAGATGAAAAAGAAACATGCTCTTGAAGAAAACAAATCAAAAGCATGAAAAGCCACCTTTCTTTTTAATCCATCATCTCATTGCGTTTGCCCAGTATTTTGCTTTTGGCCCTGTATTTTGTCCCCACAACCCAGGAATACTGATCCAGTGGGTTAGGAGGCCAATGGTGATGCCAGAGGAGGCGGGAATGTGGTTTCCAAGCGGGACTTTGATTGTACCCTCAGATCAGAGATATTACCTAGTAAATTGGAAATACTGCTCCCATTCACTGCCAATTCCTCATTTCCCCCGGACCTTTGCTTGTACATTTTGGCTGCTTTTAGTAAACTATGGCTATGATTACGATGTTGGGCAGATATCGGTCTGGAACCACCCGTCCATAGGTCGACGGTTCCGACCATTTGATTTGGATGCGATCGCCAACAGGGCGGTCGGAAACATCTATTCAGGATTCACGTGACTGGTTTCCTGACTGAAGGAATGACGCTCTGCATGGCGGATGTTTGAGGATCATTTTTCCCAAACGCAGACGGAGGAGTAGATAGTGCTACAAACCATATCACAGGTTTTGTGGCGGTGCCTTACACTGCTCTCGGACATCGGAATAGACGTCACCCGATATTGAGCACATATTCTTTTGAAGCACCTGTTTACGCACAGGACCCCCGGCCGCCCCTAGGGGGCGAGACTCACCGCACGCCTTGTCAGGTGAACGTTATTGTTTTCGATCACACACAGGAATGGAATTGGATCTTTCTCTGGGAAATTAACTCACCTGAAGGGGGCGAGAATCTTCGCACGCTCTGTCTGGTGGACATTATTATTCTGAACCGCACACAGGAACGTAACTGGATCTTGCTCTGGGAAACTAGCCTGTATGAAGGCATTTGGACAGTTGGATTATTGACAATATGCTCTATCGGCGCGTATGAGGAACATGCTGTTTTGCATTTGAACTGTGGGACTGAGACTGCAACTATTTCTTTTGCCCTGACGAAATTCCCAAGGCACGAAAGGGAATGAAACGCATTGGCTGTGCCATTGTATTTTATAAAGACGGAAATAAAGAAATCAATAAAGAAGGAACTGAAGATCCTCAAATTTCTTGAACTTTTTCATGCTGAACATATTACCGAGTGCACCTCTCAACAATTTTTGTAAACCTTTGGCATAACAGACATCCTTGGCAGTGGATGTGGAGAGTGTCTGCACCATAACAACTCATGAAACAGAAGAAGTCAATGTGCTAAACCTTGGTCTCCTGCTGTGGGCTTTTGTTGATCTATTCTACAATGGAAGCTTGTGCGATGGGCGGATTAGGCCTGCAGCACAAGTTTAAATTGTAGAATGGATGTTTTTAAACATTGCTGCACTGTGTGGCAGGCACCATGTGGTGCCTGCCAAAACGGTGCAGGGATGTTTAGGGGGGCACCATAGCTGCTCTCCAGGCCCATAAAAGAGGGCCAAGGGGAAAGAGGGCCTTCCATGTCAGAAAAGCTACATGAAATGGATGTCGGAAATCAACATCACAATCCTGACGGCGGAGCCAACGTCATTAAAGGGCTTATGTTGTCTGTCTGACATACCGATGGGCTCCTTGAGCCAGTCGGAAGTGCCATGGACGGTCCCTCTGCATTTGTCACCCGAGTGGGACGGGTATGCTCAGACGTGAGTCCTGTGCTCTATATGCCACTGGAATAAAGCTATCCTGGCTGATGAGGGCTGAAAACCCGAAACGGGTCCATAAGATGCTTGTTTCCAGTCCAGGGAGGACCTGGCTTTGCAGTTCGGACTGGACTGTTCCCATGGGGCACAGGGTCAAGATAGATTTGCATTGGCCGGGTTCAAACTGGAATGGCATGGTGAGCAAAAAAAATGATGGATTTAGGCCCAGATCTTTGTACTGGGTGAATGTATGACATTGTTCTGCATTCTGTCCCTCAACTGTTGTTTGCCTTTGTCACCCCCTGTGGGAAGGGTATGCTCAGACGTGAGTCCCGTGCTCTCCATGCCACTGGAATCAAGCTATCCTGGATGATGAGGGCTGAAAGCATGTTCAGCATTTTGTCCATCAACTTGTTTTTGCACAATCTATCATCGTACATGTTTTAACAAATGTTACTGGCCAACCTTTATTGCTGTCTTTTTATTTCTCTAACTAACTTATTTTAGTAAAAATAGCTGGAAGTGTCATCCTGGACAGGCTTTTGACCCAGGCTTCAAGCAATTTGATTTGCTCAGATGTTTAATATGGTTTTAGGACTGAATTTGGTGATTACATTTGCATTTATCAGGTGGTACATATACATTAGCTTCCTGAGTCTTTGCTTTTAGACTTTATGGACCTGAGATCAGTATTTAACCATGTGTAAAGATCACAACTTTGATTGATATTGGCTTCAATGGAGATCAACACTGACCTATTGAACTTTTTGATATTGTGGTAAATAAATAAATAATACCTCTATTTTTGGATGAATAAATGAATAACAGATAGCTCAATAAATAAGAGTCAAGATTCGAGGTAGTAGGAGTTTTGCAGGTTTAATACAGCATAAGGACAGGAACAGGACAACCTGCATAGGAATAGGATGGCAGGGCCCAGCAGCTGCTGGGGCTGGATCTGGGATGAGCGCGCTAGCATTTAATAACAATACACGATCATATATACTAAAACAGTTGCATTACAATACATACGATAGGCGGAGCAGTGGGTGTGGTCAATAGCAGTCGCGAAAGATAAGGGTGAAAAGAGGTGTAACAGGGCGTATACATAGACATGTGATGCAAACGTAACAGAATATGTCATGAATGGGGCGGGAACCATGGAGGGGGCTACCTGAGGAGCCGGGACCTCTAACCTGATGGTGCGCGCAAACTGGCAATGACGTATCACTAGGAGAAGCTGGGGGCTTCGAACTCTGTGCTAGGAGCAGAGACTGAAGTCTGGAGAGTCAGGGCGACATGTACCTAAGCAGTATCTAGTATCTGATGTTTAGGGAACATGTTGATATGAACTAAGAGTCAGGAGGGGAGAGGCTAACGGACTCTAAGACTGGAGCATGCATTATTCTATATGTAGTGCGTGATGAAGAATATTAAATGACCATTAAATGCAGTATTTCTCTTACATGGAGACGTAAAGGCTAGACAATGACGGAAACTATTGATGCAGTTCAGTAGCTTAGGAATGCAGAGAAGGAGGACTGAACTGATAACTGGAATCATAACATACTCTTGGCAGACTCAGAGGCAGAGCCAGGCTGAACCGGGCACTGCGAGGCAGGAAGTAAGTGAAAGGTCGAGGATACAGGTGGGGGCTGTATCGCTCCTCAGCGAGGCTTCAGGAGACAGGAGACAGGAGCTGAATCTGGTGTCCAGGCCCTTCTGAGGCCTAGAAACGGGGATTTTACAATGGAATAACGTGCACACTGAGAAACGTGGCAACGTAACTTTACATAGGCCTGATATTCGTAGTATTCACGAGAACTGGAAACTGGCATACTAGAGATGGACACAACTATAATTGCGTCATTAATCAAACATAGGGAATGCATATTTAATCATGCTCACATAACATATGATGGAGGACGCGTAGGGACACAGAACATGGCAAAATTTACTTTTCCACATTCCCTCCTTGTCACTACGTTTCCATCAGGAAACATCAATATTCATGATACCATCTATCATTTCATACAGTATCATTTGCTCGTCTCGAATTATCCTAGAACGGGATCTAGAACGGGGCTTGGGACTAGGAATACATGATGTAGCACAAATGCCGCAAATCGCAGGGCCACATTGTATACAGAGGCAGCAACTGAATATGATCGCTACTGCAATACCTAGAAAGGACAAGACTTTCCATCCCCAGGCGGAAATTATATTCCAGAACCAACCGGACCATGTCCAGGTGCCTGGATCTTGGTGTAACAGATGGGCAATTTTATGGAGTCTGGTTATAGCTGAATAAACAGACGGCGCGTTATTTGGAATGAAAATGCAGCAACTAGATCCGATGACTCTACAGGCCCCGCCCCTATCGGCCAGTATGACGTCAAGGACGAGACGATTCTGTAAAACGACAAATCTCATAGCAGATTGCTCTTCGGTTAAGTTACCTAGAGCAGAGGCAGTCTCATTGACTACAGCTTCAAGGGTTCAGGTTAACCTACGGATTAGCTTACTATTCTGGATAGGTCCTATAAAGAAAAAGAAACCTCTGTTGAAATCTGTATACTGTTCTAGGGCAGTTTCAGTATAATCGACAATGGGGGACTCCCTTCTATGTCTAATGTGTACTAGATGTGTGTTTCTATGATAATCAGATGGGGCTAGGAAAACTGGTGGCAGTAGGAAGGCAATGTAACAGGTTCCCTCCCAATCGAGGGGCAGACGAACATATGCAGTTTGACCACAAATAAAATAAGAATGACGTGAAGCTTTGAAAATAGATTTCCCACTGTCACTATACTTGACAATAGTAGTACAATCGCTATGTCCTACGTGTGTAGAACCATTATTTCGGACACATAATTCGCCTTTGACTGGTAGTACTGAAATAGCAGGTGAGTCTGGAGTAGTATCAGACTGAACATTCAGGACCATGAAATTCGAAGAATAATTACCTAAATTGTACACTTCATTTTCTAGATCTAACCCTGTTCTGTGGGGAAGACCTTGCTTGTCTGGAAAACATGTACTGTTAAGAAAAGACATATCTGTTGAGGATGACGTTAACGTGGACCATGCTCCACACGAACCATTATGTGAAAATGGATAAGGAAAGAGTGGCAGAACTCCCTTCGGTGTCTGGAAAGGGGGGAGTCGACCACATACCCAACAATTAGTGGCATTGCTGGTCTGGTGTGAATAATGTAACATGCGGATGAAAGAGTTATTACGCATAGCGAGGCGGTAAGAGAGTTCATGAGGAGGTAGATCACTAAACGTGTGCTCTACTGTAGCATTGGAAGACTTATTTACATGAGAAACTGGGAAATACAGGTAAAATGCATAACTGGTGCAGGAAATCATAATACTGAGAAATAATATGAAACATAGAAAAACGATACATCGAATTGAGTTTTGACTAACTCTCTCACTATGGGGGTCTATTTTATACATGTCAGAAACAGTCTAACCGTTTCACCTAGGGGAGGACTTAGACAATCAAACTGGCTGACTTATTTTACTAGACCGGAGTTTCAACTTATACTCCTGTTGCGGAGTTTTCTCTAACGGGGAGGGTGCAGTATCATTGTTCTTTGCGGGACAGTCCTTGAGAATGGTACTTTGGCAATCCTTCAAATCCTGGGAAATGTTCTTTGAGACGGGTTTCAGTCCATAAAATTTCTTTACGTGCGAAAGGTGCACCCAGCCTTTGCGTCCCTCCAACTTCACGGCTGTACGGGTGGCGAGGAGGACCTGTCGGGGCTCCTTCCAACGAGGCTCTAGCGGACTTGAGCGGTCAAAATTGCGAACCAGGACCATGGATCCTGGAATGATTTCATGCGGTGCCACCTCGGTATTGTCTGGAAATGCGGCGGCAACCTGTGAACGACAAGAGTTGAGGGCAGACATCAAGGAAGCTAGGTAATCTGTCAGCATATTACTTGAAACATCGGTAATACTTCGGGGTCTAGGAGTACCCCACATGTTAGGGGGGCGGCCGAATACGACCTCATACGGGGACAGACCTGATCTGGAATGTGCGACCATGCGCATATAGAACAAAGCGACTGGCAGAGCTACTAGCCAGTCCACACCTTTCTCTTGACAAACTTTTGCGATACGGATTTTCAAAGTCTGGTTATGTCTCTCTACGAGACCGGCTGCTTCAGGATGGCGTACACAATGGAACTTCCACTGGTACCCTAACAAAAGGGAAACATGCTTCATTAACTCTGAGGAGAATGGCTGGCCGTTATCAGAATATACGACCCTAGGGAGTCCATAACGGGGGAAGAACTCACGAACCAACTGCTTGGCAGTGGTCGCGGCTGTGTAATCTGGAACTGGATATGCTTCTGTCCACCTGGACAAAGCGCATACAACTACAAGGACATACTTGAAACCTCGACATCGCTCCATCTGAATATAATCCATCTGGAGGACTTCAAAAGGGTGGTCAGGAGGTTGGAATCCCCCTTGTTCCACCGGGACACTTTTACCTGGATTAAACTGGCAACATATCATACAGGTACGGACTTTCTGCTTGGCTGCAGCTCGTAAATGCTTGTTGAACCAAATGTTCTGGATACTGTCTAACATAGCTTTTTCTCCTAAATGTGCTGGACTATGTGCGGTATTAATAATGACTTGAACCATAGAGTCGGGGAGAAACCATGTAGCTTTTCCCTTCGTCACCCATCCCTGATCTGTCTGTACCCCTCCTTGTTCAGACCATTTCTTGATTTCATCGGGAGTAGCATGTAACTGGATATCTATGACATCTTGAGTAGGGTCTTTAACTGTCATACATGTAGTCGGATCTGGAGTGTGTGTCGGTGTCTTATTTACTGGAATGTCTGGTGTCTGAGCTGTAAGCTTGGCTGTGCGATCTGCTAGATCATTACCTTGGGAAATGGTGTCAGTAACTTTCGTATGTGCTTTGCATTTCATGATAGCAATGGACGACGGTAAATGTATGGCATCTAACCGAGCTTGAATAAGGAGACCATGCTGAATCTTGGTTCCATGAGAAGTCATGAAACCTCTCTCCTGCCAGAGCACTCCAAAGTCGTGTACGACTCCAAATGCGTAGCGTGAATCTGTGTAAACATTAACTTTCCGGTTCTTGGCGTGTATGCAGGCTTGTGTCAGAGCAACTAGCTCTGCTGCTTGAGCGGACAGGGTGTCAATACGGTGTGTTTCAATAACTTCAGTGTCAGTAGTCACTGCATACGCGGCGACTAGTTCTCCTGTACTTGTTCTCATACATGAACCATCCACATAAAGTGTCAGGTCGGGATCTGGTAATGGAATATCTGTCAGATCTTGTCTTGGCTTTGTCATGATGTTAACTATTTCCACACAATCGTGTGTGGCGGAATTCGAAGTAACTGACGGTAACAGTGTAGCAGGATTTAAAATATTGCAGCGTCTGATTTCTATGTGTGGCTGAAACAGTGTCAATTCATAACCTGTTAAACGTGCAATTGTCAAGTGCTGGGTCTGTGTTCGGTTTAAAAGAACTTCCATGGAGTGTGGAACTTGTACTGTCAGGGAGTGTCCTAATACTATGGAATCACTTTGTCTGATAGCTAGAGCTGTGGCTGCAACTGACTTGAGGCACGCAGGCAGAGCCTGGGCTACAGGATCTAATGTGCTCGAAAAATAAGCACATGGCTTGTATTGTCCTGCTTGATCTTGTGTGAGAACAGATAATGCTGTACCTTCGCGTTCAGTGACGAAAAGTGTAAAAGGCTTACTGTAGTTCGGTGTTGCTAGAACTGGAGCTTGACATAGGGCTTTCTTTAACTCATTGAAACTAAGTGTGTGTTCAGATGTCCAAGGGAGGACAGTCGATACGGCTGCCTCCTGTGTCGTTAACTGTATCAGTGGCTTAGCTAGAAATGCATACTGAGGAATCCATTGTCTGCAATAAGAAGTAAGGCCAATAAAAGCACGTACCTCCTTCTGGGTCTTGGGCTGAGGAAGACTCGCTATTAATTGAATACGGTCAGGTGTCAACTGCCTACCCCTCTTGGACAGCAAGTGTCCTAAGTAGACCACTTGCTGGACACAGAATTGAAGCTTCGAAGGGGACACCTTGTGTCCCATCTCGGCTAGGAAATACAGAACCGTCAGTGACGCTCGCTCGCAGTCACGTTCAGAACGGGCTGTGATCAGTAGATCATCGACATACTGGAGCAGGGCAGTGTCAGTTGGCATGTGAATGTTGTCTAGTTGTCTCTTGAGTGCTTGACTGTAAATACTAGGACTTTCTGTGAAACCTTGAGGAGCGCGTGTGAACATATAGCTCCTTCCATTTAAACAAAATCCGAAAAGAAACTGGCTGTCTGGATGAATGGGAACACTAAAAAACGCGTTCTTGAGGTCAATTACAGTAAAGAATGAAGCTTCGGAATCAATGGCTGTTAATAGGGAAGAGATATCTGGAACGACTGGGTACTGAGGAATAATACATTTATTAAGTTCTCGTAGGTCAATCACTAATCGATATACTGGGGGTGCATTTGGATCAGTACGTTTCATGACTGGAATGATCGGAGAATTGCATACATTGGAGTCAGTTTCTACAACCACTCCTTGAGCGATGAGCTCGTCAATAATTTTGGATAAGGCTGCTACAGCCTCAGGTGGCAATCTGTACTGTCTGATTCGTGGTAACACTACACCTGGCTTGAGAGTCACACGATGGGGTGTGATTTGCATATAACCAACATCAGTTGGACCTTGCGCCCATAAATGCTGCGGAACATTAGACAATCTGGGATCAAAATCTCGTAATACATAGTGACCCTTAAAGTCACGTAGGAACAATCGTATTCCCTCTGGGGAACAGCATATAACTGCACCTAATTCTTTCAGTGTTTTAATGCCTAACAGATTTTCTGGACATGACTTAGTAAGTAACAGATCAGTGGTACGGGACAATGGACCTACTTCTAGAGTAACTGGCTTTGATATCTCATTTACGATAGGTTTTCCTGAAAATCCAAGGGAAACATTTCTTGAGCCTGAGAGCGGAGCCCCTGGAACTTCGGCGTGGCTAATTGTGGTCCTACTTGCCCCTGTATCAATCAAAAACTTTCTGTCTTTCCCTAATACTTGACTGTGCACATAGGGACCTTCTTGATCTACAGGTATCTCGATGAGAGGCAAGCCTACCTCCCTCTCTAGGCTGTTTCATGAATACTGCTGGTACTCTGGATACTCAGACTGTGCATACTGATACATTTGCTGTGTAACATGCTGTGTTGCAGCGATGGGCTGCGGAGCTGTAACTGTCTGTGGTGCATTCTGTGACTGAGGAATCTGTGAAACTTGTTCTTGTCTAGGCGGACGTGGTCTTTCTTTAGTCTTACCGGTAGCTATGTTGTGTTTCAGAACTGCACACTCGTTTATAAAATGACCTGGCTGTTTACAATAATTGCAGTTTCCTTTAACGGGAGCTGCAGGATGACTGGCTTGATTCGGACCCCTCTTCTGACTGTCTTGAGGAACGGATTGTGCAACTAGTACTTTCATTTTCGTGTCTTTCATACGCTTTCTCTCGTGTTCTTGCTCTTCTCTGATTCTATTCTGGTGGTATTGGAGCATCTGTAACATCTGGGACGGGGTATTAGCTTGCCAGGTACTTTCGACTTTCAAAACTCGATTTTTAATTTGTGGGCTTGAATTCTCGACTAATTTAGTAACAAAAAGGTGAGGGTATGACTCGCTACTTGTCTTGAGGCCACTGTTGATGCTAAAACATTTCTCAAATCTGGAATAATAATCACTAATATCTTCGTCTTGTTTCTGTTTACAGGCTGAGATTGCATCCCAGTCTTCCTTTCTAGTTGTCAATAATCTGGGTAAAACTTGAATCAATAATTCTGGTAATTCTTTACATTTCGCTCCAAGACCGGTACCTGGTACTCGTGCCTTATCTTCAGCTTCTAGAACTGCCCAATCGATCTTTTTCTCTCCCACCTCCCATTCTTTTTCCTTGAGTTTCTCATATACCCCTGCGGGCAACAAGACTTTTAACATTTTAATGATATCTGGATACGTGTATTCTCCCATACGGAGCATGTCTTTTAATTCTCGATGGAACCCTGCTGGATCTTTATCATGACAGGGGATTAATTTTTTCATCTCTAAGAGTTCCATCTTTGTAATCGGAGTGTAAACAAACACTCGTTCTAGTTCGCCACCCGTTCCTCTAACTGGGTGGACTTCTCGTAACGGATTCTGTCTCTCCATGTAAAATGGTTTACTTTCTGGGGGTGAGACATGAACAAAATGCGGGTTCAGAAACGTTCTATATTTGTGACGCTGTTCTAGAATGACACTAATTAAATCGGTACCTAAACCTTTCCATCTATACTGGAGTAACTCGTTCAGGATATCATGTAACGGGCCTGGATCAGAGTGCTGACCCTCATACAATGTAATGAGGTGCTGGATCATATACATACCCGCCAGTCGTTGCTCGGCTGGGGGCATTTTCAGAAACATTTGTGCCACTATTTCATCTGGAAAAGTGGTAGAATCAGTAATCCATCGGACTGCTGATCGGACCAGTTCTTGTTCATGCATAGTACTTAACTCACTATAACTGATTCGTGATTTCAGAATGTGATCGGTAGCTTGAAATACTTGTTCTAGAGAACCTTGTTCTGGTGCTGGATGATGAAAAATAGACTTGTGTTCTAGGCGTAAATGGCGATCTGGAAATCTAGATTTTCCTACATACGCTATTCTGTCGGGATTCTCGTCCTCAACCTCTTCAGTATCAGAGTTACTTTCTTTCTCGCTTACTTGTGCTGCTTTACGTTGTTCGTGTATCCTTATTATTTCTTTACGAATCTTCTTATACATACTCTCTATAGCACCGATGGTCTTGTGCTTACCCTCGGCTATATTATCACTCCACTTTGTCAGGGTTCTCATTTCGGCTTGATCTTTGGTCGGATAATCTTGTTCTCGTATTAGACAATTAATCAGAAACTTTAATAGCATGAGCTGGACTTCAGCTTTTCTTTGGCACATGACATCACTAATACTTTCTGGATCATTCCCTGTACGGATGAAACAATATATTCTGTCTAGATCTTCTTTCATATCTGGTAGGGTGACTAAATACTCGGTCACCTTTCTTACGCGTAATGAATATAAAACCATACTATCCTCGCCTGGGACTGGATCATAGCCACATTCATTAAGGGCTTTTCTTATTTCTGCTACAGACTGATGTCTGGGCGTACGCTGTGACGCTTGTGCATGTAATTCGGCTGACGTTAAACGCTTATGTGGCGGCGGGGTTTGAGGAGTACCTCCCCCTGCGGCCCCTAAACTAGAGTCGTCGACTGATCCTCTTCGTACTAGTGTAGCAGGAAATTGAAATGCGGGCTGAACTGGTATGGCGGGCTGGACCGGGGGGACCGTAACAGGTACTGTAAGGGGTACCCCGGTGTCCGGAGGAACGGGAAGTGCCTGATTTACAGGGACTGGCGGAGCGCGAACAGGATTTGCATATTCTGGGACTGTGTCGTCCAAATAGGACGAGATGAAAATATCAGCTGCGGTCGGTTGGTGACGTAGCTTGGTCGGAACTAATGGTGGCGGAAAGTTACTGGATGCCTCCGGGGTCGCTTTTGGCAGGCCCTCGGCAAGAAGAGGATACATACCCTTAATAAGAGCATGCCTCTGTCTGTCTGACTGTTCGGTTTTAACTCGTTCACCAATCTCGATTAATTCCCTTTCTTGGGCTCGTTCCAAGGATTCTCTACTTAATTCTGACTTTCTGATTTCTTTTTCGGTTCTTTTATGAGCTTCTTTGCGCCATAACTCGATGGCATCTTTCTGTGACTGTCTGGCTTTCTTTTTCCATAATGCTTCTTCTACTCGCATGATGCACTCGGCATCCCATGTACCCGATACGGGCCATCTATACTTTTCTTCTAACTGTTTGGTATACTCTACCCATAAATCTAGATATAATATGGCACTTATGCCATGCTTCTGATACATAAAATGACCTGGACTGTCCCTAGGCGGGACAGGAACTGCTGCTTCTAACAGACCTTTTCTGGTTTTTAACTGACGTAGTTTAGAAAATAAAGGCATGACTGAACTGTAATCTAGATACAATACAATACACAATGAACACGATACTTATTCCCCATTCATACCACGACATTAAAATACATGAAGAACATTAAAAATAACAGTTCGAACAGAATACTACCTGGAATACGGAACACAGAATACATGAATTTTCTCGAGAACAGAACTGACTGGAACAGAAACTAGATGCACTGCTGAAACAGTACGAAACTTACCGGTCTCATACAGAGACACGTCAGGACCCGTATCCACCGAAGTGGACACTTCGTTTGTGGGTCTGTGTACCACCAACCCACGGACCAGAGTCAATTAAATTGACCCTGTCTAGATACTACCCCAGTAATGGTACTCACCGGGCAGTAAGAACGGAAGGCCTCGGACTGGACTGGACTGCTTCGACGTCGGACGGACGAACTTCGGACTTCTGTTACGGGTGGACCTCCGGATACCTCGGACCTTGGACTCTCGGCTTGGGCTCTGGTCGGGACTCGCCGCGTTCCTCCACCGCCTCGTCTGGATGCTGGACCGCCTCCTCCGTCTCCTCCGCGGGCCTGAGGGATACTTGGAGCAGAAATATCTGCACGTGCACGGTATGGTTCCGTCACGGCTGCAGAGGGTCAGGGGGCCGGCGTGGCTTCCCCGGCGCGTGGGGAAAGGGCAAGTCCCTGTTCGGGCGCCATTATGTGGTAAATAAATAAATAATACCTCTATTTTTGGATGAATAAATGAATAACAGATAGCTCAATAAATAAGAGTCAAGATTCGAGGTAGTAGGAGTTTTGCAGGTTTAATACAGCATAAGGACAGGAACAGGACAACCTGCATAGGAATAGGATGGCAGGGCCCAGCAGCTGCTGGGGCTGGATCTGGGATGAGCGCGCTAGCATTTAATAACAATACACGATCATATATACTAAAACAGTTGCATTACAATACATACGATAGGCGGAGCAGTGGGTGTGGTCAATAGCAGTCGCGAAAGATAAGGGTGAAAAGAGGTGTAACAGGGCGTATACATAGACATGTGATGCAAACGTAACAGAATATGTCATGAATGGGGCGGGAACCATGGAGGGGGCTACCTGAGGAGCCGGGACCTCTAACCTGATGGTGCGCGCAAACTGGCAATGACGTATCACTAGGAGAAGCTGGGGGCTTCGAACTCTGTGCTAGGAGCAGAGACTGAAGTCTGGAGAGTCAGGGCGACATGTACCTAAGCAGTATCTAGTATCTGATGTTTAGGGAACATGTTGATATGAACTAAGAGTCAGGAGGGGAGAGGCTAACGGACTCTAAGACTGGAGCATGCATTATTCTATATGTAGTGCGTGATGAAGAATATTAAATGACCATTAAATGCAGTATTTCTCTTACATGGAGACGTAAAGGCTAGACAATGACGGAAACTATTGATGCAGTTCAGTAGCTTAGGAATGCAGAGAAGGAGGACTGAACTGATAACTGGAATCATAACATACTCTTGGCAGACTCAGAGGCAGAGCCAGGCTGAACCGGGCACTGCGAGGCAGGAAGTAAGTGAAAGGTCGAGGATACAGGTGGGGGCTGTATCGCTCCTCAGCGAGGCTTCAGGAGACAGGAGACAGGAGCTGAATCTGGTGTCCAGGCCCTTCTGAGGCCTAGAAACGGGGATTTTACAATGGAATAACGTGCACACTGAAAAACGTGGCAACGTAACTTTACATAGGCCTGATATTCGTAGTATTCACGAGAACTGGAAACTGGCATACTAGAGATGGACACAACTATAATTGCGTCATTAATCAAACATAGGGAATGCATATGCATATTTAATCATGCTCACATAACATATGATGGAGGACGCGTAGGGACACAGAACATGGCAAAATTTACTTTTCCACAATATGACCACACTTGGATTTTAATGCCAAATTAAGATTTGGTGTACTGAACCTTTAGAATCAGCTGAAAACATACACCAAGGATGCTTCGTTGCCCACAAACATTATATTTTGTCTCAATGATTAATCTCTTACCCAGTGTCCAATTTCTAAGAGTTGCTCCAAATTGGTCACAAAACAATTTCTGTTCTGCATTATTTATACAATAGGGTTTTACTGTCAAACACTTCTAATGGCCTGAATACACTTACTATTGCCTTCGTTCCTTTGTGAATTACCTTGACTTTGATACCAACCTTTCTAAGGCATGTATTATGATTTGTGGTCCTAAGTCTATTAGAACAAGAAACATGACTGTAAAAATGGAAGGATTGAAACATAACTCTCACCTATTTAGGTGTGAAGGTTGACTCTTGGATGTTGATCCAATTTACTCTGCATCGCAAGGAATCTTATCAATTATTCCAAGGGTGCTGTTTCTATGTTTTCTTCTAAATTAGGCTGGAAACCCGTAAACCATATGCTGGAGTTCTATAAAAGTATTTGTTTGTCTATTGTATGATATCAGGCAGGTATCTGTGGGTCTGCTAATGTTGAGTCCTTACTTGTGTCAGGTTCCTTTTTTTCTCTTTTTTTAAAATAAACATTTTATTTTCCAAAGTAATATTAAAGATGTAAGGCAATATCAAAAACCCCTTCAGAACCCCCTCCCCCCCCCCCACCCCACCCTTATACAACAATAAGAATAAAGGACATAAAAAAGCAACGGAACAAGGTTATACATTTGATAGACAAAAAAGATTTGCATAAAACCAAAGAAGACAAAGAGAAGATGTGGCATAATCCTAAACCACCATGACTAAACATGCGGCGATAAGGGAGGGAGGCCCTTTAGTTGAAAAAGATTATAAGAAACCCAAATGGACTAATTAGCCCTATGGCCAGTCTGATCCAGCCAGATAGTTAGGGTTCCCAAATATCTAGTCCCTTCCTTTGCCCCTTACGACCTTTTTTGGCGTAGATAGCCTTCTCAAGATGATAGGTCGCAACTAATCTAGCCAGCCATTGGGAGAAAAGAAGAGGATCTGCATGTACCCATGCTGAGGCTGTGCAGATCCTCCAAACCGTCATTGCCACAAAATGAGGGCCCCACCCTCCTTTCTGCTGACTTCAACTTGGGTCCCTAATAAGATAGTCGTAGGGGTGAATTCTATGACCTGGGAGATAACCCTCCCAAGGAAGTCCTGCATTCTAACAAGAAGTGGAACAAGTTTCGGGCAGGTGGTAAACATGTGTACTGCGTCTACACAAAACTCCCAACACCTAGGACACAAGGTTCCCTTGCCTGTTCCCCATTTGGCTATTCTGCTAGGAGTAATATATAGAAAGAAAACGGTTTTAAAATATTACGCCTGTAATTTGTCCGACAGCAGATCACTCTGGGCAAGTTTCAAAGCATTATAAAACGTACTGTGCGGGACCTCCAACTTTGATTGCAATTGCCTGCTATTCTAGGCAGGTCATCAGGAGTTTGGCTATTCATTGCAGAATAGCTAGAGCCAATCCGAGGTAGAGCTGGGGCCCTTAATTTGTCAATGAGATCTATTTTCGCAAACCCTGTGGGCCCACCAGCCTTTCGAGACAAAAAATCGCGGATGGCGATATGTGGAAAAACAGTCAATCTCTAACGAATACCCAGGCTGCTTGGCGCAAGACGCCTCTAATTCACTTCAATTATAGTTACTAAAATAAAGAGGCAGGCGCTGGGAACTGGAAGGCAAGAATCAGTTTATTTCTCCAGAGGAGAACATGTCGACGCAGACACGCAGAATGTTTTTGGGAGATGCTCTAACAACTTCTCCGCTGCTCCACTTTTTATACACTTTTCGGCAACTTTATTGGTGGTCAAACATCCTAGGAATTCCCGCCCCCAGCAGGTTCTCACAGAGTCCCAACAGTAGCGGAAAGTGGCTCCGGGGCCTTGTCACGAGCACAAGGTTTTATGACCTCAGAGCATTTGGTCATGCGGAATCAGGACACCGGGGATGGTTGCGAGGTCAGGGTGAATCGTGGGAGACTTGCAAAGTGCGAGATGGCAGTGGCACCTAAAATGGATGCCGTTTTACGTGCGGACAGTGGCTCTTGTTAGGCAAGATGGCGCCGGTGATGTTCACGTTTGTAAACTGCGATTTAACAGTCCTCACTTTGAACATTCCCAAGACATCTTGCTAATCAATTTCGATCCCCATAATGTTCTGTATATCTGTGTCATGTATTACATTAGTTCGTTCTGCGTTAGAATCTACAGTCTTAGGGCACAAAGAGTTCAAACATAGAGAACACAAGGGTGGTATGCAATGTATCCCCAAACAGCAGCCACATATTATAAAAATCGGAACCAAGAGGATCATCAATATTTTCCACCCCCATTCTGTTAATATGCCCCAAAACCAGCTCCCAAGTGTCCAAGTCTCTTGTTCTTGATGGATCTCCGATGCCAGTCTGTGTAGATGTTCGATTGCCTTATAGACAGAAGGCGAGCTCTCGGGGACAGAGGTGCAGCAGCTGGCACCGATGATGCGGCATGCTCCTCCACGATCTGCTAGTACCACGTCTAAAACAAGACGGTTTTGTAAAGTCATCAGGCGGACCGCTTTAAGCTCGGCAGTGTTGTTGGTGAGGATGCCAGCTGTGACGTTCAAAGCTATCTCTACTGCTTGAGACAAGTGTTGAATGGCTCGGCTGTTTGCCATCGGACCCCAAAGTGGAACAAGGCCTTTAACTGCATCAAGAAACTGGGATGCAGCAGAATCTGCTTGGTCTGTGTCTCCGGACCGTTTTTCTCGGTGATGTCCAGCAGGTGCAGTGTAGGTCGGAGGCAGAACAAAGGCAATGTAGCAAGAGCCCCCCCAGCCTTTTGGGAGCCAGGTGTAGGCTTTAGTACCATAGATGAAGTACATATTGGGTGATGCAACAAATGAAGGGGGGTCGGCGGTGTGTAGAGTCCTGGTGATGCGCGAGGAATGTGGCCCACGATTTTCGCCCCATGGCCTTCGATGCAGACAAGACCTGAGACGTTCACCACAGATAGGGCCACAGTTGTGGTTGCAGCTGTTCTTTTCTTTAAAAAGGAGAAGGTGGGTCTGGCTGGATTATTGAACACTTGCATTTCCACTCATTCTTTTGCAGGAATGTTCATTGGGAAGGTTACATTTGAAGTGAGAGGACAAAAGGGAACAGCCGTTCTTCCAATTTTGTTCAGCCAGAACTCGTTATAGAATTGTTTTATTGTCCCATCGGATGTGGCATTGTCTTTGTAGCTTTCTTGTAGGAGCATTAACCAGGCAAGGCAGAACCCATGAACAGAGAAGGGTGAAGGGATAAAAGGAATAGAATGTTCAGTGGCCTGTGGTAGCAGTCCACAGACCCAACAGTTCATAGCATTTGCAACAAGATTGTGCAATACGTTGACTTGTTTTGATAGGAACTATCAGCAGATTGTGGGGCTGATATCGAGAAAACACTGTCACATGTTGTTAGTTTTTTTTCTGTTCCCTTTTCCCACTGTCATGAGAGTGTGTCACCAATGATGATAATTGGGTATACTGGCAATTGTGAGTCAGATAACCCGATTGGCGGTTCTTCCGTGAGGGGCTCACTCTCTTCTCCACACTTTTTCCACAAGTAGTGTCTGGTGGGTGGTGGTATCACGACAGATTGTTTGTTTACCGTGGCTGTACCGCATTAATGTTTGACACCTGGCTGGATTTGAATCACCAGAAAAATTGAGGGGTGGTGATAATACATATAGTTTATTTGCATCACCATTATCCATGCCATATTAGTATTTTCCTAAGAGTGTCTTGGGTGACAGGCCTATCGTTGTGTGTTATGGTTCGAGTGGGGGGCGGCCTGTGCCCTGTTCTTCTTCCCCCTTAGACTCCTTTTGTTTGGACACGGCAATGAGGACTAGCCAGGGGCCCGTCTACCTGGGTTCCAGGCTCTTCGACCTCTGGAAGTTTCGGATTAAGACAAATTCCCCAGGTCTGATATCATGTCCTGGGCCCCTGGACACGTTCGGAATGGCATGCAGCACCTGTTGGTGGATAACAGTTAGTTTGTTTGTCAGTTTATACAGGTAATCGGACATTAGTATGTCCGGGACATCATGGATGGAGGTTGGTTTTGGTGCTCCCCAAATGTCCATGGGCTTGCCAAAAACCACTTCATAGGGGGTTAATCGATGCTTTGTTGGGGTGGAGCGCATCGAGAGCAATGCCAGTGGGAGTGCGTCGGGCCATTTCAACCCAGTGGTGGCGACTATTTTTGCCAGTTTTAACTTTAGTGTGGCGTTGTGTCGTTCTACTAGGCCTGCTGATTGGGGGTGAAAGACGGTGTGGAACTTTTGCTTCACCCCTAAGCCCTTCAGAATGTTTTGAATTACTTCCGCCACGAAATGGGGGCCATTGTCGCTCCATAAAATTCGACAAGGGCCGTAGCTAGAGAAGAATTCCTTTAGCAACACCTTAGCAGTAGCTGTGGCGGTATTGTCACGAGTGGGGTATGCTTCCACCCATTTGCTGAAAGCGCACACAATGACTTAAACGTATTTGAGACCATGGCACCTTTCTAATTGTATATAATCCATTTGGAGGATTTCAAAGGCGTGATCAGGGATCCCAAACTCTCCCCGTGGTACTGCTGTCCCCTTCCCTGGGTTGTGTGGCAAGCACACCATGCATTGCTGTACTAAACGTCTTGCTGAGTCTGCAATCTTGTTGTTATGCCATACCCTCGTGATTAGTTCGGTCATGGGGGCGGATCCTATGTGTGCGGGTAAGTGTGCCATGGTCAATAGGGGGATCAGATAGGCGTCTGGTAACAGACATTTGTCACCAACTTTTGTCCTCCAGCAGCCTTCCTCATCTTTCAGTCCCACCCACGCCCATTCAGTCAGTTCGCTCTGTGTGCCTGTCGTCTGTATGACTCTTACAGTTGCCCTAGCGTCAGTCCAGTGTTCTGCTTGTGACCTGGTCACATACATGCATGCCGTGGTTCTGTCTTGTGCTGTGGTTCGGGCAGTAATGTCTGCTAGTGCATTTCCCTGTCGAATGAGGTCGGTCACCTTCTTGTGAGCCTGACACTTAATTACTGCTAGCTGCTTGGGGAGGAGGACTGCTTCTGTCAATGCGGAGACTAGGTCTCCGTGTAAGATGGGTGTGCCGTGTGATGTCAGGAACCCTCTTTTCCTCCAAAGGAGTCCGAAATGATGAACTACCCCAAAGGCGTACTGGCTGTCGGTGTATATGTTGACTGTCGTGCCAGCTGTTAGAATGCATGCTCGTGTAAGGGCAATGAGCTCAGCTGCTTGGGCAGATCGTTCGGCAATGTGGGCAGTTTCTAGGACAGTTTGAGCCGTGGTCACAGCATACGCTGCTGAGGTAGTGCCATCAGGGAGCTTGAGGCATGAGCCGTCTACCCATAGATCCCCGTCTGGTTATGGGAAGGCAGTGTCTCGGAGATCAACTCTACTTTTAGTCTGCTCGTCAGTGAGGGTTACGCAGTCGTGTAGCGAAATTGTATTAGGGTCGTTTTCTGGAAGAGGCAGCAATGTGGCTGGATTGAGGGTGAAACATCGTTTCAGCGTAATGTGCGGTGCTAACAGAGTCAGTTCGTATCCAGTCAGTCGGGCACTTGTCAAATGTTGCGTCTTAGTCTGGTTTAACAATGTGTCGACTGCATGTGGTACTAGCACTGTGATGGGGTTGGAGAGTACTATTCCTTCGCTCTGTCGTATGGAGACTGCTGCAGCTGCTACGGCGCGCATGCATGTGGGTAGCGCTCTAGCTACTGGGTCGAGGGTGGCAGAGAAATACGCGCAGGGGCGTCGCTTGTGGCCAATTGGTTGTGTCAAGACAGATAATGCACACCCCTCCCTTTCGTGTGTGTAGATGGAAAATGGTTTGTAGTAGTCCGGTGTTCCTAGAACGGGTGCTGAGCAAAGGGAATCTCGCAGTTCCTTTAATGCTGACTGGCATTCGGGAGTCCAAGGGAGTGGAAAAGGTGTGTCTTTGGCTAGGAGGGAGAGAAGGGGTTTGACAATGAGGCTGAAGTTTGGTAACCATTGTCGACAGAATGAAGTGAGGCCTATCAGTGAGCGTATCCAGTATATCACAAAGGAAGGGGCCCCCTGAGTAGGATATGAGGCAGATCAGCAGGGGAAATAATCAGAATAAGCGAAGAAGAAGATAGATCTGCCCCGTTTTTAATCAATGATAGGCTCTTCAAGAGTCCAGTTTTTTTCAATAGTCACCCATTTAGTGCTCACCAAAGTATCAGTGCCACATTAGATTCAGACAAGAACACATTCAAGTTTATAAAAAAATATATCATTTTTATTTTTATTTACTTCATGTTTTAAAGTGCATCTAGGCATATTCATTTATTCAAACATTTCAATATAACAAGATAAAAAACACCCCATCAACAACCAGTCTTCCTGCATTCAAACTCAAACACATTCATCAATCACTAACAAACATTCTCATACATAATTCATTCATTCAACTCAGACAGGGATTAAGGAATAATGCTCTGAGAACATCCTGAACATGTCCTCTCAGCCATAGGCCGGAGATCGGTGATTAAAGGTTCAGGGCAAGTTGTTTCAACGCCGACGCGCATTTCGGTGCCAGGCCCGTAGACTGGCCGCACCTTCGTCAGGGCAAAAGAAAGGGGAAGAGAGGGGGAGGTGGGTAACAATATCACAAATGCTTCTGATATCCAGGCACTCTGTGGAAAGAACACATATTTGAATGTTGTGTTTCGCCCCCATTCCATAAACAATTTAGAGAGATAATCATTTACTATCCTCATATTTTTTCTCAAATGCTTTTCCTGTAGACCTATATACATATGTACTGATCACATAGTAATTTATCACAATGATTTAATCACAAGTTGGGGGTCTTGGTGAGCTCGAAAAATGGGTGACACAATGAGCAAAAATTAAAAAACAAGTCATTAGCGTCAAAGGTACAATCACGACCCCTGCAGTGGACCCTCACATACATCCTGACTCTTTTGTTTCTGTACTTGTGTGCACTAAGCATTTATCCATTTTTTATATATATGCATTTCACTATTTATTTCACCAAGGTGGCCTAGTCCCAAAATCTGTTTGGTTAAATAGTATCGATATTGTAATTTATAATTGGTTGACCCCTCGTTTCTAAGGACCCAAACATTCAGGTTCCTAATGCAGTTTTAAGAGACATTCATGTTCCTGGAGCAGTTTTAAGTGACAGCCATTTACACACGCTCAATAGCCCCATCAAGATCGTTTGTTCGGAGGGCGTTACCTTATATTCAGGCCCGATTTCACTTAGGCAGTCCACCCAAGGGGAGGTAATGGCAGGTCACCACCTTTAAATAACAAACAGGATTTCGGAACCTTCCTGGAATCCTGAACAATAGATAACAGTAGCGTTTCAGTAACCCAACTAAGATTTAATTTCTCAATTCTCTCACAAATTCACAAGTGTCACATCTTACCTAGGTACAAAGGAGTCCTAATATGCGAATAAAGCAGCGAGGTAGTAGGTTCGGGGCCGGAGACTGAATCGGCCTGGAAAAAGGGAAAACAGGGTTTAAAACACCTCTTTCCACCACATGAATTAGAGGCACAGGCGTTTCACAGCATGGGATACCTACTTAATCGCGTTGCAAATAGCGCGTAGCAGCTTTCTTTGTTTCACAGAGTTTAGGGTCCAGGCGAGTATCAGCTTTCAGCACGCACCCGCAATCAATTAAACGAAGGGTCTCGTCTTGCGGTGCTTTCAGCAATAAGTACCGTCGGGATCTGCCGGATAGAAGGTGCAAACAAACCCGGCATTAGCTCTATCGTTTAAAGCTTTCAAAATAGGCAGCGCGATAAACGTGTGTTCCAGCAGTAAGGTGTTAAACTTTACAGCAGAAAGTTTTTAAACAAGATGTACTGCGCGGATTACGCTATGGTAGACAGACCACTTCATGCACTGTTTAAGTCTTCCGGGCTCACAAAATATAAAGACCGGCGTAGGCTCTGTGGCTGGTGCTTTTCTTTAAAATATAAAGATACAAATAGCACGCTAGGTACGAAATGCAAGTAAGCTTCTAAAGCTTAGATGATACGCATTTTCATGCGACGTACTCACACGGACGGTCCTTGTGGAAATTCCCCTTCACTCCGCATCCGGCAGCCGGTGGGCGACATCTCAACACGCCGCTTCACTCTTTTTAAAGTATTGCAAACACCTAATGAGTTTCAGGTGTGCTCAGCAGCTACTGGCTCAAGGAAAAGGAAAGACCCGGACTGGATTCCGGGTTTAGACCAAAACACGAGATGGAGTCATCAACTTCGTGTTTTCCTTTAATTTACATGGTACCATCATCTCAGAGTCCAGAGAGTAGTCAGTAAATAGCATTTTCCCATGGGCATGCCTCGTTTAGGCCAGTATTAGCCGCATCTAATAAAAAAATCCAGAAAACCTCCCTCTTTTTCCTGATGGAGGTAGTATTTTTGCCTGGAATTTCACGGATCTTTTCCAGGATGGACCATTTTACATCATGCTCAGTATGTTTCATATTCAGCCAGTGGGCAACGAGGGGAGCTCCCCGCCTTTCATTCCGAATATTTCCCTTGTGCTCGCCAACTCTGATTCTACATTCACGGCCGGTTTCGCCCACATATGGCAATCCACAGGGGCAGATGATAACATATATAATGTTTGATGATCGGCAGTTACTCATGGTGTTAAGTTTTATCTGGCGATTTCCAATGGTAAGAGATTCGCCAACAATGGCATTGGGACATGTGTGACAATTGCCACACCGGTGGTTACCTTTTACAGGTGGAAGGCCCGAGAGGCCCGTTTGTTTAGGTCCAACTGGGCTCCGAACTGCCCCTCGTACAAGATGGTTTCTCAAGTTCTTGTTTCGCCGAAAAGCAAAAATGGGTTTGGTTAAAGTTTCTTCTCCTTCATTGCCATTCAGGATGTGCCACTGCGAATTTATGGCTTGACGGATTTTGTCATTCACCGTAGAGTGATTGGTGATGCAAACCAGTCTGTTTAATTCATCCTTTGTTTGGGTTTGGAACATGCTTTCACGGTTGAAATACCTGGCCCTCTTAAAGGACTCCTTGATTAGACGGTGGGGATACCCACGTTTCATAAGTTTGACTTTCAGTAGGTCAGATTGTTCTAGGAAGTCGCTCATCCGAGAGCAGTTCCTTCTCAATCTCAGGAACTGGCTAAAGGGGATGGAATCAGGTTGGCAGCGAGGGTGGTAACTTCCATAGTCCAGGAGCGTGTTTTTAGCGGTGGGTTTAGTATATAATGACACATATAGGCACTCCCCATTGTGTCTTACCCATACATCCAGGAATTCCACTTGCACATTACTCGCCTTGGCAGTGAATTTGATGTGGTCGTCCGCCAGATTTATCCATTTGATAAATTCATCCAGAGAGCCCTGGTCGCCACTCCAGACGAAAAAAATGTCATCTATGAAGCGCGACCAGGCTCTCACATTCTCAGAGAATGGGGCCATTTCGTTGTAGATGTTTTTGTCTTCAAAATGGCCCATGTATAGACAAGCTATACCCGGTGCGCATGAGGCCCCCATGCTTACCCCCTTAACTTGGTGGTAGAACTGTTGGTTGAATTCGAAATAGTTTTCATTCATCACAATTTTCGAAAATTCAATGAGGAGCTGGGCATTGGGTAAGGCATCTTCTTTAAGTAACAGTTCTTCTAGGACCATAATAGCTCCTTCTTGTGGAATATTAGAATATAACGATTCCACATCCATGGTAACCATAAGTTCTTTGTCTGGATCGAATAAACAATTTTCCATTTTTCCAATAAAGTCACCCGTGTCCCTGATGTAAGATTTCAATTTGCATACTAGGGGTTTCAAGAACTTGTCAATATATTTGGACAGCGGTTCAGTAGCAGATTCAATGGTAGAAACAATTGGACGCATTGGAGGGTTCGTTTGACTTTTGTGCACTTTGGGAAGGCTGTAAATAATTGGCATTCTAGTGTGTGTGGGGGTAAGGTACTCTGCTTCTTTTGTACAGATTATACCTTCGTCTGCCGCTTCTGTCACAATCGTTAAGATTTGTCTCTTTAAATTCTCCTCAGGGCATCTCAAGATCCGCTTATAGTGGGCCTCAGAAGATAGTAAACTGTCCATCTTTTCAATGTAATCGCTGGTTTTAAATACCGCGATTCCTCCACCTTTATCACACGGCTTGATCGTTAGATCTTGGTTGTTCCTTAATGCCTTCAGGTCCATATTCTCCCAGATGGTTAAATTATGTTTGGGAGATGGAGTAAATTTAAGGGCTTTCAAAAGTTTATGGATGACAGCCTTCTCAAAAACACCTACTTCAGGTCCCACAGTCTCAAGACTGGGAGTGAAATTAGAGGGTGGCTTAAGACCCGACACATTGTCTGTGTTCTCACAATCAGGTCTTGTTAGAAAGAATTTTTTTAGACGTATCTTTCTAAAAAACGCATGTAAGTCTCTGAATATCCCGAATCGATCCACCTGAGTGGAAGGGACAAATGATAAGCCATGAGTTAGTAATGATAGTGATTCTTTAGAGATGTTATAGTCCGATAGATTGAACACCGGGATCTCTTTTACCTCCTCCAGTACTGTGTTTGTCGAGTTTGAATGTATCTCTGCGGAGGTCCCTGGCCTCGCAAGAATTGAGGTACTGGAGGGGTCCGATTTCTCGGACGGTTGTTGCCTCGGCGATTGGCTAAAAAATGGTCCTGTCCATTGGATCTATCAAACTGTTCAGAATATTGTTGAAATCCATAGTTGTAGTTTGGGTCATTGTTCATTTCATTATCGCCATCAGAGTCGGTTGAATTAGAGAACGTTTGTACTCGTCTCTTAGTGTCTCTCTGGTTGCCATATTGATTGGTCCCTCCATAATTGGTATAGAATTGGGGGTTCAAATACGGGTATGCTTTTTCTTGTGAAAAAAGTCTAACATCTTTTCTGAACTTTTCAACTTTTCTTTTTAA
The DNA here is from genome assembly GCF_964261635.1 of Lissotriton helveticus. Taxonomy (NCBI): domain Eukaryota; kingdom Metazoa; phylum Chordata; class Amphibia; order Caudata; family Salamandridae; genus Lissotriton; species Lissotriton helveticus. Next base: position 1,098,022,593 of record NC_136063.1, on the reverse strand, counting down.
AAGATAGTCAGAAAAGGAGTCCAATTCGATGTTTATTTCCTCAAGGATCTTTTTCCCAAGGTCAGATGGATTTTCCTTTTTTAATTTTTCTTCTAGTTCTTGGATTTCTTTATCTAACATGGATAAAACCTCACGTGCGGTCTCAACAATGAGCATCATATAATCTCTGCTACATCTGTTAGAGATTAATGCCCATTTTTCCAAAAAATGGCGGAGTTCCACAAACAGTCCAGGAATATTCCTGACCCTTAGGCCTATGGGTATGGTGCCTGCCTTTAAGTAATCCAACATGTATTTAGCGTGGGCTTCTGTTCGTATAGATTTCTTTTTTAGATTGAGGAGTTTGTCCCACTCACCATCAATTCTTTTAGATGGAGCAAAAGTACTAGATGTTCCCTCTGCACCAATCATTTTAGCAAACTCTTCGTCAGAGAAACCGAAGGACTTTATACTGTCCATTTTTAAGATGATATATGGAGGACGCCCTACAGAAAAGGTTTGGTTTTTTAGATCCCCGCTTTTTCCTTTGGGGAATAGACCAGAAAGGTGTCCTATTGGTCTTAACTTTAAATTATGCTCACATTCGCACAGTTAGTGCACACTCATACACCACTACACATGCAACAAGCACGAAGTGCTTCAAACAAATTAATGAGGGTCCCTGCACGCACAGTCACACTAAACCCCACAGCACAGGGCTGGGAAAAAGTATCCAGTATATCACAAAGGAAGGGGCCCCCTGAGTAGGATATGAGGCAGATCAGCAGGGGAAATAATCAGAATAAGCGAAGAAGAAGATAGATCTGCCCCGTTTTTAATCAATGATAGGCTCTTCAAGAGTCCAGTTTTTTTCAATAGTCACCCATTTAGTGCTCACCAAAGTATCAGTGCCACATTAGATTCAGACAAGAACACATTCAAGTTTATAAAAAAATATATCATTTTTATTTTTATTTACTTCATGTTTTAAAGTGCATCTAGGCATATTCATTTATTCAAACATTTCAATATAACAAGATAAAAAACACCCCATCAACAACCAGTCTTCCTGCATTCAAACTCAAACACATTCATCAATCACAAACAAACATTCTCATACATAATTCATTCATTCAACTCAGACAGGGATTAAGGAATAATGCTCTGAGAACATCCTGAACATGTCCTCTCAGCCATAGGCTATCAGTGAGCGGACTTGTTTCTGGTTTTTGGGGACAGGAGTGTCTAGAATGGTCTGGATCCTGTCTGGTGTGAGCGTTCTCCCTTCCTTTGACAAAAGGTGTCCTAAATACGTCACTTGCGGTTGGCAGAACTGCAGTTTCTTGCGGGAGACCTTGCGACCATTTTCGGCAAGGAAATGTAGTAACTGAATGGTGGAAGCAACTGCTATTGGAGTGGTGTCTGCTGCTAGCAAAATGTCGTCCACGTATTGTATCAGTGCTACTCGTCTGGCAAATGTATGGCATCTAGCTGTCGTTTGAGTGCCTGACTATAGATGCTTGAACTTTCTGTGTACCCCTGTGGTGCTCTACAAAATCTAAATGAGCGGGATCTTAGTGTAAATCCAAAAAGATAGCGGCTGTCCTCATGAATGGGTATAGAAAAGAACGCATTCTTGAGATCGATAACAGTGAAAACGGTGGCAGTGGATGGGATGAGGGTCAGGATGGTGGTAATGTCGTAAACGACCGGATATTGGGGCACTATGATCTTGTTTACCTCCCTTAGGCCAATGATAAAGCGGTAGGCTTTTCCTTCTCCCTCTCCCTGTTTCTTTATGATTGGCAGAATAGGACTGTTACAAATGTTGCTCACCACTTCTTCTACCACCCCTGCTTCTACAAGGGAGTGAATGATGTCTGTGAGTGCTCTCTCTCCCTCTGGTGAGATTTTGTACTGCGGAATCTTTGGCAGAGGCTCATCCTGTCGTATTGTTACATGCATTGGGTCAATCATCATTTGAGACATCATCGTCTGAGTCAGCCCTAGCCCACAAGTGCGATGGTAAAGTGTCCAGTAGGGATGTGTGTGCTTCGGAAATGGGATACATGCGTTGAAGTGGACTATCTCTCTGATGTTGGTGATTGTCATATAAGATGACTCGCACTCCGTCTGGGGAACATCGAATAGTTGCACGGAAGTGCTTCAGTAAGTCGAGACCCATAATGGCGTCTGGGGTGTTGGAAGAGAGAAGGAATGTTGTGTCGATTATGTTATTTTCTAGGTTAAAAGGGATGGGCCTGGACAAAGGGTTAGTGGAGGGTGTACCATCAAATCCTATTGAGGTCACATGTGAGCCAGACAAGGGTGCCGTTGGAATCAGTCGTTTGGATAGTGCACTACGTGTTGCTCCTGTGTCTACCAAAAATGGCGACTCTGTGCCCAGGACCTTTGCGGTAACATAAGGGCCTTGCTGATCAACATAGAGCTCGACTGGATCCCTCCCTTGCCCTTGGCTGTCCTATGCAAAGTCGCACGTGTTGTCGTAGTCCGATTGCTGATACTGGTTCTGTCGGGGGCGGTCAAAAGCATTTGTCCTACCTGGCCTCTCCTCACTAATGTCGTTTGCGTACCCTCTTCTTCGTCCTCTACCTCGTGGTCCATTTGCTAATTCTCTCGTTCCTTTTTCTTTATTTATTTCTGCTAGGACCGGGCATTGGGATTTCCAGTGTCCATACCCTTTACAAAATGCACACTGATCTTCCCCTAAGTCTCGGCGTCCGTTGTATGGGGTAGGCACGTTATTTCTAGGTGGTGGTGCTCTAGGGGTATTTTGCTGATATCCTCCCTTGTACTGTTCCCTACCTAAATTTACACCCTGGAGCCGCGCTATCATAACTCATTCTTTCAAATCTTTCTTTTTCTTTTCATTGGATCTTTCGTTTTCGTTTTTCTGGTGTTCATAGTATTGGGCCATCTGGAGGATGGCCGCTGGTTTAGAGGCCGCTCAACTGCTCTCACTCGTCTGTAGTTTCGGTGAGACTTCTGGCAACAGTCCCACCACATATTCTGTACGAACAAGTGGTGTCCGGTCGCAGTGGACATGTCTTGTCCACTATAATCGGAGAACACTGTCTCGAACCGGGAGAAGAATTCTGAAACATCTTCTTGAGGTTTCTGGCGGCAAGCTGTTACGATAGACCAATCTATCTTTTTCTCGGGAATCAGGGTCTTTACCTTCTGCACTATTTTGTCAGGGAGGTCTAGTATGGCTTTCAAGGGTTTCTGTCCAGGGTTTCGCTGTTTATCTAGCACATTGAGTTGTCCCCAGATATGACCGAACAGGTCTGTGTGGTCTACTTTCCTGATCTGTTTCCACACATCGGCTGGCAGACATAGTCCAAAGAACAAATCGATGTCAGCTAACATCATAATTGTCGACCCTAGGGCTGTACCTAACTCTGTGTAATATGCGGTAGGATTCTTTCGCAAGTCCGGCAGGGATTTTCGGAACGTCAGAATGTCCTGTCTATCCCAGGGCTGATATACCCAATTATAGACCACCCTTCCCTTAGCGTCTTGGTGATTTACGTCATCGTGAGTTCCTTTTCCTCTAGGGGGGGACCCAATAGGGGGCAGCTTCCTTAATGGGCATTATGGTATCTATTCTCTCTATCGGGGGTTCCGTTATTGCAGATGTTGCGCTTCTGTCTATCTGCCCTTGCTCCATGAGGTGGCGGAAGACTTCTAAAGTATAGGAGAAAAGTTCCGCTACATCGCATTCACTCTCGTCTCCTGTATCTACCTTTCTGTACAGTGTCACGAGTCGGTCGGACCCTTTATTCCTATACTTTTCCTCATACGCTGTGAGCGTGTGATAGCAAAAGCGCATGACAAAGTGTCGTTTGCGGTTGTCGACGTATGAGTTGCATATATCCGCGATGTATTCCTCTGTTTCTTTCCTGTCTACTAGGGTCTTAACTATCCTATCGATGCCTGCTCGCTCATCTTTACTTAATCGTGGGATCCTCACCGGCCCTTTTACTTCAATTCTTTCTGATGTGTTGTCGGACAAGGTATTAGGCGCGAGAGGCTCGGTCGGCGCAGAGGCCGTGGATACTGAGGCCCTGGCCCTACCTTCAGTGGTATTCTGAGATTCTTGTTGTTGTACTAGAGCAGGGGTACTCATAGTACGGCCCGCGGGCCGGATGCGGCCCGGCAAGCCTTCCTTGGCGGCCCGCGGACCTTCGAGACAATCGTGCCTGTGCTTAAAAAAATAATTTATTAGTGTTGGCAAACACCGCCGCAGCAGTGCTGGGCTCGGAGACCTTGATAATCACCGCTCCCCGGCCCCCACAGAGCAGAGGCTTTGTTGTATTTCACCCCTTAGCGCCTCTGCTCTGGGGAGCCGGGCGAGATGTTTGTCAGAGTGGAGATGCAGGGGCACTACAACAAAGCCTCAATAATATATAAATGGTCTTTTAACGACCTGCTAAGTACTTTGGTGCGACTGATGGACGGCTGTCTCTTTGGCCCCCCACCCCCCCTTAATCACCCTGATGTGGTGTCCATTCACTCACAGTCGTGTGGACACTCCTGTAATTATCAGAAGGGCGCGCGCAAACTGCATTTTAGTCATGAGAAACTTCTTGCCAGATAGGGATCTTTCTTGTGTGCGCGCTGAGGAAGCTGTATCAGCCCGGGCTGAAGGCTGACACAGACAGACACATACAGTGAGATGACAGAGGGGGAGGGAGAGGGAGAGCTGGATGGAAAGAGAGATGGAGAGGGAGGGCAGGAGGGAGAGAGGGAGGGCAGGAGGGAGGGAGATGGAGGGCAGGAGGGAGGGAGATGGAGGGCAGGAGGGAGGGCAGGAGGGAGAGAGAGAGGGAGGGCAGGAGAGAGAGAGGGAGGACAGGAGGGAGAGAGAGGGCAGGAGGGAGAGGGAGAGAGAGAGGGAGGGCAGGAGGGAGGGCAGGAGGGAGAGAGAGGGAGAGAGAGGGCATGAGGGAGGGAGGGCGGGAGAGGGAGGGCAGGAGGGAGAGAGAGGGCAGGATGGAGGGCAGGAGGGAGAGAGAGGGAGAGAGAGGGCAGGAGGGAGGGCAGGAGGGAGAGGGAGGGCGAGAGGGCAGGAGGGAGGGCAGGAGGGAGAGAGAGGACAGGAGGGAGAGGGAGGGCAGGAGAGAGAGAGGGAGGGCAGGATGGAGGGCAGGAGAGAGAGAGGGAGGACAGGAGGGAGAGAGAGGGCAGGAGGGAGAGGGAGAGAGAGAGGGAGGGCAGGAGGGAGGGCAGGAGGGAGAGAGAGGGAGAGAGAGGGCCTGAGGGAGGGAGGGCGGGAGAGGGAGGGCAGGAGGGAGAGAGAGGGCAGGATGGAGGGCAGGAGGGAGAGAGAGAGGGAGAGAGAGGGCAGGAGGGAGGGCAGGAGGGAGAGGGAGGACAGGAGGGAGAGGGAGGGCAGGAGGGAGAGGGAGGGCAGGAGGGAGGGAGGGCAGGAGGGCGAGGGAGGGCAGGAGGGAGATGGAGGGCAGGAGGGAGATGGAGGGCAGGAGGGAGATGGAGGGCAGGAGGGAGAGGGAGGGCAGGAGGGAGAGGGAGGGCAGGAGGGAGATGGAGGGCAGGAGGGAGAGGGAGGGCAGGAGGGAGGGAGAGAGGGAGGGCAGGAGGGAGAGAGAGGGCAGGAGGGAGAGGGAAGGAGAGAGAGGGCAGGAGGGAGAGAGAGGGCAGGAGGAGAGAGAGGGAGAGAGAGGGCAGGAGGGGGGGCAGGAGGGAGAGGGAGGGCAGGAGGGAGAGGGAGGGCGAGAGAGGGCAGGAGGGAGAGAGGACAGGAGGGAGAGGGAGGGCAAGAGGGAGAGGGAGGGCAGGAGGGAGGGAGGGCGGGAGAGGGAGGGCAGGAGGGAGAGGGAGGGCAGGAGGGAGAGGGAGGGCAGGAGGGAGATGGAGGGCAGGAGGGAGATGGAGGGCAGGAGGGAGATGGAGGGCAGGAGGGAGAGGGGGGGCAGGAGGGAGGGCAGGAGGGAGGGAGGGCGGGAGAGGGAGGGCAGGAGGGAGAGGGAGGGCAGGAGGGAGAGAGAGGGAAGGAGGGAGAGGGAGGGCAGGAGGGAGATGGAGGGCAGGAAGGAGATGGAGGGCAGGAGGGAGATGGAGGGCAGGAGGGAAAGGGCAGGAGGGAGAGGGAGGGCAGGAGGGAGAGGGAGGGCAGGAGGGAGAGAGAGGGCAGGAGGGAGATGGAGGGCAGGAGGGAGATGGAGGGCAGGAGGGAGATGGAGGACAGGAGGGAGATGGAGGGCAGGAGGGAGAGGGAGGGCAGGAGGGAGAGAGAGAGGGAGGACAGGAGGGAGGGCAGGAGGGAGAGGGAGGGCAGGAGGGAGAGGGAGGGCAGGAGGGAGAGGAAGGGAGAGATAGGGCAGGAGGGAGGGCAGGAGGGAGAGAGAGGGCAGGATGGAGGGCAGGAGGGAGAGAGAGAGGGAGAGAGAGAGCAGGAGGGCGGGAGAGGGAGGGCAGGAGGGAGAGGGAGGGCAGGAGGGGGAGGGAGGGAGAGGGAGGGCAGGAGGGAGAGAGAGGGCAGGAGGGAGAGAGAGGGCAGGAGGGACAGGGAGGGCAGGAGGGAGAGGGAGGGCAGGAGGGAGAGAGAGGGCAGGAGGGAGGGCAGGAGGGAGAGGGAGAGGGAGGGCAGGAGGGAGAGGGAGGACAGGAGGGAGAGAGAGAGATGGAGAGGGAGGGCAGGAGGGAGAGAGAGATGTATGTATGCTGGGTCTGGTGGCTCAGTGGATGAAGGCATCTGCTGCAGGGACCTGTGTGCAACCTCATGGTCACAAGTTTTCTTTTTGTTTTAGCCCCGCCCCCTCCCCCTCTGACCCCGCCCCCACCAGTGCGGCCCTCGGCCACAAACCACACTGTAAATTTGGCCCCCGAGAGAAAGTTTGTGAGTACCCATGTACTAGAGGATGGGTAGGGGCATAGGGAGGCGGCATGTGGATAATCGGTGGTCCTAGGACTAGATCGTCATCTACCCTTTGTTTCGATGGGAGCTCAGGGTAAAGAGTTGAAGGAGCTCTAACCGGGTATTGACCTGAGATCTCTGCCTCTCGCTCCTTCTAGCTTTTTCTCTTTCTTTAATTTCCTCTTCTAACTTTTCGCCAGCTAGGTGTGCTGATTTCCGTAGTTCTTTTTCTATTCTCGCTTCATCTCTTTTCTTTCGCTGTGTTGTTTCTTTCCGCTATAAGCCGAAGCTGTCAAGTATAGTCGGCGTGGTTTTCTTTTTGCGTAAGGCTATTTCTAGCGTTTCTATTTTAGCTGGATCAAAAGATCCCGTCAGTGGCCACTGATTTTCTCGATCCTTCCTAATGTGCTTGTGCCATAGTTTGCTATAAGCTACAGCGACTAATCCATACTTCAGATACATGTCCTTATTAGGGGTGCCCTCCGGTGTAGCCGGATGACTGACCTCTAATAAGCAGTCTGGGCTCAACCAATTACCAATCAGTGGGGAGAAGATAGGCATGACGTATAATCGGACAAATAAAGATCTCAGACAATTGTGGACAAAGGTCCGCACTACCTATCCTTTGCTGCCTGCAAAGAGAGAAAATATTCCTATTCTTCGTTGTTTGCAAACAGGGAATATCTCAAAAAGAACCAACGTAACAAAATAGCTAACGAGCTAATGAACCAATAAAGCGCAATACTAGTATTCAATCCAAACAATTCCAATACAATCAATCATTTCAACAACAGTCGTTTTCACGACCATACCCGGACTGCATGGACAGTTCTTCGTCTTTCACTTCCAGCGCCCGATCGTCCGCTTTTCTCCGTATTAGCCGTGGCACTCCTGTGATCCCAGTCAGGACCGTAGGTCACTCGGGAGAGGTCCGTTCGGAACCGGTGAAGTTCGGATGATCGGCTGCCATACGAGGGTCTCTTTCGTTGCAGTCGTTCACTCCGTCATTAGGACCTCTCCACCGGACCCCGTGTCGCTGATGGGCTCTACATTGGGTGCCAATTGTGGAAAAACAGCCAATCTCTAACGAATACCCAGGCTGCTTGGCGCAAGACGCCTCTAATTCACTTCAATAATAGTTACCAGAATAAAGAGGCAGGCACTGGAAACTGGAAGGCAATAATCAGTTTATTTCTCCAGAGGAGAACATGTCGACGCAGACATGCTGAATGTCTTTGGGAGATGCTCTAACTTCTCTGCTGCTCCACTTTTTATACACTTTTCGGCATCTTTATTGGTGGTCAAACATCCTAGGAATTCCCGCCCCCAGCAGGTTCTCACAGAGTCCCAACAGTTTGTCGTCCCCCACCCAGATCCTGATTAGTGATTGATATCTCGCAGCTGGACATTCCAACAGGATCTGTAAATGTGTTGGATCGGTCAGATCTAAGGGTTATTTAAGTGATAAGATCACGCATTTCTGTTTGTGCAACAAGTCCTGCTGTGTGGAGGCAATAAAGCACATCCGCAAGGCCTGGTTTACATCCTGGGACAGGGTTGAGTGGCCAGGTGCAGTTGGAGTTATCAGAAGGGCCTGCCCAAGTGTGGAGGATGAAAGGGCAGACGTGCTTAGGGCGGAAAGTGGCTCCGGGGCCTTGTCACGAGCACAAGGTTTTATGACCTCAGAGCATTTGGTCATGCGGAATCAGGACACCGGGGATGGTTGCGAGGTCAGGGTGAATCGCGGGAGACTTGCAAAGTGCGAGATGGCCGCGGCACCTAAAATGGATGCCGTTTTACGTGTGGACACCTTTCTTGCTGTTTTGCCCGTGAGGAGTGAGGAGAACTTTGGGAACTGCTCGCCGCACCCGCTCTGCGGGTGCCGCTTCGCTGAACTCACTTGGTCAAGTGTCTCGAGGGGACCGGGGGAGCTGTGTGTGCGTGACTTCAGGCAGGCAGGTAGAGAAGCGCTGCAGGGACTCGCTCTCCCAGGAGTCCCTGCTTGACCTTGCACACCTGGTCTGCGCTCCCTGCCCGCCACACCCACGTCACACTGCAGCATTTAAATTCCTGCTTTTCCTCTCAGGAGTGGGACACCTTTCTTGCTGTTTTGCCCGTGAGGAGTGTGGAGAACTTTGGGGACTGCTTGCCGCACCCGCTCCGCGGGTGCCGCTTCGCTGAATTCACATGGTCAAGCGCCTCGAGGGGACTGGAGGAGCTGTGTGTGCGTGACTTCAGGCAGGCAGGTAGAGAAGCGCTGCAGGGACTCGCTCTCCCAGTAGTCCCTGCTTGACCTTGCACACCTGGTCTGCCCTCCCTGCCCGCCATGCCCACGGCACACTGCAGCATTTAAATCCCTGCTTTTCCTCTCAGGAGTGGGACACCTTTCTTGCTGTTTTGCCCGTGAGGAGTGTGGAGAACTTTGGGGACTGCTCGCCGCACCCGCTCCGCGGGTGCCGCTTCGCTGAACTCACTTGGTCAAGCGCCTCAAGGGGACCGGAGGAGCTGTGTGTGCGTGACTTCAGGCAGGCAGGTAGAGAAGCGCTGCAGGGACTCGATTTCCCAGGAGTCCCTGCTTGACCTTGCACACCTGGTCTGCGCTCCCTGCCCGCCACGCCCACGGCACACTGCAGCATTTAAATCCCTGCTTTTCCTCTCAGGAGTGGGACACCTTTCTTGCTGTTTTGCCCGTGAGGAGTGTGGAGAACTTTGGGGACTGCTCGCCGCACCCGCTCCGCGGGTGCCGCTTCGCTGAATTCACTTGGTCAAGCGCCTCGAGGGGACTGGAGGAGCTGTGTGTGCGTGACTTCAGGCAGGCAGGTAGAGAAGCGCTGCAGGGACTCGCTCTCCCAGGAGTCCCTGCTTGACCTTGCACACCTGGTCTGCGCTCCCTGCCCGCCATGCCCACGGCACACTGCAGCATTTAAATCCCTGCTTTTCCTCTCAGGAGTGGGACACCTTTCTTGCTGTTTTGCCCGTGAGGAGTGTGGAGAACTTTGGGGACTGCTCACCGCACCCGCTCCGCGGGTGCCGCTTCGCTGAATTCACTTGGTCAAGCGCCTCGAGGGGACCGGAGGAGCTGTGTGTGCGTGACTTCAGGCAGGCAGGTAGAGAAGCGCTGCAGGGACTCGATTTCCCAGGAGTCCCTGCTTGACCTTGCACACCTGGTCTGCGCTCCCTGCCTGCCACGCCCACGGCACACTGCAGCATTTAAATCCCTGCTTTTCCTCTCAGGAGTGGGACACCTTTCTTGCTGTTTTGCCCGTGAGGAGTGTGGAGAACTTTGGGGACTGCTCGCCGCACCCGCTCCGCGGGTGCCGCTTCGCTGAACTCACTTGGTCAAGCGCCTCCAGGGAACCGGAGGAGCTGTGTGTGCGTGACTTCAGGCAGGCAGGTAGAGAAGCGCTGCAGGGACTCGTTCTCCCAGGAGTCCCTGCTTGACCTTGCACACCTGGTCTGCGCTCCCTGCCCGCCACGCCCACATCACGTCACACGCGCTATTTCTTGGCCACAGTTTACCGCAGCGCAGGAGCGCGCGGGAGCACGCCGGGCTAGGCCCGGGCAAAGGGCGGGCCGTCTGTGGCCGTCCGGGGCCAAGAGGGGCCGGGCTGGGCCACCCCCCTCAGGTTTAGTTACTGGTGAACTTGTGTACCAGGTACTGTTGTTTTCTCCTCTATATAGCCCTTTAAGGCATTGTAATCAGCTTTGTGCTATCTCATGGGACTACTAATGCCAATGTCTACACGTTCTGGTAAGAGCTTGAGGGGGGGAAGTAGCAGTGTAATAGGCACCATGGACCAATTTATCACCCGTGTTGTTACGGTCATTGAGAAAGAAATTGCTATGAACGAACTTCATCTTTCTCAGGAGCTACTTGCTAACAAACGTTCATCCTTGGGCCCTTTGGCATTAGCCCCTTCTCCAGTCCACCTGGTTGCCCCTGGGGTTAATGTTTCTCTTAGTTTTGACCACCCACGAGTAGCTGCCATTAGGACTAGTCTGGATAGACTAGAGAGGCTGTCTGATATGGCGCCATGTGGGGAAGGGACCTCCATGCTAGACCCACGATTTGCTGAGCCTCTTGCTCCTATAGTCTCCCCACCTACTCCACCTTGTCATGAGAATTTTACTCCTCATCCCGTGTCACCACCATTGTTAGTAGCGGGAGTAGCCCCCACAAAAAGGAAACGTATTGCTAGTCCTCGAAAAGGTAGCTACTGTAAACCTCTTAAGAAACTGAGGAGGATTGGCAACAGGGGGGGTCTGGTCTCCAAGGGCTCGGGGGCGGGAGGCAAACTTTCCCAGGGACAGGAAGGGGGAGCCGCTTTTGGTGTCTCAGGTGAGAAAACGAGTGTAGGCTTTACATTTGTCCCTGTTACAGGACCCTCTCCTGAGATTCCACCGATTGCTCAGATAGAACATCTAATGAAATCCCTGCTCCTCCCAGTCCTAGAGAGAGTTAAAGGGCTAACGGAGCGGTTGGACAGATTTGAGCAGGCTACCCTTGATAACATTTTTTCCCTAAAATCCCTAATTAAACTCCACACTAGAATTAGGGAGGATGGGCTAGCAGGGACTACTGTCCTTCAGGCGCCAACCACTGTTGTTAACGCCTCGACTATTCCTTCAGGGGTGAAGGTAAATACATCCATTGTGCACTGTGGGGTCTCGTCCGGGGATCCCTCACTTAAAGGGGTGGCTGCTGTGGATGCTTTAGTGCAGCCCACAGTGCCCATGAGTAGTGGCGAGCCCCCAAAGAAGGCGTTGAAGACTGCAGGTTCTGGGACTAGTGGCCCCGCAAAAAATAAGAATCCTAGCAAAAATATGAATCCTAGTAAAGGCAAAGGTCCCGATACGATTAGAACTGGTAATCTGACTACAGCTCCTAAACTGCAGCTATCGGGAGAATCGGATGCAGTCCCAGCTCCCATTATCAACCTTCCCCCGGAATGCCATCCTTTTGTAATCGTTCTCACTGGGGTCCCTATACTTTAACTGGGCAAATATGAGTCATTCACTGAACTCAAAAATAAAACCATATTTTGGCTTAGTGAAAATAGAGCTTTACCAAGCTCAATTGATGGTCGGGTCATTCATGTAAGAAGGGTTAGCTGGATAGGCACCAGGCCTAAAGATGTTAGGGGTGATTGCATCCTTGTTAACTTCAAAGACCCCAGGGCAGCTAGATTCATTTGCAGTCACGATTCCGGTGAGAGTAGTACAGGAATTAGCACGCATGACCTTAGCTACTTCAACCCCCAACCCGCTACAGCATGGCCCCTTAGATCCATTACTAGGGAGGGAGGGCCTAACAGATTTTTCCATCATGACTTACCCCCATCTAACTTGTTCTGCCAATTCCCAGATTTGAACTCTTACTGGCCGTGGTGGGGTCATTGACCAGATGGTCACCAACTGTTTAAGAAGATACTTCCTGTAGCCTCTGTATCTGGGAGCTGCAGTTTGTATTTGCAAAGGGTCACGCGGGGGTTTGGTTGTAATCATCAATCAGCCCCTGCTTCTTCTTCTCCTGGCTCCGTATATGGGGAGTCACCTGGATGTTTTGTTACGGGCATACCTGATACCGTGGTAGTATTGGAGGGTGTGCCAAAGGCCCCTGGTTTGGAGTCTAGTCTGCGCTCACAGAGATCTCTTACCGAGTATGAGCCAGTTGATAATAATGCTCTGAAGATTGTCAGCTGGAACATAGCGGGCATTTCCCGTAACCTGGATCTACCGGAGTGGAATTCCCTTATTGTGTCCTTTGGAATATGTATCTTCCAAGAAACCTGGTGTTTGGAACCTTGCCACAAAGTTGGGTTTACTACCTACTTTGTGCCTGCTATCGCCCCTTCTATGGGGAGAGGCCGTCCCTCTGGCGGTCTTCTTATATGGGTTAGCATTTCATTAGGTCTCCAGATTAGGTGCAGAGATTTTAAGTCTCCGGACTTGCAGAGACTATCGGTGAGCGGGCCACACAGTGGGCGGACTCTGGAGATCCTCAACATTTATGTTAGAGTCAAAGAGGGCAACCCTCTTTTGGGGGCTCTATCGGGTCTCGAGGATGAACTCAGTTCGTGTAGCCCAGATAATTACATCTTGCTTGCGGGGGACTTTAACTGCACCTTTGAGCCCTTAGCGGCTGATGACATTTTGGGTACCCTAGAGGAAGATGCCAGGAGAGGTATACCATCCCTATCGATAGCGCCTATAAAGAGGCCATACAATTGAATGCCTTAACCCTGGAGTATGGCCTGAGGGCAGCAAATGGAAGAACAGCTTCGGATTCCTCCGGCGCCCATACATTCAACAGGATAGGCCATTCGTCTAGAATTGATTATATCTTGTTGAACTTTAAACTTTGGGCAAACTTATTAGATATGGCAGTTCTACCATCTACGGACAGTGACCATAATTTACTTTCTTTGTCACTGACCCCTTTATGGATGATGGCCAATAGCCGTCAGGCATCCCCTGTGGTAAGATCGACAGGCGAAGTGTGCCATTCGAACTGCGGGAGACACCTTAAATGGAACAATGTGGTTATGGATGAGGGTAAGGTCTTGGAAATACGACTAATCATGGCTAAGGATCTGTCCAAGTTGGAATCCATCACCTTACATGCCCATGAGATTCCTACTCTTTTTGGCCACACCACTAAATCTATAGGTGACCTTTTTATTATACGAAGCCAAAACTCTAAGGCTGGTAAGAGGGGGCGCCCCAGGGGAAATCCAGGTTGGTACACTAACTCTTGTCGGAAGGCAAAGAGGTATTTAATTATTGCAGTCAAAACAAAGGAATGCAGGCTGACAAGTATTGCTAGGAAAAAGTACAGGGATGCCATTTGTAAAGCAAAGGAAGAGTGGGAGAACCAGTTCTGGTGCGACATGAAATTGGCAAGCGCTGGAAGAGATCCTAGGGGCTTTTGGGACCTAATTAGAGCTAGGAACAAGCCCACTGATTCCCTCATACCATGCAATATCCCGGAGGCGTTGTGGTTGGATCATTTCTCCCGATTATATACTTTAGCAACGGGTGATGGGTGGGGATCCTTTGAGACACTACCACTGGACCACCCTGGGCTGAACGAGGATCTATTGTTCACCGGTAAAGAAGTAGAGAATGTGATCAAGTCTCTTGTTCCCAACAAGGCTGCAGGGCCTGATGGGCTACCGGGGGACTTGCTTCGCATTAACTCGTCAGAATGGGGTAACCTTATTGCCTCGCTGCTAAATGCAAGTTACCATAATGCCGCTCTCCCTGAATCTTGGATGGGTGCTGAGGTCGTCCCGATCTTCAAAAAAGGGAGTAGGGATGACCCAGCAAACTATCGACCTATAAGCTTGATAGACTCATCACAGAAAGTTGCAGGGAAGGTAGTCTTGGGGAGGGTGCTCCAATGGGTGGAGGACAGTGGGATCCTCTCTGACTTCCAGGCGGGCTTCAGATCAGGCACCGGGACCATTGAACAGTCCTTTTGACTGCTGTTGCTTTATTGTAAGGTGGTTGTACTGGGTAAAGGCAGTCTGTACCTTGCTTTTATTGATCTGCGCACTGCATTCGACCTAGTGCCCCGTGATTGCCTATGGAGGGTACTGTCTGACTTGGGAATGCCCCCGTATCTGCTGACACTATTAATAAAGCTCCTTACCGACAACTTTGCGCAGGTGCGGTGGGGTAAACAGGGCCAAAAGACCGCACGAAATAACAGTAAATAGGGGTGTCCGCCAGGGGTGCGTCCTTGTCCCCACTCTGTTTTCATTGTATGTTAACGGAGTGGTGGAACATCTTTTAAAACATCCTTCGGATGCTCCTAACCTGGCGGGCAGGAGAATACCTACCCTATTATTTGCAGACGATACCCTTTTGATTTCCAAAACCCCGGTTGGGCTACAGAGTCTTCTTGATAGCTTTCAATCCTTTTCCGATTCTCGGGGTTTGATAATTAATACTGAAAAGACCAAATATTTGGTCTTGAATCCCCCGAGAAAGCACAGCCGGCCACCCTTACTGAATATGGTGTCTCTGGAAAGGGTCAAGGTCTTCGATTATCTAGGGATTCGCCTGTCCGATACCATGAAGTGGAATTGTCATCTCCAAAAGATGCTATTGACTCATAAAAGGGTGGTGGGGGCCTTACTTAAAGAACAGCGACTATCTACTCTCAAACCTATCGCCCCGGTGTTAGACATTTACAAGACGAGAGGTGTTAGTGCGGCGCTTTATGGAGCAGAGCTTTGGGGAGCACAGAATATGGATCAGTTATCTTGCTCAGAGACCAAGTTTCTGAAGGACTTAATGGGTCTCTCGCATAATACCCCCACTTTACCCTTGTTCCTAGACATGGGCTGTCGCCCTATCAAAGATCAGGCCTGATTACGACCCCTTCTTCTTTGGGCTCGCCTATGGAGAGTCCCCGAACTCACCAGCTACGTGGAAGGGCTAAAGGAGGTTTTCTCGCTGTCAGGCTGGTGTAAAATTGGATGGCTAAGGCATGTTAAGCATCTCCTTAGAGAATTGGGATTTGGCGATGCTTGGCACTCTATGTCCGCACCCCCTAAGGCTGTCCTAAAAAAAGCTTATTGGCAGTGGGTATCGAACAAAAGAAATACTAACCCTAATCTGTGTAGAACCACCAAAGAATTTTTAATAGTAAAGGAAGTAACCCTATATGAACCTTATCTTGATGCAATCTCAAAATCTAGAGATAGAGCTCTTTATTTTAAATTTAGAATAGGAATGCTCCCTTTGGGTGAACTGACCGCTTGTTGGAAGATCCCGGCGCAGACCAGTAAGTTTTATCCTTTCTGTGTCTCTAGGACTGAGTCGGTCCCCCATTTTATATTTGAATGCCCTGCCTATAAAGCTCCTCGCCTCAAGTGGCTTAAACCCTTGTGTAAAGAGCTGGGTTCCAGACATTATAGCGAAGCTTTGCGAATACTGAAATCTGATAAACGGCTCCTATTTGTCTATGGTATGGCAAAGTTTTTAAGCTGGGCATGGCTAATCAGATCAGATCAAAAAGGCTCAAGTATATTGTTTAATTAATTTTTAATCTTTATTCTGACTATTTTATGTAATTTATTGATGCCATTCGTACTCTATCTTGTATGATTGTATTTTATGTGGACTGGCTCTTTTATCTTTTTACAATGTTTGTATATTGCTTTTAAAGATATGCCTTATATCGAAATAAAGCCAATTTGACTGACTGACTGACGTGTGGACAGGGGCTCTTGTTAGGCAAGATGGCGCCGGTGATGTTCACGTTTGTAAACTGCGATTTAACAGATATACTTAAAAGCATCTTGGTCTCTCAATCCATATTTGCTTTGAAGATCAGCAAATGACGTAATTCCTTCGGTAGTAATAAAGTCGCCCAGTTTTAGAATGCCGGCTTTATACCAGTCTTGCAGATAAGACCGCCCAAAAATAGCAGGCAAATTAGAGTTCTTGTTGGTAGGGGAGAAGTAGTTCAATCTCCCTAGCACGTAAATCATACGCACGTTAGAAAAGATTTTAAAGGTGCTCATCAGAGCCTTAAATCTAACTCGCTTGTAATAACCAAAGGACATTTGTCTTAGGAGACAACCACAAGCCACACAGGCGTCTTTGAAGTCCTTGAAGTTTACAGCATCTGCGATAAAGAATTCAATTGCAACTGGCCGAAGGTTTAGACCGGTCGTCAGCGGTCTACTCGCTTTCTGGGTCTGAGTCTGCATCGCATCGCAGGGCGCCTAGCTGATGATCGATGTGGCTGGCGTGAGCGGCCGAGTGGCGCGAGTTTCACCCTAACTCCATCTTGCTCGTAGTACAGTGTGTCTGGTTCCAAAGCTATGAACCAGTTGAAAGCCCTACCATCCTTATATAACTATGCTGGTTAGCGTAGAGTACCTCGTCACCAGATGTAGGAATTGGAAGGGAAAAGGAGAGGGATGGAGAAAGAAATTCTGGACTGGCGTTCAAAGTCTTTCAGGCTTCATCTCTCCCAAAGGATGATACCACTCTTTCTAGATGTTACAGAATGGATAGATCTACACTGGCAGGAAGACAGAGAGGAGGTGGTAAAAAAGCAATCCAGCCATTAACCACATGACATAGCACAGATGGAATTATGTTCACCAGATCTAGCAGCGGTAAGAGCTGTTATGTGGGTGAAGCTGACTAGTATATAAGCGGATACCGGATACAAACAGAACCCTCCAGCAACTCACTGATAAGACTCTACAGAAAAAGACGTTACATGGTCTTGGTTCCTAGGGCTGTTACTAAAAGAGATTTGTAATGGGCCTTGAATTCATTTTATGACCATCAATGTGTAGAAAGGATGTCTGTGGAGTTCCTTAAGCCCTCTTTTAGCTCACATGTTCTGCCAAGGAATTCCCCTGTGATGGGATCCAATTTGCTTTTAGTAAATAACTCCTAGGAGTGCTATCTTCTAATTCGCGTATGCATGGGATTTATCCATTATTTGTTTTCCTTTCCTAAGGGCTGCAATGACTCCGACGGGCTGATTCAAAAAGATACATTTACATGTGAGTAAAAATCCGCATAAAGCGCCCTGTTCTGAAAGGTACATTTACATGTGAGTAAATCTGCACATGTAATTTTTCTCTTCTACTTTGTAGTAAGTTCACTGCATTTGGCCAATCACCATTTGCAAGTGTACATTTGCTGCAAAATGTACATGTTTCTATCACTTAAAAAAGGGTATGGAGCCAAATTTACAAGTGTAAAGTTACTAGTAGTAACTTTTCACAAGGAGGCGGAGGTATCCGCCACTGGGAGGAGCTTTTTCCTTGATAAAGTATAGGGAAATTTCAAAGAATTCATTAAACCTCTTTTTTATTTATTATTGTTATATTAAATATGAATTAAAATTATTTTGTATATGTATTTTTAACCTAGAACAAGATAAATGTTACATCAATATTAACTTAATTTTGAATTAAATATGTAATTATTTCAGATATATGTATCTACAATCAAGTTACTTTAAAATATATATTTTTTTTAAATCCCATCTAAAGTAAAATGTTGACATTTAGTATTTTTCTAAAAAATAGTTACATTTATATCAACATTTCAAAAGGTTATTAAAAAACTTTAATATGCAATGTCCTATTTATATATAATTTTGCTAAATATTAACTTAAATTTATAAATATTTTCAAAAAGTGGAAATACATTTATTGTAACATTTTCTATGGGGTGTTCTAGAAAGCCCCTGCCTCCATTATTTTTGATGGGAGGTGTTGCACTACCAGTGGTTGGTTGTGCTCTAGGTCTAAATTGGTGTACATTTAGGACTGTTTTAAGACCTTTTAGCTGTAGTAGTTTTAGATGTGATATTCGTGAATAGGAATGGGCTTAACAAATTTGTGGTGGGATGCATGTCCCAACAAACACACTGGGAGTAGAGGGTCCTAGGGGAAGTTTACAGACCCAAACCTGCCATGACCCCCAACAACGTCATTACACCAACAGAAGATAGCAGTGAGTCTTGAAATGAGAGTATGTGCCTTAAGTATGTATCTGAATTTAAATGATAGAAAAATCTAAACGATAGAAAAATCTATCCATGGAACATCATCTGAGTGTATGAGTTCCCATCAGTCACTCACTAGACCGCCCTTCATCATTTGGGTACCATCACACTTTGGAGAAACAAGTGTCCACAATAGATTGGCAGATATTGTAAGCCTAAACTATATCAAACATAGAAGGAAGGCGTGTCTATGTGTCAAGGTGACTGAATAGCAGTGCAGAAAAAGGTGAAAGTGAATAAATGAACAAGAAAAATAACTGTTAAGATTGGGTAGTGACAAGGGAAAAACCATTTATTTTGTACCCCTTCAGCCCCAAAGTCTAAAATCAGTGCAATAGTAGTACAAACAAATAACTACTGTGGAGTATCTTAGGTCGACATGTTTCTGCAGACTGTTGGAGCCGAAAAGGTCTCCTGCTGCTTCTTCAGGACCATTAAATGCTACTGCTTATAAGAAGAAAAATAAATCAATATCACCTTAAGTGTGATTTGTTACCATCTTCCTGACTTCATCGGTACAATCATCCCAGATGGAAAAAACAGATACATACAAAAGAAAAAGAAACACATATGGCATCATTATTATATGCCTGAATTGTAAAATTGATACAATTCTATTCTTTGGCTGATAAATTAAAAGCCAATACTGACAGTCTAGGCTTTGTCAAAATCTCATCCTACTCACTCACCTTTTTGTCAGGAAGGAAAAACCCCACCTCACCTGGCTTCAGCTCAGGTACATGGAGCACCGCTCTGGCGGAGGGAATAAAAAGTATATTTACACTAAGAAAATACACATCCCATGAACTGCAGTGATCTGTCTAAGTGCGAACAACCGATCAATACCAAACATTTTCACAATTCCAAAAGCAGCCAAGCCATTTCATTTGGTTGTCACCAAGTTATCTATAGCTAGCTGGTTAGGAACCATCTTTAAAAGCAAGCAGGTCCGTAATTGCGGGACAACTTATTCATAAACACTTAACAAAAAATTAACCATTCCTTGTTTAATCAAGCATGCTCCCATACTGGTATGGTTATGATGTAATTAAACCGTATCATCTCCCAAGCCAGGGCCTGCAGAATAAAGGACATGCCAGCGCTATGTAGGGAGAAAGACCAGCTGAATCATATGCATTAGCCTGTTGGCGCAGCTTCATAACTCGGTACAAATCAGCAGAAGTCGTCAGTAAAGTTCAGCCTACTTGCGCTATATCCTCACTAAACGAGAGCGTGCTGAATTATAGGACCACCGTGTATCATGCCATTCGGCAAGGGCCAGCAGAATGAGGGACGCATGTCCCTCCTTAAACACCTCCCTAAACCCCTTCTATTTAGTTGTAAGTATTCACCATTTTCCAACCCCTCACCCCTCTGACATTTACTAGAAAACAGTACATGTATGCATGTGAAAGTCTCTGAAATCAGGGCAGAGATCTCGGCAGATAAAAGGTAAGAGAAGTGGCAGCAGAGACCACCACACATAGGGTTACGGGTAGTATTTTTAGTACGTGCGTAGTACTATTGTAGGACTACTACAAGTATTACAAAACACAGTTTGTGAATAAGCCTCAAATTGTATCATCATAGTCTCTGTGGTGTGAATGCCCATGACACACTTAAGAGTCATGGGCAGGGGTCATTAATCAGTTGCTACTTTTCACTACTCATGCTTTAGCTGTAAACTCAACAAACAAACTGTATTTGGTCTCAGGAAAATGGATATTTCCTAAATTCAGTTCAACCCTCGTGGGTAATCATCATTTACCTTTGCAGCTCTTGCTTGCATGGTGGTACACCAACAGCAGTGTCTCCTGCTGCAGCTACACTTTCCACAGTCCTGTACCTGTGACCTCATCACCTACTGCATTATGCTTTACCGCCACTTTATGTATATTCTGAATTCCTCAGTGGTTCACAAGCACTTCAGAGGGTAAAGTCAGCAACTTTATACAATTAGCATTATCTACAGGATCCTGCTCGTTTGAAAGTCATCAAGGATGGCCGCTCACAGATTTTTCATACATAACTGGCGCTCAATAACTTGCAACGGAATTCTAAATAATAATGCAGTCCGAAAAGTTTGAATGATAATTTCTTGGGATACTTGCTGTTAAGCTTGAAATTAGTTATTGCAGGGTCTCCATCTATTTACTTAAATATATACTATTTAGTCTCCACCACAGGGTTTACAATATATGTCTTACTATGTAGCTTTCGTGGGGCACTGCTTCCGTATGTTGTCCATGTTGGACAGCAGGATGGAGGGGCAGATTCCTTTCTTGGGACACGGGGTGGATGGGTGGGCAATTGTTTATGGGATTGGGGGATGGTCAGCATTTGGTGATCTATAAGTGCTTGATCGAAAACTTTCACATTGGGGGTGTAAAAGACGGAGGGGTCAGATTAAAATTATAGATAAAAGCGAGACAAAACGTTATAACTGTTATTCTTGTGAGTATTGTACTCTTATTTCTGATCAGAGAATGTTCCAAAGTCTCATTTTTAGCTCCTAGATTTTGGGGGGGAACTGTAATTTATGTATGTATCGATGAGAACAATAAAATGTAAATTCAACTTTTAAACGTCAACTGGTCTGCTCCCCAATTTGAAATACCAAAGTGCCCCGGGGGCTCGCAAACGCCTGGTGCGCCCCAGGGACGCTTTATGTAGTATAGCCCCTCGACTCTCAGAGGCAGGGCATGGAGTTGCAAGAATGTGTATAAAAAGTCATTGAGAATCTGCGAAAAGCGCCAGGGAGGATCAAAGATGGCAGGATCTTAAAGATGCCTTTTCTGCTAGGGGCTCAACTAAGTTCTGGGCACTGCTTTCAAATGCAGGACACTTGGTTGCCAAGGAAGCAAACTATGTTTCCCCTCTGGAAGGCTTTGACCATTTCAAAAACCCTTACTATGATTACTCGGTACGTTTTGATGAGAGCACGTTTTCGCCTCTTTCTTCCTTGTGCAACAACAAGGCTTATTTTATATGTTTGATATATTAGGTTCCCTTGAAGCGTTCTCAATTAGTAGGTCAGCCAGCCCTGATGGTATCCCAGCGGATATCTTTTTTCATGATATAAAGGCCTGATCAAAGTATATTCTTTTTCTTGCCATTGCTATTGCTAGAGAAGCCCTGATTACCCCCAGTGGATTGTAGAAACTCCTGAATTACTTTGGTGAGTTTTGTTGTACCACTGCAAAGACAAAGGTGATGTTTATCAATCTGCAAAAAAAACTATTTAAAGGAGGCTTGATGTCCGCAGGAGTGCCTCTAGAGAGAATGGATTATTTTCCTTACCTAGGCATTAACCTGGCGGCTTCCTTGTCTTGGAAGCATCTCGGTTGCAAGGCTATGATTAAGCATAGACAGCCAGCAGGTGTTATTGCCAAAGTACATCAAGCCTCTTTCAGCAAACCAATAGCACACGCCCTTCAAATTTATGATTTACAACAAGGGGTGGTGATGGACAGAGTCTCTGAATTAAGCAGAGTACTCTCACCCAGTCAAGAGATCAGGGCTAGATCCAACACCGTTTTTTAGCTCATTGCACCATCCCAGTTTCAGAACCTGGCTGTATGCAAATTAGTCTGTCCCTGGCCCAGTGCATCATGGGAACAGGGCAGACCAGACTACAAAAGCCAATTCTTACACTGGGAAGGAAACAAGCTTCCGGGGACCGGTTTCTGGCATTACAGCCGTCTTCGGCCCGGCTTGCTTGAATCCTGATGGTGCAATGAGCAAGGGACTCACATCTGAGTATACCCTTCCACGCTTAGGGTGGACAAAATTATTTACAACAAGGGGTGGTGATGGACAGAGTCTCTGAATTAAGCAGAGTACTCTCACCCAGAAAAGAGATCAGGGCTAGATCCAACACCGTTTTTTAGCTCATTGCACCATCCCAGTTTCAGAACCTGGCTGTATGCAAATTAGTCTGTCCCTGGCCCAGTGCATCATGGGAACAGGGCAGACCAGACTACAAAAGCCAATTCTTACACTGGGAAGGAAACAAGCTTCCGGGGACCGGTTTCTGGCATTACAGCCGTCTTCGGCCCGGCTTGCTTGAATCCTGATGCTGCAATGAGCAAGGGACTCACATCTGAGTATACCCTTCCACGCTTAGGGTGGACAAAATTATTTACAACAAGGGGTGGTGATGGACAGAGTCTCTGAATTAAGCAGAGTACTCTCACCCAGTCAAGAGATCAGGGCTAGATCCAACACCGTTTTTTAGCTCATTGCACCATCCCAGTTTCAGAACCTGGCTGTATGCAAATTAGTCTGTCCCTGGCCCAGTGCATTATGGGAACAGGGCAGACCAGACTACAAAAGCCAATTCTTACACTGGGAAGGAAACAAGCTTCCGGGGACCGGTTTCTGGCATTACAGCTGTCTTCGGCCCGGCTTGCTTGAATCCTGATGGTGCAATGAGCAAGGGACTCACATCTGAGTATACCCTTCCACGCTTAGGGTGGACAAAATTATTTACAACAAGGGGTGGTGATGGACAGAGTCTCTGAATTAAGCAGAGTACTCTCACCCAGTCAAGAGATCAGGGCTAGATCCAACACCGTTTTTTAGCTCCAAATTTATGAGGCACAAGCCGTAGGCTACGCCCTTTACGGGGCAGAGCTGTGGTGCTTCGATAACATTGATGGTCTAATTAAATCAGAGAACAGATTTCTAAGAAATATTGTCCGCTTGCCACCCAGCACACCCCTGCATTCATTGACCTTGGATATGGGCGTAAAACAGGTAGCGGGTAAATGTAGACCACGCCCACCGCTGTTTTGGAAACACCTTTGGTCTACTCCTGAGTTGGCTCATTTCACCATTGCACTGCAGGATGTAATTAAGGTAGACCATTTCCATAAGATCAGTTGGCTTAATCAAAGCGGTCTCTTGCTTCCTTAGGATTAATTGTTTTATGGGAAAATCCTCATGAGTGCCCATTCCTTATAAAGAAACTTTGAAAAGGCTATACTAAGAAAAACGTTGTCTGATGAGGCTCACAAAGTTACTAGTACTACCCTGACTAGTGATGTTTTTTAGGTCTCACGACCTATCAATGCGCGCAAGCGCATTGAGCGGAGCGAGAATTCAAGTGCTCAAAAAGCTCGTCAAACCAAGGGCTTTTTGCTGCGGTTTTCTTTGAGTTCACGTGAATCACGTGACCAAACAAGCACACGCATCAGCCTCCCTCCCTCCCTCCTAATTGCATTTTTTCACGGCCGCACAGCACATCAAAGGGCTTCGCCCAGCGTGCGCTCTGCGGCTTCTCCTCCCCTAATTAATCATGGCTGGCCGGCCGTACTTTCAGTTTCCCGGCCGCTCTTGTTTTATCTCTCCCCCACTGTATCTGATTACCTTGCGCTGTGCCTCCGCTGCAACACACAATATCGAACTGCGTCAATGTGACAGTGGTCTTTATATCAAAAATTTACTTTTAGAGATGGGATGTCTTGCGCTCGCCTCAACTAATCGCTTTCACAAGTTTGCTTTTTTCCGCTATTAAAAAACAATCCTCCTGCTACACTTAAACATGGTGTCTCTTTCACTTTACAGCAAATCACGCTAGTTCCTCTTTCTTTCAGCGACGCTCCACATTCATTTTCTGTTGCACTTGCGCATTGACACCAAATCCACAGACTGTCTTTTACAATCCCCACCCCCTGAGACCCCTGATTGGCATGCTAATGCAGGCTAACAACAAGCATTCCCATAGCCAATAGGACTCGCATTAGGAAAGTGTAAGCTATTGGATTTGTAAATAACAATGCTATTAATTTATATATTTTCAGTGCCAACACATATTAAAAAAATAATTGTCATTTACAATACCAATAGCCCACACTTTCCTAATGCGAGACCTATTGGCAATTGGCAATGCCAGTGCTTGTTATTTTAAGTCATCTTGTGATTACGAGCAGTTTTGGGACATTATTGCAGTACTGTTAGATAGAAAACTGTATTTCCAATTCCGAGTGGGCACCCTTCCATTAAAACAGTTTACTTGCAATTGGGCAGTCACAGAATCTTCGGGCTGCCCAGCGTGTAATTCCTGAAAGGAATCTGTAGTCCATGTCTTTTTGTGTGCCCTGAGTATACCTGTGCACGTGCTTATTGGCTCCTGCCTATATGTAAAAAGTTAGGAACAAGTAGCCATAGTACTTCCCACTCATATACTTAAAACTGGCTCTTGTCATCATTTGCTTGTTCTGTCGCTACATGTTTGGGTGCTATGTGGTTGGTGCGTAGGGGGGCTCTATCTGTACATCTATGATTGTCGCCTACTTGCTTTTTGCTTTGTACTTCTCCTCTGATGCTAGTGTTGTGCTTTGGTACTTTTAAAACATCTTTATATGAATTGTGCTTTAACCTTTTAAACTACTCAACGTTCTTTAACCCCTTCAACGCTCATGACGAGCTCAGCTCGTCATGAGGTACGCCTGTAGTACGCTCATGACGAGCTGAGCTCGTCATGTAACGCGGGTTTTTAAAAAACTCAGCGCACAGCAGGAAGTCCGCTAGCGCGCATGAGGTTAATTATTGATATTTGAATTCATGCTGTATTTTGCACATACTTTTATACCTTTTGACAGCCGAAACAAAGTTATTTGGAATTTGAGCTAAAACATGTTACCAACTACCACAAACAAACCATTTAAACATGTTATATTGGATCTGAGGTCTTGGGTACAGTTGCGTTATATCGATGTTGGACTTATACACCCAACAAAAGCAGAAAATGTGGACAGTTTTTTTTTTCCTTCAAACTATGTAACAAAAGTTCACTTGTCAGGATGTATTGTTTGAATTTGATAAAATATAGAATCATGGTCCCATGAATAATATTTGTATTTTCTTTATGATAGGTCTGGCAGTGTGGAGGTACACTTGAAATTCACCCATGTTCACATGTAGGTCATGTGTTTCCAAAGAAAGCTCCATATGCCAGGCCAAACTTTCTTCAAAACACTGCACGGGCTGCTGAAGTTTGGATGGATGATTACAAGGAGCATTTCTACAACCGAAATCCTCCTGCAAGGAAGGTAGGCTGGTCCATGAATTGCCTAATTATTTGGTTTAAAGTGTTATTGAGATTTATTTATCTTCTGAAGAGGTGTGAAGTGTGGTTACCCCCATCATAGTAGGATAGTAGGAGCCGGACAGTTCAGTGATGAAAATTATAAATTGTTTAATAGAAAAAACAAAGGTAATAGTGAGAGGATTGGAACTTTTTTGGATTGATCAATTGCCTGATGTAATTTCTAGGGTTTGAATCTTTTCCTTTTAAGTGCTCTAAAATATTATTCATAGTTTGTAAGGGAAACCTACCAAATCCAGACATCTTTGAAAACTAGACACCCGGGGGGGGTCATGGGAGGTATGGCTTATGTGGACCCCCAAAATTTTCCTTCCCAGAATCCCCTGCAAACCTCAAATGTAGCTGAAAAAAATCTACTTTTAATCAAATTTCTGTGGGGGAAAGGTGTAGGATCACCGGGCTGACACAAATTTCTTACCACTCAACGTTTTCCCAGGTCTCCTGATAAAAATGGTACCTCACTCGTATGGGTGGGCCCAGTACCTGTGACAGGTAAGGGCCCAAAACATATTGTGGAGACATCAAAATTACCTATCACAAACCGACCTAGTTTTGGAAGGGCGGCACCCGGCTTTTTGGCTTCGGGCTCGGCGGCCATCTAGGGAAACCTACCAAACCACACATTTCTGAAAACTAGACACCCTGGGGAGTCCAGGGAGGTATGGCTTGCGTGGATCCCCTAACGTTTCCTTATCCAGAATCCCCTGCAAATCTGGAATTTAGCTGGAAAAAAACACTTTTTCCGCACATTTTTGTGTGGGATCACTGTACCGGCACAAATGTCCTATCACCCAGCGTTCCCCTTGTATTCCTGAGTACAATGATACCTCACTTGTGTTGGTGGGCCAAGGGCATGTGACTGGGAAGGGTCAAAAACATAGGGATTAAGGGTGTAGCACAGCAAATTAAAAAAAAACATATGTTTTGGCCGATTCTGCATTGGACCGCCAAACAAGTGAGGCTACCTCCCCATCGGCCAGAAAGACTTTGGCAATTTGTTTTGGGGTGGAGGCTGCCTAGAATGGGCATGTCAATGCCCCCACCCCTGGCCTATAAAAAAATAATCCCTGGCGGCTAGGGTGCTTTCTGACCCCCCGAATATAATGGGCGGAGCAATGGCCCTTGCCCAAGGGGCTGCTCCCTCCTACCTGGTGGCTAGTGGGTGGATCCCTGCTTGGGGATCGCCCTCCTGGGGCTATCCCCAAGCAGAGATCCACTAGGGAAGGGTGCCATTGGATAGAGGAGGTTCTCCCTTTTCCAATGATACCTCTCCCATGTGTTTCGGTGCTCTGGGCTGAGATAGCCCCACAAGCACTGAAACAGTGAAACTGAAACTAGGTTTCAGTTTTGTCTTCGTTGTAATGACATCATCACGCCATGCGAGTGATCGTCATTACAAGGAAAACAAAAAATATGCCTCAGGAGGTTGTGGAAGGTCTTCCTCACCTCCGAAGGCAAAAAATAAAATGACAGAATCCTTCCATCATGAGCACAGAAGGGGTTAATATTTAAAATAAGCAATATTGCTGGCAAGGCATCCCTTTTCATTCTTCATGAATGGATTGTTTGTGAAATGAAAATATCTTGATCCGCTGCTCTTGATGGTGGCAGTAATTCTGCTGTTTGGACTCGATTTGAACTTGATTCATAAGCAGCACTTTCTCTCTCCCTCTCTCTCTGGCATATGTGGCTGTAAATGCACATGCTGTGCATACTCCAGCCACCTAGTGTTGGTCACAAGGTATAGTGACTTCTCCTATGATTGATAATGCCCATGGCCATCTACACCATTTTTAGATTGTTTTCTTTGACCATTAGATTTGGATATGTATTGTTAAAGCTCCATGTCATTTCCGCGTGGTGCTCGTCATAGGGGACTTTCACTGCTTCCACTCCCGTTAATAAGAGACGATTTATTTTTTTTGCAATTAGTTTGCCTCTGTTGTGGTTTCTGTCGGTTCTGCAGCCAGGATCTCCTCTGTGACCTGTCTCGAGACCTCGCCCCTCCCAAGGCCTTCTCATCAGCCTTTCTACTCAAGAATGCCAAGGGCCTAATGAAAGGACTCCCTATCAGTACTTTCCACAGGACTCATGGACAGATCATCACCAAGTCTGCAACCTCTTCTTGTCGCCGGTTCACACCAAGACCTCCTGCACCTCAGGCCTCGCATTCCAGTCTAAAAAGACCCTCAGTTACCGGCGCGATTGTCGACTTGCTCGACGCACAGTCCCGGGACGACAAAATGGCAACCCGGACATCTTCGGTGAGGATGGCAAAGAGGAACCAGATAAGCAGCCACTTCCCTCCAGACCTGAGCAGAGTTTACTCTCAGGCTCCTAAACCGAAGACTAGCAGTCCCAGCCGGACCAACAATAGAAGACTTTGACCGTGAGTATGGTTTCCCAACGTGGCTCACATTGACCCTGCCTGCAGTCCGAACATCGCCCCTCAGGGGTGCGGATTTCCAGCCCACAACTCAGCCTGCAGCAATGGCCAAACAACTTCAAGGCTTCAGAGCCAACTCCGACTCCACTTCCGGCACCCAACAGCCGCACATGACCTGATCATTCTCGGCAGTAACATCTCCCTCGACACCAACAGTTCCCTCAACGCCTGTACCAAAGGGCTCTTCAAAGCCAACTCAACACTCAGCACTGAAACCTTCCTCAAAGCCGAAACCTACTTTGCCGTTGAGGTGAGCAACGAAAGCTCCTTCCTCTGTGGACTCCAAGGAGCAAAATAAAATTGTTCTACCGCTCTTCCAGGAGCATTTGATGGCTTGGAAGAAAGTACTTTTTATTCTCCTGCAAACTGGCAAAATTTGCTGAAGGTGCAGGAGACACTTCCTTATGAAACGAAGCCTGTGCTTGAGGAGCAACTCGCTCTCAAGCCCTTACCTCCTTCAAAGCTGGAGAACCGCAAAGAGACACCTTCCCCTACCATCTCGCCCCCTGTTCCCCTTCTCCTCCTCCTCTTCCTCATGTACCTTTATCATCACATCCATCTCCTCTCCCTTGTCAACCTCCTTAGCCAGAGGGTTCCCCACATTCATCCTATTGTGGGCGAGCGGGGGTAGCCCTTCAGATCCTCTGGACTCTTATGAGGGTTTATATGACCCTGATCCCAGGGACCATTCCTGAGTCAACTGTAACGTCATCCCACAAGGGACAGTGACCCTGATTTATACCCTGTGAAGACACCCCTTCCCGAATCCACCACCTCTTATCCTGAAGTTATTTACAGGGCGGCCACCTTCCACAATGTAGACCTTCACACAATAAAAGAGGGTGGGAATACACTTCCTTGACATCTCAGCATTCCTGCACCAAGTTGACTCAGATGCATTGTGGTAAATGCAGTGAATGGTAACACTTGCTTCCATTAAATAATCTATTGTTTTAACCATGGTTGGTGCAGCCAGTGCAGAGTACCTCTAGACATAAGCTCATGTTTCAGGATAGTTGTCCATCACCAGCAGCGAGTAATACATACAGTTAGAGGTGCTGGAAATGCTGCTCAACAATCTTTTCAGGTCACAATACCACTCCTTGAGCACAGGCGCATCACTCAGAGCTTGCCAGCTCAACCAGTTGAATGGAGCCTTATCAAATAAAAAAAAGGATAGGAGCACACTGCTTTGACATCCCAGTACCCACTTCATTCGGATAAATGCAGTGCATAATAACACTTGTATGAACAATCTTTAGTTTTCACCATCACACAATCCCCAAGGAGGATGACTTCCTCACTAAAATGCCTTCTAACACTGAGCGTTCCATCCAATATCTTTCCATGCTCAAGGGCATGTTAAAAACTGCTTAGGATACCTTCAAAGACCCTGTGAAGGCCAGGGTGGTTACTCCGAGGGTAGATAAAAAATGTAAGTCCTCCCTCATGGATCCCACTTACATACGGGTCCAACTCTCACTGGACTCACTGGTAGTTCATACTGCTTGTAAGTGAGCTAATGCCCAAGGTACTGGTGTCAAGCAGAAGGATTTTCAAATCCAGCCAAATGGTAGCAAACACAAAGTCTGCTCACTGCAGGCGGGAACTTTAAAAAATCTGGGAGCAGAATTGTATTCTGTTTCCCTGCCCGCACTGATGCTGGCATGGAAACAGACATGATATTGCCCGGAGAGAGCAGTATAAATAGCTGCTTCCTCCGGGCAAAGCAATGCAGGCTCCCACACCATGCAGGGAGAAGGCTAGGGCTGTGGGGCCCAGCCCCCCCCCCCCCAAGTTACCCAACGTGTGCAGGGTTGTTTGGCCCCCTACCCTTTAAAAAAAGTACATCCCAGAGAAATTGGGTCTCCAGGGTCCAATGAGGTGCGGGAGACGGCGGCGGCCCACTTCCTGTTTAATATATATACTGCCCTGGGGTCCCAAGGGCCTAATGAGGCTCGGGGAGGGGGGTGCAACCCCCTCTCCTTTAAAATGAATGCAGCCCTGTAGATGGGGTCCCCAGGATCTAATGAGACTCGGGGAGCGGGGTCACGATGCCCCCCTCTTTTAAAAAAGAAGAAATCGACAGCCCTAGCGCATGGGGTTCCGGGGCCTAATGAGGCTTGGGCGGCGGGGCTGGGGGGGCTGTTTGTTATGTTGCTAAATTACTGAATAAAAGCAAATGATCAGTCAAAGGCTTATTGCAAGATAAAATAAACAAAAGGTATTTTCAACAGACCCCCCCTCCTTGAGATGTAGGTTTGGTAAATGTTGATTCCAGCACTGAATTTTGAAAACCTACCAGGGGCACCAAAGAGGCACTTTGCACGTGAACAGTTTCTAAGCTCTGTGTGAACCATAACAACAACGTTGGTAAAACATTAATACAATACTATTACATAACACTTTAAGGCTGAGATATCGAAGTACTACAAGAATTTGTTACTGTTACACAAATTAACAGGATTAATTTTATCAACCTCAGAAACTCCAAAGGCTGAGTTAGCCCTGCCAGGACTAGGCATGGGCAGATTTTGCGGATCCGCGGATTTGCGGATCGTGGATCGGCAAAATCGGCAGATTTGCGGATCTGCGGATTTGCCCTGCTGCAGTGCTGAATGAGTCACTGATTTTGAACGTCAACTAGTTCCAGCGACCATGTGTGTGTTACTATGCAATCGCCCCGAGGGGCGCAGGGGTCCCTTGAGTGAGCTGTCCATCATAGTGGGTCAATGGCGGGAAGACGGTGCACACTGCGAATGTGTGGGGTGGGGCTTCCATGCGAGTGCACAATCATGCACAGCCGATTTTCGACGGTAGATTTGGGAAGAAGGCACACATGGCCAGCCTCGACGACGCTCACAATTGTTTTTGGGCTGATGAATGAGTCACTGAATTTCAGCTTCAACTAGTTCCAGCGACCATGTGTGTGTTACTATGCAATCGCCCGAGGGGCGCAGGGGTCCCTTGGGTGAGCTGTCCATCATAGTGGGTCAATGGCGGGAAGACGGTGCACACTGCGAGTGTGTGGGGGGGGCTTCCATGCGAGTGCACAATCATGCACAGCCGATTTTCGACGGTAGATTTGGGAAGAAGGCACACATGGCCAGCCTCGACGACGCTCACGATTGTTTTTGGGCTGATGAATGAGTCACTGAATTTCAGCTTCAACTAGTTCAAGCGACCATGTGTGTGTTACTATGCAATCGCCCCGAGGGGCGCCTGGGGTCCCTTGGGTGAGCTGTCCATCATAGTGGGTCAATGGCGGGAAGACGGTGCACACTGCGAGTGTGTGGGGGGGGCTTCCATGCGAGTGCACAATCATGCACAGCCGATTTTCGACGGTAGATTTGGGAAGAAGGCACGCATGGCCAGCCTCGACGACGCTCACGATTGTTTTTGGGCTGATGAATGAGTCACTGAATTTCAGCTTCAACTAGTTCCAGCGACCATGTGTGTGTTACTATGCAATCGCCCCGAGGGGCGCAGGGGTCCCTTGGGTGAGCTGTCCATCATAGTGGGTCAATGGCGGGAAGACGGTGCACACTGCGAGTGTGTGGGGGGGGGCTTCCATGCGAGTACACAATCATACACAGCCGATTTTCGACGGTAGATTTGGGAAGAAGGCACACATGGCCAGCCTCGACGACGCTCACGATTGTTTTTGGGCTGATGAATGAGTCACTGAATTTCAGCTTCAACTAGTTCCAGCGACCATGTGTGTGTTACTATGCAATCGCCCCGAGGGGCGCAGGGGTCCCTTGGGTGAGCTCTCCATCATAGTGGGTCAATGGCGGGAAGACGGTGCACACTGCGAGTGTGTGGGGGGGGGCTTGCATGCGAGTGCACAATCATGCACAGCCGATTTTCGACGGTAGATTTGGGAAGAAGGCACACATGGCCAGCCTCGACAACGCTCACGATTGTTTTTGGGCTGATGAATGAGTCTCTGAATTTCAGCTTCAACTAGTTCCAGCGACCATGTGTGTGTTACTATGCAATCGCCCCGAGGGGCGCCTGGGGTCCCTTGGGTGAGCTGTCCATCATAGTGGGTCAATGGCGGGAAGACGGTGCACACTGCGAGTGTGTGGGGGGGCTTCCATGCGAGTGCACAATCATGCACAGCCGATTTTCGACTGTAGATTTGGGAAGAAGGCACACATGGCCAGCCTCGACGACGCTCACAATTGTTTTTGGGCTGATGAATGAGTCACTGAATTTCAGCTTCAACTAGTTCCAGCGACCATGTGTGTGTTACTATGCAATCGCCCCGAGGGGCGCAGGGGTCCCTTGGGTGAGCTGTCCATCATAGTGGGTCAATGGCGGGAAGACGGTGCACACTGCGAGTGTGTGGGGGGGGCTTCCATGCGAGTGCACAATCATGCACAGCCGATTTTCGACGGTAGATTTGGGAAGGAGGCACACATGGCCAGCCTCGACGACGCTCACGATTGTTTTTGGGCTGATGAATGAGTCACTGAATTTCAGCTTCAACTAGTTCCAACGACCATGTGTGTGTTACTATGCAATCGCCCCGAGGGGTGCAGGGGTCCCTTCAGCTCCTGGCCACAGGAACAGCACGAGGATTGCGCTCGTGAAAGTCAAGGATGCAAAGGCCTCTATCCAGCATCACAGGCACAGCTGATTTTCGACGGTAGATTTGGGAAGAAGGCACACATGCCCAGCCTGGACGACGCTCACGATTGTTTTTGGGCTGGTGAATGAGTCACTGAAGTCACAGGAAGGGCCTGTTGTAACTATTTTACGATGGCGCCGGCAAGCTGCCAGCGCCATCCTAAAATAGTTACTAAATTAGCTTCAACAGGAAGCTCTAATAGATCAAATAAAGCAGGTGCTCGAGCACCTGCTTTATTTGATCTATTAGAGCTTTCTGTTGAAGCTAACTTAGTAACTATTTTAGGATGGCGCTGGCAGCTTGCCGGCGCCATCGTAAAATAGTTACAATAGGCCAGCCAGGCTTCAACTTTTGCCCCCGGAATCCGCCGCTCGCGGATTTGCGAATTCTCGGCAAATTCGCGGGAGTTCGCGGATCGCGAATTTACCGAAAATTCGCAAAATCCCCGAGCGGAACGGATTTTGCGCTCACCCCTAGCCAGGACCCAGCCAGGTGGCCCAGTGATAACAGTACAGTGGCCTAATGAGCAGGCTTACAACTTTCTTGCAATGGCCTTGACATCTAGGTGGTCGTTGTAAATCCAATTCACTGACTGAAAGGGAGGTATGGTCCGACTATACCATGGTTATGTCAAACCAGATAGACATAATATTGACTCACAAAATACCTTGTAGTAGGAAGAGGGAATGTAAGAGAGTAGGGTCTGCTTCTTATGTTCACCCCCACTTTTTGCTCTGATCCACTGGTTTTTCGACTCTAGTGTGGCTGTGGGCCTGCTAATCAGACCCACAGCCCAGCTGTTCTCTCTCTAAATTCATACCATGTACTTTAGGTACAGATCCAATTGGGTATTGGGTCACCTTTGTGAGCCCCTGTATAGTGTACCATAGGTACCCAGGGCATAGGTGCATCCAAGGCCTACCAGGGGCTGCAGCATGAACTATGCCACCCCTGACTGGCCATCCAAATTGACACAACTGGCTGATCACTCAGCTGGGGCAAGGTCGTGTAATCACCCCTTGCTTAGGTATAGTCTTCCTATACCTACCATTATATATAGACACATATATACCTGTAAGTCACTCCTATGGCAGGCCTTAACAATCCTGGAGGCAGAGTGCTTGGTTTTATGTGAGATGGTGCTCTAGCATGAGCTGAGCCTGTCTGCAGCTTTCGGAACCATGTCCTTATAGCTGTTCTATGATATAGCCATACCATATACTCTTAAGTGCATTATAATCCTCGCGGTTATTGCTAACTTTGGTTTGGCTTTATCAAAACATGTTGTGTAAGGTGTCATACGCTTTGGAATACAACCCCCTCGCCAGTTCTTGCGACGGGGTAGCACTCCACCCTTCTAGAGGGAGAAGACATGTAGTTGTAGCTTTACCCGGTTAAAGTTAAACAGAGCCTCAGCATCACAAAATGGATGCTGCTGCCACATACACAAGTCTGACCTCCTGCAGCTGGAAGCCCTTCCAGCGAGGGAGGCCTGGACAATAGGTTTCCTGCCTTGGGAGGTGCTAGCACCTCCCCAGACAGGCTATAGTGTATTGGGGCAGGGTGGGTTGAAAAGAATGAGACACTGCCTGGGGCACACAAGGTGCTCCATGCATAGTCCGGTTCAAACCAGTTGCTGGGGCACTCCAGCCCCAGCTCTGGCACGAAACTGGACAAAGGGAAAGGGGTGTAACCATCCCCTTCCCTGGTCCCACCCATAGGAGGCACCTAGCAGGTAATACAGCCCCTTTAATTTGTACAAAGCTAGGAGCTGAGTCTAGAGACTTTAGATTATCCTGAACTGAAACTCTGACACAAAACTCTGGACCTTCGACATTCTACTGCATCTAGAAGACTGAAGAATCTCCCTTGTGGTAAAGGAGTGACCACCCTGTGCAAAGAGGCACCAACTAGTGAATTGCCGGTTTGCTTTGTCGCCGCTCCTGAAGGATCCCGACGACCCTGCTTCACAGGACTGGACTTCCAGACTTCTCCGACCCCGACGCACACCTCCAGCAAAGCTGAGACCCGTGGCGGACACGAGAGACGTGGGACCGGACCCCTGGCCATTCTGCTCTTTGCTAAACTGTGCAGCTTCTGAGGCGTCCTCGAAGTTGTGCATTGGGGATTGAGAAGCCCCGACACCGAGTCGTAAGTGCACCGAAGCTCAGCCCTCCACACTCCACGAGTGCCGCCTGGGGCCTGCTCTTGTATTTCCTCGCGACGCGTCTTCGCGGTTGCTGGCCTGTTGGCTAGTGGCCATCTTGAAGACTCCATTTTGAAACAACGCTGCTTGCCTGGTTGCTCTGGGCTTACTCCTGCTTTCCTGCAAAAGGGAAGCTCCACAGACCTTGCCGGTCTGTACCAGAAGCCGATCTTCGTATCCTGCGTGGGTTGCCTTTGCCAAGGCTTGTTGATGCCGATTCGGAAGCCGACACCGCCAACAGCGAGAGCCTTCGTGGTACAGTCCGTATCCAGCTCCTGGTCGTCGTCGAGGCCTCCTGGTCCACGTGGCTGCAGAGACAAGCTTCACTTCTTCACTGATCGCAGCTCGACATCATCTGGTTCCGTCCTGGTTCCATCCGGACTGTCCGAAATCAACTAGTTTCTAACTTGTACGTTCCCATTCTAAGTCTATGAGAACATGCATACGTGTTTAGACACTGCACACGCATCCTGTGGGACTCCTGCTTCCTAACCTGTGGTTATTCAGTGTAGCCCCACCGATTTCCTAGGCCCTAGGCCAATTCACTGTTTCTGCAGTGGTACTTGTACCACTTCTTTAGTATATGGTTCGTAAGGCCCCTAGGGAAGAATTGTATCCGTGCAACTTAACGTATGCTTATTAAGTCACTTGTGCTGTATCTCGAACTCTGACCTCATAAAGAGTGCAGAGGGGTTAGAGTAAATACATATATATTTTATATATACCTTGTGTGGTGTCCTTTCATTTGATATTCAAGGAGTTATTATTGGTAAAACAATTGGCTTCACATGCTTCCTGAAGTGTTATCCTAAGACTGCTTTGTCCTTGCTACCACTAGGATAGCTGGTCTATAAGGTTGACTTTACAACCATCACCGTAAGGGTTGTTTGGACTGATACAGGGTGCCCACTAGAATAGTGGACATCACATATCAGGCCAACTTCTCACAGGGAATAGATAAAATAAAGGATTCCTGGAATTGAATCTGCGCATGCAGTGATCTCTGCATCTTGATGATTGTTGCCTTTGATACTTCTAGCCAGCCAGTTAACTCAGTGGGTTAAGTGCCTGCAGCAGGCATGTGCATGTAGCGAGCAAGTCAAAAGTATGAATTGCACTTAGACAGAACAATACCTCCTGTTCTTAAGAGCTGAGCAAAAAAAATCATGATTTTACAAAGTAATTTAGGCAGCACTCGTTAATTAAAATTGACCCATTTCATATTGTGTTTTTCTCTCCAGCAAATGGTAAATTTAATTTGGGATGCCTTGTTCATGGATGCCCTTGGTTACACAAAGGAGTAACAGCACTTCAGCTGCAGGCACTTGGGCAGGGATGGCTCCTCCGCTCATCGCCCCACTACTCACAGAGTAGACATAAAAATGTTAATAACCTCACTATTATCATTTTATTTTTCTTTGCTACTGGGCTGGGTTAGGGCAGGGTGGGCTGGGATCATCAGGGGGAGGAGTGGTTTGCGCACTTCAAGTGTGCATGACTCTTTGGCCGCCGTCTTGGGCCAGCTAAACAGTCATGCGCACTTTGCATGTTTCAAACCGGGCTGTATTGCTCAGCCTGGTGAGGAACATGCACAGACTCCCTGTCTGAGCGCTGAACCACGGCGCTCAGACCAATAACAATGCTGCATTGCAACATTGTGATTGGCTATGGGGAACCTTGGTGCTTCCTGGTTCAGACCTCACCAAGAAGAGTGGCACCGCGACAGAGGGACTGTTTAAAATGTAAGCGTTTTTTTTTCTTCAACCACCCCTGTTCCCTGCCAGCCACCACTGCGCTTGGGTACTGCATCAGCTTGGGGAACACTTACCATCTGGCCATGCAATGCTGAAACCCATTGACATTGGCAAAGCCAATAGCTCTTGCATTGCTGAGACAAGTTGGATTTGACAATACTTGTTTTTCCTTGAGTCGGATCTATGGATTCACCGCGAGCCCGATTGCCTGACCATTATGTCTCCATGTGCTTAAACTGTCCGCTTCTTGGATCCACTATACTACAGAGGCTCCACAGTAATTTGTTTAAAGTTGATTTACACATATAAGATGCTTTAAAACTGTATATGGAGTCAAGTGATCTACTAAAAAGCCTTACAAACCAATTCAGAGCCATTTCTTTGTGTTCTTAGTATGTTTTTCTGGATTTGTGGAGCTATCGGGGTATCATGCAAAGAACACTTGTGATTGGTTAAAACATCTGACAACCATCTTCAACAGGAAGTTCTCAACCTTCGTTTCATCCCTGGAATTGTTTGGAAGCGCACCACAACTCTCCATAGTCCTGGCAGCAATTTTGTGGTGCTTCTTTATTCTGTTTCCAGAAGAGGATGAAGAAACACAGGAGGAGCCACCAAAAAGGCACCCAATTGCGTGGGCTTTCTCAACCATCCCATCGGGAGAAAATAAAGTGGTGGTAAAGGTTGTAGATGCAAGAAAGAACTTTCAAGAGGGCCCACAAAATATACTCCCATAATATCTCAAGAATGCTTAAGCATCTAAAAAACATTTATCTGAGGTAATAACAAAGATCGTCAGAGATTGAGCTGAGGCCCCCAAATCATTTGTACAACCACCTTTGCAACTGGAGACACAGTGCCTGCTGCGATTACAAAGCTGCCTAGTAGCAGCCTCCAGACCGTAGCTTTTTGCACAGTGTTCAACAAAATTCTAACATTTGGTGAGCAGTGCATGGCTGCATTTATAAAAGCTGTGATAGACCACATGTTAATTTTATTTTTGGTTCCTCTCGACTTCCAGGTTCCTGAATCCTTTTTATTCTTCAAGTTAGTTTGTTTTGGAAGTAAAATAAAAACCTGTCAAAAAAAAAGTTTAAAGAAAGAAAAACTATGTTATGTGTTAGTTTGATATCTGAGAATGTGTCCTATAGCCTACAGTTATTTTTGTTTGTGTATGAATGAAGGAGTAAGTGGGTCTATGAATAGTGTAGTGTAAGTGTATGACTGTGTAACGGTATCTGTGTGTGTGTGTGTGTGTGTGTGTGTGTGTAGATCCACATATATGTATGAGGGTGCGAGCAGATGTGTGTCAACATGTGAGTATATTCCTGGCTGGCTGTGTGGGAGTGTATGTGTGGTTGTTTATGTGTGAATATGACTGAGTGAGTGCTTACAGCAAATGAGTATATGTATACGACTGGGAGAGGGTATGCATGTCTGTGTGCAGTTGTGCATCTTTGTCAGTAAGTGTGAATTAATGTCTGTGGTGGTATGAGTATGTGCCTGTGTGATAGAGGCACAAGTTTGTGTGTGTGAATGAGTGACTGAGTGAGTGTGTTGAGGGTGTGGGTGCATGTGTCTGAATGAGTGTGAGGGCATTTATGTCTGAGTGCACTTATGCATGTGCATCAGTCATGACAGTGGTTTTGTGAGTGCATGCGTGTCAAACAGTGTCTCAGGTTCTGAATGTGTGTATATGAGAAATTACTGCGTGGGGGTCTGTGTGTATGCCTGTTACCGTGTAAGAATGCATATGTTTGTGTGCGTGTACTTGTTGGTTTGTGAATGAGTGTGAGTGAAAATGTAAGTATGTTGAGTATGTGTATAGGTCTAATTTAGTGTGGGATGTTTAGATGTACTTGTGCATTTGTGTGAGTGTGTGTATGCGGACATGTGATTATATGTGTTTTGTTGTCTGTGTGACAGTGTTTGGATCAGTATGTATGTATGTATGTAACTGTCAGAGGGAGTGTGTGAGTGTGTCTTACTGAGCAGGTGAGGGTATGTGTGGGAGACCACTTCAAAGATCATACATTTATTTTAAAATGTCTTATTAATTTCTGCAACTTCTGTACATGCATATGTACATACTTAAGTGTGTTAGTGCATGTGTGTGATAGGGTCACTGGTTGGGTGTGTGTTTATATAAGCAAGTTACTAAAGATGTTGAGAGTGCAAGTGTACGTGTCTGAGTGTGCATGGATTTTTTTTAAATTAAATATTTTATTAACATTTTTGCAAAACAATCACATTACATCCCATTATACTCATTTGATCGACAGTGGTAGTGCTATTCAGTGATAGGACATACAGCCTGTACTTAGAGGGGGTACCTGTCTTTACAGTCTGCATATCTTCCCCGTAAGGTGACATCAGGGAGAACTGGGGAGAATAAACTGGGGATGCATTGCGGGGGGAGCAGGGGTGTGTGCGTCGGGTAGGGTGTCCTGGTCGGTTCAACTATAGTGTGTAGATATTAGGGCATTGGGTTTGGGCAATCCTTCGGTCAACTGAGCCAGTTGCAGTATGCCGTGCAGTGCCCTGTGGTGTTTAGTGTGCCTCACTCGCTGGTCGATGAAGTGAGGGTGGTGTTGTGCGTACTCTCGTTTGGGATGCATGCTTTCAAGTCCGGTGCGGTGTGTTGAGATGTGTTGGAGTCAGTAGGCGTTCGTAAGTGGTGGAACTGGTGCAATAATTGGGCCCAGTCCATGGATATGGGGTGTTGCCGCAGTCCTTTACCTCCTCCTCCCTGAGTGTCCCCTCTTCTGCTGCCGCCCACTTTTTTACCGCTCCCACCCACGCCTCTATTAGGGGACCCAGTGGGGCTCGCCAGTTCATGGCGATGCTTCTTTTAGCTAGTAGCGTTGCTAGTGATGCGAAGCGGACAGGCACTTTGTGTGTTTTTGGTCTTTGGAATATTCCGAGGGCGACTGCCTCCCAGGAGTGTATGTCCGTAAGACCTGAGCTCTTTAAGTGTCACAATGACCACAGACCAGTACGGTCGTAGGGGGGGAACATCCTTTACAACGAATCTTTTACAACCTGGTACTGTTACCACGCAACTATTACAACGAAAGTCGTTACAACGACTTGCGCTGGGGGGCGCTTCAGGATAGTAAATAATTTAATTTACTATCCAACTCCTTCCCTACTATCCACGGGGACTGGAGTTGGAATAGTAAATGAAAAAATATACTATCCAGCGCCCCCCAGCGCAAGTCGTTGTAACGACTTGCGTTGTAAAAGTTGCGTGGTAACGGTACTTGTTGTAAAAGTACGCGTTGTACCGTCATACACCCGTCGTAGGGTGGGGCAGCTCCAGAACATATGCTGAAAGTGAGCATCTGGTGAGTGGCATCTGGGGCATAGAAATCTGGTGTCCGGGGTAGAACCGCTGTAGGCGTGCTGGTGTTTAATACACTCTATGTAGGATGTAAAACTGTATGTTGTGTTTGTATGTGTGGATGTAGTGTGCATGTCTGTTACTGAGAGCTAGTAAATGATTGCTCATGTTAATATATGTGTCTCCATCTATGTGTGACAGAGTCACTGGTTGTGTGTGTGTGTACATGAGTGAGTGAGTGTGTTGAGTATGTTGAGTGTTAATACATATGTGTGCATGATTCTGTGTGGGTATGTATGCCTGGGTGCAGCTGTGCATGAGTGACTGTGAGTGAATTACTGTGGTTGTATGAGTGTGTGTGTATCTCAGTGCCTGTGTGACAGTCAGTGGTTGAGCAAGTGTGTATATGAGTATGTGACCAAGTGGGTGTCTGTGTGTATGTGAGTGACTCAGAGTATGAGTGTGTGTGTATGTGTATGTCTAGCTTTATTGAGAAGGTTCATATTGGTGCGTGGATGTGCCAGAGTGTGTTGTTGTGTTTGTGTGTACATGTATGACTTAGTGTTTGGAAGGTGTGTGTGCATAGGTCTGACAGTTCAAGATTATATGGGTATAGGTGTACTTTTCTCTGTGTGTGAGACTGAATCTATGCAGACATGTGAGTATAAGTCTTTTATTTTTGTTTCTTTTATAGCGTTTGCATGAGTATGTATGTTTATATTTAACTGAGTGTGAGAGGGAGCATGTGAATATGTTTTAGTGAGTGTTGAAGGGATCTTTGAGGGTGTGTTGGGTATCTGTGTATATGTATAACTGAATGTTTTAAAGGTGTGTGTTTATAGGTCTGACTGAGTGTGATAATCACATAAAAGCTAATCCCCCTTTTTTTTTCTATATTTCTACATCTTCCGTTCACACATATAAAGAATTATATTACAGCCAGGATTGAAAATCAAAAATGAGATGCATACAATACTCATACATACCACTATTTCTTGAACCACGTAAGCACTTTTTTATTTGTTTTCTTCTTTACACTTTTCTTTTCTTCTTGTTGCCAATGTTTGAACCATTTTAAAAAACTCAAACATTACTGTAAAGTTTATTTAAATAGAAAAAAATCCAGCACAGCCCACTATGTTCCATACTGCTTGGGATTGAAAGATCTTTGTGGTACGGAAAAATACATGAAAAACAATGTGAGAATGGGACAACTCATATATCTATGTTAAAAATACAAGAACAACCTCTGAGTAGAGTACAGCTTTCATTTGTTATGTTTGAGGTTCGGCTTACTAACACTCAGCATTTTAGAGAGAAAACAATCGTTTTTTTGAAATTATTTATAATTAAAAAGTAGTATCGTAAACGTTTTAATTCAAATGTAGGGATATTTATTGCAAATTAAACTTTAAGGGCGGCTCCTCCGTAATGGCGGAGGAGCATCGCCCCACTAGTCAGAGCCAGTCAAAGAAAAATAAAATGGTGAAACAATATCATTCTATTTTTCTTTGACTGGATTTGACGTGTGGAGGGCGGGCGGAGCGGGGTCGAGCCAAAACAGGCAGTCGGTGGCACTTAAAAATGTGCATGTATGTTCGGCTGTCCGTCCTAGGCCAGCCGAACATACTTACGCACTTCTCTTTTTCCAACCCTGCTGCTGTGAATGCGGTTGTGTTCACAGATGTGTTGGAGAAATGCCTCAGGCTCGCAGGAAGTGTCTGAGCGGAAGAGCAGGC
Organism: Lissotriton helveticus; assembly: GCF_964261635.1. Classification (NCBI taxonomy): domain Eukaryota; kingdom Metazoa; phylum Chordata; class Amphibia; order Caudata; family Salamandridae; genus Lissotriton; species Lissotriton helveticus. Next base: position 1,097,980,927 of record NC_136063.1, on the reverse strand, counting down.
CACTCAGACCAATCCAGGCGCTGCGCACCTAGCAGAGCAGTGTTGGCAGAGCTGAGCAGACTCTGCCTTTCCAGAGACTGCTGGGAGAGCTCCGAGGCGGGAGGCGTTCGTCGGAGTTGGAACCTGCCAGGGAAAAGGTACGTTTTTTAAAATTATTATTTTTCCTATCAACCCTCACCCCTGCCTGGCCTTCCCTCGCATCTCCACCTTCATGATGTAGCGGCCACGACTGCTCACACTAAGTTAATTCTCATACCCAATGCAAGAACCCAAACGTGCCCAACACTAGCAATATTTCAAAGACATTTGAGTCATTCTCGAACTATGGGAAAAAAAAATCATATTGAAATAAACCCATGAAGTCTGTGCATGCCAGGCTGAAATTTATAAAGAGAAATTACACACCATTACCAGTCACACACTATTTTCACACTGTATTCTATAAATGTCTATGTTACAAAAAATTATAGTATAACAGAGTCTTAATACCTTTAAACAACCCAATGTTTATAGTGGTCGTCACCCTTGCTAGGCCGCATGACCACATATATCCAAAAGATACCTAATGTATATTGAATGCCTATGTCTAATACAATCAACACTACTTGTTCTAGAACGTTGGTTGTAGAAAATGACAAATGCATTTGGTAATTTCCAAGGTAATCTCTGTTTGAATGATAAACATCTGTAATTACACTCTGTCCATCTAGATACACTTCTCAGAAAGATTATATAGCGTTGTGACCTAATACTCTTTCCCTCATGAAAAATGATGGTGACTGTGGTGTATGCTTTGCCTCCCAGAGAAATCTGACCTGCTTTATAGTTGGAAATCTTAGTTTCATTTTAGCTCCATCTGATCAACACCTTTGTAGCATTAAGACTACACATTTCTTGATATTATCAACAATTAGAGTTGATAGAGCTTCTGCTCTACAATCTGGATTTACATTATTTTACACACATTTGTTTATTAATTTGTCAAATGGCTCTATTTTGTAATCTGGTATGGTCACATTCCCAAGATATAATTTTTTTGTAGTTACTCATTTTCTAGAATGTCTAACATCACCCTTAGAAATTCTTGAGAATCTTCTTGAGAGTAGATTGTGTGACACCTGACTATATGTTAACACAATCACTTATACCTGTTGCTGAAAGAGAAACATCTTTGTGGATTTGCACAGTCCTCAGTGACTTGACAGTGGTCTACAATTTTTTTATGCATTTTCCTCAATTCCCTGCAGCACTGGATGTAGGACAAAGAGGAACATTGAGAACTACATTCCAATAGCAGTTAGCTTCCGTAACAGTAGAGAACTGCCACCCAACCATTTCTTTAAAATTGTCAACTTTCACCATTTTCAATACCTTTGTTTTTTTTACTCTGCTGTTTTTGGCTTACCTGTTCCTCACTCAGTTTCATGAGTTCACTTTTGAAACAGACAGTTTGTTTTTCATAAATTGGGCCCTGGCCCATATGAGTAGCAGACAGACTTCTCAATCGAATGGGTTCCCTGACACAAGAGCTGTCTGTATTCACGTTGCTCTCATCAAAATATTCAACATGCAGGCCTGAAATTGACCTAACTCATGACAGTGCAACTAAGGGCAATCACCACTTTGAATACTTTTGACCTATATTTATACGTGCTGCATCTATACCTAGTCCCTGAGACTTATGTATAGTAAATGCATATGCCAAACATAGGGGAAACTGTTCTCCAGGCATATACAAATATTTCACTAAGAGGAACCTAGCGCCACTCCTACCTATTTGTTTTGGTTCATCTATATGCTCTAATTGTATCAACATGTATTTACATTAATTTTAATTGAGATAGGTGAAGTCTTTGACATTTCCCATAGCACCTCCTTGTCATTCAAATTCCAACGCAGAATAATGCTACAGTTTTTACAGAGGCTTTGACTTTTCTCTAAAGCTGCTGTTTTAGAAACTGATTTCTTTAGTCCTCCCAGCTTCTTTAACAGTGATTGACACAGTGGTAAATTAATTCCTTGATGTTCTACCTCGTTGTTACATGGAAGGTTAATATTATCCTCATTCTCTAATGTGAGTAATTCTCCACTGAACTGTGCACACTTGTCTAAAGTTGGCATTAGGCACACAATCTGTTTGTAACATTTAAGGAGGTCTTCTATTACAGCTACTGCAGATTGGTAGTATGGGAAAAGAGTACTTAAAGTGTGACTCTGAAGTGCTGACTTAGCTTTGTTTGTCACTATTCATATTCTAATGTTTTTCAAGATATCTCCATACTCCATATCTGCAGCTTGTCTCAAATTCTTCGTGAGCTCTCTGTAGTGGAAAGTCAACCAAATGTTAACAATTCCAATGCTGCCCAGTTATTTCTAGGTTGCTCATAGAGCAGTTTATTGAACACTTGCTGAACTTTCACAGGGGTCAGCTGAAGTAGATCCCCAAACATTATAAAATGCTTATCTCCAAAGCGAGTATCGTAGTCTATCCTGAGAACTTCTTAAATTCTAAGGTAAACACGGGCAATCATCACGTTTGATACCATGCTCACCTGATCTCCTTTTTTAACACCTTTTTAGGGCTCGCCTGCTGTGCGCATGCGCATAGCTGGCGAAGCTCTATAGGGGCTTAAACAGTGTTTACCCAAGCACGATTCCACTGGCGATTTCTTGAAGTGCATGTGCTTTTTAGGTCATTGCGCAAGCGCAACCCCTAAAAAGCGCGTGCACAATGCCACCAGCCGCCTGCCTGCCTGCCTCGCATTACCACATCAAAGGCAGCTTCTCAGCGTGCGCTCATCCCCTAATTATTCACGGCCGGCCGGCCGTACTTTCAGTTTCACACCCGCCGGCCGTGTCTCCTTTTATGCTAACTCCCTCTGTACCTCTCCTTGCATCCTCCTCTTTACTTCGATTCCTGCCGTTTTCTCTCTTCTCCGGCTGTTTGCTTTGCTTCCTTGTTAGGACGTGTGCCCCCCTCACCCTCACCCCCTCACCCTCACACTCACTCACCCTCACACTCACTCACCCTCACCCCTCACCCTCACCCTCAACCCCTCACCCTCACTCACCCTCAACCCCTCACCCTCAACCCCTCACCCTCAACCCCTCACCCTCAACCCCTCACCCTCACCCTCACCCTCAACCCCTCACCCTCAACCCCTCACCCTCAACCCCTCACCCTCACCCCCTCACCCTCAACCCCGCACCCTCACCCCCTCACCCTCACCCTCAACCCCTCACCCTCAACCCCTCACCCTCAACCCCTCACCCTCAACCCTCACTCTCACCCTCACCCTCAACCCCTCACCCCCTCACCCTCACCCCCTCACCCGCACCCTCAACCCCGCACCCCCTCACCCCCTCACCCTCACCCCCCACCCTCACCCCTCACCCTCAACCCCTCACCCTCAACCCCTCACTCACCCTCACCCTCACCCCCTCACTCACCCTCACCCTCACTCACCCTCACCCTCACTCACCCCACCCACCCTCACCCTCACTCACCCTCAACCCCACTCACCCTCACCCCCTCACCCTCACCCTCACCCTCACCCTCACTCACCCTCACCCTCACTCACCCTCAACCCCTCACCCTCACTCACCCTCACTCACCCTCAACCCCTCACCCTCACTCACCCTCAACCCCTCACCCTCACTCACCCTCAACCCCTCACCCTCAACCCCTCACCCTCAACCCCTCACTCACCCTCACCCCCAACCCCTCACCCTCAACCCTCACCCTCACTCACCCTCACCCTCAACCCCTCACCCTCACTCACCCTCACTCACCCCTCAACCCCTCACCCTCACTCACCTCAACACCACCCTCACCCCCCTCACCCTCACCCCCTCACCTCACCCTCAACCCCCTCACCCTCACCCCCTCACCCTCAACCCCTCACTCACCCTCAACCCCTCACCCTCACCCCCTCACTCACCCTCACCCCCTCACCCTCAACCCCTCACCCTCAACCCTCACTCACCCTCACCCCCTCACCCTCACCCCTCACCCCTCACTCACCCTCACACCCTCTACCCTCACACTCACCCTCAACCCCTCACCCTCACTCACCCTCAACCCCTCACCCTCACCCTCACCCTCAACCCCTCACCCACCCTCAACCCCTCACCCTCACCCACCCTCAACCCCTCACCCTCACCCACCCTCAACCCCTCACCCACCCTCACCCCTCACCCACCCTCAACCCCTCACCCTCACCCCTCACCCTCACCCTCACCCTCACCCCTCAACCCCTCACCCTCACCCACCCTCAACCCTCACCCTCACCCTCACTCACCTCACCCTCTCACCCTCACCCTCACCCTCACTCACCCTCACCTCACTCACCCTCAACCCTCACTCACCCTCAACCCCTCACCCTCAACCCCTCACACCCTCACCCTCACCTCACCCCTCACCCCTCACCCTCAACCCCTCACCCTCAACCCCTCACCCTCAACCCCTCACCCTCACTCACCCTCACCCTCAACCCCTCACCCCTCACCCTCAACCCTCACCCTCAACCCCTCACCCTCACCCTCACCCCTCACCCTCACCCCCTCAACCCCTCACCCCTCACCCTCAACCCCTCACCCCCTCACCTCAACCCCTCACCCTCAACCCCTCACCCTCAACCCCTCACCCTCAACCCCTCACCCTCAACCCCTCACCCTCAACCCCTCACCCTCAACCCCCACCCTCAACCCCTCACCCTCACCCCCTCACCCTCACCCCTCACCCTCAACCCCTCACCCTCAACCCCTCATCCTCAACCCCTCACCCTCAACCCCTCACCCTCACCCCTCACTCACCCTCACCCCCTCACCCTCATCCCCTCACCCCCTCACCCTCAACCCTCACCCTCGCCCCTCACCCTCAACCCCTCACTCCCCCTCACACCCCCTCACCCTCACCCCCTCACCTCACCCTCACCCTCACCCCTCACCTCCTCACCCTCACACTCACTCACCCTCAACCCCTCACCCTCACACTCACCCTCAACCCCTCACCCTCACTCACCCTCAACCCCTCACCCTCACTCACCCTCAACCCCTCACCCTCACCCACCCTCAACCCCTCACCCTCACCCACCCTCAACCCCTCCATCCCCCCCCTCAACCCTCACCCTCACCCACCCTCAACCCCTCACCCTCAACCCTCACCCACCCTCAACCCCTCACCCTCCACTCACCCTCAACCCCTCACCTCATCCCTCACCCACCCTCACCCTCACCCTCACACTCACTCACCCTCACCCTCACTCACCCTCAAACCCTCACCCTCACTCACCCTCAACCCCTCCACCTCACTCACCCTCACCCTCACTCACCCTCACCCCCTCACCCTCACCTCACCCTCACCCTCACTCTCCCTCACCCTCACTCATCCTCAACCCCTCACCCTCACTCACCCTCAACCCCTCACCCTCACCTCACCCTCACCCCCACACCCTCACCCTCACTCACCCTCACCCCTCACCCTCACTCACCCTCACTCACCCTCAACCCCTCACTCACCCTCACTCCCCTCACCCTCACTCACCCTCACTCACCCTCACCCACCCTCACTCACCCTCACTCACCCTCACCCTCACTCACCCTCACTCACCCTCACCCTCAACCCCTCACCCTCACTCACCCTCACCCTCACTCACCCTCAACCCCTCACTCACCCTCACTCACCCTCACCCCTCACTCACCCTCACTCACCCTCACCTCAACCCTCACCCCACTCACCCTCTCTCACCCTCTCTCACCCTCCCTCACCCTCACCCTCACCCCCTCACCCTCACCCTCACTCACCCTCACTCACCCTCATTCACACCTCACCCTCACCCTCAACCCCTCACCCTCAACCCCTCACCCTCAACCCCTCACCCCTCAACCCCTCACCCCAACCCCTCACCCTCAACCTCACCCTCAACCCCTCACCCTCACCCCCTCAACCCCTCACCCTCACCCCTCACCCTCAACCCCTACTCACCCTCACCCCCCTCACCCCCTCACCCCTCACCCCCACCCTCACCCTCACCCCTCACCCCTCACCCTCACCCCTCACTCCCCTCACCCCTCACCCCTCACCCCACTCACCCTCAACCCCTCACCCCGCACACTCACTCACCCTCAACCCCTCACCCTCACTCACCCTCAACCCCTCACCCTCCACTCACCCTCAACCCTCACCCTCACTCACCCTCTACCCCTCACCCACCCTCACCCTCACCCCCTCAACCCCTCACCCTCACCCACCCTCAACCCCTCACCCTCACTCACCCTCACCCCCCCACCCTCAACCCCTCACCCTCACCTCACCCTCAACCCTCACCCTCACCCTCACCCCTCACCCCCTCACCCTCACCCTCAACCCCTCACCCTCAACCCCCTCACCCTCAACCCCTCCCCTCAACCCCTCACCCCACCCCTCACCCTCAACCCCTCACCCTCACACCCTCACCCTCAACCCCTCACCCTCACCCTCGCCCCCTCACCCTCAACCCCTCACTCACCCTCAACCCCTCACCCTCACCCCCCCTCACTCACTCCCTCACCCCTCACCCCCTCACCCATCACCCTCACTCACCCTCACTCACCCTCACTCACCCTCACTCCCCTCACTCACCCTCAACCCCTCACCCTCACCCCCTCACTCACCCTCAACCCCTCACCCCCTCACCCACTCACCCTCACTCACCCTCACTCACCCTCACTCACCCTCACTCACCCTCACCCTCACTCACCCTCACTCACCCTCACCCTCAACCCCTCACCCTCACTCACCCTCAACCCCTCACCCACCCTCATTCACCCTCCACCCCTCACCCACCCTCACCCACCCTCACTCACCCTCACTCACCCACACTCACCCACACTCACCCACACTCACCCTCACTCACCCTCACTCACCCTCACTCACCCTCAACCACTCACCCTCAACCACTCACCCTCAACCCCTCACCCTCACTCACCCTCACTCACCCTCAACCCCTCACCCTCACTCACCCTCAACCCCTCACCCTCAACCACAACCCCTCACCCTCACTCACCCTCACAACACATATTGTGTTACAATAGGTGTCACATTTGCGAAAGATAAAACTATTGGCATTGTAAATAACAAAGCTATTAATTTCGCTATTTTCAAAACAAGCACATAAATAAAAAATGTGTCCTTTACAATACCAATAGCTCAAACTTTCCTAATGCGAGACCTATTGCATTGCTGTACTTCTCTCCCCTGCTGCACTCTCCTGCTCTCTAGAGATGTGGCCTAACCACCAGAGATGCCATCTAAGTCACGTAAATACAAAACATGTTGCATTCCAAATGCTATAGGTGTCACATTCGCGAAAGTTATAACTATTGGCATTGTAAATGACAAAGCCATCAATTTAGCAATTTTAAAAACCAACAAATAAATAAAATATGTCATTTACAAGACCAATAACTCCAACTTTTCTAATGCGAGACCTATTGCATTTCCAATGCTTGTTTTATTGTATTATTTATTTGTACATAAAAATATGGGGGCAAACCCCCTCCTCCGCCAACCAGTGAACAGTGCCGGAATTAAGTCCATAATAAGTGCAGTCTGATCATGCAAGAAATCTTGTCCAACTGGGTTTATCAGATTGCAGCACTCTTCTTCACCCCACACGCCTGAGCCCCCACACACGCCAGAACCACAAGTCCATGATTATCCAAGCAGGAAGGGGTCCCAGAGGGCTGCCCCAACCACTAACCGTCCCACATCACTGAGGGCACCATGCTGGCAGCCCCTGTACAATTTCTGACTCTCAGTCTGTGGGAGGGGTGTGGCCCTCACCGGAACTTCTGTCCACCATCCCTCCCCCCTGGAACAGATCCCCTCCCCCAGAACCCACCAAACTGGGCAATAGGTCCGCCCAGATCATACAATCCTCTTCTGCCTTCTTATCAGTTCTTACCTCTCTCAATCTACACTCTTTTGCCACCATTCCTCCATGTCTCTCATCCATGCAACCACTGTAGGCCCCGCGTTTGCAATACAATGAATAGTAGCTTGCTGTTTTGCCAGGAAGATCCCAATTCTGCAAACCGTCTCTGCGTCCTACCATCCATGGGGTAGGGAATAAGCCCCAATAAACAAAGCTTAATCAATAGCTTCAGTACTATCCTTGTTACATCCTGTAATGTACCTACAACCTCAGCCCAATATGGCACCAACTCAGGGTAATTCTAACTCATGTGCATGAAGTCAGACTGATCTGTTGTGCATCTAGAACTTTAATGGGGTCTTTGGGGGTAGAATGCTCACCTCATCTACAATTCGAACCATCAGTTTTTTAAGAACCCTGGATACCTCATGACAAGCATCACAAGAAAATGTGTGGTACTCAAGCTTGTTGTCATGCTCCACTGGCAACATCAGAGGTCTATGCAAGGTAATACTTTTTATTTTGTGTGTGGCAAGTCCAATGGGTGCTGTCACAATACAAGAAACTTTGCAATCAGTTATTTTCTGGACATATACAACAAGCACTTTTAGTAGGAACCTTTTGCCAGTGCCTGCTTGTCCACCTACATATCGAAGAGTAGGCTTGAATGTGGTGCATGTATATTCAAAGTTATCATGCAGTATTCCATGATGGTTGTATGATAGAGGCATGCATGGCTAAAACATGCATGCCTCTACCACACAGCCCAAAGCATGAATGCCTCTTAACCAGACATTCCTTTAACAGGAAGACTCTCAAGACCTGGCTCTTCGGATGACCAGACCAGCCCCCCCCCTTCGGCACCTTGAGACCCTCACGGGGGAGTAGCGCGCTTACAATTCCCTGATTGATTGATTGATGCCTTTACTACGCAGTTTTGTGGTAAGACATGAATGGTGAGGGGGTATGCGTGGCTTAGGTCGCCACTACTCCTACCCTCCTCGCACCCTTCCTACGCTGCATACCCCCATCTGGCCCCCTCCGTCCTGAGAGCCAAAACCGTGCTCCAATCCCCTTCCACCCTTCGGTGCTGTCCCTAAATCTACCTCTACCCCTTCCACTGCCCTTAGGCCTAAATCCCAAAACCCTAATTTAAAAAACTACCCGCCTGTCCCTAAGCCCTAAACACTACTCCGACTACCCGTTCCCTTCCCCCTGCCCTAAGGCCTAAAACCGTGCCCCTGTACATACACTAGCCCGACATCCCCCCCCACACTGTCCCTAAAACTACCCCAACCCCCCGCTGCCCTTAGGCCTAACCCCGAATTAAAAAAACTACCCAACTCACCTATGCCCTGAAAACTACCCCTACACCCCAGCCCTGAAAACTACCCGCCCCCCCGAGCCCTGAAAACTACTGCCCAATCCCTCAGCCCTGAAAACTCACTGACCCCCCCAGCCCTGAAAATTACCCTGATCTCCCAACTCTTACAACTACCCCCAACCCATTCAAACTACCCCCACCTCCCCAAAACCTGGCTCCAGCCCCACTTATCTCACCTCGTCCTCCGCTTCCTCGTCCAAGGTCTTCCTCCTTCCGAGTTCCACTGAGCAGCCGCCAGCAGCTAGACCATGCACTGCCTTAGCTACGCATATGCCTGTTTAAGGTATATGCGTGGTAAAGGCATGCGTGGAGCGCTTGCAAAGTCGGAGCACGCGTGGCTGAGGCTGCGATGTTCCGACTGTTTCCCTTACATGATCCACTGATGCAGTTATCTTCTGGTATATCTATAGCTGCTCTTAATTAAGTTGCCCTACGAATTTGTCTAGGTCTATAGATTGAAACCTGACCTGATCCATCACATTCTGCACCTCATTCCTGCAATGGCTGCTTCATTCTCAATAACAGGCTGGCCAAGTGATTCTTGATTATGAGATCCAGAACTCTCGCTACATTGGCAACTATTGTTTGCAATCTTGACTGCTATTGTCTTCTCTTGTTGAATTTTATCAATCAACATTTTCAAATAAGTAGTGAACACTGCACATTCGATCTGGTCTTTAACTGCATTGAAAACATCTTCATAGCAGTCGTTGACATAACAGTTCTTCTTCATGATTTCAGGGTTTAAACATTTGTAGAGGATCCCAATAAAATAACTCTCTATTACCAGCAGTTTGACAAGAGACTTTGTGGTGGTTGATGAGTCTTGCTTTATTGTGTCTCACTAAATAACCGTTCCACCCATCGACAGCAACCTTTCCACTTTCAATGTTTTCTTCCACATTGTTTCTGTAGTGCAGAACTGAACTACTTTTACAAACATATATTTTCTAAATAGACACTTCGAGTTGGACAGTTGGTATCAAGAATATTTGTTTGCACAATCTCTGTATTTTCTGGATCAGAGTGTGCACAGTATTCAATCTCATCTGAGGACTTCCATACACTGTTACGGGTAGAAGTAAAACCTAAACCAATCTACGATCGATTTGGACTTTCCATATAAACTAGAAGAACTTAATCTCGCACATCCTTCATACAAACTTACTTCCCTGTGATAAAGCATCTTAAAACTGAAGAAATACAATTTCTTTGTTAAAGACTTTTCTGCAGAAATCTCTTCCCACACCTCTTTTGTTTCTGTCTTTTCACACTGTGTAATGTAAGAGGTAACATATCAAGTAACAGCAGTCAAATTGGCTGCCACAAACTGAATGTCCATATTTGCATTACACATAGAGAAAATGACAGGGTTGAAGTAATTGATTTACTAAATTTTGGTGCCTTGCTTCTCTTTATGCTACATGTGTTCTTAGGAGAGTTGCCAGTGACTGTATGTCTAACTGCAGACATAAAAGTATTTACTCTACCTTTAGGTAATAGGCCTAGGAAAACCAAAGCAGCACTTGGTGTAGTCTTTACTTTTGGGTTTGTATCTGCAACAACAGTTCTTGCCACATCTGTGGGACTGAAATCTCAACACTTCCTGCCTAAGTGTTCTATTGTCACTTTCATTGGGAATCCCATATGCTATATACTGCTCAATGAACAATAGCACTGACTCATCAGTATCCGCTCCAAATTTTGGAGATTTTATAGAATATGTTGTCTCTTTTAAGGTATTCTCTTTACTTTCTTTAAATGAACTAATTCCTGCCAAATTTTGCTATTGTTTTTTGGCACACCATTTACTGGAACCACAAGTGGTTCCTCTACGTCTCGATCTAGGTTAAGAGATTCAATATTCTGTTTAAATTCTAAAGATAGATACACAACTTTCCCTTTAGGACCTTTCACTAATTCACTTCAAGGTTATTCTGCATATTTTGACTGCCGTCTGACAATGTTTTGAAAAGGGTGCACATTTTGAATCAAAATAATCTTGTAAACATTTAGCTCTTTTAGTCCAGGGAGAATTGGGAACATTTCTAACTTATTATGAATACCTCAAGCAGGTATTTTATTATCATAAAGTTTAGTTACGCAGTACTTGCACACTACTTGATTAATAAATAAATCAAACCGATCCTCTGCAATTAAAAAAAGGCCAAGTTTAAAACGCTGAGAGCCTGAGTCACATAGTTAAACTTACACTTTTTTTGCAAGTTTACAATTGTTTGCTAATCAAAAGGGTTTTGCGAGTAGTATCTCTACGAGTGCGGAATATCTCCACCTGTTCCATCAGTTCAGGGTTTGAGATGATAGGAATAACGAACTTTATAATTATAGAGTAACATATACAATACTCTCATTGTTCGTTCGTAACCTGTGGACTCTAAGTTCGTTGAAGATCACTGCGCAGAGTTCCAGCAATGGTAACATAGCCTTTCTGGTTCTGGTTGCAGTTGGACTCATGCCTTGCAGCATAGCACTTACTTCCCGAGTATATATGTGCTTTCGTCTAGGAGCTCAAATTTGTGGGTGGTGCAGATCTTCCTAAATTTGCTTGCTTCGGTCTGATATGTTTAAGGAAATCCTGAGCCGCTTTTGGTGTTGCTACGATCTTCGTTTTACCTTCATACGTGACACGTAGTCTTTCAGGGTATAGCATTGCATAGTTGATATTCATGTGGCGTAGTTTCCTCTTTGCAGGTGCAAAGTTTTTACGAGCAATCTGGACTGCAATCGTAAAATCAGGGTACAGCGAAACCTGACAGCCATTATTATCAAGACGTTTTTTCTCCCTTGCTAGTCAGAGTGCTGTATCCCGGTGTCTACAGTTTAGAATTCTGGCCACTATGGGTCTAGGTGAGGAGCCTGGTAGTGGTCTAGGGGCAAGAGATCTGTGCGCTCTTTCTACTATAAGCATCGGTAAAAAGTGTTCTGCGCCAAAAATGTCTTTCAACATTTTTTCGACATAATCTTCGAGGTGACCATAATGTGTAGATTGTTTCGCGTGATCTGGCTTCAAAATCTTCAGTTTAGGTTTTTATAATCTCCAGAAGTTTTTCCATATCACTGCATTTGCTCGCTGTGGCGTGAGATACATCTTCCACCGAGGAGACACGTTGTTCCACTACGTCTAGACATTCACCTTGTTTGTCTAGTTTGGCAGACATATTGTCCATTCTTACCGTTAGCGTGTCTATCTTCCCGTCAAAGATTTGCAGGCTTTGGTGAATGGCGGTTAGTGCGGCTTCCATTTTGGCGTTGGTGGTTTGCTCCGTCTCTTGTTAGGCGTCTGCATTCAAACTGAGGAGTCTGGGGGTTCTGTATTGTTCACAAAGAAATTTTGATTGCTGTTTGTCAGTTTTGCCCATTCTTCCTTGCCGACGAGCAGATATCAGAACTGTAGTTTTCTTCCTCCAGTGGTGGGGTCCTTGTTGTGTGTTTGTTTTCCCCCCAAGGCAAGCTGCTGCACAACCTGCATCCGCTATTTAGCTGGTGTATTTGTCGTGTTGGTGTACTACTATGTCAATTGTAGAATCCACCGCATAGCTGATTGAATATACCTACATTTGGCAACGGTATTATGCGGCATTAAAGTCGTTGTGCGCAACTAAGCAATGTATATGAATGGTTATTGGTCCAGCATCAGTGATATAGCCGCTGTCAGCTTTTGAAAAAAAAATTTAAATGGGGTTGTTCATCAGCAATGTCTCACGTATGGGTTGTGCTGTATACTTGTCAGAGTCTCTGTGACGCAGTTTTAGGAGGTGTTTCCCGCTCTGGTGCTATAGGTGTTGCCAATGTTCTCAGATATGCCCAAAACACATCTTATTCTCGTGGACCATTTTGTCACGGCGTAATAGCGTTCTTTGGCTACCAACACGTACAGGATCCCTCGTTCATTCACCGCTCCATGCAGCTCCACGTTGCGTCAACAGCTAGGGGCAGATGTACCTCCTGATCATGCACTTATCGCACCCAAGATGTGGCAGCTATTCAGGTTCGTGGTAGTAGATGCTTTCGTTGTCATTACATTGTTTAGGGGACCTTCGGTGCAAATATCTGAAGGCGGCGTCTTGCAGCAAACAGCAGTAGCTAGCGTTTATTTAGCGCATTTCTGATGGTGGTTCGTGCATCATGCCATATTTGCTTGCAGTATTTCTGTGCATCAAGTGCACTGCTGACTGTACTCACTTTAGCAGTTGTCCAGCGGGATACGGGACAGCGGGTCAGGTCCACCGTCAGTTCCCTATGTTCATGGAACGCTTACTGCTCATTGCGTGCCACCATTTTGCCTGCATCGGGAGGGTCACGCTTCACTGTCTGTTCACCATCCTCAGACAGATGTATTTATTTTATACCTCGGAGCGGCGGCAGTACATATTACTGCGGTCCAGCCGAAGTCGGGAAGGTGTACTCGGTTCGCTTCAGGGTTATTATGCAGACAGGTCGATCATTTCTCTGCTGCGTGCTGCAGTTTTGTCTGTTCGTGGGGGTCTCGTGCTTTAGCTTCTTTTTCTCCATACCTCGACCGAATGAATTGCGTTCAGCAACGGCACAGGTCGCATTAGGTTTCTGATTTCAGAAACTAATATTGATACGTATGAATGTGTCGCAATTCCACCTATAATTAGCTGATCGTCATTCCGGCCAGCAGAGCAGCACTAGTGCGCGGCCATCTTGCTCTGGCTCTCTAGCGCCCTAGCCCCCCTGCTGCCAATGCTTTTCTTGAACTGATTCCGAATTTTTCTGAGCATCTACTAGATATGATATACTCTGTTCTGCCTCCGTAAGCCTCTGGTTTAGTTACAGAATCTTGTCATTGACAGTGCTGACTCCTGACTTCTCAGAGGGCCTTTTCTTGTGCGTTTTTCATCTCTCTTATTTCTTCTAGAATTACATGAAGGAAGTCTCCCCGCTGAGTTTTATTAACTGAGGCTTCCTCAGAGCCCCACCTTGAGTCACTCTGTGCACTTTCTTAGAATTGAGGGGTTCAATCGCTGATGGCAGTTTGGGAATGTTATGATTTCTTTTAGCAAATTCGCCGTCTATGACATCTGGGATGTTTGATCTCTCTTTGGCACCAGGGAAGCTGAAGGTACCAATTCTGTTATCCCGGACTTCAAGCTCATCGACACTGATGGTGTCCTGCCATCTTCCACTACAGATTTCGCACCTTTAGACCCAAATAGTGGTTAAGATGGGTTTTCGCCAGGATTCATGCTTGCTAATGTTGTTGGTGCCACTGTCCGGATGCGGGCCCATGCGCTATCTTGCGTCCGTGCTAAGTCATCAAGAGTAGCAACACCCAGTTCTATGGGAGTATTGGGGGAAAGCACCAATTGATACGTAGCTGGAACTCTGACTGCCTCCCCTGAATCAAAATGTATCTCTAATTCTGGAGGGTCCCCTTGTTTCGCACTCAAATTGGCACTTGGGCTACATTCCCTACTTTCTTCTTCCATCACTGTAGTGCCAGTTTGCCCCACCTGATTTTTCCTGGCTATTGCCACTTTAGCGGTTTTGGAGACGTTCGCTGGGGTAAGGGTTTTCCCTGCAACATCCCACACTGTATGATGTTTTATGAAGTCAGGGTGGAAGATGTTTCCCCAAAGAAAAAAAAAATACAACTCAGCACAATCTTTCCACTTACATACAGTAAGCTGATTGCTCTTCCACCTTTTTCTTTTCCGCCTCTCTTTCCCTTAATTACTACAAGTTTCACCACAAGTCTTTGTAAAGCAATTTATCTGCAGCAAAATGGGGGGGCGAGCAGCAGCAAACCGAACCTGTACCTAAGAGGGCCACCTCCGCCACCACCCAAGCCCCACGCTACACTCAGGGGCTGCCGAATGCGCTCCTTACCAGGTTTTTCTATTATTATTTTTTATTCCGCCTTCTCCGTCTGACTGCACACGAGCTGATGAGGTTGCAGCACCACAGCTCTTCGCTAGACGCCGCGCTTTTCCTTGCGGTGATATTTCACTCCATAATGCCTCTCCTTTCCATTACAGCTGCTTCGACCACAGTCTGTTGCCATAGTCCGCGGGGGATGATGCTCCACCTCCCACTATTTCTTCCAGAACCCTGGACGTTTCACCATTTACAAGCCAGAGGTGACACCCCTCATTGTGCCTTTCAATAGCTATGCCCGCGGCGGTCTTTGCCGGAGGTGACCTCCTAGGTACGGATCATGATTGGGGCTCTCACGCACCTAGATACCAGAAATGAATTTTTTGTATATTTTAAAGAAATTTAAAAGAAAAGAAACATATACTTGGATCTATGTAATTTGCACTTAGTTAAAATCATATATAACATTTAACATTCAAGTTCCAACCATATGAGCTTGGAGGCCAGTGAGAACAGTCTTAAACTATAACCTTTAATGGAATGTTACGATGTAACATACATGTTTTAAAGCAAAAGATGGCATCTATTTTAGCCTGCTCCAATTGAATGTAATAAAACTGAATCCTCAACTACAGAGTGCTCTGCAAAAGCAGTTCTCTAATCTAATTGATATTTGTCTTTACAGTTTGTGAGTTATAAGTGGGAGCAAATACAACTATTCACCCAGATATTGACTTTCAGAAATGTATGTTTATCCTCTATTTTTATTTTCTTTCATTGCATCTGATCCTATGTAAAGCAAAGAGTTGGGCCCGCAATGTACAGTTGCTTTAAACAATGCATCTCCTTGAAGTCCCACTAAACTTTTCTACTGTTGAAAGCCAGAGTGCTCCTTGCCGCTTTTAAGAAAGACTGCGAGGTACCCAGCTTTCTTCAGAGGGCAGTGCAGTATCTTTTTGAGCATCAAGGTCCCCATCGCTCTTCCATAGCCAGAGGCAACAGGCTTTACTCAAAGTGGCAGAGGATCCCACAGCACAGACTCAACCAGATGGACTTATGCTGTTCTGGAGTGACAGTGTGCCTATACCCCAACTCTTGGTATTTTATTGTTCAAATCTTTTTTAGTAATGATATGTTAATTAGAACACATATACCCAACTGTAACCGGAGAGTAGCTCTCTGTATTTTAGAGAGCTGGTCTTATCCCCGGAGACTGTAGTGAGCCAGAGCCCTCCTAACCCCCACAGTGCTTAATTTGAGCCGGTGGTTTCTGGTGATGGGCACCGTCACTTACTTGTCAACACAGGCACTTATGACAGTCTGCTACGTGGTGTCACTGTTTGTCTGATTTAGAGATGAGCACAACAGTTGTTTATTAATTCAATATACATTAAAATGACTAATGCCTGCTACCTAAGGCACTTGTGAAGCTTTGTGGGCCTGGAATAGCCTGTTTTGTCACACTTGTAGGAGTGCGATGGCTAGTAGTTGTGTTAGTATATCCTATGATTCTGGGCAAACAGTGACTTTCAGCCATGCTGAACAGATGTGCTGCTAGAGAACATGGCTAAAAGACATTCACATTGACAAGGTCAATACTTTGGGCATTACCTCGACCTATTGGCTTTGCCACTACTTGTTTTGGAACTGCTGACCTTTCCCTGTCGGTCTGAGATAGGACAAATGTACAATGGAACGATTGCCCTGTATAGGGTGAGTGGTCTATTATACATTGACTGAGGCTTAGTGGAAGACAGTCTGTTGATCAGAGTTTTCCACCGGCAGAGCCAACGGAGGCTGTGTAGAAGGAAACTTGATGTTTTCTTCAACTGTAATGTAAACAGAATGGGGAACTGAAAGTTTCCATGGGGGAGTTGGGCACCAGCCTACATCCACCAATCTCGAAATGAGGCCTGCCAACTCTTTACCAGTGCTTTAAATGGGCCGGTACTCACTGATACTGAGTACCCGCATTTCCGAATTTTTTGGCCATCAGTACCTGCACTTCTCTGTAGACCGGGAGAGTACCGGTAGCCTGATCGTCGGCAGGCTCAAGTTAGGCATTTCCTCCAGCTCAGGGCAGGGCTTCCGAACAGCTTGTAAGTAAATGAGCCTGTAAAGTAGCCGCCCTTCTGCAGAGTTGCTGCTGAAGAATAGCAGCACACATTTCAGTGTTCCCAAACTGCAGGGGTTTGAGTGGGCTCTTGTCACACTGTGATTAACAGGGCAAGGTCTCTAGACAGACCCCGCACTGTCAATCAGGTGTGCAGCGACCATTCGGTGATTTAGCCCCCCTACCCCCACCACTCCGTCAGGTGCATGAAATGAGTTGGGGCCTCCTTTCACTAATCGAGTCCCATTTAGGGTATGACACTGGCCGTAGTAAAGTGAGTGGCAGCGCAAGACTGTCCTTAACCTGAGGCAAAGTAGGTTTTCTTTTCATGTTTTTGTTCAGTACAGGAGCTGCTTCCTTTTGGATGCCCCTCCAACGCTAATGGCTGCATTTACATGATAACAGCAGCTGCCCTGGGTAATGGGTTCATGAGTGTGAAGTTAGCCCTGCCTTTAGGGCAATGAATAGCAGGGAATCGGCAGTGCTCCAGGAATGAGCTACCATGACAACTGGTGATGTATTTGGTTATGGGAAAAACTGCTTTAAATGGGCCAGCACTCACAGGTACTAACTACCGGCACTTCTTATTTTAACCACTATAAGTACTGCACTTCTCTACTGTGAGAAGAGTACCGGTACTCTTGAAAGGTAGGCGGATTGGCTGCAAGTGCTGGTGAGCGCTAGGCTGTCAGAGTTGGAACCTATCTGACTGCCAAGGCCCACTCTATTCCTGAGCTGCGGCTGAACTATTCAGCGCGGGCTTTTTTTGCATGATGTCCCTGTGTTCAGTATCACACTGTGTTTGACAGTGGAGGCCCCATTTAGGCCCTGTGTTGTTAATCACATTCACACTATTGTGTGGATCTGTGCAAACACAGGTATGGAGGCAGCAGGCTGACCGCGGCTATTAAAAAGCCATGGGAGGTAACGAGTTTAAAATGGCTTTAATCCCACCTAAGACTTAGTGTGAGTGTTTGCATATGGCTGTGTGCTTGCCTGCTTGTGTGCCTGTTCTTCTGTGAGAGAAAGAGGGAGAGAATCAGGACACCCTCAGGAGATATTTTAAGGGGACTGTGTGGAATGCTTTTGTGTGCATGTGTGCTTGTTTCTTTCTTTGTGTGTGTGCACGCTTGAGAATTGATAATATTGTTCCAAACAGCAACAAATAACAGGGGGCAGATCTACAAGAAAGTGCCGCAGCGCAGCACCGCAAGCCCTTTGACTGTGCCACGCTGCAGCACTTTCAGAGCACAGGAATGCGACATATTTACAATATGTCGCATTCCTGTGCTCTCCACTGTGCTGGCACACAAACAGCTGCCATGCTCCGGCGCAGGCACCCTTGCACCATGATGCAAGGATGCCTGCACCATGGGGTGGTTGTTTTTTTGCGGGTAGGGGCACCTTCCTGCACAAAAACAATCACTACAGAGATTTTCCTCTTTTAATGCGTGCTGTAGAATGCAGCACACATTGAAAGAGGAAAAAACTAGGAGAAATTAAAAAAAAATTCCTTACATTTCTCCTCGTTGTGCCTGGCTACGCCATCCCTAGGGCGGCGTAGCAAACTGGCACATTTCCAGGTTTACGATTTCTCGTAAATCTGGAAATGTGTCTGGTTCCATGGGTGTTGCTGGGGAACACCCACAGCAGCACCCATGGAGCGCCCTTTTCACGCAAAGTGCAGCATGTAAAGGGGCCATATTTACTAGGACAGGAAAAGCCATGCAGGTTGGCTTTTCCTGCTCTTCTAAATATGGGGCAGAGAAACGCGCTGCCAGTGCGTCACAAAAAGTGACGTCCTGGCAGCTCAAGGGGTTTGTAAATCTGCCCCCAGGATGGCATTAAGAAGCAGCAAATATTACAAAACAAGGAAATGTTAACATATCATCCTGTTTGGCTTTCATTTTGTGTAATGAGTTAATCTGTTTTGTTGATAAAAACGTATTTCTCATGTGTTTTGATATGTGATGCAACTAGTACAGAAGTCATTATGTATGATCATATCTTCCCGTAGCCCCGCCCCTAGCCCCACCCACTTGCCACACCTCTAGCTCATTTTAATGCTGCACTTCTTTTTTCCATTTAAAGCACTGACCATTATGGTATATTTGCGATGGCTGCAGCAGTCACACCCATTGTTTGAGAAAATGTTGTATGAGCCATATGCAACTCTGCAACCACACCCATCCTTCACATGTAGCTACCGGGGGCGAAGACCCTACGTGACCGGCCCCTCCAGATGACGGTGGCGGGAACCTGTCTGACACGGATACACCAACTGAACCGCAAAGCTCCCATGTACTCTCCCGTCTTGCCGCTGGTAGGGTTCCCTAGAGGCTGGGCACATTACACTGCGCTGATTCTCCGCGACTGGACGGCACACGAGGTCACGGAGGTAGGCACTCTATACTCGAACGGACAATTGCAGTCGTTTGCGGAGTTGGTAGTGGATGTGGGGATTCCCAGAGGGCAATTTCTTTTATATCGATAACTGCTGGAAAACGGCCATAGAATGTGGCATACGATAGACACTGAGCCCCCCCACACACCCTGTGATACACACTTTACTACAGATGGGCCTAGGGCGACACCTGGTCACCTGGATTTACAAAGCGGTGCGGGCTCTAAAGCCAATCACCCTCACACCCCTTTGCGAGAAATGGGAAGCTGAATTCCATTGCATGACAGGGAGTGGGACCGTGCATTAGAATTCCCTAAAAAAGTATCCTGCAACTATTGTTTTAAAGGCATTCATAAGCGCTGTAAGTCGCTGAAAGTAGAGACGTGTTTCGCGTCCCTGACGCTGCTTCTAGCCAAACGGTGCATAGCAATGCACTGGAGGGCACCGGCAGGACCCCGATAGCAGACTGGTGGGGAGCGGTCCGCAAATGGGGTGCCGCAGAAGAGGGGGTGCTTCGTTCTGAAGAGCTTAAGGGTATCCGCAAGCATCCCAAACCCATGTCATGGGCTATCCTACTACACTCCTCTAAGCAGGGAGAGACGGAAGAGCCGCTGTCCTAGAGTGCCCGTGCCCCAGCAGCGAATGCGCGTACTATGGATACCCACTGCAGTCTCCCCGTAGATTAGGCATCTACTGGTCTAGGGGTGGTAGCCCGGGGCATACAACCAATATAATACTTCTGGTTTGATACCCTGCCCGCCCCTTCTCAGCCCCACACAACCAGATGCTCACTTTGGATGTCTCAACCCGCTGACTCATATTAAGCAACGTCAATATAGACACTGTGTACCCTTGTTCTGCCTCCCAGTTTAGAAGAGTTTAGATTGTTATCTTCAAACATAGCATCAAGTCACCTACTGGGCTAGTGTTGAGAGCCTACAGACTATCTCTCATGGACACATGCTCTATACCCATGTACCTTCTCACACTAGCGAAGTTACCTAATGAAAGAATGGATGGGTTATATGATATGACCAGGACATAATGCACGCCATGGTGTACAAGTAGCATGTTCTTTCTTTATGAGATCACTGATTCGTATGTACTGTATTATATAATGAAATGCTAATAAAAACGATTTACAAAAAGAAAAAAATTAGCCATATACAGCTGTGGAAATTAGGACAATCTACAGAGAGCACAACAGGGCCTTGGCGGGTCCGTAAGGAAGTCGCAGGAAACTGGATTCTTAAAGTTTGGGGGCCAGAGAGCACAGTCTTGATGTGAGCTGTCACCGAGGTCCTACAAAGTCAAAACCATGTAGTTCTTCATAGGTAATCCGTTATATACCGGCCAAAGAGAAATGTATTTGCACGTCATGGACTTCCCTGATGCTGTTTTTAACAGACAAGACAGTCTTTATATATGTTTGAACGTTTGAAAGTCAGAACCGGTGAGATTCCACCTCGGTCGGACATCCTATGATGCCCTCAATTAAAGAAGATGGGGATAACCCTCCCCCCCCCCTCCCGAGTATTGTTCCATAAATAATATGTGTTTATATAACATAACATTTGAATTTGTAAAGCGCACGTTCACCACTACGGATATCTTGGTGCTGAAAAAAAATGTTTTTTGTTACCCAACTCAATGGTACACATTTTATCTACCTCTGATGGATGATTGGACCTGACGGGATTTGAACCTGTGACCATGAGGTCGAACACAGGCCCCTGCAGTGGATGCATTAGTCCGCTGAGCCATCAGACCCCTTATAAATCAAAGCTGTACCTTCGATTATTTGATGGTTGGGTTCCTGACAATTCAACATCGTTGACCCTTCTAACAGTGTCAACTTTGTACAGTTTTTGCCTTTTTAAATGAATGTTGACTGCTACAGGTCATTGACCAAAAACAATAGACACTGCAGCACTAATACTGGTTCTTTTTTAGGAAAATTATGGGGATATTTCTGAAAGAAAGCTGGTCCGGGATAGACTAAAATGCAAGAACTTTGACTGGTATTTGAAGAACATATTTTCTGAATTGCATGTGCCGGAGGATCGCCCGGGCTGGCATGGAGCAGTAAGTGATTCATATCTTAATTCCACTGCGCACGTCTGTGTTAGAACGGCACTGAAAGAACGACCATACCTGCGAATATTGTCAATAAACAACCACTGTGCTTCTTTCAGATCAGGAGTATGGGTATATCATCAGAATGCTTAGATTACAACGCTCCTGATCGGAATCCTGTGGGCGCTCATCTCTCTCTTTTCGGATGCCATGGCCAAGGTGGAAACCAGGTAACCATTTTATATACATTTTTCATCAGTGCCTTTCACAGCCACCCACAGGCAGCATGAACACCCTTGCTCCTTGTTTCAGTTTAGACCTAAGGTGCAGCTCCTGCGTAGCAGAACTGGTACATGTATTTTCAGAAAGGATCAACACTTCTTGTAACATCTTTATTAAATGTTTGAGCATTTGGGCTAGGATATTGTTTCATTATAAATCAACAACACTTAGTTGTATCTGGCAATTCTAGGTTATCTATGCAGATGCCGTTATGAATTACATCAGAACATGACATTCTTATGCTTCTCTAAGTTTTCCAATATTTAGGTTTGAGAAATATGATCAAACATGCAGTATTTATAAACCGCACTGAGTAACGGACCAGTCACTACTGTTTCTCTGCACAAAAAAAATCGTAATGCTTTCCAATGTCAGCACTGCTTTTACACTTTTTTTAATTGCGTTCTCAAATTGCTCCATCATGTATTTTAAAATTGTCAAAAATGAAGTTCCTCTAGTGTAGAAACGTGTTGTCAGATAATAGGACCATGTTGATGGGGGCGGGTAAAGCCTGGCAGAGGGTGTTTCCTGCCCCCCCCCCACACCTCGGGGTATGGGCATGCTTGCAGAGCTGGTGGAGTTATTGGGAGAGAGAGCTAGTTCACAGAGCGACTGCCAAACTTATAATCAAAAAATAGTCGTATTTAAATTGGAAGCATCTTGTTGGCTTTCAGTGAGGCGTCGAGCCTATGACAGCGGGAAGTCATGTTTTCTCTAATCCTGATGCAGCACTCGGTTGAACTGGCCGCATCTGATGCGTCTCTAGTTCTTAAATCATATCAGAACTAGTAGATGGCTTTGAGAGCAGTCTGAGATTTTTGGTTTCTTTTATCGGCCGGAATCCAAAGGAACAGGTAAGGGACTACAGGCTCTCTTCTGAGGATAGTGACAATATTTCGACCGCAGGTATATAAACCAACTTTATTTTCCAATGTTTCTTCTCATTTCTACCCTATGTCCGTAAACCTCACTTCCCCTATTCTCACTTGGATTGCCGAGTAGCTTAAATTTAGAGCTTCTGGTTTTATGCCATATATTTTTTAGACAGGTATTATCCACATGTATTTTTAGGGCTAGCCTAGCGCGCATGCGCTGCTCTATGGGAGGTTTCTTGTGAGCACTCTAAACTTCCCCGAAACCTCTCCGTGTGGGTGTGACTCCACCCGCGCATTTGTTTGGCTTTTGCGTGTGGCTTTCAATAAGGAAAGCACGCAAATGGCCAAAGGCGGGTTCATGTCCCACCTCTTCTTAAAATGTTCACTCCCACGGCGTTTGGTTGTAGGGAGCGAGCAGCGGTGCACAGGGTGCAGCTGCATTCCTAGTTCCGTCGTGGATCAGGTTACTAAATAAACACAGCGTGGTCGCTTTCACTTTCGCGGCAGCGCTTGTTTTTGCAGGTTTGGTTTAGTTTCTGCTGTATTTTGATACTGTCGTACATCCCGAGCCTGATACGTGTTCCTCTGTTTAAATGTAACGTCCAGAGATTATTTCTTGAAGCAGAAAAGCGTGTTCGGAGGTCTGTGGGTAACCACAATTTATGCTGGCGCTAACACTACGCCTGCCCCCTGTATAAAGTTTTTGCTCATTCTGTGCCTCTGCTAATCTTGCATGGCATAAGGCTACTGTATCCACAAGAATCCCCAGCCAAAAATGTAAACCTGTATGCTGAATATAATTGACAGTGTTCGCCAGTCTACAAAGATAACTATTGTCAAGATAGGGAAATATTGCAACCGTCTAGCTGCAAAAGTAGAACAGGAAACATCTTGGCTGTTTTGTTGTGATGCTCATTTTCTTTTTGGCTAACATCTTTCTAATCATCTTTCTAATCACTCATATGATTGGAAAAAAGTTTTGGGGCTAAAGTTAGCCATCTGTAATGTTCATAATTTCAATTAACCTCCTGTACAGTGCAAGATCCTAGGCCAATTCTGATATGGAAGTCTATCCAGGTTTCTTTTAGAATTTTGTGAATAAAAAGAATCCCCGTAAAAATTGAAGAACGTACCAATTCACAGCATAATTACGCTATTCAATGTATTACTTATAGTAATCTATACTGTCCTCTGGCCACCTTAGTCTGACGAAATTTCTGGGGACCTTTTTCATTTTAGAAAACTGTATTGTTTCAAGTTGCCCAGTGCTTAGAGTTTATGGAATAGACAATAATTGAGAACTATGAATGATAAATCTGTGGTGTTGTGGGGGATTTTTAATTATTAAATAACTTTTTAATTGCTCTTTAATAAGTAGTCATATGCTACTCATTGTGAGCCATTACTTGGATGCACTCTTTTGGTGCAATGACACAGGTGGCAGTTCAAAGTCTACTCAGGATTAAGAAAAAACAATTCCATTTATATAATTTTCCTGAGTTTGCAAATGACCATCTGTTGTTACTAGTTTTAGTAACTTTCTGAGCTGGCCATAGTTCTTAAGATGGTGCTTGTACGTGATCTGATGCTGGGTGATGTATATCATGGGTAGAGTTTTAAAGTAGGTCATCCTGTCTTCGGAGTTGTTTTATGGTTATTCCATTCTCATCTTCCATCTGTAGGACTAACAGGTCAGGGCACAGACATCGCCCTGCTGGCCGCAGTGGAGGAGGCCAGAATCATTCTGGACGCAGGAGGATCAGTGGCAGTGATCCTCCTGGACCTCAGTGCGGCCTTCGACACTGTCAACCACCAGGTCTTAATCCAGCGACTCAAAAACATCGGTGTGGATGGCACTGCCCTGGCATGGTTCGCATCATTCCTAGACCATCGCTCCTTCCAGGTATGGGAGAACGACTCCCGCTCCCCCGCAACCCCCCTCCAGTATGGAGTGCCCCAGGGCTCGTCATTAAGCCCGACATTATTTAATGTCTACATGTCCCCACTGGAGGAGGTGGTTATCCCGTTCGGAGTGAAAATCATCAGCTACGCGGATGACACGCAATTAGTAGTGTCTCTGTCACACCCCAACCAGGAGCCATCTAACCTCCATAGCTGCCTATCAGAAATGCAGGGATGGATGAACTGTTCGTCGTTGAAACTCCACGGATCAAAGACAGATATCCTACTCCTTGGCCAAAAGGGGACCTCCCTCCCCCCTAACATCTGGCCCCCCTGTTTGGGTGAACCTCCAGCCCCCAAAACCGAGATCAAGAGCCTGGGAATCTGGTTAGAAAAAGACTTGTCCTTCAAGACTCATGCCAAAAAAATCGCTGGGACTTGCTTCCGGCTCCTTAAATCTATCAGGAAAATTCTGCCCCTGCTCCCTCCTGTCTCCCAGAAATTGCTCGTCCAAGGCCTCATTCTTTCAAGGCTGGACTATAGCAATGCCATCTTTCTGGGTGCCCCTGAAGCAACCCTCAATAAATTGCAAAGGATCCAGAACGCCGCGGCCCGGATCCTTACCAACACTCCGGCCAGATCATGGGCCAAACCAGCTATGAAGTATCTTCACTGGCTCCCAGTGAGAGAGCGAGTCAAATTCAAGGCGCTCTGCCTGTCCCATAAACTCCTGCAGGATAAAGGTCCCCCATCCTCAAGAAATTCATCAGGCCCTACAAAGCCACAAGATCCCTTCGCTCTGATCACGAACACCTCATCACTACTTTCAGAGTGAAGAAGGCACGCACTGGCGGGCAGCGTTTTTCCGTGAACGCGGCCCGCCTGTGGAACGCCCTCCCCCGTAATCTTAGGATGGAACCAGACTACCTCCGTTTCAGAAAACTTCTGAAAACCCACCTGTTCCCCTGATCTCCTCCCTTACGCCATCCTCTTGACTGTCTTGATCTTAGCGCTGGGACGCTTACGGGTTACTACGCGCTTTACAAAACCTTAAATAATAAATAATAATAATAATAACACAGATTGACACCACCTGACTCTAAAGTGCACCAACATCTTGTGAATTTTCCTTAAACCAAGGAAGAAAAAGTTCAGACACTGGGGAAGAAATATGTGGAGGAGGGGGAGAAAATGCTGTTTCCTTAATGAAGGAAAATGCATGCTTCACAGTACCCAAAACCAGAGCTGGGTGTTCCATACTTCTGGCCTTGTAATCTAAAAAGGTGCAGTCACTAAGTATGTTTCTAGTACCAAGTAGTAAATTCCTGTCTGTATCATACTGTTAGTAATCATGCCTGCTTTTCAGGTAGAAACTCCAGTTTGGTAAACTAGCTGCTTATTATACAAACACACATGAAAACTATAGAGTGCTACCAACTTAGAGATGAAAACAAACACAGGAAATAAACAATACATAGGTATCTGTACCTTCTGGAGAGAAGTGCAGTTAGATTGAAGTCCCTGGGACCACTATACATCAGATAGATTAGACTCTCACTCTGTGCAGTTGTTTGTCGTACAAGGAGGTAAACTAGATCAGGACTTTGTTTAAGCATGGAGGTCCATCCGTAGATCTAAGGGCATGATGTGCTAAGCATTTTAATGGTCACAAGCGCCACAATTTGATGTTCGGTGTTTTTAATGCAGCCTTGCCCCTTTAAGAAAAAATGGGCTGCATTTAAAAAAAACTGTATTTAAAAGCAGTCACAAACATGGTGGTCTGCTGGCCCCTAGTTAACCCCTTCTACGCTCATGACGAGCTCAGCTCGTCATGGGCGTAACCTGCGCTACGCGGATGACGAGCTGACCTTGTCACGTAACGCGGGATTTTTAAAATCGCAGCGCGCAGCGGGAAAACCGCTAGCGCGCATGCGGTTAATAAAGATCTTGTTATAAACTGGTATGCACTGAGGTATATTTTCATGTACACACATTTACTTTGTGCTGCATTTTATATCTTCATTTACAGTTCTTTGAACATACAACAAAGCAAGAAATCCGATTTAACTCTGTGACAGAGCTATGTGCAGAAGTACCTGAGCATGAGACCTTTATTGGAATGAAGTACTGCCCAAAAGACTGGTATCCCATTCCAGCGAATATCATCTGGGAGTTTAAACAAGTAAGTACTCCAAAGAAAACACGAGCCTCTGACTTACAGAGACACTATGCACCCCAGAAGCGTTCAGAATAGAGTGCTGACCAACTTTGACCACATGCATGTTTATAAGCATTCATAAGAGCTACCGCACTGAGATCTCACAGACTAGTCAGTGTCATAAACAAAATGATGACTTTGACTTTACAGGGCACACTAAGCATTGGCATATCCTGCTCTTTCATGTTTTACCTTTGCTTTGGCCTTAAGCAACAATTCACTTTTGCTTAAATATACACTTTATAGGTGCATATAACGTTTTTTGTAATTTTATTGAAACATTTCACACTAATATATTCTGTCTGGACAAAGGAAAATAATTAATTATTGTTATATGGCCTAGGAACCTCATAACTTACTTTCATAAAATACTAAAAGGCCGAATCTCTGAAGTACAGTATGGCAGACAGTGTTCTCTGTACAAACATCCTAACAAATCTGACAGTCCTCCCACTCTAATTAGAGTGAGGCAGAACGTCATGTTTCCTCTGATGCTGCCCTCACTAGTCGTAGCAGCAGAAACATTTCACTGACAGATAGACAGACTTGGGGCCATTGGTGTAAGTACATCAGTTTTTCCACCCTATTTAGAACTCTTGGTGCAGTGTTAGATTTAACACAAGGAGCCGATAATAAAGACATCAAAATACTTGAAGTTTCTTTCTGAAACAAACCTGTTAGGCAATCCTCAGTGGAGCTGTACTGTAATAAAATGACTACATGACATGCACATTCTTCCTCATTCCTGTGCTCCATTATGCAAAAGAGAATTGAATTCTAGCAAATGCTGGAAGCAGTGCCTCTAGTGTCTGTTGCTTAGCCACTCCTTGTGTGGCATTTGCCATTCTTTTTCCGGGAGGCATTTCAAGGATGAGCTGAATGTTTTGTGTGAAAAGTATGAGTATGATCTGATTGTCATAATGGGAGATTTCAATCATAAATTAAATCCCACAAACCTAGACCCCTGGTTCAAAGAAATACTGAGCTCATTCGATATAATGCCAGCTGTCTTTCCCACTTGCACTACCACTAGACAAGATGAAGCACTAGGGAAGTTCTTGGGATCAAAGGGGTTATTTAGCTTGAATGGCAGGACGGAATCTGACCGCCCAGCCACACAGAACTTTAGGATAGATACTCAATACTGCCCCATTGACTATGTGTTTGTACATGCCTCGGACTATGCCTAAGTAAAAGGTTTCCAAGTTACCCGGCATAAAGCCAGCGATCATAATGCCGTGGGCTGTGAATTATTAAGGGGGCCAATAAGTCATCGCAAAATAGTTTTCCCCAACAAATGGTATACCCAAAATGCCTGACTACAAAATTAACAGAGGAATATTTAGCGAAACTGGCAAGTTTTCAACAAAAATTAAATATGAAATGTGCTAAGGATCAGAAAGTAGCATGGTTTGTGGAAAATATTGAACAGGTTGTACAATGCCTTGGAGTTGATCTAAAAAGTAAGGAAAATGGCACCTCAGACATGCAATCCATACAAGGAAGGCAATTAAGGGGGTTCAGTCTAGAATGTTAGAACAAGAAAAGGTTACTATCGAGAGACGAGAGAGGTCTGAGGATAAGGAATGACCAGGGTAGTCTGGCTAACCTGATTAAATTGAGAAAAGAATATAAAACACTAGTCAGGAATCAAAAGAGGACATTTAAAGAAAAAACTTGCTGCAAGCAATTGAGGCAAAAAACCTAAAAGGGTTTTGGAAGCTGATACAGGATGCTTCCGGTCGGACCCCGGGGACCATGAGCTACGTAGTGGAGGAACCTGCTTGGGTGGAGTACTTAGGAGAATTATACGAGACAAGTGAAGCACCCATAATAAGTAAACAAAACTCTCTGGGAAGGGGTGGTAGAAGAGTTGCAAACATCTTTTACAGTTGAAAAAGTAAAGGATATAATAGGGAAGTCAAATTTAACCCGTGCAGCAGGACCTTACAATTTACCTGCTAGTATAATTCAATCACAGCTAAACTGATGGGCCGAATTCCTATCTCATGTTCTCAGCCATATTAGATTCGGATCATACCCCTAAATCCTGGAGGGGGGCAGTAATTAGACCAATATACAAGAAAGGGTGATAGGAAGTCCCCAAAGAATTACAGATTGATCAGTCTGCTGGATGTTGGTGATAAGGTCTTCGCCAAAATAACCCAGGGCAGATTGAAGGATTGGGTGGAGCAGCTGTCGATTGTGCCAGCAGAACAAGGAGGTTTTAAGAAGGGACACTCTACGATTGACCACTGCTTCGCCGTATGGGCGGTGGCGCGTAAGTCCAGGTAGCAGCAAGGCAGGTTGTATTGCTGCTTTGTGGACTTCCGAGCGGCCTTTGACCTGGTGGATAGGAAATGCTTATGGGAGTCCCTGAGAAGGTATGATGTTCCTGAAGATCTCCTAACAGTAATACAGGAGCTGCATAGCCAGAACTGGGCCAGGTCATTAAGGACACAACAGGGGGTTTGACTCCTGAAATAGTGATTATTAAT
Organism: Lissotriton helveticus; assembly: GCF_964261635.1. NCBI lineage: Eukaryota > Metazoa > Chordata > Amphibia > Caudata > Salamandridae > Lissotriton > Lissotriton helveticus. The sequence goes on along the minus strand of NC_136063.1, from coordinate 1,097,951,397 downwards.
GGCCTAAGACAGGGTTGTGTACTGGCCCCGCTACTCTTCGCCATATTCTTAGCAGATCTGCCATCTATTCTGGTGGCAGATAGAAGTGCTAGCCCAAGAGTGAATGGGAAACAATTATCCTGTTTACTATATGCCGATGAATTAGTAATCCTTGATCAGACAGAGATGGGCCTGCAAAGGAAGCTAAACGCATTTAGCACTTATTGCGTTGCAAAACGACTAACCGTAAACATGGATACAACTAAAATCCTGTGCTTTGGGAAGAGAGACCAGTTTAACTGGTATTTGGGGCAAACCAAATTAGAGATTGCAAATGAATACAAATACCTTGGGATATAGTTTGACAAGTCTCTAAAGTGGTGCACACACTTGGAGGCACAGAAAGTAAAAGCCCATTCATCGGTGTGTGGGCTGAAAAAATGTAATCACAGTTATGGTGACATGTCCCACAGACCATTGTTAAAGGCCTTCAACGCAATGATACCTCCGCAAGTACAGTATGGAGCAGAAAGTCTCTGCTTAGGTGGCAAAAGCAACTGGGATAGGGAGGAAGGAAAATGTATAATATCCTTGATGTTGTTGCCTTGCTCATCTATGGTTCAGGCTATTAGACTGGAGTTAGGCATGACCTCATGGAACGTCCAGGCGCAAGTGGGCCTATAAGATTTGGGAAACAGATTGGGGGCAGGAGAAGATACGAAAGTGTCACAATGGTGTAAGAATGAGATGCAGCATAGTGAACTAAAATGGGCAAAAGTGGCCAGAAAGAAACTCTACACCATTTGTGACAACCTAGATGTGAAAATTGATTTGCATACTCTGCATATAAAAGTAACAAAAAGCACACTCAGAACCTTGGGGAAGGGAACATCTAGGTTGATCGATATGGAGTACCTGAAAAAGAAAGAATCTGTGAATTTTCTGAGAAATAGCTGGGTAAAAGAAATCTGGTACACCTATTTAGATACACTACCGAACCAATGGCTGAGACTGGAAGTACTAAGGTTCAGAATTGGTATCAATCCTGCTATGCCAAATGGTAAAATAAAAACAGAACTGATGCGACCTGATGGTACATGCACATGTAGGTTGAGTATGAAATGTGATAGCTTACACATACTAATGGACAGCCAAAAATTGTTAGTACTGCAGAAACAGTTTTAACGCCCTATTTTTTTTAAATATGATATTAGGTTACGTGTACAAGCAATTGAACTCCTCACTGATGTGACACATCTTGAAATTGTAATAGCCCTTGCAAAATATATGCAGGCTGTAAAAAGGTTTTTTATGGAATAAGAAATGGTTGGATGTATGCCTGGTCGATGCTTTGATGTACAGTGTTTTTAGGGAAATTTTTATTATGTCTTTTCAAATTTTATTGTAGGATTTTACAATTTTTTGGAGTACTTATGTGGAAATATGGGTGTGAATTTGATCTATGTACGGAGCACTACTTAAAAGTTGGGAGGCAATTTATGAAAATTAGAACAGTGTTGCTTGATGAACTTGTAATGATTTTAGAGTATTTATATAAAATGTTATGTTTAAGTGGTCTAAATAAACTTTATTTTTTATTTGGATAAAATACATGATCAATTAAGAACACATTTCATAGCTGCAATATCTACCAATTGCAGAACCCAATCTGCTTCCTCGTAGGGGCTAACTACTGATGCTTTACCCTATCTTTGTTCTGCCTCAGACATAAAAGGTTCAGCTCCTGCATTTAGGGGATGGCCGACCTTGCCATGTACTGGCACCATTCTGTCCTGGCCCAACTGCTCAAGATCAGACTCTGGGACATCAGTCACCCCCACCTCTTCATGAGAATTAGGGATTAATGATGGAGGGGTTGCCACGACCAGGGCTTCAGCAGAACCTTCTCCTGCTGGTGATTGCACAACAAGGGCCTCTTCTTATGGCACCATAATAGGACATGTAAGCCTTCTTAGCTTTCACATTTTTCTTTTTCTCTTTCTTATGCCGACTTGAAAAGAGGGCCCTCTACATTAGCTAACGTTTGACGCTTTTTTACTGTGAGAAAGTGCCATCTCTCTTGGCTTGGTATGCCCCCACTTTTTTCTGAACTGCTGATGTACTTTGACTGAGTGTGCCCTGAGTTCCTGCCAACCAGGTACCCAGAGCCTGTGTTCCTTCCCTAAAACTGTGTTGAAACTAAAACCCAATTGGCATCTCTGGCCACCTATCAGCCCCTAGTAAATGGTACCCTAGGTACCCAGGGCATGGTGACCAGAGAAGACCCCTGAGGACTGCAGCACTTATTGTGCCACCCTCAGGGGCCCTGTACCCTGACACCCACACACTACCTTTGCAGACTGAGTGTCGAAGTACAGAACTAAACAAAGAGGCGACATGGCACACATCCCTGTGTGCCATGCCCACAGAACCCACTGCCCTGGCATACTTCAGTCACCCCTCTAGCTGGGTGCACTATGCCAGAGGTGTGGGCACAGGAGCATGAGCCCTGTGCCCCTACAGTACCCAGGGCCATTCCTGGGCACTTTAAGTGCAGTGATGCCCTTGAAAGTATATGGTGCTGGGAGGTTGTCATTGCGAACTCCACAGCACCATAATGGCTACACTGAAGACTGACAAGTTTGGTATCAAACTTCTCAGCACATTATGCCAGTGTGGGATTTAATGTAAAATGCACCAGAGGGCATCTTAGAGATGCCCCCTGAAAACCTAACCTACAATCCACGTCTGGGCTGAAAGGCTGCAGAGGCTTCCACACAGCAGACATGTTGCTGGACCCCCGGGTGGAGAGCCCCCCGCCCGCTCTCCTGGGCCTTCAACAATGCACATCCTGGGCGAGGTGCTAGGTCTCCTCCCCCAGGATGGGCAGAGGGAAGCTTCAAAGGCATGCCACCGCTGTGAGCTTCTCTAGACCATTTGCTGTACCCAGCAACTGGCTTCCACCAGTTCTGACCCCCCCTCTGGCGGGAAGACTGGCGGGAAAAACTACGTCAAGAAGGGGGGGGTGCCAGCCTATGCCAACCCCACCCCTTAGGTGGGGGAGAAGAGGTGAAGCACGACCCTGGGCTCCGGCCATCTTGAAGATGGGGAGCCCTGCCCAATCACAGCTAGGCTCCTGCCCCCCTCCCACAGGAGAGGAGTAGGCTAGGGGGTGTACCCACCCCAGGACAGGGACCTATTGGTCCCTGCCCTTGCCTTACCTGTAACGCCCCTAAATTCGGTATTTAGGGGCTCCCTGAACCTTCCTTCCTCAGATCCAGATTCCGAAACAAGAAAGAAGATCAAGGAACACGAAGACCTGCCGTGCAGCTGCTAAAAAGAGGAAGACACCAACTGATTTGGCCCCAGCCCTACCGGCCTGTCGACCCTCAAATCTGCTCCTGCTAAACCCCGGCGTCTCCAGTGGTCAGCAACCTCAAAAACCCCGGAAGACCTGACTGCCATGTGACTCTGACTACCTGGGTCTCCCATGAGCAGTGGTACTGCTCAAAGCAAGTAACAAGCCCTGGCATCAGCCCGGAACCGCGAACCGTGCACACTCTGCACCCGCCAAGCCTGGCCTGTGCCAGAGTGAATCAAGACCCCAAGGACGTCCCCCGGCGATTCTGACCTGGAATCCAGTGCCCAAGGACCCTCCTCGACGACCCCTGCAACCTCAGGACAAAGGACCCCTCTGAGCGCGAACAGCAGGGGGTAAGATTTCCCAACCTCAAAAGACACCCCTGTACCCGGCGCCCCACGGCTCCCTGTGCCCAACTCCTGTAATGCCTACCTAAGCTGTGTCGTGCCCTCACATGAAAGGCTGATTTACCCCCTACTTATGTCTGGAGCCAGGGCTGGGCTGAAAGGGACTGTCGTGCACTTCTAAGAGTTTTGTGAAGTCACCCCCTACACAACTTTCAAGTCCTGAGTAGACTCTGCAACAAAGAGGAGCTACGCTGCCAGGATGGACTGCCACTTTCCTACTGTTCTGCTGTTCTGCTGTGTTGGCCTATTACAGACGGATTACTGTGTTGTCAGGAGGTACGTCCACTTTGCACAGTGCTCTGCTGCGTTGGCCTGCTGCTGGCTGACTCTGCAGTGAGGGGAAAGGATCCTACCCTCTTCATCTAATCACCCCAAGAAATCAAAGAGCTTGCTGACTTGTCTCTGTCTTTCATCGAGGTCCCCAGGACATAAAGGACCTTGTGCACAGCTGACTTTGAACTGGGCGCTCTAAGCTACGGGAGTGTGCCGGGTCATCACAAAGGAGTTGAGTGTGGGTCTTCGTTAGAGCCTGCTACCACGCTAGCTAAACCAAGCGTTGTACCAACTACAAGATATTGTTGCAAAGTCTACTGTCCTAACCATGCTCCTCTGGCCCTGTGCCTGGTGTGTAGGCCAAATTCTTTCCTTCCTCTGAATCACGCTCGAGACTGCCTTTCTGAGCACATGGCCCTAACGCTGCCTCCGATCACTTGGGGAGGTCTTTGGCACTGAGAGTGATTCAGCGCCGCCCCCCCCCCCCTTCTACCCCCCCTTCCCCCGGCACCCCACTCCCCTCGGTGATTGGATTAATCTGTGTGTTGCTGCAATGCCCACGCTGGAAGGTACTTTGAAGGCTGTGTCTAAACGGGGCTTACGTAGGGAGAGGGAAAGGTGTCTTCATAATCGTAAAGGAGCTCGTGAGATCTCACGTGGGTGAATTACTTGAGGCGCTCGAGGGGGCATTGTTGCGCCTCGCTCCCACGCACCATGGGATCGATTGCCGAACCCTTGCGGGAACCACTGTGAACCCATAGAAATCACCATAAATCCCTAAATTATAGCACATCTGCATTCCCACATGTACTAGTGACATTTCTGCTTTTACTACCAATGCTCCCACATGTGCTGGTAACATTACTGCTTTTACTCCTATATCGAGGGAGTCCCAGAGGTTACTGTAACAAGTCTAATAGGAGCACAGGTGCTCCTGTACTCATTGCTATATGTTGCAACTCATTACTAAGGTTTTAAACCTGCAGACCTTAAGTATTATACCAGGGTATGTTATCTGAACTTATCGGCTACAGGTTGCCGAGTTACAGCCGACTGCGATGCGTAACTGGGAAGATCCATATGATAGTCCTATTGTTTGGGTCTTTTGACACAGAAATTACCGTAAATAAATGTATTCGAAGCACAGGTGCGCTGGGCCCTATAGTTTCCTTACGATTAATGTGGTTTACTCTACCAAATCAGCATTATCTGCAAGCTGCTTATGGTCTTATAGTGATTTATGTGCTGTGCCTCCTAACAAAGTCCCTTTACGTGCCCAATGTGATGATTCATGTTTTTATTTCATAATCTGTTGCATCTCATGCCTAGTATTATATTGTATGTCGTTTTGATTCTTGTATTGACAAGATAACGATTACTATTTCAGTAATTGCAAGATATGCACAACACTTATGATTCATATCGTTTTCGTCTATGTTATATGCACACAATATATACTATATTTGTTATATAATCTTGTGTGGAGTCTCTATTGTGGTGTATTCATTGTGTTTCTGTGTTAGTGTGTCGCACTAGCTCTTTACACGTTGCCTCTGATGATAAGCCTGACTGTTCTATGCCAATCTACCAGTGGGTGAGCACAGGTTATCTTTGCATGTACCGTACTTGCTCTGACTAAAGTGTGGGTTCTGCCTGGCTTAGGTGCATACCCCAGCCAACTAGAAACCCATTTCTAAAACCCACATTGCAAAAAAGGATCAGTTTCTGTGGAAAAATGTGTTTATGTTGAATGTTTTGGGCCATTTCTTGTTGTATGCAGTAGGTCTTCCTACACAAGTGAGGTAGACTTGGAGAAATAATAGGTGGAAGGAGGTTTCTGGCTCCCTGCAGATTCCAGAACTTTCCATCTCGGAAATATGTGGAAAATTGGTGTATTTTAGTCAAAGTTTGAGGTTTACAAAGGCTTATGTAACAATTACCCGGTGAGAGCAACGCAAGTCACCCCGCCCTGGATTCCCCTAGGGGTCTAGTTTTCCAAATTGTATATCTTTGCTAGAATTCCCTAGCTGTTGACTGAGCTAGGGACTAAATTCCACAGCTACTGATATTGCAAAAAAAATATCAATTTTCAGTGGACAATGGGGAGACCATGTTGCATTTTGGCCCGTTGCCTTTCGTGGGCTCTAGACCTACCCACACAAGCGAGGTTTCATTATTAACAGGAGAGTTAGGGGAATGCTGTGTGGAAGGAAATAGGTTGCTTCACGCAGATTCAAGAACTTTTCATCACAGACATGTGTAGAAAATGTGTTTTTTTTTGTCAAAGTTTTAGGTTTGCATGGGATTCTGGATAAGAAAATCTGGTGAGAGCCAAACAAGTCACCCTACTCTGGATTCTTCTAGGCATCTTTATTTGTAAATTCTTTATATTTGGTTTTCAATGTACGGCAATAAAATGTTACAACAGCTACAATCATATACGTAATAGCTTGTACAGACAGATGATTGCAATTCTGCGTTATCTATTGTCACAAATCAGGTTTGGTGTTCTATTTGATAGCTTGCTCGTGTATTGCTTCCTAATGAATAGTGTGGCTGCGATTTTATTCTTTCATAGTTGCGTCTTGTCCTCAACTGGAGCTTGGGCAGCTACGAGTGTCCAGTAGTCCTTTTAAGGTAACAATAAACAAACTGGGGGCTTTAAATTGAACTGGGGATGCACTGTGTGAGGTGATAAATAGGAGGGTGGGCCGGGTTGAGCAGCACTGTGAGTTTGCGCTTGCACTTGTGCGGAAAGGATGATAGAAATGACGGCGTATTAAGGCTCGGGGGAGTCACTGAGTATACTCTGCATTTGTGGCTTGTGTGTTGAATTCTGATTGGGAGTACTCCTTCGGAAGTGGACGTATCAGGTGTGGCATGCGGGGAGTGTGGCGACGACAAGGGGGGGCCAGGTGTGATCTAGGGTGTGCTGAAAGGTATGTAGAAACGTCACCCACTGCATGGAGATTCGGCGCTTACGTATGCCTGAGACCTCTTCGTATCACAGGGCCTCCTCTTCTGATGCCCCCGATTTAGAGACTGCTGGATTCTTCTAGGCATCTAGTTTTCAAAGATTTTCAGCTGTGTTAGGTTACCCTAGGTACCACCTGAGCTAGGCCATAAAATCTACAGCTACCCACATTGGAAAAAAAAGATGCATCCATGTTGCATTGTGTTTTTTTTCCTGTCGCAAGCATTAGGCCTACCCCACAAGTGAGCTACCATTGTTATCAGAAGACGTGGGAAACATAGAATAGTAGAACATTTGTCAATACTGACTGAATTTTGTTGCATTTGTGCCTTCTAATTGTAAGCCAGTGAAGCCAAAGAAGACATTTTGAAAAATACCCTCGGATCCAGAGGCTAGTAGAAGTACCCACAAATTCATAAATGTATAGATAACCACTGCTCATATACTCCATATCTTGTACCCATTTCAGTAATACATAGGTTTTCTTGATGCTCATTTTCCACTCTGCATATTTAACCGTATAAATTGGTCTATACTCGGTACACAATGAAAAACCATTCTACATTGCAGCTCAGTTGGTGGGTTTGGGTACCTTGGGTTCTTGACAGAACCTACAAACCCTATATATCCCTGCAAACAGAATGGGCTAGCTGACATATTGGTATATTGCTTTTGTAAATCAGCCATCTTGACAAACAGTTTCAGAAGAAATCACAAATGGCCTTTTTTTCCTACTCATTTTCCATATTTCTTTATTTTAATAATTAGATACTTTGGAAAAACCTTGAGTGATCTACACGTAACCCCTTGCTGAATTCCAAAATTCGTAATTTTTTGAAATCTATAGCTTTCCTGGATCACCCATGGGTTTCACCCTCGTTTCCACCACAGAGTGGAAGTAGATTGAAAAAAATAAAAAATGGCTACCTCTTTGAAAAATACCAAAATGTTCGTTAAAAAATTGTTTTTTCGATTCAGCTGTGCATGTTCCTGAAAGTTAGGAAGATAGTGACTTTACCACAGCCAACCGTTTGTTGATGTCATTTTTACGGAAAAATGAACGTTTATCCAGAGCACTTTTTTCCCTATTTTTACCCCAAAACTCAAAATGTAGCTATGTCTTGCCTATTTTTTAGGTCCCCTCCAGGGTAGTCCACAAACTCTGAGTACCTGTAGAATTACAAGGATGTTAAAAAAAGGCACACATTTGGTCTGGATACCTTAACACAAACTCAAACCAAAAAATAGTACTGCATATATAGTAGTATCTTTTGATTGTACTACTGAATATTAACTAAAGAAATATCAACCTACAACAATACTGACGTCAAAATATAGGAAACCATAATATGAACAACCCTATACTTATTATCAGTATAAAAATATTGAATCGAAAGTATGGAATATTTTTTCAAAATATTAAATGTATTTATCTCAAATTAATTTTAAACTTTTGAAACATTTGTTTCATATAATTAAAATATATGTTTTAAAAATGTGCTTTAATTTACAACTAATGAAAAAATAATATAACTTCTAGATTAAAAAATATTTAATTTACAAAACATGATCAATTAAGAACAAAATGTTTTTATAAACATCAATTTATCTGAATATAAAGCTAACATTAAATTGATTAACATACATTTATTTATTTAAATGTTGAAATGTAAAATAATTACATATAAATCCACCAATATATAAAGAAATTATTTCATATATTTAAATGATGGAAAATTAACATATATTTATAGGGGAGTAATATTTACTTCTACTCTAAATTAGATAACATTGAGGAAAGCATTAGGGTCTGCGGGGCTCAGATTTACTATTCCCACTCCAAAGTAAGCAACGCTGGGGAAAGCAACATTGAGGGAAGCGTTGGCTGTGTGGGGCTGGGATAGATGTACTATTCCCACTCCAAACAAATAACTTTGGCAAAGATTTGAGCTTTAAGGGGGTCAGATTTACTATCCTCACTCCAAGTAAACAACACTAGGGAAAGTGTTGCGACTCTGCGGGGTGGGGGGAAGTGGGGAGATTTATTATTCGCACTCCACTTGGGGGCAGTCAGATTTACAAGTACAACTTCAAACTAATCGACATTAAACAAAAAAAGTAAAACATGCACAGAAATAAATATAAATTAAAAAAATATCAGAAATGTATAACCTTTTAATTTTAAAAATATAATATTATTTTAAAATGACACCTACAAGAGTAATATAAATATAACAAATGCAATTAATGTTAATTTTGATGTTAAACAATTAATGACAACATATTTTTCTTAAATTAAAAAAATCTAATAAAATATATTGCTTGAAACAAATATTTTTATTGAAATTAGTAAAATAGGTTTTATAACTTTAACCATTAAAATAGAAAATAAATATTTAACATTTTAAAAATGTAGTATTTAAATCACTGTTCATCCAAACCCCCTATAAACCCAAATAATCAGAAACAATAACCAAAATAGTATATGTTGAAATAGTAAAAGAATACAGCTCTTCACACCTAAACCCCCTATAAAACCCATCCAACATACCCTAAAAAATGAATACAATTAAATTAAAAACATTTGTTTCAAAATGTATTAATGAAATATATAATAAATAAAATATTTTGAATGCATCACATCTTCAGTTTAAAACACTATCCACCCAGAATCCTTGTAAAACCTAACAACCTGAAAAAGCATACCAATTATTGATTTCATTAAAAAAAATGCTGGAAATATTTTTTTAAAAACACTCCTATCAAAGCAATATTCAAAAATCAAAACAATCATCAAAAAACAATAATAAAGTGATTTACACATTAATAGCAAAAAACTTAAATCAATATTAAAGACCTGCAATATTAAACATAGATATTTAATATGGCTATATTGTTGTTAAAAAAAGCAATATGTGTATTATTGATATTCAAAACTTTAATATTATAGTGCCCACTATATGCATCGATATTAAGTACCAGCGATATGCTGCAGATAATATTACGGATCAACAACTTCTCTTTCATTGTGTCAAGAGTAATATAATTCGGAATATCATGTGTAAGATTGATTACTAGATTTGTAATTGCATTTCTCAAGAGTGAGGTCAAGAGCATTGCATTTGCTATGTGAATAGGGTTTGCCTGGCTGTTGAACGAGTTGTGGATTGCGGAGCTAACCATAACCTGTTAATTTCTGTGGTTTTTCAATTTGACTTTAGAATCACTGCTGTACTTTAAAAGTGTTTTCAAGTGAACTTCTGAAATGTTTTACACTTACGTTATGCTGTTACAACCAAAGCTAGCCATGCCTTCACCATCACCTTTATTTCAGTGATGTTTTGTGTCACTCATAGCAGATCAGTGGAGAGTGTTACCGTTTGAAAAATGGAGCCCCTAGTATACCGAAGATAACTCTTGGCACATGGGGGCCCCCATGGCTCAATGCTAGGCATGTTGGCTGTCATTCTTGGTGTAAGAGGGCCCCCGTCCTATTGGGTATATATGTACAAAATGCTGCCATTTGTAATATAGGGTCATTTTTGACGTATGGGAACACCCATGGTATTTGGGGGGGTATCAATGGGTATATTTTGGCACAGGCATATTGTACATAATTCCTGGCATAAAGTTGCACCAATGACAGATGTGAGAGCACCGGTGACAAAATTCACGGCCTGGTGCTGGAGGTAATTCTTCATATTTGGGGAACAACCATGGCAAAATGTGAATAAAATGTGATTAGCTCCTGTGGAGGGTCAGGTTTCCATGGCACACTATTGAGTGTACTTTCAAAGCCTATGTCTTTTTTACAAATTGTCTGTAAACTGTTTGGTTTTTCTTTTCAAAATATTCTTGGGGGTAAACCCCATGAAACCTCTTACGAAAAATCTGACTCGTTCACTGGAATTTGGGCAAGTATTACATCCTACTGATTTCAAAGATTACCAAAATCAATGATCAGCAGATGTGACAGGCAGCAAAAAGGCGGCAGTGTACAGGCAGAGGGGAGAGTGTGAGTGCAGAAAGAGCAGAGATTTAGCAAAAACATTTACACATTGTCCAATATTTACATTTTTAACATTGTTTACATTTCACATGTGGATTAACCCGATACACTCTTATTTTCCCTGAAATTTTTCTCAACATTTAAAATTGGTTCATGTGACCAGGGCCCCACCAATAATTTTGTGAACCTGGCTCCCGTGAGTGCAAATGAGGGCTTCCCCGCTCCTCTGCCTTTGTACATCGACGGCAAAGTCAGGCCTCAGTGCTCCTCCCTGGTCTTTTACTAGTTGCAGGATTTGGGTATTTGAGACCATTCTTGTTTTTACACAGTATTTAAATGGCATTTAAGAGCAGGCCTTTAACATTTTGAATATGTGGTTCAGACTTAATTCAGAATAGAATGACATTTCCGAGCACTAAATAAACCACTGAATTTGAGTGAGGTGCCAAATTAGAAGAAATTAGTGAAACATTATCCAAAGACTAAGGGGCCGATTACGAGTTTGACAGTCCGATGACCGCCAAACCCGTGGTGGCGGTGAAGCTGCTGCCGCACCGGCGGTCTGACCGCCATAGGACTACTGCTACTGCCAGGGATCCACGATCCCTGGCGGTCTCGCTGCAGTCTGAGGCCCACAATATGCTGGTGGTGCCGCACTGCCAGGCTTATTATGAGTTTCCTCACTGCCACAGTTTTCATGGCAGTAACCCCGCCATAAAAAGTATGGCTGTGAGAAAACTAGGGGGGTCCTACAGGGCCCCATGTTGCCTCAGGGCCAGAGGATGCATGCAGGGTGGCATATGTTGTACCCACCTGTATGCATGCACCCCCCCCAGTTCCTGTACGGACTGGACTTAACAGATATGAGCCTTTGAAAGGCACCGCTGTGGACCGCCACTGCAGGACTGCCCAACCTGTATTCCAATCGGACTATAGCGGGCAGCCAGTCTACGGATTTGGTGGTCTTGGAGCGGGGCGCTAGCATGCGGCATGCTCCAAGACTGCCAAACTCCTAATCAGGCCCTAAGTTTAGATAGTGCTTCTGGAGTGCACCTCGCTTGTGCAAACTAGGTTGCATTATGGTGTATATAGAATGACATTTCACTCATGGAAAGTAGGATCACTTATGTTGGATAAATGAGAAGGGTGGGTTGTGAAGGTGGTCTGGAGTTGCAAAATGGAAGAATCTGTGCTAACATGGGCACATTGGACATTGAATAACAAAGTCTACATTCCATCATGATAGCCATCTGTGACATACACACCTAGCCATAGAGAAGGAGAGGAACAGGGTAAATGTTAATCTCCTGTCATTCCCCCATAGAGCTGTCTTGTTCTTTCAAAGCTGGAAGAAAGCAAACAAAATGCAAGCCATGCAAATTCGTGTCGTGGGATTTCTGGGAGCATACAGATGCAAGGTATTGGACTTGAAGGAAGTTGTGGGAACAGGAGACTAGCCCTGGTTTGCTCTGGGTCATTCACAGAGAGCCATATTCTCAGGGAAAATGGCTTGTCAGAAGTCTCTATCCTCAAGCTTACCCATGCATTTTCAGGTTGTCACTCATCTAGATCACTTGGCAGAAATTTCTGCAGGGTTCACTAAGAAGGGAGTTTGCCTTTATTTAGGATCAGTAATGGATCACGATCAGGTCTCAGGGCAATTACCCTCATTTGGGAGTGGCCTGGAAGGAGCTGGTGAGGTGAATATGGCAAAATTCTGATGTCTGTTGAAGGTAGGGATTAGAAATCAAATATTTACTAAAATGTTTTCAGCACTACGAGGATAATAAAAAATGAGTTGAGGAAATGCCAACGAGTAGGGCCTTCATTACAAGCAAGCTATGTGCAGTGGAAATACTGTTGTCAAATATTTTATGTACTGGTTATTACCTTGCATTTCTTGCGAGTGGATCTATAATCCTGCTCATTTGCACCAATTTTTATTCACTTCTGTATATTATATAGGATAGAATGATATGCAGCTCCTGGTGCCCCAAAGTTTAAACATTCAGTTTCCCATTTGTAATATTTCAGTGATGTATGTCACACTATCTAAGATATATATGTTGTCATGGTACATAGATAAGAAGTTAAGAGCGGTAAATCAGTACTTACCTTTGAATGCTTTACTATATTTTGGCAGCACTATATGTAAACAGCAGTGTTGTGACCGACAGAAACTGATGCAGCGGAAGCGGAGTACATTTTATAGTCATTCACTTTATCCCAAATTTATCATAATCAGGAATTGTTCTATAACCAGAGGTTTGGGCCCATAAAAACTCAATAACCACCTTCATATACCAGTTCCCCATATAGATATTTGGTAGAGCAAATAGGGACTCGATAATAAAAGATAGATGCTACTTTACTCATGATGAACTATAATCAAGGAAAATTCTGCCCAACAACAGTAATCACAATATACATATGTCTAAAATAATGACAAAATCTGAATACTTATATCTAATTACTTCAAAATAGCATTATACCCAAATGCTAGAAAGTTCTATCCGTCTAAAATTTCATAGTTTCATGCAATTTGATTGGTCCAATTTATGAGGTGATCATTGTCTCAGTCAGTTCATCCAGATTTTCTCCTGTTAAAGTTCTTTGTTAAAATGGATGTCATCATCGCTCTTCTGAACCAGGAAGCCTTATTAGGTAACTTATTGTCCTTATGTTCGCTTCCACATCAGCTTGCAACATTAGTTGACACAATTATTCATAGAAAGAAATACTCTACCCGTAGAGAGGAAACCTAGTGATTCACTAAGCACAGCAAAATAAATAAATCAGCTTTTTAGAAACAGTCAAGGACAAAATACATTATTTTGTGGCCTTAAGTTAGGAAAAAAGGAAAATGACTCTAGCGGGGTTTTGAGGCCTTCATAGCGAAAAGATAATTCTTAATTTCTGAGGAAATAAAACACACGCATTAATATTTTAGCGAAAGTAAGAAACACATTAAGAAATAAGGATTCATTATCCTAATTAAATCCATAAGTACAATCTACTTTTTAATAATCAAGCTATTAATAAGACTTCATTTTCTTTTGTTATGAAAATAGGATAAACATTTTTTCTATAAGCGTTTTCTATATGTTACTATTTCATATTTTCTATGTGCAAAATTCTAAATGCATATTTATTTATGTCTCTCTTCCATAACTTTGTAAAAATACTTCATAGTGTTCATGCTTTTCAGCATGTTAAGCGTTGCAGCTAATCAGCTTTTTATTTTACTAAGCATCTTGTGCCTTTCTTGCATATTTTCACATCATACCTTCATCATACCTTCAAATATCCCCTTGCACGTAATTTTGTTAAAAGTCACACCATTAGTCATTGTTTTGTTAATAACACGGTTATGAGTGAATTTGATCAAGCAAGATCATTTTGTGCAAATCATGCTTCATCAATCCCTCCTTTGATGGCGACTTGAGCCATCACATAATCTACAAAAGTCTGATTACTATCTGATTTGCTTCAAAATGCACTGGTTCTCATTTGTTTCAATCTAACACCCTATGTATCTTTCAGTACTTCATAGTAAGGACCCTTTTTATCTTGTAATTCTATTTCATCTCTTTTGCTTTTTCTTGCTCTTCGTTTTGTCTCTTTTGCTTTGCATTTGTAGCATTTGTATATCAGTATTACTATTAGTATGCCAGCAGCATTAGCAATTATTGGTGTTAGTAAAAGTTGTTAAGGTTAAAAAACAATCATCTAGAGAGAATACACCTTTACCAAGTTTTTCCCATGCACCGTCAACTTTCAATTCTGCTAAATCATTATGCAAATATGTAATGTTACTAATATATCCCTCCAAGTCTTTGCTTTTGTCAGGAATATAAGTGCAACATTGTTGAATTTTCAGCATACTACAGACTCCGCCCTCTTTCGCCAATAATTCGTCAAGAGCAAGCCAATTTAGCAAAACCATTGACCTTTTTGCCACCATTTCAGTGTCAATCATCAAGAACTCACCAGCAGTATCCGTTGATAAACGATCAACCACTGTAGACAACTTTCTATTCTTATGTGGGATCAAAATTACCCCCACTGAAGGTATCAATGCACCAAAAATATCTCCCACTATCTCTGCAGCACTAGTTCCTCTTTTATTCTGTATTAGTTTATTTTCATTAGTTCCATGATTTTCATCTATGTGGTAGATTTTGGGGAAAACTATACCCATACCAATGTTGTCGCAATCTGTAATAATCATTTCTACCACATACATAATAAACTCCAGGATAAACTGGATCAGTACCATTTTTTTTTTTTATTATTATTATTTTTTTTTTGAAAACCTTTATTGTGCAGATGTAGCTTACAAATACTGGCCTACAACCCATCGTGCCGGCCACCACACTGTATTAGCACGTAGGCCAGGAAAGAAGCTCCAGCGGGTCTCCAATATAACAGATGCAATAAGGCGAGGCAGAAAGCCACAAGGAAACCACCATGAGTAGGAAAAGTGAAGGTTAATTTAATAATACAATAGGGTGAATAGCAGGAATAGTGCAGTTATCAGGGTCCAAAAGTCCGTGGCGGGCTGTCAGCAAGCAGTAAAACAATACACAGCGAATTTCAAAAAGAACAGCTATATTAGAGCAAGAGCAAAACGTAAGTCCCACATCTGCAAGCGAGTCCAACCACTGCCCAACGCCCACCCGTTACTACGAAAATACGCAGCAATACATAAACAGGAAGTGAGGATTTCAATACAAAGAGCCATCCGCTACATCAACCCAAAGAAAGGGAGAAAGAAGGGGAAGAGAGGGGAAAAGGACATCAAGAAAAAGGGGTAGAAAAAACAGGGAAAAGAGAACGCGGCACCACATCATGCGCCCCTTGGCAAGCAAAGCATACAAAAGAAAAGGCCAGCTTATGGAACCGAAGGAAATAGGAGTAGTGGATGCACAATGAACATCGGTGGCAGGGAGATCATAAGGCCCACGCTGGCAAAAACACCCCAAGAGGCCTACATGTAGACGCAGCGTCCAGAAAATAGAATACATAAGAGCCATAGAACCAAGAACAAAGAAAAAACAAAAATACAGACCCCCCCACCCACCCCACCCTGCACCCCTGCAGAAGGCTACGGCCTACCCCCCCAGCAGCGTGCCTGTCGCCCTAACAGGAAACCCGAAATATAGAAGAGTCAAAAAGGTAAGGAAGAAACCACATAGGAAAAAGGAGAGGAAGGGGAAAGGAAGGGGAAAAAAAAAAAAAGGAAAAATCTCTAGTGGGAGAGGAGACACATAATCAAAACTATCAGCTGCCAACCCCCCGTTCGAACACATTTTAGATCCCACGAGAAGATGAAGTCATTTAAAAAAAACAGGCACCAGGAATATGAAGAGGAATCGATCATAAACGTACAGCTGCAAGGTGGTCATCGGCCATGCCACGAAGTAATAGTCCGGCGGTACACGTGTAACTCACCCCTGTCCGCGTCTGTCCAGTGCCATAGGCACAAAGTGCACAAAGAACCAGAACATGAGGGGCCTGAGGTGAAAAGCAGGGATTCCAACCGTCGATACACCACACAAGTCATAACGGCTTCGGACCGGATGAGCAAGAAAGGACAGCAACAGCAGCAAGCAGCTCAAGCGCAACTCCGCCGAACAAGGGGAAAAAATCGCCCCGGTGAAACAGTTACAGGATCTCCGCTCGGCAGGTCGAGGCAAAAAAAACACCGGGAGACCCGGCTAGACAGACCCGGACGGATCTCGGCTGGAGGCCCTCCAGTACATCCACCACAGGGAAGAACTCCTGTCGACACAAGGCAGTAGGCATCTGTACGTCCAAACAAGCGGTGGCCCCGGTGTCTTCAATTTCCAGGAAGGACCCCGCAGCACACTGAAGCGGTGGAACCGCACACGCAGGGGACGGCCCAACGAGCTCGGTACCAAGACCACCATCCGGCCCAGCGACAGGTACAGTCATGGAAGCACGCCAGGAACACAAGGCGGCGAAGACGTCGCCAACTGTAGGCTCACCTTTACGGTATTCAGCAAACGTGCCGCGCAGGCCGCCATCTTGTTAGCCCGGCGAGGCCTCGGCAATCTCCGACCCCAATCCGGCCACCGGCGGGGCTCGATGAAATCCAGCCGGCGACAAGCAATGGAACCTCCAGGGCAGAAAGGCGGGCCACCAGAATATTGAGGCAGCCGGCGCCACCGACCCACAGGCGCCGCCCGCCAAGACCGGGCGGAGGGTTTCAAGATGGCCGGACAGGAGAACAAAGGGGAGACGAGTCGCCCATGCGGTCAACCCCCGTCCGTGGAAGGCAGCGCTCCACCACCAGGTCCCCGGACAGCCAGACCAGGCCCGGTCAGTCGCCACCGGTCCAACCGCACAGTGGCCGCTCCGGCCGACCCCACTCCTCCACCAAGGGGTTGGCCCAGGCGCTCCGCCCAACCCGGGCGCCGCAGAAGAGTCCCGGGCCTGCCCGCCCCGGAGGCTCCGAAGCGAACAAGGGCACAGCTCAAGATCCGCGGCACCTAGGATCATCCGGAGCAGACGGTAAGTGCCAGCAAAACGTCATAATTCCATATTCCATCAAATAAGACTTCTCGGGGCAGGATAAGGCGCAGGATAGATAGTTCAAGCAGGAAGGTTGACGGAGCCGAGCTACAACGCGGCCATCACGGTCGCGAGCTTGGCTCCTCCCCTCCAGTACCATTTCTTAATTCCCAACCCCCTGTAATTACGAAGGTATGTTCACATTCACTAGAAACGATAAAATAATTGTTATATTCAGTCTTTTGTCTTAGTAAGCAAAGCTTCCCTTTATGATGCCAGTCTTGAGTTATTGTCGCATATGTCTTTCCTTTCTTGTAATCACCTCCCTATGAGCCCATGGAGGTATGTCAGTCTTTTGTGCTGCAGCTTTACTTTTTAATTCTGGTTGCCTATCTTCTACAGTATTTATAAACTCTATTTCTACACTATGTAAGCTGCAAGTTAGGTTATTCCAATATACAGTATCTATAGTTTTAGTAGTATGAAAACATTCTCCCATGTAGTCTGCATTTGTTTGCACTATTTACTTTATTCATATTATTCATAATAGGAAATTCTAAATCAAAATTAGAGTAGTAATACCGAAATTGCTCTTTGCCATTGAATAAACTTAGTACACTATGCGAAATTCCATATGTTAATAGAAGGTAGTGAAAAAGTCACCCCTTCTGACACCGATGAGGGTAATTGCATGCACACATAAGTCTTTTGCATACATGGTATCTACATACCCGTAGAGAAGTTTTGTAAAAACATTTAACGAAAAGTCATTAATAGAATTATCTTGATGTAAGCCATTCCCTGTTAGCTTTTTAGGTCGGGGACTGCGTAGCAGTGTGGGCGGAGCTCCGAGATTTTATGTTTCTTAGTTAGGGGGCTGGAACCCGCCTCTCTTCTCCATTGGCTGGCCTCGTAAATGCTGGCCAGCCATTGGAGGAGAGGGGCGTCACTCCCTTTAAGCCCCGTCTTTTTCGGATTCGGGGGGCGTGTTTTTTGCGTTCCTTCTCACAGTGACGTCATCCGTCACTCAAACCTAAAAACACGCCCCTGAATCCCGAAATGACGGTGCCTTTCTCCGAGGCATTTCTTCTTGACCTCGGAGAAAGGCGGATGTGCTTTCCCTCACTCTGTGCCCCCCCCCCCCTGAACATTCCAGCAGCAAAGCAAACTCTGTTGGATGCTGGTTGTCACGCCGCCACGCATTGGCCTTAGATGTGTTCTGCCAGGGGACTTCAGTCGGCATCGCGGTCCAACCTTTCCGCAGCTGGTTCCCGCCGACTCCTCCGGACCGCTACTCTGCCGCTGACTGCTCTTCAACTCTGCAAGGCTCCTCCTGGCATCTTCTTCACGATACCGGCCACAGGTACAACTTCTCCAGGCAGAGTTAATTGATTAAATGAGGAACTTTCAGGTAGAGCATAATTATTTATAATATGTAAACCATAGACTATGGTTGTCTAGATCTCCCTGTCAAGTAGAATGAAACAAGGAGGCCTTTACTCGGCACTGGATCTTCCTTGCACCTGAAGAGGCCAGCTAGTGCCACCATTAGCAGTCTCTGCGGAGAGGCCAGTGGTTGTATGGGAATGAAGTTTTAACTCGCGCTGCACTTTCCTGAATAGTTCGGGTACGCTGGGGGAGGAGCTGACACATTCGCAGTTTAGAATGTTAGGACCCAGAGCTCTCAGTCCATAATCAGTACCAAAGTGCCTCGAGGCGATCCCCCCACCGACCCTTGTTATGAAACCTGATAGTGCTTTCCACACATGAAGGCATCTGATTAAACCAACTCCGTGTGTGTAGTTTGGACTGAACCCAGCCCACTCCTGCCACCCATGGCCAGCTTTTCTCCGTTAGATTTGTGTTTACACAGGGCATCAGCAGAGCCAGGACAACGGCGACCGCAGTGGTGTAAACAACATGTCCACAGTGATATCACAAGTTACGTCAAGAAACAGAGGATTGGTCTCAGGGGGTCATGCAAACAACCATGGCATTGTGATGTCAGAGAAGTAGGTAAACATTTGGACATTGTCAGGTAAGAGAAGTACATCCCTGTAGCTTATTACTTTGGAGGGTTATGTAACCAACCAGGTCATTGTGGCGTCAGAAAAATAAGTAAACCAGCAGGACATTGGGAAGTCGGGGTTTATGTATACACTTTGGGCACTGTAACCTCAGAAGAGTAATAAGCCAGCAGGGTCTCTGTGTGCGTGGCTCTGTCTGTGTGTGTGTGTGGCTCTGTCTGTGTGTGTGCTTGGCTCTCTGTGTGTGTATGTGTGCGTGGCTCTGTCAGTGTGTGTGCGTGGCTCTGTGTGTGTGTGTGTGTGCGTGGCTCTGTGTGTGTGTGTGTGTGCGTGGCTCTCTGTGTGTGTGTGTGTGCGTGGCTGTGTCTGTGTGTGTGCGGCTCTGTGTGTGTGCGCGGCTCTGTCTGTGTGCGCGGCTCTGTCTGTGTGTGTGTGCGCGGCTCTGTCTGTGTGTGTGTGCGCGGGTGTGTGGCTCTGTGTCCACGAATACTCTCTACTACTCTCTAATGCTCACCTATTGCCATTGTAAATGACAATACCATTTATTTATGTTTTTAAAAAAAAATGAAAAAAAATGTCATGAGCAATGCCAATAGCTCTACTTTAATAATGCCGAGACCATTGCATTGTAAATGCTTGTTAATATTAGTCTCTGGATCTTCTTTAAGAATTTTCTTCTCATCAGTTAATATATTCATATAATTATTAGTAGAATTTACATTAGTGGGATACATGAAATACGGTACTACTAAAATTAGTATCAACCAAACAAACAACATTAAAAGGACACATATAAAGCAAGCATTAAAACACCTTTGCATAAATAAACTTGGTTTTGATTACCAGTCTCAGTTTTATCCATCTTAAATTTCAAAAATCAAAATGTCAACAAAAAAAATTTGAGAATCCCAAAACTCTGTGTATCAAAAATTTAGGAAGACAAGATCTGTGTGCCATGCCCTTTTTGAGCCTCTGGTCACGGCCTTATTTTCAAATCTCCTCTCTCTCTTTTTTTGCACCCCTTTTCTTATGAGCAGTTCATTTAGGGTGGCTCATATGATGAGTTGTCTTTCTAACAAAACTCGATGAATTATTTTTTCCAATTGTTTGTTGCAGTAGCCAAATATGTCTATTAAGGTGCTATGTATTTCTCATTTGAGATTTTTACTCTTTTTGTTCTGCGTACTGTATTTTTGGCTCGTTCAGTCTCACTTTCTTCAGATTGGCTTGATATTTCAATGACAGTTTCTGGAATTTTCTTATTCAAGGTATATTTCACTTTCTTTAGTCCTCTAGGCCATTTATCACCATTTCTTGTTCGTTTTCAAGAAACACTGTCTATTTCTTTCGATTCACTGCTTCTTTTAGTTGATTCCCTTTTTCATTTTCTCTATCTCTTTCAGGGATCAACTCTCTTTCAGCATCCACAATGACTGTGCTTTGAGACCCAGTAGCTTTTGCCAACTCTACTTGATTCTCAGTCTGTTCAGGTTCTCTTCTTTCTCACCTTCAGCTGACTCTGTACTTTCAAGTGGACATGGGACTCTACGTGTGTGGCTTGCATGGATCCAGTTAGCCAGTCCACCACATTTAATTGCTGCTGTTGTCACAAGATTCACTTGATATGGCCCACGCCAACGAGGTTCCAAACAAGACTTTCTCACATGCTCCTTGATGAGCACCCACTCTCCAGGGCTCAAATCATGTGCTTGTTCTTGTTGAACTGTAGTTGCAACTTCTCCAACCTGGTGAGACACAGAACGCACTACATCAGCCAATCCTTTACAGTAATTGAGCACTAAATCATCAGTTATGTTCGCAAGTTGATTTTCTGGGACTGCTGGCTGCCTCATATCCCTACTTGTCATTCACAAGTTCTTCCATATGGGAGTGCGTCGTAGGTATAAGTTTAATGATGTCATACTTATTTACGTTCTGCACTTCAAATAACATTACAGACATCATTTCCAATGTATGATCGGAACTTAATACAGATTTTATCCAATAAAGACAAAATGGAACATAAACGTTTTTTGATACAAAAAATATGTACACGGCAGGAATATATCATGGGCAGATTCCAAAGAAGTACCAATCAAATTACTTGTGCTACAATATAAGAGGGGTAAAGAAAGACACCTAGGAGAAGAGCTTACAATTGGGATTTTTTTTCATTGGGTCTACTCATTGAGTGACCATCCTATGGGTGTGATCGTGAGGGTCTCCTCAGCCCTGTATTTGGGCTTCTATATCGATATCTGGGAGTGTAAAGTATTCCCCTGAATTTGTCTTTTTACATGTCATACCCCTACCCATCACAATCTCGTGTGGGGACAGTCCAGTTCTTCTGTCTGGAATACTTAAACTCATCAATACGAAAGGTAATGCATCGGCCATTTTAGTGCTGTGGATGCACAGACTTTAGCCAGTCTCGACTTATTGTGCCGTTGACCTGCTCAACCACTCCAGATGCCTCAGGCCGATAAGCACAGTGCAATTTCTGCTCAATTTCTAATGCTGCACAAATCATCCGAATTATTTAATTATTAAAATGTGTCCCTCTATCAGATTCTAATGAGACTGGAAATCCAAACCTAGCAATTATCTCTCTAAGAAGCAGTTTAGCACAGTTAGGTTGTCATTAAGTCTTGTTGGATATGCCTCGAACCAATAAGAAAACAGACACTCAATTACTAGTACATGTTTTAGACCATGGCAATGAATTATGTCAATAAAGTCGACCTGCATATGTGTAAATGGACCTGCTGCTATTCCAATTCCACCCAAACTGACAACTGTTTTCCTCCCTGCATTCTGTTATTGAAAAATTATACATCTTTTACTCAGCCTTTCTGCAATGCCTCTAAACTTGGGATTACACCAAGTTTGTTTGAAAAGTCTAATCATAGCATCTCTGCCCACATGTGTAGGACCATGATAAACTTGACCCATCTGAGACAACAGACTATCTGGCAATATTGGTCTTCCATCAGTGTTAATTCACACCTCATCATCTGCCCTACGTGTCCATCCTGCTTTGGTCCACACTTGTCTTTCTGCATCACTAACTGCATCTTGAAATTCTTTAACTTTTTCCCATGTTTTAATAAATGAGAACATTAATTTGCATTCAGTTTGATCAGATCGTTCTTTCAAATATTCCCCAGTTATTGTATGTGAATTTTAGGCACAAAATCGAGCAATTTCATCTGCATACCAATTGCCCACAGTGATGTATTCACATCCAGATTTGTGTGCTGAACATTTCTTCACCCCAATTTGTGCTGGCAACTGTAGTGCCATCAATAGATCTTTTACACACTCTCCGATTCCTGTCAGTGAACCCAAAGAGGTCAAACATTCACATTGAGCCAACTGCCCAAAATCATGGAAAACCCCAAAACCATATTGACTATCAGTAAAAATGGTTACTCGCATTTGCTTTGTAAGGCCACCTGATCTGGTCAGTGCAACTAATTCCGCTACCTGAGCTGAACTCACTCCTTTCAACCATGATGCTTCAATGACACTCGCCACTGTACAAATCGCAAATGCAGCTCAGAGGGTACCTTCTGTATCTCTCAGGCATCATCCATCTGCAAACAACACTAGATCAGATCCAGGTAATGTTGTATCTTGTATATCAGGTCTTTGTTTTGTACACAACTGAGTAAGATCCAAACAATCATGATCTGCTTCATCCACCTCTACTTCACAGCGTGGACTTGGCAACGAGGTAGCTGGATATAGATTTGTACATATTGTCACAGTCACGTTTTCAGATCCCAATATCACTCGTTAATATTTTGTTAACTGACTGCTTGTAAAATTCTGTGTGCGAGTTTGTATTAACAAAATCTCAACTGAATGTGGCACATACACTTTCAACTGATGTCCCTTTACAATTGTTCCACTCTGTTCCAGACTCATACAAGTAGCAGCGACTTCTTTCAAATAACCTGCTAAAGCTGCATCGATGGGGTCAAGAGTAGCTGAAAAATATGGTACTGGACGGCGTGCTGTTCAATGCATCTGCTTTAGAACTGAAAGTGCACATCCGTCACGTTCACTGCACAATAATGCAAAATTCTTATTGAATTCTAGGATTCCCTATGCGGGTGCTTGACACAAACTGTCTCGCAACTAAAAAATACTTTCATGCATTCATCATCAAACTGTATAGGATCTGACACGTCTTTATGCGTCAGTCTTTGTAATGGCTTGGCTATCAGTGAAAAACCAATGATTCACTGCCTGCATTATCCGACCATTCCCCAAAACATTTGAATTCCCTTTTGTGTTTTTGGTGGATTTTTTTGCATTATAGAATTGATCCGATCTTGAGAAATTTTTCTCATTCCTCTCTCCATTTTATGACCCGAGTAAAAAACTTTTTGACAGAATTGCAATTTTGCTGGTGACACTTTATGCCCACCTTCTCCCAAATGGTTCAGTAAAGCAATTGTATATGTCACACAAGCCTCTTTTGTCTTTGATGCAACCAACAAATCATCTATATATTGGACAAACTGAATCATTAGACATTACTAGTGATTCCAAACATTTCTTCAATATCTGATTGAAGATTGAGGGGCTCTCTGTATTCCCTTGAAGAAAGCTCAGCAACATGCTAAAACTCGGTTTCTGAACCCCGAACGCTAATAAGTATTGCCTATCCGTATGTAAAGGTATTTAGAAAAATGCTTGATTTAGATCAATCACTGAAAACCATTCTGCTTCACAAGGGATTTGATAAAGAAACACAGCTGGATTTGGCACTATTAGAAAACAAGGTATTACTATCAGCTTAATTTTGTGTAAATCCTGCACTATCCTAATATTTACCATTGGGTATGATAATTCCCAGAATAGGTGAATTGCATAGACTCCTTAGAATCTCTTTCTAGAATACCTAGTTCAATCAGCATTTCAGTCATAGGTGTTACTCCTGCAACTGTTTCAGGCGTCATTTTGTAAGCTGGTGTTCTTGGAAATTCTGCATTTTGTTTTACTGAATTGGAGCTACTCCTTTTGTCAATCCAATATCTTTCCCTGAGAAATCCCACGCATCAGACAACACTATCTCTCTCAACTCAACAGGCAAATCACTTGCTGTAAATAGAGGATATAAATCATTCACCTCTGTTCCCTGCTTCGCCATTTAAAAAACTACATCTTCATCTTTTGTATGAAATGCTATTCCATCTGGTGTACAATGGATGGAACCGTTTATTTTACACAACAAGTCCCTTCACAATAGGTTAGTTGGACTTGTGTCACACACTACAAATCGTTGTAAATCTTGAAATTCCCCAGTTTGCACTTTCATTGGTTTTGTCACTGGTGTCTTAATCAATTTGTTTGAAACTCCTACAACTTGGATACTTTCTCCCGAGAGGGTTAGGTTGGGAATGTCAACAGTTCTCATAGTGGAACGGGTAGCACCAATATCTACGAGGAACGGTATTGAGTTTTCGTCAACCTTGCCATCCAAGGACCAGACTAATCTACCTCAGAGGATGTGCCAATTATGCACTCCTCCCCCCCCCCTCAGGCACCGTCATTGAGATGTATCTGAATCATTTTCTTCCCACTGCATCAAATATTGTGAAGACACCGGCACATTTGAATTCACTTGATCATTTATATGAAACCCCACATTTGCATTGTACTTCTGCATTTGACCATTTAAATTCTGATTTGGCATAGGAGCTTGAGGAATCTGCAAATTCTGTCCTCTGCCAAATGTCATTTGTTGATTCCGATTGTGTTGATTCACTTGCATTTGATTCATTCCATCTGTTCCTGTCTCATCTGTGTTTACCTGTAGACTTCTACACTTGCGCTTCCAGTGTTCCAATTTTCCACACGCATGACAAGGAAACTTAATTTTCAACTCAGCTCAATTGCCTCTATCTCTCCCTTGTGGAATCAGTATCATTTGAGTTACAGTATTCCCATTTGAGACCCAACACCTCTCATACCAGTAGTAGTCTGACCATTTCCTTGGTGAGTTTCAGTAAAATCTGTATTAAAAAATCCTCCTTTCTTTGCCGCTTTCATCTTAGCTAACACTAAATTTTCTTTTAACTTTTTGTGTCTTGTTTCAATGTCATCACCACAATACTTCGCATACCAAAGAATTTAGTCAACTGTCTTTGCTTTGCCAACAAATTAAATGTTGCGGAATCTTGATCCATACACAAATCGGTACACAAAATATCTCATATCTTCCTCAGTAATGTTTTTAATTCCACTGTACTGTCTAATCATCTGTAAAAGCCTTTCATAATAAGCATGCACTGACTCCATCAACTCCTGAGTTGTTCGGTCTATTCTCACCCAATCTGTTTCTTTAGGTTACATTTTCCCTTTTCAAATAGGTGATAACCTGATTATATTTTTTCATAACTTCTTCAGATGGTGCTCCTGTTTTGGGGTCTCTTGGAAATTCTTATTTCAGCTAATCTACTGCAACTTTACACTCAATCCACAAGTCAACTGGAACCACAAATTCAAACAAGCCATTCAAATCCTTCCACAAAACTTTCGAAACCTTCACAAACCTTTCTACTTGTTTGTACTATTCCACTGGTTTTTCTCCCAATCTTGGGAAATCATTTGTAAATGATAATATATCCTTTCTTGACTAATGGACATGAACATACCCACCTCCTGGTACTTCTCTCATAGGATATATTGTTTCATCAGCTCCTGTCTCCCTCACAGGATACAATGGTAAAGCCACCGAAATCTCTTTTGTATCTTCCTTCTTTTTAGCCCATATTCCTTTCCATAGATCTAACTCATCCCATTGTTTTAGTGTGCTAATTAACTTCTTCATTTGTAACCATTTTCCTGAAACATACAAACTCTCCAAGTCTTTGTCACTGAAATCTAATCTATATATTATTTATAAGGCTTTAGACTTCTCTATGTCAACTCCATATGTGTGTGCAATTTCAGCAAAGTTTTCATGTAGGTTTCTCGCTTTCCTTGTAATATTTTTACACATAAAAAGCAAGTATTCATCCACGTTTGTCCCATATGCCTAAATCTGTACACTACAACCACGTACTATTTCTTTTATTTATTCATCTAATTCTTCAGGAGACTAATCTAACGAATTCTGAGTAATTTCACCTGTCTCACTTCTTGACCCTCCTGATGTAGGTGTCACTTTTGTCTCAATCTGTAGCAATCTTTTTGGATCTATGTATTTACCTCGCTTTGAAGTTTCAACAAATCTTTCTGAAATGTTAATCAACTGTTTTGATTCTCCCGTAGTCACACTCGCATTTATTCCACTATTTTCAATCCATTCTTGATTAGTCTAATTAATTTTCCTGTAAACTATCTGAATGTCATTTGTAGTTCTATCTGGTATCGTTAGAACATGCACTTGAGAAACTCCTTGTCCATCATTATTTAACGGAACAATCGGACCAATAGTCACTGGGACTGATTAAGCATCTAGTGTCATCGTTCTTGGCAATTCTTCTCTAACTCCATTTTGATTTTGATTCACGCTTACTGAAGTTTTCTCTTGAGGCACTTCTATTTAAATTAATAGAGCACTTGGTAATGTATTTGTCTGTATTCTGTTCTTCTTGATAAGGTGGAGGTTTATTAATTCATTAAAAAATTAATCATCTCTCTAAGGTATACAAAATGCTCTCACCGGCTGTAGGCAAACCGCAAAGACGTAATGAGATTAAGTGGGAAGAAGAACCCAACACTACGGGCGTAGTCCATCACTGGGATAAGATTCACGCTTCAGCCCTCACGCACAAAGTGTCCCCGATCCTTTCCCAAACCAAATACATGCTAACTAACAGAGTCTTCTGGACCCCCCAAAAATTGTTTAAACTTAAGCTAAGAGACACCCCCACATGCTGGAATTGCTCCCTCACTGAAGGAGATTTACCACACATGCTTTTCCACTGCCCTTTACTCCACAAATATTGGACTTGCGTCTTTGACTACATCGAACACATATTTAAGATTAAGCCAAAGAGGGAATTTATCTACATAATTC
Organism: Lissotriton helveticus; assembly: GCF_964261635.1. Taxonomy (NCBI): domain Eukaryota; kingdom Metazoa; phylum Chordata; class Amphibia; order Caudata; family Salamandridae; genus Lissotriton; species Lissotriton helveticus. Next base: position 1,097,923,792 of record NC_136063.1, on the reverse strand, counting down.
TGGGGGCCATTGACCCGATATTATCAAGAGATGATGATCGACAACTACTCAATCTACTACTTACACTAGCGTGCAAAGTTGTTTTGTGCAAATGGAAGAGTGCCTCAGAGGTCTCTTTCGCTATGTGTAAGGAATGGCTGTCATGCATTAGAGGAACAGATAACTCTGCTCTGCACTCTTCCCCATGGCGCGTATCTAACAAAAAACTCTGGACTGCTCTTGACGCTGCCTCCTTCTCTTTTGATCCACCGTAGTTATTCATCACTCATTGTCTCGGTATGCAGTTACCACCTCAAATGAACCAAGTGTTAGGTCACTGGAGAACCTACTACTAGTAGTCCAAGTTCAATCTTTCAATATTAAGCTGTAGGTGATGGGGATTGAGCTATCTTGTGGTGTCACAGCTATACACACAAGAACACAATAAATGAAACACAACACATTATTAATCATTGTTTATTCATTGTTTAGCCCGCATGAGCTCGTTTTATTGTCTTCTATGCTGGCATTCTTACTGAGAATACTGTTCAGGAATTAAGAACTGCTCTTACTTGTAAACATTGGTGTTCAATCTCAATCCATATGTCGACATTATAAGCATAATTGTCCATCTGCCTCCCACGAGCTATGTGGAACCTTATTTGTGATTTTCTTTTTTCTTTTACTTTATTTTGTCCTATTACTCTACTTTAATTCAACCCGGACAGACCCATGCCTATATGTATTATTGTTTGTATTCTGTTTCTTCATTCCTTGACCAATAAAAACGATTTGAACACACACAAAAAAAATGTAATCATCTATGTCATTACATTACTCATTATTTTCAGTATGTCTGGATCTCTGAGCCCCTACATTCTTCTTTTTCTACTTACATTTTTCTCCTTCTTTAGTCTCAGCTACCACAACTGAAAACATTTTCACTGCTTCTGCTATATCCCTTCTCCATATTTTCTTTTGGGCATCCCATTTTGCTTCTGAATATCTACTCACAGTATTCTTATATCTATTCTGGTACCTATCAATTTCTCTCTTATATGCATCATGCTCCAATTCTCCAAGAGCTTCATACTGCATAGGTCTAGGACTAGCTCTCAAATTATTAATTTGTCTCCTTAAATTCTCTAAAATGTTGGTATTAAAGTACCATTCTCTGGAAATGCTAAAGTACCATCTTGCTCAGTGTATTTCATCAAGTTTTCCAACCATGTACACGTATGATGACCCCTTTATAATGACATATATCCAGTGGGGGTTACTTCAGGAGCTACAGAAACTCCTTCTCTAATAGGAATCGGCTCATCTTTACTGAATAAAGTTTTCAACAATTTGAGTAACTTCATGATTCTTCTACACTGGTAATGTCCATGCAAAGGCAGCATTGCTAACTTTGGCGGGCCGTATCATGGTTGTTTTACCACTAGGGCTTTTTTATAGACATCTAATAAATCACAACCACCCCCAGGACTACCCACAAAGTATACAGGCTCTAGGATCGGTATATCCCTGTTCCCAAGTTTTACCACACTTTAAATTATTGTGGCTGAAGAAAAATGGAGAGAAAGATCTGGTTATAATAAACTACTATACCAATGTTTTTGATGTAACATGCAGTAGGGCGGCGACAGCAATAGATCATCATTTGGCAACCTTCCTAAGCGTTATACATACAAATTATATGTTCATGTGGGCAGAAGATTTTAACATACAAGCCTGTGCTCTAGGTGATACACAGTCACGTGGTTGTACTAATCAGGGTGGGATGGGAAATTACCATTTTTGCCATAATGAGTATTGTGAAGCCTTGAACTTTACCATTACCAAATATGATCTTGAGCTACTGAGGTGGGACTGTGATATTAATAGTGAACTGGCCTCATCATTTATCGGTAGGAATTCAACCTCTATTATCGACCATTTGCTGATATCCGCATCAGCAAATGTTTTGTGCTGCACACCTACCACCGTACCGGCAGTCCTAAGTGACCACAATCTGATCACAATACCATTTTTGGGGGGGGGGGGGGGCACCATACTTCCCCTGATGTAAATAATATCACTGTAAGCAGGCCTAATAGTGTAAGAATTAAATGGAAAGGTGTTGACCCCACCATTATGTTGCAAATAATAGTAGAGAAAAATATTGTGAAAATTGACTACTGCCTCCAGGAGGATAGTGTACCTAACCTAATAGTTAAGAATTTTAAACAAATCATCAGCTCCATAAAACTACTACTTAAATGTCACACCAGTAGTGCAGGGAATAGGAAAAGAGAATGGTTTGACACCGCTGGCACCAAAATATTCCGCTCGCTGAAATGGGCCTTGAGCAGTTTCCCACGGGACATTTTCTTAATCAAGACCCTGCGTATTCAATATAAACAGGCCAGGGATAACAGGATAAAACACTCCAGAATGAAGCATGAGACAATCTTACCATTGCGGCAGAGAATAAAAATACTAAGTAATTCTGGGACACGGTGAATGCGCCATTGTTACAAAAATTATGATGCTCCAGAATTCAACCATCTTGTCCCCTGTGATAGTTGGGTGGCACATTTTTTAGACATCTTTAAAGAACATACTGAGGATGTAGTAAGGCCTAAATGGAGGTCGTGAGGGGAAGGGGGATCAGAAAACCTAGAAATTACCTTAGAAGAAGTCAAGCTGGCCACTAAAACTAGCGCAGGGGGACGGGCCTCTGGTCCAGAAAGGGGTGACAGTTGATATATTCAAAGCTGCTCCTGACCTTTGGGGCCTATCCTGACCGGGGTCTTTAATGCAGCATCAACAGATAGTATCCCATCTCTTGGGAGACATCGAATATTATACCTATCTATAAGAAGGGGGACAAAGCCGAGCCCAAAAACTATCGCCAGATTTCACTTTTAGACTCCTCATTGATGGTCATGAATAGAGTTCTATTGGTAAGGTTGGAGTATTGGGTACACGAAAAATCAATCTTGTCCCTGGCTCAGTATGGTTTCAGGAAGCAGATGTGAACGGCAGAACAATACACTAACCTGGAGCTCTTAAACAGTAAATAAACAAGGGCCAAGATGGTTACTTTATCTATATGTTTCGCTGATTTGACCAGCACTTTTGATTTAGTTGACCAAAATCTATTATGGGTGTTACTGATTTCTCTAGTGCATCGAGATCGATTGAGGGGTTCCTCTCACGTCTCTATGAAAAGCTAAAGAGACAGGTAAATTTTGGCCCTCAAGGAGAAGGCACGCCTCAATTTAAATTAGGGCGTGGCATTCGTCAAGGGTGTGTATTGGCACCATTACTTTTCTAACTCTCTATTAATGGGGTGGATAGTCATCTCAAGTTGCTGCAGACCGATGCCCCTAAGGCTGGAGGATATTCAATACCAGTGCTGCTTTATGCAGATGACGCTGTACTCCTAGCTAGAACTCCGGTAGGCCTGCAGAAACTGATGACTGCATTTGGAGAATTTTTGTCTTCAAGGCAAATGGTTATTAACAAAACCAAAACATTTATTATGGTCTGTGGTCAGACACGAAAATGCTGCAGAACCTTTTTTATTGATAGTACACCAACTGTTTCAGTGAAATTCTTTTGTTATCTGGGGATATTGTTTGTGGGCAATGGCTCATGGACTCAGCATGTATTAAATACCAGAGAGAAAATGGGCAAGGTCTCCCAGGGACTTTCCAAGTTTGCTTCGAAACTGGGTAGCCGACCTATTAAGGAAATGGTGGCTATGTATAAAGCTAAGGGCGTGACAACGGCAACCTATGGAGCTGGTCTCTGGGGCCACGCCAATGCCCATACCCTTCAAATTGTTTAAAGTACATTTTTTAAAAGGCTTTTATATTTGCCACCATGTGCAGCAAACACTATAGTTCACAATGAGGTAAATCTGCAATTTTTAGAGGCTCTCCTTTTGTTTAAACCCTTGTTATTATGGTTTTCACTTTGGGCCAAGGATGAGATTAGCTTTACCAGAAATATGATCCTTGAATGACTAACCCTGGATAAAGCCCAAAATATACCGTGGCTATTTCACATCAACTCTCTTATGGGTGAATTGTGTAACCGTTTGGTCTGATATTACCCATTTTACATCACTTACCAAGAATAGGATCAAACTAAAAAGTTTCCAAGTTAGGCTTACCAAACGTGATTTGGAAGAGAGGAAAAAAAATTGCTAGTGATATTTTATAAGACCTTGGATAAGGAAGAGGAGGTTAACCATTATCTGACATACATAAATATTATACAACATCGCTTTGTGTTGACAAGGTTGAGATGCGGTATTGTGCATCACCTAGTCGATTTTCCACATATGAGGTATTGCCCCTCTGATACAATTCTGTGACCCTGTGATGGCTATAGGAAACAAATCACTCTGCACCTTCTATTATTCTGTAAACTTTACCAGAATCTGAGAGATGTTATTTGAAACCTATGTTTATTGCTCAGAATATCCAAACGCCTAAAATTGCACTCAACTTCTTGGTGTCTCCAGGTGGTCCCCCTATGTGTTATAATGTTGCACTATTCTTAACGAATGCTATTAGAATAAGGAAAGCATATTGCAATAGCTAATGTATGAGGTACTATATCTTCTATTGTTCTTTGTTCTGTTGGACTGTGAAATGTCTATTACTGATTTGTAGTACTCAACTGTAAGATTATCTGTACATGTTATTTTAGATGTGTTTTAATCATACCCCTTTTAATACAATATTGTATACGCAATATGGATTTTATCTTTTGTGTGCTTATATTTATATGTGCAATTTTATCTATATACTTTTACGGCTATATTTTTTGAATCCGAATAAATATTATGAACGATTGTCCTACGCTAATTTTAATCTTTAAAGTTATTTTTCCGTGTTAGGTTTTTCTGCTACCAATCAAAATGTATCACGCTGTCCAATCCCAGCGCGACTCACAGCAACCAACCTACACCAGTGCGGCGCTCTTGGTGTAGTTTTCACCTAACTAACAAATACCAGAGCGGCACTCTGTGACGTCAGTTTAACTCTTGCGACCGACCCTCCCTTTACAAATCCGCGTCAGCGTCTTTTCGAAATCTTTACAAAGCAAACTACATAAAACAGCTTGTCTGCTCCACTAAAAGAAAAAAATATAGGCCATACACTCTGAGAATTCTCTTTTCGCTGAATAGCAAAATCTAGACTAGCGGGATTTTACCCTCACTCAAGTGAAAAACTCTTGGGACTTCACCAGATGCACATTCTGAAGTGACCCAAATAAATCTCCACCACTTCATACTTTCAAGAATCATTGTGCAGTACTAACAAACCGACCATTTCCTAGCACTGCATCAACAGCAGACAATTCACACTAAGGGGGTCATTAGGATGGCGGATTTCCCGCATACTCCGGGCCGGCGGAAGCCACCGCCGGGCCGGAGTATGCGGGAAATCCGCCGAGGAGGCCTGAAAGACCCACCGCCAAATCAGGTTGGCTGGTGGGTCTCCCAATCCGTCCGCCGCTTTTCCGCCGCGGTCGGAAGGCGACCACGGCGGAAAAGCAATAACATGGCTGGCGGTGTCTATCAGACACCGCCAGCCATATTAGGATGCAGGGTGAGTCATGCTTTTCCGCGGCGGCTTTTCCGCCGTGGAAAAGCATACGGACAGTCACTTTGGGGGCCCGTTGCGGGCCCCCTGGGTGAAGGTTGCGTGGGGGGTGCACATGGGGGGTACCTATGGTACCCCCCTGCCCTTGCGTGCACGAAGCGGCAGGCACCGCGCGGTGCCTGCCGCTTTGTGCATGCAAATGCACACATTTCGTTTTTTGCATTGCGGCGGATGCTGCTTCAAGCAGCATCCGCCGCAATGTAAAACATACAGGATGTGACCGCCAGGGTGGCGGTCACATCCTAATTGCTATGGAGGGACCGCCGCTGCCCATGCGGACGGTCCCTCCAACTCAGGGGTGGCGGACGGACGCAAGTCCGTCCGCCATCCTAATCGGCCCCTTAGTGTATGCCACACTAAGATTGCCCTTGGGCTTATCCCAGGATCTCAGGCCCACGACAGACCTTTTACTTCCATTAAGGTCAACGACGGACCACAACATAAAACGTAAAGGTACATAGTCAATAAATGTCTGTTCCTTTATTCCGTCTTTCCATTACCCAGTATTTTAGTCTAAACTAACCATCCAATGACACTACCAGAAACTGATGCAGCGGAAGTGGAGTACATTTTAAAATCATTCACTTTATCCCACATTTATCGTAACCAGGAATTTTTCTATAACCATTGGGTTTGGGCCCATAAAAACTCAATAACCACTTTCATATATCAGGTCCACTAATAGATCTTTGGTAGAGCTCATAGGGACTCGATAATAAGAGACGCATGCTATTTCCCACATGAGGACCGATAATGAAGGTAAAGCCTTTCTAACAACAGTAATCATAATATGCATATGTCTAAAATAATAATAAACTCTTAATACTTATCAAGTTACTTTTATCTAATTACTTCAAAATATGAATGGTCAATACACAAGTACGAGAAAATATAAATTCCTCATTATTCTGTTATTACAGGTACATTCACAATTAGAAAATACAGTTCAATGACAAATACATCATATAATCAATAACAGCATGAGAGGAGAGAGAGAGACCACGAAAAATAATAATTGTGAATCAGTATGCAATTCAGAATTCCATACAGACCTAGATCAAAGAATACTAATGCACAGTGTGCAAAAGTCAGAAATAGCTAAGACTTTGGCCAAAAAGGTATAGCTTGAGCAACATCACCAACAGATGAAGTGCAAGTAATCAAGATAGTCTCGCTCAGGATTTGCAAGTATAATAGCCCGCCAGAGTAGCATAGAGAGGACAGCAGCAAAGGCTATCTTCTCATAGAAACAGCTACTGCCAAGTCTCTTTTTTCACTGTAATACTTATACCCAAACGCTAGAAAGTTCTATCCGCCTAAAGTTGCGATTTCATAGTTTCACACAATTCGATTGGTCCAATTTATGAGGTGATCATAGTCTCAGTCAGTATATCCGGATTTAAACAAATATATCAGCTTTTTAGAAACAGTGAAGGACAAAATACATTCCTTTGTGGCCTACATTAGGGAAAAGGAAAATTACTTTAGCAGGGTTTTAAGGCCTTCATAGACAAAACATAATTCGAAATTTTCTACGGAAATAAAACACACATTAATATTTTAGCAAAAGAAAGAAACATAAAGAAATAAGGAATAAGGATTCATTGTACTAATTAAATCCATAAGTATAATCTACTTTTGAATAAGCAATCTATTAATAAGATCTTATTTTAATTTGATATGAAAATAGGATAAACATTTCATGAAACATTTATTCTATAAGCGTTTTCTATATGTTTCTATTTCATATTTTCTCCGTGCACAATTCTAAATGCATATGTATTCATGTCTCTCTCCCATAACTTTATAAAAACACTTCATAGAGTTTTCATGCTTTTCAGCATAATAAGCGTTGCAGCCAATTAGCTTTTTATTTTACTAAACATCTCGTGCCTTTCTTGGACATTTTCACATCGTACCTTCAAAAATCCCATTGTACATACATTTTTTTAAAGTCACACCATTAGTCATTGTTTTGTTAATAACATGGTTATGAGTGGATTTGATCAAGCAAGATCATTTCGCAAAAATCATGCTTCATCAGCTGCTTCTGTTTCCCATCTTTATTTTGTTTATGGGTCTCTCTGTTAAAATTGACCCTAAAACATTACATCCCATTTTTGAGTGGTGTTGATTATCATGTTTTTTAATCTTTCTTTCTTGACCTAAACCAGTGCATCCACATGGATTTGGAGGCAATCCTAAAACTGTAGTACTCTAATTATGAGACATTCAAAATTCTGTAGCACCCCCACCCTCATTCCATTGTTGTGTCCTGTGTGGGCCTCTGGGTCCTATTATAGCCCAACAATGTTTAATTTGCATATGGTAGGACTGTGGGGGGCAAGGTGATTACAGGGTAGGCTTGGGCTCTCCATTAATCAGTACACCAATGACCAGCATAATCTACGGGTATCCTATGATGGCTGATATTCATTGACTGAAGAGTTGCCTCTAAAATGTAATTCAACCCTAAATGAGGGCTGCTTGTTTGAAAATTAAGGAGCATCTCCAAATCGCATGGGAATATCTTGCCCAACAGTAACTGATTCTGCCACAGAATTAGCAGTGGGTGGTGTCTCCCGAAAATGGTCGAGCAATCATAGGGTAAAAAACATTATACTGAGAACCTGTCAAAAGGCCATTAGAGGCTTCATGCTGCTGCTACATTAACATATTTATTGTTTTGGGCAATATTTACATAGTGCAAACTCGCCCTGACAGTATGAGAGCCCTTTACATGAGCACACGTTACATTACACAGGAAGTAATATGATGAAAAATAATCATCTTACCTCGGCGGTCAATCTTCATTGCACACCCGCAGGCCGACTCTTTAAAATCCACCAAGCTGTCTGCTTTATTGAAGAGCTGTGCATGCCGGCACGGGAAAACTAAGCACCAACCACTTCAGCTAATTAAAGTACTACTCTCTTGCTGTTTATAATAGTAAACAGCATAAGAGCACTGACAGGATTGGCTAGGCCAGCTGAAGGCAGGGCTTCATCCGAGACAAATGGGGCTGTGTCTGTTTCCCCAGCTCCCTTACAGTGTTTATGGGAAGGTTCTATTTCTTACCGGTAATCTTCATTACTCCGGTTCCCGTTGTCCTCCTCCCATTCATTTACATATTGGAGATAACAATCTCCAGACAGAAAAAAGGAGCAGAGGCATGCTGGGACCCTAATACTGCCGCTCCCACCTGGAGTACATAAGCAGCACTTACCCAGCATCCCATCTGTGCAACCAAGCCCAGACATGAAGGCCGGCCGCCCGGGAGGGAGGGAGGGGCGCATGAATGGGACGAGAACAAAGGGACCTGGAGTAATGAAGATTACGGGTAAGTAATAGAACATTACCCCCAGGTCCCTTATGTCCTCGTCCCATTCATTTACATATTGGAGAATACCAAAGCAGAAAAACCGGCCTTCCGTACCCACAAGCACACCCAGGAAACCACAACAAAAAGCAGCAACCCAAGGAAGCACCGAGAATAAGGAAAAGAGGGACCGCAGGAAACAACCGGCCCGCAACCCAGGACAAGACAGCGGGGCCAAAAACAGGACCATAGGCAATCCAGAAAAACAGAAGGCCAGGACCCCAACAAGGAGGCCGCCAACCAGAGAAACCGGAGACAGGGCAACCGGAACCAAGACCCAAAGGACACGGCCAAGCAACCCACCGGACAAGGCCGCCCAGGACCTGCCAGCCACCCAGACACAGAGCAAATCGCGACAGCCCCAAAGAAGGCCAAGAAAGAACCGGCCAACAGAGCGCAGGCACAAGCACCCAGACCAACAAGGAAGGAGGAAAGCATTGGCCAAAAACCGGCCCACCCCACCAAAACGAACGACCCGGCCCCAGAGAGCCCAGAGCAGGGGCCGAACAGGAGCAAGACCCCAACCAAACAGAAAAGACAGGCAAGGAGAAAGAAACCAGAAAACTCCAGGAGGCCAAAAAACCCCACCGGGAAGGAGGCCACCAGCCAAAACAGGAAGGCCACCAAACCCAGAACAGCAGGGCAGAGGAGGCCAATCCAAAGACTACAGGCCAGAGACGCCCCCAGAAAGAACCTGCCGAAAGCTGACCAACAAAGGAACGGCCAACAAGACCGGAAAACAACAATGAACAAGCCCAACAAGGGCCACCGGCCACAACCCCCAGAAAACCCCCAATCCCAAAAGGGAGGAAGAACAGGGCAGGAAGGGAGTCCAGAGCAACCGGGGAACACCCAGCAGTCCCAAACCAGGAAACAACCAGGCAGGAACCCACCGAACCATAGAGGGCAGACAAAAACAGGCGCCAACACGGCAGAGGACCTCACAGCAACCCACACCCAGGCCAAGCACACAGCAAGGGCAGGAGCAGCCAAAAAAAGAAACGCCCCCAGGGCGCACAGCACTCAGACCAAAAGGCCGCAAGGCCCGACCCCAGCCACGCCAGAGAGGAGCCAAGAAAACAGCACAAACCAGGGCAACAAACGCCAAAGGAGCCAGCAAGCCAGGACCAGAGCCAAGCAACCTGACGATGCAGGAGGACCCACAGGCCCAACCAAACCCCGGAAGGAGCCCACGCAGTGCCATGGCCAAAGCAAAGGGCAGGGAGGAACAGGGAACCCCCAGCACACCACTGCCAGACCACACAAAAGGCCAGAAAAAGAAACAGAGGAAACCGCCAAAGCGGAAGCCGTAGAGAAGGAAGGGGGCCAAGCAGCAAGAAAAACCCCAGGCAACCCGCAGCCAGGAGGGAGGCACCCACAGGGGCAAGAGCACCACAGAACTGCACCCTAACCAGAGAGGGGCGGGAGGGCACCCAAACGGACACCCACCAGGAACAAAGCCTGGGGAAGCAAGGGAGGTAGAAGCAAGCCAGAACACCAGAACCAGGAATAACCAGAATATCCAGCAAAACACACCCAAGAGCAGGCCGAAAATGACAACACAGCCACAAAGCCAAGGAGGCACAGCCCAAGGCCACCCCGAACCAGCAGGAAGCCGGCATACCTGGAGTCCAAGGACCCCACACAGGCGGAACAAGCCCGGGAAGATAACCGCCGGCAGGAGAAGGCCCGAAGGACCCACAAGGATGCGGCCACAACCGCACAGCGTCCCACCAGGACACTAAAAGAGAGCCCAGGCAAGGATGCAGAGCCCAAAAAGGTGACAACAGCCACACACAACCCCGCAGGAGCGGAAAAGCCCCAGCAGACACTCAGCCAGGCACCCACCACAGGAACCAGAGGAGCATACGCTCCAGGAGTGCAGACAGACCAAGAAGCCAACAGCACCCGGCAGTCCCAGGTGGCCACGCAGGCACTAACCCGACCTGACCAGACAGGGGGGCACGGCCACAGACCACCAACCGGGAGAACTGCAGAACAGAAGAAGGAAAACATGCGCCCCGGACAGGGCAGCAGCAAAAAACAGCCCAGCCCAAACAGCAGCGGCACGAACCCCAGGGACCAAAAAGCGAACAGCCACCAGAAACACAGCCGGGGGGGGGGTCCCAAGGAAAGGAAGAGCAGGCGCCCACACCAGGTAGAGAAGTCCCCCCAGCAGGCCACAAACAGGAACAAACCAGGCAGAAACAGTGGCAAAACCAGGAGGGACGGTCAGGAAACACCGGAAGCAAGCCAAAGGCAAGCATAGGGAGAGCCAGGGCAGGAGCAAACAAAAACAGAAGCAGCCAGACCCCATAAGCAACCCAAGCACACAGAAGGCCCCGGGACAAACACCCGAAGCCCCAGGCCAGAGTAAAGGAGGACAGAACAGCCGTCCAAAAGGCAGCACAAGCGACCCTAGCGCAGGCAGAGAAGGCAGAGCACCCAGAGAGCATCAGGCATAACACCAGGTAACCTCAAGAGGAACTAGGCGCCGCCCAAGGGACAGGAGGAACAAAGCTAAGAACCAGGAGCCCCCACGCATCAAACCCCGACCAACCACGCAGAAGCCAGGAAGCAAAGGCAAACACCCAGAACACACAAGCGGAGCAGAGGCCACAAGAGCCAGCCCGCAGCGGAGGCAAGGCCACCCAAAAAGGGGCAGACAGACCAACGGACCCAACACACCCAAAGCCACCCCCGCGACACCCCTAAAAGCAGGGATGCAGAGGGGCAGAAAGAAAAGCGGGGAAAAGCCCGGCAGGACCAACAGGAACCCAGGGGAGCCAACAGGACCCCCCCACCCACAGGCACCAAAGGAGCAGAAACACCGACCTACCAGCCGCCGAGGGCACGGAGCCGCGGATGAGCCCCAAGTAAGGGGGACCAGAAACGCACCCCAACAGGCCACCGCCGAGGAAGCGAGAGGCGACCCCGACACAAGGACAGCAGAGGCCAAGGCGCAAGCAAGCAGGCAGGGAGACCCCAACAACACAGGGAACCCCAGGAGCAAGCACAGACAGAGCCAGCCAAAAAAAAGGAACCATCCACCACAGAGGCGACTGAAACCCACGCCAACCAGAGGCAGGCAACTAAACAGAAAGAGCGAATGCCAATAGGTCAGAGAAACAGCAAACAAACTCAACGGATAGGAGAACCCCCCCAACAGAGCCCGCTAGAAACCTCAAAAGCACGTGTGGCCATGAGCAGGGGCACCACCCGAAGGCAGCGACCCAAAGGGAAAAGTACCGCGGCAGAGACAGAAAACACCCACCACACAGACCAAGGGAGAGGAGCACAGGAACAAGCACTGACGAAGAGCACCAAACCCGGAACCACAGCGCCCAAAATGCCAGCCCCCCTGAGCAGAGTACCCCAGAGGTCAGAGCAAAGCAAAAGTGCCTCAAGGCCAGCGCAAAGCAAGGCACAAACCAGGAGCCATGCAGCAGCCAGAACATGAGGGAGAAGTCGCCGCCCCAGATGCCACACAACGCAAGCCACCTGACTCAGGGTCACCAGCAACCAGGGAAAAAACTTCGACCACCCCCTCTTCCACACACCGCTGGCGGGGGGCATAGGGCAGAGACCAAAGAAACCGCAGGCACAGACAAGCACAGCCCCAACCAAGAAGTACCCGAACTGGGCAGCGCAGGCCGGGAGCAGCGCGAGGTAACGGAGGAAGCAGCAGGCGAACCCACGAGGAGCAGAGCAGCCCCTGCAGGACGCTCCCCGCACAAGGACACAACCAAGCGTCTGGAAGGCGCAGGGAGAACAAGTGACCCACCCAGAAACACAGCCGACCCGAGACACGAACCGCAGCACTAGCACCAGGGTCCGGCTCACCATCACCAAGGCGGCAGCTCCAGCCGTGAGAGAAGGAGGCCGTCGAACATGCGCCAGGACAAAGAAAGGCAGGCCAAAGCCAATGTAGGCGGCACCCCATACGCTACCTTGCTGACCCACGAGCATGACAGGGAACAATGGTGGGACAAGGGAATCGTGCAACCAGTGACACAGCAGAGGCCCACCCGACAGCTGCAAAGGGGAGCTGAAGAAAGGGCACTGGAAGCCACCATGAGCCAGGACAAACAGCAAGCCTCCAAGTCCGCCCGGACATGAAGAGGAAGCGTTTACTGCAACCAAACACGGATCCCGCTCCACACCCCAAGGCTGAGGAGACAAGAACAGCAGTAGCAGGCACATCTGCAGGGAGAGAAATAAAGTCCGCTACGCGGGACTCACCCGGAGAGGGGTCCGGACACCACCAGCAGCAAGGCCCCCACTCCAACAGAGTGAAGCCAGGAACACTGCAAACGCGGCCAGTCTTCCACCCGGCCCGGCCTCAGGAAGACGCGCATGCGACCCGGAAGCACCCGGGAGGACACGCACCAGCCGCAAAGGGTCGGCCGGTCAAGCAGCACACCGGCCAGGAACCAGCATGACACCCAGCAAGCCTAGCAGGCCAGGGGACAGCCCAGGAAAATCCCGCGCCCACACAGCCAGGCAGCTGGGCGGGGGAAAGGAGAGAAGAACGCCACTCAAGCCCGCAGAAGCGGCACCAGCAGCACCATGTCCATTCTGTCGACAGAAAAAAAGAACAGACAGGATGCTGGGTAAGTACTGCTTATGTACTCACGTTGGGAGGGGCAGTATTAGGGTCCCAGCATGCCTCTTTCTGTCGGGGGATTGTTACCTCCAATATGTAAATTAATGGGATGAGGACATAAGGGACCTGGGGGTAATGGAAATGTCGGGCTGGCCACCAGCAAAATACCAGTCAACCTGACATGTGTAGTTCAGTTACACAGCCCCAGGTGGTCGCTGCAACAAACCACGCTTTGCAGGATAGTACACCTCCTGCCTGCTGGGGGAAACAGCTCTGTGGTGGCGCCGCCTCATAAAGGAGAACAGTAAAGGACTTGGGATCATGTATGAGAAGTGATGGCTCGCAGACAGAGTCAATGCCCTTGCGGCCCTATGAAGAAACCGCCCCTGCACAGAATGGGATTATGCCTATGGTGGCAGAATATGCCAGAACGGTAGACCTACAGAAACACTTTATTCTAAATTCCCACATTGCAAAGAACGAACGAACATCTTCACTCTACTGTGTGCTTGCCCTTTCCCGACTGGGCTGTGGCTGTGGCTCATTGCTGCTCCAAGTGTGTGCTGTGCATACCTTAAAGAACACTTTTCATTGAGGCATAGGTTTGATTTCAGTAGCATAGTTAACCTCATTTTGAAATTGCTGCATTTGGTTTATCTAATTTAAAGTTCCATTTAAGCCTGGTGTTCTTTCATACGCTTTAATTTTGAAGCCTTGTGTCACATTTTATGGTAATTAAGGATTTCATGAGCTTGGACAATCACAGAGGGCACAGAGCAGCTCACGCGGAGTCTCAAATACAGTCAATTTGGGTTTAAATTGTTAATTCTCATATGCAGAATACTTTCACAAATCATTTGTTATTGCATTTTAACATAAATACAAAGAACACTATTCAAGAGCAATTCAGTAGTGAGAAAGTATCTTGTGTAGATTTTCTAAAAACTGATCGTACCATTTAAAAAGTAAATTCTAACTCCATTTATCTTTGAAGATGGCAAACCAAATGAAATGATAGAAAAAACACTCCCACTTTGCATACTCAGTGCTCCCATCTATATGAGAATCACATAAACAATTATTTGCGCCTTGCTGTTTACACCATCTTCCCTTGCGGTACAAGTAATTGTCTGATTTACCACACTCCGCATTCAACAGCATCTGCAGCCATCCATATTTGCTATGCTCCTCTGACTTGCTCGCTGTCCCATCTCGTATGCTGTTTGAATGTTTCCTTAAGCTAGGAAAAACATCCCCACAGCTCCCTATGCTGGGGCACAGAATTCAATAATGGGAGGTGTAGAAATGAAGGCACTTGCTGGAGAATGTTATGACATCTCTGAGCACAGGTTTGTAGCATCACACAGTAGCAGACTTAACATGTCTACTAAAAAGCTTGGTTAGTAACATGTAGATCACAGATTTGCTTTTTATGCAAGATAACGCGGTAGGTTTTGAATATCCCTATGTTACCTTCGGTTCTCAAACCTGTTATGAATAAGATTCTTGGATATTTGTGAAATGGTTGTTTTGGCAGGTCTGTTATGTTTAAATCAGTGCTGACATAGCCGCTGATGTCAAGAAAGAAAACCCCCCTTAACTAACTGTTCTCGAGAAATCAGGACGTGAGACCCCGAGGAATCAACCCAGATTCCAGATCAACAATAGCGGGCAAATCTAGACTCCATCTGGACCCCCTCTATTCCAACGCTGCACACAGACATTTATACACATATAGACCAACGTGCATAAATATACAAATCCAAACTGACCTACCGAAATACACACAGGAAGGTATCCATGGATACACAAGAAACAAGCCTACCTACAAAAACATATGCTGGGACCAATACAAACTGACCACACAGCTGCAAGCCAGTGGGTAATGCACAAAATGTTTGGGCGGATGATCGGTATGCTTAATTTGTTGGCGTTTACAGGGATGGAAGAAAAAATTGACGAGTCCACGGGCTGATAGAAACATGACTGCATATGTGTGAGTGTGAGCAGATACAATTGAAGCTCCTTGCATGATGTGGGTGTATGAATAGCCCATTCATTTAATAATCCATTCTTCAGTGCACTCATTCAACAGTTTACCGATTACTCCTCCTCATATTCACACATCCAGTCATGCACTTCCATCCATTCATTTACTTACCCAGGCATTCTCCTACTAACACATTTATCATTTCACCCATACATGCCCTCTCTCATTTACCCATGATCTCCTTCACCCAACAGTTGAGTCCTTCTTGCAGACATTCACTTACCACTCCACACAGTCACGCACAATCTAACTAATCTGGGTAGAAGCACATTTACTTCTAAAAACCTCCGAACTGCTGATTTTGACAATTGTGTTTATATATTGAATGTACTATGCATCATTTAGAGGACTCGGAGATTGAACACTGGTTTACAGCGTGTTCCTCAGTAAGCCATTCAACTGATTTTGTGGTTGCACAATTTTCCTACATTCGAGGCCCACGTTGAAGAGGAAATGTGTCCTAAATAATTCATCGACTAATTCGAAGCCCCCTCAACTTGTCTTTATCGTTTTTTTTCCAGGATGGGACGATTTATCATCCACATTCCCGCATGTGCCTCAGTTCCTACCGCACTTCCGAAGGTCGAGGAGATGTTCAGATGAAGGCTTGCGATCCAACCGACAAAAACCAGTTGTGGAAGTTTGAGAGGTAGAACGGGCACAGCTGGTCACAAAACAGCAGGACCCGTGGCGAAGCTCTATCATGGACAACGATGCTTTCTACTCGAATTGTGGGTTTCTTTCTGTGTTAGTCTTCCATGAAGCTTTCAGGATGAATCAAGAGAATCGAATGGGCTGGAATATGCTGCGGGCGGTTCTATCGAGCCTACAGGTATTAGCCAGGCCGACGGTTCGAAGTGCCTTTTGCACAGTAGAGGCTGTGTCTTGTTTTCGTCATATGATGACACTATGTTTACATAAACTATGTACGTGGCTCTCAATCTTTTGTTCGCTGGATGCCTAGCCTGTGGTGGAAATGAATACTGATACGTATTTTGCTAATCTGGACCAGTTTTAACGCCTAAACAAACAAACATGGGCGATGACTTATTCCCTCTAACCTGAAAGTTTGGAAGCCACTATCTCCGTTATCAGTTGTAAATTAAGAACACTTTAACGCCTCAACCTGTGCGATGGGGGGAGGAGGGATTTGTTGTCGTTTTAGAGTCTAATACAATATTCAAACAGAACAACATGGACCAAACTCCGTTTTGAGTGTCTCAAATGCACTTCCTTTCATCTGCCAGTGTTTTCGTAGAGATCTGTTCACGTGCTAGTCAGTCGCCAAAGAGGAGTGGCGCCCATGAAAAGGCTAACGTATGATTCGTTTTACACTGCACTGCAGAGTTCGGCCCAATGACTTCATGTGAATTTAAAGAAAACCAACCAGGAGCCAGGTTGTCCTGAAACAGAAATGTTTGTTGAAACAGTTATGAAAATGTGGCCCCCCTGAACGCTTTCCAAGGCGAGATGGGGCTGGTGTGTAAGCAGATTGACAAGTCACTTTTTCCCTATTTGCAACTTTCGCATGCCCCTTTGCACCACAACTAAACACACAAATGACCAAAGCAAACTTAACAGGTGGATGTGGTCTATTCAATCCAATGCTAATCGAAGTGTTAACGAATTAGACCCTCAGTTTGTGTCTGAAGGATTTTTTTTCCCTCAATGACCCGTTTTTCTTTTTTACTTAAATGTGTACGGATTTCTGGGAAATCTGGTGGTGAGTGAATAATAAAATATACAATTTATTTTTAAACTATTTAGAGAATCTTCTAATGAGGGGTTTAGGAAAAATCCTAAAGCAATGGTCTAATAACTATGTTGATTTAAACTACTGATTTAAAGTGGCTTTTTAAATAAGTTGACCAGACATGTTTTGTAAAAGTATTACTATCAAAAACCATTTACCTGTGTGTTAAGACATACAAATGTCAAGTCAAGAATAATAAATTGTTTTTTGATTTAAAAAAAAAGGAAGAACGTGTTTGTATGTTGTTAGTTTCTATCCGGTTTTTCATGTATGAAATTAATACAGTAAAAGTGTAGCGCTGTATTTTAACATATTAAATAATTTGCTTCATCCAAGAAAGGCTTACGGCCAAGTACAGTTTCGACAAATGTGAAAAAATATATCTTGGCATACAAAGCAAGCTCTGTAGGGTTGTGGGTATGAACAGGATCAGGAAGTATTTTGAAACGAACCCATAGTATAGTTGAGAACAAACCAGAATGGCTAAAAATATAATATTTAAAATTTGGATTGCAGACACCCCTCCGAGACCTTACAATTTTACAGGCAAAAGTTTTGACATTGACAGTGAAGTATAGGCCATGGGACATCACCCAGAATAGCACTGTATAGAAAGTGTCAGGATCTACTATATATTAGGCCAAACTACTGTAGCACCCACTGTGTGCAACGAGACAAGAAGTAGGTCTGTGTTGTTGATGTTACAGGATTGCATTTTCTTCATAGATGTAAATGGCCAAATGTTAATCAGATGCTTGGCTGACGCAGTCATCGTGGTTAGACTAAGCCCTGCCAAAAACAGATTTTTCCGAGCTCAGTGTGTCATACAAATTAACAAGCATTTGCAAAGCCAATAGGTCTTGCTTATAGGCAAGGTATTGGATTTCCCAGTTCGTTTTGGTTGGACAACAGGAGTGCTGGTGGAAG
This sequence comes from Lissotriton helveticus, assembly GCF_964261635.1. Classification (NCBI taxonomy): domain Eukaryota; kingdom Metazoa; phylum Chordata; class Amphibia; order Caudata; family Salamandridae; genus Lissotriton; species Lissotriton helveticus. The sequence continues at coordinate 1,097,905,432 of NC_136063.1, read as the reverse complement.
GAGGGGACGGTAAATAAAAAACACTATGACGCAGCCAGCTCTGGCGCTGGCCACATCATATCGCTTGTTAGGTCTTGCCTACGCAGTGCGCAAATGTTGCGTAGAGAGACCTCTTGGCACTTTTGTTAAAACTCTTGCATGTTTTGCACTGCTCTATGGGCACTCGTGTACATTTGGCGTTTCCCTTGCAGGAGCGAGCAGCAGCGCCATATGTTAGCAATTATCGCACCTTGCTGCGCGCTCCCGCAAAGGAAAAGTCAGGCATGCCCTCAGCGTCTACAGGCATTCAGTATCCTGTTACATCCCAATTCTGTTTACAGATGACAGCCAAAGTAAACCAGCATCGAAAACCGGAGACCTACCGTAGTGACTTGTTATCATAGAACGCTTTTTACCACTGTTTTGCTGTTTCATAGCACTATAAATAAAGGTTTGTTACTGACTCAACTGCTCTCCGTGAATTAACCTTGGAAGGATTAAAGTCACTACGGTAGGTCTCCGGTTTTCGATGCTGGTTTACTTTGGCACCTAGTTCCCGACTCCAAGGACCCATCCCCCTCTCGGCAGCCATTGTACAGCACCGTCAATGGCACAGCAGACACCCTGAGGTTCCAATAATTTTGCGTTTGTAACTTGTGTGTGCTTTTACTTCCCTCGGATAAGATAAGCTGCCCTTCTCGCCCAGTTTTAAATAAAGTAAGACCCAGATAAGGCTCGGTGGAGTTTGGCCCGACTCCAGCTTGATGCGGTGCCAATTTAAAGAGGTGAATGCCGGGGGAACTCGGAGTCTCTGAGGGCTGCTCCAACCTGTGCCATGAGGACCAGCAGAGAGCGATCACCAGACCACAAGCACACTCCTGCAACCCCAAGGGTGTGGTGGGCACCCCTGCGGACCCTTGGAGCAAGGCAGCACACTTTTCTGCTTTCCCAGTGACACGTCTCAGTAGCTCACCCGGAACCGTTTTTAGCTCTGGCTTGACACTGCAGATGTGGTAAAACCTATTGTTACCAATGCATTAAAATGCACAGAGTGGTGTTCGGTCCCATACTATGGAATAGTGCCTCACACTATTGGTTATTTGGTGTATCCTGCCGCCTCCTAGGCAGTACTTGCACTGCAATGCACGAGGGATTACTTTATAATATTCTTTCCATTGATGTTTATTTCCATAGATTTTTTCCTGTGTGAATGTTCCCGTTGTTGTCTCGGTTTGTCTCATAGCTATAGTTCTTTCCTCTCTATAAAACAACGTTTGGCAATGCCTCGACTCGAGTCCTGGCTTAATTGGGCTAAGGCATACAAATGCTGGCATGCATGAATCCGGGTGTTAGGATAATTCGTGTATTTAATATAACTGTAGCCATATTGAGCGGTAGGGGGGTGCATTTACTTACTTGCCCTGGGGTTCATGCCACTGAATAGGCTGCTGTTTTTGCCACATTATTCATTGCTCAGTGTTTAGCATCAGAGGTTGCACTCCCGAGTGACGTGATTAAGAATTTAACATTGATCGTGCCGGGAGATGAAAAGGAAATGCTGCTCAGGGTGCCAATTGTGTAAGACGTGTAGACTAAAAATATTACGAATGCTTCGTGCACGTTGAATCTGGGATGTGTGTCTGTCAGATCGACAGCAGTTCTGTCCGTTGTAGTGTGTTACAGGGTCATGTGTTAAGGGTTTGAATGCACCAAACCAATACGACTAATTCACTTTTTTCTTGGTTACTGTTGTATGAGGCGATCCTAAGGGAAGGTTTCATTTGATTTAAAACCAACTTTACTTTTCGTTCGGCTAGCATAGTATTTTCACTGCTAAATGAAACAAGCATTGGCATAGCCAATAGGTCTCGCCTTTGGGACCTTATAAGTATTTAATTATGCAGCACAATATCCTTGGTGCAACCTCAACTGTTGCATGGCTAAACACTTCTAATGTCCCAAAGGCGAGACCTATTGGCTATGCCAATGCTTGTTATGTTAAGCCTTTGTTTTTAGGTTTTGCCTGGCGAAAGCTGCGCTCTGCGCAGCTTTTTCGCGCAGGCGAAAACCTAATGAGAACTGTAGTGTGGGTTTGGGTCGGCCCTCGTCATTTATTGGCTGGCTCCATAAATGGAGCATAGCCATTGGACGAGGGGCCTGTCCGTCAATGCCGGACCAGATTCGGGGGCGTTCCCGAGATTCTTTGGCTTTTGCCGACGTCACGCGACGTCAGCCGAAAGCCGGGAACGCCCCCGAATCTGGTCCGGCATTGCCGGCACCTGCCTTCCTGCTCCGTGAGCGGTGTGATTAGAATTATTCGGAAATACATCCTGCTCCGTGAACGGTGTGATTAGAATTATTCGGAAATACAAAGTAAAAAAAAGTTTCTTGCTGCGCAAAACGTCCATTGGAGAATCCTGAAGCTCTCTCTGCCAACGACTTCTGCTTTTTTACGCAAGAATAATTGAAACCATTATCTGGAGAGCACAGAATGTTTTTGAAAGCCTGCCAGCTAATTTTCCAGTAACTTCTTCGGCAGTGGTACGCAGACAACTCTTCGATCTGAAGTTCAACAATTGCACTTTTAAGAGCTGGCCTCTAATTTGATTTGCAGTTATAAGATTTATATTTTGTGATTGGCTCAACGTTTAATTATTGTTTTAATTAATACAATCTTATTATATGAAAACCCCCTCATTGCAGCCGCCGTCATTTCTGTGATCCTGTTGGTGTTTAGAGCCGACCCCACGTGAACAGACCGGTGGCCGAGTGGAACGGAGATGCCACCTCTACTAATTAATACAAAGTGCACGCTCCCCCGTGTTCCCGCCCCCCGTCCCGCTGTCCGTGTTCTCGCCCCCCCTCCCGCCCCCCCACCCGTCTCCTCTGCAGACCACTGGGTGTCTGCAGAGAGCGTTGTAACGCCGTGGTTCAGGGCTCGGGGTTGGTCCCGCTCTCTGCAGTGCGGGGTGTTGCACAGATCCGAGGGTCATGTCATTAACACCTCCCCAGCCCCTTCTGACAGCAGCTGCTCGACCCGCTGTCCTTCCTGCGGAGCTGGGAGCCAGCGCACCACGCACCGCAGAGGGGAGTGAAAGGAGGAGGGGCAGGAGGCGGGCAGGAACTGGATCCGATGAGCTGACTGCCCCGTCCGCCCGCGCAGCGCCTTCCCGCGCCCCCGGTGTTGGCTCGGCTGAGCTTTCCCTTTTCATTTCCTGGATTGCGACGCTGTGATTGCCCCGCACGCAGGATCCCGGGAGGAGGAACTTATGTGACCCCCGGCCCGGAGCTTGGATAACGCAGGTAAGCTCTCCCTCCTTCCCGTGCCCCCTTGTTTCAGGAAGTAAAGGGGTTCTTGTGACCGCCTGTCCTGTTCCTCACCCTTGGATCCGCAGGAACTGGGCGAGGAGAAGGATCTTGGGATAAGGAAATCCGGAGAGCTAGGCCACAGTCACGCTTCAAGGTGTGTACTCGGGCAGCACTCCCGCCACGTTAACAATTGACACGTAACACGAGTGAGTAACCTACACAAACATGTATTACGGATCCTGTCACTCTGTTTTCTGCGCCTTTACAATCCATGATATTCCTTAAAACGTGAATTAGTGAGAAACCCTGAAAGGGTGAAACGCAACAAGACAGAAAACTTCCCCAGTTGCTGCTGTCATCACGCCTGCCCTTTCCCATACGTGTTGTATGTATCAGCTTTTCTCAACAACAGTGGCTGCTTCTGGGGAACAGCACGTCTGAAAGTTATCTGTCACTTTCTTCCTGCCCCACTCGTTAACCCTCTCCATGTATTTTGCTTTTCAGGGCGTTGTTTATAGCGAGTAACCTGGCAGATACATTAATTATTGGAAGCTGTTTTAGAATGCATTGTACGTTGTTATTTCATTCTTAAATTAGTTCTGGTAAATGCGTTTAAATATTATTACAGTCCGTACTGGGCATTCTTTGCTGTATAGTTAGTTATACACAAAATTTCGCTCTTAAAGCACATTTTACGCGTTTGTAGGTGTAGGCGTTTGTAGGTGAAAGCTGCACTGGTGAAGTCGTAGCAAGTTTCCGGACAGGCTTCAGACACAGAGAATTGCCTCTGGTTTCAGGGATCCAAGCACTGCTTCCCTGGTCTTATAGGGACTGGTTACAGTTATGAAGTACGGGCGTTGGTTTCAAGGATCCCTGTGCTGTTTTCCCAGGCCAGCTGTTTGCTGCCCTCTCCCAGCCTGCCATCTCCCAGCCTGCCCTCTCCCAGCCTGCCCTCTCCCAGCCTGTCCTCTCCCAGCCTGTCCTCTCCCAGCCTGTCCTCTCCCAGCCTGTCCTCTCGCAGCCTGTCCTCTCGCAGCCTGTCCTCTCGCAGCCTGTTCTCTCCCAGCCTGTTCTCTCCCAGCCTGTCCCCTCCCTGCCCTTTCCCAGCCTGCCCTCTCTCAGCCTGCCCTCTCCCAGCCTGCCCTCTCCCAGCCTGCCCTCTCCCAGCCTGCCCTCTCCCAGCCTGCCCTCTCCCAGCCTGCCCTCTCCCAGCCTGCCCTCTCCCAGCCTGCCCTCCCAGCCTGCCCTCTCCCAGCCTGCCCTCTCGCAGCCTGCCCTCTCGCAGCCTGCCCTCTCGCAGCCTGTCCTCTCGCAGCCTGTCCTCTCGCAGCCTGTCCTCTCGCAGCCTGTCCTCTCGCAGCCTGTCCTCTCCCGGCCTGCCCACTCCCAGCCTGTCCCCTCCCTGCCCTTTCCCAGCCTGTCCACTTCCAGCCTGCCCTTTCCCAGCCTGCCCTTTCCCAGCGTGCCCTTTCCCAGCCTGTCCTCTCCCAGCCTGTCTACTTCCAGCCTGCCCTCTCCCAACGTGCCCTCTCCCAACCTGCCCTCTCCCAGCCTGTCCCCTCCCTGCCCTCTCCCAGCCTGCCCTCTCCCAGCTTGTCCCCTTCCTCTCCCAGCCTGCCCTCTCCCAGCCTGTCTCCTCCCTGCCCTCTCCCAGCCTGTCCTCTCCCTGCCTGTTGTCGTGTCCCGGCGGCAGCAGGCAGGAGCGTGCACTGCGTCCCCGAAGTAACAGCCCTAAAGCAAGCAAGAAGTACGCCCCCCCTCCCACCAATCCCTGTTAGGTAGTGGAAACTGTCCAAACTGGGGTGCAGACAGCCCCTCTCACCTTTCGGCCTGGTACCACTGCACCAGCCGCACTACTTCCCTACTGACCGTTCTCCACTTCAGCCCCGTCTAAATTACAATTCATGCTTGTGACCCTTTTGCCTGCTTGTGCTTGTTTTCATGACCCTGTTGCCTGCTTGTGCCTCCGTGTGCCCATGTTGCCTGCTTGTGCCTCTGTGTGCCCCTGTTGCCTGCTTGTGCCTCCGTGTGCCCCTGTTGCCTGCTTGTGCCTCCGTGTGCCCCTGTTGCCTGTTTGTGCCTCCGTGTGCCCCTGTTGCCTGTTTGTGCCTCCGTGTGCCCCTGTTGCCTGCTTGTGCCTCCGTGTGCCCCTGTTGCCTGCTTGTGCCTCCGTGTGCCCCTGTTGCCTGCTGGTGCCTCCTTGTGCCCCTGTCGCCTGCTTGTGCCTCAGTTTTCGTGCCCCTGTTGCCTGCTTGTGCCTGTTTTCGTGCCCCTGTTGCCTGCTTGTGCCTCCGTTTTTGTGCCCCTGTTGCCTGCTTGGGCCTCCGTTTTGGTGCCCCTGTTGCGTGTGCCCCTGTTGCCTGCTTGTGCCTATGTGTGCCCCTGTTGCCTGCTTGTGTCTCTGTGTGCCCCTGTTGTCTGCTTGTGCCTCTGTGTGCCCCTGTTGCCTGCTTGTGCGTCTGTGTGCCCCTGTTGCCTGCTTGTGCCTCCGTGTGCCCCTGTTGCCTGCTTGTGCTGTGTGGGTGTGTGTGGAGGGCTCTGTGTGGCTGTGTGTGTGGGGGGCTCTGTGTGGCTGTGTGTGGCTGTGTGTGTGGGGGCTCTGTGTGGCTGTGTGTGGGGGTGTGTGTGGGGGGGCTCTGTGTGTGTGTCATTTGCGAGAGATAAAGCTAGTGGCATTGTAAATGACAATGCCATTTATTTATGTTAAAAAAACATAAATAAAAATAATGTCAAGAGCAATGCCAATAGCTCTAACTTTAACAAAGGCAAAACCATTGCATTGTAAATGCTTGTTAGGTCTTGTTTTAGGCAGGAGGAGATTACAAGGTTTGCCCAGATTCACAGGATGTTGAGCCGACGCTGAGATTTGACCCCTGTCTCCCTAGTTCCAGAGTTGGCAGCTCTACGCTACATCCACTCCCAGGTTTCATCCCTCTGAGCTAGATAACATGAAAACCGTTCATTTCATTAACAATATATATATGTTAATTAACGCCACAATACCCCATTGTGTTACGTGCTTTACACAATTTAATTGTGTATTATCTCTATTAAGCGCTACATCAGAGGGATGTCGAACATAACAGCAAGTTAAAATACACAAAAGACGCTAACCCAACCATTGGACGCAGGCTGCCCATCACGCATTGCACTTAAGACTGCTAACGCCACAGCCACTCCCATCCACATGCTCACAGAGACGCGGATGAGGTCAGTCGGTATGCACACTAAAAAGTGAAGTGTTAACAGATAAATTGTGATGAACTCCATGGGTTCGCGGAGTAAATCTGAACAGCTAAGTAGAACTCGAAAAGCCGCCATGGGGAGGAAAACCCCAGTGGAAAGGCAGTCATGGGATCCTGTCATTTTAAACAACATAAGTAGGAATGCATCATTCCCGTGAAAGGTTAGCTTTTGAAATCGCTTCCCTTTGGTATGTGATACAGTTGGTAACGTTAAGGTTAAAGTTCACAGGGTCGGGGAGGATGTCGGATCAGATAGTATGTTCTTCTCACACATGGAAATCACCAACAGATTTAAAATGCAAAAAAATCAATGTAAAGTAATAATCTGGTATTCTTTTCAGCGTTGCGTTAGCCTGATGATACCCCACCGGAGAAGTCACCGGTTACTCTGACGTCCTTGGCATTCCTGTGATAGTAGGGAGGACGGTGGCAGAGTCTCCCCGACCCGCTGGCGCTTGGTTTAAGAGTGACAGACTCACGCTGCACATGAGAATTTTTAAAAAGTGATTTTACAACTGTAACATTGAATTGTGATTTTAAATAGCGTTGTGTTCTTAAATAGCTATAGTGATTGCTGAGTGCTAGCAGCGCTATACGCTACAACTTTAAATTGGTATTTACTATCTTACCGAACCTGTGCTCGATCTCTTGTCCTGCCCGCCCCGGTCCGACGCGGCAACCAGTGCCGTTTGAGCGGAGGGCGGGTCAGGCAGAGCCAGGTCACTTCCGCGAGCACAGAGCGGTTAGCGCTCTAGTCTGCTGCACATTGGGAGGTATTTAGGCAGCGAGGAGCAGGCGGCATTTGCGGTAGGGAGGACGGTGGCAGAGTCTCCCCGACCCGCTGGCGCTTGGTTTAAGAGTGACAGACTCACGCTGCACATGAGAATTTTTAAAAAGTGATTTTACAACTGTAACATTGAATTGTGATTTTAAATAGCGTCGTGTTCTTAAATAGCTATAGTGATTGCTGAGTGCTAGCAGCGCTATACGCTACAACTTTAAATTGGTATTTACTATCTTACCGAACCTGTGCTCGATCTCTTATCCTGCCCGCCCCGGTCCGACGCGGCAACCAGTGCCGTTTGAGCGGAGGGCGGGTCAGGCAGAGCCAGGTCACTTCCGCGAGCACAGAGCGGTTAGCGCTCTAGTCTGCTGCACATTGGGAGGTATTTAGGCAGCGAGGAGCAGGCGGCATTTGCGGTAGGGAGGACGGTGGCAGAGTCTCCCCGACCCGCTGGCGCTTGGTTTAAGAGTGACAGACTCACGCTGCACATGAGAATTTTTAAAAAGTGATTTTACAACTGTAACATTGAATTGTGATTTTAAATAGCGTTGTGTTCTTAAATAGCTATAGTGATTGCTGAGTGCTAGCAGCGCTATACGCTACAACTTTAAATTGGTATTTACTATCTTACCGAACCTGTGCTCGATCTCTTGTCCTGCCCGCCCTGGTCCGACGCGGCAACCAGTGCCGTTTGAGCGGAGGGCGGGTCAGGCAGAGCCAGGTCACTTCCGCGAGCACAGAGCGGTTAGCGCTCTAGTCTGCTGCACATTGGGAGGTATTTAGCCCCCTCGTCACAGCAAGCGCGCAGCGGTCGCGCGCAGCGAAGCGCCTGAGACGCGCCAGAGAGAAGCCCGTCTGCGCCCGTCCGCGACAGGACGTGGCTAGGGGCTATGGCACTCTCGACTGGCGATATTACAGGTACTAGGCGGGTTTATCTCTCTCACACCTTACGCCACCTACGCCCTAATTTGCTGTCATCTAATTGTTCCCCATCTTCCCATTACTGCCCTGAGGGGCCTTTTTCGTGTAGATCTTGTCGTACACAATTTTTAACGCATAGCGTCTCTCATCAACTATGCTCTGATACCATTTCGATTACCCAGACTTATGGGGGTAGTAATTTATTATGTAATGTAAGATCTTTAGTTAAGCACTCTACCGAGGTTTGGGATCTTATTTCTACTTATAAGCCAGACATGTGTTTCTTAACTGAAACATGGCTTAAACCTCATACCACCCCCGCTATTACTCTTGGTATACCAATAGGTTATAAGATTGTTAGACAGGACAGACCTAAAAAAACTGGTGGTGGGATAGCAATCGTTTTTAGAGATGACTTTTCTGTCTCTGTATTAGATCAATGTTGTACTCCTGACTTTGAGATGATGATATTTAGGACTGATTCATCTACTAAAGGTAGTAGGAAAGGAGCCTTGGTTTACCGCACACCCGGTCCCTTGAAAAATATGCCCAAACTGTTAGTGGAAGCGATTGCACCACATACAAGCACAGATAAAGATTTTTTACTACTTGGGGATTTTAATATTTACAGTGAAGAAGGAAATAATAAGGAGGTACAATCTTTTATGACTGATATTTCTCTTCTGGGACTAAAACAATATAACAACGGACCCACACATCAAGCTGGCCATACGTTGGATATGATTATAGCCAACTTTCCCGGCATTGAATGTAAATTACCCAAACAATATCCTTGGACAGATCATTTTATGCTTGAGTTCTTCATGCCAATAAATACCCTGCGACCCACTGCACATGCCCATATTCCATCCAAGCGAAGGCAGTGGCACAAAATCACTAATTTCACTTTTGAGCAAAAATATCGCTCTCCCTCTGTTGTATGTACAGAAGATATTAATAGCGCTCTTCTAAAGTGGGATTTAGCGATTGGTGATGTGGTAGAACAACTTGCCCCGATAAAGACTTTCAAAACTAATCTGACCAAGAAACATGAAGTCTGGTACTCGGAGGATTTGCGTAGCTTAAAACGTACAGTTAGGACATTTGAGAAGGTATGGAGAACCTCACATCTGGAAGGAGACAAAGCCAAATATAAGACAGCTCTTAATACCTATCACAAAGCCATACGTTCTGCTCGCAAGCACTATATCACCACTCAGTTAGAGGCAGCTGGTAATGATTCAAAGACCTTGTACCAGATTGTCAATACTTTCCTGAAGCCCGTTGCTTGCGAAAGTGCAGACATGGCTTCACAACATCTTTGTGATAGCATATCGAGCTTTTTCTCTGACAAAATTGATGCCATCTATAGGAGAATTGAGACCACAAATACTGTTAATAATAGTCAAGATCAATCTGCTTTGGTGCTTATGTCATCCACTAAAGCCACAAAGTCTCACTCCTTTAATGATTTTCCAGAAATCTCACTGAGTGAGGTCCAAAATTTAATCATGGATATTAAAAGCGGAAGCCCGGCAGACCGGCTCCCAGCCAGACTTATGGGCCCACTAGGGAGCATATTGGGCCCAGATGTTCAGAGGCTTGTAAACCTCTCGTTAACATCTGGAGTAGTCCCACAATGCTGGAAAAAAGCTCTTGTCAGACCGATCAGGAAGAATTCCTCAATTCCGTGGACCAATTTGTCTAATCTTAGACCTATCTCCCTTTTACCATTTCTGGGGAAAATCACCGAAAAGCATTCCAATAAACATCTATCCACCTATCTCGAACAATCTGGCTGCCTCGATCCATCCCAGTCAGGTTTTAGGCCGAAATTTAGCACCGAAACGGCCTTGCTGTCGATAACAGACGATCTTCGGTTGTACCAGGACAAAGGTTACTCTGTGATCCTGGTACTACTAGATTTATCGGCAGCGTTCGATACTATCTCTCATAACATTCTTATCGAACGCCTGTCTGAGAGTGGAATCGGTGGTATGGCACTGGAATGGATCAGAAGCTTTCTCTCCAACCGGACCCAAACTGTCACCATGGGTGATTTTAGGTCGGGGGAGGTTAACATCACCAAGGGGGTTCCACAGGGGTCATGCCTGAGCCCAACCCTATTTAACACCTATGTGGCCCCCTTGGCAGATGTAACCAGAGCTTACGGTTTCCATCCAGTGTCATATGCTGATGACACGCAGCTGCTCTTCCCTTTTAAACATCTTACACCGGAGATAATACTTTCTTTCTCCGAGGGAATGAAGGCAGTTGCAAGGTGGATGTCCTCCAATTTCCTCCAATGTAACGTTGGAAAAACGGAGGTTATGCTTTTTGGTGATGCAAAGGTCCAATGGTCCCCTGACTGGTGGCCGCTCGATCTAGGCCCAGTTCCTGAGCCCAAAGCAGTGATAAAGAATCTAGGAGTCAGATTGGAACCAGAGTTGACTATGATACATCATGTCTCCATTACTGTGGGAACATGTTTTCACGTAATAGGTCTCCTTCGGAGGATTTTTCCTTTCCTCCCTGACTCTTACAGGAGAACCCTGGTTCAGGCTCTGATTATCAGCCGTCTGGATTACTGCAATGGCCTCCTGGCAGGAGCTAATGAAGAGGTTCTGAACCGCCTACAGGTGGTGCAGAATACAGCTGCGAGGTTGGTGCTTAATGCACCTCCTAGGTCTCCTTCTAGACCTTTACTGCAGAAACTTCACTGGTTGCCTATACGGCAACGAGTGAAATTTAAAATCGGCTGTATTATCCATAAAGGCCTTAATGATTTGGGACCAGAGTATTTGGCTACAAAATTTGTTCCATATGTTCCTATCCGCTCCCTCAGGTCCAGTGAACAGTTTTTGTTAAACATTCCTAAAATCACAAAAACTAGGCAAGGAGGTAGGGCTCTATCTGTGATAGGTCCTAGTTTTTGGAATTCGGTCCCGCCCTCTCTAAAACTATGTAGGAATCATCTTGAATTTAGGAAATGTCTGAAAACTTTCCTGTTTGGCCTATGTTAAAAACTCATCCGTTGGCTTTATTAGGTCTCTGATCACAAAATACATCTCATGTGGGACGTCTCTAAGCTTTCTACCCTAAGCACCACAAGCGCGGAGATACTCCTTCGGGAGTTTATTCATAGCGCTATAAAAACCCACAAATAAAATAAATAAATAGTTTCTTGTCTGACTTTCAGTTCAAAGAGCAATCACTGGGGGTGACGGTTATCACTGGGCCTGGGGGTAAATTCCGTTCCGCTCGCGGAATTTCGCATTCCGCGGAGAACGTGGAATTGGCAAAAATTCCACAATCCGTGGCTTCACAGAATTTTTTGCGTGTTCAAGCTTTCAAAATGCGTGTTTGCAAGATATTTTCCCCGAGCACGCAAACAGCGTTTGCGAACAGGAAAAAAGCATTGCGAACGGGCGGAACAAGTAATTCCTCGTGTTCACAGAACTTTTGCGTGCTCAAGTAGATATTTTACCGTTTCGGAGAGCTTTGCATAGCGCGACTACGCAATTTCCGCCCACCCCTCGTTATCACTTGTTGTCGTCATGGAGGCAGAGATCTCGGAATTGGAGTGGGTAGATCAGCTTCTCCATATTCTAAGTCCTTCTTCTCGGGGAGCTCTCTGCCCCAGTTGTAATGTCAGAGTGGAGCCCAAATGGTGCTACCTCGACGTAGCCCTTTTGAAAACTACAAATACAGGGTAACGAGTCGGGCCATAAAACGTTAAAAGAATGTACAGAGATGTAGAACTCAATTAAAAAAAATATGTGCACTGAAATAGGCCTCGTATTTTAGAAACTTTTAATTATTGGTATTGTACATGACAATTCCTTTTGTTTTTGCATGTGTTTTTTAAATGCATAAATAAAAGGCATTGTCATTTACAATGCCAATAGGTCAAAATCTCGCAATTACAAGACCTGTTGCATTGCAAATGCTTGTTTTTGCCTTACAGTGGTTGGGGGGGAATTAGCAAGAGGGACCCAGAGCGAGTGAGAGGGCAATAAGCCACACAGTCTGAATGGGTGGAAGGGAAATAAACAACATGTATAGGGGTTGGAAGGGGAATGAGTAACCAGGTCAGGGAGGGGGAGGAGATTATGCAACACAAAAGAGGCGGAAGGAGAATAAGAAGCACAGGGCAGAAATTGTAGGAGAAGAAACAACACGGAGAGGGGTGGAAGGGGAAAAAGCAACACGGACTGAGGGGTGGGAGGGGAATAAGCAAGACAGACTGAGGGGCGGAAGGGGTAAAAGTAACACAGACTGAGGGGTCAGAGGGGCTAAGGAACACGGACAAGCAGTTGGGGGGAAGAAATAACATAGAGACTTGAGAGGGGGAGAAGCAACACGGACAAGGACGGCAAGGAAAGAAGAAAGAAAATAAAAATACGACATTATTTGTTTATCCATTTACTGAATTTTATCGAAACGTTGCAATACAGACAAGAATCTGCAATACAATAGGTTTCACATTTATGCAAGTTTGAGCTATTGTAATGACCAGATTTTCTGACCAAGTTATCAGCTCACCCAAACACCACAAACCCAGTCATCACGTAACTTCATCCCTTCCCAGACCCTATTTACAACAGTACCTGGGGTACTTACCTGGGAATGGGGAACCCACAATATATATATAAGTTTACACAGCTAATATACCACTAACTCCTATAGAAACTACGGAATTCCATCCTATATCCTATGATCTCACCTTATAGCCCCACAACAATCTGGCTCGGGCTAATCTACTCTCTCTCGTGTCGGAGAGCAGCTCGAGCATACCATGCCCTATCCTGAGCAATCTCTCTTTCTCCACTTGTAGCCCCACGACGATCCGGCCTGGACTACTCTACCCCCTCGCTACTCGGGGAGCAGCTCTAGTATATTTATAGTGTTCCCACTATCCTATTAATACCTCCTGCTCTCTATTGGGAATTTCCTAAGTACCTAATATCTACTGGAAGTATCTATCTCATATGAAGTATTACAAGAATTATTACATTTCAAAAATTATTCCCTAATATGAAACTTACATTACTCTCCGTCATCAGTTACCTATACGACAGTATCTGGCTAAAAAGAAAGGTTAGCTCCATCATGGAAACAATACTCAGATGCAAAAGGGGTCTCTTTATTACACAATGATAAAATGACAAGACGCTAAACAACTAATACTCTTTATGGTGCAATGATAGAATAACAACTAACCAGACATTTATATAAAGAACTGAAAGGTAAAGATGATTAAATATGAATGCTCTTTATGACACAATGATAGAATGCAATCACCAACACATATGGGAAACTAAAAGGAAAGTGATTACTAATAGATAGCTGAAAGAAAAGTGATTGATTCTGAACAGATATAATGAAAGTATTAACACCTCACCCTCAGAAAGGGGATCCAACTCTCTCTGTCCCTCTCTGGTTAAATCAGAACTCTCTGCTCACTGAGCGACCATCACCAACGGGCCAACCTCTGTTGTTCCTCATGGCCTCTGCACCTCACTTGCTCCAACTGTCAGCTGTCACTCCAACTGCCAGCTCCTCCTGGTTTCTCCTACATACAAATCCTTCTAACTCAAACTGTAGCTGGGTCTTTCTCAGCACACTGCACGTTCCCTTCTGCACATGTAATTCCAACTGCTCCAAAATCCATCTGCTCTTTCTCTCCCAAGGATCGTCTCTGTCTCTCAGCTCTGCACCGTCCAATCTGCACTGACTTCTCCTCTCCCACGGACTGTCTTCACTTCCAAGCTTCACTCTAATCAACTAACTTCTTCACTCTGATTATGCCAATTCTGTCTCCAAACTAACTCCAACTGCTCTAACAGACCAATTACCGGTAGAGCTTTGGTCTCTCCAAAAGATCATCTGTCTGTCCAAGAATCATCTGTGTCATTTCTCTCCCAAAGATCGTCTGCCTGTCCAAAAACCATCTGCTTCTCTGCTCCCTTGCCCTCTGCTAATATAGAATGCTCTCACGTCATGGAAATTTCCAGCAGCAAGCTGCCTCCCACCGAATTCCTGTGCCAGCTCCAAGGCTCTGTGCGCACTCGCAGTGGCCACTTGCGTGTTGCGTCTAGGCCCAAGAGACAAACACATTCCTTCGAAAAGAACCAGTCTTCACTGGCTCCTCTCTAGCACATAACAGGCTGAACTCTAAACATTACCTTTACCCTACAAGCATCTCAGGCAGCTGAGGCAAGAACAAAGATGGCTTCTCTATAGTTCAGGCCTACAGGCCCGAAAAGAGGCAAAGAAGGCACAGAATCATGCCAAAGCCAATAGGTACACCCTACAAATAGGCACATATAAGGCTGAAATAAAGGATTCATGAATATATACTGAGATGGCGGTGGACAACAGTCACCATCAGTCCAAATAGGACAAATTATCCGGTCACCACAGCTATTGGCATTGTAAATGACGATGACTTTTATTTATGTTTTGGTTTTTAAAACATAAATAAAAGGAATTTCCATTTACAATGCCAATATCTAAAACTCTCGTAAATGCAAGACCTATTGCATTCCAAATGCTTGAAGGCATTGCTGAGTTACCACCTTCTATTTCTCATGACCCCTTAAGAGCTCTCATTTTGATGTGTGAAATAAATAAGCCTGTGGTGATAACTGAGCACAAGAGACTCTCCTCCCCTCCTGCAGTAAGAGAAACTCATTAAAGAAAATAGTGCTTCCAGACCAAAGATGACCTACTGTGTAACGGTGACCCCTCCAGGTCGCTCCACCTCCCGCACGGCCCCTGTGTGTCCTAGGTCTCCACTGCTGCTCCTGTTCCCTGCCGCCGCTGCCTGCAGGGACTCCGCCCTCAGGCCTTCCCCCTAGCCGCCACCTCCGCTCTTCTTCCCGCCGTTTCTACATTTCCCGACCCCCGCCGCTGCTCCCCTGCGGCCCCGCCCCCTTCCTCTTTCCTGATCCCCATTCGCCGCCCCGCTCCCGCCTCCCAGCTGCTCCTCCCTCCCAGTGGGCCACATATAGCTGGGACCGCACGGCAGTGAGCTGTGACCCCTCCAGGTCGCTCCACCTACCGCACGGCCCCTGTATGTCCTAGGTCTCCACTGCTGCTCCTGCTCCCTGCCGCCGCTGCCTGCAGGGACTCCGCCCTCAGGCCTTCCCCCTAGCCGCCTCCTCCGCTCTTCCCGCCGTTTCTACATTTCCCAACCCCCGCCGCTGCTCCCCTGCGGCCCCGCCCCCTTCCTCTTTCCCGATCCCCATTCGCCGCCCCGCTCCCGCCTCCTAGCTGCTCCTCCCTCCTCCCGCCCCCCCACCCTCCATTTATGGCAGAGTCCGCGCGTGCGCGCAGCGTCCACGCGCAGCGTCCACGCCGATTGTGCGCCAAATGCAAGCCCGTCTGCGCCCGTCCGCGCCTGGACCGCGCCCAGCACCAGACCCCCTGGCCCCCGCAGATGCCAGCCAACCCGCCGGTCTTACGACGCCGCCACCCTCAACGCACTCAACACCGGCCGGATCCCCGGCTGCCACCGAGCCACCCCAAGACGCACCCACGGACCCTTCACCTGCCAATCCTGCAGGTTCTCCTGCATCCGGAGCTGCACCGCACCAGCCAAGCCGAGCACCTGCAGCAACCACCTGAAGTGCATCCTGCTCAACACCCGCTCAGTCCACAGACATGCCATTGAACTCTGGAACCTGCTCGACACCTCGTCTCCAGACGTCGCCTTCCTCACGGAAACCTGGATGAACGCCTCCTCAGCGCCCGACATCGCCATCGCCATTCCGGACGGATACAAGATCACCCGAAGGGACCGCGTCAACCAGACAGGTGGAGGCATCGCCATCGTCCACTAGAACACCATCCGCATCACGACCAACTTCGACGACACCCTCACAGCCGCCGAACATCTTCACTTCCAGATACACACCGACCCCAAGACCACTCTCAGAGGCACCCTCATCTACAGACCCCCAGGACCCTGCACACAATTCAGCGAAGACATCGCAGACTTCATCAGCCCACACGCCCTCCCCTCCGCTGACTACATCCTCCTAGGGGACCTCAACTTCCACCTGGAGAACAACAACGACAACAACACCACCACCCTGCTGGACAACCTCGCCAACCTCGGACTCAAGCAACTAGTGAACACCGCCACCCACTACGCCGGACACATGCTTGACCCAGTCTTCTCCTCCAGCAAGTACATCTCCTTCAGCCACTCCACCGGACTCCACTGGACAGACCACAGCTGCGTCCACTTCACCTTCAGAAGGACCACGACTCACCACCACCCGCAACAGGTTCCCCGCAAGAGCTGGAACAGGATCACCACCGACCAGCTCACCACATCACTGAGCCAGAACCCTCCCGCCAGCTCAACGGACCCCAACCAAGCAGCCAACAACCTCACTCATTGGATCACCAACTGCGCTGACGACCTCGCACCTATGAAAAACCATCCCAGCAGGCCCGGCAGCAAGAAAGCCTACTGGTTCAACGATGACCTCAAGAACTCCAAGAAGAACTGCCGTACCCTCGAGAAAGCCTGGCGAAAAAACCCGACTACAGACAACATGACCACCCTCAAGCACGCAACCCGCAAACACCACCAGCTGATCCACACCACCAAGAAGGCAGCATTCAAGGAACGACTAGACAACAACGCACACAACAGCAAGGAACTCTTCAGCATCGTGAAAGAGCTCTCCAACCCCAGCGCCGGAAACAACGACATCACTCCCTCACAAGACCTCTGCGACTCACTCGCCTCGTTCTTCCACAGCAAGATATTCGACATACACAACAGCTTCGGCACACAGACCACGCACCCAACCCACGAACCGACGCCCCCCCACCACCAGCCTCCGCGCCTGGACCCCGCTCAGCACCGAAGACACCATACACACGATAAACACCATCCACTCCGGATCACCAACCGACCCATGCCCCCACCACGTCTTCAACAAGTCCGACTCCATCATCGCACCCCAACTCCGGGACATTATCAACTTCTCCTTCAACACCGCCACCTTCCCGGAGAGCTGGAAGCATGCCGAACTCAGCGCCCTCCTGAAGAAACCATCAGCAGACCCCACCGACCTCAAGAACTACCGCCCCATCTCGCTCCTCCAATTTCCTGCCAAAGTCATCGAGAAGACCGTCAACAGACAGCTTGCCGCCTTCCTCGAGACGAACGGATCCCTCGACCACTCGCAGTCCAGTTTCCTAGCCAACCACAGCACCGAAACCGCCCTCATCGCAGCCACTGACGACATCCGAGCCCTGCTCGACAACGGGGAAACAGCGGCCCTCATCCTCCTGGACCTCTCCGCAGCGTTCGATACGGTTTGCCACCGCACCCTAGTACAGCGCCTCAGCAACGTCGGAATCCAAGAGAAGGCACTAGAGTGGATCATCTCATTCCTCGCCGGGAGAACCCAGAGAGTCCGAGGCCACCGAAGTCATCTGCGGCGTACCACAAGGATCATCACTCAGCCCCACCCTCTTCAACGTCTACATGAGCCCCCTCGCAGTCATTGCACGCCAACACAACCTCAACATCATCTCCTACGCCGACGACCCCCAGCTGATCCTCTCCCTCACCAAAGACCCAGCCACCGCCAGAACCAACCTACACGAAGGGATGAAAGACGTCGCCGAATGGATGAAGAACAGCCGCCTGAAACTGAACTCAGACAAGACGGAAGTCCTCATCCTCGGACCATCTCCCTCCGCCTGGGATGACTCCTGGTGGGCCCCTGCCGGCGCAGCGCACCCAAACCAACGGACCACGCACGCAACCTGGGCTTCATCCTGGATTCCTCCCTTTCGATGACCAGACAAGTCAACGCCGTCTCATCATCATGTTTCAACATCCTACGCATGCTCCGAAAGATCTTCCGATGGATCCCCACGGAAACAAGGAAGACGGTCACCCAGGCACTCGTCACCAGCCGACTGGACTACGGAAACACCCTCTACACCGGAACCACAGCCAAACTACAGAAAAGACTCCAACGCATCCAGAACGCCTCCGCACGACTCATCCTGGACATCTCCCGACACAGCCACATCTCCGGACACCTCAGAGACCTGCACTGGCTCCCCGTCAGCAAGAGAATCACGTTCCGACTCCTCACCCACGCACACAAGGCCCTCCACGACCTGGGCCCCAGGTACCTCAACAACCGCCTGACCTTCTACACTCCCACCCGCCAGCTACTATCGACCAGCCACGCCCTCGCCACCGTTCCACGCATTCGAAGAGCCACCATTGGAGGAAGATCCTTCTCCTACCTGGCAGCCAAGACTTGGAACTCCCTCCCCATCCACCTCCGCCTGACCCAAGACCACCTCTCCTTCAGGAAGCAACTCAAGACCTGGCTGTTCGAGCAGTAGCGGACCCCCCCCCTCCCCCAAGCGCCTTGAGACCCTCCGGGTGAGTAGCGCGCTATACAAATACCTTGATTGATTGATTGTAACAACTGATGTAAACGGGCCAGTCCTCATGGGAGGTTACAAATGAAAACAAGGCAGTACTAAGGAGGGACCAACAAGCTTAATACCGAATCAGAAGCCAGCACTTATGAAGGACAATGACACAAGCCAATGACAAATAAGGGCGGAGAGGGGGCAGGGATTCAAGTACATACTCGAATACACCATGGCTTGCAGAGCAGCGCATTCACTGCATAGTCTCGACCTAAAAACGGTGGTGACAAAGCTTCAGCATCGGCAGAATGCAGTTTTACGATCCCATGTACATAGAAATGGTGAATGCAATCCTGTTTCCTCCCTCATCCCCATCACACAGAGCATAATGGTAGGCATACCAGGCTGTACCTTTTCCTCTGCCATCAGGGAAAGGGCCTCTTCCACTTCCAGCCAGCAGGAATCTACTGGGCCATAGGACCATACCAGGTGTAAAATGTCTGCGCCGTCTACCCCACATCGGTCACAGCGGTTGTCAGGTTTAAGTACAAAGCGACTCACACTGGCAGGAGTATAGTATGCACTGTTGAAGAACTTGTAGAGAATGATTCTTAGTCTTCTACTGGTGGAAATATGAACTGTATGTACACAGCAGTAACCCCATTGTTCGTCAGAGAGAGCACCTCCTAGCTCCTGTTACAAATATATGCAAGCTTTGCCCTGGGAGGCTGGAGTTTCAGCCTGTGCAGAGGGTTAAAAAAAGGAGACTAGGTGCATAGGGCAAGTGGCCTGAAGCATATTGTGTAATGTACCAAATGTAGGAGGTTCAGTGGGGAATTCTGGAGGGAGTGGCTGCTGTGAAGTATACACCGTATGTATACTGTTTGTGTGAGGAATCAACCATT
Organism: Lissotriton helveticus; assembly: GCF_964261635.1. Classification (NCBI taxonomy): domain Eukaryota; kingdom Metazoa; phylum Chordata; class Amphibia; order Caudata; family Salamandridae; genus Lissotriton; species Lissotriton helveticus. The sequence goes on along the minus strand of NC_136063.1, from coordinate 1,097,885,861 downwards.
ACTATGTAACTCACCCTAATGAGTTAGTCCTCTTCAATTGAGTTGGAGACATCCCAAGGTATCATGAGTAACCGGCAATAGGTGATATGCCAGAGAAAGCAGGGGTGAATGGAGAAAGTGATTCCCCACTTTGCGGCAAAGACCGTGAAGAAGGGTGATGGCTGGCCAGTCATAGGAATACCAATGTCAGAATCTGGAGGATTTGGTGCCATATAACCTTGCTCAATAGTCACATGAGGGAGAAAGGGGTGGGGTGATACCAGTGAATAGCATGATGATCCTGGGCATATATATAATGAATCGCCATATCTAGAGCTTCCAATCCCCCTTCCTGGTAGGGTAATGCGAGGGTTTCTCGTTGAATATGGGGCTGCCTCTTTACCTACGCAAGTTGGATCATCTGAGTTTTCATTGTACAGAAGGAGGATTGCGACAGCGGGATAGGGGTATTCAAAAAGAGGTGAAGTAATTTAGGGAGATTACCATCTTTATTATTGCAACACGGCCTTCAAGGGACAATTGCTCAACCAACTCAGGGCCACATCCTCCAGTTAGGAGCCTACATCTGTAGGTTCCATAAGTTGGGAGGTGCAGAGGGAGCAATAAAAGACCGCAAGGTGCTCAGAATGCTGGCTGTGCCAGAGTATAATTGGCCTTGTTCCCCCGTAAAATTACCACATCATTTGCAGCCCAGAATCCCTTGAGCATGGTAGCCAGTGTCATCTCCGGCCTCTCACCATAGGTTTGTGCAGTCTCACACTTGCTGCAGAAGCGGCATTCCCTATTGGCCACATCCTAATAATCCACTAACCCTTTTCTTATCTGCTGAGCTACCATTAGGTCACCACCTGCGCCTCTAGGCATTTGAGGTCCCATTCCAACCTAAGTAAGTCCTTACGAAGAGAATGCAACACACACACACTCTTGGCCAGGCATTTCCCCCTAATGTTTTTTTTAATGAAATATTCAGAGATTTCCTGCCCTAGTTCCTCAACAAAAAGATGATCTAGCAGTTTGAGTGGAGAGAGAGAGGCCAGTTGGAGCAGATTGAGGGGGGGGGGTGTATGACCAGCGCAAAAGTATGGGTGAGTAATCGGAAAATGTTTGCTCTAGGTGTCTGACCTACTGTACCCAGGGAATTATACCCCTGAAGATTATCCAGTTCTGTAGTCTTTACCAACTCCCATGCACCCTGAATAAAAAGTACCTTCTCTATTGAGGAGGTGGCGTACACACCAGATGTCTAGAGGATCGTGGTCACATATTGTCATGTAGATGATGTGATGGCTACACCCTGATAGCTGGATTGGACATGCAAACGGTCAGCTTTCTTGTTTAGAGAACAGTTAAAATTTCCACCCAAAAGCAACAAGGAAGGTCCAGATGAAGCAATTTGACCTCATAAACAACCAAAGAAGCCTAGTCTACCCCATTTAATGGCGAACCAACCCTGATCATCAATCAAGAACCCCTGGGACGTATATGGCTTACACATTCTCCCCAGGAAAGCTATGTCTCTGGCATAAAAGGAGTATGAAGAAAATAGCCTGGAAGAAGCCCTTTTCGCTGCAAACATTTGCGAATTGTGCGTAGCCAAGTGCATTTCTTGTAGTAGTGCTACATGGATCCCATGTCTTTCCAAGTAGAACTGTATATGCTTGCACTTATGAGGGTCAATATGACCCTGCACATTCCGGATGATACTTTTGTATGACGTGTGGGAAGTATCAGGACGATGGTTCCGCTCCCCTGTCACAATGCTATAGGAGGTAAGTCATACCTAATATATTTAGTAAGCGGCATACAGTGAGGTGCTGAGCAACAGGGTTGGTAGAGTAAACAAGGAGAAGTTGTTATGTCACAGTAATAAACACCAATACCAATTTCCTTCCCCTCCCACGCTAACGGCCCAATGTCGTTAGGAAATCAAACCCTCCCAGCTACACATAAAACTCAGAGTAATGAAAAAAAAGAGAAAGCAACAATACCTCCAAATAGAAAATACTAATTTTCCCGAGGGGTATTCTGTGGGGTACAACTGAGGAGATGACAGAGTCCATTTCGACATAGTGAAGGCACCTGGAGAAATATGAACAAGTCCCCATCATGTGCCAACGGCATGCCCAACAAGAGGCAAGACAATAGAGCATGAAGAACGCAGCCGAGCGCGCCCCACTCCCCGATTCAGGCAGTTTACATAAGAACTCTGAGGCATGCTGAGGGGTAGTGAAGAAGTGCTGTGTGTCCTGTATTGTGGTCTAAAGCGGTGCCGAATATAATATAGCATAGGGGATGGTGGCCTGTCGAAGCTGTTGCTTGATCGGAAGGAACTTTCGACGGGCTTCCCGTGTTGTAGTAGTGAAGTCTGGAAAGAGAAACTTATTATTGCCATCAATGTTCCAGGTCCGTCTCTCATGAGCCAGTCAAAGGGCAGTATTGCGGACCAGAAAATGTAAGAGCCAAACAATCATTGCGTTGGCTGGAGTCCCAGACGGGCAGGGGAGTCAGTGTATGATGTGCTTGCTGCACAATGAGGCAGCGTGAGAAGTATTTAGAGCCAAACAGAGACACCATCAGTTTCTCGATCTAATCCTCCAATTTGCCAGTAGTGGTGGACTCTGGCACAGCTAAAATACAAATATTATTGTAAGTTCTCATTTTTAGCTGCTATGACCTTGAGGACACACTCCATATTGAGGATGTTGTCTCTGTGCAAGGACACTGTCCTCCACTGTTGAGAGACAATACTTGACGAATAATCAACAGAGACCACCTGAAATTAAATCAGTAGATATTCCGATGTTGTTGGAATACACTCAGTGTGTTAAAATACCCCTCACACACCAAAAGGGCCCTTGGTGTCATGCTTCATCATCGGGGTCTTCCCACCCCCGCTGCGGGACGGGGCAGTGCTGCGACAAGCGACTACGCCGGAGCACCTTTTTTCGTGAGTACTATGTGAGTGAAATGAAGTGAGTGTCAGTGGGGTCAGGAGTGATATTACGAGTGAGGTTTAAAAAATACCTGGCCTAGTGGTAGAAAAAACTATTTAATAGGCACTGGCTGGTATTGTTAAAAGGGGTGAGGCGGAGGGCAAGAGCGGGTTACTAGCCTTGCTCTCCTGTGTGGGTCAACATGTTTCGGGGCGACATGCCCCTTCGTCAGGACCGGGTATAGATCCCCCTGTCACTCACTAATGTTCTCCCACAATTTGAGAGTGTAGTGTATTATCAATGTGTATGAATATATATTATAGATACACGTATTCTAGCTATCTCAGAATTTCTGATGATATAAGCTTTAGAAATGAGAGACAATGCCCCATGAGCCAAGCTGGGCGAAGGGTAAATGGGGTCCAATCAACCCCAACACCTCAGTGCTTCCTCCTTCGTCAGTGGCTTCCGTGGTGACCTACTATATACTTGACGTCCTGTAAGCGAACATCAGACTTTTCTGCTTTCCGGGTGATGGTGTCCACTCTGGCGCCCAAGGAATCCATATTAGATTCAATCGATGTCAGGCTCTGCTGCATTGCAGGCAGCAAAGATCTTATGTTCTTGGCCCCTGTAGGGTCCGCAGAAGTAGAACCAACTCAATCTAGCACCCTACGCCCCAAATCAGGTCCCAGAGGAGCCCGGATGAGGTCGAATTGAAGTTTAGATTGGGTTCCATCAGATTTGCGCATCATGTCATGTTATTGTAGCAGGGAGTGGACGACGATGCAGTGGCGTGTGAACAAAGAGAAGCTGGGGGGTGGGAGGAACCTGTGGTGTGATGGGGCACAACATCAGTAAGTCAAGCGTGCGTCCACATCCTGCCTTGCTCCCACGGTGGATAGGGATGTAGGGAGGTGCAACAGACCAGGGGTCTGTAGTGCTAGAGGCACTCTTGTGGTCTGACACCCTATGATGACCTTTGACTACCATTATTTGAATTGACTTTGGTGTGTTATTTTATCCTAGCCTGAATGTACTACGTCCTGCATATGCCTTGTTTCCCTTAAAAAATGGCTCCTGTGGAAAAATAGGAATTATTTCTGCTAAAGGTAACGCACAATGGCAATAAGGGTGATTAGTTTGGATGTCAAAGAAAGAAAGCTGCATATACACAATGCAAATGTTATAGTCATTTATGAAAATCTATATATCAACAGTTTACATACAAATTCTATAGCATTATAAACACATATGTAATCCTGTTACCACACAGTGAGGAGAGTACACATCGCCGAGATTGTCCGGATTGTTTATACTTCGCGAAGAGCCAGCGTCGTCTGAGCCTTACTTCATTGAATCAAAGGCATCATTTCGCCCGGATCGCCAGCCATATTAATAGCTGGAGCGCCCTTGTGTGGTTCCTGTGTTGTGCCTCTCCTCCGATACATCGTTAATTATTCCTAATGGACCAACAGGCCGACACTCCATCTTGGTTGCTTGCTCTCTACACACCCTAAGCAGGGGTCCCGGACAGGATCCCTGTAAGTTCTTTTATTCACCTATAGGTCACGGTGCCACTCTCGCATGTTCCTGAAGCCAGGCAACCGCACACCAGGTGCCCCTCATTGAACTGTCCTGAAGAGACCTGACACCCTATTCAGGTCGAAACGCCATCGACAAAGAGAAAGAGACAGACCTTGCCCAACAGTTGTCCATACACTCCAACTGTTGCACTTTAATTGTTAATACCTATAACTAGGTCGTCTTCTTCCAACTGAAATATATACCTGAAATCTTATGTTATCTACACGTTACTATGTTTCACTTTAGCAGCTTAGGTTCTTTTTTGATAAAATTCACTTGGGACACAACATCACTTCTTGGATTACATATGTGTTTATAATGATATAGAATTTGTATGTAAACTGTTGATATATAGATTTTCATAAATGACTATAACATTTGCATTGTGTATATGCAGCTTTCTTTCTTTGACATCCAAACTAATCACCCTTATTGCCATTGTGCGTTACCTTTATCAGAAATAATTCCTATTTTTCCACAGAAGCCATTGTTTTTCCGAAATTCTTCACCCAGGCTCCAAGTGAGTAGGGTTCCCTTGTTCCTTTTCCCAGTTGTTTCCCTTAAAGGTTTCTTTCTTGTAATCTTGCAGTCTTTCAGTGGGAGCTGTCACGGTGTAGGATAGCCTTACCAAGAACAGAACGTGTGGGATGTGCATTTGAAAGCATGAGAGAGAGGTGTGGAATTTACTTTTTGGTCTTGAAGTGCAGTGTTATGAGCAGTGGTGCACAGATGTGCACCGTGTTGTACATTGAGAGATGAAGTATGTGATGCTATAAGCCTTGGTGCACAAATGTGCACTGTGTTGTACATTGATGAGTATTATTAATTTCTTACTATTGGCTTGGACATTGCCTTATGTCATCCTGAATTCTGACTCTGCCTGGCTTGAGCTTTATCTGCGTGCACAGCCACGCTTGGAAGTTGTTTGGGTTAATCACGTTCAAGGATTGTTTTTGTGGGAAATTGTTTAATGTACCCTGGAAGGCCTTCGTGAGCTTCGTTAAGATAAAGGCTAGAACATGGGAGAATGTAGAAGTAACGTGCAAACTCCTTTCTGCACTGGAATGCTTGCTTGGAAGCTAGCCAGTCCCAGTAAGATTTCTTTGGCGCGGAGGGTAAGACTCTCGATCCTTCTAGCGTGTGTTTTGAGACTATAAAACTGAGGTTTGTTGACAGCTGAGTTGGGAGCTCACTTACAGAGTAGACATACTGCTGTAAGACAAACAGAACCTGAGTCCCGGTTGAGAGTCCAAGCCAACTGTGAAGGGCACCCCCAGCGTGAATTGGCAAAGATGTCGAGTGAACGACCAGGTGAGGTAATTTGTTGTTGACTAGTGCCATTGGGATGTGTGGCCAGTAGCTTTGATCATTTGAGGTGTTTTGTTTGTGATGTGTGAATGAGGGAGTTGCACATCTAAAGTAATAACTTGATGTATCTAGTGTATATATATCTTTCTGATCTCTTGCAGGACGTCCAGTAAATTTCCTTGAGTTTATCTCATATTATTTGCTGCTTGTTTATTCGTTAGTATTATTCAAGCATTTAACTGCCTCATCTATCAAGTGTGTTATTATTGCATGCATATAAATATATATATATATATATATATATATATATATATATATATATATATATATATATATATATATATATATATATATGTGTGTGTGTATTTGAATGTTGTGCATTTGGCATCTGGGAAAGCGCAGAGAGCATTGTAAAATAAAACCCCAAGCCTTATAAGAGTCTTTGCATTTTGTAAAATAAACCCCTTTTCTAGGTTGTGTTGTGTTTTATTTCTCCTGCCTCGCCATGTTTGAGCCACTGTGTGGGAGATTCTGTATTATCTGAAAGGCAAAGCAAGATAGACTCCAGGGAAGAAGCAAATGAAGCCGACACCAGGATATCACCTGAGTATGATACCTGATTGAGTCTTATTCAGGGCAGCAAAATCCCTCGATTTGCAAGTGACAGTAGTCAACATTTGTACAGATGAAACTTTTCCAGTTGCACAACAGTATAATACATAGGCATGATCCAGTGGTAGTTCTCCGCTGTGCCTGTGCTGCTAAACCCTTCTGGCTCAGTGCTTAGTAAACTGGTGCTTCATGGGATGCCTTCTATGTACGTTACAGTGTCCCTGCTCTAGGACAACTGTAGATCCTCATTCTCGGTCCCTGAGTCCTGACCTAATAGCTTGGTGCTCTTTATTCTGCCGGCCAGGCGAAAGATGGACAGGGAACCACCTTTCTTCCCCTGGAAACTGCAGGTTTCCCTTACCTGGAGGAAGTAGGAGCCTCATATCCTGATCCTCCTGTTGGGAACTTTCTTCTCTTTACAGCCCACGTCTGATTTGAGGGTATGGCTGCTGAGGGCCTCCCCACAGCGACTGAGCTGGTAGATGTGATCCTCATTATCTCCTGTGACCTCCATGTCAGAGCTGTCATCACGCAACATGGCCCTCCGTGCAGGTGCTGCACCTGGTGCAGTAGCCACCGTCACCAGGCCCCGCTATGTGAGCCAAAAGCAGGCGTACCCAGTCACAAAGCCGTGGGCACCAACAGGTAAGGCTGATCTGCCACAACCACACCTGTAGCACAGCACAGGCTTCTCAGGCCAAAGACGCAGCACTCAGTCCACCTCCAGCTGCTGTCTGTGCTGCACAAAGGCCCTACCCTGAGCTCTTGGCTGGCACCCCCAGGCCGCCACCCGCTGAGACCAGGCCCCAGTAAGCATGCTTTCCCAAAGACAGCCAGCAGTGGTGTTTCTGGACGACACCGGTCAAATATCCTAATCTAAGGCCCACTCCTGGAGTTCTGACTTCCCACAAAACTCAATCCTTGGTAAATGTTTTCACACTATTAGGAGGGCAGCCTAATTTCCTTGTTCATGTTGAACTTTCCAATGAGAATTGCATGTATCTGTAATCACTCTTTTGTTTTCGATTACTTTCCATATCATTTTTCAATTCATTTCCAGACATTGGTGTTTTTTTCATTCACTTCTTTTTATTAAATAGCCAAATCCATCACGCTTAAAACAGACCCAGCTGGGTCTGTTTTTAGTGTGATGGAATTGGAAACCTGTTTCTTGTCAAAATTGTAGTGTATTGGAATCTATTTCAGCTTGAGAAATATTCAAACGAGGTCAAATCCCCTAATCTCATGATAATGAAACCCAATGTCTCATGAATGTGCTATTGGTCTTAGAAATGGGATAAGAGCGAGGTCCCAGATGGGATCTGACATTATTGTAATAGTAATGAAATTAAAAAACCTTACCCATTACATAGTGACGGCAGAAGAAAATTATAAAATGCATTTTCAATAAACCATTTAGATTAAAAGTCATTGAATATGTGTAAAACGTAGTCTCGTCAACAGACACTCATTCAGTAGTGAAAGTTTTTATGTGCTGCTCCCTGAAACAGAATATGATTTCATAAAAGTCTAAAGATTTGAATATTGCTCTACATCTTTAAGCTTATGGCTTGCACTTTATACTATTGTGGCTAATTAGACTTTTTTTAAATCGTTTTTTCAAGCTATAGGTAGAAAAACTATGACTTTCAGTGAGATGGAACCTTTTTCCTATTTTAGTTTGATGGCAGTGACTAAAGTTAAAATAACAGATTGCCTATATTTAAAGAGCCCTAAAAATATTCTGCACCAAGAAGATCCCTTTGGCAGTACAGCAGTAGCATGGAGGCAGTACATAAACTTCAATAATTGAGAGTTGTGGCTAAAATGAAGTCAGAATAACAGAATACAAAAAGACTCCAAAATGAATCATCTCTTTATAGAAGAAGTGTAATACCAGATTATTATGGCCTAAATATCAACTCACAGAAATGTAGTGCCATAAACATTGTTTACAAAATAACAGTCCAGTAGAGTTAATAATAGGAAATCTGCACTTATTGGAGCGATTTTTGTAAATGATATTTAGGCTGCAATATGAATGTCCGATAGTATTGTTGCTATCATTTTCTGATTTACAACTAGAAGCTGTAGAAGGAAGATGCCAATCAGCATACTAGAGACATTGTTGAATGTTGCAAACATCAGGAAAATTAGATTGACTGTTGAACTTATTATCTTGTGGGTTTGGTGTTAGTGGCAAAGCTGAATATTCTGACTCAGTTTGGCCACAATGGACTTAACAGACTTCTCCTCAGGAGACTTGGTTGTCCCATCCCTTGCCAAATCAGTTATCTGTCCCCATCCGTGGTGGATCTGGGGAGCAATTCGAAGTAGACACTGATTATTGTATCAAAACTCGAGAGCCAACCCAACTTTACTGCTTCTTGAGTTTTCTACGAAGGATACAATGTAGAAGGATTAAATAAAGTATCTGAAAGAGACTATTAGCTATAGATTCCTTACCTTAGAATTACCCCCAGGCGTCAGACTGGATCCTGAGAATTTTTTCTCAGCTGTACCCTTCCCCGTCAGTAGGTGGCGTCGGTCGACTCCACATTCGTCATTGGCGTCGTGATCGCCGGGATGACGTTGCGGTATATATTTAGACGCCTCCCCTGAGCGCTGACATCGGTTCTTTCTTTTTCCGCGCCAGCCATCGCAGATCCGGTGAGAGCGGTGCCCTTAGTCAGTTTTTTACTAAACTTTTTCGACTTTTGGTTGACATCTTTTTCGAAGTCTTATGACCTGTTGCACGAGGGATGTCAAGTCGTCGGCCCGGTTTCAAACCTTGTGACTCCTGTCACAAGCTGATGTTGGTCACCGATCCGCAACTAGTGTGCCTTTGGTGCCTGGAGCGCGACCACTACCCCGAAGTCTTCTCTGACTGCGTGGCCCTGAACCCTAAGTCTTTGCGGAAGCGATCCCGAAAGCTTTTGGAGGCTCGGCAGTCGGCTCCGGTCCATTCAAGGTCCCAGTTGAGGGGAAGGTCGCGGGATCAGTCGCGGAGCTACCACCTCCATTCGTCATCGAAGTCTTCCTCATTGGGTAAGCCAAAGCACAAGAAGAATGCGAAGAAGCATTGTCGCTCTTCGCCTTCTTCCTGTCTGTCGGCCGCCGCAACGCAGGACTCGGAGGGTCTTCATTCTCCGGCTCCTCCCTCGGAGCCTGCTAGGACGGCTCCGCGCCTCCCTCCATTTCCGGGAGCCGGAGCGTTCCCTGCCCAACTTCGTGCATTTTTGAAGCCCTACACTCCATCTGTGGGCAGCCCGTCTCCGCCGGCGCGCCTTCGTCCCCGCGGACTCAGCTGAGGGCTCTATGCTTTTGATGCCGGCGGCTTAGACCGATGATTCGCAGGGCCCCCAAGGATCCAAACCTGATCCGGATTGGCGCCGATCTACCTCACAGCACCTTCCCCAGCGCCGATTCCTCTGACGATGCCTCTGCCGCCTCCGTCGCTGGTAGCGCCCCCAGCCCGCATAGTGCCCCCCGCCCGCATTGACCTCAGCCTCCCACTCAACTTGGACACATAGCCGGACCAGCGTTGACCGATGCCGTACCGGAGGGTACTTTTGTACTGCTGTTCTTCCCTGGCGTCCCCTATCGCCCTGAGTGGCAGCCAGAGGAGGAGTGGGTGGTTTTGCTGCCACGGGGGGGGGGGGGGAGACTTCAAGGCCCAGACTGCCAAGCGGCTTGCACTCCACCACCGCCAATTCCGCCGCGATAAGAGGCGCATAAAGTCTGCTCAGGGCTTCCGTAGCACGGGACGCGTGCAGGTGTGCCCGTGCCACTCCTATCACCCATCGGAGCAAGGAAGAGCCTGGGCTGAGCTCGCCCTCTACCATCCTCAATTCTTACCTCTTCATCCCAGACCTGGACTGGCAGATGAGGAAAAGGAAGTCCACCATAAATGGAGGTGAGCCATTAAATAATCTAAACGCTTTTCTCACTAGGGCCTCCGATGCCCTAAACAAGAAGATCCAGAATGTGGAACGTAGATTATCTACGGGTAACCATATACCCTATGATTGACCAGGTGTGTGCGCCATTATCGAACCCTGGAGCGCTCATGAGGCAGCCACCCCCACTACCTCCCAATCTCTCAAGGCAGTTCTATCATGCCCAAACCGCACAATTTCCCTTGCTAAAACCACAGCTGACTCACCAACTGCCCTTGCTGAGCCACCGTTGAAGAGGAAAAAATGATGGGGTGGAAGACCAACCCTTAAGCCATCCCTTGCTGCTCCCCTAGGAGCCGAGACAGTTCCTCCACCCTTAGTGGTCGACATCCTTTTTAAAAATGAACAGTCATTTACTTGTATACTTCAAACCATTTTAGAAAGACTATCTAAAACTGAGCCTTGCCTAGAATCAATAATCCCCACTCAGCCTGATACCACTAACTCTAACCGGACAAGGGCAACAGAGCTCCCCTTGCAACCCTTGAAACTTGACTTGCCTGTGACACTTGAGTGTACCTCTATGATTCTCCAGGATAGTACAACTCTCGAAAGAGTCGGCCCTAAGCCAAGAGACTGCCGAAAAGTTGGTCCAATGGCTGGAGGATTGAAAAGCCACTCTGTATTTCTAACTTTGCAAGATCTCCACTCTCAACCTCGTAGTAACATACTGAACCCACAGAGAGCTTCCAGCCTCCCCTAGAGGCAACACATGTTTTACCCCTGCTCTCTGGTAGTGTAGGACCCACCTGACTTTCAGGATACTGCTCTCTCAGTGTTCCCTCGCGCTTGAACCACATGATTTAGCTCACTTTTTTTTTTTTTTAAAGTTTCAAAAAACCTTTATTGGTGAGTTACAAAGATACACAGCCCTGTGCCTACAACTAATTTCTGGCCTGCAGCATCGTAGTATGACAAATAAAGATATATATCATAAAGTGCACAATGAAAACAATTTAACACAGCAAGTCGCCTACAACCTTTGTCAGGCCGGCCGCGTTGTTCTAAGAGGCTCCCTGGTATATGCTTCTGTGGGTTATCAGATCACAACATTATGAAACCATGGAAGTTAGTTGAGTTCTCGGGGGAGAATGCAAATATCCCATTCACCTCTCTTGGTCGTCAACTATTAGCCATATATCTACTGGGGGCTATCTCTCCACATCACGCATACATCGTACTTATATCCCCAGGTTGTGGAAAACAGTAAATATGTTCAGCAGTGTATTCGTCATCTGGCTAGCCATCTCTACCCCGAGCTGTTAACTGCAAGTAAGTTGTTAGCGGCGACCATATGTCCTTGGGCCTGGACGAGATAGTTCAGCATACAGGGAAGACTGTTCCTGGCAGTATAGCAGGTCATTTAACCAATCCTTGAACTTTGGCGCCCTCCCCCTGCTCCATCTGCAGGCTACCCGCCTCTTTGCCATTAGCAACGCTAGTGCCGTATAGCGGCGACATGCCAGCGGAATATGTTTAACATAACTCAATAAGACAACTAATGGTGTGGTTTCTATGTTTGCACCTGTTATGTGCTGTAATGCTGTGGATACCTGTTCCCAGTATGCGTGTACTGCCGGGCAATTCCAGGACAGGTGTAAAAAATCCGCTTGCGGGGCATGGCATCTATCGCACCTATCATTATCTCGTAGTTGGTGTTTGTGCATACTGACCGGGGTGTGGTACAATCTGTGGAGATACTTATAGTGAATGATCCTCAATCTGCTGCTCACCGAGATCCTTTCAGTCTGCGAGCAGCAGTATTCCCATTGCTCTTCCGTTATGGGAGCACCAAGGTCCGCTTCCCATTTGGAGCGGGAGGGCGTTGCCTCGAGTTCATGGTGAGTGCGTATGTTGCGATAGAGCAAGGATACTAGCCGTCTCGGCGATGGCTGCTGTAGTAGTGCCTGCAAAGGTACAAGCAGCGGAGGTTCGTCCGGAAATTCTACATGGAGGGATCTAACCCCTTGTCTAAGACGGAGGTATAAGAAAGTATCTAGCGGTGTGCGATGTACATCTTGGAACATGCTGTCAGAAGTACGAAACTTCCCATTCTCATACAGGTTCCCCCCAATGTTTAATGGACGTGCGGTCTTGTAATTTCCGAAAGAGGGCTTCTTGCAGGAGGGGCATGCCTGGGTGGTACACCAGTGGTAGTAACGGTGAGTATGGTATGGGGACCTTGAATTGGCGTGCAATGTGTTGCCACGCCGTGATCGTGGCATTCACGGTCGTCTGCAAGCGTTCTCGGGCCGGTAAATCCATGTATATAGCGCCCTCTATCGGTATGGGATGAACAAGCCAGTTTTCCACTGCTAGCTGCGGCATATATTTGGGTTGGTGAATCCAGAAATACAAGTAGTGCGCCTGAGCTCATATATAATATAGTGCAAAATCATGTATATTGAAGCCTCCTGTTGCATATGGTCTAATTAACACTGTCCATTTCAGTCTGGCCTGCTTGCCTCCCCACACCAGCTGAATCATCTCAGACCTAAGGGCTTTGAAAAAGTGACGTCCCGGAGAAAAAGGGATATTCAGGAATAAATATATAAGCTGGGGTAAGATCACCAGTTAAATTGGGCTCCAGATAGGTGTCTAAAGATAATAAATTCCCGCAAAAGCGTATTCAAATTATTCTGCGGGTCTTTTACGTATAGAGTGATGTCATCCGCATACATTGAGACAAGGATTTGTCGCATGTTACATTGCAAGGCCATAGCGTTATGATGTTGACGCAGACGTGCCGCTAGTGGTTCCGTGGCCAGGGCAAAAAGGAGTGGGGACAAAGGGCATCCCTGACGTGTCCCCCTGGTTATGAAGAACCTCGGTGACAACCGGCCATTGACTAGCACCTTGTCAGGAAGAGCGGCGGAAACCCCATCCGACTCATTATCGCAAATATGTAATGCCATTCACCAGAGTCAAATGCCTTTGTTGCGTCTAAGAAAACCGCCGCTAAGGGCAGCTCAGAGGCGATGTTATTCATGATAGTAAACAGAGTCCGTAAGTTATGGGAAGTGGCCCAGCCGGGCACAAATCCGGACTGATCTGGAAGAATGAGGTGTTCCAACAGCAAAGTCAGTCATTTAGCAACCAATTTCGCCAAAATGTTGGCGTCGCAATTGAGCAGAGATAGCGGTCTATATGAGCCGCAAAGGTGAGCTGGCTTGTCTGGTTTCGGCAGAGATATGATGAGGGCCTCCCTCATTGACGGAGGGAGAATGCCCACTTCTAAGGACTCTTCATAAACTTCTCGGAGGATAGGGGGCCATTATGTCAACGTAAATCTTATAAAATTCAACAGGGATGCCGTCCATCCCTGTGGCCTTCCCGGATTGTATTTCCATTATGGCTTTGCGCACTTCGTCCAGTTCAAACGGCGTGCACAAGAATTGACGATGCACATCGCTGAGCCATCCTAGAGCCACATCTCCTAGATAATCGTCTAGCTGCATATTCGGGGTTCCCGAGGTGGTGTATAATCCTTTATAGTGACTGGTATGCTCCGTGAGCATACCGGCAGTGTCGCAGCAGCACGAGCCGTCTGTCCTCTCCAGTTCCACGACATAGTTGGAATATCGCGGTGTACGGACAATATCTGCCAATGTCTTGCCCGGTCGTTCCCCCTCTCCATATCTGCGAGCTTGCCAGTGTTTGCCTCTAAAGTGTACCTCCCTTTGCGCCTCCTCTGTGTATTCTGTGAGCTTGGCCCCAAATTTCTTCTGCGTGTCCTGATCTGGAGCGTGTTATAGTGTTTCCTCCAGGCTTTTTAGCTCTCGCTCTAACCTGCCTAGCGTGTTCACAATATCTCTGAGCACTCCCGCCCCTTTGGAAATGCAGTACCCCCTAAGTGTGACCTTAAAAGCCTCCCAAATAGTCTCAACTGCCTGTACCGTACCCTTGTTGTGCTCGAAGAAGCTCAGTATCTCATCGCGCAGTTCCTCTTGGAAGACCAGATCTAGCAACATTTTGGGGTTCAGCCGCCATGCACCGCGCGGCAGATTGAAATCCTCTGAGGAAAGTGCTACTCTGACAGGCACATGGTCAGAGTATGTCCGGGCCAAGTGTTGTGCTGTGCATATGGCCGGCCCTAGCCTTCGAGAGACAAACCAATAATCTAGCCTCGCCCACGTGGCTGAGTAAGCCGTGAAGTGTGTGCCCTCTCGCTTCGAGGGATGCATGTGCCTCCAAGCATCAAGAAGGTGGTGGTCCGTGAGGATATCCTTGAGCAGAGCACCCGCCTTGGTATGGTGATGTGGAGCAGGGTGCGACCTATCAATAGACGGGGCGTATGTAACGTTAAAATCTCCCCCCAGACAATGTGGTTTGATCCAATAGCTTGCACCTCTTCCCATAAAGTGAAAAAAAAGTCAGGGTTATCTACATTGGGTGCATAGCAGCATACCAGCGTGATTGATTCCATGCCTAAGCGCCCCCATATCATGCAATATCTGCCCATGTCATCGCTCTTGGAACCCACTAGGGAGAAAGGTACTTGTTTTTTTAATCAATATGGCAGTGCCCCTAGCGTAGCTGGAATAGGAGGAAAACACTCTGTGCATTGCACACCTGGACGCAAATATATTAGACTGTTGGGGTAGGAAATGGGTCTCCTGCAGCATTGCTATATGTGTGTTGTGTCTATCTAGGTATGCAAGTATCTGGCGCCTCTTCCGAGGGTCTCCCAGCCCCCTCACATTCCACGTGATAATATTCAGCTGTGTCTTATTATCCAGAGCCATTCGGTCGCCTTCAAAGAGAATAAAGGAGAGAGCAGCGCAGCGCTGTACGTTTAGACTCTACAGTGTATCTACTGTTTAACATGAAGCACTGTGCAGTCAGTGGTACTATTAACATTCTCTGGTAATGAGCACTTTCTGATCACAAGGCTGTATGCACCCACCTTGGTCAAAACATTCAATTTACAAACTACCCAACCGCCCTCTCCCCCCTCCCACTGGAGCAACCCCAACTTGCCAGAATATTCTGCCCTCCCACATCTCACGAACAAAACATCAACAGACCCCAAAGGAGATAGTTCAATATGGGGTTATACCCGTAGGGGGAACTGCTAAATAGCAACACAACCACTACCTCCTCCTCAAACTCCAAGTTCTGTGCGCCCTTCGGGTCTGTCTGAGGAGGAGTAGCGGGCCCTGGAATACGTTACCACTGGGATAACCGTGACATGCTTGGCCTGTCCTCTATGAATTGTCCCCAGCCTTCCGGTCCGTAGTAGAGTAGAATCAGCGCCAACTCCTGTTAGAATGGTGGTCGTGCAATAGGATCCATAAGTCATGTTTCTTCATCTGTTTCTTGCGCATTGTCTCGTTGAGTGGGGTCACGACCTTTCATGTTCCTCTGCGCCTTTTTCAGTGACCGTAGATAGCCCTCTACGTGTTGCGGATTCGTAAAGAAACGCTGCTTGCCTTGGTGCGTCACCCGGAGTCTTGCGGGGTACAGGAGCGTGTAATCAATCTGAGCTGCTCGTAGCTTCTTTTTAACATCAAGAAACGTACATCTTTCTTCCTGTACCAGTGGAGTGAAGTCCGGGAATATCGAGAAGGAGACTCCATTATAGGACAGATTTTGTGTAGTGCGCGCTGCCCGCAGGGCCACATCACGGTCTCGATAGTTTAATACTCGCGCAATGATGGGCCTCGGTGGATTCCCTGGCTTTGGTATGGGGCCCAGGGAGCGATGCGCACGTTCAACAATGAATTGCGTGGAGAAGGCCTCAGAACCAATGGAGGTCAGGAGCAGTTTTTCTATATAGTCCTCCATCCGCCCCGTGTCTGTGGATTCTGGAACTCCCGTTACGCGGATGTTGTTACGTCTACTACAGGCTTCCAACTCCTCGTTTTTCGCAGCAATCACTCGCAACAAGTTATCCATCCGTGCTAATTGTGTTGTGTGGCCAGCGGTGGTGTCATCGTTGTCAGATATTTGCCTCTCGGTTTCTGCTATCCTTTCTTCACGCTGGTCTACTTTATGGACAATGGCTTCTATTCTGGAGGACATTCTGTCGACCTTATCGACCACTGTGGCGAATCCATGTCTCATTTCTTGCAATATTTGCCGCATATCCATGTCTGTGGGTGCTGCAGTGTTTCCTACCATTTCTGCGTTGCACGTGCCAGCATCCGTTGGATTAGTTTTCACACTTTTTTTTTGCAGTTTCAAAATTCAATTTTGGCTGGCGACTGTCTAGCCTCCCCATAGTAGCACTTCTCGCAGGATTCGTTATTGTACCACACTTGATTAGCCCTGCTCTCAAAAGACCAATTGACCCTCTGCCACTTTTAATCACCGGTTACTGGAGATCTAGTCGCCCATGCGGAGTTCGGCCTTCAAAACGTCACCCTCAGCAATGGGGAGTTGGTAAAGCGCAAAGTAGTAGCTCTGTGAGGCACTATCAGGGCTCCTGGGGCAGCGCCGGTCAGCTCTTTAATTCAAAGTTCGCTTCGCCACTCCTTCTCGGCAGACGCGGTTTATATTGGCACATTAACGTCTCCTCTCTTACCCGCAGCGCGCCCCAAAGCTGTCTGCAATCACTGCCGCTTCCCAAGTCACAGGCTGCCAGGTCGCAATTGTTTTTGACCCACCCGGCGCAGTGGGCGTCAATATCCGCCGCCAGGCGTTGCGCAGCATTGTAAATAGGTGTAGTGGTGTAGCGCTGTCTGGGGTTTTCAGCCCTTCATCACTCAGCTGGGCAGCACCACAGCCCACTGTAGCGAACGTCGCACCCCGGTGAGTGGCGGCACAAGTCTCCGGCCAGAGCTTGCGTACTTGGTTCAGGACCCGCCTCTGCTGGTCTCAGATCAAGTTATTTGCACGTCATGTAGATGTGCCGCTTCTTAAATCATGCAGGGGGTACCAGCGCTCTCACCGTGTCAGGGATCATCCGGTAGCACCACTTCAGGTCACCCTTCAGATTTCAGGGGCCTACCCTCCTCGTGGCGAGCCTCGGGCTTTCCTGCCACCCGTCGCCGCTTGTCTGAACCCCTGCAGTCTCAGCCTTTCCCCGGGGAAAACTTTCACCGCTTCGTTCTCCACCCGGCAGCATCGGATCTAGCCCAAAATTGCAACGAGGCTGGGGAATGAGGTTACGAGTAGTTAGGAGTTATTTCGGCCGCGCCACGATCCCGCTGAGAAGGATAATTACAGGATCTTCATTCCAGGTTGCAGGAGCCTCACGCAATGGCGGCCATTCTGCGTGTGCGCACTCTAGCGCCCCCATGATTTAGCTCACTTCATGGCTAAAGTAAAATCAGGGTCACCTGAGGACCCTTGCCCACCACCGAAGGTGTTCAAAACCATCATTCCAGTGATTGAGGCTGAGGTGTTGCCTCTATTAAATCTATCTCTGGCGACAGGAAGGGTACCACAGAAGTTTAAGGAAGCCTTGGTGATCCCATTACTGAAGAAGGCAGGGGCGGACACCAAGATCCTCAAAAACTTTAGACCCATTTCCAGACTCCCCTTTCTGGCTAAAGTTCTTGAACAACATGTTCTTCGAGTACTTTCGGCTTTCGTAGAACTACACCAGCTGCTACCCACTAGGCAAGCCGGCTTCAGCACGCACAACAGCACTGAGTTGGTGATGCTCCCAGTGCTGGATGACCTGCGGCTTGCAGCCAACAAGCCCCTCAGCCTTAATCCTATTGGACCTCTCAGCCGCATTTGACACCGTGAATCACGTACAGTTGTTAGCCCGTGTCCGGCTGGGAGTCACTGGGATGGTCCTCCAATGGATCATCTCCTTCCTGGAGGATCAGTCCCAAAGAGCCCAAGTGGGAGATTGTACATCTAGGCAGGGCCGCCTACAATGGGGGACCCACAGGGCTCCACGCTATCTCCTCTTCTTTTTAATATTTACCTGCACTAGCTAAAACAGACTGTCAGGTGTTTAATTACGCTGATGACACCCAGCTAATCTTGCGTATTGACAACATTCCTGCCTCTCAACATGGCGCCCGCGGGTTGAGCTGTAGCGCACGTTCCACTCAGGCGGTTCTCCTCTCCCTCGCCCGAATGCTGCATGTCGCCGTGAATGTCTGCTAAGAAAAGGTTGTAGCGGGCGGTTACCTCTTGTTTTTTCCCTCCGCGATTAAAGTTGCGGGAGCTTCGCTGAATGTGTCTTGGAGATGCTGAGGATCCTGCACGGCTTCCGCGTCCTTCCCTCCTGCCGCGCTGGGCTGGTGCCGCCCTGGAGTTGAGACACGGCGGCCCGCGGTCTCCTCTGGGGTAACACGGGCAGCGCCAGAACCAGCAGCGGCCCCGGAATTGGTGCTTTCTTTTTGCCAGCAGCAGCATCAGAGGGGTCAGCCGGCCCTAGTGAGCAGGAGCCCATCGAAGTTGGGGAGTATTTTTGTGAAGGCAGTAAGAGCGTGCTTTCCTCTGCGCAGGGGGCTCGACATTTTGCGCCATCTAGAGTAGCAATAGGGGCTCGCCCCCGACTCCAAACACTCCCCCGAGCAAGAAAGGGGGTAGGAGAAAGGGGAAACGGGCTAAGGGCACACAGGTTCCTCAGAGAGACGCCCGTGTACAGGGTTTGTAGGGAAAGTACTGAGGACATAATTAGTACACCAGATGGTACTATTTGCAACGTCCGACAGCAGGAAGGGTTTGTTTTGGGACAGAGTACGGCCTCGCAGAGTTACCAAGTGAAGGCGAGGTCTGTAAGGGAGGCCAGGAATAAAGTTGTGTTGAAAAACGGCTCTGTTAGTATTACCCCTTCTCTGCGCTCCTTTTTCAGGGTTCAGTCCCTGGTTTTGAATATTAAAAATCAAAAGGTCCCTATTAATTTGCATAGCCCCCCTTCTCTTTCTAAAAATAACACACCTAAAGCGCCTAAGGTGCCCTCTGAAACACCCTGCAACATGTCTAAATCAACTTCTGCAGAATCTGGTATTAGCCCTATCACCTCGGCCGAACAGACGGATGCCTCAGCATTATCCTCAAGGTCAGACATCAATATAATTAGCCCTGATAAGTCTATTTCATCCTAGGTGCCACCTTCAGTACCATCAGGGCCTTCTTTGCCGGATACTTCTAGTATAGGCGGGGCAGAGAGTCCAGCCGGGGCCTCTATAGAGGTTCTTTTTCCCTCTCTGAAAGCGGACATAAAAAAAGGCTTTATGGTCTCAGCAGACAATTAGTCTGAGATAAGGGCAGCTGGAGAAAAAAGTTGACTTACTCAATAAAAGAACTGAATTTCTGGAGGGCTCAGTAGAGGAGCTTAAGGCGAATCTGGGGTCTGCTGAAGTGAAAATTCAAACCCAACGTTCGGATGGGGATGCCATGCAGGAGAGAGTGGAGACACTTGAGAACTATTCACGGAGGAACAACCTTCGTTTATTGAAGGTTCCAGAGGGCAAGTAAGGGAGCAACATTAAAAACTTGGTTGTAGCATTACTAAAGGATTCGTTGAATCTGGAGGAGCTGGTTGATGTCTTTGAGAAGGATATTCAAAGGGTGCATAGAGACCCTTTTCGATTAAATCCCAGTAGGGCCAAACCAAGAAAAATGTTAATCAGCTTTCTTACTTTCACGGTAAAAGAGAAGATCTTAAACCTGGCCGTGAAAGCTAAATCATTAAAGGGTCTAGATTTCCCATTCGAGGTACGTTCGGATCTATCCAAAGTCACCCTGGATCGACAGTGGGAACTAGGCCAAAGAATGGAGAAATTTAGGTCTCTGTGTGCTACCGTGCAGATGAGATTCCCCGCCTTCCTGAAAATCATGTACAATAATAAAATGTACAATATTAGATCTCCACATGAGGCTGATGATTTATTGGCATCTTTAAGCGACACATCTTGGGGGAAAGAAGGAAACTCGGTCTGAATGGGGGTGTTAGCTCTTCCTACTAAGCATTTGCGGGGAGGAAAAAAAAAATAATAAAAGGAAGAGAAAAAGGGGGAAGAAAAGAAAAAAAAAGTAAGAGGGAAAATAAATAGGATTTATAAATTGAATAAAATAACTAAAAGGAAAATAACACAAAGGTTAAAGGTTAATGGAAAGTGTTATAAGTATCCGGGGTCAATTCAATATTTCGTTTACTTCATTGATAATTAAATTTACGGGCCCAGACACATATCCCTAAATAGAGCTGAGTTGGGAGGTAATTCGGACCCAACACTTATTTTCCTTTTTTTTTTCTTAGCACCAGTTTTATAATTTAGAGGGAAGGGTAGAGGGGAACAGCTGGAGGACGTAAATTCTGGTCATACATCAGGCCAGTGTAATCAGGGATGGGTTTCCCAGGGGGGGGGAGGGGTGCATGGGGGGTGAAAGGGTAAAAATTCCTCATATGCCGGTACCCTATCAGTATCATTCACTTTTTAACCTCATTCAGGGTTAGAATCAGGGAGTTCAGCAGCCCTTTTGAGTCGAGACAGGACTAGATCCAGTTTATGATAGGGAGTCGCCACAGGCGGTGGTGGTGGTGAAGGATATGGTCCCATTTCATCGCTTCACTGTTTGTCCTGGAATGTCAATGGCATGCGCACGAAGGGTAGAAGGGACAGAATACTTCAATATCTGAGAGATTTCCCGGCGCAGGTCATTGCCATCTAGGAAACTCATCTCCTTAAATCTAACACAACAAATTTATTAAAAAATCAGAGATGGGTAGATACCTTTATTTGCACGGATCAAACAGCGAATATCAGAGGATTGTTGTTCATATTTAAAAAACAAGCTAAGGCCCAAATATTGGAATGTAGGGAAGATCATAGCAGTAGATGGCTTATACTAAGAGTTTCCTTAGGGGGTATGCTTATCTCTCTTGTGGGGTATTACGGTCCAAATCAGGACGACCTCACATACTTAGACATGATTCGTTCCCATCTCTCAGACTTTTCGGACCCCGTAATTTGGGTTAGGGATTTTAATATTGTGTTAAATTGTAAGCTAGACAAGTTACCAAACTCAAGAGCCATCGTTCCCTCAAAGTCACGGCAATTACTTTTAACAATGATGACACAGCTAGGGCTAGCTGATATATAGAGGGAAAGGGCGGGAGATCAATTGGGGGTCTCGTTCAAAAACCTAAAGTATAAACACAAATCTAGATTAGACTATGCTTTGTTTAGTTACTGTCTTAAAGATTCAGTAAAAGGCATTGTCTATCTGCCATCGCACCTCTCCGATCACTCCGCAATCTCTTTTAGTTTAATTCCCATCCAGCAACATCTGCATATATCGTGGTCTTTTGATCGCACTATTTTACTAGAGGAAATGAAATCAACTTTCTCCATACTGAGACTAAACATTTTCTCGAGGTAAACTTATATTCAGCTAATATTTCCATCGCCTGGGACGCTCTGAAAGCCTTTTGGCGAGGCTGTATCACTAATAGAGCCTCCTATAGAAGAAGGAAATTTAGGGATGCCATCAAGGGTCTAGAAGTGGAAATGAACAACATAGAACACAAAGTGGGTATCCACACAGATTCAAGGGAAGATCGTGATATATTAGATTCTCTCAAAAAACAACTTGAAACTATTCTCCAAGAGAGAATCGCCCATAGATGGGAAGTGAGTAAAATCTCTCATTTTGAATTTGGTGAAGCAGCTGGTAAGATACTTGCCTGGAGAAAAAAAAAACAGACCTGGTGCGAAACTATATAAAAGAGAATATGGTAGAGGGTGAGACCTCTCCCCGCCTATCCAATTTGAGCATCCGCAATGCTTTTCGGGATTTCTTCCAAACTATATATAAGGAAGACATCATTGAGGATAGTGTAAAGAGGAAAACCTGGCTGGATAAGGTCTCCTTACCTAAACTTTCAAACAAGCAAAAACTAGGATTGGAGCTTGAGATCACTGATGAGGAAGTCAGTAAGTCTATCTCTCAGTCTAAGCGAGGGAAGGCGGCCGGCCCAGATGGTCCACCAGGGGAGCTGTATCGCTCACTCAACGAGGTTATTACTCCTATCTTGGTGAAAATCTTTAACAACATACTTTTGAAGGGAGAAGACCCCCCAGTTCATGGAGCGAGGCTACAGTAGTGTTGATCCTTAAACAGGTTAAAGACCCGACTGATTGTGGGTCTTACCGCCCTATCTCACTCCTCAACAACGATTATAAAATCTTTGCTGCCATGTTGTCAAATAGGTTGGGGGGTGTTGTTGACAATATTATCCATCCAGATCAAAAGGGCGTCAATTAGCGGACCTTACGTACGATATGGTCGGCGCTATTGACATCGCATCCACCTTCTCGCTCCCTTTGGCTGTTTTAACCCTCGACGCAACCAAAGCCTTTGACAGGGTTAATTGGGCGTACCTGTCTGAGGTTATGATGAAATTCAAATTAGGAGGTAGATTTTGTCGAGCTATAGAACTCTTGTATAAGTCAGACAGATTGCTAGTGAATAGCTCACTGACAGAGATATTTAAGATCACTAGGGGTACAAGACAGGGCTGCCCGCTTTCCCCTCTCCTTTTCAACCTCTATATCGAACCATTTGCACAGGTTCTTAGGGAAGACCTTAACATCGTTTCTTTTAAATTCGGAGGGTGGCCCTATATGCAGATGACATCCTCATTTTGACAGCCGATCCCGATCTAGCCTTTCCAACAGTTATCAATCGGGAGGAGGAGTTTGGTAAGATTTCAGGCTATGAAATAAACGCTAATAAGACCGAAATCATGGCCTGGAAAATAAGTAATTCACAACTTAATATAGGCTCCACTTTGCGTTACTTGGGGATTCGAATTACGCAGGATGTAGGGAAAATTCCTGAACATAATCTAGATCGGGTGTTTAAGGAGTGTCAAAAGCAGTTGAAGTCTTGGGCTCACCTCCCCTTATCCATCTTGGGGAGGATTAATATAGTAAAGATGTCCATCCTGCCTAAAATCACATTCCTTTTTAATTATATCCCCTTGCCGTTTGATACCAAGCAAATAGAGAAATGTCAACGGGAACTAAATTCCTTCATTTGGAAGTACAAAGCTACTAGACTGGCGTGGAAAAAGCTTAGGCGGAGGAGGGAAAAAGGTGGTTTGGCGTTGCCAGACCTACAATATTACGCCTGGGCTTTTCAGCTCTCGCACTCGAGAATGCTGTTAAAAGTACCCACTAATACACCGGGAGGAGAAATGTTTCGGGACATGTTAAAGGGAGCAGACCTGCCAGCGGAAGGTTTTATGTTCAAGTTTGGGGACCAAAAATTCTTTAGAAAAATTAAATTAAAAGTTCTCCATTCGTTAGCCAGAAGTTGGGCAAATATAAGAAGGAAAGTCGGGCTCAGTTATTTTTCAAATTTTGCACCAATGTGGGAATCCCCAGGTACACCATCTTGCTTTCAGGATAATTTGATTATTCCTGTGAGGGACTCTGGCATTTCGAAGTGGGGAGATCTGTTGGCAGGGGGCTCTTTGTTGTCCTGGGAAGATCTACGGGGGAAAGTTGGGCCAGGTCTATCCAGGTTCAAATATATTCAGATGAATAGTTGGGCCCAGGCACAGTCTAGACAGGATATTCGTCTGAAGAATGATAGCAACCTGGAGGAACTCCTAGTGGTGAGGCTTGGGGGTAGGAAGGAGGTTGCATTTTGGTATTGGGCAATCGAGGAAGAGGTAGATGGTGATTTCCAACTTGCCGATGAGTTATGGGGAGACCAGCTTAATACTCAGTGTGCTCAGGACTGGATGGACTCATTTACTTTGTTGCACAAAATAGTAAAACCTGCCTGGCTAAAGCGAAACCATCTTTTTACAGCCCATAGGGACTATTTTTCTCCCCTAAAGTTATCAAAATTTCAGCATGGGAAAGTATGCAATAAATGTGGCCTCCCAGAAGCATCTGATGTGCACATGTTCAAAGACTGCCCTGTAATCCGTCCTTTTTGGGATGATGTGAAGAAGTCTCTGGACTCCATCTTGAAGGTCTCATTGACTATTAGTCTCCCTCTAACCATTTTTGGCCTTAACAACAACATCGTGGGTAACGCCAGATCTTTCCTTTTTTACGCAATCCTCATGGCTAGAAGACAAATCTGCAAATTCTGGGTAGACCCTGCCCACTCAGGATGGCTGACCTCGCTTTATAACATATCTAGGGTGGACTTGGCTAGATCCTGCAGCAAGAAAAAGCTTGCATTTTGGGACTTATTGGTACAATGGAAATAGGATGCCGAGGTTTTTTTTTCCCGGGTCCCATGATTATGCCTTTTCTGCTCCATGGACCAGTGCAATAGGTCTTCCAGGCAATCGATATGGTCCGACAGGTTGTAAAACACCTCGGTGGAGTACCCTCTAACTCTGGATGCTCCTTCCGCCAGTTAACTAATCGTGTCTTGGTCCGAGTTAACATACATAGAAAGACCCCTGAACTTGTTCAGAAAGGATACGCGAGGTGGTCGGCGTTTTCTCTAAGAGGGTTAAGGCAAATGAGGACAAAAAAACAACAAAAAAAACATTCCTGCCTCTCAGGGTAACATCCAAAATATCCTCCGGTTCACTATGAACTCGATGACCTCCAATTCCCTGAAGGTAAATCCAGACAAAACAGAAGTACTGGCTCTCACCACAGGGGTTTCGCCCAGGTCTAGTCTTTTTTGGCCTCAAGAGCTGGGCACAACTCCAACCCTGGCAGTAGAGAAGAGCCTAGGCATAAAGCTGGACACTGGATTAACCCTAAAGAGCCAGGTATCTGCTGTTGTAGGGAGTTGTATTGGTCTAATGCAGCAACTTCGGAAACTGGTGACCTTGTTGTCTTTCTCCACCATGCAGACTGTCGTGACGGCACTAATCTTGTCACGCTTAGATTATGGCAACAGAGTCTACATTGGGCTTCCCGATAAACTTCTGGGGAAGCTACAAGTGGTCATGAATGATGCGGCAAGGTTGATCTATAAGTTGCCAAGAAGAGCCCATGCTACCGCTCTGTTGTAGCAGTTACACTGGCTTCCCATCAAGCAAAGGGTTAAATTCAAGGGACTGTGCATCACGCAAAAGTCCCAGTTTGGAGAGGCACCAAAATACATCAAAGATTACCTGAGACCCTATGTGCCCGGTCGCACTCTCCGGTCATCAGATTCTTGTCTGTTAGCCTGTCCACTTTTTAATAGAACGACCCTAGGGGGCTGGGCATTCTCTGTCACTGTGCCCCAGATTTGGAATAAACTACCTGATGGTATGCATAAGGAAATCAGGCTACTACCATTTAGGAGAAGACTTAAAACCCTTCTGTTTACAGAGGCATTTAGATAAGCTCACTCCGTTGTGGGTTGTGGTTAGTTACGTGTTGGGATTCTGGACCTCTGATTTATGTTATAGCGTTAGAGACCTTTCGGTGATAGGCGCTCTATAAATACAATCTAACATAACATAACATAAATCACACCAATGCCTAGAAAAGGGTTTTATTTTACAAAATGCAAATACTCACTTTTTAGAATAAGGCTTGGGGTTTTATTTATGCAATGCTCTATAACAGAAAGGCTTTCCCAGATGCCAAATTAAGAGATATATATTTATATGCATGCAATAATAACACACTTGGTAAATGCTACAGTTAAATGCATGAATAATACTAATGAATAAACAAGCAGCAAATAATGAGATAACACTCAAGAAAATATACTGGACGTCCTGCAAGAGATAAGAAAGAAATATACACTGAATACTTCCAGGGTACATTAAATAATCTCTCACAAAATAATCCTTGAACGTGATTAACCCAAGCAACTTGCAAGCGTGTCTGTGTGCGCAGAGAAGCTCAAGCAAGGCATAGTCAGAATACAGGCCATGTCAAAGCCAATAGTAAGAACTTCATAATTCTTCCCAATGTATAACATAATGCACATTTGTGCACCACTGTCTATAGCATCACATACTTCATCTCTCAATGTACAACACAGTGCACCTTTGCGCATCACTGATCATAACACTGCACTTCGTGACCAAAAAGTACATTGCATGCTCTCTCTCTCATGCTCTCAAATGTACACCCCGCTCGTTCTGTTCTTGGCAAGGTGTTCTGCTGTGTCAGCTTTCACTGTAAGACTGCAAGATTATAAGAAAAAAAAACTTTAAGAGAAACAAGGCATATGCAGGACGTCGTACATTCAGGCTAGGATAAAATAACAAACCAAAGTCAATTAAAATAGTGGTATTTAAAGGTCATCACGTGGTAACAGACCACAAGAGTGCCTCTAGAACTACAAGCACGCCCCTCTGTTTCGGGCCATGCTGGGGGTGGGGTCCTAATTGTTAATCAGTTTTATTGTTCTCCAATGACTCTCCTTACTACCAATTTCTCCTTCTAAAAAGCCCTGAGCGGAGATAAATCTTATTAATTAATTTGTATAATTATAATTTTAATGATAATATGAAAAAGGTCGTTAACACACTGGAAAGGGACATCACTACTTTCTCTAACACCCTTAACCAGTCTTTACAAATCTTATGGGTGGGTGATTTTTTTTTTTAAAACAGATTTTTATTGAGAGATTGCACAGAGTAAGCAGCCCCTCTCACACCGAGGTCAGCTGCACAATAAAATGGCTCATTTCAGATCGGCAATCCACATAGTCATTCAATATCAAACATTACAGCAAAACGGAACTCACCCTTCCCTCCCCGACCCTCCCCCAAAACCCCGATTGGCGATACTCGGGGAGATGGCATGGCGGAACTGCAGGTACCGGAAAAATTGGGCGTTTGGCATACCATACTCCCCTCGCAGATCCTGAAAGGATTTGAGCGTCGTACCAGACATCACATCTCCCAGGGACGAGATGCCTATGGCATCCCACCCACCAAACCCTTGGAGGGATGCAAGTGCCGGTAAACGGCCATTTCTCCACAGCGGGGTCTCCCGGGTTAATTTGTTCCACCAGCCCATACGACGCAGTGCCTGCCTCCAGACCTGAAACACCACCTGAGTGGCTGGCGGCAGTACTCTCCGCAGCCGTGCCGCGTATAGGATTGTATGTAGCGTATTAGAGCCCATGAGATGTCTCTCCAGGGCGTATGCCGGATCTCCTCTATCCCCATACCACCATTCATTGAGGACTAGCAGGTGGGAAGCCTGGTAGTAGGACAATATATCAGAAGTCGCCAATCCCCCATCGTAGGTAGACAAAAAGCAGGTGCGCAGCGCGACTCGCACCATCCCACCCGGCCCACAAATACCGCCCCAGTGCAGAATCCACTTGGCGGAACCACTGAGGCATGACCGGGTATGGATAGTTTTGAAGTTGATAAAGAAGACGGGGGAGAGCCACCATTTTGAAGATGGCTGACAGGCCGTATATGGTGAGGGGCATCCAGGACCACGTCTTCATCTCCGAGCAAACTTTATCCCAGATCGGCAACATGTTGCGCTCCCAGGATACCTCAGGACTCGTGGAGATAAACACCCCCAGGTATTTGATGCCATCCTTGGCCATCTGCAGCGTGGAAGCCCAATCCCCAACACCTGGACCTTCCCCCAGGACCCATAGAGTCGATTTAAGTAGAGTAGAGATTTAAGTAGAGACCTGACGTTTCGCCAAATATCCGCATGATTTCTAATAGACGCGGTCCCGATCTGTCCAGCCGTGTAAGGAAGAATAAGACATCGTCGGCATACAGGGCGATTTTATCTGTCAGGCCCGATCCCAATTGAAACCGTGTAACTGTGCATCGATTCGCACCCAGGCCGCCAGCGGCTCCATTGCCAGGGCAAATAGGTATGGGGAGAGGGGGCACCCCTGACGCGTGCCACGCGCAATTGAAAACTTCGCGGAAGTCGCCCCCGCTACTCTAACCGACGCCGTCAGATTCGTGTATAGTAGTTTCAGATAGGACAAAAAGTGGGGCCCCAGATTAAGTCGGGGCAGCAGCGCAAATAGATAGGTCCAGCTCAGTGAGTCGAAGACTCGATCGATATCCGCGAGGAGAAGCGCCGCCTGGACTCCAGTATTCTGAACCGCCGCCACCGCTACGTGTGCTCTACGAATATTATGTCTGGTGGCCCTACCCGGCATGAAGCCGGCTTGGTCCGGATGCACAAGCTCCATGATATGGGGCAGGAGACGGTTAGCCAATGCCTTGGCCAGGATTTTAGCCTCAATATTTAAGAGTGATATAGGACGGTACGACTCGTGCCATTCCGGAGGTCTCCCAGGTTTCTGAAAGACCACGATCTCCACATGCCGCCAGTCTGCTGGGAGTGTGCCCCTCTCCCTCGCCTCCTCAAGAGCCACTCTGTAGTGGACGCCGAGCTGTAGGTGATAGTACCTAAAGATTTCACTGGGGAACCCATTGGGCCCAGGGGCCTTCCCGGCGTTTAAGTTCCCCCAGCGCCTGTCCCAGCTCCTCTGCTGTGAGGGGGAGCTCCAATCTGTCCCGCACTTCGTCTGTCACCGCCTGGGGCGGCAAATCCGCAATAAATTTGTCTACCATGTAGGCCGGTATACACTCCTTTGGGGCGTATTGGACCGCGTAGTATGTCGCAAAGCTCTCCGCCAGCGCCCGTGAGTCCGTGATTGGGTCCCCAGCCGTGTCCAGAAGTCCCGGGAGGGTCTGCGCCTGAAATGTATTCTGGCAGATGCGGTGTAACATTGTCCCAGACTTGTCCCCCCACTGATATATTCTGCTACGCGTCGCCAGCCATACCTGTCGCGCCTCATCCAGCAACCGTGACGCATAAGATTGTTGTGCCAGCAGGGGCTGCCCCACCGCTTGAGCATCGCCACTGATACTGCAGCGGTTCTCAAGGGCCTCGACTTCCGCGGCCGCCCGAAGCAATTCTGATTTCTTTTGTCTGCGCTCCGCCGCACACCAGGCAATATCTATTCCCCGGAGTGTGGGCTTCATAGCCTCCCACAGAGTACCGGCCTTCATGCCAGGGCCGGCGTTCTCTGCCCAATAGAATGCTATAGCTTCCCTCATATGTCGCTGGTACTCCTCATTTTGGAGATGCCACGTGGACAGGCGCCACCGGAATGGCTGCCGCCCCCCATCCAGGGCAAAGTCCAGGACTACTGGGGAGTGGTCTGAGAGCCCCCTAGGCTGTATTGTCACCGACTCCACCCTTCCAATAACTGAGCGGGGGACAAATATGTAATCCAACCGAGAGAAGGATTTGTGTACTGCCGAGACATAGGTGTATTCCCTCCCCTGTGCATGTAGGTAGTGCCAGGTATCCACCCAATCCAGGCCTCCCACCAAGTCCCTTAGTTTAGTGCCTCCAGGCGCCAACTGACCGTCTCTGGGCCTACACCTATCCAATCGGCCGTCTATGACATAGCTCCAGTCTCCACCCACTATCACCGGAGACTCTGGGATATCCGCCCAGATCGTGAACAACTTCTCTACTAGGGACCATTGCAGCGGGGGAGGGGCATAAACGCTTCCCAGCACCAGGGGCTCCTCTCCCACCTTCCCCCTGATAAAGATGTACCTTCCCTGTGTATCTACTCACTGGGTGGAATAAATGTATGAGAGCCTGCGGTGTATCAGAATGGCCACCCCCCGGGACCCTCTGACAAAGCCTGCATGGTAGACCTGCTGATAACCAAAGCGCTGTAAGCATAATATCTTATTACCCAATAAGTGGGTTTCTTGTAGACTCAATACGTCAGCACGTTCTCGCTTCGCCTGCCGCAGGACTGCCCCCCTCTTAATCTTATCTAGCATACCCCTCACATTCCAGTTCAGAATTCGCAATGAGGCCCCACAGCTTAGGGCCTTTGTCTCAGTAGTCGCCATTTGGAGCCCAGGAAAGGAGAGCGCCCCACAGCGGGCCACACCAATAGAGATGCATATACATAGGAGGTACCGGAACTGTTGTGCAATCGAATTCCCCCAAGCCCCCCTGAACTCACTAACCTGCCCCCCCCACCCTCCCACCTCCCCCCAATCCCCCTGAACTGTGAAAACTCCCAACCCCTCTCGCCCGCCCCCATACCACAAAAACAGTGAAGTACCTGTCGCGGAGCAGCAATCTGCCAACACCCAACTGGACGCTGGGAGCCCTCTACCCCAATGGATCCCCAATAACTCTCCCAACCCCCCTGTCCCTTGTAGCTAACGCACTTCCTGGAGTGCCCCCCGCCCAACCCCCCCCCCCAACCCCACAGCATAGCACCCCTGCAAATAACAGACCAGATGGTGGACAGTCCCAGGTGCAGTAGCTATCTGTCTGACCTCAACCAGACCAAAGGTTAGAATGAAAACGAACAACAGATAGTCTGAAATACAGTGCTATGGTCGAATCTCCGTAGGCTAGGGACCCAAAACTTCATCGGCAGCAAATCAAGTTCCATCAGTGCGATCCTCTCGAGCCTTCTGCTGTCTCACTGTCGTATTCACCGATGCCGAGCGCTGCCGGGAGCGGGACCTCCAGTTGCCCTTCCGATGGGCCCCCTGGGTGGTCCGCGCCTGTGCCCCATTCTGAGCGGAGGCGGCATCCAACCCCGGTGGTGTGTGCACTCTGATCGGAACCGTCTCATCAGTCCAGCGAAATACCTCCTCTGGGGTGTCAAAGAAGTGGGTACGGGACTGGTTCACCACCCGCAGACGGGCCGGAAACAATAGGGCATAGGGGAGCCGCAACTCACGCAAGCGGGCCTTCGCTGCTATAAATGATTGTTGCTGCTGCTGCACCAGGCGCGTATAGTCTGGGAAAATCATAATCCGGTGGTTCTCAAACATGGGCGGCTCCTTGTCCCTGGCAAGCTTAAGGATAGTGTCCCGGTCATGAAAGTTCAGGAGCTTAGCTATCACCGGTCTCGCCCCCTGCGGTGGTTTCTGCATTAGGGCTCTGTGTGCCCTCTCAATGACAAAGCAGCGGGAGAGGGAGTTTTGCGGAAGCCAGCTCTCCAGCCACCTCAATAGGAAGCCCTCCATATCGCCCTTCTCACAACCCTCCGGCAGGCCCACGAAGTGCAGGTTATTCCGCCTGGCGCGCCCCTTCTCATCCTCCACTCGGAGCGCCAGGCCCTTCTGAACGGATTCCATGCTCGCCATCTTGCGCTTCAGGGTCGCCACATCATCCTCAACCTCGGAGATGCGTGTCTCGGCCTCCGTTATGCGGCTCACAGCATTTCGCAAGTCCTGGTGGAGCAGTGTCACATCAGGCCCGACAGCCCCAATCTTCGCATCCAAAGCATCTCTAGATTGCGTTATGGCCGCCATTAATGCCGCATTGTCCGGTCCGGAGTCTTGACGGCCTCCAGATGCCCCAGCGCCCCCACTAGGGCCGGTGAATTTATCGATCGGGCCTTGCTTGGTGCCCCCCCCTCCACCACCTCTAGTCATTGTCTCACACACGCCGGGGGTCACCGCTTATGGGGGGCTCTATTTCAAATGCACCCCCGGATCTCCTTACCAGTCCAGTCGCCTCGCTCTCCACCCAGGCCGCGGTCTCAGCGTGTCACCAGCCTGGCGGTCCGTCTCTGCACGTCCCCAGACCTGGCCCGACCGCCGACCTGGCAAGAATAAGCAGGGGACCCCCTTCAGGGGGGGCTGCGGCACGACAAGGCCGCCGAACAGTAGGGTCACTGGACTGGGTAATTTGCAGCCTCTGCAGCTTAAGGGACGATCGATTGGGGCCACCACCTCGTCTCCTTTGCCACCGGTCTTCCGGGTGGTCGCCATCCCACCAGACGCGCTCCTGTTGGGTCCAGCCGTGACGCGGCGGGTATCAAGCAGGCCTCCGCGCCGTCTCCTCCCCCGATCTCCAGTAGCTTTTGGCCGATCAGCGTCTGAGGGGGGCCCCCCGTGTGTGCCCCAGAAATGGTTCCCGTCCCCCCACCACGGCCCGATATGGCCGCCGAAACCGGGGCCCCAGCGTCCTAGGCACTGCGCTCCTCCTTACCCCAATGTGTGGCGGGGAGTCAAGGATCTGTCCGGCAGTCAGCCAGGCCCGGCCGCACCAAAATCGAGGTCCCGGCGGCCGGCAGGCCGCACCTCCTCTCTGCTCCCCCAGGACCCGGTCCACGGCCGTCCAGGGGGTCTGTAGCCGGTCAGCCTTCAAGGACAGAGGGCCGGATCCGCTTGACTAGGAGGACCTCCACTCCTCCCAGGTCACCGCACCTCGCCGGATCTCCGTTGCCGCCTGGGATCGCCAAACTCAAGGTCCCCGGCTCCACAGCCCGGGTGAGGCCTCACAGCTGCAGTGCTCGATTCTCCGGTGGTCGTGGAGAGACAGGATTTCTTCCGGAGCCTACCGCCAGCCCTCTGCAACCAGCGCTGCTCCCCAAGGGCGCCGCAGGGTATGGGAGGCAAGATAAATCTCCGGATATCGTTTCGGCGGGACGGAGCTGTCTCAAGCTGCGTCCGCCATGTCGGCTTGCTTGGCCACGCCCCCTCATGGGTGGGTGAATTTAACGTGTACTGTTGTCCTTCCTCAAACAAAATAGGATGTGGCATGCCCAATTAGTCAGGTGACCCCACTCCACATTTCGTGCCAGATCCCTATGGTGATGCCCTGAATAAATTGTTTTTTATTCATGACATGGAAATTATGAATCCCGTAGACCCTAGCTCTGGCATCTTACAAGATATGTTTGGTTCGGCTAACCAAGGTTTGACCCCAGATTAAATATTGATATCTTCGTCCCTTAAAACATTAGTTTCCAAAACTGTAATTACGCCCTTCTGGTTTATCGATCACAATGCCATAATAAGTGACTTGAAATGGGGGGGGGACTCACTTAGAGCAGACTTGGCACGTTAAACCTACAATAGCAAGGAAGAACAGGAGCGTTCTAAAATGGGCAATGGCAGACAAAGCAAGAACCACTACAGCTGTGGTTGGTAAAAGATATAACAACATCATGACTTGCCTGGCAGCGGACCCTGATTCAAGACTGATAATTTAGGCCTTCAATCGAATATTACTAGAGGCCAAACAAATCTTAACCGGGGCACGCCCAACCTTAAACACATCAGGCCCCAAATAGTTCGATCAGTCCCTATCCAACCTACATCAGGCTCCTAAATCCAACCGCTGGGATGCAGAACTATTTAAGATCTTGTGTCACCGTTACTCAGATGCAAGGAAGCTAAGAATCAAACCCTTAAGGAGGAAGCATGGGAGCAGCTGCACTTAGCGGCCCTCTCCAACAACGCCAGGAGGGATTTTTGGAGTCATCAATGCCCTTTTTCTATAACCTCCAGAGGAGCCGAGCACAGACTGCCACGTAGATGAGGAAGCTTGGATTGCACATTTTTCTTCCATTTTTAACCTGCCTGTGGAGGGAGTGGTCATCCAGCAGACACCTAGTATCTCTCTAATTTAGTTTCCCTTATTTTTTTATTTATATGAAATAAGAGGCTCTCGCACAGTCTTCGACCAACAGAGCTCCTGGCCTGGACGGCACACCAATTGATTTTTATATGGAGCAGCCAGATCTATGGGGTCCAGTCCTGACCAATGTTTTTAACACTATTGCAACCGTAGGCCCTCTGGATTCGTGGAAGAGGTCAATTATAATTCCAATCCATAAGAAAGGAAACAGATCTGAGGCCAAAAATTACAGGCCAATTTCTCTAGTGGACAGCACTGCCAAGTTGATGTGTCGCATCTTAATAAATAGGCTAGAGGAATGGGCCACCCACAATAACGTTTTGATCCCGGTGCAATACGGGTTCAAAAATGGTAGCTGAACTCCAGATCAATGCCTCAATCTAAGCTTATTAATGACCAAGTACACCCAAGTAAAGCAGGGGAGGTTATACCTGGCATTCATGGATTTTTCAGCAGCATTTGACTGCGTCATCCATCACCATTTGTGGAGCATAATTTCAGTAAAGGGGCATTGAGGATGCGATATCTAATTTCATCAGACCGCTCTTCTCATCTGCTTCGGCAGGTGTCCGTAACGGGAAACGGGGTGAGTGCTTCAGGTAATTCCCAATCAACAGTGGAGTGCGCCCTGCTGAACGCCACACAGGTTGTATCGTTGATCAACAAAACGTGCACCCCTATCCTACTTTATGCAGATGACACAGTACTGATTGCCTGTACTGGTCGAGCCTTGCAGCAGCTATTGGATACCTATGTTAGATAAATGAGTAGCTTAGATTTAAAGACAAATGAGGCAAAGACCTTTGGGCCAGATGTAGGTCGGTCGGTAACGGCCGAAAATCGGTATTTTCGGCCGTTACCGACCGGTATTGCAGGAATGGTATGTAGGGCCCTTAATTTTACAGAATCGGTAAATTTACCGATCGGTAAATTTACCGATTCTGTAAAATACCGAATCGGTATTTTTACCGATTCGGTAAATTTGAGATGTAGGTGGGACTCTTCTGAGTCCCACAAGCCTTACAAAATCGGTATTTTACCATCAAATCCAATTTGATGGTAAAATACCGATTCCGGTGTGCATGCACATGTGTGCATGCACACCTCTGCCATATGACAGGCACACCTGCCCTTGGGACATGTATGCCTGCCACATGGCACCCGAGCCTGTTTTGGGGGGGCCAGAGGGTGTCAAAGTGACACCCCCTGCACCCTTGAGAAATTCGGTATTTACCGATTCTGTAATTACAGAATCGGTATTGCCCATTGATTCCTATGGGCTTCACAGCCCATAGGAATCAATAGGAAATACCGATGCGGTATTTCAAGATTCGGTAAATACCGAATCTTAAAGATTCGGGATTTACATATCTGGAAATACCTACATCTCCCCCCTTCATATTTACCACTTCTTAAATACCGAATCGGTAAAATTCGGTATTTAAGAAGTGGTAAATGAGAATTACCTACATCGGGCCCCTAGTCCCTAATATCTGGGAGTAAACAAAGGAGGGCCCCAAATTTCCATATAGCGGGATTCAGAATAGCACACACAGACACCTTCTCTTATCCCGGAAAACCTTCGACAGACAACTAACCCGATCCAACATGATCACCAATAGGGGCTTAGTGCTCAGGAAGAGCATTATCGCATTAAACTCCATCAAGAAACTGAGCGCAAAGCCCCTTGACCTGGTTAAAAAGGTTTACTCCGCCAAATCGCAATCAGTAGCTACCTATGGGGCAGGGATTTGGGAAACTGTTAATTCCCATAACCTCCAGAATCATCGAGGAATCCTTCTGGAAAAGACCTGTTGGTCTTCCACCCAGCTGTTCTAATTTCATTTGTCATGCAGAATTCGATATTCCTTACATTAATGAGACAATTAGGCTGGCACCAACACTTTTATGACACTCGATCTAGAGAAGAGAATCTGTGAACCTCACACAGATGCTAATAGAAGATTACCTCTCCCTCGACCATGCCCACAGGATCTCGTGGCTAACACACATCAAAAATAGTCTCTCTTCCCTTGGTTTAGGGCACTTGTTTACATCTACAGCAAACTGCTCCACTGTCTCAAAAAAAGAAATTAAGACACTATATTCTACACAAAGAGCAGCTGAGGGATTTAAGATGAATTGCTCAAGAGTGTCCGTAAAGTAGATCTAGAAGGCCCAATAGATCAGGAAGGCGTAACACCATATTTATATTTTGTGACCAGTCCACAAGACCGATTTATTTTAGTGAGGTTCAAATTTGATCCCGTGTATGTTCTCCTATTCATCTGGAATATATTCTAGTGAGGTTCAGATTGAATTTGATCCCCTGTTTTTTCTCCTATCCAGCTGGAATATATTCTATCCCTGACCTCCCCCCTTGCCCGTACAATGGTATTTCCCTTCAATCAAATTAACATATCTTTTATTTTTGCAAATTTTACATGGATCATCGTATTAGATTCATCTGGCTCATGTGCAAACACCGTTTCACTCAATGTTGTCCTGGGATGTATTTTTTACAATCTCTGCATGATCGATTAGTGTGTTATTCTGTGGTTTCCTGTATACTACTCTCATGGAAGACGAGACGACTGTGTAATCCTTCTTAATGAATTATAAATTTGTAATCAAATTGTAAATTGTTGTTTTAAATGTCTGTACTATGAAAGATACATTTTTAAAGTCTATTTTTATAATGAATATTTTTTTTCTTTTATGATCTTAATTTTTTAAGTATCGAATAAAGTGATTTGACTGACTGACTGGGAGGGTCTGTTGACCCTCTGGTAGACCAGCTTGAAGAGGCGGACTCGAGAGAGGAGTTGGGTGATGCCAGTGGTCTGGATACCTCCCCAGACCTTGGTATGCTTTCTCCCCCTACCCTGGCTATGGAGGAGGGAGCCTCCTACACTGTGGTGTTGCGTAAGGCAGCTGAGTACTTGGGCCTTGAGCTTTCTACGGTGGCAGTCAGGACGAACCTCCTGACTGAGGTGCTTCAGCCGGCAGCAGCCTCATTGGAGCCCTTGCTGCCTTTCAATGAGGCCCTCACTGACGTCCTTCTCGGCTCCTGGTCCAAGCTCAGCACAGTGGCTCCTGTGAATAGGATGATTGCCCGACACCACTGGCCCACCCTAAACAACCCACTTTTCCTCTCCCAACACCCTACAACCAAGAGCTTGGTGGGCCAAGCTTCATCCTCATCCTCATCCTGAAGCTCAACTCAGAGAAAACCAAGGTCCTCATCCTCCGACCCTGCACCTCTACCTGGGACAACACCTGGTGGCCCTCGGGAATCCACCAATGCCTACTAACCATGCATGAAACCTCGGCATCATCCTCAACACCTCCCTCTCCATAAACAGCCAGATCAACGCTGTTGTTTCCACAAGTTTCAACTGCCTGTGCATCCTCCGCAAGGCCTTCAAATGGATTCCCCGACTGCAGAAGGACCGTCACCCACATGCTCATAACCAGCAGACTACGGCAACACTCTATACGCCGTAATCAACAGAACTCTTCTACACAAACTCCAAACCATCCAGAACGCCGCAGCCAGACTCGTCCTCGGGACACCGCATCACAAACACATGCCCCAACAACTACGAGACCTTCACTGGCTCCCCGTTGAGAAGAGGGGCACCTTCAAGCTCCTCACCCACGCCTATAAATCCCTCAACATTGGACCCAAATACCTCAATGAGAGAGTCTTCTTCCACGTACCCAAGAGTAACCTCTGCTCTGCCGACCTCTCCCTGGCAGAGGTCCCCCGCATCCGCAGAAACAGAACAGGCGGGAGAGCCTTCTCCTACATCGCAGCCAAGACCTGGAACGAGCTCCCTGTGAACATCAGACGCTCCCCGACCCTGCACACTTTCAGGAAGGACCTCAAGACCTGGTCCTTCGACTGATCTGGAGATGCGCCCCCCCCCCAGCACCTTGAGACCCTCACGGGTGAGTAGCGTGCTTTATAAACACCTGATTGATTTATTGATCCTCGAAAGGAAGCGCTTTCCCCGCAGCTCCTCAAGATAATGAATCCAAGAAGCTGGACCATCTGCGGAAGAAGATGTTTTCTTCCGCCAGCTTAGGACTCCGGTAGGTGAACACTGCATGTCTCTTGGGCAGTTACACACATTCGGTGTAGGACACGGTTGCACAAGTGCTTCCACAGTGCCCAGAGGAGGCCCGGGCTGTGCTGACCCGCGCTGTTGCTGAGGGTTGTGATGCAGCAAAGTTCAACATCCAGTGTGATTTGGATACCGCCTACTCGCTGGGTAGAGTGATTTCCACGTCGGTACCCCTGAGGCGCTACGCCTGGCTGAGAACCTCTGGCTTCTCTGGGGATGTCCAATCTACCCTTTGGACGTCGCTTATTTGGTGACAAGGCGGACAACGCGCTTGAGTGCTTCAAGGACTCTGGTGTTACAGCCAGGTCCTTGGGTCTTGCAGCAACTTCTCGCCCCATGCAGTTTACCATTTGCCCCTTTCGTGGCCACGGAAGGGGTGCCCCACCAAATTCTACCCAGAGCCACAGGGTCCCACAAGCCCCCCATCCTTTGCACTGCTGGGAATGTGGAACCCAGCGTAGTGGGCCTGGGGTACAGAGGGTTGTCAGTCCACCAATACCCCCCTGCAGCTGCCTCCAAACCTTCCTAGTTTGACTTTTCAGGGCCACCAGTTGCCGGTGGGTGGCAGGATCTGCCATCACCTCCCCCACTGCCACAACATCACGCCAGACAGGTGGGTTTTGCAGATAGTCGAAAGGGGCTACCCTTCAAGACTACTCCCTCCCT
This sequence comes from Lissotriton helveticus, assembly GCF_964261635.1. Taxonomy (NCBI): domain Eukaryota; kingdom Metazoa; phylum Chordata; class Amphibia; order Caudata; family Salamandridae; genus Lissotriton; species Lissotriton helveticus. The sequence continues at coordinate 1,097,847,405 of NC_136063.1, read as the reverse complement.
CAATGCCACCAACACTCCATCGCATGTTGGAGGATCACTTGGCCCTTCTCAGTCAGGAAGTTACGGCTCTCTCGGTCAAGGAAGCTATTGAGCATGTCCCTGTGCCAGAAGTAGGTTGTGGTTGTTGTTCTCACTATTTCCTGGTACCCAAGAAGGACAAAGGCCTGCGTCCTATCTTGGATCTCAGGGCGTCAACCGCTTCCTCCAGAGGAGAAGTTCAAAATGTTGACATTGGCTAAGGTCCTGTTCGCCCTCGACCCTGGACACGACCTGAGCCTGGACCCTGGAGACTGGGTGGTAGCATTGGACTTGCAGGATGCTTATTTTCACATCCCCGTCATGCCTTCCCACCGGCGCTACCTGCGGTTCACAGTAGGCCACGAGCATTTTCATTTTACCGTGCTCACCTTTGACCTTACTAGCGCCCCCGGGTGTTCAAGAAAGTGATGGCTGCAGCTCAACTGCGTAGATCAGTGGTTCCAGTCTTCCCCTACCTCGACGACTGGCTGTTGAAGGCGGGCTCGCCCCAGGCTGTTGTCTCCCACCTACAGACTACGGCAGACCTCCTGCATTCGCTGGGGTTCACATTCAATGTGCCCAAGTTGCACGTGATTCTCTCCCAGAAGCTCCTTTTCATCTGAGTGGTTATGGACACAGCGCAGTTTCGTGCCTAGCCTCTCAAGCAGCGAGTCCGGGATATTCGGGCTATAATACCCATGTTTCAGCCTCTATCCTGGATTTCGGTGAGTATGACCCTGAGGCTACTGAGCCTCATGGCCTCCTGCATCCTGATGGTGACTCATGCCAGGTGGCATGTACGGGCTCTGCAGTGGGACCTGAAGTTCCAGTGGGAGCAGCATCAGTGGAATGTTTCCGATTGTGTCCAGATCTCGGAAGGCACTGCACACCAATTACAGTGGTGGCTAACGGACCAGGATTGGGTCAACGACAGATCCCTCTTCCTTCCCCAACCAGAGTTCACATTGGTGACAGACGAGTCACTCCTGGGATGGGGCAGCCACATGGGAGAGGCGGAGATCAAAGGCCTCTGTTCTCAGGCTGAGTCCGGGCTCCACATCAACCTTCTGGAGGTCCGGGTGATTCGTCTTGCACTGAAGGCATTCCTTCCTTCTGTCAGAGGAAGAGTAGTGCAGGTGCTCACGGAAAACACCACCGCCATGTGGTACTGCAACAAACAGGGAGGGATGGGGTCATGGACCCTTTGTTAAGAGGCTCTTTGTCTTTGGACGTGGCTGGCACATCAGGACATGTCCCTGGTGGTTCAGCATCTGGCAGGTTCCCTGAATGCCAGGGCGGACGTACTCAGCCGACGGTGCATGATGGATCACAAATGGCGTCTTCTCACGGAGGTGGTAAAAGGTCTCTTGTAGCAGTGGGGAGAGCCTTGGTTACATCTGTTCGCCACCAAAGAGAGCATGCAATGTCAGCAGTTCTGCGTGTTGGAATTTCCAAGGCGGCACTCGACTGCAAAGCTTTTCGTCGTGGGTGGAATTACGTTCTTCGATATGCCTTTCCGCCTATACCGCTTATGCCCAGCGTACTGAAGAAGATCAAGCATGACCAGGCTCAAGTCTACCTTGTGGCTTTGGACTGGGCACGAAGAGTCTGCACATGGCTGTCAATCCTCCAATCAGACTGCCTCTTCGGGAGAATCTTCTGTCGCAGCAGCAGGGGACGGTCCTTCACCCAAATCTGTCCAGTCTGCACCTCCTTGCATGGAGATAGAGGGACGACAGTTGACAGCTTTTGACCTTTCTCTTGAAGTCTGTAATGTCATCTTGGCAACCAGGAGTCCCTCCACTAAAATGGTGTACTCCTGCAGATGGAACAAATTTGTGGCATGATGCACAGCAAAGGCTGTGGATCCCCTTTCTGCCCCTCTTTCTGAGGTTCTCCTCCTAATTCTTTCTTTGGCCCAACATGGCTCTGCTCTGGGCACCCTTAAAGGCTATCTTTCTGCCACCTCGGCCTTTCTTCGCCTTCCTGATCAGCCTTCTCTTTTCAAGTCCCCTATTGTAACTAGGTTTCTTAAGGGCATTCATTACTCACCGTTTTCTTCCTATTCCTTTTGTAATGCCCCAGTGGGACTTGAATCTTGTCTTAACTTACCTTATGTTTTCTCCTTTCGAGCCACTTCATTGCCATCACCTCTGCTCACAGGGTGAGTGAGCTTCTTGCTCTATCTTCTAAACCGCCTTTCCTTGCTGTGCATCCGGACAAGTTCTCCTTCAAACTTGGCCTTCTTTTCAACCCAAAGTGGTTACCTCTTTCCACATAGGACAGACCATCACTTTGCCCACCTTCTTCCCGCCCTTGCATCCTTCCAAGGAGGAGGAAAGACTCCACAGTCTGTATCCAAAACATGCGTTATCATTTAATCTGGATTGCACAAAACAATTCTGGGTCGATGATCAACTCGTTGCTGGCTATCTGGGCGCCAAGAAAGGACGGGCCTTGCAAAAACAGACCATCTCTCAATGGGTCGTCCTTAGCATTAAGATCTGTTATTTCTTAGCAAAAAAGGAGTCTCCGGTAGGACTGTGCGCCCATTCCACCAGGACGACGGCACCCACTACTGCTTTGAGATGTCTATTCCCCCTCAGTGACATCTACCAGGCAGCCACGTGGGCATCACTGCGCACGTTCGCTAAACATTATTGCCTGGATAGTCAAGTCCGGACAGACAGCTTCTTCGGCTGTTCAGTTCCCCAGGACCTTCGGTAACGATATATCTGTAAGAGACATATATTAGTTATAGATTCCTAACCGGCCCAACCATTATCTCCGTTCTACGAACAGACTTCTAGAGTAAGGGACTCCCTTTCTGGGTCCTAGTTTTGTGCTCTAGTGGTCAGTGTCTTGCATGGCTCTGCATTTCTGGCATGGAATATCGTGCAAAAGAACTGACAGCGCGCAGGGGCAGCGTCTAAGTAGAAACTGCGACGTCATCCCGGTGATGATGATACTGACAACGAACACAGAGTCGACTGATGCCAACTACCGACTCACAGGGGTACTGCTGAGAAAAAATTCTCCGGATTCAGTCTGACGCCTGGGGATAATTCTAAGATAAGGAGTCTATAACTGTATGTCCCCTACATATATATATTATTACCGAAGGTAAGTAACTTGTTCTTTACTTTTGCCAAAGTGGTTGGGATAAAAGTCAGAATTGCGGCTTCCAAAGTTGGAGTGGGAGGAAGCGAAAGCAGTGCAATAGTTAAATAAGAGATGAATAAATTAAGGTCATATTGAGAGAAAAATTGATGTTGTAGGGAGAGTTAATTTTATATAGGACAATATCTAGAATGGGAGGACTTGTCACACAAAGGTAAGGATTGAACAACCAGATATAGGGAAAACATACATAAACAATGGATTGTCATGGGGATGAGCCTTGCATTTACACTGTGTTAAGTTAGCATGAGCTTATTAGAAGTTTAAACGCCATTTTACCTTTCTGCTGCCTTTGCACATGGCACACATTATTATAAATGTTTAGAGTCTAGGAGACTGTTTTGCTTCACACGAGAATAATATGTTTTTCTATATTAGCAGCCTAACTTGGTAAGCTTTGTCTGAACAGTGAGTGCCGAGGCCTCCAAGGTTATTTCAGCACAGTGGTTGTTGTTCGGTCTGATCAGCGCACGTTCTAGACATAACATATATGCAGCCGTGGCCACCTCTGGTTTTGTCGCGTTTAATAATGCACTGCGCAGGCATGCCCACACACACTTGGAGAACATTCGCATGCAGAGAGCTGGTGTAGAAAATGATGTGATCCATTTCTACTAGGACCAGAGGTATGGGGTCGCCCTTGTAAACCCAAGAGACCTTCTGTAGATATAAAAATAACCTACTAGCAAGGGAGGGTGATTTCTAGGTGCAATCTAGCCTTTGTCATTTAGCATTTCAACATGCTTTCTCCCTTTGTATTTTATGGAATAGTAACTATGCTGATAATCTTGGTGCTTATAATATGTCTGCTTGTATTAGCTAAGATACTGCGCCTGGGAACACGGCATTAGAAATAAATATTTCAAACATGCACGTGTCTTCATTTACTCCCAATTTTGGACTGAGATGAGAGTATAACGAAAGAGTGTTCATGTGTTCCACATTGCCGGAGGTATTCTAGGTTCCATGTTCTGGGTTGTCTAATCTTTGGAGTTATGGAAGAACCAATGAGACACTTATTGCTAGTCTGGTAGGGGATTTTGGTTACTAAGGTGAGTTTTGGTACACCCTAATTCACTGAGGTTCCAAATCTCTATGCACAGTTCTGTGAATGAGCAGAATCCCTGCGACATGGCACCCATACGATGGTGGTCTTATTACATGACACTTAAGTAGTACTTCTATCGGTCCTTAACCCCTTCACTATTGTTTCCAGAGAATAGTAGTGTCGGACAAACCTACCTATAGTTACATAGGTCTTTTTAAGCTTGAATCTTTTCAAACTGTTTTCTTTTGAATTACTACCCAGTTGTGCTAATAGGTTACACATTGTGCCTTTTTCTTCTCTGTGTCACTATGGCTGACATTGTTACACCGCAACATAGTCGCATTGCGGTTCGCAATCATTTGCAAGCATATAATGTTGGTTTGGAGGGCATGGCAGTGATTTTGGTAGTGAGTGCTGAGGTTGCTTACCCATTTGAGATTTTCTACTCTTGGGTGACGTTTCCTGCAGTTGAGACGGCTACGCAGGTTTTTCACACTTACACTCACACAGCCGTGCCCAGGGAATACGTCCCTTATAGGACACAGGAGATTCTGATTTCTGCATGGCAGCACCGTGTTTGGTTTGATGGCGCCCTTCCCCACATAACAGCAATTAAATTGGGTCCTTTGTCCATTCCAGGTGCTTTTTGGCTGGTTTGGGCTGGATTCACCCCGCATCCTCGTGCGGGGTAAGTCCCCGTTGATGAGTTACAGACCCTATATGACTCTTCTGTTAGTGTCATTCGGGCCCTAGTTCAATATATTACCCGTAATTTCTTGGGCGGGCCCCTGGTGTTGCGGCCCTTCCAGCTGGACCGAGCGGAATGAACCTTAGTCCCGTGATGGTCAATGCGGTAATGGTGTCCCCAAGATAAGGATGATATGCCTTTTTGACTTGCAGAGAAGTTTGATCAGCCGGAAGCAGTATTTCCTAATTCGTCTCCCGTTGAAAAACACAGGATTCTTACAATTAGTTTACCCAAAGGCTTGGTACCAGGAACCGGTGACTGCGAGTCATGGGGTAGAATTTTTGCTGCAGTGTACACGAGATGCTTCGGCACTCCGTCAATGGCTGTCCTTCCAATGGTCATAAAACGTGTTCAGGACGAACACGGACCTGAGGCTGCGGTTGAATTGGGAATGAGATTCGTGGGCTCATTTGATGTAGTGTCCGATCTGGTCCTGTCTAATATAAAGGGGGATGCAGTAAACTTTCAAGTGGCGAATGCCTTACGCGATGTCCCCAATGCCGACAAACCCCGACAGTTACCGAAGATTATTAAGGCGGCGTATAAAACTTTGCCTGAAAAAACTGGGGTTAACCCTGTGTCCCTCAGAACCTGGGTATATTATGATTAAAAGAAAAATTGGTTCTGTCGGGTAGCGAAACAACTAATTTGTAGATTCTATCCATATTTGATATTACCACCTCCCTCTGACAGGAATTCACAACAGGTTCTTGCAATAAATGAAAAGAAAAGCCTGTATAGAACTATTTGTATCTTTATATTTTCCAAGATGCGTTCAAAATATTTCATTGGTGACTGTCAATATCATAGTAAAAAAGTGCAACATGTGACAATAGTGAATAGTGCTTATGTGACACATACAATATGTACAAAAATGATTTCCAATATAGACAGTTTATACACATATATACAAGTTCAACTTTCAAAAGAGGCCATCCATTAATACAAAATTACAGAATCCCATTTGTTGCTTTGTCAATTCTATTGGGTTTCTGGAGTATTGGGGCCAATTGGAAGAAATGTCGACGTTTCGACCCTTCGCGTGCCAAGATGAGTGAGGTCGCAGCGGGTCTTTCTCAAGACAGATGTAACAAGCACGACAGTCTGTGAATAAGTCAGAGAGGTATTATGTCAGAGGGGGTAGAGTTTGGGTCTGAAAAATTGCCTAATATTTGGGCGGTAATTCTACTCACCCTGGAATCCAAGTGCGGTTGAGTCACCTGGACTGGATCAGATTGAAGTCCTTAAATCTGTAAGTAAAGGGGAGGTATCAATCTAATGCACTGCTGCTGAGTGTAACAAAAATACGTCATTTTGTAATCACTCGCGCGTAAATTAAGACTAAGCCATTTACCCATACTAGAACAAGGGTGTTGCCCTAATTTGTATGGAGCAAATGCATCACTGTAAGTGTTGTAACCTATTGGCACACATCTGCGGAGTATTATCTCCAACAAGTATAAAAATCATTAATTTATCTTTTTATTTTTAATACGGCAGTAGCGGTATTGTTGTCTTACATGAAATGCAGCAATTAATTCATGCCTCATTACTGACACGTGCACGAATTAAAATGCGGTGTTATTATTTCCATGCGACACTGGCAGTATTAATACCTTTAAACATATGTTAGAATTAGTCTGTGCCAGATTACTAACAGTCACACGAGTTTTCATAGAGTGACGAAGGCAAGTTCAGAACGTTGCACTTGCGCTCAATCGGTATATTTGAGCCTTGTTTTTTATACAAGCTCAAGTTCTTTAAACGCATGCCAAACTTAATCTGTGGCTCATGGCTCACACACGCACGAAGTATCATGCAGTGATCGAGCCAGATTCAATTGTTACCATGCCGCTATAACGGAAAATCGAGCCCAATTAATTTCCCATGTGCGAAATCTCATGAAGCAACACACACAAGTTAAAGTGTTGTAACGTCATTCCCGCCAAATATCCGTGTGTAGCCTTACTCTAATCTGCGTTAATGGCAATTAACCATTGCAACAACAGCGTGAAATGCATGCGTGTTGCATTTTAAAGTCATCGAGCGTTTTAAAAGTGGTTACAGCGTGAATGTGCACTACGCTGATCACATTCCGTGATACCAAATGGTGTCCAACGTGTCATACACCAATACCGCTTCTTTATCTGTGGGCGCTTACCCGGAATGAAGAGGAAATTGTCCAAACAATTCTCAGCTGTACTCGGGAACGCTGCAATTCACGGCTGTACTCGGGAACGCTGCAGTCAGTCAGCTTACCGATACAGCCGGAACCGGAAAGGTCATGGGTGCGTAACGTCCTGCCGTCACTGATGTCACGTGATGTTTGTTTATAATACTTTCAGAAAATGATTATTTCGGCACTTATACACATTTTCAAAAATATCGGACTGGCTCATGGTTAAAAACAATTAAACCAATTGCTTGAATGTAAACACGGTCTTAAGTGTTGGAATTCATGAACGAAACTCTTCAACCTTTTAAATATAGCTCATGGTTAAAACAGTTAAACAAATTGCTTGAATGTGAACACGGTCTTAAGTGTTAGAATTCATGAACGAAACCCTTCAACCTTTTAAATGTGAACACGATCTTGAGTGCATAGTCGAAAGCAATTCATCATTCATTATGTAGGCACACCTTTTTACAGAGTATTTCAAATGTAACTCCATTACGATTGTGCATAGTTTCAGAGTAGCAAGAGGCAGTTCATAACTATAAATGATTTAAGTAAATGTGAGAATTAGTCCAGATTGATTGCATAAATCAAATGTAATCACATAACTGTTAATTATCAAATCAGGTATCTCATATAGATTTATTTAGCATAAAACCGTTCAGTATTGCATATATAAAATTGCATGCAGATCAATCTAAATTATGGTCTAGGTCTTCGAGTACTGATATAAACAAATTATTTGGGCATTGATCATACGTCACAGAGATCATGAATACACTAGAGTGGTCAAAGTTGTGTTCGAAAATGCCCATGGTGTTTATATTCATAACCCACGACCTATAGCAACCAGACTTTGGAATGCCTATGTGTGTGTTATAGTTACAGTAGGCCCATTTGCTTTGCAATCTCTTCATGTTCGTTCAGGCCATCAGCTACCGAATACAAAGTGTGTATCCATTTACATTCTTTTTTATTCAGCGCAGCTGACATTGAACCCCCTCTTGGGTTTACCGTTATTTTTTCCAGTACTCTCCATTTTAGGCTTTCGGCAGGATGGTTTTTGGTCATGAAGTGTTCTACCATTGAGGCCCCTTGAGTTTTGCATCGAATGCGACTCATATGCTGTAAAATCCTCTGCTTAACTTTTTGCGTTGTCTGACCAATGTAGGCCTTATTGCAGGGGCACACGATGATATAAATTACATTCGGAGTGTTACAATTGGTCAGAGAGGGAAGTTTGAAGATCTTATTTCCCTGAGTAAGTGCTGCCCCTTCCAAACATAACGGGCATACTTTACACATACCACACTTATAGTGGCCCAGTATTGGAGGTAATCCCAGTTGGTCTCTCAAGTCGGGTTGTTTCCGGGGTTCTAAGTAGGCTTGAACCACACTATCTTTGAGATTTCTGCCTCGTTTAAAAGCAAATAACGGGCCTTCATCAGTTTGGAGTTCGGATGCCACTAGGTTCCAATATTTTTGGATTATCTTTTTGATGTTATTACTCCTTGCGTGGAATGTGGTAACACAAACGAGAGTATTTTCATTTGGTTCCTTTTCTTTCTGTTTAAGCAATTCCTCTCTTGGGTAATACCAAGCCCTCTTTCTGGCCCGCTTCAGAAGGCCCTGTGGGTACCCTCGTTCTCGCAAACGTGCAGTGAGTGTGTCAGTTTCTCTAAAGAAGTCAATCCTTCTCGTACAATCGCGCCTCATTCGAAGATATTGACCGAATGGTAAATTATCACGCAAGTTACGTGGGTGACAGGAATCATTTTGGAGAATTGTATTCCTCTCATATGTTTAAAGGTATTAATACTGCCAGTGTCGCATGGAAATAAAAACACCGCATTTTAATTTGTGCACGTGTCAGTAATGAGGCATGAATTAATTGCTGCATGTCATGTAAGACAACAATACCGCTACGGCCGTATTAAAAATAAAAAGATAAATTAATGATTTTTATACTTGTTGGAGATAATTCTCCGCAGATGTGTGCCAATAGTTTACAACACTTACAGTGATGCATTTGCTCCATACAAATTAGGGCAACACCCTTGTTCTAGTATGGGTAAATGGCTTAGTCTTAATTTACGCGCGAGTGATTACAAGATGAAGCATTTTTGTTACACTCAGCAACAGTGCATTAGATTGATACCTCCCCTTTACTTACATATTTAAGGACTTCAATCTGATCCAGTCCAGGTGACTCAACCGCACTTGGATTCCAGGGTGAGTAGAATTACCGCCCAAATATTAGGCAATTTTTCAGCCCCAAACTCTACCCCCTCTGACATAATACCTCTCTGACTTATTCACAGACTGTCGTGCTTGTTACATCTGTCTTGAGAAAGACCCGCTGCGACCTCACTCATCTTGGCACGCGAAGGGTCGAAACGTCGACATTTCTTCCAATTGGCCCCAATACTCCAGAAACCCAATAGAATTGACAAAGCAACAAATGGGATTCTGTAAATTTGTATTAATGGATGGCCTCTTTTGAAAGTTGAACTTGTATATATGTGTATAAACTGTCTATATTGGAAATCATTTTTGTACATATTGTATGTGTCACATAAGCACTATTCACTATTGTCACATGTTGCACTTTTTTACTATGATATTGACAGTCACCAATGAATTATTTTGAACGCATCTTGGAAAATATAAAGATACAAATAGTTCTATACAGGCTTTTCTTTTCATTTATTGCAAGAACCTGTTGTGAATTCCTGTCAGAGGGAGGTGGTAATATCAAATACGGATCGAATCTACAAATTAGTTGTTTCGCTACCCGACAGAACCAATTTTTCGTATAAAACCATTGGCCGCAATAGTTTAGGTGTCAAGCTTTTCTGCTAAAGATAAATAGCAAACCCAGGGTGCAAAGTCTGAAACAGACGTTCAACCCACAGCTCCTAAGAAAAATTGGAACAGAAATAAAAAACAGGGGAAACAGCAACAGAAACAGGAGTCCCGTCCCCCATCACCAGTGCCTGCGTCTACTGAGCGCGTTTATGATTTGCGCAACCGCACTACTATTAAGTCGCCTGATTGATTTCGGGTTTCTGATCAACGCTCTCTTCGTTCTTTACAGGACACACCGGCCTCATCGTCCGGTGGTGGAAGCGGCAGAAGAGGCCGTGGTGGCCAGCAGAGTCGCGACCAGACCCACCCAAAAGACGGAAAAGGCAAGCAGGACGACTCTTCACAGAAAAGACCCCAGTTTCAGAAAAAGAAAGTTGCCGCTTTAACAGCGAGATATGCCACAGATAGTGAGAACGCAGCTTCGGAATCAGACATGGGCACTGACGTTGTTGGACAGCGCGGCGGAGATTACCACAATGCGAGAGGCCCTGCGTCCACTACTAAAGGTGACAGCGACTGACCAATATGTTGTTGTAGAGACAGCTGATACTAGAGTAGCTCCCCCTGATAGGCTTTTTGAAATTGTCCTTTTAATTGAAGGTGACATACAACGTACCATAAAAGGGGTATTTTGGGAAAATCTTACCACTACCTATGACATTTTGTTAGCAGAGCTGACTGCCCCCCACCTTTTGTTCTCGCGGCTCCGAGAGGGGAGGAGGTAATCCTCCTTAGTTTCGCGCACACGGTTTCCAAGGAGCATGCGCTGAATTTTGCAGAAGAGTGGGCTAAGGCCCTTGCGCCATCTCTGTACCATACGCATTGTGGTTGGGATAAATTTTCCCCGCACCACGAGATTCCCTTACGGTCTATGCCATAGCCTCAACCTCAATATCCCATCCGGCGTGAAGCTTAGCTTCCGTCGCAGAGATCCTTGAACAATTAGAATATCAAGGAGTAATTGAAACTTGTGTGTCACCGATGAATAACCCACTCTTTATTGTGACCAAGCCTGATGGTTCGTACCGTTTGGAATTGGATTACCGGCATTTGAACTCGCATTGCCGTACCTGTGGACTACAGAATACCCACGGCTCTGCTCTAGTGGATGGTCTTGTGCGAAAACGGTTTAAAACCACACTTGACATATCCAACGTTTTTTTTGCCCACAACTTGGATGGTCTAAGTTCCCAATGGACCAGTTTTACCTGTGGCGGCAAACAACGCCAGTTTAGACGCCTGGCTATGGGCTATAAGAATAGTCCAGGTGTGTTTGCTGCCCGTATCGTCTCTCTCTTAGAGAGAGTTGACTCAGCTGCGTGTTCGTATGTGGATGACCTATATCTCACAGATGATGAAATTTGGGCGCATCTGTGTCTCGTTGACCGCATAATTTGTAACTTTGCGGACTCTGCTTACAAATTCAACTTTGCAAAGTCTCACATTGCAGAGTACACAGTGTTGTTCCTGGGCTATGAGCTCAACAATGAAGGTCGAGGATTGGCTCCTCACTTCTTGGAGAAATGCGCACAGCTGTGCGCTCCTACAACTCTGAAAAAATGACAGTTCTTGCTGGGATTTTTGAATTTCGGGCATACTTATATTCCCGATTATGCCCAGCGTATCAAGCCTTTGTATGCTTTGATACAACCTACTTTCACCAAATCGTGCTGGCTGCCTGAACATTCAGCCATTTTGCAATGTTTGCAGGCTGATCGTCTAGAATCTAAGTTCTTACTGACTCGTGATAACCACACCAACCTGGTGATAAGAATCATCCCTGGGGCGGTGGGTTTCACTTACCTTACTTTTAACGAAGGAGGCACAGTACCTATTGCTTACAAGTCACACTTGTACACTTCGGCTGAAATACGGTTTTCCACTGTGGAAAATGTTTTGACAGCAGTGCAAATGGCGATTCTCAAGGAACGTGCACTGTCGCAGGGAAAGCGCATGTTCGTTGTTACCCCGTATCCTGCACTAGAGGCAGTGACGAAGACCAGTGTACCAAATTCTAAAGCTTTGCACCCCACGGTGGATACAATGGGCAGCATTTTTTTTTTATATAAAACAGTTTTTTCATTGCAGTTGGGTCAGCATACACAGCTGGTCATTGCCTACAACCCTGAGGCCGGCAGCGTGCGACAAACGAACAAGTATAGGAATACACGGCCTGCGTGCCGACATCCCGGGGGCTCGGCGGCGATTGTACATCATAATAAAATGCTAAGACCCAGTACATGACTATAGTAAATGTAAACAGACTGTTTGGTATTTTCTTGATTTTAGAAGCAATGACAATCTTATAACAAGAACACATAACTGAAAAGAAAAACAGAGTCAAATAATAGTCACAGTTAGTGCAGCATATAAAAATCAACATCTAGTACAATCATAGCGCAAGTTAGCGTATGATTCGTCCTATAGGTCCAATACGTGACATAGCTAGTTCCTCCGTAGGAGAGTCACAGAGGTCCCCTTGATAAGCATTCCAGTGACCCCACTTTTTGTCCCACATCTTAGGGCAGCCACGTACTTTGTACACTGTCTTTTCTGCAATCATACAGCGGTCCATTTCGGCTACCCAACCCACCACCAGTGGTCTGTCTTGGGAGCCCCATTTCATCGCGATGGAGCATTTGGCCAGTAGAAATCCCAGTGTTGCCCACTGTAGTTCCTGGACATTTAGGTCATTGCCCCCCCATATATCAAGGACACATGGCCTAGGCAGTGAGGAGAGCGGTTTACCCAAGGAGTCCCTCATTTTCCTGACAACGCCCCCCCAAAACTGCTGCACCCTCGGGCAATCCCACAGCATGTGAAAGAAGGTGCCAGGTAAACCACAGCTCCGAAGGCACTATGGATCAGGACGTCGTCCAATTTTCGCCAGGGTGATAACGGACATATACGCCCTATGTAAAATCTTCAGTTGTATCAGTCGGAACCTGTGGCAGATAGCCGACTGCCTAGGGGACATAAGGGCCGAACGCCAATCCTCATCATCCAAGGTGCCCAAGTCTGTCTCCCATTTGCTCCGTAATGACTGGAAAGTGTCGGGGAGGTTATTACATAGTTTCCGATAGGTGTAGGAGATGGCCTTTTCAGGAAGTGGCTCTGAAAGCAATCTATCCTCTAGGGGGGAGATAACAGGAATGGAGGAAAGGTCTGGAATGGCGGTCTGGATGGCATGTGTAATTTGTAGGTATCGGAAAAATTCCGTGGATGCAAGGGAGTATTTAGCCTGGTGAGCACTAAAGGACAAGATGGCACCCTTGTGAACAAGATCTCCTACCTCCGAAATTCCGATCATGTCCCACTTGTCAAAACCTTGGGAGAAGCAGAGGGAGCCCAGTTGTTGTGACGACCACAGGGGGGGTAGCTCTAGTGATTGTGCCTGCCGATCCCAGACTCCTGTTGGCTCTGTGCCACAGTGTAACCGTGTGAGCCATGGGACCTACATATCTGTGTTTAGTGGGTCTACCGTAGAGGGCCCCCAGATATCCCTCCCGCCCAGTTTGGCTTCTATCAAGACGGAAGGCCGGATTGAGGGGCGAACCATGAAGCCAGTGGTTAACCGCCACCAACTGTGACGCCCAGTAATAGAGACGGAGGTTGGGTAGGGCAATGCCTCCATCGTACCAGCCTTTAAAGAGTTTACACAGGGCAATCCGAGCGGCCCCTCCGTCCCACAACAAGAGACGAACCTCGCTCTCTACCGTCCGAAAGTAGGAATCTGGGATTAGGAAAGGACAATTTTGTAAGGTATACAAAAAACGCGGGAGAGCCAGCATTTTGAAAAGTGCCGCCCTGCCTGGGAGGGAGAGCGGGAGGGAGCGCCAGTGGGCAACGTTGGCATGAAGTCTGCGCAGGGGGCCCAACAAATTACGATCGTAAAAGATCTTCGAGTCCGGTGTAACATAAATGCCGAGGTATTGAAAGCCGTCAGTAGCAGTCGCGATGGAAAACCCTCGGTGTAGTCGGGGAGGGGGGCCATGCAACATAAACAGTGTAGATTTAGTCCAATTAATCGAATAGCCCGAGTATTTCCCAAAGTTAGTGAAAACATGGAACAAGCTGTTGATGGAGGATTGGGGGGAGGATACATAAATTAGGATATCGTCGGGGTAGAGGGAGATCTTGTCTGACACATCGTCATTCCACTGGAGACAATGGGCAGCATTTTTGACGTCTCCGGATGTCACGTTTATTTTTGATGCCTCCTTACAGTCACAAGAGTTTCTTCAGTATGAATTTGTTCATCCTGCGCCATTGACTATGCGACCTTTGGAGGATTTCCATTGTATCATTTACACTGATGGTTCAGCTCAGGATGCGCATGGGTCTAAGCACACCTAATTTTCCGCTTGCGCCATTGTAGTAGGTACCATGGGGAAGGTTGAATTCAAGTGCAAAGTCGTGCACACGGAGACTTTAGCGGACTGTACCGTACAATTGGCAGAACTACATGCTCTGATGCTTGCGTTGGAGTACGCTGATCCTAGTGTGACGACTCTTATTGTGAGTGATTTTTAATACTGTGTCCAGTCTTACAATGAGAACCTGTTCTTTTGGATTCAGAATGATTTTTGTGACTCCAAAGGTAGCACAATAAAACATAAAATGATCTGGGTCCGAGTGGCTGAGCTTAAGGAGCAGTTGCCACTCGTATTTGTAATTCACACTCTCGGTCATCAGCGCGTGGGAGTTCACGCTGTTGGCAATTCGTTGGCCGATGAGGCCGCAAAATCAGCAGTATCAACATATTTGGTTGCAGCAGTTACACATTCCAAAAGTAAGATTAATGATGATATCTTGGCGACTGTAGCCACGACTGAGAAGGGAAGTAAATATCCTAAGGGGTTCCCTTCAAAGTATTCATACCACTTAATTCCTGATAAAGTTCCTTATGTGAAAATACCGGACGTTGGTGAAAGGTTAATTCACAACGCAGACCACAGGTCCACACTGATTACGGCTGCCCATGAAGGTGTTGTGTCTGCGCATGCGGGCGTTTCGGCTACTCTATCTCAGTTACAACAACGTTTCTGGTGACGGGGACTGTACAAACAGATGCGTGAATATGTCCTTCAATGTGGCATTTGCCAGCAGATTAAACCTTCAACTGCTGCGCGTCCGCCCCAGACACAGTTGTACATATCTAATAAACCACTTGGCTGTTTTTATTTAGATCACTGCGGTCCTTTTTCTTCTGATACTGCATATGAGTTCATCTTAGTTGCAGTTGATTCATGCACACGCTTTGTGTGAGTGTGGCCACACCGCAGTGCTGATTCGCAATCTGTCAAAAGAGACTTGCGCATCTTTGTAGGGATTTTTGCCTGTGGCACCTTCCATTCGGATCAGGGTCCTGCTTTCGCCTCTAAGGCGTATAAGTATGCCATGACTTCGTTGGGGGTCCAAGTCAAGTTTTCGTCTCCATACAGACCTGAGGGTAATATTGTTGTGGAACGAATGAACCGAGATTTAAAGCAGTCTTTGACAGCTAGGGTTATAGGCACTGGCAGGAACTGGCTGGCCCACCTCAATAGCGTGCAGCGTGCCCTTAATAATCTCCCTAGAAGGTCTCTGGGTGGGCGGACCCCATACGAAATGCTCTTTGGTATCAAGATGTTTGTCCCGGACCTTGACGGACTAGACCAGGCGGCAGTTGCTGCCTCCTTTGACGTAGATGAACATTGCAATGTTTTACAGGATCTACAAAAGACGAGAGACAGTCTGGCAAAGGAACACTTGCCCTTCACATCTGAGGCTGCGTTGCAGATTCCGGTAGTTGTCTGGCTACCCCAAGTTGGAGAACTGGTTCGAGAGAAGATCGCTAACAAGAAGAAATTTGGTCCCTCATATCGAGCTCCGGTTCCAGTGCTTGGCGTGAAGGGCACAAGAACAGTCCTTTTACCACCCCTTCCAGGTCGTAAAGAAAAAAGGTATATCTCCATTGACAATGTCAAACTACACAGAGTGGCCGATTCTTCTTAGTATGACTCCGGCAGTCTCATGTCCATCGATTTTGAGAAATTCTGTTTTGGCCCTGGCTGCTAACCCCAGGCCTGATGTTGCCCTCGAGATGCCTGCAGTTTCAAGTTCTTTGTTGAGTTCCCTACCTGGTGCTCACCTTGATGAGACTGAATATACTTACCCCTCTGACTTATCAATGCCTGATTTGCTAACTTGTTTGGCTACAGAATCCAGATTTTCATTTGACACTGATGGAGCGAGGTGGAGAAACAACATTTTGTATTCCCCTCGTGAAATCATTTCCTCATAACTGTAACTTTTATTAATTGTGTGGTTTGGAAAATTAATCAACGTAGTATAGAATGCACACACAAATACACGTGGGAATACTAATCTGCTTGCTTGGATAACTATAACTGACTAATTTAGTACTGGC
Organism: Lissotriton helveticus; assembly: GCF_964261635.1. NCBI lineage: Eukaryota > Metazoa > Chordata > Amphibia > Caudata > Salamandridae > Lissotriton > Lissotriton helveticus. The sequence goes on along the minus strand of NC_136063.1, from coordinate 1,097,830,955 downwards.
GTCATGTTGTTTATTAATGCAAAGCTTTAATTTAATCAAAAACAGCATAAATGTGCTTTCTGTTTGTGTATTTTGTGGTAAAAACATGGAGTTAGGTGAGTATATCACGCATACATGTTGCTTATTTGCTAGGTAACAACTAACAGGGAAACCCTTAGCATGGGGGAGGTAAACAGAAGGGCTATATTTCAATAATTAACATTTATTTGTGTTTGTTTCTATGATAGTTCCCATTCTGGCCCGTGAGGCCTAGTAAAAAGATGGCTGCTTTATTAACTGTGAATGGAAGATAAACTGAGCATGCACAGCTCAAAGCCGAGATTGAATTTGAGATGCCTGAGCGAGAGCAGTTCAAGGACGGCTTGCCCCGGAAGTCCTGATGACTGCCAAAAGAATGAACATTTGAGTTACTGATCGTGGGAAAGGAACCTGTAGTAACTAGTTGAGGACGTGACTAGGCCAAAGACTTTCTCAAACAAAGGACTCTTTAAAATTCAGCTGATGCTACGGAAATTGAATATTAAGATGATGAGGAGATGCTCATCCACCCTCAAATTGTCCAATCAGAACTTGAGTTTGTGCTAATAGTTACTTTTGTAGATAGATAAAGTTAGTAAAAAAGGTATAGGAAGTCTTGATTTTCCTTAAGAAAAAAACTCTCTTTGAATTGTCTCCTGAGATGCTGTTGGTATGCTGATTTTCCGGAGATGTAAGACTTTGAATCAAATTTCTATTTTCTTTGAATGAGGACTGAGTTTTAGTTGAGGTTATTAGTTAGGGAAGTTAGGAGAAAAATGAACTTTGGGAACTATTTGTCTTTTGCGAATACTTATGTCCTGAATCTTAAATAATAAATTTCTATTTCTGAATTCTTTGAAATAAATGAATATAACTGTTTGAAGTAAAACTTTTACTCTTTTAAGGTTATTTTCGAATGAAGAAATAAATAAAGTGAATTAACTGTTAGACATGCTAAACTTTGCTTTTAATAAAAATTAGATAAATGGAGAATTAAGCTGGTCTTGTATTTTCCTATGCCTATTTTTTTACTAGCAGATCCATTGACCATAATGGTGGTGTGTCTGAATAAAGTGTCTCATTGATAAAAACCATGGTAAAACTCATCTAAACTGTAGGTGTATATAGTATAAATATTTAGTTTTAATTTAGACACTTCGCTATGATACAGCAGCTCTCCTTTGAATCTCACCGATCCATGAAATAGATGGAAGTGTTTTCTGAGTAACTCGCAGTGTTATGGGCCCCACTGATGAGTAGGTGTATGATTTGGTATTTCAGGGAAAGGTGATATGGTTTTAGAAAATATTTTCGGAGTAGCGCTGCATCAGTTATAAGCTTGGTAGCAGAGCATTGGTTGCTATAGAATTAGCTAGGATCATATATAAAATGATATACAAGGGTTTTGATGTACAGAATTATAACTAACATCTGTTGAGTTCGTATTACGTTATATGTAGTCCTGAAAAAGCTTCCGAGGATTGCGTGAAGCTAGTCCCTCTGTCTGCAGGCAGAGGAAGTGTGGCAAGTAAAGTCGCTCATCGCATAGTCTGTTTCAAAAAGTATTCTTGTCGTATACTACAGTGGTATTTGCGCATATCACAAGTTTAGGGATCTTTACGTGTGAAAGGATAAATGCATAGCAAGGACAGCCTATACAATCTTAGCTTTCGAGTACAGGGATCATTGTGTTGTATCCTGATTTAAAACTTACTGGTGGGAGAGTAATAGAGCTTAACCTGAGCTTGAGAAAAAGGTAAAGTAGAGGAAGTGGTGCTACTTTACCGGCGAGTGTAAAATTCTGTAGTAGAGAAGAGGTAAGCGCTGTGATAAGCGTCGCTCAAAACCACCTGAGCGAACTTACCTCACTCAGATATCATTCCCATAAAATAAGCCAGCCAAACAGTGGAGAAGAATTAGAAAACATTTATTAGGCCATTAGTTTCTCTATAGAGAGGCCCCATCAGGACTTCACTCCAAGGAGTGCGCCGAGAGGACTGCCTGTTCTCAAAACGACAATACATTATAACACGTTACAGCAACATTAGTCACGCCCCTGATAGAAAAGTACAGAACTGGAGAAATGGTGAAAAATGAGCGCACACATGAAGCCGCTGCACCTGCGGGACGATGGCTCTGTTATCACCCCCAAGGCCACGGAGCCGAGACTCCGCTCCTCCCGGGCATGGGAACATTACTGATAGCAAAGAAACACATTTCGTTGTTAGTTTTCTGCAAATACTAACTCAAGGCGAGAAATGCTGAGACCAGGGATTTTCTGCTCATAAGGGAGGGGGCATTGCAGTCTGGTCGCGAAGACATGTTCCCAAGATGACGGCACTGGAGCAAAGCTAAGAAATTGCTAACTGGAACACGAAAATAACCCAATTAGTCCTAAATACATATGCAACACATCATTCGGTTAGACACACTATGCTAACTTGTACGTCATCATGTTGAGTGAATTGAGGGGCGGGAAATGCAAAACCTATCAGACGCTCCTTTTAGCATTGTGTGGCTAACATGAGTGCAGCCTTTATTGGCCTAAGGAGTGCCTTTACAATAACTATGGGAAAAGCAACTGGCTAATAATAACCTCAATCCTCAAAGATGCTCTCATCAATAGCCATAAGTGATTGAATCTCTTTGTGTATCACATTATTCAAAACTGGATATTGTCGAGATTGATATTTTGAGGAGGTCATAGTACTGGCGCAAAGCGAGCAACAAGGAGGAAGGCAATAAACACAAAGACAGCAAATCAAGATAATCCCCAAAACTCCCACTACCCCCATCAAGATCTTCCAACCCCAGGAAGTGAAAGCACCCCAGAGCCACCCACTCAATGACCAGGTGCCAGTGTCCTGATGTAACTCAGCAGCCAATCGATGAAGTTTTAGTACAGCCAAATTAACAGTGGGAGCGGAATCAGGTATATAAACACAACAGGAGGTCCAAATGACGCGCCAGGCTCCACCCCTATCAGCCAGAATGACGTCAAGAACCATCCTATTTTGTAAAGTGAAAAATCTCATAGCCTGCATCTCAACGGTCATGTTGGTCACAATGTCAGCTTCTGTGTTGACCACCTTCTCCTTAACCCTAGATAGTTTCCTAATAGCCCTACTATTGAACTTGGGACCCCAAAATGGTAACAACCCCGGGTAATGTCCGTCCATTGTTGTAAAGAACCATCAGTCTGGTCAACGTCATCTGCTTGAAGTTCCCTCCTTCTCCTCTGTCCGGGAACCACTGGGGACCAACGATGGGTCTTATGGTAATTAGAAGGAGACAAATACACTGGGGGTAGAAGATACGCTAAATAGCAGACACCCCCCACCCCTCAGGTAACCAGAGGTATCCATTATCACCGCAGACAAAATAGGTATTCGGTGGAGGGACTAAAGAGGGGCTGATGGACAATCGGATTGAAGAGGTCACATTACAGGAACTGTTACCAACCTTTATAGGTCCCCTTCCTACAATGCAGAATGGAGACTGAGGACCCACCACAGCAATAGGGACTAAGTGATGTCTGCTGCTATTCCCCGGGGAGGATGTTGGAAAATCAAAGAAGAGTTCAACTGCCGAAAACTCCCTCTAACTAGATCTGTGTCATTCAGTGCAGTATACCGTCCCACCTTTCTGTAACATGTATCTACAAAAGTCTGGTCAAAACGTCCGTCATTAAGAAACCGTCCAAAACGGGATTGGTGTATAGGGCGTACTCGCATTGTCAGGGTGGATCCACTATTGGTGAGTCGGGGCTGCAAGAAATCAGGTTGCTGGTAGAATTTCACCAAACTGATCATGGTGTACCATCCCACACAACTATTCACATAAGATAATGGAAGCGCCAGCAACCTATCCTTTTTGTGTACCGCTGAAGGCAATAACCCACAAACCCAACAATCAGTAACATTGTATACAGCATGAGCATGATGTAATGTCTTAATGAAAAAATTAAGCCCTTACGCAATGATTCTTCTCGATAGTCTATAGTAACCACATTATGTTCAGGTGTCGGGGTAGTGGTAGACATGAATTGGTATGGTATACAGCCTTTACAACGAAACTTTTACAACGAACTACCCTTACAACGCAACTTTTACAACGCAAACTATTACAACGCATAGCGCTGGGGGGCGCTCTAGGATAGGGAATAGGTTTAATGTACTATCCAACACCTTCCCTACTATCCACGGGGACTGGAGTTGGAATAGTAAATTAAACTATTCACTATCCAGCGCCCAAAAGCATTATGCGTTGTAATGGTATGCGTTGTAAAACTTGCGATGTAAAGGTAGGCGTTGTAAAAGTATGCGTTGTAACGTCATACATCCATTGGTATACCGGGTACTTTTCATCAAGGAAAAATAGAATCCCAAGAACTATTATGAATACAATGATGATCACCACTATAACTACAATTTTTGCGTTCCTGGATAATGATGACCAGGGTGAATCATGTTCAGCTCTGCGAGGAGCCGCAAAGGGCTGCTCCTCCTCAGGAATGGCACGGCCAAAAGGGTACATATTCACCTAGCTATAAGTCCAAAGATAAACTAAAGGAGAGGATCAGTTCACACTGAGGCCAACCAGAGGGGATCTGCTCCCTGTGTCCGTTAGAGCCTCACAGACAGGCTCCTATTGTTCATGCCCTAACTCCCACGTCGGAGTTGCACAGCTTCACAACTCAGAGGACCACTTAATCTGGGCCCGGACACGACCTAATGTTCTCGTAACAATGTCTCGGCTAGTGCACCAGGGCTCAATCTGTCGTCCTTCCCTACTTCTCTCACTTTAGTCCTTCCCTATTTCCCTCGCTCAGCCCATCTTCCAGTGCACTGTTCTCCTTTTCTGGGCCGCAGATTATAGCGAGTGCTCCCTCGCACCTCTGGATCTGTGAACAAAATGGGGGGGTCAACTTCAAGGGACTTATCCACTGATGTCGAATCAATTCGATCTCAAGAGGCTTCGTCTCTCTCAACTGAGGTCAGCCTCTCTTCGTTCTCAGCTAGCTCCTCACCCCTAAACTGAGCATCAGAGAAATGCATATACCGAGGAACTGTTTCACTTTCCTGATCAGCGACGCCCTCCCTCACCGACGCATCATAGGGAAATGGAAGTGGAACCTCCTTCACGTGACTGACATGCGTCCACGACTTGTGGCCCTGGATCCTGAGTGCGGTACGCGTTGCCAAAACCACCAAACGAGGCTCGCTCCACCTCGGCTCCAAGCAGGATTTCCGTTGATATCGACGAACCAATGCCGAGTCACCGGGTTGGATGGAAGTCCAGGCCCCTCCGGTTGCGGCTTCAGCGTGTCTGCTACCTGCTGGTGAAGGGAACGGAGATCTTTAGTCAAAATATACAAGTGTCAATAGAGGATATTCAATATCAGCAAAACATTTAGGCCTCGGGACACACCAAACATTAGCTGGGCGACCAAAGACCACCTCATACGGGGAGATACCTGTCGTGGAGTTCATTGTCACCCGAGTAGAAAGCAGAGCTAAAGGGAGTGCGTCTGGCCATCGCAGCCCTGTACTCTCTTGGATCCTGGCCAACTTTAACTTCAAAGTCCCATTATATCTCTCTACCAAGCCTGCAGATTGGGGATGTCGTGCTGCATGAAATTTCTGCTGAATTTGCAGTCCCTTACATATCAGTTTCATCAATCTGGCATTAAAGTGTGTCCCGTTGTCACTCCAGATCCCCCGAGGCAATCCATATCTAGAAAAATATTCCTTAATCAACACCTTTGCTGTTGCCATAGCTGTGCATTTTTTCGTTGGGAAAGCCTCCACCCATCTACTAAAAGAACACACCACCACCAAGACATACTTGAGATTATTGACCCTCTCCATCCCAATATAATCCATCTGGATCACCTCAAAAGGTAAAGAAGGGGGTGCAAAATTACCGGGGAGAACAGGTGTCCCCCTCCCAGGATTGTATCACAAACAGACAATGCAATGTTGTACTAAATGTGTCGCCACTCTAGAGATATTGTCATTACGCCATACTGGGTCCAGTAATTTACAAATCCCCTTTGCACTAACATGAGCCATTGTGACCACAGGAAGAACATATGCGTCAGGGAGCAACCACCTTCGTTTGTCTGATAAGTCTGTCCAACAATCATCCGAGTCCAGACGCCCCACACTCTCCCTCCATATCTTCAACTCGTCCTCTGTTGCCCCGTCTGAATATCCCGTACACTCTCCACAGTACTCATAAACATGTCATTGTCTGGTACCCACCTAGCCGGTCCTGCCACAAACATACGTGGGAGTTTTGTCTTAGCAGTTTCCTTAGCTGTCTGATCTGCAAATCCATTACCCCGGCACACATCGTGCACCACTGCTTAGTGTGCACTACATTTGATTACAGCCAGTCTTTTGGGAAGTGTTAATGCTGTTAACAATCGTAGTATGAATGGGCCATGCTGTATCTTCTGTCCATGCGATGTCAAAAAAAACCTTTCTGCCCACAGTCGCCCATAACTATGAGCCACGCCGAAGGCGTATTGGCTGTCAGTATAAATATTCACATCCAATCCCTCACTCAATTCACACGCTCGTAACAAGGCTACCAACTCTGCAGCTTGTGCTGACTGATAAGGGACTCTAGATGTCTCCACAACCTTCTGCAATGTTGTTATGGCATAAGCTGCAGTCGTAGTGCCATCTGGAAGTTTAAAACACGAGCCATCGACATACAATTCCACTTGGGGTTCAATTAGGGGAGTGTCTGTCAAATCTATTTGTCCCTTCGTTTCTTCCTCAGTCCGAAAGAAACAATCATGGACGTAATTGTCCTTTTCGTCCGAAGGGAGGGGTAGTAACGTGGCTGGATTCAGAGTGGCACATCTTTTAATTGTAATTTGAGGGGCAAACAACGTCAACTCATAGCCCGTGAGATGAGCACTAGTTAAATGATGTGTCTGTGTCTTATTCAATAGGGTGTCCACAGCGTGCGGTACCCTCACTGTGAGATGAGTGCCAAGGACGAGCCCCGCCGATTGTCTAATCGACACCGCAGCAGCCGCTGTGGCTCTAAGACAGCTCGGCAACGCTCTTGCCATATTGCCAAGTGTGGCGGAAAAATACGCACAGGGTCTCTGCTTCCCCCCAAAACACTGGGTTAACACCGAGAGCGCGCAACCGTCCGCCTCATGCACATAAAGTACAAAAGGCTTCTGGTAATCAGGGGTACCAAGTACAGGTGCAGAACACAGAGCAGTTTTCAACAAGGAATCATTGTCAAAATTGTAGTTATATCAGAAACTACCGGGAATTGGTGCTCAACTACTTTATTAATCTGCCGTAGATCAATTACAAATCGTTAAACATCTTGATGATCATAATTAGCATCAGCAGAAGGCTTCTTAAGAATCGGAAGAATAGGACTATTGCACACATTGGAAGCCGTCTCCTCCACCACTCCAGATTGTATCAAATCGTGAATGATCTGTAAGAGAGCCTTTTCACCCTCCTGTGAAATCTTATACTGGGGAATACGCGGTAAACGAGCTCCCTGCTTGACCTTAATGGAGACGGGTGCAATATTCAATTTACCCACATCAGTGTCACTACTTGCCCACAAAGCTTCTGGCACCTCTTTAAGCTCCAGTGGGAGAGGTTCGTCCTTAGAAAAGCATTGCTGAGCCCATGCAACAGAGGGGCCCAAGGTTACATAAACACCATCCGGCGAACAGTAAATTGTAGCATGTAATCTCTTCAACAATCTAGACCTAAAAGATTTTCACCACAATGGGACGTGAGAAGGAACGTAGAGTCAACAGTAAAAGGACCAATCGTAAGAGTGAGTGGTTTAGAAATGGGGCTAATCACCTGTCTACCTGAAACCCCAACGGAGATGTTATTCTGGCTAGACAGAGCCGCCCCAGGGACCAGGGAGCGTGCCACGGAACTCTTCATACCTCACGTATCCACTAAAAACTTCTTGGTGGACCCCAGCAAATCCGCAGTGACATAGGGCCCTCGCTGATCTACCTGCAATGACACTGGTCCCTTACTCTGCCCTACGCTGTCCTAATTGTGAGAAAAACATTTCACTACGTCTACATCATAGTCATCTTGATAATACTGTCTGTCCCGCTCCCCGTCACAATCTCCTCGGTAATGCTGTGTGTCCCTGTCACCATCAAAGTAGTTCCCACCTGTCTGCCGAATCTCACTATGTTGCCAGTCATCCCTACGTACTTCCCCACGACCTCTACCTCTGCCCCGTCCTGTGTATACATCCCGCGGCTCCGTACACTCCCGCCACCAGTGACCCTCCTTCTTACAATTAGCACACTGATTTTCCCCTAACGCCAAACTCTGCCTTCCTCCACGTCCATATCCAACTCAACCTTGCCAGGCCTCAGTGGGCGAGGCCCCACATCCCCGTCCCCGTCCTCTGGCTGCTTGCTGCAGCAACACTCTTGTTTTCAGGTCCTTTGCTTTCTTCTCTGCTTTATCTTTACTCTCATTCTCCCTATGCTCATAGTACTGAGGCATACTCAAGTGCCAGAAGGGGTGGACGTCGTCCATGTACTCTTAGAAGCCTGCAACCGGGCTGATATTTCCGGTAACAAATTATGCACAAATCTGTTCACAAAAAGCCGCACCCTGCCATAATGCGACAAATCCTGACCATTGAAATCCAGGAATGCCTCCTTAAATCGAGTAAAGAAGTCAAACACACCGTCCTCTTTCTTCTGACGACATGCAGCCAACTTATCCCAATCCACTTTCTTCGGTGGGAGATGGGAATGCATGTACTTAATGATACATCCAGGCAGGGCTAAAATCTCCTGTCTCAGTTTATCCCCCGGCTTCCTTTATTTATCCCAATCCTTAAACTCCTGCCATGTGCCCCCCAGCTCGTCTGCCTGATCAGTACCACTCACTTGTCTCCATACATCCACTGGAACCAATAATCCAATGAATATCTCTATGTCTGCGAATGTCATGACCATTGAAGTAGCCGCCTCAGTCAATTCCTTATAATAGGCAGTCGGATTCTTTCTAGAGTCAGGTAACTGTCCCTTCAGTGCCAACACCTCACTCCTCTTCCAGGGGACATAAACCCATTGCTCTTGAAAGCGAGCCTCTACCCGCGCCCTTGTCACTGTGTTTGTCACTGGATCCACCAATTCAGGTATTTCAGGGTGAAAAACGGGGTGGACCTCACGCATGGGGTGTGCCCCAAGCGTAGAGGGACCCGTAGACTGTAATTCATTTCTGTAGCCAACCAATGTACGCATATTTCCATAAACCTCTCCCAAACTAGTATTGGCCTTGTAAGCTCTGTCTCTAATATCATAGATAATCTGGGGCACCTGGTCCCCTTGGCACTGCTCCCACAACCCTATCAACGTCGCTGACATATGCCACAAAGCATGCTGCTGCATCAAAGGTTCATAATCTTTCATCGTAGACCAAATATCCTCCATTGAATAAATGGCATTCCTAGCCCATTGACATGCTTGATTGGCCACAACCTGTTTCTCTTCCATACCCACATTAGAACGTGGAAGTAATTTACGTACATGGTCAAATATCATACGCCCATCCAACCCCCCTCGACCCCGAGTTGGAGTCTTAGATATAGTCTGAGGGGTAACACTCGTCGAAGCCGTAGGTAAAGCAGATGCAGATAGCGGTGTAGCCACAAAGGGGGCAGACGGGACTGAAGTTCCCGCTGACAATAGAGAAACGAGGGGCGAGGTTACAGAAGTCAATGCAGCTTCAAAATCTTTCAAAACACTGGAAGTAGAGGCTAGAATAGTGGAAGGGTCAGAGGAAGAGGGTGCCTGTGAAGAGTCAGAAGCAGACAGAACAGTCAGAGACGTAGATAGCGCAGGATATATCGATTGCGGTGCATAAGGGGGCAGGGGGCGGGGGTCGGGCATCCAAAAGGTCCTCTATCTCATCCTTCTCCTCCGCTCTTACCACATAACTCTTATCTGTTTGCAACCTATGAAGCCTATCTGCTCAATCCCTGCCTCTGTCTCCGCTTTATTATAGGCTCTCACTTTCTGTACCATCGACTGGGTAGCTTTCTTCTGGGCCATTAACTCATCTCTCATCTGCCTTTGCCGAACCTCTGTTTGCCACATCCTTAGGGAATCGAACATGCTCTGGCGACTGCGCCCAGCAAACAATCTCTCTGCAAGTAATCTATCTTAGCTGCATCGAATAAACCGGTCAACGGCCATTGCAAATCCACATTACTCTTGGTGTACCGATGCCACAAAGTATTAAACAAAATCGGGGTAAGTCCATGTGAACGTGGGCGGTCAGCGGACTGGAAAAGCAGGCATGGAGGCCGGATATAGTGGGCAATAGTGGTCTTTTATTGCACACGAGGCAGGTCTTTTAGCAAAACAGGGGTGAACAAAAGGTATGGCTCCACAGTACAAAACGTGGTGAAATGTCTTCTTCCTCCTCCGGGTGATGTAGGGTCTCGGTAGGGGTCCGGGTCTTGGGTGTAGATGTCTTCGGGATGTCCTGGTTGGTGGGGAAAGGTCCTCGGAGGGCAGCAAGAGAAAAAAAAGAGAAGGAGCCGTTAGTCCCGCTGGGGCTTGAGGTTTGAACAACCGTTACCATCACCAGGGTGTGAGGAGTCAGAAAGGACCGTGAGGAAAGGGTGGGGAGGACGAGGGAAGGCAAAGCAAAAGAGGGTGTCCAATGAGGGTCGTGTAGGGAGAGTCTGTTTACAGTGCGAAGTGCTGTACGCTTTATACACGGTGTCGAGCTACTAAGGAGAACGTGCCTAGAATAGCAGGAGTATTTACAAAAGGGGGGCGGAGTATTTACACAGAGCACCTAGCGTGCTTTAAGGAGGGTAGCTGGTACTCACGCGCTCCGCCGCAACTCTCCTTCGAGTTGCGGCTGCTCTTCTGCCACCTCCTGGGGACTCCACCAGTCTTCGGACCATTCGTCTACTTCTCTGCTCCCGTCTTCTTCTTCCGCAGCTCCAGTCGAAATCTCCTGCCACGATACTCCAACGACGTCTGGATCCCGGCTTCCGTCTTTTTTCTGTCCTGACGTCGGCGGTGAGGCGGGACTTCCGGGGTCAGGGTGAAGCGTTTCCGGTCCGCGGCATCCCCGGATTGGGTCCTGCAACAGAGACAGGGGCGGGGTTCCAGTTGTCATGTACGCCTTCGTGGCTGCGTCTGGTCGCGGTTCCTGGAAGGGTGAGCCTCGTAGGGGCGGCAATCCTAGCGGGGTGAGTAAGGGGATCGCAACCCGCGGGGCCGTATCACATCCCCTTCCCCTAGCTGTCCTTCTTGTAGTGGTTGGGGACATGGAGTAGCGGGAGAGGTAATCAGCATTACCCTGGTCTACACCCTTCCGATGAACTGTTTTAAAGTGAAAGGGTTGAAGTGACAGAAACCAGCGGAGGACTTGGTCGTTGTGCCCTTTGTTCCAGGCCATCCACTCCAGAGGGGCGTGATCCGTATAAATAATAAAGTCTCGTCCCTCCAGGTAGTAGCGGAGGCTCTCAACAGCCCACTTGATCGCAAGGGCCTCTCTTTCCACTACCGCATAGTTTTTTTCTCGTCGGAATAGTTTTCTACTGAGGTAGAGGATGGGTTTTTTCGTTCCCCAAGCGGTCTTTTTGTGACAGGACTGCCCCTAAACCCTGTTCCGAAGCGCCTGTCTGGAGTAGGAATGGCTGGGAGTAGTCCGGACTCACTAATACGGGGCTGGAGGTCAGGGCGTTTTTTAGGTCGGAGAAGGCACGCCATAGCAACGGCGTAGGGTTTTGTAGGGCTGCTTCTGTTTTGGTGGATTTCTTTAGAAGGTCAGTGAATGTGGCTGCTCTCTGTGAGAAGTTGGGGACAAACCTCCGGTAATAGCCTGAAAGGCCTAAGAATGCTCGAAGGTCTCTTCTGGTCTGAGGGAACGGGAGGGACTGGATGGCATCGGTTTTGCTTTTCTGTGGCCTGATCAGGCCCTCACCCAGGAGGTATCCAAGGTATTTCACCGTTTGGGCTGCTAGGGTGGTTTTGGTGGGGTTTATCATGAATCCAAAAGACCCTAGGGCGGTGACGACATTGTGGAGGTGTTCTAGGTGTTGTGCCCAGCTATCGCTGTATATGATGATATCGTCCAGATAAGCCCATGCATACTGGGCGTGTGGCCTTAAAATGAGGTTCATGGCTCGTTGGAATGTAGCGGGGGCGCCGTGAAGGCCGAAAGGCAGAACAATGAATTTGTGGAAAAGTAAATTTTGCCATGTTCTGTGTCCCTACGTGTTCCCCATCTTATGTTATGTGTGCATGATTAATATGCATATGTATTCCCCATGATCGATTAAAGACGCAATTACAGTTGTGTCCATCTCTAGTATGCCAGTTTCCAGTTCTCGTGAAAGCTACGAGTATTAGGCCTATGTAAAGCTACGTTGCCACGTTTCCCAGTGTGCACGTTATTCCATTGTAAAGTCCCCGTTTCTAGGCCTCAAAAGGGCCTGGACACCAGATTCAGCTCCTGTCTCCTGAGCCCTCGCTGAGGAGCGATACAGCCCCCACCTGTGTTCCTGACCCTTCACTTACTTCCTGCCTCACAGTGCCCGGCTCGGCCTGGCTCTGCCTATGAGTCTGCCAAGAATATGTTATGATTCTAGTTATCAGTCCAGCCCTCCTTCTCTGCATTCTTAAGCTACTGAATCGCATCAATAGTTTCCGTCATCGTCTAGCCTTTACGTCTCCATGTAAGGGAAATACTGTATTTATGGTCATTTAATATTCTTCATCACGCACTACATGTAGAATAATGTATGCACCAGTCTTAGAGTCTGTTAGCCTTTACCCCGATAACTTTTGGATTCTATCAACATGTTCTCTAAACATCAGATACTAGATAGTGGTAGGTACATGTTGCCCTGATTCTCCAGACTTCAGTCTCTGCTCCTAGCACAGAGTTCATAGCCCCCAGCTTCTCCTAGTAACACGTCATTGTCAGTTTGCGCGCACCATTAGGTTAGAGGTCCCGGCTCCTCAGGTAGCCCCCTCCATGTTTCCGCCCCATTTATGACATATTCTGTTACGTTTACATCACATGTCTATGTACACGCCTCTTGTTACACCTACTTTCACCCTTATCTTTCGCGACTGCTATTGACCACACCCACTGCTCCGCCTACTGTATTCATTGTAATGCAACTGTTTTAGTATATATGCTTGTGTACTGTTATTAAATGTTAGCGCGCTCATCCCATATCCAGCCCCGGCAGCTGCCGGGCCCTGCCATCCTATTCCTATGCAGGTTGTCCTGTTCCTGTCCTTATGCTGTATTAAACCTGCAAACTCCTACTACCTCGAATCTTGACTCTTATTTATTGAGCTATCTGTTATTACTATGTCCAGTAAAACCTAGATCCGGTATTATTTATTTATATACCACATAATGGCGCCCGAATAGGGACTTGCCCTTTCCCCACGCGCCGGTGAAGCCACGTATGCCCCCTGACCCTCTGCAGCCGTGACGGAACTCTTCTGCGCACCGGCAGATATTTCTGCTTCAAGTATCCCTCAGGCCCACGGAGGAGACGGAGGTTGCGGTCCAGCATCCAGACGAGGCGGTGGAGGAACGCGGCGAGTCCCGACCAGAGCCCAAGCCGAGAGTCCAAGGTCCGAGGTATCCGGAGGCCCACCCGTAACAGAAGTCCGAAGTTCGTCCGTCCGGCGTCGAAGCAGTCCAGTCCAGTCCGAGGCCTTCCGTTCTTGCTGCCCGGTGAGTACCGTTGCTGGGGTAGTATCTAGACAGGGTCAATCTAATTGTCTCTGGTCCGTGGGGTTTGGTGGTACACAGATCCCAAAACGAAGTGTCCACTTCGGTGGATTAGGGTCCTGACGTGTCTCTTTATGAGACCGGTGAGTTTCGTACTGTTTTAGCAGTGCATCTAGTTTCTGTTCTAGTCAGTTCTGTTCTCGAGAAAATTCACGTATTCGGTTTTCCGTATTCAAGGTAGTATTCTGTTCGAACTGTTATTTTTAAATGTTCTTCATGTGTTTTAATGTCGTGGTATGAATGTGGAGTAATTATCGTGTTCATTGTGTATTGTAATTACGTATTGTGTCTAGGTTACAGTTCAGTCATGCCCTTATTTTCTAAACTACGTCAGTTAAAAACCAGAAAAGGTCTGCTAGAAGCAGCAGTTCCTGTCCCGCCTAGGGACAGTCCAGGTCATTTTATGTATCAGAAGCATGGCATAAGTGCCATATTATATCTAGATTTATGGGTAGAGTATACCAAACAGTTAGAGGAAAAGTATAGATGGCCCGTATCAGGTACGTGGGATGCCGAGTGCATCATGCGAGTAGAAGAAGCATTATGGAAAAAGAAAGCCAGACAGTCACAGAAAGATGCCATCGAGTTATGGCGCAAAGAATCTCATAAAAGAACCGAAAAAGAAATCAGAAAGTCAGAATTAAGTAGAGAATCCTTAGAAAGAGCGTAAGAAAAGGAACTAATCGAAATAGGTGAACGAGTTAAAACCGAACAGTCAGACAGACAGAGGAATGCCCGCATTAAGGGTATGTATCCTCTTCTTGCCGAGGGCTTGCCAAAAGCGACCCCGGAGGCATCCAGTAATTTTCCGCCACCATTAGTTCCGACCAAGCTACGTCACAAACCGACCGCAGCTGATATTTTCATCTCGTCCTATTTGGACGACACAGTCCCAGAATATGCAAATCCCGTTCCGCCCGTCCCTGTAAATCAGGCAATTCCTGTTCCTCCAGACACCGGGGTACCCTTTGCAGTACCTGCTACGGTACCCCCGGTCCAGCCTACATTACAATTTCCCGCCGCGCCAATACGAAGAGTGTCCGTCGACGATTCCAGTTTAGGGGCCGCAGGAGGAGGTCCTCCTGGTACCCCGCCACCACACCAACGTAGAACGTTGGCCGAGTTACATGAATGTGCGTTACAGCGTACGCCCAAATATAAGTCCGTTGCAGATATCCGACGAGCTCTTACTGAATGCCGCTATGATCCAGTCGCAGGTGATGATAGTACAGTTATATATTCCATCCGTGTAAGACGGGTGACCGGGTATTTGGACACCCTACCAGACATGAAAGGAGATCTAGACAGAATATATCGTTTCATCCGTACAGGGAATGATCCAGAAAGTATTGGCGAAGCCATGTCTCAAAGGAAAGCTGAAATCCAGCTCATGATATTAAAGTTTCTGATTAATTGTTTAATAAGGGAACAAGATTATCCGACCAAAGATCCGGCTGAAATGAGAATCCTGACAAGGTGGAGTGATAATATAGCCGAGGGTAAGCACAGAACTATCAGTAGTATAGAGAGTATGTACAAGAAAATTCGTAAAGAAATAATAAGGTTACACGAACAACGTAAAGCAGCACAAGTAAGCGAGAAAGAGAATGACTCTCCTACAGAAGAGGTAGAGGACGAGAATCCCGCCAGAATAGCGTATGTAGGAAAATCTAGATTTTCAGATCGCCATTTACGCCTAGAACACAAGTCAGTTTTTCATCATCCAGCACCAGAACAAAGTTCTCTAGAACAAGTATTTCAAGCTACCGATCATATTTTGAAATCACGAATCGGTTATAGTGAGTTAAGTACTATGCATGAACAAGAACTAGTCCGATCAGCAGTCCGATGGACTACTGATTCTACCACTTTTCCAGATGAAATAGTGGCACAAATGTTTCTGAAATTGCCCCCAGCCGAGCAGCGACTGGTGGGTATGTATATGATCCAGCACCTCATTACATTGTATGAAGGTCAACATTCTGATCCAGGTCCGTTACATGATGTCCTGAACGAGTTACTCCAGTATAGATGGAAAGGGTTAGGTACCGATTTAATTAGTGTCATTCTAGAACAGCGCCACAAATATAGAACGTTTCTGAACCCGCATTTTGTTCATGTCTCACCTCCAGAAAGTAAACCGTTTTACATAGATAGACAGAACCCGTTACGAGAAGTACACCCAGTCAGGACAGCAGGTGGTGAAATGCAACGAGTGTTTGTTTACACCCCGATTACAAAGATGGAACTCTTAGAGATGAAGAAATTAATTCCCTGTCACGACAAAGATCCAGCAGGGTTCCACCGAGAATTAAAAGACATGCTCCGTATGGGAGAATACACGTATCCAGATATAATTAAAATGTTAAAAGTCCTGTTGCCCGCAGGGGTATATGAAAAACTCAAGGAAAAAGAATGGGAGGTGGGAGAGAAAAAGATCGATTGGGCAGTTCTAGAAGCTGAAGATAAGATACGAGTACCAGGTACCGGTCTTGGAGAGAAATGTAAAGAATTACCAGAACTGTTAATACAAGTTTTGCCAAGATTATTAGCAACTAAAAAGGAAGACTGGGATGCAATCTCAGCCTGTAAACAGAAACAAGACGAAGACACTAGTGATTTTTATTCTAGATTTGAGAAATGCTTTAGTATTAACAGTGGCCTCAAGACAAGTAGTGAGTCATACCCTCATCTTTTTGTTACTAAATTAGTCGAGAATTCAAGTCCACAAGTTAAGAATCGAGTTTTGAAAGTCGAAAGTACATGGCAAGCTAGTACCCCGTCCCAGATGTTACAGATGCTCCAGTACCACCAGAATAGAATCAGAGAAGAGCAAGAACACGAGAGAAAACGTATGAAAGACACGAAAATGAAAGTACTAGTTGCACAATCTGTTCCACAAGACAGTCAGAAGAGGGGTCCGATTCAAGCCAGTCATCCTGCAGCTCCCGTTAAAGGGACATGCAATTATTGTAAACAGCCAGGTCATTTCATAAACGAGTGTGCAGTTCTGAAACACAATATAGCTACTGGTAAGACTAAAGAAAGACCACGTCCGCCTAGACAAGAACAAGTTTCACAGACTTCTCAGCCACAGAATGCACAACAGACAGTTCCAGCACCGCAGCCTATTGCTGCAACACAGCATGTTACACAGCAGATGTACCAGTATGCACAGTCCGAGTATCCAGAGTATCAACCGTACTCATGAAACAGCCTAGAGAGGGAGGTAGGCTTGCCTCTCATCGAGATTCCTGTAGATCAAGAAGGTCCCTATGTTCATAGTCAGGTACTAGGGAAAGACAGAAAGTTTCTGATTGATACAGGGGCAAGTAGGACGACCATCAGTCACGCCGAAGTTCCAGGGGCTCCGCTCTCAGGCTCTAGAAATGTTTCCCTTGGATTTTCAGGAAAGCCTATTGTAAATGAGATTTCAAAGCCAGTTACTCTAGAAGTAGGTCCATTGTCCCGCACTACTGATCTGTTACTTACAAAGTCATGTCCAGAAAATTTGTTAGGCATTAAGACACTGAAAGAATTAGGTGCAGTTATTTGCTGTTCCCCAGAGGGAATACGATTGTTTTTACGTGACTTCAAGGGTCACTATGTATTACGAGATTTTGATCCAAGATTGTCTAATGTTCCGCAGCATCTATGGGCGCAAGGTCCAACTGATGTTGGCTTCATGCAAATCACACCCCATCGTGTGACTCTCAAACCAGGTGTAGTGTTACCACGAATCAGACAGTACAGATTACCACCTGAGGCTGTAGCAGCCTTATCCAAAATTATTGACGAGCTCATGGCTCAAGGAGTAGTTGTAGAAACTGACTCCAATGTATGTAATTCTCCGATCATTCCAGTCATGAAACGTACTGATCCAAATGCACCCCCAGTATATCGATTAGTGATTGACCTTCGAGAACTCAATAAATGTATCATCCCCCAGTATCCAGTTGTTCCAGATATCTCATCTCTATTGACAGCCATTGATTCTGAGGCTACATTTTTCACAGTCATAGACCTCAAGAACGCGTTTTTCAGTGTCCCCATTCATCCAGACAGCCAGTTTCTTTTCGGATTTTGTTTAAATGGAAGAAGCTATATGTTCACACGAGCTCCTCAAGGTTTCACAGAAAGTCCTAGTATTTACAGTCAAGCACTTAAAAGACAACTAGACAACATTCACATGCCAACTGACACTGCCCTGCTCCAGTATGTCGATGATCTACTGATCACAGCCCGTTCTGAACGTGCTTGCGAGCGAGCATCACTTACAGTCTTGTATTTCCTAGCCGAGATGGGGCACAAGGTGTCCCCTTCGAAGCTTCAATTCTGTGTACAGCAAGTGATCTACTTAGGCCACTTACTGTCCAAGTGGGGTAGGCAGTTGACACCAGACCGTATCCAGTTAATAGCGAGTCTTCCTCAGCCCAAGACACAGAAGGAGGTACGTGCTTTTATCGGCCTTACTTCTTATTGTAGACAATGGATTCCTCAGTATGCATTTCTAGCTAAACCACTGATACAGTTGACGACACAGGAGGCAGCCGTATCGACTGTCCTCCCTTGGTCATCTGAACATACACTTAGTTTCAATGAGTTAAAGAAAGCTTTATGCCAAGCTCCAGTTCTAGCTACACCGAACTACAGTAAGCCTTTTACACTTTTCGTCACAGAACGTGAAGGTACAGCATTATCTGTTCTCACACAAGATCAAGCAGGACAATACAAGCCCTGTGCTTATTTTTCGAGCACACTAGATCCTGTAGCCCAGGCTCTGCCTGCGTGTCTCAAGTCAGTTGCAGCCACAGCACTAGCTATCAGACAAAGTGATTCCATAGTATTAGGACATTCCTTGACAGTACAAGTTCCACACTCCGTGGAAGTTCTTTTAAACCGAACACAAACTCAGCACTTGACAATTGCACGTTTAACAGGTTATGAATTGACACTGTTCCAGCCACACATAGAAATCAGACGCTGCAACGTTCTAAATCCTGCTACCCTGTTACCATCAGTTAATTCGAATCCTGCCACACACGACTGTGTGGAAGTAGTTAATATTATGACTAAGCCAAGACAAGATCTGACAGACATTCCATTACCAGATCCCGACCTGACACTTTATGTGGATGGTTCATGTATGAGAACGAGTACAGGAGAACTAGTAGCCGCGTATGCAGTGACTACTGACACTGAAGTTATTGAAACACACCGTATTGACACCCTGTCTGCTCAAGCAGCAGAGCTAGTTGCTCTGACACAAGCCTGCATACACGCTAAGAACCTGAAAGTTAATGTTTACACAGATTCACGCTACGCATTTGGAGTTGTACACGACTTCGGAGTGCTCTGGCAGGAGAGAGGTTTCATGACTTCTCATGGAACCAAGATTCAGCATGGTCTCCTTATTCAAGCTCTGTTAGATGCCATACATTTACCGACATCTATTGCTATCATGAAGTGCAAAGCACATACGAAAGTTACTGACATTATTTCTCAAGGTAACGATCTAGCAGATCGCACAGCCAAGCTTACAGCACAGACTCCAGACATTTCAGTTAACCCGACACAGACACCTACTCCAGATCCGACTACATGCATGACAGTTAAGGACCCTACTCAAGATGTCATAGATATCCAGTTACATGCTACTCCCGATGAAATCAAGAAATGGTCCGAACAAGGAGGGGTCCAGACAGATCAGGGATGGGTAACGAAGGGTAGAGCCACATGGTTTCTCCCCGACTCTATGGTTCAAGTCATTATCAATACCGCACATAGTCCAGCACATTTAGGAGAAAAAGCTATGTTAGACAGTATCCAGAACATTTGGTTTAACAAGCATTTACGAGCTGCAGCCAAGCAGAAAGTCCGTACCTGTATGATATGTTGTCAGTTTAATCCAGGTAAAAGTGTCCCGGTGGAACAAGGTGGATTCCAGCCCCCTGACCACCCTTTTGAAGTCCTCCAGATGGATTATATTCAGATGGAGCGATGTCGAGGTTTCAAGTATGTCCTTGTAGTTGTATGCACTTTGTCCAGATGGACAGAAGCATATCCAGTCCCAGATTACACAGCCGCGACCACTGCCAAGCAGTTGGTTCGTGAATTCTTCCCCCGTTATGGACTCCCTAGAGTCGTATATTCTGATAACGGCCAGCCATTCTCATCCGAACTTATGAAGCATGTTTCCCTTTTGTTAGGGTACCAGTGGAAGTTCCATTGTGTACGCCATCCAGAAGCAGCTGGTCTCGTAGAGAGACATAATCAGACCCTGAAAATCCGTATTGCCAAGATTTGTAAAGAGAAAGGTGTGGACTGGCTAGTAGCTCTGCCAGTTGCTTTATTTTATATGCGCATGGTCGCACATTCCAGATCAGGTCTGTCCCCGTATGAGGTCGTTTTCGGCCGCCCCCCTAATATGTGGGGTACACCTAGACCCCGAAGTATTACAGATGTTTCAAGTAATATGCTGACAGATTACCTAGCTTCCTTGATGTCTGCCCTACACTCTTGTCGTTCACAGGTTGCCGCCGCATTTCCAGACAATACCGAGGTGGCACCGCATGAGATCGTTCCCGGAAATCTGGTTCTTGTGAGGAACTTTGATCGTTCAAGTCCGCTGGAGCCTCGCTGGAAGGAGCCAAAACAGGTCCTCCTGGCCACCCGTACTGCCGTCAAGCTGGAAGGCAGGAAGGGCTGGGTCCACCTGTCACACGTGAAAAAGTTTTACGGACTAAAGACTGTTTCTAAGAACATTTCCCAGGATTTGACAGACTGCCAAAGTACTATTCTTAAGGACTGTCCCGCAAAAGACAATGATACTAAACCCTCCCTGTTAGAGAAAACTCCGCAACAGGAGTATAAGCTAAAATTAAGGTCTAGTAAAATAAGTCAGCCAGTTTGATTGTCTAAGTCCTCCCCTAGGTGAAACGGTTAGACCGGTTTCTGACATGTATAAAATAGACCCCCATAGTGAGAGAGTTAGTCAAAACTCAATCCGATGTATCGTTTTTTTAAGTTTCATATTGTTTTTCAGCCTTATGACTACCTGCACAAGTTATGCATTTTATTTGTGTTTTCCAGTTTCACATGTAAATAAGTCTTCTATTGTTACAGTAGAGCACACGTTTAGTGATCTACCTCCTCATGAACTATCTTATCGTCTTGCTATGCGTAATAATTCCTTTATCCGCATGTTACATTATTCACACCAGACCAGCAATGCCACTAATTGTTGGGTGTGTGGTCGACTCCCCCCTTTCCAGACACCGAAGGGAGTTCTGCCACTCTTTCCTTATCCATTCTCACATAATGGTTCGTGTGGAGCATGGTCCACGTTAACGTCATCCTCAACAGATATGTCTTTTCTTAACAGTACATGTTTTCCAGACAAGCAAGGTCTTTCCCACAGAACAGGGTTAGATCTAGAAAATGAAGTTTATAATTTAGGTAATTATTCTTCGAATTTCATAATCCTGAATGTTCAGTCTGATACTACTCCAGACTTACCTGCTATTTCAGTACTACCAGTTAAAGGCGAATTATGTGTCCGAAATAATGGTTCCATACATGTAGGACATAGTGATTGTACTACTATTGTCAAGTATAGTGGCAGTAGGAAATCTATTTTTAAAGCTTCACGTCATTCTTATTTTGTTTGTGGTCAGACCGCATATGTTTGTCTGCCCCTCGATTGGGAGGGAACCTGTTACATTGCATTCCTACTGCCACCAGTTTTTCTAGCCCCACCTGACTACCATAGGAATTCCCACCTAGTACATACTAGACACAAGAGAGACCTCCCGATTGTCGATTATACTGAAACTGCTCTAGAACAATACATAGCTATCAATAAAGGTGTCTTTCCCTATTTAGGTACTGTTGTGAATAGTAAACTGATACGTAGATTAACCAGAACCCTTGAAGCAGTAGTGATTGAGACTACTTCTGCTCTAAGTAACTTAACCGAAGAGCAATCCTTTATGAGAATTGTCGTGCTCCAGAATCGTCTCGTCCTTGACGTCATACTGGCCGATTGGGGCGGGGCTTGTAGAGTCATCGGATCTAGTTGCTGCATTTTCATTCCTAATAACGCGCCGTCTGTTTATTCAGCTATAACCAGACTCCATAAAATTGCCCATATGTTACACCAAGATCCAGGCACCTGGACATGGTCCGGTTGGTTCTGGAATATAATTTCCGCTTGGGGATGGAAAGTCTTGTCCTTTCTAGGTATTGCAGTAGCGATCATATTCAGTTGCTGCCTCTGTATACAATGTGGCCCTGCGATTTGTGGCATTTGTGCTACCTCTTGTATTCCTAGTCCCAAGTCCCGTTCTAAATCCCGTTCCAAGACAATTCGAGACGAGCAAATGATACTGTATGAAATGATAGATGGTATCATGAATATTGATGTTTCCTGATGGAAACGTAGTGACAAGGAGGGAATGTGGAAAAGTAAATTTTGCCATGTTCTGTGTCCCTACGTGTTCCCCATCTTATGTTATGTGTGCATGATTAATATGCATATGTATTCCCCATGATCGATTAAAGACGCAATTACAGTTGTGTCCATCTCTAGTATGCCAGTTTCCAGTTCTCGTGAAAGCTACGAGTATTAGGCCTATGTAAAGCTACGTTGCCACGTTTCCCAGTGTGCACGTTATTCCATTGTAAAGTCCCCGTTTCTAGGCCTCAAAAGGGCCTGGACACCAGATTCAGCTCCTGTCTCCTGAGCCCTCGCTGAGGAGCGATACAGCCCCCACCTGTGTTCCTGACCCTTCACTTACTTCCTGCCTCACAGTGCCCGGCTCGGCCTGGCTCTGCCTATGAGTCTGCCAAGAATATGTTATGATTCTAGTTATCAGTCCAGCCCTCCTTCTCTGCATTCTTAAGCTACTGAATCGCATCAATAGTTTCCGTCATCGTCTAGCCTTTACGTCTCCATGTAAGGGAAATACTGTATTTATGGTCATTTAATATTCTTCATCACGCACTACATGTAGAATAATGTATGCACCAGTCTTAGAGTCTGTTAGCCTTTACCCCGATAACTTTTGGATTCTATCAACATGTTCTCTAAACATCAGATACTAGATAGTGGTAGGTACATGTTGCCCTGATTCTCCAGACTTCAGTCTCTGCTCCTAGCACAGAGTTCATAGCCCCCAGCTTCTCCTAGTAACACGTCATTGTCAGTTTGCGCGCACCATTAGGTTAGAGGTCCCGGCTCCTCAGGTAGCCCCCTCCATGTTTCCGCCCCATTTATGACATATTCTGTTACGTTTACATCACATGTCTATGTACACGCCTCTTGTTACACCTACTTTCACCCTTATCTTTCGCGACTGCTATTGACCACACCCACTGCTCCGCCTACTGTATTCATTGTAATGCAACTGTTTTAGTATATATGCTTGTGTACTGTTATTAAATGTTAGCGCGCTCATCCCATATCCAGCCCCGGCAGCTGCCGGGCCCTGCCATCCTATTCCTATGCAGGTTGTCCTGTTCCTGTCCTTATGCTGTATTAAACCTGCAAACTCCTACTACCTCGAATCTTGACTCTTATTTATTGAGCTATCTGTTATTACTATGTCCAGTAAAACCTAGATCCGGTATTATTTATTTATATACCACAAATTGATACAATCCCTCAGGAGTGGAGAACGCTGTATTTTCTGTCTTCCTCTCTGAGGGGCATCTGCCAATACCCCTTACAGAGGTCTAGCGTGGAGATGTACTGTGCCTTCCCTATCCGTTCGATCATTTCGTCGTCGCGAGGCAACGGATAGGTGTCGAAGTTGGATATTTTGTTGACCTCGCGGAAGTCGATTCAGAACCTGACTGACCCGTCAGGCTTCGGCACGAGGACTATCGGGGAGTTCCATTCACTCACCGAGGCTTCTATGATACCCATCTTCAGCATTTGTTCCGTCTCCCGCCGTATAACCGCCCTGCAGGCTTCAGGGACCCGATACGGTCTTTGTCGGACGACCTTCCCAGGTTCCGTTTGTATTGCGTGTTCGGTGATGGTGGTACGACCGGGAGAGGAGGAAAACACCTGTCGTAGCGGGTATAGGACTTTCTTAAGCTCTAGGATTTGTAAGGTTGTCAACTCTGAATCTAAACAGGGGTCAAAGGAGTGGGGAACATGACCATGAGAGCCGGACAAGACAGGACGAGGTCCTTCCCATCTTTTCAAGTGATTCACATGATATATCTGTGTCGTGCCTCGGGTGGGGTCTAGTTCCAACTCGTATGTGACAGGGGTCACCTGTCGGAGGATGGAATATGGACCCTGCCACTGACCCAGGAGCTTCTGGTACGATGAGGGCATCATCAAGAGAACCAGATCACCAACTGCAAAGGCCCGTGTTTTTGTGCCCTTGTCGTATTGTCCTTTTTGGTTGTTTTGTGCACTTTCCATGTTTTGTCGGACAATTTCCCTAATCACGGACAGGTGTGTTTTCAGGTTGTCTATGTATTCTGGAAGGGGACGTCTGCGGTCTGGTTCTGCTTCCCATGCTTCTTGAGCCATGTCTAACATGGTACAAGGGGGTCGACCATACAGCAGCTCGTAAGGAGAATAACCTGTGCTCCTCTGTTTTTTACATCGAATGGCGAACAAGGCAAGTGGCAACACTTCCTCCCACCTTCTCGCTTCTAGACCCAATAACTTTTTCAGGGTTTGTTTCAATGTGGCGTTGTATTGCTCGACTAAACCATCGGTTTGCGGATGGTAAGCCGACGTTCTGATCTGTTTTATCCCCAGTTGGGAGCAGACCTGTTTCATGAGGGCTGAGACAAATGGAGTGCCCTGATCGGTCAGGATTTCCCGTGGAAACCCCACTCTGGAGAACACGGAGATGAGGGCCTTGGCGATGGTCTGTATAGTGGGTTGACGCAGGGGTAGGGCTTCAGGGAAGTGCATGGCATAGTCCACGATAACCAGAGCATAGCGGCAGCCACTTCGGGAGGGTAAGAGGGGCCCAATGATGTCCATCCCTACTCTGCTGAACGGGACATCAATGAAAGGAAGAGGCTGTAGGGGTACCCTAGGGGGCCGATACCTGCTATGTTTTTGACACACGGGGCATTCACGGCAATAAGTCTTGATATGTTGATAAACACCGGGCCAGTAGAACTTCTCTAGGATCGCTTGACTGGTTTTTTCATCGCCAAAATGACCCCCCAGGAGGTGACTGTGGGCTAGGAACAGGACTTTGTCTCGGAAGGGGCCAGGGATCAGAAGCTGGGGTTTTTGCTGGGTCCCTCCCTTTCGGTATAACAATCCATTTTTCTTGAAAATGTAGGGATCTACTTTAAGGGGGTCCTCGTTGTCTAGGGCTCTTCCCCACGCCTCCTGCAGGAGAGGGTCCTCTTGCTGTGATGCCCTAAATTCCCTATCGGTCTGCCAGGGATGCTCCTCCGGAATCACTGGGTATACACAGGCGTGCTCTCTCTTTTCTTTCTTCTTATGAGTTTTGGTTTTGTGGGGTTTAGGCTCCATAGCTGGGGGAGACAGGCCCTGAGGGAATGGCGCTTCTTCCCACCACCGGGTCAGGGAATCGGTCGTGTCCTGTAGAAGCCTAGGCAGTCCGGGATAGTCGCTCCCCAAAATGGCCTGTTCTGGAAGAGCCGGCACGAGACCCACTGTGAGGGTAGTTACTGGGTCCTTGGGGTGTTGAACACTTACTCGGGTAGTCGGATACCTTTTGGTGTCCCCGTGGACGCATTGTATGGCAACCATGCCAGATGGAGGGCCAACAGGGGAGAACAGGTCTTGTGGTCTATGGACGCTCTGTCGACACCCGGTGTCTGCTAGAGCCATGACTGTCTGTTGGTCAATGTTCACTGGACAACGGAACGGGGGGGGTGCAATACCTGGAGTAGAGCAGATATAGTTCTGAACAAGGCCTACCTCCATGGGCTCTTCCTTGAGGGGGCACACCCGAGCAATGTGTCCAAAATCCCCACAACTGTAACATTGGGGCCCAGGGTTGGTAGGTCGATACAGGACAGGTGTGGGTAAGAGAGGGGGTGGTTCTGGTCTCTTGGTAGAGGGGGTCGGTGGGGTCGGATGCCTGTGGAGGGGTGTGGTTTATGTGGGTGTTCTTCCTTGCCTCGTTGGAGGTCCTGCGCTCGGCTGTAGGCGCTAGCTATTTCAACGGCGGCTTCCAATGTAAGACGGGCATGTTGTCTGACCCACCGTTGGGTGCCTGGGTGTAAAGAAGCCAGGAACTGCTCCAGGTATACCTTCTCAAGGATTTCTTCTTTTGTGGAGGCATCTGGTCTGAGCCACCGGTTGGCTAAATCCTTGATCCTGAAGGAGAGAGCTCTGGGGGTTTCTTGGGGACCTTCTTTGGCCTGTCGTAACTTTACTCCGTATGTCTCATCGTCTATGCCCAGGCGCTCGAGGATACACTTTTTTATGTCCACATAAGGGGTGTTGCCTTGTATGTTAGCCTGCTGGTATGCGGCTTGCAAGTCGCCAGTCAACAAGGGCCCAAGGTATTGGCCCCAACGGTCGAAAGGCCAAGAGGCGGCCTGTGCTAGCCTCTCAAAGTTAGTAAAGAAGTAGTCCGGGTCGTCCCCCGGCACGTACTTCTGGAAAAACACGGAAGGGAGGGAGGCCATCGGTCTCTGTTGTCCCAGGGCGTCGGTCAATTTCCCCATAACCTGTTCATGCGTGTCTCCCTGCCCTTTAAGGACATCGTGTAGCTGGCCTCGGTCGTCCTCTGCAGTTTCAGGAACCGCTCCATTCATTTCCCCACTTGTTCCTGGGACTCGGCCATCCTTTTCATCACGGCCTCCATGCTTCCAGTTAATCCCACTTCTGACACCAGATGTGAACGTGGGCGGTCAGCGGACTGGAAAAGCAGGCAAGGAGGCCGGATATAGTGGGCAATAGTGGTCTTTTATTGCACACGAGGCAGGTCTTTTAGCAAAACAGGGGTGAACAAAAGATATGGCTCCACAGTACAAAACGTGGTGAAATGTCTTCTTCCTCCTCCGGGTGATGTAGGGTCTCGGTAGGGGTCCGGGTCTTGGGTGTAGATGTCTTCGGGATGTCCTTATTGGTGGGGGAAAGGTCCTCGGAGGGCAGCAAGAGAAAAAAAAGAGAAGGAGCCGTTAGTCCCGCTGGGGCTTGAGGTTTGCACAACCGTTACCGTCACCAGGGTGTGAGGAGTCAGAAAGGACCATGAGGAAAGGGTGGGGAGGACGGGGGAAGGCAAAGCAAAAGAGGGTGTCCAATGAGGGTCGTGTAGGGAGAATCTTTTTACAGTGCGAGGTGCTGTACACTTTATACACGGTGTCGAGCTGCTAAGGAGAACGTGCCTAGAATAGAAAGAGTATTTACAAAAGGGGGGCGGAGTATTTACACAGAGCACCTAGCGTGCTTTAAGGAGGGTAGCTGGTACTCACACGCTCCGCCCCAACTCTCCGTTGAGTTGCGGCCACTCTTCAGCCACCTCCTGGGGACTCCACCAGTCTTCGGACCACTCATCTACTTCTCCGCTCCCGTCTTCTTCTTCCGCAGCTCCAGTCGAAATCACCTGCCACGATACTCCGACGAGGTCTGGATCCCAGCTTCCGTCTTTTCTCTGTCCTGACGTCGGCGGTGAGGCGGGATTTCCGGGGTCAGGGTGAAGCGTTTCCGGTTCGCGGCATCCCCGGATTGGGTCTTGTAACAGAGAGAGGGGCGGGGTTCCAGTTGTCATGGACGCCTTCGTGGCTGCGTCTGGTCGCGGTTCCTGGAAAGGTGAGCCTCGGAGGGGCGGCAATCCTAGCGGGGTGAGTTAGGGTATCGCAACCCGCAGGGCCGTATCACAGTCCATATTTCACATACATCTCAAAGTTGGGAGAGCCTTCTAAAGGAGCAGGCTGACTCTCAGCCAATCTGGCATCAGTTGAACGACAACAACACCCAAAACATCGCAACTTACTGAAACGCGGCATCTTGCTCACACAATCAGACACCGTCAAAGAACTCACAGACACCGCCAAAGAACTCACATGCACCCAGGCACAAATAGGACAAAACAGCTATCCCCACAAACAACTACTCATGTCCTTACACACACATATTTCCTATGGGCATACATCGAGTTACCATGCCAAACACGTGTTACCACAATGGGACAAGGCCCGTCGACCAAGTACTGGGGAACCAGACCCTACCGCAGACTTAATAAACACTGAACAGTGCAGAAACTGTCCGGAGGCCGAAGGACAGGTCAGCCACACGGGCGGTACTACGGACCACTGCACGGATTCACCCCAGGAGACCTGGGACCCTTCCAGCAAACCCCCCTTCCAGGTTAGGCTTGGGTCCTTTCCCAGTGTTCCACCAAGATCAACCGCGACTCCGTCCGAGCACCGTCCGGCCAGATGCTCCACAACATAGGAACATCAGGCGTCCCCCCGAACCTCCACCAAACCACGAACAGTCTGTCAGAGCGTCTCATGCACTCTGAGTTCCCCGGGGCACCCTAGCCCCTCTTCCAATCACCAAAAGCTTGCCTAGGGACACACTAGCCCCTCGGAGCACCCTAGCTCCTTCAATCATCAGTCGGACCACTCACCTCCTGTTTGCGGAACCCGACCTCCACTGTTCTCCACCGCCGGCTGCTTAGACCAACACGGTCAGCTCCCAAAGGTCCGCCTTCTGGACCCCGGCGCAGGATCATAAGCCGGAACCTCTCCCGATCAGCAGGGTGGGGCAGCGCTGCGAGAACCAAGCCCAGCATCAAATGGGTACCCAGACCCACCGTGCCGACCAGACGGTCACTGGCCTTCTACAACCCACCTACGGGTGAGAAAGATCCTTATCGCGGGGTCCCTGTTCGGGCGCCATCTGATAAGCGTGGCTCAAAACCACCTGAGCAAACTTACCTCACTCAGATATCATTCCCATAAAATAAGCCGGCCAGACAGTGGAGAAGAATTAGAAAACATTTATTAGGCCATTGATTTCTCTATAGAGAGACCCCGTCAGGACTTCACTCCAAGGAGTGCGCCGAGAGGACTGCCGGTTCTCAAAACGACAATACATTATAACACGTTACAGCAACATTAGTCACGCCCCTGATGGAAAAGTACAGGACTGGAGGAATGGTGAACAATGAGGGCACACATGAAGCCGCTGCACCTGCGGGACGATGGCTCTGTTATCACCCCCAAGGCCACGGAGCCGAGACTCCGCTCCTCCCGGGCATGGGAACATTACTGATAGCAAAGAAACACATTTCATTGTTAGTTTTTTGCAAATACTAACTCAAGGCGAGAAACGCTGAGACCAGGGATTTTCTGTTCATAAGGGAGGGGGCATTGCAGTCTGGTCGCGGAGACATGTTCCCAAGATGACGGCACAGGAGCTAAGCTAAGAAATTGCTAACTGGAACACGAAAATAACCAATTAGTCCTAAATACATATGCAACACATCATTCGGTTAGACACACTATGCTAACTTATACGTCATCATGTTGAGTGAATTGAGGGGCGGGAAATGCAAAACCTATCAGCTGTCTACTGGATATTCAGAATACTTGTGTAATTGAGAAAACTATCACTTTATTTAGTGAAACAGACGAATGGAGTTGTTTTTAAGTATGGGCGAATTTTGCGAATTTTTTTAATTTTTGCGTGTTCGCGGGGCGCTTTGCGTGTTCGCGGGGCGATTTGCGTGTTCGCGGGGCGCTTTGCGTGTTCGCGGTTTTTTTTGTGCGAGACCGCTCGTTGTTGTGCCCTTCTGCCCTCTGCCCCACTGGTTTTTGTGCCATTCTGCCCTCTGCCCCACTCGTTGTTGTGCCCTTCTGCCCTCTGCCACACTCGTTGTTGTGCCCTTCTGCCCTCTGCCCCACTCGTTGTTGTGCCCTTCTGCCCTCTGCCACACTCGTTGTTGTGCCCTTCTGCCCCTCTCCTGTTTTATTTTAGAATGGCGCCGGCAAGCTGCCAGCGCCATTCTAAAATAGTTACTAAGTTAGCTTCATCAGGAAGCACTAATAGATAAAATAAAGCAGGTGCTCGAATTCAGTTAAACTCGAGCACCTGCTTCTATTAGTGCTTCCTGTTGAAGCTAACTTAGTAACTATTTTAGAATGGCGCTGGCAGCTTGCCGGCGCCATTCTAAAATAGTTACAAGCTTGAAGCTTGAACTTTTGCCCCCCGGATCCGTTCCGCTCGCGGATTTGGGGATTTTCGGCAAATTCGTGGGAATTCGCGGATTGCGAATTTGCAGAAAATCCGCAAGCGGAACGGATTTTGCGCCCATGCTTAGTTGTTTTGTGTAAGTTACTAACCAAATTAGTTGTATATCTTGTAAATACGGCTTCTCGATAAATTTTGTAAAGGAGGGGTCAGTCGGCGCTGCAGAAGCCGGAGCGCAGGGATTGGTCCTTGTGACCAAGAAAGAGTAAGGGCTGATTGGTGCATCACAAAAAGCAGCGAAACTGTTGGTTAAGCACTAAGGAGACGTATCTTGTTCTAATTGGTACGCTAGTGTAAACCACGCTGTGATAGGTTGGTGTTACGAAACAGCAACAGAGAATTACGCGATCTTTTGAAAGACAGGGAATTTGCAGAAAAATGGGTTACTATTATGAAGAAGAAAAGAAGAAACCTTCATGGTTTAAGAAATTGAAAATTGTGTTTGTAAAGGATAAGGTGATAGTAACAAGGGAAGGAAAATTACTTCCTCCGCCGAAAACGCCTGCTTCCTATATGTTGTCAAAATATGGTTACTATACATGTGTTTGGTTAGAGAATTGGGCAAGGTATAATAGGAATGATGGTGCGTTAGCTTTCCCAGAAGTCGGATCTTTTAATTTGGCAGTTTTGCGAAACTTGAGAGAGAGGATGATGAAGCTTGATCCAAGACCTAGACAGACTCAATTTGAAGCTCTAGTTGAATGGGAAGATGAGATGCATTAAATGGAGCGAGAAAGGTCGGAAAGACATCTCAGACCAAGAGGTAGATTGCGTGAATTATGGGGAGAGACACATGAGAGTAGAATGCGCGGATGGAGAAATGCTGACAGTATGATGGAATGTATCCAGTCAGATTAGTGGATGAATATGAAGGGCGGAAATGTACGGAGAAGAGGAAAAATGTGGAAACAGGGAAAGAAAGTTATGGTGATGGTGAAAAGGAGGATGCTGTACTTGAAGAAATATTAAATAGGAGACCGCCACCATATCAACCAGGTTCTTTATGGACCACACCTAATGCTCCACCAGTAGAAGATAGAATTAATGAAACCCCAAGGCATTTTTCAAATTTTAGAGATATACCAGAAAGAGTAGAAATGAGATATAATCCAAATGCCTCAATAACAGAAACAAGACTTACCGGTACTCCCAAGCAAAATAATGAAAGAGGAAGCGTAAATAGAGTAGAAAAACGAGTTGAAGAACAAACAAGTACTGCTAAATATATATGATCTACAAATGAATTGACAGAAAAGATACATGAGCTTACGAAAAACATAGAAGCAGTAACAGTCCCAGTAACGATAGGACCTGTAATCCCGGTGTTCGAAAACCAAAGAATAAAAGAGCCAAGTTTGACAATCCCTTTACAGCAAAGTTTGCAAAATGCAAAAGAAAATATTTATCCAGATTTGTCAGAAATTAGACAAGCAAATAATGTAAATCCGCCTGACTTAACTTTCAATCAGAATTTACCTTATAAGTATGCAACCGGAGCAGAATCTGACTCTGCTACACCTGAGAAGAGCATTAAGAAAATAGATTTGACACAGACTCCTATAGGACCATCAGAAGAAGAATTAATTGATTGGCTTAAAACTTTTAAATTAAAAGAACACGAACCTAAAGTATTAGATGTGGCAAGATTAAAAACGTACCAAGATGATGAACTTATGTTCATGTGCAAGAGTATAACATGGAAAGTGAAGTCTGTACATGATCAATTAGAAGGATTAGTGAATTAATTTGAAGTAGAGTTCGCAAATAATAAAACATTGCAAAAATCCTACAGAGTAGACTTTTCAGAAAAGGATATTGAAAATATGAATACTGCAGGAAGGTTAACCCAGATCAAAGAATTGGTTGTACTACTAAGTAGATGGGGAGATGTGAATAAGTGGAGAATACAATGGGCAAAGAAGAAAGAAGAGTCCAGTGATAAATCTACATCAGCGTTCCCTGTGAGAGAAAAGGAAACAGTTGCAAATGAGTTCCCTATGAGAGAAATACCTGGAGGAGGTTATGTACATGTTCCTTGGAAATATTATCATTTACAAATGATTTCCCCAGATTGAGAGAAATAACTGTAGAATGGTATCGACAGGTAGATCGATTTGTGAAAGTTTCAAAAGTACTATGGGTTGATCTGGACGGATTATTTGACATAGTTGTACCAGCAGATTTGTGGACTGAGTGCAAGATAACTGTAAATTGGCCAAAAGAGGAATATCCGCGAGACAAAATACCAGGTGCTTCGTCACCTGCAGTAATGAGAAAGTACGAACAAGTAATAGTGTTTTTGAAGAATAAAATTCCACCAAAAGAAACAGATTTAGTTAAAATAGACAGAACTATACAGGAATCAAAGGAATCTGTACATGCTTTTTATGAAAGACTGTTGTTGGTGTTTAAACAATACAGTGGATATGAGGAACTGAGTGAAAAAGACATGAGTCATTTTGTATATCGATTTGTATATGGTTTAAGACCAGAAATTGGAGCCATGATTAGGCATAGTTTAATAGGATGGCAATCGAGTACAGTGGTTGAGGTATTGAGACAGGCCAAATATTGTAGTGATGAAATTGAAGCTAAACAAAATAAGCTAAAGGAAAAAGCTATGTGGGCACAAGTGAAGGTAGCAGAACACCCAGTAGCACAATTGGAGAATAAAAATACAGATATGTATAAACAATAAGAGTCCTGCAAAAAACACAGTTGATGGACAGAATGTAGAACAATGTCATACATTCACCCCAGTACAAGGATCTGGGCCTAAATCCATCGTTTTTTTGCACTCCACACCACCCTGGGTTAGACACTGGCTATATGCAAATCAGCTCTGACCCTGTGCCTCATGGGAACAGTCCAGTCCGAACTACCAAGCCATGTCTTTCCCAGACCGGAATCAAGCATCCAAGGACCGGTTTCTGGCTATCAGCCGTCATCAGCCTGGATAGCTTGACTCCAGTGGTGTGGAGAGCCTGGGACTCACGTCTTAGCATACCCAGCCCACTCGGGTGAAAATTTCAAAAAACACAGTTGATGGACAGAATGTAGAACAATGTCATACATTCACCCCAGTACAAGGATCTGGGCCTAATCCATCGTTTTTTTGCACTCCACACCACCCTGGGTTAGACACTGGCTATATGCAAATCAGCTCTGACCCTGTGCCTCATGGGAACAGTCCAGTCCGAACTACCAAGCCATGTCTTTCCCAGACCGGAATCAAGCATCCAAGGACCGGTTTCTGGCTATCAGCCGTCATCAGCCTGGATAGCTTGACTCCAGTGGTGTGGAGAGCCTGGGACTCGCGTCTGAGCATACCCAGCCCACTCGGGTGAAAATTGCAAAAAACACAGTTGATGGACAGAATGTAGAACAATGTCATACATTCACCCCAGTACAAGGATCTGGGCCTAAATCCATCGTTTTTTTTGCACTCCACACCACCCTGGGTTAGACACTGGCTATATGCAAATCAGCTCTGACCCTGTGCCTCATGGGAACAGTCCAGTCCGAACTACCAAGCCATGTCTTTCCCAGACCGGAATCAAGCATCCAAGGACCGGTTTCTGGCTATCAGCCGTCATCCGCCTGGATAGCTTGACTCCAGTGGTGTGGAGAGCCTGGGACTCACGTCTGAGCATACCCAGCCCACTCGGGTGAAAATTGCAAAAAACACAGTTGATGGACAGAATGTAGAACAATGTCATACATTCACCCCAGTACAAGGATCTGGGCCTAAATCCATCGTTTTTTTGCACTCCACACCATCCTGGGTTAGACACTGGCTATAAGCAAATCAGCTCTGACCCTGTGCCTCATGGGAACAGTCCAGTCCGAACTACCAAGCCATGTCTTTCCCAGACCGGAATCAAGCATCCAAGGACCGGTTTCTGGCTATCAGCCGTCATCCGCCTGGATAGCTTGACTCCAGTGGTGTGGAGAGCCTGGGACTCACGTCTGAGCCTACCCAGCCCACTCGGGTGAAAATTGCAAAAAACACAGTTGATGGACAGAATGTAGAACAATGTCATACATTCACCCCAGTACAAGGATCTGGGCCTAAATCCATCGTTTTTTTGCACTCCACACCACCCTGGGTTAGACACTGGCTATATGCAAATCAGCTCTGACCCTGTGCCTCATGGGAACAGTCTAGTCCGAACTACCAAGCCATGTCTTTCCCAGACCGGAATCAAGCATCCAAGGACCGGTTTCTGGCTATCAGCCGTCATCAGCCTGGATAGCTTGACTCCAGTGGTGTGGAGAGCCTGGGACTCACGTCTGAGCATACCCAGCCCACTCGGGTGAAAATTGCAAAAAACACAGTTGATGGACAGAATGTAGAACAATGTCATACATTCACCCCAGTACAAGGATCTGGGCCTAAATCGATCGTTTTTTTGCACTCCACACCACCCTGGGTTAGACACTGGCTATATGCAAATCAGCTCTGACCCTGTGCCTCATGGGAACAGTCCAGTCCGAACTACCAAGCCATGTCTTTCCCAGACCGGAATCAAGCATCCAAGGACCGGTTTCTGGCTATCAGCCGTCATCAGCCTGGATAGCTTGACTCCAGTGGTGTGGAGAGCCTGGGACTCACGTCTGAGCATACCCAGCCCACTCGGGTGAAAATTGCAAAAAACACAGTTGATGGACAGAATGTAGAACAATGTCATACATTCACCCCAGTACAAGGATCTGGGCCTAAATCCATCGGTTTTTTTGCACTCCACACCACCCTGGGTTAGACACTGGCTATATGCAAATCAGCTCTGACCCTGTGCCTCATGGGAACAGTCCAGTCCGAACTACCAAGCCATGTCTTTCCCAGACCGGAATCAAGCATCCAAGGACCGGTTTCTGGCTATCAGCCGTCATCAGCCTGGATAGCTTGACTCCAGTGGTGTGGAGAGCCTGGGACTCACGTCTGAGCATACCCAGCCCACTCGGGTGAAAATTGCAAAAAACAGTTGATGGACAGAATGTAGAACAATGTCATACATTCACCCCAGTACAAGGATCTGGGCCTAAATCCATCGTTTCTTTGCACTCCACACCACCCTGGGTTAGACACTGGCTATAAGCAAATCAGCTCTGACCCTGTGCCTCATGGGAACAGTCCAGTCCGAACTACCAAGCCATGTCTTTCCCAGACCGGAATCAAGCATCCAAGGACCGGTTTCTGGCTATCAGCCGTCATCAGCCTGGATAGCTTGACTCCAGTGGTGTGGAGAGCCTGGGACTCACGTCTGAGCATACCCAGCCCACTCGGGTGAAAATTGCAAAAAACACAGTTGATGGACAGAATGTAGAACAATGTCATACATTCACCCCAGTACAAGGATCTGGGCCTAAATCCATCGTTTTTTTGCGCTCCACACCACCCTGGGTTAGACACTGGCTATATGCAAATCAGCTCTGACCCTGTGCCTCATGGGAACAGTCCAGTCCGAACTACCAAGCCATGTCTTTCCCAGACCGGAATCAAGCATCCAAGGACCGGTTTCTGGCTATCAGCCGTCATCAGCCTGGATAGCTTGACTCCAGTGGTGTGGAGAGCCTGGGACTCACGTCTGAGCATACCCAGCCCACTCGGGTGAAAATTGCAAAAAACACAGTTGATGGACAGAATGTAGAACAATGTCATACATTCACCCCAGTACAAGGATCTGGGCCTAAATCCATCGTTTTTTTGCACTCCACACCACCCTGGGTTAGACACTGGCTATAAGCAAATCAGCTCTGACCCTGTGCCTCATGGGAACAGTCCAGTCCGAACTACCAAGCCATGTCTTTCCCAGACCGGAATCAAGCATCCAAGGACCGGTTTCTGGCTATCAGCCGTCATCAGCCTGGATAGCTTGACTCCAGTGGTGTGGAGAGCCTGGGACTCACGTCTGAGCATACCCAGCCCACTCGGGTGAAAATTGCAAAAAACACAGTTGATGGACAGAATGTAGAACAATGTCATACATTCACCCCAGTACAAGGATCTGGGCCTAAATCCATCGTTTTTTTGCACTCCACACCACCCTGGGTTAGACACTGGCTATATGCAAATCAGCTCTGACCCTGTGCCTCATGGGAACAGTCCAGTCCGAACTACCAAGCCATGTCTTTCCCAGACCGGAATCAAGCATCCAAGGACCGGTTTCTGGCTATCAGCCGTCATCAGCCTGGATAGCTTGACTCCAGTGGTGTGGAGAGCCTGGGACTCACGTCTGAGCATACCCAGCCCACTCGGGTGAAAATTGCAAAAAACACAGTTGATGGACAGAATGTAGAACAATGTCATACATTCACCCCAGTACAAGGATCTGGGCCTAATCCATCGTTTTTTTGCACTCCACACCACCCTGGGTTAGACACTGGCTATATGCAAATCAGCTCTGACCCTGTGCCTCATGGGAACAGTCCAGTCCGATCTACCAAGCCATGTCTTTCCCAGACCGGAATCAAGCATCCAAGGACCGGTTTCTGGCTATCAGCCGTCATCAGCCTGGATAGCTTGACTCCAGTGGTGTGGAGAGCCTGGGACTCGCGTCTGAGCATACCCAGCCCACTCGGGTGAAAATTGCAAAAAACACAGTTGATGGACAGAATGTAGAACAATGTCATACATTCACCCCAGTACAAGGATCTGGGCCTAAATCCATCGCTTTTTTTGCACTCCACACCACCCTGGGTTAGACACTGGCTATATGCAAATCAGCTCTGACCCTGTGCCTCATGGGAACAGTCCAGTCCGAACTACCAAGCCATGTCTTTCCCAGACCGGAATCAAGCATCCAAGGACCGGTTTCTGGCTATCAGCCGTCATCAGCCTGGATAGCTTGACTCCAGTGGTGTGGAGAGCCTGGGACTCACGTCTGAGCATACCCAGCCCACTCGGGTGAAAATTGCAAAAAACAGTTGATGGACAGAATGTAGAACAATGTCATACATTCACCCCAGTACAAGGATCTGGGCCTAAATCCATCGTTTTTTTGCACTCCACACCACCCTGGGTTAGACACTGGCTATAAGCAAATCAGCTCTGACCCTGTGCCTCATGGGAACAGTCCAGTCCGAACTACCAAGCCATGTCTTTCCCAGACCGGAATCAAGCATCCAAGGACCGGTTTCTGGCTATCAGCCGTCATCAGCCTGGATAGCTTGACTCCAGTGGTGTGGAGAGCCTGGGACTCACGTCTGAGCATACCCAGCCCACTCGGGTGAAAATTGCAAAAAACACAGTTGATGGACAGAATGTAGAACAATGTCATACATTCACCCCAGTACAAGGATCTGGGCCTAAATCCATAATTTTTTTGCACTCCACACCACCCTGGGTTAGACACTGGCTATATGCAAATCAGCTCTGACCCTGTGCCTCATGGGAACAGTCCAGTCCCGACTACCAAGCCATGTCTTTCCCAGACCGGAATCAAGCATCCAAGGACCGGTTTCTTGCTATCAGCCGTCATCAGCCTGGATAGCTCGACTCCAGTGGTGTGGAGAGCCTGGGACTCACGTCTGAGCATACCCAGCCCACTCGGGTGAAAATTGCAAAAAACACAGTTGATGGACAGAATGTAGAACAATGTCATACATTCACCCCAGTACAAGGATCTGGGCCTAATCCATCGTTTTTTTGCACTCCACACCACCCTGGGTTAGACACTGGCTATATGCAAATCAGCTCTGACCCTGTGCCTCATGGGAACAGTCCAGTCCGAACTACCAAGCCATGTCTTTCCCAGACCGGAATCAAGCATCCAAGGACCGGTTTCTGGCTATCAGCCGTCATCAGCCTGGATAGCTCGACTCCAGTGGTGTGGAGAGCCTGGGACTCACGTCTGAGCATACCCAGCCCACTCGGGTGAAAATTGCAAAAAACACAGTTGATGGACAGAATGTAGAACAATGTCATACATTCACCCCAGTACAAGGATCTGGGCCTAATCCATCGGTTTTTTGCACTCCACACCACCCTGGGTTAGACACTGGCTATATGCAAATCAGCTCTGACCCTGTGCCTCATGGGAACAGTCCAGTCCGAACTACCAAGCCATGTCTTTCCCAGACCGGAATCAAGCATCCAAGGACCGGTTTCTGGCTATCAGCCGTCATCAGCCTGGATAGCTTGACTCCAGTGGTGTGGAGAGCCTGGGACTCACGTCTGAGCATACCCAGCCCACTCGGGTGAAAATTGCAAAAAACACAGTTGATGGACAGAATGTAGAACAATGTCATACATTCACCCCAGTACAAGGATCTGGGCCTAAATCCATCGTTTTTTTGCACTCCACACCACCCTGGGTTAGACACTGGCTATAAGCAAATCAGCTCTGACCCTGTGCCTCATGGGAACAGTCCAGTCCGAACTACCAAGCCATGTCTTTCCCAGACCGGAATCAAGCATCCAAGGACCGGTTTCTGGCTATCAGCCGTCATCAGCCTGGATAGCTTGACTCCAGTGGTGTGGAGAGCCTGGGACTCACGTCTGAGCATACCCAGCCCACTCGGGTGAAAATTGCAAAAAGCACAGTTGATGGACAGAATGTAGAACAATGTCATACATTCACCCCAGTACAAGGATCTGGGCCTAAATCCATCGTTTTTTTGCACTCCACACCACCCTGGGTTAGACACTGGCTATATGCAAATCAGCTCTGACCCTGTGCCTCATGGGAACAGTCCAGTCCGAACTACCAAGCCATGTCTTTCCCAGACCGGAATCAAGCATCCAAGGACCGGTTTCTGGCTATCAGCCGTCATCAGCCTGGATAGCTTGACTCCAGTGGTGTGGAGAGCCTGGGACTCACGTCTGAGCATACCCAGCCCACTCGGGTGAAAATTGCAAAAAACACAGTTGATGGACAGAATGTAGAACAATGTCATACATTCACCCCAGTACAAGGATCTGGGCCTAATCCATCGTTTTTTTGCACTCCACACCACCCTGGGTTGGACACTGGCTATATGCAAATCAGCTCTGACCCTGTGCCTCATGGGAACAGTCCAGTCCGAACTACCAAGCCATGTCTTTCCCAGACCGGAATCAAGCATCCAAGGACCGGTTTCTGGCTATCAGCCGTCATCAGCCTGGATAGCTTGACTCCAGTGGTGTGGAGAGCCTGGGACTCACGTCTGAGCATACCTAGCCCACTCGGGTGAAAATTGACAAAAACACAGTTGATGGACAGAATGTAGAACAATGTCGTACATTCACCCCAGTACAAGGATCTGGGCCTAAATCCATTGTTTGTTTGCACTCCACACCACCCTGGGTTAGACACTGGCTATATGCAAATCAGCTCTGACCCTGTGCCTCATGGGAACAGTCCAGTCCGAACTACCAAGCCATGTCTTTCCCAGACCGTAATCAAGCATCCAAGGACCGGTTTCTGGCTATCAGCCGTCATCAGCCTGGATAGCTTGACTCCAGTGGTGTGGAGAGCCTGGGACTCACGTCTGAGCATACCCAGCCCACTCGGGTGAAAATTGCAAAAAACACAGTTGATGGACAGAATGTAGAACAATGTCGTACATTCATCCCAGTACAAGGATCTGGGCCTAAATCCATCGTTTTTTTGCACTCCACACCACCCTGGGTTAGACACTGGCTATATGCAAATCAGCTCTGACCCTGTGCCTCATGGGAACAGTCCAGTCCGAACTACCAAGCCATGTCTTTCCCAGACCGGAATCAAGCATCCAAGGACCGGTTTCTGGCTATCAGCCGTCATCAGCCTGGATAGCTTGACTCCAGTGGTGTGGAGAGCCTGGGACTCACGTCTGAGCATACCCAGCCCACTCGGGTGAAAATTGCAAAAAACACAGTTGATGGACAGAATGTAGAACAATGTCATACATTCACCCCAGTACAAGGATCTGGGCCTAAATCCAGAGTTTTTTTGCACTCCACACCACCCTGGGTTAGACACTGGCTATATGCAAATCAGCTCTGACCCTGTGCCTCATGGGAACAGTCCAGTCCAAACTACCAAGCCATGTCTTTCCCAGACCGGAATCAAGCATCCAAGGACCGGTTTCTGGCTATCAGCCGTCATCAGCCTGGATAGCTTGACTCCAGTGGTGTGGAGAGCCTGGGACTCACGTCTGAGCATACCCAGCCCACTCGGGTGAAAATTTCAAAAAACACAGTTGATGGACAGAATGTAGAACAATGTCATACATTCACCCCAGTACAAGGATCTGGGCCTAAATCCATCGTTTTTTTGCACTCCACACCACCCTGGGTTAGACACTGGCTATAAGCAAATCAGCTCTGACCCTGTGCCTCATGGGAACAGTCCAGTCCGAACTACCAAGCCATGTCTTTCCCAGACCGGAATCAAGCATCCAAGGACCGGTTTCTGGCTATCAGCCGTCATCCGCCTGGATAGCTTGACTCCAGTGGTGTGGAGAGCCTGGGACTCACGTCTGAGCATACCCAGCCCACTCGGGTGAAAATTGCAAAAAACACAGTTGATGGACAGAATGTAGAACAATGTCATACATTCACCCCAGTACAAGGATCTGGGCCTAAATCCATCGTTTTTTTGCACTCCACACCACCCTGGGTTAGACACTGGCTATATGCAAATCAGCTCTGACCCTGTGCCTCATGGGAACAGTCCAGTCCGAACTACCAAGCCATGTCTTTCCCAGACCGGAATCAAGCATCCAAGGACCGGTTTCTGGCTATCAGCCGTCATCAGCCTGGATAGCTTGACTCCAGTGGTGTGGAGAGCCTGGGACTCGCGTCTGAGCATACCCAGCCCACTCGGGTGAAAATTGCAAAAAACACAGTTGATGGACAGAATGTAGAACAATGTCATACATTCACCCCAGTACAAGGATCTGGGCCTAAATCCATCGTTTTTTTGCACTCCACACCACCCTGAGTTAGACACTGGCTATATGCAAATCAGCTCTGACCCTGTGCCTCATGGGAACAGTCCAGTCCGAACTACCAAGCCATGTCTTTCCCAGACCGGAATCAAGCATCCAAGGACCGGTTTCTGGCTATCAGCCGTCATCAGCCTGGATAGCTTGACTCCAGTGGTGTGGAGAGCCTGGGACTCACGTCTGAGCATACCCAGCCCACTCGGGTGAAAATTGCAAAAAACAGTTGATGGACAGAATGTAGAACAATGTCATACATTCACCCCAGTACAAGGATCTGGGCCTACATCCATCGTTTTTTTGCACTCCACACCACCCTGGGTTAGACACTGGCTATAAGCAAATCAGCTCTGACCCTGTGCCTCATGGGAACAGTCCAGTCCGAACTACCAAGCCATGTCTTTCCCAGACCGGAATCAAGCATCCAAGGACCGGTTTCTGGCTATCAGCCATCATCAGCCTGGATAGCTTGACTCCAGTGGTGTGGAGAGCCTGGGACTCACGTCTGAGCATACCCAGCCCACTCGGGTGAAAATTGCAAAAAACACAGTTGATGGACAGAATGTAGAACAATGTCATACATTCACCCCAGTACAAGGATCTGGGCCTAAATCCATAGTTTTTTTGCACTCCACACCACCCTGGGTTAGACACTGGCTATATGCAAATCAGCTCTGACCCTGTGCCTCATGGGAACAGTCCAGTCCCGACTACCAAGCCATGTCTTTCCCAGACCGGAATCAAGCATCCAAGGACCGGTTTCTTGCTATCAGCCGTCATCAGCCTGGATAGCTCGACTCCAGTGGTGTGGAGAGCCTGGGACTCACGTCTGAGCATACCCAGCCCACTCGGGTGAAAATTGCAAAAAACACAGTTGATGGACAGAATGTAGAACAATGTCATACATTCACCCCAGTACAAGGATCTGGGCCTAATCCATCGTTTTTTTGCGCTCCACACCACCCTGGGTTAGACACTGGCTATATGCAAATCAGCTCTGACCCTGTGCCTCATGGGAACAGTCCAGTCCGAACTACCAAGCCATGTCTTTCCCAGACCGGAATCAAGCATCCAAGGACCGGTTTCTGGCTATCAGCCGTCATCAGCCTGGATAGCTTGACTCCAGTGGTGTGGAGAGCCTGGGACTCACGTCTGAGCATACCCAGCCCACTCGGGTGAAAATTGCAAAAAACACAGTTGATGGACAGAATGTAGAACAATGTCATACATTCACCCCAGTACAAGGATCTGGGCCTAAATCCATCGTTTTTTTGCACTCCACACCACCCTGGGTTAGACACTGGCTATAAGCAAATCAGCTCTGACCCTGTGCCTCATGGGAACAGTCCAGTCCGAACTACCAAGCCATGTCTTTCCCAGACCGGAATCAAGCATCCAAGGACCGGTTTCTGGCTATCAGCCGTCATCAGCCTGGATAGCTTGACTCCAGTGGTGTGGAGAGCCTGGGACTCACGTCTGAGCATACCCAGCCCACTCGGGTGAAAATTGCAAAAAACACAGTTGATGGACAGAATGTAGAACAATGTCATACATTCACCCCAGTACAAGGATCTGGGCCTAAATCCATCGTTTTTTTGCACTCCACACCACCCTGGGTTAGACACTGGCTATAAGCAAATCAGCTCTGACCCTGTGCCTCATGGGAACAGTCCAGTCCGAACTACCAAGCCATGTCTTTCCCAGACCGGAATCAAGCATCCAAGGACCGGTTTCTGGCTATCAGCCGTCATCAGCCTGGATAGCTTGACTCCAGTGGTGTGGAGAGCCTGGGACTCACGTCTGAGCATACCCAGCCCACTCGGGTGAAAATTGCAAAAAACACAGTTGATGGACAGAATGTAGAACAATGTCATACATTCACCCCAGTACAAGGATCTGGGCCTAAATCCATCGTTTTTTTGCACTCCACACCACCCTGGGTTAGACACTGGCTATATGCAAATCAGCTCTGACCCTGTGCCTCATGGGAACAGTCCAGTCCGAACTACCAAGCCATGTCTTTCCCAGACCGGAATCAAGCATCCAAGGACCGGTTTCTGGCTATCAGCCGTCATCAGCCTGGATAGCTTGACTCCAGTGGTGTGGAGAGCCTGGGACTCGCGTCTGAGCATACCCAGCCCACTCGGGTGAAAATTGCAAAAAACACAGTTGATGGACAGAATGTAGAACAATGTCATACATTCACCCCAGTACAAGGATCTGGGCCTAATCCATCGTTCTTTTGCACTCCACACCACCCTGGGTTAGACACTGGCTATATGCAAATCAGCTCTGACCCTGTGCCTCATGGGAACAGTCCAGTCCGATCTACCAAGCCATGTCTTTCCCAGACCGGAATCAAGCATCCAAGGACCGGTTTCTGGCTATCAGCCGTCATCAGCCTGGATAGCTTGACTCCAGTGGTGTGGAGAGCCTGGGACTCGCGTCTGAGCATACCCAGCCCACTCGGGTGAAAATTGCAAAAAACACAGTTGATGGACAGAATGTAGAACAATGTCATACATTCACCCCAGTACAAGGATCTGGGCCTAAATCCATCGGTTTTTTTGCACTCCACACCACCCTGGGTTAGACACTGGCTATATGCAAATCAGCTCTGACCCTGTGCCTCATGGGAACAGTCCAGTCCCGACTACCAAGCCATGTCTTTCCCAGACCGGAATCAAGCATCCAAGGACCGGTTTCTGGCTATCAGCCGTC
This sequence comes from Lissotriton helveticus, assembly GCF_964261635.1. Lineage (NCBI taxonomy): Eukaryota > Metazoa > Chordata > Amphibia > Caudata > Salamandridae > Lissotriton > Lissotriton helveticus. Next base: position 1,097,787,269 of record NC_136063.1, on the reverse strand, counting down.
ATCAGCCTGGATAGCTTGACTCCAGTGGTGTGGAGAGCCTGGGACTCACGTCTGAGCATACCCAGCCCACTCGGGTGAAAATTGCAAAAAACACAGTTGATGGACAGAATGTAGAACAATGTCATACATTCACCCCAGTACAAGGATCTGGGCCTAAATCCATCGTTTTTTTGCACTCCACACCACCCTGGGTTAGACACTGGCTATATGCAAATCAGCTCTGACCCTGTGCCTCATGGGAACAGTCCAGTCCCGACTACCAAGCCATGTCTTTCCCAGACCGGAATCAAGCATCCAAGGACCGGTTTCTTGCTATCAGCCGTCATCAGCCTGGATAGCTCGACTCCAGTGGTGTGGAGAGCCTGGGACTCACGTCTGAGCATACCCAGCCCACTCGGGTGAAAATTGCAAAAAACACAGTTGATGGACAGAATGTAGAACAATGTCATACATTCACCCCAGTACAAGGATCTGGGCCTAATCCATCGTTTTTTTGCACTCCACACCACCCTGGGTTAGACACTGGCTATATGCAAATCAGCTCTGACCCTGTGCCTCATGGGAACAGTCCAGTCCGAACTACCAAGCCATGTCTTTCCCAGACCGGAATCAAGCATCCAAGGACCGGTTTCTGGCTATCAGCCGTCATCAGCCTGGATAGCTTGACTCCAGTGGTGTGGAGAGCCTGGGACTCACGTCTGAGCATACCCAGCCCACTCGGGTGAAAATTGCAAAAAACACAGTTGATGGACAGAATGTAGAACAATGTCATACATTCACCCCAGTACAAGGATCTGGGCCTAAATCCATCGTTTTTTTGCACTCCACACCACCCTGGGTTAGACACTGGCTATAAGCAAATCAGCTCTGACCCTGTGCCTCATGGGAACAGTCCAGTCCGAACTACCAAGCCATGTCTTTCCCAGACCGGAATCAAGCATCCAAGGACCGGTTTCTGGCTATCAGCCGTCATCAGCCTGGATAGCTTGACTCCAGTGGTGTGGAGAGCCTGGGACTCACGTCTGAGCATACCCAGCCCACTCGGGTGAAAATTGCAAAAAACACAGTTGATGGACAGAATGTAGAACAATGTCATACATTCACCCCAGTACAAGGATCTGGGCCTAAATCCATCGTTTTTTTGCACTCCACACCACCCTGGGTTAGACACTGGCTATATGCAAATCAGCTCTGACCCTGTGCCTCATGGGAACAGTCCAGTCCGAACTACCAAGCCATGTCTTTCCCAGACCGGAATCAAGCATCCAAGGACCGGTTTCTGGCTATCAGCCGTCATCAGCCTGGATAGCTTGACTCCAGTGGTGTGGAGAGCCTGGGACTCACGTCTGAGCATACCCAGCCCACTCGGGTGAAAATTGCAAAAAACACAGTTGATGGACAGAATGTAGAACAATGTCATACATTCACCCCAGTACAAGGATCTGGGCCTAAATCCATCGTTTTTTTGCACTCCACACCACCCTGGGTTAGACACTGGCTATATGCAAATCAGCTCTGACCCTGTGCCTCATGGGAACAGTCCAGTCCGAACTACCAAGCCATGTCTTTCCCAGACCGGAATCAAGCATCCAAGGACCGGTTTCTGGCTATCAGCCGTCATCAGCCTGGATAGCTTGACTCCAGTGGTGTGGAGAGCCTGGGACTCACGTCTGAGCATACCCAGCCCACTCGGGTGAAAATTGCAAAAAACACAGTTGTTGGACAGAATGTAGAACAATGTCGTACATTCATCCCAGTACAAGGATCTGGGCCTAAATCCATCGTTTTTTTGCACTCCACACCACCCTGGGTTAGACACTGGCTATATGCAAATCAGCTCTGACCCTGTGCCTCATGGGAACAGTCCAGTCCGAACTACCAAGCCATGTCTTTCCCAGACCGTAATCAAGCATCCAAGGACCGGTTTCTGGCTATCAGCCGTCATCAGCCTGGATAGCTTGACTCCAGTGGTGTGGAGAGCCTGGGACTCACGTCTGAGCATACCCAGCCCACTCGGGTGAAAATTGCAAAAAACACAGTTGTTGGACAGAATGTAGAACAATGTCGTACATTCATCCCAGTACAAGGATCTGGGCCTAAATCCATCGTTTTTTTGCACTCCACACCACCCTGGGTTAGACACTGGCTATATGCAAATCAGCTCTGACCCTGTGCCTCATGGGAACAGTCCAGTCCGAACTACCAAGCCATGTCTTTCCCAGACCGGAATCAAGCATCCAAGGACCGGTTTCTGGCTATCAGCCGTCATCAGCCTGGATAGCTTGACTCCAGTGGTGTGGAGAGCCTGGGACTCACGTCTGAGCATACCCAGCCCACTCGGGTGAAAATTGCAAAAAACACAGTTGATGGACAGAATGTAGAACAATGTCATACATTCACCCCAGTACAAGGATCTGGGCCTAAATCCAGAGTTTTTTTGCACTCCACACCACCCTGGGTTAGACACTGGCTATATGCAAATCAGCTCTGACCCTGTGCCTCATGGGAACAGTCCAGTCCGAACTACCAAGCCATGTCTTTCCCAGACCGGAATCAAGCATCCAAGGACCGGTTTCTGGCTATCAGCCGTCATCAGCCTGGATAGCTTGACTCCAGTGGTGTGGAGAGCCTGGGACTCACGTCTGAGCATACCCAGCCCACTCGGGTGAAAATTTCAAAAAACACAGTTGATGGACAGAATGTAGAACAATGTCATACATTCACCCCAGTACAAGGATCTGGGCCTAAATCCATCGTTTTTTTGCACTCCACACCACCCTGGGTTAGACACTGGCTATAAGCAAATCAGCTCTGACCCTGTGCCTCATGGGAACAGTCCAGTCCGAACTACCAAGCCATGTCTTTCCCAGACCGGAATCAAGCATCCAAGGACCGGTTTCTGGCTATCAGCCGTCATCCGCCTGGATAGCTTGACTCCAGTGGTGTGGAGAGCCTGGGACTCACGTCTGAGCATACCCAGCCCACTCGGGTGAAAATTGCAAAAAACACAGTTGATGGACAGAATGTAGAACAATGTCATACATTCACCCCAGTACAAGGATCTGGGCCTAAATCCATCGTTTTTTTGCACTCCACACCACCCTGGGTTAGACACTGGCTATATGCAAATCAGCTCTGACCCTGTGCCTCATGGGAACAGTCCAGTCCGAACTACCAAGCCATGTCTTTCCCAGACCGGAATCAAGCATCCAAGGACCGGTTTCTGGCTATCAGCCGTCATCAGCCTGGATAGCTTGACTCCAGTGGTGTGGAGAGCCTGGGACTCGCGTCTGAGCATACCCAGCCCACTCGGGTGAAAATTGCAAAAAACACAGTTGATGGACAGAATGTAGAACAATGTCATACATTCACCCCAGTACAAGGATCTGGGCCTAAATCCATCGTTTTTTTGCACTCCACACCACCCTGGGTTAGACACTGGCTATATGCAAATCAGCTCTGACCCTGTGCCTCATGGGAACAGTCCAGTCCGAACTACCAAGCCATGTCTTTCCCAGACCGGAATCAAGCATCCAAGGACCGGTTTCTGGCTATCAGCCGTCATCAGCCTGGATAGCTTGACTCCAGTGGTGTGGAGAGCCTGGGACTCGCGTCTGAGCATACCCAGCCCACTCGGGTGAAAATTGCAAAAAACACAGTTTATGGACAGAATGTAGAACAATGTCATACATTCACCCCAGTACAAGGATCTGGGCCTAAATCCATCGGTTTTTTTGCACTCCACACCACCCTGGGTTAGACACTGGCTATATGCAAATCAGCTCTGACCCTGTGCCTCATGGGAACAGTCCAGTCCGAACTACCAAGCCATGTCTTTCCCAGACCGGAATCAAGCATCCAAGGACCGGTTTCTGGCTATCAGCCGTCATCAGCCTGGATAGCTTGACTCCAGTGGTGTGGAGAGCCTGGGACTCACGTCTGAGCATACCCAGCCCACTCGGGTGAAAATTGCAAAAAACAGTTGATGGACAGAATGTAGAACAATGTCATACATTCACCCCAGTACAAGGATCTGGGCCTACATCCATCGTTTTTTTGCACTCCACACCACCCTGGGTTAGACACTGGCTATAAGCAAATCAGCTCTGACCCTGTGCCTCATGGGAACAGTCCAGTCCGAACTACCAAGCCATGTCTTTCCCAGACCGGAATCAAGCATCCAAGGACCGGTTTCTGGCTATCAGCCGTCATCAGCCTGGATAGCTTGACTACAGTGGTGTGGAGAGCCTGGGACTCACGTCTGATCATACCCAGCCCACTCGGGTGAAAATTGCAAAAAACACAGTTGATGGACAGAATGTAGAACAATGTCATACATTCACCCCAGTACAAGGATCTGGGCCTAAATCCATAGTTTTTTTGCACTCCACACCACCCTGGGTTAGACACTGGCTATATGCAAATCAGCTCTGACCCTGTGCCTCATGGGAACAGTCCAGTCCCGACTACCAAGCCATGTCTTTCCCAGACCGGAATCAAGCATCCAAGGACCGGTTTCTTGCTATCAGCCGTCATCAGCCTGGATAGCTCGACTCCAGTGGTGTGGAGAGCCTGGGACTCACGTCTGAGCATACCCAGCCCACTCGGGTGAAAATTGCAAAAAACACAGTTGATGGACAGAATGTAGAACAATGTCATACATTCACCCCAGTACAAGGATCTGGGCCTAATCCATCGTTTTTTTGCGCTCCACACCACCCTGGGTTAGACACTGGCTATATGCAAATCAGCTCTGACCCTGTGCCTCATGGGAACAGTCCAGTCCGAACTACCAAGCCATGTCTTTCCCAGACCGGAATCAAGCATCCAAGGACCGGTTTCTGGCTATCAGCCGTCATCAGCCTGGATAGCTTGACTCCAGTGGTGTGGAGAGCCTGGGACTCACGTCTGAGCATACCCAGCCCACTCGGGTGAAAATTGCAAAAAACACAGTTGATGGACAGAATGTAGAACAATGTCATACATTCACCCCAGTACAAGGATCTGGGCCTAAATCCATCGTTTTTTTGCACTCCACACCACCCTGGGTTAGACACTGGCTATATGCAAATCAGCTCTGACCCTGTGCCTCATGGGAACAGTCCAGTCCGAACTACCAAGCCATGTCTTTCCCAGACCGGAATCAAGCATCCAAGGACCGGTTTCTGGCTATCAGCCGTCATCAGCCTGGATAGCTTGACTCCAGTGGTGTGGAGAGCCTGGGACTCACGTCTGAGCATACCCAGCCCACTCGGGTGAAAATTGCAAAAAACACAGTTGATGGACAGAATGTAGAACAATGTCATACATTCACCCCAGTACAAGGATCTGGGCCTAATCCATCGTTTTTTTGCACTCCACACCACCCTGGGTTAGACACTGGCTATATGCAAATCAGCTCTGACCCTGTGCCTCATGGGAACAGTCCAGTCCGATCTACCAAGCCATGTCTTTCCCAGACCGGAATCAAGCATCCAAGGACCGGTTTCTGGCTATCAGCCGTCATCAGCCTGGATAGCTTGACTCCAGTGGTGTGGAGAGCCTGGGACTCGCGTCTGAGCATACCCAGCCCACTCGGGTGAAAATTGCAAAAAACACAGTTGATGGACAGAATGTAGAACAATGTCATACATTCACCCCAGTACAAGGATCTGGGCCTATATCCATCGGTTTTTTTGCACTCCACACCACCCTGGGTTAGACACTGGCTATATGCAAATCAGCTCTGACCCTGTGCCTCATGGGAACAGTCCAGTCCGAACTACCAAGCCATGTCTTTCCCAGACCGGAATCAAGCATCCAAGGACCGGTTTCTGGCTATCAGCCGTCATCAGCCTGGATAGCTTGACTCCAGTGGTGTGGAGAGCCTGGGACTCGCGTCTGAGCATACCCAGCCCACTCGGGTGAAAATTGCAAAAAACAGTTGATGGACAGAATGTAGAACAATGTCATACATTCACCCCAGTACAAGGATCTGGGCCTAAATCCATCGTTTTTTTGCACTCCACACCACCCTGGGTTAGACACTGGCTATAAGCAAATCAGCTCTGACCCTGTGCCTCATGGGAACAGTCCAGTCCGAACTACCAAGCCATGTCTTTCCCAGACCGGAATCAAGCATCCAAGGACCGGTTTCTGGCTATCAGCCGTCATCAGCCTGGATAGCTTGACTCCAGTGGTGTGGAGAGCCTGGGACTCACGTCTGAGCATACCCAGCCCACTCGGGTGAAAATTGCAAAAAACACAGTTGATGGACAGAATGTAGAACAATGTCATACATTCACCCCAGTACAAGGATCTGGGCCTAAATCCATCGTTTTTTTGCACTCCACACCACCCTGGGTTAGACACTGGCTATATGCAAATCAGCTCTGACCCTGTGCCTCATGGGAACAGTCCAGTCCCGACTACCAAGCCATGTCTTTCCCAGACCGGAATCAAGCATCCAAGGACCGGTTTCTTGCTATCAGCCGTCATCAGCCTGGATAGCTTGACTCCAGTGGTGTGGAGAGCCTGGGACTCACGTCTGAGCATACCCAGCCCACTCGGGTGAAAATTGCAAAAAACACAGTTGATGGACAGAATGTAGAACAATGTCATACATTCACCCCAGTACAAGGATCTGGGCCTAATCCATCGTTTTTTTGCACTCCACACCACCCTGGGTTAGACACTGGCTATATGCAAATCAGCTCTGACCCTGTGCCTCATGGGAACAGTCCAGTCCGAACTACCAAGCCATGTCTTTCCCAGACCGGAATCAAGCATCCAAGGACCGGTTTCTGGCTATCAGCCGTCATCAGCCTGGATAGCTCGACTCCAGTGGTGTGGAGAGCCTGGGACTCACGTCTGAGCATACCCAGCCCACTCGGGTGAAAATTGCAAAAAACACAGTTGATGGACAGAATGTAGAACAATGTCATACATTCACCCCAGTACAAGGATCTGGGCCTAAATCCATCGTTTTTTTGCACTCCACACCACCCTGGGTTAGACACTGGCTATAAGCAAATCAGCTCTGACCCTGTGCCTCATGGGAACAGTCCAGTCCGAACTACCAAGCCATGTCTTTCCCAGACCGGAATCAAGCATCCAAGGACCGGTTTCTGGCTATCAGCCGTCATCCGCCTGGATAGCTTGACTCCAGTGGTGTGGAGAGCCTGGGACTCACGTCTGAGCATACCCAGCCCACTCGGGTGAAAATTGCAAAAAACACAGTTGATGGACAGAATGTAGAACAATGTCATACATTCACCCCAGTACAAGGATCTGGGCCTAAATCCATCGTTTTTTTGCACTCCACACCACCCTGGGTTAGACACTGGCTATAAGCAAATCAGCTCTGACCCTGTGCCTCATGGGAACAGTCCAGTCCGAACTACCAAGCCATGTCTTTCCCAGACCGGAATCAAGCATCCAAGGACCGGTTTCTGGCTATCAGCCGTCATCCGCCTGGATAGCTTGACTCCAGTGGTGTGGAGAGCCTGGGACTCACGTCTGAGCATACCCAGCCCACTCGGGTGAAAATTGCAAAAAACACAGTTGATGGACAGAATGTAGAACAATGTCATACATTCACCCCAGTACAAGGATCTGGGCCTAAATCCATCGTTTTTTTGCACTCCACACCACCCTGGGTTAGACACTGGCTATATGCAAATCAGCTCTGACCCTGTGCCTCATGGGAACAGTCCAGTCCGAACTACCAAGCCATGTCTTTCCCAGACCGGAATCAAGCATCCAAGGACCGGTTTCTGGCTATCAGCCGTCATCAGCCTGGATAGCTTGACTCCAGTGGTGTGGAGAGCCTGGGACTCACGTCTGAGCATACCCAGCCCACTCGGGTGAAAATTGCAAAAAACACAGTTGATGGACAGAATGTAGAACAATGTCGTACATTCACCCCAGTACAAGGATCTGGGCCTAAATCCATTGTTTGTTTGCACTCCACACCACCCTGGGTTAGACACTGGCTATATGCAAATCAGCTCTGACCCTGTGCCTCATGGGAACAGTCCAGTCCGAACTACCAAGCCATGTCTTTCCCAGACCGGAATCAAGCATCCAAGGACCGGTTTCTGGCTATCAGCCGTCATCAGCCTGGATAGCTTGACTCCAGTGGTGTGGAGAGCCTGGGACTCACGTCTGAGCATACCCAGCCCACTCGGGTGAAAATTGCAAAAAACACAGTTGATGGACAGAATGTAGAACAATGTCGTACATTCATCCCAGTACAAGGATCTGGGCCTAAATCCATCGTTTTTTTGCACTCCACACCACCCTGGGTTAGACACTGGCTATATGCAAATCAGCTCTGACCCTGTGCCTCATGGGAACAGTCCAGTCCGAACTACCAAGCCATGTCTTTCCCAGACCGGAATCAAGCATCCAAGGACCGGTTTCTGGCTATCAGCCGTCATCAGCCTGGATAGCTTGACTCCAGTGGTGTGGAGAGCCTGGGACTCACGTCTGAGCATACCCAGCCCACTCGGGTGAAAATTGCAAAAAACACAGTTGATGGACAGAATGTAGAACAATGTCATACATTCACCCCAGTACAAGGATCTGGGCCTAAATCCATCGTTTTTTTGCACTCCACACCACCCTGGGTTAGACACTGGCTATAAGCAAATCAGCTCTGACCCTGTGCCTCATGGGAACAGTCCAGTCCCGACTACCAAGCCATGTCTTTCCCAGACCGGAATCAAGCATCCAAGGACCGGTTTCTGGCTATCAGCCGTCATCAGCCTGGATAGCTTGACTCCAGTGGTGTGGAGAGCCTGGGACTCACGTCTGAGCATACCCAGCCCACTCGGGTGAAAATTGCAAAAAACACAGTTGATGGACAGAATGTAGAACAATGTCATACATTCACCCCAGTACAAGGATCTGGGCCTAAATCCATCGTTTTTTTGCACTCCACACCACCCTGGGTTAGACACTGGCTATATGCAAATCAGCTCTGACCCTGTGCCTCATGGGAACAGTCCAGTCCCGACTACCAAGCCATGTCTTTCCCAGACCGGAATCAAGCATCCAAGGACCGGTTTCTTGCTATCAGCCGTCATCAGCCTGGATAGCTCGACTCCAGTGGTGTGGAGAGCCTGGGACTCACGTCTGAGCATACCCAGCCCACTCGGGTGAAAATTGCAAAAAAACACAGTTGATGGACAGAATGTAGAACAATGTCATACATTCACCCCAGTACAAGGATCTGGGCCTAATCCATCGTTTTTTTGCACTCCACACCACCCTGGGTTAGACACTGGCTATATGCAAATCAGCTCTGACCCTGTGCCTCATGGGAACAGTCCAGTCCGAACTACCAAGCCATGTCTTTCCCAGACCGGAATCAAGCATCCAAGGACCGGTTTCTGGCTATCAGCCGTCATCAGCCTGGATAGCTTGACTCCAGTGGTGTGGAGAGCCTGGGACTCACGTCTGAGCATACCCAGCCCACTCGGGTGAAAATTGCAAAAAACACAGTTGATGGACAGAATGTAGAACAATGTCATACATTCACCCCAGTACAAGGATCTGGGCCTAAATCCATCGTTTGTTTGCACTCCACACCACCCTGGGTTAGACACTGGCTATAAGCAAATCAGCTCTGACCCTGTGCCTCATGGGAACAGTCCAGTCCGAACTACCAAGCCATGTCTTTCCCAGACCGGAATCAAGCATCCAAGGACCGGTTTCTGGCTATCAGCCGTCATCAGCCTGGATAGCTTGACTCCAGTGGTGTGGAGAGCCTGGGACTCACGTCTGAGCATACCCAGCCCACTCGGGTGAAAATTGCAAAAAACACAGTTGATGGACAGAATGTAGAACAATGTCATACATTCACCCCAGTACAAGGATCTGGGCCTAAATCCATCGTTTTTTTGCACTCCACACCACCCTGGGTTAGACACTGGCTATATGCAAATCAGCTCTGACCCTGTGCCTCATGGGAACAGTCCAGTCCGAACTACCAAGCCATGTCTTTCCCAGACCGGAATCAAGCATCCAAGGACCGGTTTCTGGCTATCAGCCGTCATCAGCCTGGATAGCTTGACTCCAGTGGTGTGGAGAGCCTGGGACTCACGTCTGAGCATACCTAGCCCACTCGGGTGAAAATTGACAAAAACACAGTTGATGGACAGAATGTAGAACAATGTCATACATTCACCCCAGTACAAGGATCTGGGCCTAAATCCATTGTTTGTTTGCACTCCACACCACCCTGGGTTAGACACTGGCTATATGCAAATCAGCTCTGACCCTGTGCCTCATGGGAACAGTCCAGTCCGAACTACCAAGCCATGTCTTTCCCAGACCGTAATCAAGCATCCAAGGACCGGTTTCTGGCTATCAGCCGTCATCAGCCTGGATAGCTTGACTCCAGTGGTGTGGAGAGCCTGGGACTCACGTCTGAGCATACCCAGCCCACTCGGGTGAAAATTGCAAAAAACACAGTTGATGGACAGAATGTAGAACAATGTCGTACATTCATCCCAGTACAAGGATCTGGGCCTAAATCCATTGTTTTTTTGCACTCCACACCACCCTGGGTTAGACACTGGCTATATGCAAATCAGCTCTGACCCTGTGCCTCATGGGAACAGTCCAGTCCGAACTACCAAGCCATGTCTTTCCCAGACCGTAATCAAGCATCCAAGGACCGGTTTCTGGCTATCAGCCGTCATCAGCCTGGATAGCTTGACTCCAGTGGTGTGGAGAGCCTGGGACTCACGTCTGAGCATACCCAGCCAACTCGGGTGAAAATTGCAAAAAACACAGTTGATGGACAGAATGTAGAACAATGTCATACATTCACCCCAGTACAAGGATCTGGGCCTAAATCCATCGTTTTTTTGCACTCCACACCACCCTGGGTTAGACACTGGCTATATGCAAATCAGCTCTGACCCTGTGCCTCATGGGAACAGTCCAGTCCGAACTACCAAGCCATGTCTTTCCCAGACCGGAATCAAGCATCCAAGGACCGGTTTCTGGCTATCAGCCGTCATCAGCCTGGATAGCTTGACTCCAGTGGTGTGGAGAGCCTGGGAGTCACGTCTGAGCATACCCAGCCCACTCGGGTGAAAATTGCAAAAAACACAGTTGATGGACAGAATGTAAAACAATGTCATACATTCACCCCAGTACAAGGATCTGGGCCTAAATCCATCGTTTTTTTGCACTCCACACCACCCTGGGTTAGACACTGGCTATATGCAAATCAGCTCTGACCCTGTGCCTCATGGGAACAGTCCAGTCCGAACTACCAAGCCATGTCTTTCCCAGACCGGAATCAAGCATCCAAGGACCGGTTTCTGGCTATCAGCCGTCATCAGCCTGGATAGCTTGACTCCAGTGGTGTGGAGAGCCTGGGACTCACGTCTGAGCATACCCAGCCCACTCAGGTGAAAATTGCAAAAAACACAGTTGATAGACAGAATGTAGAACAATGTCATACATTCACCCCAGTACAAGGATCTGGGCCTAAATCCATCGTTTTTTTGCACTCCACACCACCCTGGGTTAGACACTGGCTATATGCAAATCAGCTCTGACCCTGTGCCTCATGGGAACAGTCCAGTCCGAACTACCAAGCCATGTCTTTCCCAGACCGGAATCAAGCATCCAAGGACCGGTTTCTGGCTATCAGCCGTCATCAGCCTGGATAGCTTGACTCCAGTGGTGTGGAGAGCCTGGGACTCACGTCTGAGCATACCCAGCCCACTCGGGTGAAAATTGCAAAAAACACAGTTGATGGACAGAATGTAGAACAATGTCATACATTCACCCCAGTACAAGGATCTGGGCCTAAATCCATCGTTTGTTTGCACTCCACACCACCCTGGTTTAGACACTGGCTATATGCAAATCAGCTCTGACCCTGTGCCTCATGGGAACAGTCCAGTCCGAACTACCAAGCAAACAAACAATAAGAGTCCACCTTTAAATGGAGAGTGCTCCCTATAGTGGTGGGGATCACCCAGTGTTTGTAAAATACCCCTCACGCACCAAAAGGACCCTTGGTGTCATGCTTCATCATTGGGGTCTTCGCACCCCTCTACGGGATGCGGTGTGCTACTACCTACGACTACGCGGGAGCACTTACTTAGATGGCTATGTGTGGTGCGTGTCAGGGTTTCAAATTATGTGCGTGAGTGGTGAGGGTATAAAGTGAGTGATGATTAAAAAGGACCTGGCTCGTAGGGTATAAAAAAATGTTTTAATTGGCCCCCGGGCTGGTACTGTTAAAAAGATAAGAAGGGAGGTGTTTATGCAGTACAATGTGCATCACCTCCTGTGTGTGTCAACATGTTTCGGAGTCGGAACTCCTTCTTCAGGATGGGGTACACAAATTTCACCTTACTCACATATTTCTACTTAAAATTCTGTTTATTTACAAAAAGTGAGATGTGATGCAGGCTATAATGTACCTACAACATATATGCCGATGGTTTCTGCTATTTCCAAAACCTGGAAAGGAAGAGGACAAAAAATATTTTCTGGTAATCCACTCATTATTTGCGAGGTACAGTGACCTGTAGAAAAAATACATATAATAATATATAGTGTGGACTGCGATCGCTAGACACATGATGTCATTCTACTTGTGATATTGTGCCCTGTGAAAAAAGGGAAAAAAACGCGGACAAGACATACATACATGTAATATAAAGCACACGCTCTAATTGTTAGAATTACTGCTCATCCTGTGGCAAACTGGTCAATGGAGGGTTAGTGAAAGCACAGTAAAAAGTCTACTTGTTTTTGTCATCAGAGGTGCCTCATGAGCCTCTAAACGTAGGGGACTGTCGTGCCGGTTCGCTACCTGTGAATGATGTAAAGTTTCAGGGTCCGTTTCACTTACATAGTAGTCGGTAGACCTCCGTTGAGTGCATTTACTCCATACTCACGATTCCTTGGCGAGATTAGCTCCTTCCTGCCCCATACGCGGCTCCGCTGTGAGTGCGGTGTTTACGTGGGGCCTTTCCTTTTTATAGCATGTAGCATTGTCAATTAAGTATCAATTACCGTTAAGTGACCGGATGTGCCAATGTTGGGCAATCTGGTTGTTTGGCTTCCTTTACTGACCAGACGTGTCGTTGTTGCGCCCGCATTTGCCAGTAACACTTCAATGTCTGGTGAGCATGCGCTCGAGTGGAACGCATCCTCGTTACTGTGCATGCGCGCTGCGAGGACACATTCGAAAGTTCAGTTTGTGTGGCACCCTCCTTCCTTGCGTAGATTAGGGATGGAGGAGTCCCATACTGGTGTTCTGGCCGGGACATACTGCAAAATTGTGCGCATGTATGTAGATGGTGATTTTAATCACGAGGAAGGTATTATTATTTCCTCTTAGATGTTTGCACAGAGTACATAGCCCCATAACAAAAACAGTCTGCGCTGTGAATATAGGCAAACTTACGTTGGGATCATTGGCAGTCAAATGTTTGTTTTGTATACATATGTGAGTAGGAGTAATTAATAAATAACCACACAGAAGAGACTGCTGCTCCATATAAAGAATACACAAGAGTGCACAAATTGGCAAGGTTCAGCCATTAAACAAAGGGTTCTGCTCCTTTGCCTACAGGTGAATTTACATTAATATTCCTACTGTGGCCCTGTGAGTGACATTCTGGAAAGGGAGGCAAACATTTTCAATTTGTTTTGTCATGACCGAGTCGAAAGATTACTTGCAAAACTGCTCTTCGGTCATGACAAAACAAAATGAAAATGTTTGCCTCCCTTTCCAGAATGTCACTCACAGGGCCACAGAGATGAACCATTACCTGAATCTGACTATGTAATGTTTGTTGATGGTTCGTGTCTGAGAACAAATGAAGGTGTTCTTTGTGCTGCATACGCAGTTTGCACAGTAGCAGATGTACTGGAAGCATCTTGTCTGAAAGGAATTCGTTCTGCGCAAATAGAATTGTTTGCTTTGATTCGAGCATGTGAGTTGGGAAGGGAAATCAAGGTTACCATAGTGACTGATAGTCAGTATCGATTTGGGGTTGTCCATGGTTACGGACAACTGTGGTCCCAAAGAGTTTATTTAACTTCTGCAGGATCCCCCATACGTAATGCTGAATTTGTAAGAATGTTGATTGACGCAATTCAATTGCCTGATAAGATTGCAGTAGTGAAATGCGCAGCTCATACAAAGGGATATGACTACATAACTCAAGGTAACAGGTATGTAGATTCCATTGCAAAATATTGTGCCAGAAATCTTGCATCCATAAATCGGGACAGGAGTAAAGAACATGTTTCAAGTCATTTAATGCTAACCACAGTAGTTGAGACTTGGCAGGAAGTGAGGCAAATGCAGGAAGAAGCTGATGAGGAAGAGAAAAATGTCTGGTTAAAAGCAGGATGTGGACAAAGAGAGAAAGATGAAATTTGGGTTTACAAAGATGAAAGACCAGTAATGCCTGATAGCATGATCTCAAATATGGCCCGAATGTATCATGGTCAAGCTCATGTTGGAAGAGATGACGTAGACTGACGCACCCATGTGACACAGGAGTGCGTCAGATCCTGAAATAAAGATGGCGCCTTCTCTTTACTCCTCACCTCCCCGAATCGGCTCGGAGGGACGCCCGGAGTACCGACGGAGAGGTGAGTGAGGGAGAGTGCTTGTGGTTACAGAGGATTATGCAGCTTTATCCTCTCATTGGCCAGGGTCAATACGCCACCGACATGGTTTTGCATGCTCGACTTTTATAGACGTTCGTTTTAACGTCTTTTTTTGATCTTTATAAAACATGAACTTACTTGTATTAACATCCTCGGCGTTGGGAGGCGATGCTAGCTGCCTGGAGACATGTTGTTCTAGGCCTGCATGTTCTAACATCTGATACATTAAGACTGCATAGATCACAAGGCTTACCGGGGATGCTTGTTGTGTGCAGTCGTATACACTTTTTACTCAATTTAGAGTCACTAAAGTTACTTTTTAGTCTACTGATTTCTCGTAGCTGGCAGTTTGATTCAATAACTTTATTGTTCTTTCGTGCTATAACACAGTGATGCTTACTACTTTATTAGTCCAAACAAAAACTGAAATATGTACACTATTCAGGAAATGCTAGACTGTCTTTGTCACAAACAGGTCTGCTACGTTTACCTTTCTGTGCACAAAGACCATATGTGGGTATAGATGTATTGTGCACGGATGAGGTTGTATGTGGTGACTCTATGATTCTTCACTTTTCTCCTCATTTGTTTTTACTAGAGCGGTGCTCCAACTTACCTGAGCTGTAGCCAGGTGAGGCGAAACCTATTCCTCCTACCTAATAGGTAAGCGAGTACATGAGATATTTGTACATATGAGGTCAGTGTATATATTTCCTGACAACATTTGAGAACTATTAGCCTCTGTTGCTGTCTATTGATGTTGTGTAAATGATGACACCGACGTTGTCTCCTTTTTTCTTTTCCTCATTACTTTGGCATGACTTCTTCTGCTTCTGGACACTATCCAGGAATATGTAGGATATACCCTATGCACCTAGGGTTTCCAGGTGATATGGTTGTACAATTTATTTTTTATTGCACTTTTATACTATTCTTTTTGCAGTAGCGAGCAATTGGTCCTGAAGAAGGCAGCGGACAATCTCAGTCCTATAACTGCTGAAACATGTTGACCTTTGGTTCTTATTAGCAGATATTTGTTAAACCTGCTTATTTCTCTGCTCTGTTTTTAATATTGGAAGACAGAGGGACATCATTAAAACAATGTCTCCCTCTTATCTCTCCAATTTTACTCACATCATCTAATTTCACATCACCTGCTTTTCACTATTTTCTCACTCACTGCAAATCAGTTACATTTACATACCTCTACAGATACCCTCACACTTACTAAATATCACTGGTCCATTGGTACCCACTTCGACATAGAGTGGCTACAGTCATACTCTCCTTGGTGTGAGGAGACCCAGATGATGACAAGGGCGGAATCGGACGGTAACTGATGGGTATACTTCATGCCCTAGAGACTTCTTATTGTGCCATATTCACATTGGATAGTTTTTCTTCCTCCCCTATAGTTTAATAATTGTTGATTTCATGCCTTAGACTAGATGTTGTTAGACCCACAGGCACCTTTTGTTGATTTATGAAAGCCTACAGATGACAAAGGTGTAAGAGAATTGTAAAAGCAGATCGTTAGGAAAAAAAAATGGCTAACAATGATCATAAAACGAAATATTCTATCTTTAGAAAATTGTGTAGAATGTGTTTGATATGTACAGGACTATTAATATTGATATGGATAATTTTAGCTATTGTCATTTCTTTTCAGGATAACTTAGTGAAGTTGAAACATAATGTGAGTTCAAATGAACAAAATGTCGAAGCAAAGTCTAACAAACAGCATGTATATAGGCCAGAAATGCATCAAGATAGGTCAATTAGTGACTACACCAAAAATACGTTTTCAAGATTGTTGTCTGAATATGTTAAGACAATGGATGCTAGTGACTGTTATGTCTGTGTGAAATTACTTGCATCTGTTTCAGAAGGGGTGACGTATCACCATCTTCCACTTACATATGATGTCACGTGTAGTGTGATTGCAAGTCTGTTTTATCAAACAGGAAAACTAGAGTACTATTATTCAAATTCATATGATGTATTTGCGAAGTTGAAAGTAATTAATGCCATGAACAAGTAAAGACAGCTAAAGTAATGGGGGAATTATTTTTGGAAATGGATGAATTGAGCCACGAATATGCCTTCAAAAATAATTTGACATGTAAAATTAGAATTGAAGAGAAAGCATTTTTAGATATGGTTACAGCATTATGTCCCAGAGAACTCTGAGCTCAATCCGGGAAGGTTCCCTAACAGATACGTTTATCAAAGCAAAAGACTCCTACAGCCCTGAGTATGTGTTAGATGCCATGACGCCAGTGTATGTGAGAAAGATCTTCTTGCAATGGAGATACGGCTCTCTCCCCTTGAGGCACTTTACTAAATCCTGGGCCGGTAATTTGGATTTGGGTAACTGCCCAGCATGCAATTACAAACTGGAAAGCGAGCTGCATGTGGTACTGTTTTGCAGAGCCTACAGTAGAATCAGGAGTTATTGGCTGGTCCCTTATCTAAGGAACTTGGGCTTCCGAACTTATGCCCCAGCCTACAGAGTGCTTAAAACAGACTTAACACCTCCAACTGTGTTTGTAATGGCGAAATTCCTGACGGCAATGTGGAGAATACGCGCAAGAATTATAAGGGATTCTAATACTGCATGAACCATCAGCTTTTATACCAAAATGTATTATTTTAACCTTGATTATAATCATGAACTTTTGTATTCTAAAACATTAAATTCCTTTTTAACGCTTTTATGTGGCATTTATTTGTACATCTTTTATGATCTCTAATGATCGAAATAAAGATTATTTGAATTGAATTGAGATATGGTTGAAGAGAGAAGAATTGCTTATAAACGTAGAGAAAAAGTAAAACATGAAAAATCCAAATATTGGACATTTGAAGATGAAAACCTTGATGACAGAAATGTGAACATGGCCATAAATATAGACACTCCATTGTTAGGGAAATTATGTATTAGAAGAGACAACACTGTGTATGACAATTATTTTCTGGGAGCAAGTCAGTGTAAAGACACCTATAGAATTATAGGGGGTTGGGGATTTAAAGGTGGAAACATGGTACATACGTCATATGTGGGAACAAAGCTTATTATAGATTACCGGACCACTAGTATGGGACATGTTACGTGGGTCTGGTCTTTCCTAAAATCTTTCATGTAGATAGAGGTACTAATGGAATACATGAGATAGGTAAAACTTTAAGTCGTAGAAAAAGAGAGAGTGTAATTGAAATAATAGGTGATATTTTTGGAGCACTGATACCAGCAGTGGGAATATCTTTTAATACAAACCGAATTCGAAGATTATCAACAATAGTGGATCGTTTGTCAACAGACACAGCAGGAGGATTCTTAATGGTAAATACTGAAATGGTTGCTATGAGAGCTACGGTGATGCAAAATCGTCTTGCTCTTGATATAATATTGGCAAAAGAAGGAGACGTTTGTGGAATTTTGAAGGTGCAGCACTGTTGTACTTACATTCCAGACAAAAGTCAAAATATTGAAAAATACATTACAAACATTACAGAGTTGTACAAGGAAATTGAACCACTGGAGGTTGATGGTGTTCTTGAACGACTTGGTAAAAGTATTTCAGCAGTTAAACATTGGTTTCAAGAAATAGGTAGTTCAATTATAGGTAAGATACTAATTCCAGTAACAATAATGGTATTAGTGTTTTTGATGTTAAGATTATGTTGCATATATAGAAAAAGAAGGAATGCTAGAAAATCAATAAAGAAAGTAATTCAATAGAAAGAGAAAGAGAAAACTATGATCTAGAAATGTAAGAATTTCGAGAAAAGGTTTTTGAAGAAACAATAGAAGAAGATACTAGAGTATAAACTGCACTAATCTGAAGAACTTGAAACATGTTTGAATAAAATTTTCAAAATTTTGGGAGATTTTTGGTGATAAAATCACCAAAGGAGGGAGTTGATGGAGCGAGGTGAAGAAACAAAATTTTGTATAGCCCTCGAGAAATCATTTCCTCATAACTGTAACTTTTATTAATTGTGTTGTTTGGAAAATGAATCTACGTAGTATAGAATGCACACACAAATTCACGTGGGAATACTAATCTGCTTGCATGGAAAACTATAACTGACTAATTTAGTAATGTTGTTATGTTGTTTATTAATGCAAAGCTTTAATTTAATCAAAAACAGCATAAATGTGCTTTCTGTTTGTGTATTTTGTGGCAAAAACATGGAGTTAGGTGAGTATATCACGCATACATGTTGCTTATTTGCTAGGTAACAACTAACGGGGAAACCCTTAGCATGGGGGGAGGTAAACAGAAGGGCTATATTTCAATAATTAAAAAATTTTGTGTTTGTTTCTATGATAGTTACCGTTCTGGCCCGTGAGGCCTAGTAAAAAGATGGCTGATTTATTAACTGTGAATGGAAGATAAACTGAGCATGCGCAGCCCAAAGCCGAGATTGAATGTGAGATGCCTGTGCCTGAGCGAGAGCGGTTCAAGGACGGCTTGCCCTGGAAGTCCTGATGACTGCCAAAATAATGAACATTTGAGTTACTGATCATGGGAAACGAACCTGTAGTAACTAGTTGAGGATGTGACTAGGCCAAAGACTTTCTCAAACAAAGGACTCTTTAAAATTCAGCTGATGCTATGGAAATTGAATATTAGGATGATGAGGTGATGCTCATCCACACTCAAATTGTCCAATCAGAGTTTGAGTTTGTGCTAATAGTTACTTTTGTAGATAGATCAAGTTAGTAAAAAAAGGTATAAAAAGTCTTGATTTTCCTTAAGAAAAAACTCTCAATTTCCTCCTGAGATGCTGTCGGTAATGCTGATTTTCCGGAGATGTAAGACTTTGAATGAAATTTCTATTTTCTTTGAATGAGCACTGAGTTTTAGTTGAGGTTATTAGTTAGGGAAGTTAGGAGAAAATGAACTTTGGGAACTATTTGTCTTTTGCTAATACTTATGTCCTGAATCTTAAATAATAAATGTCTATTTCTGAATTCTTTGAAATAAATGAATATAACTGTTTGAAATAAAACTTTTACTCTTTTAAGGTTATTTTCGAATAAAGAAATAAAGAAAGTGATTAACTGTTAGACATGCTAAACTTTGCTTTTAATAAAAATTAGATAAATGGAGAATTAAGCTGGTCTTGTATTTTCCTACGCCCAATTTTTTACTAGCAGATCCATTGACCATAATGGTGGTGTGTCTGAATAAAATGTCTTGTTGATAAAAACCATGGTAAAACTCATCTAAACTGCAGGTGTAAATAGTATAAATATTTAGTTTTAATTTAGACACTCCGCTATGATACAGCAGCTCTCCTTTAATTCTTACCGATCCATGAAATAGATGGAAGTGTTTTGTGAGTAACTCGCAGTGTTATGGGCCCCACTGATGAGTAGATGTATGATTTGGTATTTCAGGGAAAGGTGATATGGTTTTAGAAAATATTTTCGGAGTAGCGCTGCATCAACACTGACTCTCACACATCGAAGACCCCTTCCAAGATTTCTGTTCTTGCAACACTGCATTTGACATATTAATGGAACATTGGCTCCCCATTCCTCATCACACAGATTGAAGAGGGATCTGGCTTTTGTTAATTTCACTGCCTGGCCCATCTTAGATGGAATTGTGTGGGATGCTATTAGATTTCAAATCCATGGGCCCACTGAGGTTATAAATGTCCCTAATGTCCTAAGAGTTTCTATGGGGGATGTAATTAAACAAAATATACGTTCTGATGATTGGGATGTTCAGGCCGTAGAAGCTTTGTTTTCTGATTTGAAATATTCTGCTGCCTTTGATGCTGAAGATTTATATCTAGATCCTGCAAATTATGGTGATTTGTTTTGTTATCAACATTTTGGCAATCACTACCTGCATAAAGCTAATACCAGGAGGAATACTGTTAATTATACACAGTGGGAGCATTGTTTAGCTCCTGTACAAGGCAGTTCCACTTCTTTTTTAAAGAGGTTTACTTATTTCACTGATTTTAATCAGTCAAATGCCAATGCATCTTATTTTAAAATGACTGAGAAGTCCACTTCCAAGGTTAGACTTACCCACACAAAATTATTGTATTCAAAGTCCTTTTTAGACCAATTGGCTGTTGGGGGCTAAGAGCTGTGGAAAGATACTATTGATCTTAAATCTGTTTGGGGTTCTAAAAGTTGGCAAGTGCAAGCCACTGAGGCTTTGCATCGTGCATGCCTCATCCCGAACCATATGTTGTTTTTGAATTCTACAATTTTACAAACGACTTGCTTTGGATTGGCTACTACTAAAAAATTTAATGCACCTTCATTTCCTGAATTAGAAGAATATTCTGTTTGGGATAATAATACTAGGTTGTCCATCAGAGAATTACAGACCATGTTGCTGAATTCTTCCTTTAACATATCCAGTTTGGATCCTCCGGGTTGGTTGCTGTGGCACAAAAGTGCTGACTCCTGCCAGCATCGTTTTGTGGGTTTAGCTCCACACTACACGCAGGTCAGGATGGATCTCCGTTTTGAAAGTGGCCATTTTGTGACTACCTATTCTGTAGGCAAATTATGTCAGAGTTGGCTCAAACATTCCACTTTGGCGTCAGTTAAGATGCATTTAGCTCAACTGACTGACGATGTTGATCTGAATGATTTTGTGAAAGTCCCAGTATCCGGCAGATATAAAAGATGGATATATGCTATTTACAACGAGGTCTGGAAACTGTCCCAAATTGAGGCAGGTTCCCGCATTAGAGCTATAGAAAAATCAAATTTAGAAAAAGTGCTAGCGGTTGTAGATAACAGTATTAACACGCTTTCTTCCCGCATTCACACATTAGACAATATTGTGTCATCTGTTGTTGATATTGTGCAAGATGAAGTGTCTGTTTTGTACCATGACCAGAATCCATTGCGTTCTATTATGCTGTTTGCATGGACCTTACAAACCTTGAAAGCTGGAAAAGTGCCATGGCACTACATGAATACGTCATCATTATTTGCCCCGTTCAGTTTAACTAAAAAGCAACGTTTTATGTCAATGAAAGATGCAACTTTTTCTATGTTACACATTGAAAAGTTAGAGCCGTTACCATTTTCTGTGGCTGAGACCAATTCAGCAACGTGGCTTATCCACGGGTTGATAACTCTACCTTTTCCTCTTTTCAAATTCGAAGCCTGTATGAAGTACTATACTATTGGCAGATATGAACCTCTGGGCACCGCTTATCTCCATGAAGCTTGGTCACTACCATTTACCTATAGAAGCCCTAGGGAGGGAAAAGAGGTTTACTTGAATGGTGAGGATTGCACTACAACGCCTGATCATGCACTGAATCTATGACATAATATCGACAGACAGAATATAGACATACACAAATATTGAAGCAAAAATATTGACATCAAAAATATCGAAGTTCTAGCTACATAAAGGTAAGTACAAAAATATCGGAAAAAAAATATCGTAGTACAAAAATATAGAAGTAAAACATATCGTTTTTTTAAATGTATTAATAATAATGTAAAAATAATTTTAAAATACATATAATTTAACAAATTATAGATATAAACATTAAAACATATTTAAAAAATAATAACTAATACATATACATTTAAAATAAATTAAAAACTCTACATATACATTAATATATATACTTACTCTACATATTGCATCAGTAGTGAAAGCGTTGGATAGCGTAGGGGTAAAAATTACTATTCCTACTCTAGAGGATGCAACTGTAGGGAAAGCGCTGGATAGCGTATGGGTAAAAATTACTATTCCCACTCCAGAGGGTGCAACAGTAGGGAAAGCGTTGAATAGCGTAGGGGAAAAAATTACTTTTTCCACTCCAAAGGGTGCAACATTAGGGAAGGCGTTGGATAGCGTAGGGGTAAACATTACTATTCCCACTCCAGAGGGTGCAACAGTAGGGAAAGCGCTGAATAGCGTAGGGGAAAAAATTACTATTCCCACTCCAAAGGGTGCAACAGTAGGTAAAGCGTTGGATAGCGTGGGGGTAAAAATTACTATTCCCACTCCAGAGGGTGCAACAGTAGGGAAAGCATTGGATAGCGTAGGGGAAAAAATACTATTCCCCCTTCAAAAGGTGCAACAGTAGGGAAAGCGTTGGATAGCGTAGGGGTAGAAATTACTATTCCCACTCCAGATGGTGCAACAGTAGTGAAAGCATTGGATAGCATAGGGGTAAAAATTACTATTCCCACTCCAAAGGGTGCAACAGTAGGGAAAGCATTGGGTAGCGGAGGGGTCAAGCAAGCCCGGCTGAAGATGGCTGTAATGCCAGAAACCGGTCCTGGGAAGCTTGATTCCGGTCCAGGGAAGACATGGCTTGGCAGTTCGGGCTGGACTGTTCCCATGAGGCACAGGGTCAGACTGATTTGCATATGGCCATGTCTGAACTGGGGTGGCAGAGTGAGCTAAAGAACGGTGATGGATTAAACCCAGATCAGTTGACTGGGGGTGAGTGTTTGTATTGTCAACGCTCCGTCCATCATCACCTTTGGTTTTTCTTTGTTCGCCCTAAGTTGGCTGGGTATGCTCAGACGTGAGTCCCTTGCTCACTTTGCCACTGGAGTCAAGCAAGCCCGGCTGAAGATGGCTGTAATGCCAGAAACCGGTCCTGGGAAGCTTGATACCGGTCCAGGGAAGACATGGCTTGGCAGTTCGGGCTGGACTGTTCCCATGAGGCACAGGGTCAGACTGATTTGCATATGGCCATGTCTGAACTGGGGTGGCAGAGTGAGCTAAAGAACGGTGATGGATTAAACCCAGATCAGTTGACTGGGGGTGAGTGTTTGTATTGTCAACTCTCCGTCCATCATCACCTTTGGTTTTTCTTTGCTCGCCCTAAGTTGGCAGGGTATGCTCAGACGTGAGTCCCTTGCTCACTTTGCCACTGGAGTCAAGCAAGCCCGGCTGAAGACGGCTGTAATGCCAGAAACCGGTCCTGGGAAGCTTGAGACCGGTCCAGGGAAGACATGGCTTGGCAGTTCGGGCTGGACTGTTCCCATGAGGCACAGGGTCAGACTGATTTGCATATGGCCATGTCTGAACTGGGGTGGCGGAGTGAGCTAAAGAAAGGTGATGGATTAAAACCAGATCAGTTGACTGGGGGTGAGTGTTTGTATTGTCAACGCTCCGTCCATCATCACCTTTGGTTTTTCTTTGTTCGCCCTAAGTTGGCAGGGTTTGCTCAGACGTGAGTCCCTTGCTCACTTTGCCACTGGAGTCAAGCAAGCCCGGCTGAAGACGGCTGTAATGCTGTGATGTATTCCTATAGGTTCTGTATCGATCCCCCTATTCCTGACCCTGTTCTGGTTAACAAGTTAACTAGCAGCCATCCCATGATGCAGAAACCGTTATCTGATTAATCCACACCACGGCACAGGAACGTGTTATCTGATTAGGTCATAACGCTTGCCATCTAATTAGACAAGCGATATTCCTCTAGCCCCTGATAAGGCATACGGAGTTCTCAAAACAAATCAAACCTATGACAACCTGGGAAAAACCCTGCGGCCATTGTTTTGATTTCATCGAGAACTTCAGCAAAAGAATGTGCTAACGACCAAGTCGTATGACATCCTTATTGACGTATCTATGTCCATCCTTACGTCAATCTCGGCACCTTACAGGTATAAATATTACCGGTATTGCCTTAAGCAAACACACGCGGTGGTGACGAGATCGGAGCAGCCAGACTTGCCGAAGCCCAGAGCAGAGCAGACCCCGCTGGCGCAGCCCCGCCTTCCTGACGCGCTGAGAACGAGACGCTGCTTTCTCCTGCCGAGAAATCCAGCTCCGGCGCTTCCGAGCAGCCCTCGCAGGCAGCTTGGAATATCGAGACCAGAGACGAGAGATACCATCCCTCATTCATCCTAGATTCCAGGTACAGAACTGAATAACCCCTTGCAGAGAATTCTTGAGTCAGTCACTTGGCAAAACAAACTTAACTTAAACTGCTACTTTCTATTCCCGCCCACGTATTAGGCTTAGGTCAGGTACACTGTGGTAGGCGTAGTTAGAAACACCAGTTGAGTACGATTAGTCAAATGTATATATGTATGTATCTATTTTATCCATTTTAAAACACCTTATGGCTTAGAAACCATATAAATGTTTTTACAGTATTATTTTATACTTCTGCTTTTATTGTATGCACTTTACTTAACCATAAGTATTGCGATAATATCGATCCATTTCTCTTGTATGAGAAAAGAGACTGATCAATAAATACCATCTTTTATTGAACACGCCCGTCTCTTCCTTTTCTCTACAATCTGGTGAGACTAAGAATGCACGTACTGACTGAGTAAAATAAGTTGTCTTTTGTTTTCACACGACTCTAGAGATACACTCTTGATTAGGGGAGAGCAAAGTTGTCATGTTCTATGGTTGTCAGAAACTAAATCCCTTCTTGTCTATCCAGGGAGGTTCAACTCCTCCTTGCCTATTCGAGAAAGTTTCTAGTGAACTCTGAGCTAGCTGGCAAACCCAAAACTTTAAGTCTAATATCGACAGTAGAAGACCTAGTTAACGTCTGGTCTAGGCCTATACTATTGAAGGTATTATTCCAATGCGCAGAGCCTATTGGGATAATAGGAACTACACTACAATGCCAGAAACCGTTCCTGGGAAGCTTGATTCCGGTCCAGGGAAGATATGGCTTGGCCGTTCGGGCTGGACTGTTCCCATGAGGCACAGGGTCAGACTGATTTGCATATGGCCATGTCTGAACTGGGGTGGCGGAGTGAGCTAAAGAACGGTGATGGATTAAACCCAGATCAGTTGACTGGGGGTGAGTGTTTGTATTGTCAACTCTCCGTCCATCATCACGTTTGGTTTTTCTTAAAAATTACTATTCCCACTCCAGAGAGTGCAACAGTAGGGAAAGCGTTGGATAGCGTAGGGGTAAAAATCACTATTCCCACTCCAAAGGGTGCAACAGTAGGGAAAGCGTTGGATAGCGTAAGGATAAAAATTACTATTCCCACTCCAGAGGGTGCAACAGTAGGGAAAGCTTTGGATAGCGTAGGTGTAAAAATTACTATTCCCACTCCAAAGGGTGCAACTGTAGGGAAAGCGTTGGATAGCGTAGAGGTAAAAATGACTAATCCCACTCCAGAGGGTGCAATAGTAGCAAAAGCGCAGAATAGCAGAATAGCGTAAGCGTTATATTAACATACTTATCAAAAAGATATAATATTTTATGTACAAAAATATATACTAAATACCAAATATTTATAATTAATATTTACTTAAATAACAAAAAATTACTTCCCACGCTACTCCCCCTTTAACACACTACACATACAAAAAACACAATTAATATAAATATCAATTAATCAAGTAATAACAATTATTATTATTAAATTGATGTCATTATAAATTAACTAATTGACAAATATTAATTACCAATTAATAATTAATTACCAATTAATAATTAATTAACAAGATATTTACAAAAAAAACAAAATGTTTTAATAAATTATGTATAATTAATATTATAAAATAATTTAAAAAAATGAATTACCAATTCATTAATTAACAATTAATTAATAATAAATACCAATAAATAAATACAATCTCTTTAATTAATTGAATTTAATTATTTAACACCCTATTCCCCTATAAACACACAACCCACTACACATAAATAAATCACATAAAAATGTAATTATCATTTAATCACTTAATAATAATTAATTACCAATTAATTATTAATTAATAACAAAAAATAAAAAAATATTACTACATTAACTCTAATTAATTTAATTAACTAATTAATAACAATTAATTATTAATCAAAAATATTTTTTTTAAAACATAATAATTAATTAATTATAATTAAATTACTTCCCACCCTATTCCCCTATAAACCCACAACCCGCTCTGATACTAAAACGCAAAATGTAAAAAAAATTACTAATTTCTAAACATACATTAAAAACATGTTTAACAATATTAGTAACATACATACCTTAAAATCGATATTCTGTCCATCGACATTATTGGACATCGATATTCTATGCCATCGAAATGAAAACATCGATATTATTGTATATCGATATTTTAATTTTGATATTTTGTCTCCCTACCCATTCACTAATGTGTAGGAATATCCAATTGCATGGCTCTTGTAACCAGAACAAGCCGAATTTAGCCTGTATTTTGAAAGGCACACCAGCACCTGCTATCATCCCAACATTCACATTACTGGCAAACAGGAGTTATTTACTTTTAAAATAATGAAGATTGTTTTGGGATGGTTGCTGGAATTCCTTACGTGGTTACGGTCAGTGAGCGCGTTGTTTGCTGTAAAAATGTAATGTTCCCTCCTCTGCATGGGAAGCTTGATGTTTCCATCTGGCTGACGATTCCGACCTTGAAAGCAGAGGTCAACAAGATGAGCCTATAAGAGCTCTATTGTCCCAAAAAGAAGTCGCCCCACATCTGCTCGTGAAACATTTGTCCTTGACTTGGCAAACACCCTCACAGAGGTGCATGCTTTATTAAATACTGATTTGCCTTTGCATTTCGGTGAGTTAATTCACACTTTAATGCATCCTCCACCACAGGGCTGGCGCACTTTTTTTAAAATTGTTAGCAGTGGCCTTGTGACTTCTTTTCAAACTATATTTGGTGTATTCCCGGAATTTTTTCATTTGATTTTTTCCAGCCTATTTGGTGGATTTCCCTTAATGCTAGCTCTGGCCGCAGGCATACTTCTGTTGTTTTGTTTCTTTCAAAATGGATGCACGCCCTGTGTTGTGAGAAGATCTGTCACGACTGTTGCTGCTCCGCAACCGAATGCTCGAGTATTATGGAGTGCTGCCTCTTGCTACCTTGAGTGCGGTTTATGGATTATCGTTTTGATTTTCCTTTTTTACATGCGTCCAGCCTGTCTTTCATTGCCTGAGTTTCGATTTCAACTGGGCCCTGGATTTGTGTCTCTGCAACACGGTGTCTCCCAAGGCGGATTATGATCAGCTTATGAGCCACTTAGTTGTTCATGAACTGCTTTGTTCTGGCGGAGGGATTATGGCCTTTGCAGCGATGCATGGAGTCCTGGGACGTTGGAGTGTTTTCGCAGCGGCGCAAGATTTTTTGGCACGCAGCTTCATTGAAGAAACGCCGAGTTGCCCTCTGATGGTGCTAGAGGCTCCGGTAATTGAAGAACATGTATGTTTTTTCCCTTTGCTGAATTGGATGGCTGACATGTTTTCGGATGAGAACAGTGACTTCCTATTGGAGGCTGTTGCTACATTTTTTGCATATACATTTTTGGATTGAGTGGCTTCTCTCTCTCTTCCATGACCGAGGTCAAGAGTTGGACATTGGATATTTTTTAGATTTTTTTTTCCTCTCAGTTTTATTTTTTTCCTGCCCAGACCTATTGACTTCACTATGTCCATGGCTAGAATTATTTGATTTGAAGTGCATTCAAATCATGGAGTTTTTTGTTCCCGTTTTTTCCCTGTGGCAATTTGTACTTGGTTCTGACATTCGTTCTTGAACTCTGCTTTCCAAATTAGCCCTTTGTCTTATCCGTGCTCGGATCAAGGGAGGGTGTCATGGGGATGAGCCTTGCATTTACACTGTGTTAAGTTAGCATGAGCTTATTAGAAGTTTAGTATTAAATCTTTTTATTACAAGAAATAGCACAACAGAAACATCGGCTCGTGTTGCAAGTGGTGCAGATCTCCCCCGATAGTGCCAGCACATGAGGAGGCCCAAGCTGCGCCCAGTTCAATCAGTGTATTACACAGCAAGTCGCCTACAACCCAAATGGGCCGGCCGCATATTTAAGGTTCGGGAGCCGTCGTCAAATGTGGTAAGCCATAGAGTGGAGCCATAACAATCCCAACTAGTCCCCCCCCAAAACCCCGCCCCGCCCATCCCACCCCCCTCCTTGTCCAACGGGTGTGTACGTAAGGCAACTGTTGCCGTCTCAGATCACCTCCTGGGAGGCTGCACGTCGCTGAGTTTCCGGCCCACGGGGTTGTACAGTAGGATCTGCGAGTGGAGTGTCTGCCAGATGGAGTAGACGCAAGTACCGGGGGCAGCTCAGCTCCCTGAATTCCCCGGTGAGCAGGGTCAGAAACGGTCTCCAAAGTTCTGCAAATTCAGCCCCCCTCCCGGCCTTTGTCAGTGACAGCTTCTCCATCCCCAGAACCATCCAGAGCCTGTGTAACCACCCAAGTTGCATCGGAGGCTGAGTGTCCCTCCAGTGCGCCACAATGTTCTGTACTGCCGCACCTAGCGCGATCGCTATGAGCCTCCCTCTTAAAGATTTCAGGGGGTACATCAAGGCATTAGGGAGGCCAAGCAACACATAGGCAGGGAACCTAGGGAGCTGGGTGTCTAAGTGTGTGTCGATTAAGTCAAGTATAGCAGACCAGTAGGGCTGCAGATGTGTGCAGCTCCACAGCAGATGTTCTAGGGTGCCGAGCTCCCCGCACCCCCTCCAGCAGCGATCAGTGACTCGGGGGTCCCAGCGGTGTATGCGTTCAGGAGTGTGATACCAGTATGTGGCTACTTTAGTCAACGTCTCCGTTAGGCCCATGTGGTAGGCTGAGTGGCGAGCCCTGTGGTATATGCCTTCCCATTCCTTGTGAGTGAGTGTCCTCCCTAAGTCTCTCTCCCATCTGACCCTCCCGGCATTGTAGGAGTGAGTGTTAGTGAGTAGCAAGTGTTGATATAGGTCTGAGAGTAGCTTCTTATCAGAGGTACGTGTCAGCAGCCATTTTTCGTAGGGCGTGAGGAGTCGCTGTGCACTGGGTTGAATGGATGGATGAAGCACCCAATGACGGACCTGAAGGTATGGCAGGCGGTCGGATTCTGGAATGCCATAGTCCTCCCTCACCTTCGGAAAGGAGAGGATACCGCTGGGTTCGAACATGTGGCCGATCGCCCTGCAGGGCGTCAACCTCCAGGCCGTAAACGCTTGGGGGTCAAGACCGGGAGAGAAGTCCGGATTGCCAAAGATCGGCATCATCGGGGAGGGGAACGACGTGAGGCCTCGCCATACCGCCACCGTATCCCATGTGGTCAGGACCGTGCTCGTGATTTGGGATGCGTAGAGGATAGGGGGCCTATAGCGACGCGGTAAAAATGGGATACTCTGCAGAGGCCGGCCCGCCACTGCCTGATCCTGGAAGAGCCAGTGTTTACTAGATTCCAGTTGATGCCATTCCACCAGTGTACGCAGCTGGGCAGCTTGAAAGTAGAGGGTGAGGTCCGGCATCCCCACACCCCTATGAGCCGGGGGGGGAGCGTGGCAATCACATGCTTAAATTGCGGCCGCCGGCCATTCCAGACATACCATGCCAGGTCGGATTGTGGAGCCATCCTACTGGGGGGCGGAGGAGGAGAGTCTGAAAAACGTAGAGAATCTGAGGCAGCAGGGTCATCTTGACGGCGGCGATGCGACCCAGCCAGGAGAGGGTGAGGTGTTTCCACCGTCTGAGCACCTGGTGCAGGCGTGCGCTAAGCCTCGCGTAGTTGGCGTCCGCTGTGGCACGTACCGTCGGCGCCAGCAGCACCCCAAGATAGGAAACGGGGGAGGTGGGCCACCGCAGGTCGTATTCAGCTTTGACCTCTGTCAGCACTGCATGTGGTAAGGAGACATTCAGGGCCTCTGACTTCCCCACATTGACCTTGAAGGCCGAGGCTAAGGCAAAGGTGTGGAGCTCCACAAAGAGGGCTCGGAGGGACTGCATCGGTGACATCAGGAAAAGCAGAATGTCGTCCGCATACAAGCTGACCTTATGCGTGTCTCCACCGAACGGGATACCCTCAATGAGACGGTGTTGCCGTATGCGCTGTGCTAGAGGCTCCATGTAAAGGGCAAACAGCAGGGGGGACAATGGGCACCCCTGTCTAGTACCGCGGCCGATCGGAAAGCGCGGGGATGTGTGGCCATTGACTCTGACCGTCGCTGCCGACTGGCGATAACAGTTAAAAATCCGGTTGCGGAGAGTCTCCCCCATGCCAAACTTCTGGAGCGCCAGATCAAGATACGGCCAGTGCACTCGATCGAAAGCCTTCTCGGCATCGATGGTAAGGAGCATGCATCCCGGTCTCGTTCGAGACCCGGCCTCTATCAAGTGTAGAACCCGCCTGGTGTTATCGCTGGTCTGTCGCTGTGGGATAAACCCCGCCTGGTCAGGATCCACCAGTTGCTGCATGTAAGGAGCGAGCCTGCTCGCAATGATCCCTGTGTACAATTTGAGATCGATATTCAAAAGGGATATCCGCCTATACGATCCACACCCACCGGGTGGGGTCGCGGCCCGGCTTAGGTATGACCGATATCGCAGCTTCCAGTAGATCCGGGGTCACAGCACCGGGTTGATCGAAGGGGTTAAATAGATCAGGCAGTAAAGGGGCCACTTGAGGGCAAAACGTCTTGTAAAAGGCCGCCGAGTAGCCGTCCGGCCCCGGCGATTTACCCAGCTTGAGGCGCGATATAGCTGAGATCACTTCCTCCAACCCTATGGGGCGATCTAGGAATGCTGCCTGTGCCTCATTCAAGGAAGGAAGGGTCGTGCCCTGGAGGTAGTCACGGCCGCATTGTAGGTCCAAGCGGTCCGCCTCATAAAGGTCGGCATAGAAGTCCCCGAAGGCGGCGGCAATCGCGCCATCGTCTGTGACCGGATCGGCGTCCCCCACCCGAATGGACCGAACGAGCCGCGCCTGTTGCTGCTCCCTTAGCCTGCTGGCCAGGAGTCTCCCACAACGGTCTCCTCCAGTATAGTATGCGTGTCGCAGCCGAAGGGCAGCGTATTCCGCAACATCCTGGTCTAGAGCCGCAAGCATCTTCCTTTCTGTGCATAATTGGCGCCAAGCGCGTGCGGCTCCCGTGCGTTGGTGCATTTGTTCCAGCTCCGCCATGCGTTGGGAGATCTCGGCCCATTTCTGCGCGCGTTCCTTATTGTTTGTCGCGGCGAGGGAAATGAATTCACCCTGGAGGACGGCCTTGAGAGCCGCCCACTGAGTGGCTTTAGTGGTGTCGCTATTCGCATTGTGATTGAGAAAGTGGCTCATGGCAGTCTTAATGTGCTCCACTACAGCCGGGCTACGCAGTAAGCCGTCTCGCAGTCGCCAGTGACGCTGGGGCCTAGGGGCGGATGGCATCAGGAAGGAGGCCACCACCGGCGAGTGGTCCGACAGAGAGGCCGGTTTGATCTCGACGTCTCGTGTGCAAGACGCTATTTGTGGGGAACACAGGAGATAGTCGAGACGCTCGTATGTTTTGTGGGCCGCAGAGTAATAAGTGTACGCCGTGGTGTGTGGGTGTTTCTGCCGCCATAAATCAATCAAGCCTAGGTCTGCAAGATGGGACCTACCCGTGTCAGTGAGCGCCCCCAACTGTCCTGAGCGTTGACCGGACCGATCCTTTATGTTGTGAAACACCAAGTTGAGGTCCCCCCCCCAGTACTAAGTGAGTATGTGTGTTGGCTGTGACCGCCTCCAACGCCTTGTGTAGGAATGCCTCCTGACTATCATGGGGTGCGTAAATGGAGCCTATTAAGAGTGTCTGCCCAGCAATGGAGAAACAGTGCGCCAGCAGCCGGCCCTTGATTTCAGCCTCTTTGTGTAGGACCCGGCCTTCGAACGTTTTAGCTACTAGTATCGCCACCCCAGCCACCTTTTTATTAGCAGAGGAAAAGAATTGCACGGGAAGGAGCGAGTTTTAAATCGATGGTGATCTTTAGAGAGCAAGTGCGTTTCCTGCAAAAGGCAGATGTCTGCTTTGGAACGCTCCAATAGTGAGAGGATCGCTCTGCGCTTGATAGGGTTGTTGAGACCTCGCACGATGAGAGTGAGGATAGTCAACGGGCGGGTCATGGCAACTTCACAAGGAAGGAAGCTGTGTCGTGCGCGCGGACCTCAAGGGCGAACCTGGCTGAATGGCTCTGTGTAGAGCCCGTGGACAAGGAGGACCCCCCCAGAACTGTGCTGCCCCCCAACTTCCCCCCTTCCCCCACCAACCCCCCTCAGCGGCTCCCTCCTCCCCCCTGGACCCGCCCTATCCCTACCCCAACATGCTCGTCACCCGCCGGATCCCCCCCTAACCCCAACAAGAAACTGCAAAAGAGCATCCCTTCAACAACCCCAAAACACATCATTGTCCAAGACCGGTCCCAGGGGACAAGTCAATGGAGGTTACCTGTGTGGACGTCCCGCCATCAGGCTCCTCTCCTCCGCCCCCCCTCCCCGGGGCCCAATACCTGCAAGAAGATCAGTGCGAAAGTGTTCTCCCCCTGAAGAAGTCTCAGGCAGTCGGTGCAGTGTCGCGGGCCACCTCCCGCACCGCGTTGGCCATCTCTGCCCTGATAGCCTGTGGGTCTGGGCGCACAGTGGATCCCGATGAACGACGGCTCGAGACCCTCTGCCAGCCATCTCTCGTGTAGCGTCGCCGCCGTGGGGTGGACGTCTCCTCCTCGGATGCTGTGATGCCCAGCACCCCGCAAGTGTCTTGGAGGGAGCGGAGTTGATGCAGGATGCCATTCCACCTAAAGATGATACGGAAAGGGTGGCCCCAGGCATATGGCGTCTCGTGTTCTCTGAGAAAGTCCGTAGCGATCTTGAAGGATTTACGCTTTTGGAGCGTGATCGCAGAGAGGTCCTGATACAGGGCTACTGGGTGGCCTCGGAACCGCAGAGGTTGCTTCTTTCTGGCCTCCCCAAGTATACGCTCCTTGAGGGGGTAGTCCGGAAGGAAGGCCAGGATGTCCGGCGATGGAGCTGAGGACCGTCTTGCGAGCCCCACTCGGTCGGCCCTGTCGATCCTAATGGGGAAGTCAGCGGCCTCGCCTAAGATGTCTCGGAACAGGTCCGGGAGGTATCCCGCCACGTCGGTTCCTTCTTCGTTGGATGGGACACCCCGGACGCGAATGTTGTTCCGACGTGACCTGTTTTCGAGGTCCTCATGTGGGCCTGTAGATCCAACTGCTGGTCCTACAGACAAACCACCTCTTGCTGCAGCTGCACGATCTCTTCGTCCCTGGCGGTGTCAGCGCCCTCCATGGCGGCCACTCTCTCTCCGAGGCTGTCGACGTCTCTTCGCACCTCCCGGACTTCACCCGCCACCTCTTGCTTCAGGGTGAGGAAGTCTTCCCTGAGAGAATTGAAGAGGGATTCCAGGAAGGAGCGAGTTATGGGTGGTTCACACGCATCTGCGTCTTGCTGGGCTTTCGACTGACCTGGCGAGGAATGTCCTTTGTCTGTCTTCGTCTGGGATTTGGACAGCATCTCCGGCAGTGTCCGCTCGCCTTTCTTCCCCCCTCTCTGGGCGGCCATCCCGAGGGTGACTGTCTCAGTGTCGCACCGGTATCCGAGTCGTCCAGCAGGCGTGAGGGCCTCTGCCCTCAGAAGACGGGTGGACCCCTTTGCACTCCGCACCGCTCGGCACGTAGCTGCCCGCACGAGGCGATGGTGGCGGGCTGCGGATGCCGTAGGTGAGCGCACCAGGTGGGGGGTCCGTGCTATGGCCGATATCGTCCAGTCTGTCTCTCGCAGCCGGGTGGGTCTCTCCCGCGGCAAGGCTCCTGGTCAATGCAGGGCGCGGCCACCTGCAAGCTTGTCCACGGCACACCAGCCACCCTTAGGCCCGGCCGCGTGGAAGCAAAATGGCGGCGGAGGCTCCGCGGCGCCCTTTCCTGGGGGGCCCCCCCTCGGGGGCTGGGTAAGCGCTCCCCCGAAGCCGCCACTGCGGGAAGTCTGGGTCGGGGCTCGGGGGATGGGCCGGGTCGAAGACGGCATTCCGTCTGCCTCTAGGCCAGGACGCGCCGAGGCAAGATGGCGGTGTAGGGGCCTCCGCGGCTCTCGTTCCCTCGCCCGCTCCCCTGCAAAGGCAGTGCTCCCCCGATTCCGCCGTCGCCGGGGGTCAGGTCCGGGGCCCGCGGGGAAGGCCGGGCACAGCAGCGGTCGCCTCACGGGGAGTCCCAGCAGCGAGCGGGGAGGGGTAGTACCTGTGTAGGCCGCAGCCGCGGGCTCGATTTAGCGGCCAGGCGGCCGCCTTCGTTCTCTGCAGTCGCCAAGGTCCGGGGCTCCGGGAAGCGCCGGGCCAGGTCCCTCCGGGGAGCAGGTGGTGATCCACGGCAGCGCCCCGGGTCCACAACGTCGGGCGCGGCCGGACTCGGTGTCGTCTGCTCCGGGGCCAGGTCCGGGATTGTCGCCTCTCACTCTGGTTGCCGAGGCGGGCCGCCTTGTTGCCCGCCCTCGCTCTCCGTCGCAGCCGCGGGAGCCCAGGTGCGCTGCCGGGTCGCTGGGGCTGTCGGGGTCGCTCCCACCTCGTCTGCCGTAGCAAGGCAGGGGGAGAGCGCTAGAAAGCAGGATCGGGCCCGGATGGGTCGGAGGAGCTTCAGAGAGAAGCGTCCGTTCACTCCGCCATCTTAGCCACGCCCCCCTTATTAGAAGTTTAAATGCCATTTTACCTTTCTGCTGCCTTTGCACACGGCACACATTATTATAAATGTTTAGAGTCTAGAAGACTGTTTTGCTTCACACGAGAATAATATGTTTTTCTACATTAGCAGCCTGGCTTGGTAAGCTTTGTCTGAACAGTGAGTGCTGAGGCCTTCAAGGTTATTTCAACACAGTGGTTGTTGTTTGGTCTGATCAGCGCATGTTCTAGACATAACATATATGCAGCTGGTTTTGTCGCGTTTAATAATGCACTGCGCAGGCATGCCCACACACACTTGGAGAACATTCGCATGCAGAGAGCTGGTGTAGAAAATGATGTGATCCATTTCTACTAGGACCAGAGGTATGGGGTCGCCCTTGTAAACCCAAGAGACCTTCTGTAGATATAAAAATAACCTACTAGCAAGGGAGGGTGATTTCTAGGTGCAATCTAGCCTTCGTCATTTAGCATTTTAACATGCTTTCTCCCTTTGTATTTTAAGGAATAGTAACTATGCTGATAATCTTGTTGCTTATAATATGTCTGCTTGTATTAGCTAATATACTGCGCCTGAGAACACGGCATTAGAAATAAATATTTCAAACTTGCACGTGTCTTCATTTACTACCCATTTTGGACTGCGATGGGAGTATAACGCAAGAGTGTTCATGTGTTCCACATTGCCTGAGGTATTATAAGTTCCATGTTCTGGGTTGTCTAATCATTGGGGTTATGGAAGAACCAATGAGACACTTATTGCTAGTCTGGTAGGGGATTTTGGTTACTAAGGTGAGTTTTGGTACACCCTAATTCACTGAGGTTCCAAGTCTCTATGCACACTTCTGTGAGTGAGCAGAATCCCTGCGACATGGCACCCATACGATGGTGGTCTAATTACATGACACTTAAGTAGTACTTCTATCGGTCCTTAACACCTTCACTATTGTTTCCGGATAATAGTAGTGTCGGACTAACCTACCTATAGTTACATAGGTCTTCTAAGCTTGAATCTTTTCAAACGGTTTTCTTTTGAATTACTACCAAGTTGTGCTACTAGGTTACACATTGTGCCTTTTTCTTCTCTGTGTCACTATGGCTGACATTGTTACACCACAACATAGTCGCATTGCGGTTCTCCATCATTTGTAAGCATATAATGTTGGTATGGAGGGCATGGCAGTGATTTTGGTAGTGAGTGCTCAGGTTGCTTACCCGTTTGAGATTTTCTACCCTTGGGTGACGTTTCCTGCAGTTGAGGCGGCTACGCAGGTTTTTCACACACTCACACAGCCGTGCCCAGGGAATACGTCCCTTATAGGACACAGGAGATTCCGATTTCTGCATGGCAGCACCGTGTTTGGTTTGATGGCGCCCTTCCCCACAGTGTAACAGCAATTAGATTGGGTCCTTTGTCCATTCCAGGCGCTTCTTGGCCGGTTTGGGCTGGATTCACCCCGCATCCTCGTGCGGGGTAAGTCCCCGTTGATGAGTTACAGACCCTATATGACTCTTCTGTTAGTGTCATTCAGGCCCTAGTTCAATATATATTTCTACTAGGACCAGAAGTATGGGGTCGCCCTTGTAAACCCAAGAGACCTTCTGTAGATTTAAAAATAACCTACTAGCAAGGGAGGGTGATTTCTAGGTGCAATCTAGCCTTTGTCATTTAGCATTTTAACATGCTTTCTCCCTTTGTATTTTATGGAATAGTAACTATGTCTGCTTGTATTAGCTAAGATACTGCGCCTGAGAACACGGCATTAGAAATAAATATTTCAAACTTGCACGTGTCTTCATTTACTCCCCGTTTTGGACTGAGATGAGAGCATAACGAAAGAGTGTTCATGTGTTCCACATTGCCTGAGGTATTCTAAGTTCCATTTTCTGGGTTGTCTAATCATTGGGGTTATGGAAGAACCAATGAGACACTGATTGCTAGTCTG
The DNA here is from genome assembly GCF_964261635.1 of Lissotriton helveticus. Lineage (NCBI taxonomy): Eukaryota > Metazoa > Chordata > Amphibia > Caudata > Salamandridae > Lissotriton > Lissotriton helveticus. The sequence continues at coordinate 1,097,750,268 of NC_136063.1, read as the reverse complement.
GTAGGGGATTTTGGCTACTAAGGTGAGTTTTGGTACACCCTAATTCACTGAGGTTCCAAGTCTCTATGCACAGTTCTGTGTATAAGCAGAATCCCTGCGACAGGATATGACTGAATACAACTTTTGTTATGGAATATGCAAGGTTAGTACATCCAGTTATGGACCAAAGGCTGGTACAATACTCCTGAAGATGCAGCACTAAGAAGGTTCTATTTCCACAGCTATGGCAGTACAGAGATGATAATGCTCAATTTACAACAGCAATCTAAAAGGTACGATATACAATTAGAGATGAGTGATTGTGAATAACAGGGATGTTTTCCACCGATGGGGCATGAGTTCCATTTTACAGGCAAAATAAGCAAAGTTCAAGTTGCTTGTGATGCCACAAAGAACCCCGAATTGAAAAACGTCCACATCATTCCCTTCTTACCCATTTATAAGTTTATGTTATGTATGCTGTGCTCAAAATCACCCACCTCATCTTTCGATTCTGTTCAGAATCAGAGGAGTAATTTGAAGCATATACATAGAATTGCCTCTCCTCCACCTTTAATAGGTAAAAAGAATAACTTCATTTACACCCCAGCCCAAATTGGAAAAAAATATATCTGGCCTCCTGTCAATCCACCATCCACTACATTCTTTGCCCTCCCTCTAATATATTTAAAAATACCTTGCAGCCTACCATACTGTGCCTCAACCCCCACCCTGATTAAATTGTAACAAAACATACATGGCTTCCTGGCATCCACCCACACCATCATCTGTACCTTCTGCCCCCCTTAGTGCCAAATTCAGGCTCTCCGCTCTTACAAGACTCGGGAGCCAGTACCTCAATTTGGAGCTTGTAGTCACCTGCCAGCATGGGTACTCGGAGATCCACAAGGAATGGTGCAGTGGGTACATGTACAGTGCCATCTTCATTATCCCTCCTACTTCCAGTCTGTTAAATATGTGAAGACTTGGGAGAGGCGGAAAAGGTGGGTGAGTCTGACAGATGACATTCTGCCTCCTCCATTGAGTATCCACAGAGTCCTTGTAGCAGGAAACTTGAGTAAAGCGAGCGCGTCACTTAGTGACCTAACAACAGTGGGAAGCAACTTCTATTTATTGCTGTTGTTAAGTCATAGCAGTGAATAACCAGGTTTTGATCTGGTTATTTCAATCCAGTTATTCACACGAATGAACTCAAATGGAAGCCATACATAGCACAAAGAACTATAGACAGGTAACTGAAAATAACGGGAATGCTCTTCACTGAGGGGTGGTGTGTGAGCCTCAAGTTGTTTATGAAGTTACCTAGAACCTTGAGGGCATGGTTCATTTTTAATCTTAAAATTAGCAATACCTCATTCATACATCAGCATGACCATTTCCCGTCTGCTCTCATGTGGTCATCTGCTGGATCATTATATTTTTTTTACTTCATCTGTAATCAGAACATCATCAAAGTCAGGAGATGTCACTAATGTTTGTGCTCTATTTTTAAACCAAAATCATGTGGCTCATGAGTCTTTTTGAGAGTCGCCATCTAAGGGGATGATTCAGATTGTGGCCGTCTTTTCTCGGTCTGTCAAGAGATCAGAGACTATTACATCTGCCACCCTTACGGACAGAAGACCATCGTATGATAAGTTCACCGCCAGCTGGCGGTGATCTTTGTGCATTCACAGGAACCGCTGCCATGGTGGCTCCTGTGAAGGCACTGAACGTTTGGTGCATGACGTTTTCAAAAATAAACTCCCAAAATGGGAGTTTGTTTCTAAAAAACAAATAACTAACAGCCACTCCCACCCTGGAAGCATCCTCTAAGGGTGTATTGCGCCATTCATTTTTTTTTGTGGTTTTGACTGCCAGGTTTGACTTGGTGGCAGAAAAAAGAAGACATCAGACCTACCACTCTAAAAAGGGCAGGTGGTCTGATGCCTTTATTAGAAAAGCCCTTACCCCTCTGGTCCAGAGTAAATTTTCCATCGGCAGAGCCAGCGAGGTCACTGCCATGAGAAATCTGACAGTCCGCCCAACTCAAGGTAGAGTGGGTGGACCAAGGATTTGGCAGACAGGATAGTCTGTCACGTACCAGGTTTTCCAAACTTTTAATCAGGCCCTAGGTTCCTGATTGAGCTGAATAAGAAGTATTGTGTGTGCTATCTTGGAGTAAAATGTATATTATGTTATAATATGTTCTGTTACGTGTATTTGTAAAGTGTACTGTCACCTTCAAGCGTATCCTGGCGCAGAGCAGGAGTGTGTGTCTAGCCCTGCCTATGGTCGTTGACTAATTGAAATGGCAAGTCTTCAGCTTCTTGCAGAATTTAAGAAGAGAGGAGGATGCTGTCATGTGGAGCTGGAAGGCGTTCACGCTTTAGAAGCGATGTTAGAGAATGCGTGTCTTCCTGATCTGGTTCTGTGTATACGTGGGATGTGTGAAAGTAGGAATCTGGCAGAGCGGAGGTGTCTGGGTCGTTGGTGGAAGGAGATTCAACTGTTCAGGTAGGTGGGGCCTGAGATGTGTAGTGCCTTGACTATGTGTGTGAGGAGTTTGAATTTACCGCATTTGTGTATCGCGAGCCTGTGTAGGTCCTTGAGGTGTGGTGTGAAGTGAATTCTGTGTGAGAAGTTGAAGATGAGTCTATCTGTTGAGTTCTGGATGGTTTGTTGTTTTCTAGAGAGTTGCTTAGTGATCCTTGCATAGAGGGTGTTTCCATAGTCCAACCTGCTGGTGATTAGGATGTGAGTGTCATTTTTTCTAGAGCGCGTGTGAGCCATTTGAAGATTTTCTTCAGCATCTCCAGGATATAGAAACAGGAAGCGGTGACAGTGTTGACTTCTGTGGTCATGTCCAGTTTGCTTTTTATCCTGCCATGGGTCTGGATGTGAGTGTGGGTCCTAGTTGGGCCATCCTCCAGTTGGAGTGCCATGGTGAAGTGGTCTTGCCAAATATCACTACTTCAATCTTGTCAGTGTTGAGCTTCAGACAGATGCCTTTCATCCGGATAGCAACCTCGGTCATAGAGGTGATGAACTTGTTGATTGTGCTCGTGGTTTTACCTGAGAAGTAGAGTATGAGTTGCTTGTCTTCTGTGTAGGAGAGGACGTTGATGTGTGTGAATGATGTTGGCCAGAGGATCACGTATGCGTTGAAGAGGGTGGAGCTGAGCAATGAACCTTGAAGCACTCCGCAGTTGAGTTTTTGGGCTTCCCAGCAGCAAAGACTAAGCCAGCCAGCTGGTGTTCTATCTGTTAAGGAGCAAATCCAGTGGAGAGTGGGTCCTTGGATATCTAATCTTCTGCAGGTGCCTGATGAGGATAGGGTGTGAGACTGTATCAAGTGCTGCAGAGAAGTCCAGGAGAATGAAAGCTGCTGTGCCTCCTCTCTCAAGGTTCATGTGATTGTCATCCGTGGTGGCTATGAGGGCTGTTTCTGTACTGTGGTTGGACATGAATCCAATCTGTGTGGCATTGAGGAGCCAGTGCTTGCTAAGGTATTCGGTGAGGCGTCAGTAGATTAGGGTTTCCTACCATATCTTTGCCAGGTATGGTAGGAGGTAAATGGGCTGTAGTTGGAAAGCGTGTATAGTTCAGTGAATCGTTTCTTGAGCAGGGGCATGGCTGTGGCATGTTTCCAGGTTTTTGGAAATGTGGCTAATCGATGGAAGCATTGAAGATTGGTCTTCGTGTTTTGCTGATTGCAAGGTGTCCTTAAGGGAAAGCGGGGTGGGGGCAAGGGTCAGATGAAACCCCAAGTGGATGGTCTTCATGGTAGCAGAGATTTCGACTGTGGTGACGTCAGGCCTCGAGGTTAGGGTTCATTCTTCAGCTGTGATAGAAATTTGTGTTGTGACAGTAATGGAGTCCTGTCAAGGGTCAAAGTTTCAGTATATGGAGGTGATATTGTTACAGAACAATTTGAGAATTTGTTGCAACGGTTTTGTGAGGGGGTGATGGTGCAGGAGGCGTGGTGAAATGTGTGATGATGGCAAAGATTTCCTTGCTGCTCTTAGTACTGATGTCAATGCAATTTGCAAGAGCTATGCGCTTGGTGTTTCATATCTGCTGGTGCTAACGTCTTAGGGCTGATTTGAAGATGCCTTTATCTATGGTTACTTGATGTGTTCTTCATTTGCGCTCCAGTTGCTTGCAGTGGTGATTTATTAGCCTGAATTCCTCTGTGTACTAGCTTGCCGGTGGTTAGGCTCTTGCCATTGCGTTGCTCTTGAGGGAGCCAGGGTATTGTCCATGCGGTGATTCAGATGTTTAGGTTTTTAATGGCTTTCAGAAGCCAGTTGTTGTTGTGCTTAGACCGATGCTCAGAGAGGGTTGAAGATGTTTTTTCAGCGGTGGCGAGCAGTTACAGTGATGGTAGGTCTGTGATGATGTGAGATTGGTATGCTGAACTGACGAGGGCATGGTCTGTCCAGGTCATAGTTGTTGGCTTGTTGACTGTGTTGTTATTGATTGAGGAGAACATCTGGTCCAATGGGTGTCTGGCGGGGTGGCTGTTTTTGGTAAGGTGCTGGGTGATGTTCTAGAAGGGCCGTAGAGTTTGGGTAGTTGTAGTCTTCTAGGTGAAAGTTAGGTTTCGGAGGAGGATGAATGTGTTGATGTGTATGATGAAGAGTGCCCCAAAGTCTGTGATGTCGCTGGCGAAAATGGTGCAGGGTCCTGGTGGTCTGTATATGAGTGTTCTGCTCACGGAGAAGTTGGCTATGATGCATATCTTGAATGTGAGTTACTCCAAGTAGCTTGTGGGGGTGGCTATGTAGGTGTTGCAGCAGATAGTATCTTGGAACATGTTGGCAACTCCATCTCTGGGCTTTTGCTGACTGTCTTGCATAACAGTCTTGTACCTGGCAGCAGTGTGTCAAGCGGCGGCTGGGGTTAAGAGTATAAGGGAGACCAGAAGGGTATTGGTGGGTAGAGGGAGAACCAGAGTTCCTGAAACTGGGTGCAGTCCAGCCGTGGACAGGCGCAGATGCCAATAAATAGGTCTTGGGAGGAGCGCATGGTACTGTGGGCAGGTAACCAGTGATGTTTAATCTCCGCGCTGATGGATGATGGAAAATGCAGTGATGTCACTCAATCCTATGCAAATGGATAATGGGAAATTCAGTGGCCTCTTCCTGTACAGATGGGCAATGGAAAATGAAGTCCTCTTGCTTTGCTTCTTCTTTTAAAGACAGTTTTGTCAGAAACCAGTGATATCACTTCCTATACAGATGGATGATGGGAAATCCAGTGATGTTTCTTCCTGTGCCGATGGGCAATAAAAAATAAAGTCCTATTGCTTGACTTCTTCTTTTAAAGACTGGTTTGGCGGGAAACCAATGATGTCACTTCATGTGCAGATGGCTGAAGAGAAATTCAATGGTGTCACTTCCTGTGTAGATGGATGATGAGAATACCAGTAATGTTACTTTCTGTGCAGATGAATGATGGAAATCCAATGATGTCTCCCCCTGTGCAGATGGGCAACGGGATATGAAGCTCTCTTGCCTGGCTTCTTTTTATGCATTACAGCGCATACCTATACCAAGCATACCTATACCACGCATGCCTTTCCCATGCATGAGAAGAATATGTTTTCTCCTTCAATTCCCTTTACCACTGCCCACCCCAAACCTTAAAATTACCCTTACCTCCCTTTACTACTACCCACCCAAGCCTTAAAATTACCCCATGTACAAATTATATAAATTAAAATGTGTGTGTTTGTGTATTCACTGAAAAAAACAGGTTAAAGGAATGTTATAATTAGGTGAAAATGTCGGTGACACCGTAATGTTTTAAACTAAAACAAAATCACTGAAATTCAACAGTTATAGTTATCTCCAGTGACTCTAACTTGTGCTCTAAAGGACCTATAACTCTCAACACAGCCATGCACAGTCTTGTCATTAATGATGTCAATTCGATTGCAGTGTTGTTAGCTAAAGATGTGATAGAGCGCGCGAGGTCACCCAACCAATAATTTCGCCGCTTCCGGCTTCGGGCCCATATATTTCAATTCACCATATACATTGACCGGGTGACTTCACGGGCTGCTACCAATTTGTGTGAATTTCCTACTGTTATTACTCAGCGTACCCGACTTACCATCCACCGACACGGGTACCTATGACCACAATGGATCAGGGAGCTAGCTGTAAAAGGAAAGGCAGCAAAATACAAACTCAAATGACATTCAATACTGTTGTAAAATGACCACGGACAAACTGGAAGTTTAAAATCTTTATCTAAAGTTCGTTCTCAGAAATCATGAGATTCACAAGAATAAGACAATCGATAATCAAGATAATGAAAAGTACATAACTATAGAGAAATAAAGTCATGGTAATCATGGAAATGCTAATATGGGATGCAGTAGGAAAAGCTATGCATTTAGGGCAAAAGTTCTTTGGACAATTTAAGTAAGGACGTTCTAGACCATATCAGGAAATGACAAACTGCAATGCAAAATACGATTTCTAACAGGCAGGGTAACATGGGAACACGTTATGAAAATATGCAATGACTTTACGTTTCAATGGGTTGCGGCAAAAGCATGGAAAAATTAACATATGCAAAGGTGTGTCTTTATTGAAGCAAAAGACAGAAAAATAGAAAGGTGCAAGGTTTAAAGATTTTCAGAGCAATATTTACCTAGACTGGTGTGGAAACTAAACCCTGGCCACGGGTCAGTTTAAGGACAGGAAACCCTCAAGGAAGGATACCCCTCAATGGACAGCAGGTGCAGAATGGACACCCAGGACAGGACAGGAAACCCTCAGATTAGGAATCAGGACAGGACCTCAGGACAGGACCCTCAGACAGGACCGCACCCGCAGTTTGGAAGCAACGCCTGCGCTCCACCCTCTCTGCAGCTATCGATCAAGACCCCGATTGGGTCAGCGAACTCCCAGCAAAGTGCTCCGCCAGCACTTTAAGGTTCAGTAAAACCTTAGTCTATGGTCAATTTCGGACAGAGTGCTCCGCAGCTCTCTGTATCTTCAGTCACCTATTGAGTGCGTTGGGTCAGTGACAGGTCAGCTAAACCAGACAAGTCGGACAATTTCCCTAGGTGAACCCAGGGTAGATATACAGTTTGGGATGGTGTACCACCCCCAAATGTTGCAAAGTGTCAGAATCCCTCAATTTGGATTGGTCCTAAGATAGGATTTGGGTAACACACCAATCAGAACACACTATTTGGATGCCTACTTTGCATCTCTGGGTACCGCCTAGCGAGATTGGGGTTCTCATGAGAAAGTCCAGGGAAATACAATGACATTATAACATTGTTTCAGAATAGGGACACATGACTCCGTCCTGCTGGGTTCGCAGGTCAGTTTCTCAGGAGCATCTTGCCCATCCCTGCCAGCTGGCTGAGTTCCACCAGCCAAGGTTGACATTTCCCCAGACGGACGGTCCTGCGCAGAAAGGACCTCCAAGATGGCTTTCGGCTCAGTCAGACCCCCATTTCCCGCGGTACATGAAAAGTAAGCGAGAACAAATTAATACATAGAAATAACGATATGAAAACACATCATTGGTTTTGTACTTTCAACTTATCACTATAAAAATATACTATGCAGTCTAAATGTTAGCTACACATACACAGGCACAAGAGCAACTGCACGAGCAGTACCACGTTATTACCAAAGCTATGTATTACGCATGCGCATCTTTTCCCTCCAAGCCTGCAAACACGTCAGGACACGTGAGTGTGACTGACGCATGCGCAGAAGCTATTTCAAAGCAGCGGCCATTTTATAGACTCGAATTAATCGTATTAGAAATACACATGTGCAAGCTTCATCTACCTCGTTCAAACATGAAATAAAGATTAGTAAGACGTACAAATTATTAATTGATTACACACGAGCGAGGTTCATGACTAAAGCAAGTCGCAAATGCGAAGCTTTGCTTCATCAATCCCCTCTTTGATGATATTTACTATCATCACAAAATAAATGGAACCAGATGCCAACTTCTCACACTTTATACAGCTCTATCTCTTCCAACAAGCGATTCAGCTTTTCTTCCTCATTTTTGGTAGGGTGAGAATTTTTCACCCTTCTGTATATCTGATTATTTATTTCCTCCAGTTCAAGCTCATCCACACTTCGTTTCACTCCTCTCGCATTCACTTGATGCTTTCTGGTGTGCTTACGGCATTTGCAACAGACAAATATGAAGAATAGGATAAGACCTATAATTCCAATTGGCATCAGTACCTTAAACAATAAGCTTTTACCTAAGCTAGCAAGCCAATGACCTACATTTGAGAGACCATCTACCAGTCTCTTCCAGGCACTGTCAACCTCGAGTGGTTTGAGTTCCCTTTCCAAATTAGTAATGTTTTTCACGTATCTTTTGAGCTGTACACTTTTGTCCGGAATATAAGTGCAACAATGTTGCGCCTTCAACATCCGGCAGACTCCGCCCTCTTTTGCTAATAAGGTGTCAAGAGCAAGTCTGTTCTGCAAAACCATTGATCTGATCGCAACCATTTCGGTATTGACCAGCAGAAATCCATGAGCTGTGTCAGTAGACAACACATCCACTATAGTGGACAATTTGCAAATTCTGTGAGTGTTCAGAACCACTCCCACTCCAGGTATCAGTGCACTGAAAATACTACCCATTATTTCACCTACGCTTTCTCTTTTACTACGCACTAAGCCATTAGTATTTTCACTGCTTCCAGCAACTTCATTCACATGGTATATTTTCGGGAAGACAATGCCAAAATAGCAGCTTCCATACCAGTGATCCGGCAATTTGAAATAAGCCTTGTCCCCACAAATATAATAAATTCCAGGAAACACAGGCTCTGACCCATTTTTGAAACCCCAACCTCCAATTACCTTGTAATTATGTTTGCATTCACTGGAACCAATGGAAATGTTATTATAATAGCTAGTCTTCTCGCGGTGAAGACATAGCTTGCCTTTCTTTTCAAAATCCAGCAACAGAGCAGGACCCGCCCCACCAGTTGAGGTGCCTTCCATGTTCTCTGCCCATCTTGGCCTTTTCTGTCTTTCGTCATCTGCCTTTCTTTGTATTTTTATTCTCCTTTTCTCTGCCATGTTCAGGAACATCTTTTCCTGCTCACGCAAAGAACAAGTCAAGTTATCTCTGTGTGCGTCACCTATGTCGATATTACCTATAGTCAGAAAGTATTCGCCCATATAGCGAGTAACGTCACTTTTGGTATGTACAGGATTCAAGTTCCCACGTATAGGAAGTTCAGAAAAGATCACGTCATTGTTAGAGTAATAGTACTGTAACGGTCCTCTTTTGTAAAATAAGCTGGCTAAAATGCTACAGGAGATTCCATATGTCAGGGGCAGGTGATGGTATGTCACGCCTTCAGCTACAGAGGTAGGTAGCTTCATGCAGACATAGCAATCTTCAATTTCCATAGTCTCTACATAGTGTATTAACAAGTTTGCGAAAACATTTAAATGTGTCCTGTTCTTAACTCCATGATAATGTAGTCCTCCCTCATCTGATGCTTCTAAGTCTCGTTTTGTTTGTTTCAGTGCTCTCTCATGTCTTGCTACAGTCTGTGTTGTCAGCTCCTCACTGTCAGTATTTACAATTTCAGTAGGGTAAATATTAGTATTTTTGCTCACTGCAAAGGGAATGAACACTGTTAGTCCTATCCAAACTAATATCAGTATAACTATACTACATACACATACCTTGCAGCATGTTTTGCAACAACTGCGACTAGGTCTACCATTCACGCTTGAATCAGACATTTTGGCTCAGAAGAAGTTTCTCGACCCCTCTTTGTGTCTTCACACAAGTAGCTTACTTTGTGCAAATTCACGGTGGCTCATCTTCTTCTTCGGCAGAGTACTCAGGGACGGGTTCTCCGTCGCTTTCGTCAGTTATATCAAGATCTTCAAATTCTTCCAAAACGAGCGTCCATTCAGGTGACTTGTACTTTTTGTTTTGTCTCTTTATTCGATCACTCCTTCTTTTGGAGGTACCTTCTTGTTGCTCAGCTATGCGAGCACTTCTCCTTTCTTCAGCACGTTTTTCTTCCACCGTTTTTATCCTTAGCCTCAATTTCTTGACAAATCCAGGCTCAATGTGCTTTCTTTTCTTAAGTCTTTTAGTTGGCACTTGGACTTCGTTTTCTTCTCTTGCCCTCTTGTTTTCATTAGTCGGTGGCAATTCTGCTTCAGTTTCTCCCTCTTCTATCTGACTAGTTCCAGGGCTAGCATCTATTTCTTCTGCCTGGTTACTAATCTGGCCTTGTTCAGGACAGTTTTGTGTTTGCCTTTCAAATGTCTCTGTTTCTGTTTCCTGAACACGTTCTTCTAATCCTATCTGATCCTGTTCGAGTACTTCGATCTCTTGATTTTCTTCTGCTCGAACTATTATTCTATGTCTAGTCTGTCCCTTCTCGACATCAGGAGTCAGTGGAGGAGTATCAATCACTTGTTCTGTCCCTGTCTGACCTTCTCCTTCCTCAGTTTTGATGTGAATCTCAAGAGTCTGAGGTTCTTCGCCTGTGCCTTGCTTTTCCTCTCTAGTCCACTCTCTACCTTCCCAAAGTCGTTCTCTTGTTCTGATGGGGTCTTCGGTGAGATCGATCAATGGTATCCACTCCTCTGGCCATATGCTCGGCAGCTCGTCTTCAGCTACTTCTGGCTCAACTTCTTGGACCCCTTCAGCAGGCTGGACTCTTGGTAGTTCGTCATCAACTACTCCTGGGCCAACGTCTGCTGATCCCGCAGCTCGACTGGTACTGGGCTGTACGTCGTCAGCTACTTCTGGTCTGGCTCCTGCAGAGTCCTCTGCTGGACGCCCTTCTTCTTCAGGCTCCTCGTCTGGTAATACCTTCTGGGTGTGGCTGGCGTGTATCCAATGTGGAACCCCTGCACACTTTACTGCTGTGGTTGTTACCAGGATCACCTGACGCTTCTCTCCCCACCTTGGTTCCAGGCAGCTCTTCCGAGTATGCTTCTTTATCTTGACCCAGTCCCCAGGGACCAGTCTATGGAGAGGAGTCGTTGGATTGAGGATGGCGTCTTCTCCGATCTGGCGAGAGATAGAACGCACTTGGTCACCTAATCTCTTGCAGTATTCAAGCACCAAATCATCAGTAATACTCAACAGTTTGCTTCCTGGTACCCATGCTTGTCTCATCACTCTTCCCATCAGGATTTCATGGGGACTTAGGCCTGTCTTGCGGTCAGGAACACTTCGGAGTCCCATCAGGACCAAGGGCAGGGCCTTCACCCAGGTCATGCCAGATGCATCACACAGTTTTGCTAGTCTGTTTTTGATAGTTCCATTTATTTGTTCCACTATTCCAGAAGCCTCTGGACGATACGCACAGTGAAGCTTTTGTGTTATTCCAAAGGCCTTACAGAGTTCGTCGATTACATCATTCTGAAAATGTCGGCCTCTATCTGATTCAATAGTGACTGGAACCCCGAACCTAGGTATCAGTTCTTTCAGTAAACACTTAGCTACTGTCAGTGCGTCATTTTGGGGAGTAGGGAAAGCTTCCACCCACTTTGAAAATAGGCAGACCATGACAAGGACATATCGCTTCCCTTCACAACGTGGCATGGTGATGAAATCAACCTGTATTCTCACAAAGGGACCCCCTGACCTCCCAATCTTTCCCAGTTCCACCACTGTTCTTTTGCCTGCGTTCATCCTTTGACATGGCAGGCACCCCTGGCAGAGGGACTCTGCTACTTTCCTGAACTTTTTACTGTACCAAGTCTGTTGGAACACTAGAATCATGGCGTCCCTACCAATGTGTGATCCTTCATGTATCAATCTCGCCATTGTGCCAAGTAAGTGCCTAGGTAACACAGGCATACCAGTTGGGCCCAAGATTACACCATCCTCACGCCTTGGTCTACACCCGTCCTCCTTCCACTTCTCTTTCTCTTGCCAGGGTGCCGCCTGCTGCCATTCTCTCACTTCATCCCATGTAGGCACTTCTTCAAACACTCGAAGTTGGCAGCTGGTTCCGGACCCCCCTCGTTTTGGATTTATGATATATCGATCTCTGGCGCACCATTGGGCCACTCGATCAGCGAAATCATTTCCCAATGATACAGTGTCAATGCCCTTCTTATGAGCAACACACTTTACCACTGCCAGTTCCTTTGGTAACTGGATTGCCTCTAAAAGGTCTTGAACAACTTTTCCATTTCGAATAGGGGTACCTGATGAAGTCAGGAACTCCCTCTGTAGCCATAATTGGCCAAAGTCATGCACAACTCCATAACAGTACTGACTGTCAGTATACACTGTTAGGCGTAGGTTTTTCCCAATTTTGCAAGCTTTTATCATAGCGATCAATTCGGCTACTTGTGCAGACTTTACTTCAAATAGATAACCTGCTTCTTCAATTTTGGTTAAGGAGACTACCGCATAGGCAGCACTCAGGCCTCCTTGTTCATGTCTTAGGCATGAACCATCCACAAACAATTCCTTGTCAGGTATAGGCAAAGGTGTTTCTTTAATGTCTGGGCGTGGTTTTGTGCTGAATTCTGTTAAATCAATGCAGTTATGCTCATCTTCCTCCCCATCTTTCATATCCATTGGGTCGGGGAGTAAAGTGGCGGGGTTCAGAATACTGCACCTGACAATTTTTACATTTGCAGCACCCACAAGAATCCTCTCATATTTAGTCAGCCGACTAGGGGTGAGATACTGAGTTTTTGTTCTGGTCAGTAAAATTACCACTCCATGTGGAACATACACAGTTACAGGATGTCCCATGACAATGGACTCACTCTGCTCTAAACTTGCGCAGGTAGCAGCTACTGCTTTCAGACATCCTGGTAATCCAGCAGCCACTGGATCCAGGGTGGCAGAGAAATATGCCACAGGCCTTCTGGTTGTGCCATGTTCTTGTGTTAGGACTGACAATGCACAGTTATCGCGAGTGTCACAGAACAGGGCAAATTCCTTGGTATAGTCTGGCATTCCCAACGCAGGGGCTGTACACAGACAATCCCGTAGTTTTGTGAAGGCTGTTAAGCTTTCATCATCCCATTTTACAATATCCGGTGTTCCTCTCTTGGTCATTTTTATCAAGGGCCTAGCTAGGACTGCAAATCCCAGAATCCATTGCCTGCAGTATCCTATCACTCCCAGGAACATTCTGATCTCTTTCTGAGTACGGGGTAACTGCATCTTTTGAATTATTCTCACCCTTTCTGATGTTACTTTCCTGACACCTTTCTCTATCTGGTGCCCCAGATATTTCACTGAATTTGCACAGAACTGTAATTTCTCAGGGGCCACTTTATGTCCCTTCTCACTCAGGTGATTCAGTAGGGCAATGGTGTCAATCACACAATCCCTATGACTTTTAGACGCCACCAAGAGGTCGTCAATGTATTGCACTAGGACAGAGTTTCCAGGTAAGACCAAAGTTTCCAAACATTTTTTCAAGATCTGATTAAAGATAGAGGGGCTCTCTGTGTACCCTTGGGGGACCCTGTTCCAGACATACACGTGACCATTGAAGGCAAATGAGAAAAGAAATTTGCTGTCTGGATGCAAGGGAATGGAAAAGAATGCATGACACAGGTCTATCACAGTGAACCACTCAGCATCCCAGGGAATCTGATACAGAATCACTGCTGGGTTCGGGACAATAGGGCAGCAGGGAACCACTATCTTGTTTACCTTTCTTAGGTCCTGCACTACTCTGTACTTGCCACTAGGCTTCTTGATGCCCATAATCGGTGAGTTACATGGGCTACTCATTACTTCCTGTATGATGTTTCCTTCTAGCAATTTCTGTATTTCCAGGGTAACACCTGCTCTCACTTCTGCATTCATTCTGTAAGGTTTAGTATTGGGGTATACTGCATTGTCCTTGATTGCTATCTGTATGGGGTCCACGTTTTTCATTAACCCTACATCTTTCCCAGTAAAGTCCCATACCTCTGGCTTCACTGCCTCTTGGAGTTCTTTGGGCAAATCCTGCATAGTAATTCGTTTAATCTCTGAGTCAGGTCTGATTAACATTAATTTATAGATGCCATCTTCATCTGGGGTCTGAATTTCAACTCCCTTTGGTGTGCAAAAGATGGTACAGTTCATTTTGCACAGCAAATCACGTCCCAGTAAGTTCACCGGACTGGTGTCACAAACGACAAATCTATGCATTTCCTTAAAGTTTCCAATTGATATCTCCATGGGTTTGGTAACAGGAGTACTAATCAATTGATTAGATACCCCCACTACTTGGATGGCTTCTCCCGAGAGGGGTAGGTTTGGAACGTCCACTGTTCTCACAGTAGAACGGGTAGCGCCAGTGTCCAACAGAAAAGTGACATCATTTCCGTCAACCTTTCCTTCAATGTATGGTCCGGACTGGTCTACCGGCAAGGAGGCGCCAAGTACGCACTCCTCGTCCTCCCCTCTCAGGCCCCGTCAGTACTGGTCATCACAAAGGAAGGTATCGTTTAACAAATACTGCGAAGTTGCTGCATTTCTGTTCTCATTGCTTTCCCAGACTTCTACCTCATCACCCTCTGTGGATTTTACCTTATATACTTGCTTTGGAGCTCGGGGCACCTGAATCGTTTTTACCTGTGGTTGAGTCTTTCTTGGTCTTTCTTTCTGCGTCTGTGGAGTTAAATCAGGTGTTTTGGGGTTATCATCTGGCAAATAAGGACACTCGTTTCGCCAGTGTCCAATTTCTCCGCACTGGTGACAGGGAAATTTCTTCATAGCCTCTTCTCTGCTCATTTTGGGCCGGGGCTTACCTCCTCCCCCACCCCCAGGACCTTGGTTCTGAGTGTTTTTGGCCATGTTACTCAATTGTTTTTCTTGTTGTTCTGCGAGCTTCACTTGAGCCCACATAACCTTCTCTTTGAGAGCCTTTTTCTTTTCTGCCATCTCGTCCTCACAGTATTTTGCATACCGTAGGACCTCGTCTATCTTTTTGGATTGCCAACAAATTTTGTTATCTTTTATCCACTGACAAATCTCGGGCCTTAAACCATTTACAAACCTGTAAATAAAATGCGTCATATCCTTCATCTCGATGTTATCTATACCACTGTATGTTTTAAACACCTGCAACAGCCTTTCATAATAGGAGTGTACTGTCTCGTCTCTTTCCTGCGTGGTTCTATCTATCCTGGTCCAATCAGTTTCCTTTGCGGGCACCTTATTTTTCAAATGCTGAATTACTTGTTCATATTTTTTCATCACTTCAATCGACGGTTCCCCTGTGTTAGAGTCCCTCGGGTACTCCTCACTAGGCCAGGCTATGGCTATTTTACACTCGGTCCATAGATCTACCGGGACCACAATATCGAAAAATCCATCCAGGTCTTTCCACAGGCATTTTTGCACCTTTACGAACCTTTCCACCTGCCGGTACCAGTCAACTGGTTTTTCGCGCAATTTCGGGAAATCGTTAGTAAAGGACACAATATCCTGTCTGGACCATGGAACGTGCACATACCTCCCACCTGGTACTTCACGCATGGGACATAACTGCTCAGGTTTGTCTACTTCTCTCAAAGCGAACTCAGGGGTCGCTTGTCTGGATCGAGCCTCATCTTTCTTTCGTGCCCACCTGTTTTTCCATTTTTCCACATCTCCCCACTTTTGCAGAATTGCTAGCAACTCTTTAATCTGCAACTTTTTCCCTGACACATTCAGGTTCTCTATATCTTTGTCTGAGAAATCAGCTCTGTAAGGTTTTTGCAAGGGCTTGGACCTTGAAATATCTACCCCCATACTAGCTGCAGTGTCTGTCAGCTTTTCGTGGAGCACTCTGGTACTTCTGGTAAGGCTTTTACACATAAACAGCAACTCTTCTTCAGAGTAGGTATTTAATCTGTCTAATCCCACATTTCCTGCCATTAATTCCTCTATTTCTATCCTCAGTTTGTAGAGGTCTAAAGGTTTCGTTTGCGGAGTCTGTTTTTCTAATTCACGACTCCAATTTTCAATTTCTTCCGGAGTTACCAGAGAGACACTCCTAGTACCTGACGTTGATTCTAATTTAATTTCTTTCGCATTAAAAGGATTATGCCTCTTCTGCACTCCCTTCCCGGTCTGTTTGTTTGGCAGGTCCAAGAACACAACTTCAGACTCGCACTCACTGGACTGGTCATCTACTATTATTGGTTCCTGTCTTGGTGGTGCCATGATTGGGGTAATAACTGGAGGGTTTGAACTTCCCTGATTATTCCCATATAACGGAACCACTGGTCCAATTGTTACCGGGATAGTCAAAGCCTCAGGACTGGTATTTAACTGGGAGATTTTCTGAATTATTTCTGTTCTCTGTTTAGCTAGGGCCTCTTGCTCCCTTTCATCTAGTACCCTTCCTAATGTTCTGTCAGGTATTATCTGTGGGGTCAGGTGAGGGGTAAAGCTCGGGGCAGTAGGATGCGTTTCACTTGGTCCTCCACCATAATTTGGTTTTGGGAACAAAGTTCCCGTGCCAAATGACCTGCGCTCTTCCTCATATGGAGGCTGTAAAAAGGGCATTCCTGAACTTGATGGTTTTTCTTCGTTTTCATAAAGAGGTCTGGGGAAAAAGACTCTCTCGCGGGAATATTTTTCCTCCGGGCTCACGGGCACTCTAGGATATATATCTCTTACCTCCGCGGGTCCGGGATTCTCAAAATAGGGCGGTATCTGACAACCTCCCCCCCTACTTAGGGATCTGTCCTCCTCCTTAATAGATGGACGCTGGGGATTTTCTCCTGCACTGGAAGGTCGGGCTCCCTCATTATAAGGGGGCGGGCTTTGCGTAAAAATGTCATCTAATAATTCATCGTCTGACTCCCCAAGAGCCCCCCAATGCTTACACTTTTCTGTCTTTTTCTCTCCCGCAGAAGGGTTACATGCTGGCATCATGGGAAACAGACCCTCAACAATCATGCTCTGTCTCCACTGTTTCATCTTTTTATCCCTGGTCTCTTGTTTCAGCCTTGGGTACCACTTGGTCAGACCTTTGTCCATTCGGGGTTTCTCTCTTTCGAAAGCCTCAATCTCCCATTCCTCTAATGCCTCATACTGCGTTAGTCTCGGTCTGGGATGCAATTCATTCATTCGGGTTCTCAAATTAAATAAAATCCTACCATTGAAGGTACCGTCTAACGGAAAAGCCAATATTCCGTCATCTTTTGTGTACTTTACCCAATTTTCCAACCACACACAGGTATTGTACCCTCGATCAAACATCATGAAAGAGGCGGGAGTATTGGGTGGTGGAACAATAACGCCCTCTCTGGATTTAATCGGTTTGTCCGTTTTGAAGTAATTCTTCACCTTATTTACAAGGGACATTTTTCTCTTAGTTCCGTACATAATATCGTATCTATTGGCTTTCCACTGATCCCTTTCAAACCCTTGGTTTCTTGGATCGGGTCTAGTCTCTGGACAATACGAGTGCCACATACGATTTCTACGCTTAACTTTGTTTACAAAGTTACCTCCAATCAGAATGCGTCTTGCAATTCCGTGCGACCAATGGGGTGCACGCGTTCAAATAGTTTCAGCCAATGGGTGCGCGCGTTCAAATAGTTTCAGCCAATGGGTGCGCGGCCCCTTCGTGAGACAGTTCTCACGCTCCGGCGCTCACCCCTCCTTCACAATTCCAGCCCCGCTACCCGCCCGCTGTTTCTACCAATCCCAGCGCGGTACGGAGTGACGTCCGAGACGCTTCGCGGCTGACTCCCTCCCTTCACCAGGTAACGGAAACTTTCTTTCTTTCTAAAGTGCTAGTGCTTGGTTATTTTACAACAAATACACATTCGCCACAGTGCTCAAGTGTCTAGACAGAGAAAGAGTTATTTTACTGCAAGTAAACTACTTCCATTTACTTTTCACACGCTGCGGGTAGATCTCTTCCGCCTACCCTTCACTCTAGCATCAGTGAACCTGTTACTTCCCTAGACCCATCCACTTTTCCGGGATATATCCGAGTCTAAGGTTTCCCAGCGGACCCCTCTGCTTTCACCCAAGCTCCGATGAACCTGCTACTCTTCCGATGTGACCCTTACTAGGTTACGCCACTATTGGAATTTTGCCAATGAACCTCGTTACTAACATTTATTCACACACGTATTCAGAAAAAACCCTAGTTAGTGCTTCCTGGTTGTACCTAACCTGCACCTAACTTTCCTTGAGCCTGTGACCTCAAGGCAAATGGATTCTATTCACCACTTTGCCATTCAATTCCCCGGGGAGTTCTGACAACACTGAACGAGACGTTTTACAAACGCATGGATTAATACATATAACAATATAAGAACAAGAATAACAATTTCCAAACAATTCATAAATTTCAAAGCAGCGTATTCTCAAGAGAATGATCAGGTCCCTCGGAACGGCCGCTCTTATAGCAGCATTAATATACTAGCAGCTACCGACTTGACTAGTCTAACTAATCCTGCCTAACCTTTAACTAGTCCCTAACCATCCTCTGCTACCAGAAAAACTGATAGAGCGCGCGAGGTCACCCAACCAATAATTTCGCCGCTTCCGGCTTTGGGCCCATATATTTCAATTCACCATATACATTGACCGGGTGACTTCACAGGCTGCTACCAATTTGTGTGAATTTCCTACTGTTATTACTCAGCGTACCCGACTTACCATCCACCGACACGGATACCTATGACCACAATGGATCAGGGAGCTAGCTGTAAAAGGAAAGGCAGCAAAATACAAACTCAAATGACATTCAATACTGTTGTAAAATGACCACGGACAAACTGGAAGTTTAAAATCTTTATCTAAAGTTCGTTCTCAGAAATCATGAGATTCACAAGAATAAGACAATCGATAATCAAGATAATGAAAAGTACATAACTATAGAGAAATAAAGTCAGGGTAATCATGGAAATGCTAATATGGGATGCAGTAGGAAAAGCTATGCATTTAGGGCAAAAGTTCTTTGGACAATTTAAGTAAGGACGTTCTAGACCATATCAGGAAATGACAAACTGCAATGCAAAATACGATTTCTAACAGGCAGGGTAACATGGGAACACGTTATGAAAATATGCAATGACTTTACGTTTCAATGGGTTGCGGCAAAAGCATGGAAAATGTAACATATGCAAAGGTGTGTCTTTATTGAAGCAAAAGACAGAAAAATAGAAAGGTGCAAGGTTTAAAGATTTTCAGAGCAATATTTACCTAGACTGGTGTGGAAACCAAACCCTGGCCACGGGTCAGTTTAAGGACAGGAAACCCTCAAGGAAGGATACCCCTCAATGGACAGCAGGTGCAGAATGGACACCCAGGACAGGACAGGAAACCCTCAGATTAGGAATCAGGACAGGACCTCAGGACAGGACCCTCAGACAGGACCGCTCAGGACAGGACCGCACCCGCAGTTTGGAAGCAACGCCTGCACTCCACCCTCTCTGCAGCTATCGATCAAGACCCCGATTGGGTCAGCGAACTCCCAGCAAAGTGCTCCGCCAGCACTTTAAGGTTCAGTAAAACCTTAGTCTATGGTCAATTTCGGACAGAGTGCTCCGCAGCTCTCTGTATCTTCAGTCACCTATTGAGTGCGTTGGGTCAGTGACAGGTCAGCTAAACCAGACAAGTCGGACAATTTCCCTAGGTGAACCCAGGGTAGATATACAGTTTGGGATGGTGTACCACCCCCAAATGTTGCAAAGTGTCAGAATCCCTCAATTTGGATTGGTCCTAAGATAGGATTTGGGTAACACACCAATCAGAACACACTATTTGGATGCCTACTTTGCATCTCTGGGTACCGCCTAGCGAGATTGGGGTTCTCATGAGAAAGTCCAGGGAAATACAATGACATTATAACATTGTTTCAGAATAGGGACACATGACTCCGTCCTGCTGGTTTCGCAGGTCAGTTTCTCAGGAGCATCTTGCCCATCCCTGCCAGCTGGCTGAGTTCCACCAGCCAAGGTTGACATTTCCCCAGACGGACGGTCCTGCGCAGAAAGGACCTCCAAGATGGCTTTCGGCTCAGTCAGACCCCCATTTCCCGCGGTACATGAAAAGTAAGCGAGAACAAATTAATACATAGAAATAACGATATGAAAACACATCATTGGTTTTGTACTTTCAACTTATCACTATAAAAATATACTATGCAGTCTAAATGTTAGCTACATATACACAGGCACAAGAGCAACTGCACGAGCAGTACCACGTTATTACCAAAGCTATGTATTACGCATGCGCATCTTTTCCCTCCAAGCCTGCAAACACGTCAGGACACGTGAGTGTGACTGACGCATGCGCAGAAGCTATTTCAAAGCAGCGGCCATTTTATAGACTCGAATTAATCGTATTAGAAATACACATGTGCAAGCTTCATCTACCTCGTTCAAACATGAAATAAAGATTAGTAAGACGTACAAATTATTAATTGATTACACACGAGCGAGGTTCATGACTAAAGCAAGTCGCAAATGCGAAGCTTTGCTTCTTCAGATGTTATAGAACATGTCATGAGTGATGTAATGTGTAGGGTAATTAGCTGAACATGGTGAGGATGCTAGTTAAAGTGCCTTTAGGGCACATGTTATAGTTACTTGAGATAGCTATAACTGGTGAATTCCAGTATTTTATTTAGTTTAAAATGTTACGTTGTCACTGATATTTTTCACCTAACTACAACATAAATGTTCCAAGAGTGCCCGCCGTCCCCTCTGCTCTATGCACTGGTAGCCGAAGCGTTGTCATGTCGGCTCAGACACTCTCTGTCAGAATGGGCCATTGGCGCAGGAGCAGTGATGCACCTTGTCTCTCCATGCAGATGATATGCTTGTGTGCTTACAGAGCCCTCAGGAGGTGGGGCTGTGTTTCCTTACTATATTAAACGACTTCGACCACCAGTTGGGGCTGTGCAGAAATTGCTGGTGTACCCAATCGGTGGTGCTGCAAAGCAGCTTCCCCCCTGGGGATTCTCTGGGAAACACAAGCATTTCGGTATCTGGGAGTAATGGTGACTACCTCAGAGTACACCTGGTATGAACTGAACACACAGACACTAATTCAGGGCTTCATGGTTTTGTGGACTTCCCTCCCTTTGTCCAGTGGCGGTGCGTCTATTAAGGACGCTGGGGAGTTGCCCCACAAGCCGCCTGCACCCGCAGCTCCCTCGGTGGCTCTGAACTTAAGTAAACTCTCACTTTACTTAAGTTCAGAGTTGCCGAGGGAGAACTGACAATCATGTCAGTCAGCATGACGTTGGGCCCCCCACCCCCTTCAGAGTCGGAAGGGGGTGGAAGTGCTGTTTGCGGAGTCAATAGGATGGACGGGGTTTTCATTTAATTTTTAATCTCTTTCTGTGCTTTAATGTTGAGCAACATTCAGCATTGAGTGTCTGGAGGAAGAGTTAATTTTCACTTAACCAAATAATAATTGTCATGGGCTTCGAAGAACTGAAAATTATTAATTATATTCCTACTCCAATTTAGATGGCAAGAGTTTACAGACCATGCAAGGTTGATATTGGGCTTATGTATTTTTTATTAGCTTCTGCAATTTGTTACATTTTGTGTCATTTTTTTTGGTCGTGGAACATTGCTTCGAACAGAAAAGTTCTAGCACAGAAACAATTTCCGCTCAAACCAGTCTCCTACTCTCCTGTCGGTATCTCTTGTGTGTTTTTTTTTTAGATTAGGTGTGACTTCATGTGAAAATTACACTCGAGACACAGCACAGACCATAATTTGTTTAATTTGAGCCATTTTGTGTATTTGATAAATTTCAAGGAAATAAATTGAGATTTCTGATTTCACACTCCCCAAGTGAAATGGATAAAGAACTGGGTCAAGCACATTAGGTCATTTATTAAACCCTGTGCTATCCATGCCCACTTAAGTGCAGATTGGCTGCTGCGAGTGTTGCCTTTGAAAATATAATTTTCACATATCCATTTAAAACACATGCGTATTACTAACATTCCTTAAATTTACAAAATGTTTGTCTTGCTGCACATTTCTATGTTACAGTTTTCATATGTACATGTAGGTAAAGAGGGAGGGGTGCTTGAATTTGCTGAGTTGAGGTGTGCTGCAAGCTCAGACTCTGATAAGGAGTTGGTTACAGATGCTTCAGGCTGTGCCTGCCACACTTTCTTGTCTCCCTAGTGCCTGACGTGCAAGGCCTTCAGTTCCATGGACTGTGCTGCAGTTTGTCTCTAAGTCCTTTCTCTAGGACTGGATGTTCACCCCCAAGTCAAGGGAGGGTATTTCTTTTGTACATTTATCTCTGGAGTTATCTCCCATTTCGGTTTTTCTTCTCTGCCTCCCAGCAGTACATCTTTAGCCTTTTGTATCTCTTCGGACATTTTCCCTGGCCTTGGCCCTAAGGAGTGAACCCACTTCCCGGGATTCAAAGCCGATTGTGCTTCTCAGAGGGAGCGGAGGAAGACTTCAATGATGCAACAAGCTTAAAGTGGCTGTAATGTTCCCTCTGTTACAGAAGCTAATACTAGGGCAGGAGATAACCCCACCTGTGGCCATTGTCTGAGATGGATTGGATAGCTCAAAGAATCCTTCAGTTATGCAATTAAGTGATCCAAAATTCTCAGGGGCACCAGTCTGAATCTCATTTTCAGTCTCACCCCCAGCACATTTGATAGCTCCGTTAAATATTCTATTTCATGAGGGTTGACACTGTCCTCTCTATACCAAAGCCTTCCACCCTTTTCCTGTTTCCTCTTATAAGTGTAATCATATTGACATAGAATTGTGCCCCCTTCGCCATAAAACGATTATCACTATTTACAGTAGTACGCCCGTTTTTTACTGAGCATTCCTCTGGCACTATATTCCCTTCCGTTTCATTCTCAGTGTGCCCTATGCACTGGGTACTCGATTGACAATCTTGTCCTGCGCCTCCCAGAGCACTCATATTTGTGTCACCAGATACTGTTTCCTCCATTTCTGCAACATCTGTGGTCAAGCTGGCAAGTTTGAGATCCATCTCGGGGGGTTGGGGGGTACTGAACTTTATCTCTAGAATGTAACCTTGATTAGAGTTTCTGGCAGAGCCATTTCCCCATCTCCTCCCAAGCTTTCCTTCCAAGGGTAGGCGAGTCTGTGCGCCAACCTTTCCATGACCATTTCCATGAGAGGGTAGCATCAGGTCCATGGTTTTTACCTTCCACCCGTCATTCGAAAACCCACCTCTCCTCCTTTCACAGTCTTTACGTCTATATTAGTCATACTGCCCAGACTAGTCATCCTTCGAGTAATTTTCCTTTCCTGTTTTCCTCTTCCTCTCCCCTTCTTTATTTTCACCATCTCTAATGTGATTGATCCTGTGCTATCACTGACCAGAGTGGCTGAAAAGTCAGGACGCACAAAAAGTTTCCCTTCTGAGTGTCTGATGGCAGTCAGGGCTAGCAAGGCGCTCCATTTTGGATTTGAGCTGATGTTTGCTGCAAAACCATTTATCACAAGTATCCCTGTCCTGCATTTCACCACTGCTGGCCCCCAACTGTACCTGCTCCCCTGCTTCTGCCTCAGCCGGTGGCCTCCTTCCCTCCTGTAACACCTTCTGGTTTGCTTGAAATTGTGCCATTTGCCCACTCTTTTTTCAAACTTTTCTCGGGGGAGAACCCCTCGAACCCTCCGTAAGTGGTTCAGGCTGGCTCGCTACACTCGCTCGCCACACTGAAGTACGACAATTGTTTTCTGCCTCACCACTTTCAAATGTCTTCAGCCGCCACTGCCTTTGTCAGTGGCCGGACGCATCGCGGTTGAAAAAAATGGTTGGTCTGCCGTGGTGCCTCTTCCTCTTCCAGTGTAGCCTCTATATTATTCAATGAAAATATCTTATGATACTCCACTTTCTTCCAAATACACTCATATGAGGTAAGAAAAGGAGTAGAGTTAAGATGGACACGCTAGACAGTATATATGAAGGGGGGGACTATGGGTCTTGGATATGGAAACATATTGCCTGGCAGCACAGCTGCAATATGCGCTAGATGGTTCAACCTTGCTGCTAGTAGAGACAGAAGGCTATTGCAGGGCTGAGCTGGAACAGAGGATTTGCCCAAGCATCTGCTCAGTGCTGCATGCACTTCGTGGGGTGCCTTGTATGGGGCGGGATGTGGCGTTCCCATGACAAAAGTGCAGTGGTCGCTGGGGAAGCCATGTCCCATACACTGCGGACTTGTCACTGTGGTTTATGACAAATTAGCTTGTCTGGAAAGTACTGTGGATGTTTCGGGGTGGAGACGGGGAGGTTGCCTTATGCTAGCTGACATTTGGGAGACAGAGGCCTAGATCTACTTTGGGAATGCACAGTCACGCTTCCAGTTATCACATGAATAGAACCTACAATACAGTGCCATCAAGGGATAATGCACAACATTTTGGGGAGACACCCTGGAGGACCCTCCACAGTCCGCAACCCTCCATCTGCAAGTTTGAGTGGACTGCGGATTCAGAATCAGCACATGCTGACACAGAGCTCCCAGAGAAAGCCCATACTAACACCCACTGCACTTGCGTGTGAAATAGCAGATGGACTGTTGTCTGGCTTTCTCTGATGGACAATGGACACAGATCCTATTACTGATAAAGGAGATCTCAAGCAATGCTAGATTCGGTTTACTCCACTTTAACTATGTGCACAGCACATATATTACCCCTGCAATGTTGGATCGCCTGAACCCTGACGCTCCAGGGCAATGCCATAAGTGTGGGGATCTGGAAGCTACTTATTTCCATCTGGTCTGGGACTGTCCTAAAATTGGTTCATTTCGGGGGGTGGGGGGGGGGGCTAGTAGCTCGATATTCGCATCATTTGTCACTAACAGTGCTGAGGACCCCATCAGCATGCATACTGGGTATAGTTGTTATAAATACCAAATATAAAATTAAACCGAGATTTGTGAACATCTGTTGACGAGGCTTCGCGCCTGAAGCCCTCGAAATCTGCAGATGAGCATGTGACATGGAGGAATGGACAACCGCAGACAAACTCAGAATGTCATTGGTCAGAACTGATGATAAGCCTCAAGATGATCTTGAACTGTGGAAGGCACTGGTGCATTCGCTGATCTATCCCCCAGATCAACGCCCTCCTTGAAAGTATGTTTAGTCTCATAATATTGCTTTTTATGTATATTAGCATGGAGGCCTGTCACAATATCTACTGTGTGTCCTTCCGCCCTCTTTGCTATTGAATGTTCAAACTATGATATGCCACCCTATGTTCCTCCCATTATTAATATATGTGCACACTGTATTATAAAACTCAATAAAGCAACTTTGAAAACAAACTAGAACGTCAATTTATCCGTTATTTTTAACATTAAGTAACATTTTATTACCATATATAAAGCAAATACCCTGGGGCGCACAGCCTTTCACAGTGTGTGGCCAGGGGTTGACTGCAGGGCCTGCGGACAAGCCCTCACAGGCAAGTAACTCCACACCATGCACGTGGCAGAGGGTTTGCCGCAGGGCTTAGCCTGAGGCCAGGCCCTGCATCCAACCCCCACTGGCAGCCAATCTCATGCCACATACGGCCTTCCGCTGTGTACAGCATGGGATTGACTAGGGTTTGCCTGTGGCCAGGCCCGGCATACAGCGCCCCACATGCATTCAACCCTGTTAGACCTGGTACCCTTGGCGTGAGTCTCCCTTCCATTTTTTGCTGTTGTCTCCTCTGTTTTTTATATGTTTTTGCTGGTTAGATGCTTTGGGCACTGTGCCACTGCTATTCAGTGTCATAGTGCAAGTGCTACCTATTGTAAATTATTGTAATGGATTAGTGACTCCATGATTGGCTTATTTGATTTACTTGTCAGACCCTAGTACAGTGCACCATGTGTGCCCAGAGCCTGTAGATCAAATGCTGCTAGTGGGCTTGCAGCACTGATTGTGCCACCCTACAGAAGCAGCTTGTAAAGTGTGTCTCAGGCCTGCCATTGCAGAGCCTGTGTGCAGTCTAGTACTGCTATGTCAACTTGGTAAGTGCACCCACTTACCAGTCCCTAAACCTTCCATTTTCTACATGTTAGCCACCCCTAAGATAGGCCCTAGGGCAGGGTGCATTGTATGTGAAAGGTAGGACATGCCCTGATGTGTGCAGCATGTCCTGATAGTGAATTACAGCCCATTTTGATTTTCACTATTGCAAGACTACCTGTCCCCATAGGCCAGAATGGGCAGTTTGATTATAACATATTATAATCCTAACTGACCCAGGGAACATGGTAGAAAAACGAATTTAGAATGCCTGAACGATAAAATACATCTTTTAGTGAAGTTGGTTTTAACATTCTGTGTTTGAAAATACCACTTTTAGAAAGTAGGTATTTTCTTGCCTAACCATCCAAACCTGCCTCTGCTAGGTTGTGTATTCCATGTCTGGTTTGTGAGTGACGGGCTGAAGAGGGCTTGAGGAGGCAGCGTGAGTCAGCACAAGGCTGAATAGGCCCATCTGCATTTGGAGTAGTGGGAGGAGTAGCACCTAGGCCTGAATAGGGCTGTGCCTGCCTTCCACAATGCTGGCTACACTTCCTATGGTACGTCTGATGGCCCTGGCCCACACTGACAAAGGACGAAGTTGTGGTTTTGACTAGGTACAGACACTCTCTGCCTTCAGAGACAAACGACTTGTGTGTAAAAAAAGGGGGACCCAGACACCAGAACTTTAGATCACTTCTGGACATGAAGACGGACCTTTTGCCAAGGAGAAGAACCAGTGAATCTTCAGGGGTGGTTGACTTCCCTGGTGCCAGTGTGTAATTGCTGGGGTTGGCCTGCAGTGGTTTCTTTATTGCCAAGGAAAGGAGAAAGACTTTTATTTGCAACTTTCATCATCTTGAAGAAGAATCTCCAAGGGCTTGAACTTTGCTTGCCTCCTGCTGAAGTCTCAGGGATACAAGACTTCACCACCAGCACGCCCCTGAATTTCCTTGCTGGGAATTCTGTCTGCAGAAGCATGCTTGTTGTTGGGAGCTGGAAGAAGAGTGTCGCATCCGCAACTGTTGCCGTCGAATCATCGGAGAAGCATGTCGCCACCGCAAAAGTCGCCGTCGCATCACCGGAGGAGCGTGTCTCCGTCGCAGTTGTCTGTCGTCGCATCATCGGAGAAGCGTGTCGCAACTGAAAGGGTTGCCGTCGCATCACCGGAGAAGCGTGTCGCAGGGCCTGTCGCGGCTCCAAAGTTACAGAGTCGCTGCACGACCACCGCGCGCACGCATCATCTTCACGTCGTCGCATCGCATCAAGGGCGCCATTTTTTCGCATCACAACCGGGCCAAACCTCGAGATACTCGCATCACCTCCTCTCTGGTAAGGAACAGATGCATCGCCTACTTTGCGCAAGCACTGGGGAACAGACGCATCGCCTCCCCCGAAGCAAGGAACCGACGCATCGTTCTCTCTGCGAACCTTTTGTTTATCTTGCGTGACGCATCCAAAGATACTTTGTGGGAAACGTGTTGCATTTACCATCTAAAGGGAACAGAGTTATTTCTACCATCTTAAAGTCATTTTCTTAATACTGTATTGTGGATTTTTGATGTTTGGGTTATGTGTTAAGTCTATTTAAAGAATATTGTTCGGATAAAACCTTTGTTGTGTCCATCTGTAGTGTTTTCACTGTATTACTGTATGTGTTCACAAATGCTTTACACACTGCCTCTGAGATAAGCCTTCCTGCTCGTGCCAAGCTACTATAGGGTTGAGCAGGGGTTATTTAGGAGTGTAGCCCCCTTACTCTGACTAGAAGCAAGGGAACCTATTTGGACAAAGGTGCAAGCCATTGCCAACTAGAGACCCCCAGTTCTAACAAACCACCTGCGGGCAGCCAAACTCTCCCCACCGCTACTCACTGCCTTCTGGCATGTGCAGTGTGCGGTGGATCTTGTAGGTCCTGGCTGCACACAGATAGACTTAAGAGTCACAAAACAAAAATATAAACAGTGACCCTTTTACCACTTTTCTCCAAAAATTAACAATATTTTAAATCTAGTGTATATTTCAGTCATTCTCACAATGCAATGCTTAATATTAGTGATTATTATAAAAATGTTTAACAGTTTTATGAACAAAAATATGCCTGTGAATCTTTCTTTAAGGTAGCTTTTATTATTGCATGTTGTGTATTGAAAAATGTTTAAAGAAACACTCAGAGACAAATATATATATATTGTTTTAATCCTACATGTTTCTGTGTCTTTAACCACTTGGAAGCTCATCATATTCTGCTGCTGCGCTGGGATTTACAAAAACCCATTATTCATGACGAGCTGGGCTCGTCATGAGCGTGCTGGGAGGCTACTGCATGACGAGCCCAGCTCGTCATGAGCGTCGAAGGGGTTAAATAATAAATTAGCCCACAAAATGTAATTGTAAAAACAACCACAAGATGGCCTTGCACTCCTAACAGAAGAGCATAGAGCTACAGCAAGAAGTGCTTTAAAAAGATTTTGTAAGCTCTCCTTTGGTTCCTGATTTTTATGACGTAGGAGACTTTTAATGTCGCTGGGGATTGTTTCACTTCCTGCAACCCCTCACAACATTAGAAAAATGCTTGGTGATGCCCCTCCCTATTCTATGGGCACCATCAGGCTTAGAAGACTACTAAACAAAAAAAAACGCTGCAAGGCATTATAGGACACTCTTAGAGCAGCTCCTGATGTTAATTTATGATTCACTTTGGTGTCCCAGTGCCCACTCGGGACACCCTTTTTTCAAACAATGATTAGGGGTGCTTTAAAAAATATAAAGTAGAGTGGGTAGAACATCCACCTGCCCAAGCTTTTACAGCCAAAGGGGCTCTATCCCCTGGAGTCTCTGGTGGAGGCCCCGGTGCCCACACGTGGCACAAACAAAACACTACATTGGTAGCCACGGGGCTCCACCAGCTCACAACATGCACCCATTCTGGGTGTATCGGGAGCCAGCTGTTTTTGCTTGCTCCCTCCTGGCAGGAGAAATCTGAGTTTTCCTGCCTGCAGGAGCACGGGCAGGGAAACAAGAGTTTGCTTCCACCCGGTGGGATCATTTTCAAAGCTCCCACCGGGTGGGAGCACACAAGTTTTCCTGCCCATGCTCTAGCCGGCAGGGCGATGGTTTCCCAGAAGTGGGATCCCCTGAACACCATCCGTGAACCGGCTCCAAGTGATGGGTTCCGCAAATCCTTTATTGGCTCAGTCAGGAAGGCTGTGCATCCTCTCCCCTATAACCCTCCCCTATAATCATGTGTCGGCTCTAGGGGTTGGGGTTCCTGGGGCCTTTACATGCACTCCTACTATGTACAGTGTCGTCATCAATTATGTGATTTCAAAGCTCATAGGATTTCGAGCGGTTTGGGAGATGCTTGCCGTTTGATATCGGGATATCGGCGAAAGCCATCTCTACAATTGTGAAAACCAGATATAGGTTAACACCTAATAAGGAACCTAAAGATACAGACGCCTCCCAGTGAACCCCTATGCGGATTGGAATTATCACCGCATATAATAATCTTGAACAGAATTGAAAATAGCCTTGAGAAAGTCGTGGGAAGATTTCCCTTTACGACGAAACACGTGTCGGCTGTGAAACTATTATCTGAACGGAACCACACAAGAATAAAAGTGGACAAGAAAGAAGAAAATAACTTTTCCCTTGCATTTTTTACTTTAAAAACGTGTGGAAACACTTACTCATTCGAGTTACAACATACGTATAACGTGTGCTAAGGAGCGTTTTTGATTTCAAATGTTGCAGTGATCAATGATGACTTAAATATGTTATGAGTGATGTAAAATAGGAGGATATTGGCGTGGGAACAAGTTATAGTTACTTTTGGGCATGATTTATATTTACAATTCATAGCGACTTGAGATAACTATAACAGTGAATTTCAGTGGTTTTCATTTAAATTGATATGTCTTAACATACATTTTCACCTAACTATTAAGTCCCTCTAACCTTTGGTTTTTCAGTGGATTTCTAAGATTTTTAATATAAAGTAAAATATCCTTACATTGTCTAACCATACCGTCACTTTAGCCTTTTCTTTTTTAGTGATTTTTTTTTTAATGTAAAGTAAAATATGCATCACCATGCACGGCGTGGGGTTGAGCGCAGGTTCCTGCACCCAACCCTCAACAGGTGCACTGTCCCTTACTGAACATGGCCTTTGGCCTTGTGCAGAGTGGGGTTATACGCGCACGGCTGACTATATGATGTATCAATATAAAGGTTACCTTTTAGGTAAGGCAGACCAAGTGACTTTGTCAATGGAATACTAAAATATAAAAAACAGGCCTATTGGCTTTATCAAGGGGTCATCACATCAACATATATAAAGCAGACCTTTTGTCTTTGTCAAATAATCACCAATAACCATAATCAAATATAGCAATGTTTAATACAAGTTTGATTGTCATAAAATATTTTCCATAAAGCCTTAAAAAAAGACTAAAAGACATGTTAATTTTTTTTAAACAAAATGCAGCCGTAGAACCGACCACAAGAGGTCCTACACTCCAACATAAGAATATACAGCTCCTGCTCTGAGTGCTTTTAAAAAATATAGTACGCTCTCCTGGGGTCACTCCCTGCAGCCCTCTTCACAATTAAAAACAATACCTGGTGGTTCCCCTGCATCTTATAGGGGCGCCACCAGGAGCCAACAAATAAATGCAGTAAGTTATGAGGAGCTCCACAACTGGAGGAGTGAATGAAAAATGAGCGACTACTCACATTCAGTTTTTTATATTTTTTACTTTGGGGAGGGAGGCATGCAACCGCACTCCCTGAGGGATGTATGATGGAACTATGCATGCTCTTACCATGCATGCCTTCACAACTCAACCATTACAATGCATATGCCTTTAACACACATATGCCTTTACCTTTACCATGCATGCTTCTACAAAGAAAATGGCCGCGGGGAGCTGCACCATCGACTAGCTGGGATGGAAGTCAGTTACCAGCTGAACGAGGCTGCCGGTTTGAACTATGCAAATCTGGATCAGCGTATCGCTCGATATGCAGATTGAGCCTGCTTTCTGGGACACAGCCTACTATAGGAAGAACCTATTTTAAATAAATACAACAAATGGAACATTTGAACTTACCAAAGTTACAATTATTTTCGCATTAGGACTTCAGGTGCCATCAGGCATTGTTAGAGTAACTGCACTGAGCCCACGCCCACTGGGGGCGGAATGCAAATAAAAACGGAAATATAATTAACGCGAGAGTCAAATGGCATTTGTTTAGCCCAGGAAGAAGAGGTCGCAGAACCTTGAAACGCGTTGGCAGCCTAATCAAAAGTGGAACAGCAAGGCAGGCTGCATTTTTAATGCCAGAGGCAGAGTGATGTCGTGTGCGCTTCTAAATGCTTCAGGGCACATTGCAGAAAACATTACAACACGGCGGCCCGGCCGTGGGGAGCTGCACCATCGACCAGCTGGGATGGAAGTCAGTTACCAGCTGAACGAGGCTGCCGGTTTGAACTATGCAAATCTGGATCAGCACATCGCTCGATGTGCAGATTGAGCCTGCTTTCTGGGACACAGCCTACTATAGGAAGAAACTATTTTAAATAAATACAACAAATGGAACATTTGAACTTACCAAAGTTACAATTATTTTCGCATTAGGACTTCAGGTCCCATCAGGCATTGTTAGAGTAACTGAACTGAGCCCACGCCCACTGGGGGCGGAATGTAAATAAAAATGGAAATATGATTAATGCGAGAGTCAAATGGCATTTGTTTAGCCCAGGACGAAGAGGTCGCAGAACCTTGAAACGTGTTGGGAGCCTAATCAAAAGTGGAACAGCAAGGCAGGCTGAATTTTTAATGCCAGAGGCAGAGTGATGTCGTGTGCGCTTCTAAATGCTTCAGGGCACATTGCATAAAAAATATATATATATATATATATAGATATATATCCAAGTTGAGTGGCCCCAGTTCGGACTCCCAAGCGCTCTTCTGGCGGTGCAGTTCAGGTGCAGCAGAGCCTTGCTGTATCACAATGAATCCGTTTTTTTGCGCACACACAAAAAGTTCCTACTCACTCCCAGCTCCGTTCACCAAAAACGACAATTACTCCAAATATGCTCACTGTTATTTTATTGTCATAACAGTATCTCCAGCAACACTGCTCAATGCGTTTCGCGGCACACGCCGCTTTTTCACGAGATGATTTGGCAAGGTGTTTGTGTGTGTTTTAAATAAAGTGCAAATTAAAAAAAAATTATTGGCAAACAGGAAGTGACGTAATACATGTCACTTCCTGTACCTACCGCTAAGCCTTATGGTATGTGTAGTGCATACTTTTTAACCACCCAAATCCATTGTCTGATGTCGCGGTTTAATTCCCTCTAGTGGGTACCATTGTGTACTGGCCCAGCGGACCCGTTTTGTGTTATATCGGACTGTTTTCTTACATCTCTTCCCTCCAGTGGGTCTAATGGTATACATTATGTTCTGACACCAAATTCGGTGTCTGTGGCAATATATTTAAACCATAATGATGTATTTGCTTGTCCCCATCTGTCACCTTACTTCTTCCCTCTAGTGGATGTTATGGCCCACGTGGTTGTCTCCTGTCGCTGCGCGGTTCTGAGTGACTCTCACTCGTTATGTGCGATGTCAGTATCAGATTAAATAGCCTTAATTTTAGCGGTGTGCTGTATATCCAAATACGGTAGTGAATGTGAATGTGCAACAATTTTTTTAAAAACATTACATATGTGTCGGGAAGCAAATTTCAATCAATTGTCCGATTTCAGATGGTCATAGTGTGGAACAGGGATATTAGAGATGATAATGCAGTTCCTCATCTTGGTTCAGATCATGGGGGGTAAGAGTTCTAATATTCAGAATGTGCTTCGACTCCTTTTGTCTTAAGGTTCTTTTGCGGTCTCCGCCGTGCGGATGAGGTCCCACTGTTTCAATTGCATAGAATTTTAGTTCCTTCCAGTTGCTGGCATGCTCTTTTTCCATATGTCTGGAGACAGCATTGCTCCGGTCACAGTTCACTGTGGCCCTGACATGTTCCAGGATGCATTGTTTTAGTTCACTTTTAGTACTGCCTACGTATTTTAGTGCGCATGGGCACTCAATGATATAAATCACGAACTGACTCTTACAGTTTATTAGCTGTTCAATTTTCCATGTTCTTTTGTTGGCCATCTGGATTTCTTTTTTCTTCACTGCAATTTCGCAAACTTTACACCCTGAACACTTAAAGAAGCCTTTAGGTTTCAACCAGATTTCCGTTTTTTTAGTGAGTTGAAAGTGGCTGTGAACTAGTCTGTCACGCAGATTCTTCGCTCTTCTATAGGTGACGTTCGGATGATCGCCCAAAATCATTGCTACTGTGCTGTCCATCTGTAGGATATGCCAATTTTTTCGTAGGATATGCATTATTTGCTTGTTTCCAGTGGAGAATGTAGTTATTACTCTGATCTGGCTTTCCTCCTCAGTTTCCTTTGTTTTTTCTTTTAACAAGTCTGTTCTGTTTTGTAATTCAGTTCTCCTTAAGGCTGTGTCGATCATACCTTGGTTATACCGTCTCTTTTTAAATCTTAATTCTGCTTGTTTTTTATGTTTCTGCCATTCTTTGTCATCTGAGCATATTCGCTTAATCCTGAGGAACTCCCCAAAGGGAATGTTATTGATAAGGCTGGCCTGATGAAAACTTTGTGCATGTAGCACTGAATTTGTAGCTGTTGCCTTGCGGTGTAATGTAGTTTGTATCTCATTGTTGGCAATATAGATTTCCGTTTCTAGAAATACTACTTTTGTCTCACTTATGTCATATGTGAATCTCAGATTGAAATCCGAGCTGTTTAAGATCTTAAAATATTCACTGAATTCTTCGTTACTACCATCCCAGAAGAATAGCAGGTCATCAATGTAACGTAGCCACTTTACTATTTTGTTCTGAAATCTTTCATTGCTGCTACTCCACACCCAGTCTTGTTCCCAAAGACCTATGGTCAGGCAGGCGTACGATGGACTAAATGAAAATCCCATCGCTGTCCCTTTTGTCTGTTTGTAGATCTGGTCATTAAAGATTAATGCGTTTTGATCTAGGCACAGTTTGATCATTTCAATGAGCATTTTGTTGTGGTTGGTGTACTGAATGTTCCGTTCTGCCAAGAAGTGTCCACATGCCCTTAGGTCGATATCATTTTGGATGTTTGAGTACAGTGATACCACGTCCATGGTAATCAACTTGTATGTTGGTTGCCAAAGGGTCTCTTGAAGGTGCCTTAGTAGATCGCCCGTATCTTGAAGGTATGACGTTAGTCCTTTCACGTATGGTAACAAGAATATGTCCAGGTAATTGGCCACGGGTTTGAATAATGATTCTTTGGCCGAAATTATTGGCCTCCCTGGTGGTTTCGTGGGATGTTTATGTACCTTCTGAAGAAAGTATATGGTGGCCATTTTGGGATGTGTAGTTTTTAGGTACAGGATTTCATCCTCATCGAGTAGGTTTTGTTTCAACCAGCCATATAATTTCATATCCAGTTCCTCCTTCCATTTGGGTGTAGGATTGCCTTGTAATTTTGTGTAGTAATCCTTGTTTTTAAGTTGCGAATATGCTTCCCGCATGTATGCGTCTTTCTCCAAAATGACGACATTGCCGCCTTTGTCAGCCATTTTTATTTCAATAGTTTTGTCATTTTGCAAATTAATCAATGCTTTACGTTCATCAAATGAGAAGTTATCCTTTCCTTTGGTATTTGAAAGTTTGTAAAGATCTTTTATTACGCATTCGTGAAAGACATCGATTTTGTTACCTCGGGGCAGTTGTGGATAAAATTTCGATGTTGGTTTCATCTTACTGCATCCTGCTCCAAGTTGTGTCGAGTGTGTTTCAATGGTCCCCATTTCAGTTTGGGGGCCTCTATCCAGCTCCATTAGTGTGATGAAACTTTCCACATCCCTTGCTGGTAGGGTCATAGTTTTCTGTTTCGGGAATCCTTTCCCTTTCGCAATGGCATCTGCTGACAATGATGATGAAGCATGCACTGTAATTAAAGGGCCTCAATGATGAACTCACTCGAGACAATTAGTTCAAGCACTACAAGATCCAGAAGTCCGTTTTATGTGACCACGCCATTGAAAAAGGGAAAGGATTCCCGAAACCGGTTTGGCTGAAAAGACAGATGGTGACTGTTTCCTCTGCGTCTCCTGTTGCAGTTGTTCCCTAATGAAATGGATGCAAATTTTACCGATCGTGTGGCATCTTCCTTTCAGGGCTAAACTCTACGTTGGTATGTTTGCGGCTAAGCCCAGCCACGGAAGAAAGCCAGCCGCTTGTTGCGGACCCGTGATGGCGCCCAATGGTGCTATCAGTATACGAGAGACCGGTGTCCAGGAGCAGCTGAATAAAGACAACAGGACACCCAGCGCAACATTTTCATCAGCCTGCAGGGGTTTTAATAATATAATTTAGTTATTTACTGCTTCAATGATGAACTCATTCGAGACAATTAGTTCAAGCACTACAAGATCCAGAAGGCCGTTTTATGTGACCACGCCCATGGAGGCAGGCCCTTTAATTACAGTGCATGCTTCATCCTCATTTTCAGCAGATGCCATTGAGAAAGGGAAAGGATTCCCGAAACCGGTTTGGCTGAAAAGACAGATGGTGACTGTTTCCTCTGCGTCTCCTGTTGCAGTTGTTCCCTAATGAAATGGATGCAAATTTTACCGATCGTGTGGCATCTTCCTTTCAGGGCTAAACTCTACGTTGGTATGTTTGCGGCTAAGCCCAGCCACGGAAGAAAGCCAGCCGCTTGTTGCGGACCCGTGATGGCGCCCAATGGTGCTATCAGTATACGAGAGACCGGTGTCCAGGAGCAGCTGAATAAAGACAACAGGACACCCAGCGCAACATTTTCATCAGCCTGCAGGGGTTTTAATAATATAATTTAGTTATTTACTGCTTCAATGATGAACTCATTCGAGACAATTAGTTCAAGCACTACAAGATCCAGAAGGCCGTTTTATGTGACCACGCCCATGGAGGCAGGCCCTTTAATTACAGTGCATGCTTCATCCTCATTTTCAGCAGATGCCATTGAGAAAGGGAAAGGATTCCCGAAACCGGTTTGGCTGAAAAGACAGATGGTGACTGTTTCCTCTGCGTCTCCTGTTGCAGTTGTTCCCTAATGAAATGGATGCAAATGTTACCGATCGAGTGGCATCTTCCTTTCAGGGCTAAACTCTACGTTGGTATGTTTGCGGCTAAGCCCAGCCGTGGAAGAAAGCCAGCCGCTTGTTGCGGACCCGTGATGGCGCCCAATGGTGCTATCAGTATAAGGGAGACCGGTGTCCAGGAGCAGCTGAATAAAGACAACAGGACACCCAGCGCAACATTTTCATCAGCCCACAGGGGTTTTAATAATATAATTTAGTTATTTACTGCTTCAATGATGAACTCACTCGAGACAATTAGTTCAAGCACTACAAGATCCAGAAGGCCGTTTTATGTGACCACGCCCATGGAGGCAGGCCCTTTAATTACAGTGCATGCTTCATCATCATTGTCAGCAGATGCCATTGAGAAAGGGAAAGGATTCCCGAAACCGGTTTGGCTGAAAAGACAGATGGTGACTGTTTCCTCTGCGTCTCCTGTTGCAGTTGTTCCCAAACGAAATGGATGCAAATTTTACCGATCGTGTGGCATCTTCCTTTCAGGGCTAAACTCTACGTTGGTATGTTTGCGGCTAAGCCCAGCCGCGGAAGAAAGCCAGCCGCTTCCTGCGGACCCGTGATGGCGCCCAATGGTGCTATCAGTATACGGGAGACCGGTGTACAGGAGCAGCTGAATAAAGACAACAGAACACCCAGCGCAATATTTTCATCAGCCCACAGGGTTTTAATAATATAATTTAGTTATTTACTGCTTCAATGATGAACTCACTCGAAACAATTAGTTCAAGCACTACAAGATCCAGAAGGCCGTTTTATGTGACCACGCCCATGGAGACAGGCCCTTTAATTACAGTGCATGCTTCATCATCATTGTCAGCAGATGCCATTGAGAAAGGGAAAGGATTCCCGAAACCGGTTTGGCTGAAAAGACAGGTGGTGACTGTTTTCTCTGCGTCTCCTGTTGCAGTTGCTCCCTAATGAAATGGATGCAAATTTTACCGATCGTGTGGCATCTTCCTTTCAGGGCTAAACTCTACGTTGGTATATATATATATATTACCTAGTGGCGGTCGCCAGTAGGTAGTTATAGTTAGGATTGTTTTCTATAGGAAATCCCCAACATTCTATTGGGAATAACTTTGGCGCCGGTGGAGGAATCTGCCTGTAATTTTCCTTAAATTTGCCTCGCTGCGCTCCGCTCCTTCCCTGAAAGTCTGGGGGGGATTCGTCAAGCGGGGGCCGAGATACAAGGGGGTCCCAAAATGTGTTTTCCCCATGTTAATTTCCATAGGGCGGTTGGACTCACTTTTAGCCCGAACGGCTGAATGGATTTCCACAAAACTTGGCAAAATTGTAGGGACTGGTAGCCCGATGTGCCTTTGCTATGTCTCAAGATATGTGCTCCAGTGGATTTTGAGT
The DNA here is from genome assembly GCF_964261635.1 of Lissotriton helveticus. Taxonomy (NCBI): domain Eukaryota; kingdom Metazoa; phylum Chordata; class Amphibia; order Caudata; family Salamandridae; genus Lissotriton; species Lissotriton helveticus. Next base: position 1,097,712,737 of record NC_136063.1, on the reverse strand, counting down.
AATTTAGGTTCAAAAAAAGATATATATCTGGGCGGAGCCTAACCACACATCTGATCTGATTGGCTGTCAGCACTTCATCCAAGAAGTGTTGGCAGCCATCTTGGGACCAATATACATGATAGCACCTCATTAAAAAAAAAGCATTGTAGTTAATAGAGGGTTTTAGGACTTTAGTTACATTATAAATCATTTGCTGATGGTACCATACTCATTTTAGGAATTGTGGTGTGTTCTAAGGTGATTTTACCATGTGAAAAAGCCTTCTGCTGTGATATCATGAATCATGTTTGAAAGAAAACTAATATCTCATGATTTTCCCACAGTGGTTTGGAAGGGGATCTATAAGCTAAACTGAAAGCATATTTTCTGTAAATTCACATTATCTTTCTCAGTCATGTGAGAATGAAGTCTGACATTCTCAGTAAAACATGTACATCCAACAAGGACAGAGACTGTCAGTTGATTCCTTTGTGTTCTACTGCAGCCTCCTAGAGTGTTCTAAAGAACAACTAGAGCGCTAACAGTCCTACTTATTACAAAGGTATAGCACACCTGAAGCCATCGTGATGGGAATAAAGTGGTAACTCTTAAAACATTTAATTTAAAAAGGAACAAAATGAGGGGGTGTATTATGCCATAGAAAGTATTATTAGTGCTGCAGAAAGAAAAATTAGGGCACATTTTGAGTGACTTCTCAAATCCTCTTCTATTTCATTAAAAAATTCTGACATGCAGTCTCCCAAGATGGCCACCAGAGACAAAAGAGCCCAAATGTAGCCCAAATATCACCCAGATGTAGCCCAAGTATAGCCCAATGACAGAATGTCCCAGAGTGTTCTAAAGAACAACTAGGGCGCTAATGATGAAGCAAAGCTTCGCATATTTTGCGGCTTGCCGAAGTCAAGAACCTCGTTTATGTGTAATACGGTAACAAGTGTATGTTCTACTAACATTTATGTTTAGTTTAGATAAGGATCGTGAAGCTTGCACATGTGTTTTACTAAAATAATTTACTCGAGTCATCTAAAAATGGCCGCCGCTTGTATTTAGTTACTGCGCATGCGTCAGCCACACTCACGTGTCCTGACGCGTCTGCAGAAGTGGAGGGAAAGTTATGCGCATGCGTAATATATAGCTGTGCTTATCATGTGGTACTGCTCGTGCCACTGCTCTTGTGACTGTGTCAATGTAGCTAACATTTAAATGCTATAGTTTTTATTTCTTGATGATGAGTCAAAAGTACAAATCCTGTGATGTGTTTACATAATGACATTATTATGTATTAATTTGTTTTTCGCTTACTTTTTATGTACCGCGGGGAATGGGGTTTGTCTGTGCCGGGAACCATCTTGGAGGTCTCTTCTGCGCCTGCGCGACTTGCCGAGGCCTAAACAGACCTTGACTGATGGAACGCAGCCAGTTGGCAGTGATGAGCAAGATGCTCCTGAGAACGACCCGAAAACTCGGCTGAACCAATCACATGTGCTCACAGAGCAACAATGTTAAAGTTGCCATTGTATTTCTGCACCAGTTCTCATGAGAACCCCAATCTAGTTAGGCGGTACCCTATTATGCAAATGTAGGCTTGAAGCGCTATGTCGTGATTGGTGTGTTACCCAAATCCTACCTTAGGACCAATCGAAATTAAGGGATTCTGACACTTTGCAACATTGGGGGGTGGTACGCTGTCCCCAAACTGTATATCTACCCTGGGTTCCCCTGGGGAGCCGTCCGACTTGTCTGGTTTAGCTGACCTGTCACTGACCCAACGCACTCAATAGGTGACTGAAGATACAGAGCGCTGCGAAGCACTCTGTCCGAATTTGACCATAGACTGAGGTTCTACTGAACCTTATAGTGCTGGTGAAGCACTTTACTGGGAGTTCGCTGACCCAATCGGGGTCTTGATCGATAACTGCAGAGCGGGTGAAGCGCAGGCGTTGCTTCCTAAACTGCGGGTGCGGTCCTGTCCTGAGGGTTTGCTGTCCTGTCCTGAGGGTCCTGTCCTGTTTCCTATTCCGAGGGTATCCTGTCCTGTCCTGGGTGTCCATTCTGCACCTGCTGTCCTTTGAGGGGTATCCTTCCTTGAGGGTTTCCTGTCCTTAACTGACCCGTGGCCAGGGTTTGGTTTCCACACCATTCTAGGTAAATATTGCTCTGAAACTCTTAAAATCTTGCACCTTCTGAATTTCTAACTTTTGCTTTAATAAAGTTCATCATTGCATATGTTATATTTTCCATGTCTTTCCGCAACTATTGAAAGTCAATTACATATTTTTCATAAGTTTGTTCCTATGTCTTCTCATTTGATAGAGATTATATTTTGCATTGCAGTTTGTAATTTTATGATTTGGTCTAGAACTTCATTGCCTAGATTGTTCAAAGGCCCATTCACCTTAAGTGAAGCGTGTTACTCTTTATAGGCCCTCCTATAGTTATCCATGCATAAACTGTCCATGCTTAAACATTTCTGAGATTTTATAGTATTTTTCCCATCTACATACCATATTACATTTGAATGATTACCCTGTCATTATTTCTTCATGCCTATATAATTTACGTTATCTTGGTTATTGATTGCTTTATTTTACTGTACCTCATGCAAGAAAATAATGAACTTTAGATAAACATTTTAAAACTTCCAGTTGTCCGTGGTCATTTCAATAGTATTTTGAATGTTATTGGTTGGGTTTGTATTTTGCTGCCTTTTCTTTTACAGCTAGCTCCCTGATTCATTGTGGTCATTAGGTACCCGCATCGGTGGATGGTAAGTCGGGTGCATTGAAAATTATTAGCAGGGAACACACACACACAAATTGGTAGAGCTCGTGAAGTCACCTGATCGATGTATATGGTGATTTGAAAGTATATGGGCTCTGAAGCCGGAAAACGGCGAAAACTATTGGTCGGGTGGCCTCGCGCGCTCTATCAGTTTTTCTGGTAGCAGAGGATGGTTAGGGACTAGTTGAGAGTAAGGCAGGGATTAGTTGGACTAGTTGAGTCGGAAGCTGCTAGTATATTGATGCTGCTAGAAGAGCGGCTGTTCTAAGAGACCTGATCATTCTTTTGTGAATACGCTGCTGAAACTCATGAATTTTTGCATTGTTATTATTCTTGTTCTTATATTGCTATATGTACTAATCCATGCATTTGTAAACCGTATCGTTTCTTGTTGTCCGAACTCCCCGGGGAATTGAAAGGGCAAGTGGTGAATAGAATCCATTGTCCTGAGGTCACAGGCTCGAGGAAAGTTAGGTGCAGGTTAGGATAACCGGGAAGCACTAACTAGGGTTTTTCTGAATACATGTGTGAATAAATGACAGTAACGGGGTTCATTGGCAAAATTCCCATAGTGGCGTAACCTAGTAAGGGTCACATCGGAAGAGTAGCAGGTTCCTCGGAGCTAACGTGAAAGCAGAGGGGTCCGCTGAGAAACCTTAAACTCGGAATATATCCCGGAAAGAAGTGGATGAGTTTAGGGGAATAACAGGTTCACCGATGCTAGAGTGAAGGGTAGGCGGAAGAGATCTGCCCGCAGCGAGTGAAAAGTAAATGGAAGTAGTTTACTTGCAGTAAAACAATTCTTTCTCTGTCTAGACACTTGAGCACTGTGGCGAATGTGTATTTGTTGTAAAATAACCAAGCACTGAGCACTTTAAAAGAAAGAAAGTTTCCGTTACCTTGTGAAGGGAGGGAGTCAGTCGCGAAGCGCCTCTGACGTCACTCTGTGCCGCGCTGGGATTGGTAGAAGCAGCGGGCGGGTAGCGGAGCTGGAATTGTAAAGGAGGGGTGAGCGCCGGAGCGTGGGAACTATCTCACGAAGGGGCCGCGCACCCATTGGCCGAGATTATTTAGAGTCGCGCACCCATTGGTTGCACGAATTTCTGAAGTACGTTCTGATTGGAGGTAGTTGTAAACAAAGTTTAGCGGAGAAGTCGTATGTGGCACTCGCAGACTACAGGAACTCGACCTGATCCAAGGCACCTAGGGTTTGAAAGGGATCAGTGGAAGACTAATAGATACGATATTATGTACGGAACAAAGAGAAAAATGTCCCTTATAAGTAAGGTGAAAAATTATTTTAAAACGGACAAACCGATTAAATCTAGAGAAGGTGTTCTTGTCCCACCACCTAATACTCCTGCCTCATTCATGATGTTTGACCGAGGGTACAATACCTGTGTGTGGTTGGAGAATTGGGTGAAATACACAAAAGATGACGGAGTATTGGCTTTTCCGTTAGATGGTACTTTCAATGGTAGGATCCTATTTAATTTAAGGACTCGGATGAACGAATTGCATCCCAGACCGAGACTAACGCAGTATGAGGCATTAGAGGAATGGGAGATTGAGGCTTTTGAAAGAGAAAGACCCCGAATGGACAAGGGTTTGACCAAGTGGTACCCCAGGCAGAAACAGGAGTCCAGGGATAAAAGGATGAAACAGTGGAGGCAGAGCATGATTGTTGAGGGTCTGTTTCCCATGATGCCGGCATGTCATAACATTGGAGCGGGTGAGAAAAGTACTGAAAAATGTAAGCATTGGGGGGCCCTGGGGGAATCAGATGATGAACTAATAGATGACATCTGTACCAGAAGTCCGCCACCTTACAATGAGGGAACCCGACCTTCCAGTGTAGGAGATGCTCCCCGACGCCACTTCCTAAAGGAAGAAGACAGGTCCCTGGGACTGGGAGGGGGTGGTCAAGTATTGCCCTATCCTGAAAAACCCGAACCGGCGGAAACAAGGGATATATATCCCAAAGTGCCCGCAAGCCAGGAAGAAAAATATTCACGTACGAAAATCTTTTTTCCCAGACCCTTGTATGAAAGCGAAGAGAAACCATCGAATTCAGGACTGCCTTTTGTTCAACCTCCATATGGGGAAGAGCGCAGGTCCTTTAATACTGGAACTTTATTCCCGAAACCAAATTATGGGGGAGGACCAAGTGAAACGCATCCTACTGCCCCGAGTTTTACTCCTCCATTGACCCCACAGATATTACATGACACAACTTTAAGAAGGGTACTAGTGGAAAAGGAGCAAGAGGCTCTAGCTAGACAAAGGACAGAAATAATTCAGAAAATTTCCCAGTTAAATACCAGTCCTGAGGCATTGACTATTCCAGTAACTATTGGACCGGTGGTCCCGTTATACGGAAATGGTCAGGGAAATCCGATTACTCCAGTTATGACCCCAGTCATGGCAACCCCGAGACAGGAACCGATCATCATAGATGATCAGTCCAGTGAGTGCGAATCTGAAGTTGCGTTCTTGGAATTGCCAAACAAACAGACTGGAAAGGGAATACAGCAGAGGCATAACCCTTTTAATACAAAAGAAATTAAATTAGAGTCAGCAACAGGTACTAGGAATGTCTCTCTGGTAACTCCGGATGAAATTGAGAGTTGGAGTCGTGAATTAGAGAAACAGACTCCGCAAACGAAACCTTTAGACCTCTACAAGCTGAGGGTCGAAATAGAAGAATTAATGGCAGGAAATGTGGGGTTGGATCGATTGAATACCTACTCTGAAGAAGAATTGTCGTTCATATGTAAAAGCTTTACAAGGAACACCAGAGTGCTCCACGAAAAACTGACCGAAACAGCAGTTAGTATGGGGGTAGATATCTCAAAATCCAAGCCCTTACAGAAACCGTACAGAGCAGACTTCTCAGACAAGGATATAGAGCACCTGAATGTGGCGGGGAAAAAGCTGCAGATTAAAGAATTAATGGGGGTACTGCAGAAATGGGGAGATGTGGAAAGATGGAGAAGCAGGTGGGCGAAAAAGAGAGAAGAGGTTCGCTCCCGACAAGTGACTCCTGAATTTGCTTTAAGGGAGGTAGAAAAACCTGAGCAGTTATGCCCCATGCGCGAAGTTCCAGGAGGGAAATATGTGCATGTCCCCTGGTCTAGGCAGGATATTGTGTCCTTCACGAACGATTTTCCAAAATTACGAGAGAAACCAGTTGACTGGTACAGGCAGGTGGAGAGGTTCGTGAAGGTACAGAAATGTCTGTGGAAAGACCTGGATGGGTTTTTCGACATTGTGGTTCCAGTAGATTTATGGACCCAGTGTAAAATAGCCATAGACTGGCCCAGTGAGGAGTACCCCAGAAACAAGGAAACTGGGGAGCCATCAAAGGATGTCATGCGAAAATATGAGCAGGTAATTCAGCATTTGAAAGAAAAGGTGCCCGCAAAAGAAACTGATTGGACCAAAATAGATAGAACAACACAGGAAAGGGACGAGACAGTGCACTCCTTCTATGAGAGGTTATTGCAGGTATTTAAAACATACAGTGGTATTGATAACATCGATTTGAAGGACATGACGCACTTTATTTACAGGTTTGTAAATGGTTTAAGACCTGAAATTTGTCAGTGGATAAAAGATAATAAAATCTGTTGGCATACTAAAAAAATGGATGAGGTCCTGCGGTACGCTAAGTACTGCGAGGACGAGATGGCAGAAAAGAAAAAGGCCCTTAAGGAAAAGGTGATGTGGGCTCAGGTGAAGCTCGCAGAACAGCAGGAAAAACAATTGAGTAACATGGTTAAGAATGCTGAGAACAAAAGTCCTGGGGGAGGGGGTGGAGGAAAGCCCCGGCCCAAAATTAGCAGGGAAGAGGCTATGAAGAAATTTCCCTGCCATCAGTGCGGCGAAATTGGACACTGGCGAAACGAGTGTCCCCAATTAGTAGATGTTAATGAAAAAACTCCTGATTTAACTCCACAGACGCAGAAAGAAAGACCAAGAAAGACTCAACCCCAGGTAAAAACAGTCCAGGTGCCTCGAGCACCCAAGCAGGTATACAGGGGAAGACAGGCAGAAGATGAAGAGATAGAGGTTTGGGAAAGCGGGGAGAACAGAAATACAGCAACTTCGCAGTATCTGCTAAATGATACCTTCCTTTGTAATGATCAGGACTGACGGGGCCTGAGAGGGGAGGACGAGGAGTGCGTACTTGGCGCTTCCTTGCCGGTAGACCAGTCTGGACCATATATTGAAGGAAAGGTTGACGGAAATGATGTCACCTTTCTGTTGGACACTGGCGCTACCCGTTCTACTGTAAGAACAGTGGACGTTCCAAACCTACCCCTCTCGGGAGAAAATATCCAAGTAGTGGGTGTATCTAATCAATTGATTAGTACTCCTGTTACCGAACCAATGGAGATTTCAATTGGAAATTTTAAACAGATGCATAGATTTGTCGTCTGTGACACCAGTCCAGTGAATCTACTGGGTCGTGATTTGCTGTGCAAAATGAACTGTACCATCTTTTGCACACCAAAAGGTGTTGAAATACAGACCCCAGATGAAGATGGCATTTATAAATTATTGTTACTTAGACCTGACTCAGAAATTAAAAGATTGACCCTGCAGGACTTGCCCCAAGAACTCCAGGAAGCCGTAAAGCCAGAGGTGTGGGATTTCACTGGAAAAGATGTGGGGTTGATGAAAGATGTGGACCCCATACAGATAGCCATCAAGGACAATGCAGTATATCCTAACACTAGGCCCTACCGAATGAATGCTGAAGTGAAAGCAGGTGTCACTCTGGAAATACAAAAATTATTAGAAGGAGACATCATACAGGAAGTGATGAGCAGCCCATGCAACTCACCGATTATGGGCATCAAAAAGCCTAGTGGCAAGTATAGGGTAGTGCAAGACCTGAGAAAGGTTAACAAAATTGTAGTTCCTTGCTGCCCTATTGTCCCGAACCCTGCAGTGATATTGTACCAGATTCCTTGGGATGCTGAATGGTTCACTGTGATTGATTTATGTCATGCATTCTTTTCGATACCCCTGCACCCCGACAGCAAATTTCTTTTCTCTTTTGCCTTCGAGGGTCACATGTATTGTTGGAACCGGGTCCCTCAAGGGTATACAGAGAGCCCCTCTATCTTTAATCAGATCTTGAAAAAATGTCTAGAGACTTTGATCTTACCTGGGAACTCTGTGTTAGTGCAGTACATAGACGACCTTCTACTGGCGTCTAAAAGTCATAGGGACTGTGTAGTTGACACCATTGCCCTCCTAAATCATCTGTGTGAGAAAGGGCATAAAGTGGCCCCTGACAAACTACAGTTCTGTGCGAAATCAGTGAAATATCTGGGACACCAAATAGAAAAGGGTGTCAGAAAAGTCACATCAGAAAGAGTGAGAATAATTCAAAAGATGCAGTTGCCCCGTACTCAAAAAGATGTCAGAATGTTCCTGGGTGTATTAGGGTACTGCAGGCAGTGGATTCTGGGATTTGCAGCCTTAGCCAGGCCCTTGATAAAAATGACCACGAGAGGAATGCCAGATATTGTAGAGTGGGACGATGAAAGCCTAATGGCTTTCACAAGACTGAAAAACTGTCTGTGTACAGCCCCTGCGTTGGGAATGCCAGATTATTCCAAAGAATTTGCCTTATTCTGTGACACTCGCGATAATTGCGCATTGTCAGTCCTGACTCAAGAACATGGCACGACCAGAAGGCCTGTGGCCTATTTCTCTGCCACTTTGGACCCAGTAGCTGCTGGGTTACCAGGCTGTCTGAAAGCAGTAGCTGCTACCTGTGCAAGTTTGGAACAGAGTGAGTCCATTGTCATGGGACATCCTGTGACCGTGTATGTTTCACATGGAGTGGTAATTCTATTGACCAGAACTAAAACACAGTATCTCACCCCTAGTCGGCTGACTAAATACGAGAGGATTCTTGTGGGTGCAGCAAATGTAAGCATTGTTAGGTGCGGTATTCTGAACCCTGCCACTTTACTCCCCGACCCCTTGGAAATAGAAGGTGGGGATGATGATGAACATGATTGTATTGACCTGACAGAGTTCAGTACTAAACCACGCCCAGACATAAAAGAAGTGCCATTGCCTGAACATGATAAAGAACTATTTGTGGATGGTTCCTGTCTAAGACATGAACTAGGAGGCCTGAGTGCTGCTTATGCAGTAGTCTCTTTCACAAAAATTGAAGAAGCAGGTTACCTATATAACATCAAGTCTGCACAAGTAGCCGAATTGATAGCTATGATAAAAGCTTGCAAAATTGGGAAGGACTTACGCATAACAGTGTATACTGACAGTCAGTACTGTTATGGAGTTGTGCATGACTTTGGCCAATTGTGGCTGCAGAGGGAATTCATGACTTCCTCAGGTACTCCCATTCGGAATGCAAAGGTTGTTCATGACCTTTTAGAGGCCATCCAGTTGCCCAAAGAACTGGCAGTGGTAAAATGTGCTGCTCATAAAAAGAGCATGGACAAAGTATCACTGGGAAACGATTATGCTGATCGAGTGGCCCAATGGTGTGCCAAAGATCGGTATATTGTAAATCCAAAACGAGGGGGGCCAGGAACCAGCTGCCAGCTTCAGGTGTTTGAAGAAGTGCCTACATGGGATGAAGTGAGAGAGTGGCAGGAATCGGCTCCTTGGCAAGAAAGAGAGAAATGGAAGGAGGATGGGTGTAGACCGAGACGTGTGGATGGTGTGATTTTGGGCCCAACTGGTATGCCTGTGTTACCCCGACACTTGCTTGGCACAATGGCAAGATTAATACATGAAGGATCACACATTGGTAGGGATGCCATGATTCTGGTATTTCAACAGACTTGGTACAGTAAGAAGTTCAGGAAGGTAGCAGAGTCCCTCTGCCAGAGGTGCCTGTCATGTCAACAGATGAACCCAGGCAAGAGGACAATGGTTGAACTGAGCAAGATTGGGAGATCAGGGGGTCCCTTTGTAAGGATACAGATTGATTTCGTCACCATGCCCCGTTGTGAAGGGAAACGATATGTCCTTGTCATTGTTTGCGTATTTTCAAAATGGGTAGAAGCTTACCCTACTCCCCAAAGTGACGCACTGACAGTAGCGAAGTGTTTACTAAAAGAACTGATACCTAGATTCGGAATACCATACATTATTGAATCGGATAAGGGTGGACATTTCCAGAATGAAATACTGGCTGAACTCTGTAAGGCCTTTGGAATAAGGCAGAAACTCCATTGTGCATACCACCCAGAGGCTTCTGGAATAGTGGAACAAGTAAATGGAACTATAAAAAACAGACTAGCAAAGCTGACAGATGCTACTGGCATGACCTGGGTGAAGGCCCTGCCTCTGGTCCTAATGGGACTAAGAAGTGTTCCTGACCGCAAGACAGGCCTAAGTCCCCATGAAATCATTATGGGAAGAGTGATGAGACAAGCATGGGTGCCAGGAAGCAAACTGTTGAGTATTACTGATGATTTGGTGCTTGAATACTGCAGAAGATTGGGTGACCAAGTGCGTTCTATCTCTCGCCAGATTGGAGACGACGGCATCCTCAATCCAACGACTCCTCTCCACAACTTGGTTCCAGGAGACTGGGTCAAAATAAAGAAGCACACTCGATCCAATTGTCTGGCACCAAGGTGGGGAAAGAAACGCCAAGTAATCCTGGTAACAACCACTGCAGTGAAGGTCGCAGGTGTTCCCCAGTGGATCCACGCTGGACACACCCAGAAGGTATTACCAGACAAAGAATTTGCAGAAGAAGGGCAACCAGCAGAGGACCCTGCAGGAGCCAGTCCAGAAGCAGCTGACAACGAGCAGCCCAGCACCAGTCAGGTTGCAGGAACAGCAGACGTTGGCCCAGGAGTAGTTGACTACGAACTGCCAAGAATCCAGCCTGCTGAAGAGGTCCAGGAAACTGAGCCAGGAGTAGCTGAAGACGAGCTGCCAAGCATATGGCCAGAAGAATGAATACCGATGATTGATCTGACCGAAGATCCTATCAGAACAAGAGAGCGACTTAGTGAAGGTAGAGAGTGGACTAGTCAGGAAAAGCAAGGCACAGGCGAAGAACCTTAGCCGCTTGAGATTCACATCAAAACTGAGGAAGGAGAAGGTCAGACAGGGACAGAGCAGGTGTTCGATACACCACCGCTAACACCTGATGCAGATAAAGGAGAGACTAGAAATAGAGTGATAGTTCGAGCAGAAGAAAATCAAGAGATCGAAGTGCTTGAACAGGATCAGAGAGGGTTAGAAGAACGGGTTCAGGAAACAGAAACAGAAACAAAGACAATCGAAAGCCAAAAACAAAATATTCCTGAACAAGGCCAGATTAGCAACCAGGCAGAAGAATTTGATGCTAGCCCTGGAACTAGCCAGATAGGGGAAGTAGAAGAAGAAAGTGGAGAAGAATTACCACAAGATAAAGAGAACAAGAGAATAAGAGAAGAAAGTGAAGTCCAAGTACCGACTAAGAGACTAAAGAAAAGAAACAACCTTGAGCCTAGGTTTGTAAAAAGATTGAGACTAAGGATAAAGACAGTGGAAGAAAAACGTGCAGAAGCAAGAAGAAGTGCTCGGATAGCAGAGCAAGAAGAAGACTCTTCCAAAAGAAGGAGTGAACGAATAAAAAGACAAAACAAAAAGTACAAGTCTCCTGAATGGACACTGGTTTTGGAAGAACTTGAAGATCTTGATATAACTGACGTGAGCGACGGAGAGCCCGTCCCTGAGTACTCAGCTGAAGAAGAAGACGAACCACCGTGAATTTGCACAAAGTAAGCTAGTTGTGTAAAGCCAAAAAGAGGGGTCGAGAAACTCCTTCTGAGCCAAAATGTCTGATTCAACAGTGAATGGTAGACCTAGTTGCAGCCGTTTTAAGACGTGTTGCAAGGTGTGTATATGTAGTGTAGTAGTACTGATAGTTATCTGGATAGGACTAACAATTTTCATTCCCTTTGCTGTAAGTAAAGATACTAACATTGTCCCTACTGAAGTTGTAAATACTGACAGTGAGGAGCTAACAACACAGAGTGTAGCAAGACATGAAAGAGCCCTGAGACAAACAAAACAAAACTTAGAAGCATCAGACGAGGGAGGACTACATTATCATGGAGTTAAGAACAAGACACACTTAAATGTTTTCGCAAACTTGTTAATACACTATGTAGAGACTATGGAAATTGAAGATTGCTATGTCTGCATGAAGCTACCTACTTCTGTGGCTGAAGGCGTGACATACCATCACCTGCCATTGACATATGGAATCTCCTGTAGCATTTTAGCTAGTTTATTTTACAAAAGAGGACCGTTACAGTATTATTACTCTAACAATGACGTGATCTTTTCTGAACTTCCTATACGTGGGAACTTGAATCCTGTACATAACAAAAGTGACACCATAAGATATATGGGAGACTACTTTCTGACTATAGGTAACATTGACATAGCAGACGCACACAGAGATAACTTGACTTGTTCTTTGCGTGAGCAGGAAAAAATGTTCCTGAACATGGCAGAGAAAAGAAGAATTAAAATTCAAAAGAAGGCTAATGACGAAAGTCAGAAAAAGCCAAAGTGGGCAGAGAACATGGAAGGCACCTCATCTTGTGGAGCGGGTCCTGCTCTGTTGCTGGATTTTGAAAAGAAAGGCAAGCTATGTCTTCACCGCGAGAAGACTAGCTATTATAATAATGTTTTCATTGGTTCCAGTGAATGCGAACATAATTACAAGGTAATTGGAGGTTGGGGTTTCAAAAATGGGTCAGAACCTGTGTTTCCTGGAATTTATTATATTTGTGGAGACAAGGCTTATTTCAAATTGCCGGATCACTGGTATGGAAGCTGCTACTTTGGTATTGTCTTCCCGAAAATATACCATGTGAATGGGAAAACTGGAAGCAATGAAGATACTAATGGCTTAGTGCGTAGTAAAAGAGAAAGTATAGGTGAAATTATGGGTAGTATTTTCAGTGCACTGATACCTGGAGTGGGAGTGGTTCTGAACACTCACAGAATTTGCAAATTGTCTACTATAGTAGATGTGCTGTCTACTGAAACAGCTCATGGATTTCTGCTGGTCAATACTGAAATGGTTGCGATCAGATCAATGGTTTTGCAGAATCGACTTGCTCTTGACACCTTATTAGCGAAAGAGGGCGGAGTCTGCCGGATGTTGAAGGCGCAACATTGTTGCACTTATATTCCGGATAAAAGTGTACAGATCAAAAGATATGTGAAAAACATTACTAATTTGGCAAAGGAACTCAAACCACTCGAGGTTGATAGTGCCTGGAAGAGACTGGTAGATGGTCTCTCAAATGTAGGTCATTGGCTTGCTAGCATCGGTAAAAGCTTATTGTTCAAAATTCTGATGCCAATTGGTATTATAGGTCTTATTATACTTTCCATTTTCTTATGCTGTAAATACCGCAAGCGCACCAAAAAGCACGAGGTAAATGCAAGAGGAGTGAAACGAAGTGTGGATGAGATTGAATTAGAGGAAGTGAATGATCAGATATACAAAAAGGTGAAGACTTCTCACCCTACTAAAACTGAGAGAGAAAAGTTAGAATGGTTGCTGGAAGAAATAGAACTTTATAAAGTGTGAAAGAAAGTTGGCATCTGGTTCCATTATAATTTGTGATGATAGTAAATATCATCAAAGAGGGGATTGATGAAGCAAAGCTTCGCATATTTTGCGGCTTGCCGAAGTCAAGAACCTCGTTTATGTGTAATACGGTAACAAGTGTATGTTCTACTAACATTTATGTTTAGTTTAGATAAGGATCGTGAAGCTTGCACATGTGTTTTACTAAAATAATTTACTCGAGTCATCTAAAAATGGCCGCCGCTTGTATTTAGTTACTGCGCATGCGTCAGCCACACTCACGTGTCCTGACGCGTCTGCAGAAGTGGAGGGAAAGTTATGCGCATGCGTAATTCATAGCTGTGCTTATCATGTGGTACTGCTCGTGCCACTGCTCTTGTGACTGTGTCAATGTAGCTAACATTTAAATGCTATAGTTTTTATTTCTTGATGATGAGTCAAAAGTACAAATCCTGTGATGTGTTTACATAATGACATTATTATGTATTAATTTGTTTTTCGCTTACTTTTTATGTACCGCGGGGAATGGGGTTTGTCTGTGCCGGGAACCATCTTGGAGGTCTCTTCTGCGCCTGCGCGACTTGCCGAGGCCTAAACAGACCTTGACTGATGGAACGCAGCCAGTTGGCAGTGATGAGCAAGATGCTCCTGAGAACGACCCGAAAACTCGGCTGAACCAATCACATGTGCTCACAGAGCAACAATGTTAAAGTTGCCATTGTATTTCTGCACCAGTTCTCATGAGAACCCCAATCTAGTTAGGCGGTACCCTATTATGCAAATGTAGGCTTGAAGCGCTATGTCGTGATTGGTGTGTTACCCAAATCCTACCTTAGGACCAATCGAAATTAAGGGATTCTGACACTTTGCAACATTGGGGGGTGGTACGCTGTCCCCAAACTGTATATCTACCCTGGGTTCCCCTGGGGAGCCGTCCGACTTGTCTGGTTTATTTATTTATTTTTTTAAATCTTTATTCGGTTTATTCACAATGGAAAAACCATAAAAGAACACAGAATAAGATGCATTCATAAAAACACACAAATTACAGACAATTCAGTTAAAAATTCATTGCATATTAAAAGAAAGAAAATTATTCAAAGTGTGCAAGGTGCCGGTTGCGATAGAGATGGCATGTTTTTTTTTTTCTTTTTTCTAGAGGTTTTTTCTATGTTTCACGATACACTTTAGGAAGCTGCTGACAAAATAACAGACATTCGCTGTTTCTAACATTTGTAGTCTTAAAAGAGCAGGTCGACACTGTCTCAGTCCCCAAGATTTGAGTATCGGTAAAAGCCAGATCTTTCTATGGGCTTGATGGTATTTACATAGCAGGATCACATGCAAGTTCGACTGCGCTGATATGCCGTCACAAGAACAAGGCGGTAATATAGCGTCCCAACAGTTTTGTGTCGGAAAGGTGACCATTCTAAAAAAGATGTTCAGCCTGAATCTCGTAATTAACATTCTCTCGTAAGTTGTTAACTGTAGTTCGAGATACGGGTGAATGACAAAGGATACTTGGATCATGTTTGCATGGATCACTGCCGTTTTCGAAGAATTGGATGCAAGTCTTAACAGTTCGAGGTGACTTAGTGCTTTCTGTTTCAAATCTTTTTTTGAGATGTCCGTGATGGAAGCCGGATCAAAATAATAATTCTCAAGGCCTAAATCATTGAAAAAATTCCTGACATATAAGAGCCACTTTATTTTCAGAGAGTTATCCAGACTCATTGAGTCTGCGATGATAGCTTGTGACAAGGCATTTTTATTTGACAACCAGATGCGGCGCCACAGCATCAGGGGTTCTATTTTGATTAGATCCTCCAGGTAAGGAATGGCTAATTCTAGGTGCATTGCGTAAATTGAGGTGCCTTTGGGGGTAGCTAACAAAAATCTTAGAAAGGTGTTTTCCACCTTCTGAATAGAGCTGGTGTCTGTATACCCCCAGACTCCTGCACCATATATTGCAATTGCCTGGCATTTGGCCTTGTATATCTTGAGGAGTTCTCCTATTGGTCTTTTGCCTAATCTCTGGGAGAAAGATATTAATGCGGCAATTGATCTCCTAAATAAGAGTGCCCTAGTGTTAATTGCTTGCTTCCAACTAAGTTGGTCATCTATCATGACCCCCAAGTAGGGATAGTGGGGGGTTAGTTCTAGCTTTTGGTTGTTCAGCAGGATAGGGTGTGTTCGTTTTCGACCTCTGCCAGCTGTCATGACGAATGTTTTTTTCACGTTCACCTTTAAGTCTAAGTTGCCCATAAAGGACGTGTATCTGCTCACTGCTTTCTGAAGTTCTCTGGGGGTTCGTGCTAAAATAACCGCGTCGTCCGCGTAGAGCAGAGCGGGGACCAGGCGGTGATTTATGCGTGGGAGGTCCTGGGCCCCCCTCAACATCTCTCCCTCTAGTCCATTAGTGTAGAGAGAGAAGAGGAAGGGGGCCAGGACACACCCCTGCCTGACCCCACGCTCTACACTAAACGGGGACGTCAGCTCACCATTAACGCCAAAGCGGACTCTAGCTGTGGCCCCGGTGTAGAGCTCTCTGAGGAAATCTAACAGGGGGGGATCTACCCCTAATTGGGCTAAGACCTTCCACAGCTTTGTGTGTGAGACACAGTCGAAAGCTGCGGAAAGGTCTACAAAGGCCATATATATTTTGGTAGGAATGGCCTGTGTGTATTTCCCCATTATTAGGGTGAGGTTAAGGACCTGTTCCAGAGTCCCAAAGCCTTCTCGGAAGCCAAATTGGATATCCGAAATTATGCCCCTCTCCTCAGTCCACTGCTGGAGACGCTCGAGTATCACTCTCCCCACTACCTTTCCGAGCGAATCCAGCAGTGAAATGGGGCGGTAGCATTTTACGTCTTGCCGGTCCCCCTTTTTAAAAATGGGGACCATTATTGACTTTGTCCAGGAGGTTAGAATTCCCTCACTCGCTGCTGCTATACATACTCTAGTTAAAATGGGGGCCCATAGATCTTGGTTGCTTTTGAAAAGGTCCACCGGGACCCCGTCGGGACCTGGTGCCTTACCTGCTTTGCTGCTCTGCAAAGCATCTATGAGGTCTGGAATGTCAAAGGGAACCAGAATGGGATAGTTCACATTAGGGGATAGGGATTCTGTTGGAAGGGTATTTTTAAAAATTTCCCCAAAGTGAGAGACCCATGTATTTTCATCGATTGCGACCTCTATTTTCGGGGTATCCTTTTCTGTAAGGTACGGGGATCTGACTGTACGCCAGAACAGGTCGCTGTTTTTTGAAACTGCGCCTTGATGGAGATCGTCCCATAATTTTTGTTTAAGTTGGGCCATTCTCATCTTTCTTTCCCCTATATATTGGCGCCTCAGGAGCTGGATCTGGACCACGTCACGTGGGTTATTTTTAAGCGCAGATTTTAGCTTAGATAGGGCCACTGTACAATTATGATTGAACCACTTTGGTTTGTTATCACAATTTGACTTAGGTTTTGAAGTAAGTAGGTCCTTTATGACATCTAATATTAAGTTAAAATTTCTAAGGACTTCCTTATGGCTAATTGTAAGATCCAGGCATTTCACTATATTAGGATAGGACCGAGTTATTAATTTTTTCATTATAACTACTGGGTTGATTTTGGCCCATTTAATGGTCAGTCCATTATGTTTACCAACCTGGATCCTATTCTGCTTAAGGGTGATCGCCATCTCCAATTTATGGGAGGCATTAGCCGGCACGGATAGTGTTATTATTATGGCTGCATGGTCGCTGAGGGGGGTAACTGTGACCTCAAATTCCTTCAGCTTCATCATTAGGTTTTGGGAAAGGAATATAAAATCTACTGTGGTCTTGTGTCCTCTACCCACGTAAGTCGGAAGAAATTCGTTCGGGTCTGCTTTTGAGTGATTGGCAATCTGAAGATCCAAATCTGATAGGGCGGTATTGATTATGTTTCCTAGTTTGGTGTGAACGAGGTGGGATAATGGGACGTTAAATTCGTCCACTATCCCACAACACACCAGATTAGGAACTGTGCAGGGGTGGAGATTGAAATCACCTCCCCAAATTATATTGGTTGCCTTATTTGCAGGGCTCCGGTAATGAATTTGTTTCAATTTGTCAGTTAGGATGGTAAGAAGAATTATAAAATTTTCATCGGACAAATTGTTATATATATTAACCAGAATGAATGTGTCCTTATTGGGAAGGGTTAGTGCTAAGATTTGATGATTGGGGTCCTGGGAGAGTGTGGCCACCTTGTTAAGAGGTAGGGAATTTGAAATGTAGGTGACGAGACCGCCTTTTGGTCTACCCATAGTACTGGTTGATGCTGGGACGTTATAGGTTTTGTAGCCTTGTAGATGTAATTCTTCTACAGACCATGTCTCCTGGAGACAAGTTATTTGATTTAGGGTTAGAAATTCCTGCGCTGAGCCATCGTTGATTTTATTTCGTAGGCCCGCAATGTTCCAATAGGATACCCTGATATGTAGGGAATCATCGCCAGAATCTGCTTCTAGGGTTATGGAATCTTTATTACCAACAGCTTGCGAGGTAACAGCATGCTGTGGCGAGGAAGATAGTTGGGTATTAGTAGAAGAAATTTCTGATAATGGTCAATCGACCAATTCTAGGCCACTATACCTATTATTTAGCGGGATGTTAATCCATGGGTCCCATCGTGATTGTTCTCTATGTGGGGGCCATTGCGTATAGGGTCTTCTGTCATCCCACCTTCCTCCCTGATGGCGATGTCTCACTGTGTGCCAAGAATAATCTGGCTCATAAAGATTGGGAGGACCGTGATATCGGATGTTTGATTGGTCGTTCTGCCTAGGGAAAGGGACGGACCAAGGAGGTTCCTGCTCCTGTATATATCCGTCCACTTGCCTAAAGGGATAAAAGAAGGAGAGTGATTTGATCTTGATTCCTCCATTTGGGGTAATGTCTTCCCAGGCACAGACATAGTCCGCTATTCGAGGATCCTCGAAAGTGACTGTTATGCAATCCCCAGGAATTGTTTTTCTAGTATTACCCACCCACGGTACCCTGGCTACAGATCTAATTCGTCCGCGCCAAGAAGATGGAATTGGGCGGTTGGTCTGGAACCAGTGCTGGGCCTTATTTTTTAGGGACCAGACCGGTTCTGAGGAAAGATCTGTTAATTCAGGAACTCCAGCCATGACCACCACGTAGGGTGAGGCCTCAGGAGGGAACTCTGCTGGGAGTCTTGGAGGACCAGGATTCCCCGCAGTATTCCTTTTGGACCTATCCACAGGTGTTTTTGGCGGTACGGGTGGAGGGGGTAGGGGTTCCGTTGCTGTTTTATTGAAGTTTGTCACTGGGGTTTTATTGGCTATACTGGTAGGTGCCTTCTGAGTCAAATCGGTGGTCGCAGCCACAGCTGGGGCGGTCGGGGTATTTGTTTGTTGTAGGCTACTAGTGGAACTTTGGGCTAGCGCTGGTTTTGTAATTTTGGTCAAATTAGTGGTGTTTTTATTTATGGGCAGGTTTGGGGTGGTTATTCGGAGGGTCTTTTGTTGTGGATTGAGCATAGATGGATTGACATTAGGTACATTAGTGTTAGTTGGTTTTTCACTATTATTACCAGCCAGTTTTTGAGGACATGACGGAAGGGACTGCTGTTGATTACTTAATAGTTTGGAAATTTGCAATTCTATGGCTGCTAACCGGTGTTCTAAGGGTAGTAAGGCGTGTTTAACTACATTAGCTATGCTAGGAAGAGTTAGTTCCTGGGTCTCAACCAAGTTCAAATCTGCTTCGATTTGATTAATAGGTTGAGGGTCCAGGGTTGTCGGACAAGATGGTTCCTTCTCTACCTGATGGACTAACGCTACAATCTCAATATGTGGCACCCTATCGTTTTGGATTATTGGAATGATTGGTGACATTCTCGGGTTTACTGTTGTATTTGGATTTCCGGGTGCCCTATTTTTGCTAATTGCTCCCTCCCTCCTGCCCCTTTCTATTCTTTTTTCTAGTGAGGAAATTTGCACAGATGTTGTTGGAAACAGTTCTGGGGTTTTCTCTAGGTCATAGCTAAGTTGAGAATCCGCTATTTGAGAGACTGACAGATCTACGGTATTTGGTAGGCTGCGTCTCTCCCTGATCGGCACCAACTCAGCATTTGAGGCTACTAATATTGGAGATCTGGCTTCCGCCAAGGTGCCTAGTGAGGATCTTTTTGCGAATGCTAAATCTAGGGAGACCCTTTCTTCAATTATTGATATGCTTTCGTCGATAAGTGTGTTGGCCTTCGCTAGAAAATCGTCCATGGGGCCGAGCATTTTGCCCGCTGCAGTAAGGGCTTTGGTTTTATTCCCTCTCGTGAGAACCATTACTCTTACTGATGAGTTGTGAGTCACAGGGGATGCATAAAATAGTACAATGGGAAAGGGTCAAATTAAAATATAAATATCAGGGGGGTGGCCCAGTCCAGTCTCTACCAGCCTCTAACGGCCTAAAACGGCCCTGTCTTTGCCCAGTCTTAGCCCGGGCTGCGTCCCGCGCTGCGGGAGTAGGCTGATGTTATGAGGCCTCAGGAGGGCGGGGGGCGGGCCAGCAGGGAGAGCGGACCGGAAGTTCTCCCTCGGTCTAGCAGGGACTTCTGGGAATTGAAGTCCCTGCACGCTCGCAGCCCCGCTGCAGCCACACGCCCGGTACCGCTTACCTCCTTACTGCCTCTGGACTTCTCGCTAGCAGCAGCAGGTGTGTCTCCCTCCTCAAGCAGGCAAAGGGGCACCCGCGAAGCGGGTGCGCCGAGAAGTGGATTGGTGCCGGGTAGAGACAAGGTGAGACAAGATGAGCCGCTCTGGCTCGTTGTTGGCGCTGATTTCCTCCGTTTGACGTGGCAAAATGTTCAGAAAGTGTCCCACTCGCTTTAGCTGCAGGCAGGCGTTATGAGGCCTCAGGAGGGCGGGGGGCGGGCCAGCAGGGAGAGCGGACCGGAAGTTCTCCCTCGGTCTAGCAGGGACTTCTGGGAATTGAAGTCCCTGCACGCTCGCAGCCCCGCTGCAGCCACACGCCCGGTACCGCTTACCTCCTTACTGCCTCTGGACTTCTCGCTAGCAGCAGCAGGTGTGTCTCCCTCCTCAAGCAGGCGAAGGGGCACCCGCGAAGCGGGTGCGCCGAGAAGTGGATTGGTGCCGGGTAGAGACAAGGTGAGACAAGATGAGCCGCTCTGGCTCGTTGTTGGCGCTGATTTCCTCCGTTTGACGTGGCAAAATGTTCAGAAAGTGTCCCACTCGCTTTAGCTGCAGGCAGGCGTTATGAGGCCTCAGGAGGGCGGGGGGCGGGCCAGCAGGGAGAGCGGACCGGAAGTTCTCCCTCGGTCTAGCAGGGACTTCTGGGAATTGAAGTCCCTGCACGCTCGCAGCCCCGCTGCAGCCACACGCCCGGTACCGCTTACCTCCTTACTGCCTCTGGACTTCTCGCTAGCAGCAGCAGGTGTGTCTCCCTCCTCAAGCAGGCGAAGGGGCACCCGCGAAGCGGGTGCGCCGAGAAGTGGATTGGTGCCGGGTAGAGACAAGGTGAGACAAGATGAGCCGCTCTGGCTCGTTGTTGGCGCTGATTTCCTCCGTTTGACGTGGCAAAATGTTCAGAAAGTGTCCCACTCGCTTTAGCTGCAGGCAGGCGTTATGAGGCCTCAGGAGGGCGGGGGGCGGGCCAGCAGGGAGAGCGGACCGGAAGTTCTCCCTCGGTCTAGCAGGGACTTCTGGGAATTGAAGTCCCTGCACGCTCGCAGCCCCGCTGCAGCCACACGCCCGGTACCGCTTACCTCCTTACTGCCTCTGGACTTCTCGCTAGCAGCAGCAGGTGTGTCTCCCTCCTCAAGCAGGCGAAGGGGCACCCGCGAAGCGGGTGCGCCGAGAAGTGGATTGGTGCCGGGTAGAGACAAGGTGAGACAAGATGAGCCGCTCTGGCTCGTTGTTGGCGCTGATTTCCTCCGTTTGACGTGGCAAAATGTTCAGAAGTGTCTGGTTTAGCTGACCTGTCACTGACCCAACGCACTCAATAGGTGACTGAAGATACAGAGCGCTGCGAAGCACTCTGTCCGAATTTGACCATAGACTGAGGTTCTACTGAACCTTATAGTGCTGGTGAAGCACTTTACTGGGAGTTCGCTGACCCAATCGGGGTCTTGATCGATAACTGCAGAGCGGGTGGAGCGCAGGCGTTGCTTCCTAAACTGCGGGTGCGGTCCTGTCCTGAGGGTTTGCTGTCCTGTCCTGAGGGTCCTGTCCTGTTTCCTATTCCGAGGGTATCCTGTCCTGTCCTGGGTGTCCATTCTGCACCTGCTGTCCTTTGAGGGGTATCCTTCCTTGAGGGTTTCCTGTCCTTAACTGACCCGTGGCCAGGGTTTGGTTTCCACACCATTCTAGGTAAATATTGCTCTGAAACTCTTAAAATCTTGCACCTTCTGAATTTCTAACTTTTGCTTTAATAAAGTTCATCATTGCATATGTTATATTTTCCATGTCTTTCCGCAACTATTGAAAGTCAATTACATATTTTTCATAAGTTTGTTCCTATGTCTTCTCATTTGATAGAGATTATATTTTGCATTGCAGTTTGTAATTTTATGATTTGGTCTAGAACTTCATTGCCTAGATTGTTCAAAGGCCCATTCACCTTAAGTGAAGCGTGTTACTCTTTATAGGCCCTCCTATAGTTATCCATGCATAAACTGTCCATGCTTAAACATTTCTGAGATTTTATAGTATTTTTCCCATCTACATACCATATTACATTTGAATGATTACCCTGTCATTATTTCTTCATGCCTATATAATTTACGTTATCTTGGTTATTGATTGCTTTATTTTACTGTACCTCATGCAAGAAAATAATGAACTTTAGATAAACATTTTAAAACTTCCAGTTGTCCGTGGTCATTTCAATAGTATTTTGAATGTTATTGGTTGGGTTTGTATTTTGCTGCCTTTTCTTTTACAGCTAGCTCCCTGATTCATTGTGGTCATTAGGTACCCGCATCGGTGGATGGTAAGTCGGGTGCATTGAAAATTATTAGCAGGGAACACACACACACAAATTGGTAGAGCTCGTGAAGTCACCTGATCGATGTATATGGTGATTTGAAAGTATATGGGCCCTGAAGCCGGAAAACGGCGAAAACTATTGGTCGGGTGGCCTCGCGCGCTCTATCACTAACAGTCCTACTTATTACAAAGGTATGGCACACCTGAAGCCATCTTGATTGGAATAAAGTAGTAACTCTTAAAACATTTAATTTAAAAAGGAAAAAATGAGGGGGTATATTTTGCCATAGAAAGTATGATTAGTGCTGCAGAAAGAAAAATTAGGGCACCTTTTGAGTGACTTCTCAAATCCTCTTCAATTTCATTAAAAAATTCTGACATACAGTCTCCCAAGATGGCCACCAGAGACAAAAGAGCCTAAATGTAGCCCAAATATCACCCAGATGTAGCCCAAGTATAGCCCAATGACAGAATGTCCCAGAGTGTTCTAAAGAACAACTAGAGCGCTAACAGTGTTACTTATGACAAAAGTATGGCACACCAGAAGACATCTTGATTGGAATGAAGTGGTAAGTCTGAAAACATTTAATTTAAAAAGGAACAAAATGAGGGGGTTCATTTTGCCATAGAAAGTATGATTAGTGCTTCAGAAAGAAAAATTAGGAATCATTTTGAGTGACTTCTCAAATCCTCTTCCATTTCATTAAAAAAATTCTGACATGCAGACTGAAACATGCACTTTGAATACCAGCAGCAGACTTCCCTGGTGAGCAGTAGCTTTACTACAGTGATCTAATGAGCAACTAGAGTGCTAACATTCAGATTTTATGGCACATGTGTGACACATCTGAATGCCTTCTTGATGGAACCAAAGTAAACAAGCATTGAAAATGCAATAGATCTCGCCCTCGTTAAGTTAAAGCCATTCTGTTTGTAATAAGGTGGCTTTATAGCTTTGCTTTTATTAGTGTTTTTTAAACTTTCATGTAAATAACATGCATCTGTATGCATATATGTATATGTATGCATGCATTTATATTTGTATTTATATAGATATACAGATTATATATGTTTATATATGTATGTATATATATATATACATACACATACATATATATAAATGCATATGCATATATATGCATATATATATGTGTATATGTGTGCGTGTAGAGAGAGGTAGAGAGGTAGAGAGGTAGAGGTGTAGAGGTAGAGAGGTAGAGGTTGAGAGGTAGCGGTAGAGAGGTAGAGACTAGTAGAGAGAGAAGTAGAGAGAGGTAGAGAGTAGAGAGTGAGTAATAGAGAGTAGAGAGTGAGTAGTAGAGAGTAGTAGAGAGCAGTAGAGAGAGTAGCAGAGAGTGAGTAGTAGAGAGTAGTAGAGTGAATAGTAGAGTGAGTAGTAGAGAGTAGTAGAGAGTGAGTAGTAGAGAGTAAGTAGTAGAGTGAGTAGTAGAGAGCAGTAGAGAGTGAGTAGTAGAGTGTAGTAAAGAGTGAGTAGTAGAGAGTAGTAGAGAGTGAGTAGTAGAGAGTGAGTAGTAGAGAGTAGTAGAGAGTGAGTAGCAGAGAGAGAGAATAGTAGAGAGTGAGTAGTAGAGTGAGTAGTAGAGACTAGTATAGAGATAGTAGTACAGAGTGAGTAGTAGAGAGTAGTAGAGAGTGAGCAGTAGAGTGAGTAGTTGAGAGTGAGTAGTAGAGAGAGAGTAGTAGAGAGTGAGTAGTAGAGAGTAGTAGAGAGTGAGAAGTAGAGAGTGAGTAGTAGAGAGTAGTAGAGAGTGAGTAGTAAAGAGTGAGTAGTAGAGAGAGAGTAGTAGAGAGTGAGTAGTAGAGAGTGAGTAGTAGAGAGTAGTAGATAGTGAGTAGTAGGGAGTGAGTAGTAGAGAGAGAGAGTAGTAGAGTAGTAGAGAATGAGTAGTAGAGAGTGAGTATTTGAGAGTAGTGGAGTAGGAGAGAGTAAGTAGTAGAGAGTAGTGGAGAATATTCCAAAGTTTGGCACAGCACCACTTGCACAATAAGTCCAATCAAATCATATCACTTAGAGTCCTTATTGAAGCGCTGAAACTTGGTGTATATTCAAATGCTTTTATTTTCCTTAAGTTTATGTACCACAGCCAGCCGAAATGTTTCGTTCTGTACAACAGAACTTCTTCAGGGCGTTCTTATTTCCTTCAAGTTATGTTGGTATCCTGTTGTCATATAACTAGATATTTCTTCCAAATGTTAGACGAGACGTAAGTACATTCTTATTCAAAGTGACTAGGTATCAATTTTACCCACACAATTCGGGCAGACTTGAGTAATTTATAGCATCCTCAAAGTCAGTCTTTCAAAAATTCCAAAGTATAGGACATGATAATCCAAATCCAAATGTTTCTCAAGAAAAGTCATTTTCAATCGTTCGGAATATCGGTGTTTGGGCAGATATGACCCAGGGACCCCCAGTATGCAATGGGAATTAGTCCCCCCTCTGCAAACGCGCCAGTAGCCTGCGTTGCAGAGAGGTGTAAAAAGGGGCATAGCCTCATTACACCTCTGTGCAATGCAGCCCCCTGGCCCATACTGGAGGTTCCAGGTGGGCTAGTTGGCCCCTAGGGACCCCTAGTATGCAAGGGGAATTAGTTCCCCCTCTTCAAATATGCACGGGGGCTGCGTTGCAGAGAGGTGTAAAAAAGGGTGTGGCCTCATTACACCTCTCTGCAATGCAGCCCCCTGGCGCATACTGGAGGCTCCTGGTGGGCTAGTTGGCCCCCAGGGGCCCCCAGGGACCCCCAGTGTGCAAGGGGAATTAGTTCCCCCTCTGCAAACGCGGCAGGGGGCTGCGTTGCAGAGAGGTGTAACAAGGGGCATAGCCTCATTACACCTCTGCAATGCAGCCCCCTGGCGCATCCTGGAGGTTCCAGGTGGGCTAGTTGGCCCCCAGGGGCCCCCAGTATGCAAGGGGAATTAGTTCCCCATCTTCAAACATGCACGGGGGCTGCGTTGCAGAGAGGTGTAAAAAGGGGCGTGGCTTCATTACACCTCTCTGCAATGCAGTCCCCTGGCGCACACTGGAGATTCCTGGTGGGCTTTCAGGTCTTATATAGTTAAGAATTAGCATTAAAAAAACCTTTGAAATTCACTGAAAAAAACATAGGTTTCAGGCCTTTTATAGTTAGGAATTAGCATTTAAAAAACCTATGAAATTCACTGAAAAAACCATAGGTTTCACACCAGTTATAGTTAGGAATTAGCATTTAAAAAACCTATCAAATTCACTGAAAAAAGCATAGGTTTGACACCAGTTATAGTTAGCTGGAAATTTTACTGACATAAAACCATTGAAATTCCCACGTTATAGTTAGTTGGACTCACTATAACTTGCGCGTGCAATGCACTGCTGATGACATCACATATTACATCACTCATGACATGGTCAGTGACATCACTCATGACATCACTGATGACACCATCCTTGTGACAGAGTGACAGACCTCCTTTCAGTGTAATGTAACCCTTGAAACACATATTCAAAAATAGAAACAAAAATTTTCAAAAAAATAGAGATACCCATACCAGTTACAACAACCAATTCAGTAATACCACCATCTATATACACATCCACTCATTCACCAACAGTTCTATATAGTCACTCATACATATATTCACTCATCATATGTAGTGAAACACCTATACATCCTGTTACACACCGACAGTCATCCAAAAGTTACTCACACACATAATCACACATGCAAATAAACTATTGAACATCCATTTATTTGCATATACAGCTATACACACACTACCACCTTACTTCTAAGGAAACTTACACATACTTACTCTCTTAAACAATCACTTATAGAAACACATACTTATTTAAACAAGAACTCTTTCAATCTCTCCCTCTCACATATGAACAATAGTTACTTACCTGTAATCTGTGGTTCTCCAGTATTGGTGTCTTTCATAGATTCACATGCCTGAATCATTCCCCGTCGTCGGAGTAGGAGTCCCACGGTATATAAAAAAGCAGTAATAAGCCATTTGTACATAGCAAATAACAGTTATAATAAACCAGGAAGTAAAGTAGCCTCAGCTACCAATGAAAAAACTTCCACATTAGTGACTATCCAAGTCATTATGTTAGACCAAACTGCAGCCAATCAGGCCACAGCTCCCACCAAGGTATTCTCCCCAGAGACCCAGGCTGTCAGATTTTTGTAGCACTGGAGTGTACCAGAGTATATAGACATATATTCTAACAGTCTGGGTGAGACTCTGAGGGGAGGTGGGTGGGTGCATGTGAATCTATGAAAGACACCAATACTGGAGAACCACAGATTACAGGTAAGTAACTATTGTTCTTCTCCAGTATTAGGGGTGTCTTTCATAGATTCACATGCCTGAATCCGAGTAGTTAGCAGTAATACAATATGTCGCTCTTATACGCCAAAGAACAGTTATCATGCAGTAAAAGAAAGCAATGCAACAACATATGAAAGCGTAAAAGAGCAAAGGAGGTGGGAGAGATACCAGAGGCTCACCTTACTGAAACAGATTACGCAGGACTGCTCTCCCCACCGAGGCATCGGTATCGCTTGAAGAATCCAGACAGTAATGCCTCGTGAATGTGTGTCTGCTGGACCATGTTGCGGCTCTGCAAATGTGCGGGAGAGGCACACCAGCAAACAAAGCAGTTGAAGAGGAGACTGCTCTCGTAGAATGTGCTCTAGGTAAGGTCTGTAAGGGTTTACCTGCTTGTTGATGGCAGAGCCCTATCGTGGATGAGACCCACCTGGCGATAGTCTGTTTTGTAACAGCACAGCCTTGTCTTGGTCTGCCATACGCCACAAATAGCTGATCAGTCTTTCTGATGGCAGCTGTTCTTGAAAGATAAAATTTAAGGCATCTCTTAATGTCTAATGTGTGTAAAGTCCGCTCAGCTGGTGACTGCGGATTGGGAAAAAATGTCTTAAGTATCACTGGCTCATTTAGATGAAAATCCGATGGCACTTTGGGCATGTACTTCGGGTTTGTGCGTAGTATCACAGAGTCATGTGTGAATTGCAAGAATGGTGGCTTAGAGGTGAACGCTTGCATGTCACTCACCCGTCTGGCTGAAGTTAATGCCAGCAGCAATGCAACCTTCCAAGTGATGAACTTGAGATCGACCTTATGGATAGGCTCGAAGGGATGGCGCAGAAGCTGAGCCAGGACTACATTCAAATGCCAAGATGGAGGTGGTCGGCGTACAGGTGGAAACATACGAAATAAACCTCTAAAGAACTGTTGGATTATTCTTGAGGAGTATAGAGAGTTCTTACCATCTTGACGGTATCGTGATATGGCCGCTAAAAACACTTTAAGTGTTGAGTGCGCCAAACCTGATTTAGCCAACTGCAAAAAGAAGGGCAAGATCGCTTCTGGCTCCGCAGTTATTGGATGTATATTCCTAGTTTGGCACCAAATACAAAAACGCTTCCACTTCAGCTTGTAAGTTTTGTTTGTTGAAGGCGCCCTAGCATTGGCCAGGACTTCTTGACCTCTCGAGGTGTTAGGGAAATGATATCTTCGAAGGACCCCGATATCTGCACCCATTGTTGACTGAGTTCCTCTTGTAATGGTCTCATCCTCAGACGACAGTTTGGAGTGAGAGGGATGCACGATGAGATCATCCCTAGGAAAGATTTGAATCTCCGAACAGAAACGCACTCTTTTCTGAGGAGTGTGGTTGCCATTGTTCTGATCTTTTCCTGTCTTTCGTTTGAAATGAAGACCTGAGCGAGCTTGGAATCCAGCGTTGCTCCTAGGAAAGACTTCCTTTGAGATGGAATCAGATCTGATTTCTCGAAGTTCACTGAAAACCCCAGGCTTTGAAACAGGCAAAGGCATTTCTGGACATGGTCGTTTGCTGTGTCGTAGGAATTGGCCTTGATAAGGCAATCGTCCAGATAAGGGTATATCTGAATTCCCTGCAATCGTAGGTGGGCTGCTACGGGTGCTAGCATTTTTGTGAATACTCTCGGGGCTGAACGTAGTCCAAAGGGAAGCACCTTGAATTGGAAGTCCCTGCCAGCCACTCTGAACCTTAGGAACTTCCTGTGTCTGGGGAAGATAGGGACATGGAAGTAGGCATCCTGAAGGTCGAGTGTTGCCAAGTGGTCCCCTTCTTCCAAAAACTGGAGGATCTCTTGGAGAGTTAACATTCTGAACGTTAATTTTTTTAATGAATTTGTTCAGGGCACGCAAATCGAGGATTGGGCGCCATTCTCCTGATTTTTTGCGTATAAAGAAAAAACGAGATTAAAAGCCTGTCCCTCTCTGGTGTCGATGTACTCTCTCGATTGCCCCCTTTCGAATCATTGTATTGATTTGAATGAATAGCTCCTTGAGATGTGCTGGGGGCGGCCCTTTTGGTGGAGAATTTGGAGGGGTTTTTACAAATTCTAATATGTGGCCCTTGGATACCACATCCAGCACCCATTTGTCTGTAGTAATCTTGGACCATTTTGAGCAATGTAGGGATATTCTTCCTCCAATTCGTTTTTGGCTGGGACACTTTGGCGGCAGGAAGTGAGTCTCACTTCTTGTTGGTGTTATCTCTTCCCCGATATGTGGGTTTTCCTCGAGGCTGTGCGTAAGTATTTCTTCTTTGGCCATAAGGTTGTTGTTTATATGGCTGGTATCTCTGGGTGTTTTGTGTGTTAGTGTAGTTGCGCTGTTGGTAATATCCTCCTCTACTTGAGAAGCTTCCTCTTCCTCTTGCGCCACGAAAGGAAGACTTTCGATACTGCAGAGTACCCAAAGATCGTGCAGTTTCAGTATCCTTTTTTATGGCCTGCAAGGCCTCATCCACGTGCGAGCCGAATAGGTACTCGCCATCATAAGCCATGTTTAACACCTTGGCCTGTACTTCATGTCTAAAGGACGTAGATTTCAACCATCCCTCTCTCCGAAGGACTGCGGCTCCTGCCAATTGTCTGAATCCTGTAGCTGCTACATCCACTGCAGCATCAATGATCTCGGACGACGCACACTCCCCTTCTTGTAGAATCTTGATAGCCTCAGACCGGTCCGGTTCAGGCAGTTTCTTAATATATGGTGAAATGTCAGACCACATTTGCCTGTCGTATCGGCCAAGAATTGCCATAGAATTAGCAACCCTCACTGTGGTCGCTGCAATCGTCGATACCTTTTTCCCAATGGTATCGAGTCTTCTTCCGTCTCTGTCTGTAGGAGTGGAGATTTGAGACGACGGGTTCTTCGCTCTCTTTTGAGCTGCTTGTGCAATGACTGAGTCTGTCTTGGCTTGTCCAATCAGGCAAGCCGGTGAAGAAGCTGGCGCTCTATACTTTTTATCTACTCGTGGTAACACTGGAGGTAAAGAGTTTGGTGTGGCCATGATCTTAAGACCTTCTTTCCAAATGAAGTCTATGATAGGTATGGACCAACTCTGTCTTTGGGACACATTTTTGAAATCATACAGGAAACAATCATCCTGTTTCGTCTCCATGGCAATGAGAAATCTCTTGGTTGCGTTGTCCATAATCTTATGAAAATTCGCAATATCCACCGGTGGTGAATCAGCTTTAGGCTGTTCATCTGGAGCAGGGGAGTCAGCCTGATAATCTTCATACTCCGACGAATCCGATTCATCTAATTCACCTTCCTCCTGAGCCTCCCCATCAGTATTGTCATCCTCCGGCTGATTATATGGCACCGGTATGGATGGGGTATGTCCCGATTCTTCCGTTACAGGAGGTATTGAATGCGGGGCCCCTCTAGGCTGGGGGGAAGAGATGTGTGATTCGCCCGACTCTGAGGGCGGAAAACGGCGATAGTAATCATCCAACATGGACATCAAATTTCTAAATAGTTCCATGGGCATTTGTGTCCCTGGTGGTGGTGTAGGATCTAACCCGGGCTGTTGCGTCACTTGCTCCTCTTCCTCCTGATCCTTGACCTGTATGAGCAAGTCAGATGGACTTGTAGCTGCTGGAAATAATTCGCTAGCAGAGTCCTCGTCTGAATCCAAGAGCCTGTCAGGCATTGTGAGTGGTGATATACATGCAGACTGCGATGGGCGTTGTAGAAGTGCCGCAGTGGTGGCTGGAGATGGCAACGATATCGTGTTGCTCTTTGCTGACCAGACCTGAATATCTGTGCAAGTTGACAGTTTTGGCGTTATTGGATGTTCTTGGGCAACTGGGAAGGCTTTTGGCATTGACTTAGGTGTGAGCGATGAACTCGCCGTCGTCGATTGCGTCGTCGACAACTGTGGCTGGAGAGTTTTCGTCGACGATCCGTTTTTTGATGTCCACGACGACGTCGTCGTCGACGGAACACTTTTCGTCGTCGACGGAACAATTTTCTTCGTCGACGGGGTCGTCGACGGAGCCATCTTCTTCGTCAACGAGACCGTCGTCGACGACTTCGTCGACGGGGCCGTCGACGGTGTCTTCTTCGTCGACGGTTGGATCGTCGACGGAGTCTTCCTCGTCGTCGATGGGATGGTCGACGGGTGCTTCGTCGACGGTGAAGCCGTCGACGGTAAGGATTTCTTCGTCGACGGTAAAGTCGTCGTCGACGGGAAGGGTGTTTTCGACGCTGACATGGGCTTCGTCGACGGAGGCTCGTCGACGGTAGGAGAAACTTTCTTCGTCGACGAGATGGGACGAATCTGAACATGCACATAAGTAGGTGAGGACGCTGAGGACACCACCAAAGAGGGTTTTGGTGAGGAATAAGTGATAGTTGAAGTCACTGTAGTGGCTGTCTGACAGGAAACCGGCAATGAAATTGCTGCCTTGGTTGCAGGCCTCTGAGGTGACAATAAAGACACAGTCTTTTTAATTACAGGCGGCTTTACAGATTTTTCACAGGCTTTCTTCACCTTAGAAGTAGAAGGCTCTTCAGCAGCAAGAGTGTGCTGGGCCACTTTTGCCTTAGGGGTAGTCACCTTACCCTCAGCCATTCTCTTTCTAGATCCCATAGAAGACATAGAGGCCAAACTTCCTACCTCAGAGAGTGGCAAGTCCTTGTCCTTATTCCGTTGTATCCATAGTAGAAGGCGACCCTCTCTGTCTCTGAGGGTTTTTGTGGGAAAAGCGCGACAAATCTTGCACTCCTTAGCCTGATGATCCGGATACAAGCAATATATGCAGAGAGAATGAGGGTCCTCCTTGAAGAGCCTTGCCTTGCCACAAGATTCACAGGCCCTGAAAAGGGACTTAGATGTAGACATGTTTGAAAGTGAGAACTTTCAAAAGTAGAGAAAAAACTGAGCAGAGCTCAGAGAGACTCCCTATCACACGACGTGCGGTAAAAAATCTGACAGCCTGGGTCTCTGGGGAGAATACCTTGGTGGGAGCTGTGGCCTGATTGGCTGCAGTTTGGTCTAACATAATGACTTGGATAGTCACTAATGTGGAAGTTTTTTCATTGGTAGCTGAGGCTACTTTACTTCCTGGTTTATTATAACTGTTATTTGCTATGTACAAATGGCTTATTACTGCTTTTTTATATACCGTGGGACTCCTACTCCGACGACGGGGAATGATTCAGGCATGTGAATCTATGAAAGACACCCCTAATACTGGAGAAACTCACTTATATACATCAATACTCACATATACTAGATTAAAACATATGTAGTTACTGATGAAGACACTAGTGAGACAGTCATTCACTCACTAACACACACATATACACACTCATCCACCCATACAGTCCTGCACATATGCTGTCTTCAAAACACATACAAACAGTGAGTCAGTCATTGATGCATCTATGTGCTAAGTAACACCCCCACCAAACCATACAGACACTCATACTGATACTAAAAAAAACATCTAATAACCCATATACACACACATGTAGCTACTCACCAACCCATGCAGCCACTTATACACAAAGTGAAACACTGATACAAACATTTAAATATTTAAACAATACTCGCTAATATATGTATTCACTAAGATACACTTAATAAGCCAGTTAACCAATCAATTTAAAAAAAAAAAACATCCATTAAGCCACTTATTTAAACATTTATTCTTCCATCGACCTTTACATATACATATATAAAACATATTTATTTTTCAGAAAGACACACATTCACTGGATGGTGTCATCAGTGATGAGGAAGAGGTGTGGCGCCGCGGCCAGGGCGACTGACGCTGGAATCTGGGGACCACGGTTCGATCCCCGGCTCCGGCGGCAGGTTAGCCCAGCACCATGTGACTCTGGGCAATAGCTCGCTTAATCTTCCCGACGGCCCCCAGCGCCTAGAGACCCTTACGGGTGATTGTGCGCTTTACAAATGTGGACTTTACTTTACTTTATGTCATGAGTGATGTCACTGACCATGTCATGAGTGATGTAATATGTGACGTCATCAGCAGTGCATTGCAGGCGCGCAATTTATAGTGAGTCCAACTAACTAGAACGTGGGAATTTCAATGGTTTTATGTCAGTAAAATTTCCAGCTAACTATAACTGGTGTCAAACCTATGGTTTTTTTCAGTGAATTTAATAGGTTTTTTAAATGCTAATTTCTAACTATAACTGGTGTGAAACCTATGTTTTTTTCAGTGAATATATATATATATATATATATTCACTGAAAACGTCATCAGCAGTGCATTGCGGGGGCGCGAGTTATAGTTAGCTCTACTAACTATAACGGCTGAATTTCTCTGGTTTTGTATTAGTAAAATGTCCAAATAACTATAATGCCCCTGAAACCTATGTTTTTTTCAGTGAATGTCTAAGGTTTTTTAAATGCTAGTTTCTAACTGTATGCGAAGGAGGCACTACAGGTCCAGAGCAGGCTCTGCCCAGAAAAGCTGGTCAACCCCCTGCCACCTCTCAACCTTGAGGTCAAAAACTGCTAAAACTAGCGTGTTTTGAGAAGGGAATCCCCCCTCTCACACATAGATAAACACTTTAGGGCGTGTATACACATAGTCTGAATTACACACCCACTAGTTTAATCACATTCACTTTTTATAGGTCCTGAAGAAAGCCAGCATATTCATAAGGCACTGGCTGAAACATGTTGACCCACCACCGGATGTGGGAGGTCGTAACTCGCCTCTAACATCCAGCAGCCTTATTTTTAACCGCTGACGGAGGCCCAGGTATTAAAATCTAATTTACCCTTGGGTACTGGGACCCCCGCCAAGCCGTTTTAACATCACTTTCATAACACTCTTCACTGCACACTCAGCAACATACCTGCTCCGCTGTAATCAGGCGTTGAAGCACACCCGGGACACGCTAGGTGTCCCTGGGTGGGCCCGATGATGAATCATGCCACCAACTAGGTTGGTGGGTGAGGGCTTCATGAACACACTCACCAGGTGTTCCCACTCCATGACGAAACATACTCGAGTCTTTTTACTTTTTGTAAATTTTGTAAAACATGAGCTAGTCTCTTTTTGATTAAATCACATAGTTCCTAACTATAACATCCCTGAAACCTATGTTATTTTAAATGAATTTCTAAGGTTTTTTAAATGCTAATTTCTAACTATAACATCCCTGAAACCTATGTTTTTTTAGTGAATTTCTAAGGTTTTTTAAATGCTAATTTCTAACTATAACGTCCCTGAAACCTATGTTTTTTTTGTGAATTTCTAAGGTTTTTTAAATGCTTATTTCTAATTATAATGTTCATTAAACCTATGGTTTTTCAGTAATTTAAAAAAAAAAATGTGATATTTTGTAACTGTAATATCCTAAAAATAGTTTTTGTAATTTTTGGTGTTTGTTATTAAAAGTATATAATGTCTTCTTTTTTATTAAATACTAAGTTATATATATATTTTTTTTAAAAGTGGGTCGCGCAGCTGTCATGTACCTATCTTGGTGGGTGCGCGGATTCAAACCGCCATATTGGTGAAGTCGTGAAGGATGCGCGTTTGAGCCAACCCACACCGCTTTCACTTACAGGGAGGGAACAACAACCCTACATGTCCCAGGTCTTCCCTGTAGTGATCTGCTGATCACAGGTCTAGTTGTCAGCATGCCACAGCCACTCCCTCATGGCTGGTTTACACCCAGACCACACCCATGCAGCACAGGCGTCACAGAACATGTGACCCTGCCAATAAAAAGGGCCGGGCGCACGTGCTGGAGGCCATTTCCATTCTCTCCCATGACTTGAAGTTCACAGAGTTGGTGGCCGCCGAGCACTTGTCAGTCACGGACCTCCCACCACGTGGCGATGACTTGAGTTCCAGTGAGTTAGTGTCACCAGAGCTAAGCGGGTGTGCAGCCTGCGATGATGATTAGGCCTCGATACACAATCCTGGCAATCAAGACCCTATTTGAATTGTGAGCTCGGCTGGACCGCGTGTATGCCACACAAAGATGACTCCTCGGCGCGGTGCCTTGATATGTTCTCGGCCAATGTGATATCAAGACCCAGAATCAAATGTGCGACCTTCTGGCCAAGGATGTGGGGCCCAGCCTTGGAGCTTGCTTCAGCACGTGGTGGGCCCTCTTGGGCACACGCCAGTGGCGGAAGGTGAGCAGAGAGTCTTGTTTGCGCAGGGGCGGGCAGTCACCTCCATGAGGTGGGAGTAGATGGTGTGCAGCAGCCTGGGTGCGCAGGGTCGGGCAGACTCATCTGAGCGGTTGGAGTGGATGGTGTGCAGCAGCCTGGGTGTGCAGGGGTAGGCAGACACCTCTGGGCAGCAGGAGTGGATGGGGTGCAGCGACCTGGGTGCGCAGGTTGCGGACAGACACCGCTGGGTGGTGGGAGTGGATGTGGTGCAGCAGCCTGTGTGCGCAGGGGTGGGACAGTGATGAAGGCATGTGCAGTTGTATGTACTCTGCCATTACTGATTCTATACTATGTTTCAGATGAGTGAGCTTGAGAGCTGCAGTATGTCCTGACACGTGGTTGGAGACACACTGGTGGTGGAAAGGTGAGCAGGGGTGGGCAGACACCTCTGGGCGGTGGGAGTGGATGGTGTGCAGCAGCTTGGGTGCGCAGGGGCAGGCTGACACCTCTGGGCGGCAAGAGTGGGATAGGGTTCAGCAGCCTGGGTGCGCAGGGGCAGTCAGACACCTCTGGGTGGCGAGAGTGGATGGGGTGCAGTAGCCTGGGCGCGCAGGTGCGGGACAGCGATAAAGTTCTGTGCAGTTGTATGTAGAAAAAACCAAAGTTGTATGTACTCTGCCATTACTGATTCTTTACTATGTATCAGATGAGTGAGCTTGAGGGCTGCAGTATGTCCCGGCATGTGGTTGGAGACACAGCGGTGGCGGAAAGGTGAGCTCTGAGGGTTTTGTCCGCAGTGTCAACACTCACTCTCCCTTTCCATCTCTTCCTTTCTCTCTCTCACACTCTTTCTCTCTCTCTTCCTCTCTCTTCCTCTTGCTCACACTTTCTCTCTTTCTCTCTGTCTTCCTCTCTCTCTCACTCTTTCTCTCTCTTTTTCCTCTCTTCCTCACTCTTTCTCTCTCTCTCTCTTTCTCTCTCTCTCTTTCTCTCTCTCTCTCTCTCCTTTGATGGGGCGCTTGACACAGAATCTTATCTTGCTTTTTGTCTTGCAGGCTGTGATTCACAGATTGTCGAGGGATGACACGCCATGGCTGTACCTAATTTTATTTTGTTGTTTTTGTTTAAATAAAATGTTTTATATGTAAATCCATAGATGACTGTGATTCTCATTTGTCCAACCTCACATGCATCTTGATTGTTATAATTGTGCGACATCAGGCGATTTGTCACATTCCAGATTTTGGAAGGTTGCTGTCAATTTGTTTGCCGGGAGGTCAGGGGGATGGCGGACAAGGGGTGGTGGCAGGGGGTGGCGGATCACTGTTGGGTGTCCGAGCTGCATAATCGTTGGCTCCATGGCATCTGTTGTTGTTCAGGTGTGGCTGTGGGCTGGGCTCCC
Source organism: Lissotriton helveticus (assembly GCF_964261635.1). Lineage (NCBI taxonomy): Eukaryota > Metazoa > Chordata > Amphibia > Caudata > Salamandridae > Lissotriton > Lissotriton helveticus. The sequence goes on along the minus strand of NC_136063.1, from coordinate 1,097,676,461 downwards.
TTTCATGTTGCAGGTTGTAGTCCGACTTTACACCAGGTCAGAGCAGGTGTAAACTTCCTGGTGCTAACGCACCTTATCGCCTGTTTTGTGTTCTCTTTGCCGATCTTGCTGGTCATTGAGAATGCTGCAAAGTGGTGTGTTTGCTGCTTTTTGCACGGGAACGCCTACTCTGCATCTCATTAGCAATATTTGCCGGTGTCATCCATGACGATGTTTTTTGAGGCTGTTATCGCTGGTAAACTGTTGATATAGCTTGTGAACTGGTGCGTTAA